>NC_133513.1:77450000-78700000 GCF_049354715.1 Callithrix jacchus | reverse complement strand
GTGCCACATTTTCCCTGTCCAGTCTATCATCGATGGGCATTTGGGTTGGTTCCAGGTATTTGCTATTGTAAACAGTATCACTATGAACATACATGTGCATGTGTCCTTATATTAGAATGATTTATAATCCTTTGGGTATATACCCATTAACGGGATTGCTGGGTCAAATGGTATTTCTATTTCTAGGTCCTTGAGGAAGCACCCCAGTCTTCCACAATGGTTGGACTAATTTACACTTGCACCGACAGTGTAAAAGTGTTCCTATTTCTTCAAATCCTCTTTAGCATCTGTTATGTCCAGATTTTTTAATGATCGCCATTCTAACTGGCGTGAGGTGGTATCTCAATGTGGTTTCGATTTGCATTTCTCTAATAATCAGTGATGATGAGCATTTTTTCGTGTTTTTTGGCACATGCACTTGGCATGTTCATCATAGCACTATTCACAACAGGAAACACGTGGAAATAACCTAGGAGCCTGTGAAAATAACCTAGGAGCCCGGTGGAGAAAGAAAGTGTGGTTATACACCATGGAATACTACACAACTATAAGAAGGAGTGAAATCATGTGCTTTGCAGCAACACGGATGGAGCTGAGGCCCATAATCCTGAGCAAATTAACACAAGAACAGGAAACCAAATACCACATGTTTTCACATATAAGTGGGAGATAAACATGGGTAACATGGCCATAAATTTCTGAGCATGAATTTACAAAGTAAGTTTTTTACTGATGACGGAGAGTATCTGTGAGATTTTCCCTACTGTCTGATACCCAAATATGTTCATATTTTTAGCCAATTCAAATAGTAGCAACTGAAAGAAGAGATAGTTGATATATATTCCTAATCTTAGAGGAAGACAACATATTTAAACTTCTTGCAGCTGTTTCTGGCATTTCTGCCAGAATACATATTCCTGAGTTGTATTATTCATGTTTCATGATAGACTAAGCATTTCTCAATGGAAATATAGTGATTTAAGTGTGGCATAGCTTATAAATACAAATATAAGACTCATTCTCTGATTGATTCACAAACCCTGTACTCAAACCTCACTAAAAATGGGTCTCAATGCGTCCTTTAATAGTCACTTATTAAACCCTTTTCTGGAACAACATGTTCAGACAGGCCTCATTTTTTGTCGTCTGAGAAATGTAGGAACTGGCTCCTTCTAGTTGGAAGACTTCTAAAACTTAAATCTATTTCTAAATACTCACAGACCATCTTTCTTTCCAGAGAAAATAATAATAGTAATGGTAATAAGGGAAGAATAAAACTGCAGAAAGGGAATTTTTTCCTAAAGCAAAGCTGTAATGAATAGCAGCAGTTTGACCTTCCTTAAGGTGTATTTGCATAGTTTGAGAAAAGTAAATTACCCATGTCAAACTGAACGAATCTTCATTCTGTGTCAGAATTTTAACTCCTACCCGAAGCTAAGTGTACATTACAGTGAGTCCATAGAGAGCCTGTGTTTTTAAGTTAATCCTTACCTTAAATTAAAAGATGACAGGGAAAGGTTTAAAGCAGTTCCCTCTGCTATTGAATTCCAATACATTAATATTAAACATTAAGTACAATATTTGTATGGTGTTACTTTAGTATTAAATATTATATAGCTTCAGGTAGTAGGATTACTCTCACAGAGCAAATTTACACATATCTAGCTTGCTTTTCACTTAAGAACCAATCTCCTGAAAACATAGTACAAGAGAAATAGTTTTAAAGTAAGTTGGATCTGCTAATCCTGGCTCCAGAAACTTTGGATTTGAACTAGACAAGTTTCAAAGTGTCTCTGAGCCTCAATCTTCTCATCTTAAAATGGGAATAATCAATACCTACTTAAGAGAATGATGTTTTGGGATGATTTGAGAGATAATGGACATACTAAGAGATTACTCATAAACTGTTCATATTTTTCTATACCATATAAAATATATATGAATTCAAACAGACCCAGAACCTTCACTTTATTCTGTTGTATATCATTGTCGCTCAGCCATTCTTTCCCCAAAGTAACCAGTCATTAGGAAGTGAAAGAGAATGATTCAGAGATGCTGATGGAAGTAAGTGCAAAGTTCATTGGCCGTATCCTGGAGGGAGTATCTCTTGAAAAACTTATCAGAGATTAGAACATGCTCATTCATTTAAACCAGCAAACATATTTTGAATCCTAATGTGTATTAGCCATTGCCCCAGCCATTGAGTATACAGTGCACATTTTTTTTTTAGCATCACACCTTGGTTTTGGTACCTCTTGGAAATGACTCTCATCCATATCTTTGACATGATTTTACCAGTTTCATTTGTTCCTTTGGATAAAACACCTAAACTCTTTTATTCTAGAACACAGATTTGGAAATTTAAATTAAAAAATTGCCTGCAGTTTTAAATGCAATTTCCTGAGCCCCATCTCTAGAAATGAAAACTCAAAGTCTGAGGTAGGCCTTACAACTCTCTGCTCAATAGATTTTGATCAACAAGCTAGCGAGTGTACAGCTGTATTTCTCAGTTTCACTCAGGATGTTTACAACCAAAGTATTCATATACTAATGGACTTTGCCATTTTTAACAAGAAGAACTTGTCAAAAACAGTAAAGAACTAGAAGGTGATTTCTTCTTAGAAGAAAACAAATTCTGGTTATAATCAGATTTCCAAATGAACATATTTTATTGTTTGGTTGAAATAAGCCAATCTATGACTAGAAAATTAACTGAGGGTTGAGACTCCAGTGACATAGTTGGCTATTAAGAGGATAATCCAAAAGGTTTTATGTGCCATGCGAACCACAATTAAAATAAACAAATATAGCTTGAGCTTTCAGTCAAAAGGCTAGGAGAACTATAACATCAGTTATAGTAATTGTCTTTTGATGGTAGACCAAGAACAGTTACTTCCCTTTGTTCTCAATAATTCTGTGAATATTTTAAATATATAAAATTTTGGATAGATACCAAATAAAAATTGTATGCATCTATTTTTGTGGAGAGGATTATGTATGTTAGGTGTGAAGTTAATATGAATGAATACATCTAGATAAGCTGTGATTGAAACCATTCCCTGTGATTAGACAGGCTATAAGGGAATTCTGTAATATTTTGTTGCTGAGTTGCTAACTGGATATTCATGAACTAGGTGCCCTATCAACTATTCAGTCAACTGTTGTGCTAACTAACTGCTGTGTACTTTGCTAGCGTCTGCTGATGGAAGCTACAAGACAAACAAGGGGAAAGAACCTCCCATGTGAGTATAGTTTCACAGCAAAAAGTTTGGGTAGGCCAGTCACGGTGGCTCACACCTCTAATCCCAGCACTTTGGGAGGCCAAGGTGGGCAGATGACAAGGTCAGAAGATTGAGACCATCCTTGCTAACTTGGTGAAATCCCATCTCTACTAAAAACACAAAAAATTAGCCAAGCATGGTAATGCACTCCTGTAGTCCCAGCTGCTTGGGAGGGTGAGGCAGGAGAATGGCTTAAATCTGGAAAGCGGAGGTTGCAGTGAGCCGAGATTGCTCCACTGCACTCCAGCCTGGCAAAAAAGCAAGACAGCATCTCAAAAAAAAAAAAAAAAAGGTAACACATTTTATTTAATAATGCAATACCTTATTCTCTATGACTTATAGTATAAAATGGGCATTTACCAGTCTACACATCTTCCCTTTCATTTTCCTTTTGGAAATACCTTTGTGTGTTCAAGTGCAAAACTTGTAACAAAGTCGAGAAATCAAAATGAAGTTTCAGTGGTAAAAGTGACATTATTCACTATAAGAAGATAAAATTAATTCTAGTAGAACTTAAAGTTACTGTATTTTGATTAGAGAAAGAAATTTCTTGCAAGTAAGAACACTGGAGAGCTGTGAGATGTACTAAGAAATACTCAGAAATGGAAGCAATCGATTACTGTGATGAATAGAAGATCGCCCAGGGGAGATTTAGGTGCAGCCTGCTTACTGTTGGGAGAGAGTATGTTAGATAAATTAACAAGGTCATTAAGAGGTCTGTGTGTATGTGTTAACAAGCAGAACTTGTCAAAAGCAAGATTTTTTTCTGTTCAATGATAGACCAACATAGTTGTGACTGATTTTGAGAAATTATTTCATTGTCAGCATCTGTCACAAACATATCCAAGAAGTCAAAAGTTGTAGATCCAGATTTTAGTCAGAGAGCAGAAAAGCACCAGTTAGCAATAAGCTTTCCTTCTTTGTCTCCCTATTTCACAAGTGAAGAAACTGAGGCTTGGAGAGGCTACCCCCCATAACCATTTTCACTTAGAGAATCGGTGGCATATGGGGAACTAGAATCAAAATGCTGGGTCCCTCTGGCTAATTTTCTTTCCCCACTGTATGCCATTTATTGTGGAATCATAAGTCATATAAAGAGGATATTAATGTGCTTTTTACTTTCATATATTCCCCAAACATTTCGATCATAAAAAGAATATTTTACTCCAGTGAAGAAAAGTATTCTGTCCCCAAGAAAAAAAGGTTCCTCTTTCTACACAAAGATTTCCTTGCCAAAAACTAATTGCTTAGCATAAAAATGCGGCACTTTTTTCATGCATTAGTAAAATCAATTCTCCCCACTATAATACTACTCAGCCATTGCGTCTGTCAGCACTCTACATGCAAAGCTGAAATCTAAAGCTGTGTCACTAGACACAAAGGTTTATAAAGCTTGGCCATGTGTGTTAATTTTAGGGTTGATTTTGCAGTTTGTGAGCTCTCTAGGCACTGCACTTCTCTTCTGTTCTTCTGTAACCCACCATTTAGATATGAGGGGGTGGGGTGGTATTGGAACCTCAATAAAACTTAGAAAAGGAAATCAGGTGCCTTTGTTCATTTCTTTAAAATGTTATTGAACACTTAGTTGTGTCAAACACTGGTAGGTACCAAGAATGTGGAAACCTGCCATTGACGGACCTGAGACAAGTGACAGTTAGGGAGTATACTGGACATTGCTTTGTAAATTCAGATGGTAAATAGCTATGACAAAGGCAAACACAGCAGGGGTGTTGCTGAAGCACATATAAGGAAGAGTAGAAACAAACTGCCTGAACTGGATTGAAGAATAGGTAAGAGTCAGTTAGGAAAAGTAGTGTGTGTGTGTGTGTGTGTGTGTGTGTGTGTGTGTGTGTCTGTCTGTGTGTGCGCATGCGTGCGCATGCACGCGTCTATGAAAGGAAGAAACATTTTTATCATATTAAAGTTCTAAGAAAACACATTTAGAGACAAAATCTACAATCCTGTGTCAAATGTAAAACTGTTGGTAGCTATATGATCTCTATTCATGGAGATCAAATAAGGTTCTACATTATCACAGATCAAACCACCTCACCTCTTAAAATATATCAAGAAATTTAAGATCAATTCTGTCATTAGCAAAATAAAAATTATTTTAAATATCACATTTGAAAGATTTATCTTTTGATTTTGAGGATTTTCCTCATAGATATCTATTCAGTTAATAAATATTATCTAAGAAGTAACTGGTTTGAATAATTTGTTAGAAACAGAGAAACAGAAGAGCAAGTTGTCACCAGCACTGCAGAAAGAGTTCAGTCTAACTGACAAGATGCAGTTGGCACCTAGTAACTAAGAATGTGCTGCATGAAAATATCCAAACTGGAATGAAGGCTGAGGGGGTAGTTAAAAAAGTACCTTCAGTAAAAACTCATCTGAGATCATCTTTGATTCCCATTTGAATATTTATATAGATGCACAGTTCCACCTACAGTCTGGTTTTTAATTAGACAAAAAAAGAGACCCATAATCTCTATTTATGAAAAACATTTCTGATTTTGCAATTAAGAAGCCCTGTAATTAAATATGCCCAGAGAATTGTATAAGATTACATCATATTGGGTCAGGTACATGCTTTCATTTCGCACTTAAGTGCCCCTTTTAAGAGCATAAGCAAATTAAAAAACAGCAACCCAACAACCTCTATTCCCCTTGTTGCAGGAGGTGGGGGGAACACATTCCAATACAGCATCTAATTTGCCTTGCTAATTCTAATTAGTATAGTATGAGCTGCTGGACAGTTTTACCAGGAGGATAGTCTGTAAAGAAGCATATTTCTTTAGCTGCACACTCTTGGGAAAGAACTCAAACTGGGAAACACTGAATAGAGACTTTTTCTCATTTGATTGAAGGTTACAGATGAAATAAAATAAATTTCAAGGAACTCAAAAGAGGCTGCCCTTTCCTCTATTCAGAATTGCTGAAAAGATTGAATGATAAGATGAAAGTGAAGTAAAGCCTCCAGACCATTGCCTTTGAATGGTTTGGTGAGTTGTTGCAATTAAAGAAACACATGTTTACTCCTGCCTCAATGCATGACTGGGATCTACTAGTATTCTACTTGCTTCTGGGTGTTTAATTTCATTTCTAACACTAGAAAGTACAAACTTCGAGATTAGGGATTGCGTGCTCCACCATTGCTTGTGCTGACTTCCATAGCTCAGCTATACTAACTGTATCAGACTTCCATAATCAATGCTTGCCTATTGATGAGAGGCCCATCTCCTGCCTGCCATGATTATTGATCAGGGTCTTTTGAGAGGATTCCATGGCCTTTGCCTGTCCCAGGGACTAGCCAAGAACAGCAGGCACCATACATTCACAAATAGATCCAGAGTACCTTCTCTTTTCTTTCCCATTTTGAGTTTTAGTCTAAATATAAATTATTGGCTAATCAGTGCACATTCTGGCATTCTGGGGGCTCAGTATCATTGTTTTTATTATGAAAAGAGAACTTTTATTTTGTAATTTTGACTGAGAGCCAACTCAAATATTCTAATCAGTTTGTATTTTATGTCTCATGAAGAAAACATAGAGAACGTTTCTGATAATCCTCACAAGTATTGACAAGTAAATTACAAGTAGGACCTCCAGTTTTAGATACAGCTACTTAAAAGGGGAGCGGTTCTTTTTGTTCTAAAATGTGATGGCTTTGCTCCTCATTTAATCTTAATGCTTTCTGATTTAATTTTAAGTCATCGCTATCAATATAAAAGACAGATTTTGATATCAACATTATGCACATCAGATTAGTATATTGTACTTTTGCTTTTTCAGAAAATAATTGTTTTGGCATAGTGAAGTATAAGAATCATTTAAATAAAAGAATGCCATAGTTCCATTTGGAGATCTCTTCTAAAGTAGTTTATTCTGTTTTGCTTTTGCAGTATCACTAAAGTGCCCCATATATAGTACTTCGAAGCTTATTGAAAACACATTTCTCATATACAAAGTATATTGTCTTCGAGAGAAATGCTGGTTTCCTTTAAGAAGGTAAATACCCTACATTGAGGAAAAAAAAAAAACTAGACATAATTTTAAGTTCCAATTAATAACTGATTGTTGGTTATTAAGTATTTGCTTTCCTTTTTTTTTTTTTGAGACAGAGTTTTGCTCTTGTTACCCAGGCTGGAGTGCAATGGCGCAATCTCAGCTCACCGCAACCTCCTCCTCCTGGGTTCAGGCAATTCTCCTGCCTCAGCCTCCTGAGTAGCTGGGATTACGGGCACGTGCCACTGTGCCCAGCTAATTTTTTGTATTTTTAGTAGAGACGGGGTTTCACCATGTTGAGCAGGATGGTCTCAATCTCTTGACCTTGTGATCCACCCACCTCGGCCTCCCAAAGTGCTGGGATTACAGGCTTGAGCCACCGCGCCCGGCCCAAGTATTTGCTTTCTTATTAGACTTTCCCAATTCCAGCAACTGGTTTACCTTAACCTTCTGTTCATCACGGCCAGTACCGATTATGATACTAACTGGTGTTGAGTGTAGGCTCTCAAACTGTTCATTGAGTATATTTTTAAGAGGGCTCTGACATCTCCATTTTTAACAAACATCTCAAATTATTCGAATGCAGATGGTCAGGGAGCCGTCTTTGAAAAATACCACTCAACATGGTAAAGGAATCAGAGCCTACCGATTTATTTAAATTTAGGTTAGACAAGGTAAATTAGAGTGGTATCATAAGTTACTAGAGAAATATGGTGCCAAAAGAAAGGCATTTCATTTTTTTCCTGTTTTGAGATGGAGTCTTGGTCTGTCACCCAGGCTGGAGTACAATGGTGCCATCTCAGCTCACTGAAACCTGTGTCTCCCAGGTTCAAGTGATTCTCCTGCCTCATACTCCAGAGTAGCTGGGATTACAGGCATCCGACACCATGCCTGGATAATTTTTATATTTTTAGTAGAGATGGGGTTTCAACATGTTAGCCAGGCTGGTCTTGAACTCCTGACTTCAGGTAATCCTTCCGTCTCAGCCTCCCAAAGTGCTGGTATTATAGGCAAGAGTCAGTGCCTGGCTCCCCTATTTAAGAGTTAGGGTCTTACTCTATTGCCGAGGCTGTGGTACAGTAGTGTAATCATAGTTTACTGCAGTCTCAAACTCCTGGGCTCAAGTGATCCTTCCTCTTAGCCTCCCAAGGAGGTAGGACTAGAGGTATTTGCCACTATATCCATCAAATTTTTTAATTTCATAGAAATGGAGTCTTATATATTGCCCAGGCTGATCTTGAACTCCTGGCCAGAAGTCATCTTCCCACCTCAGCCTCTGAAAGCACAGGAATTACAGACGAGCCACCATGCCCAGCCAAGGCAATTTCATCACAAAATACCTGTAAAGCCTAAGACATTTGATCATGTTCTGTAGGTAGCTACAAAGTCTAGAAACAGTTGAATATACATAATAAATGGTTTGCTAATATTACATCACAACAAATGTTATATTCAATATCATGTCTCATATTACCACTGCACTGTTCAGTGCACTGTGCAAAATTACAGGGAACATAATGTGTGAGCACTCCATTTACATCCATCTCAGCATATGTATCTGTGATATGTTGATGTTTCCTCAAATTTCACTAAACTTTTTTCTTTAGCTTAACACAAACTCCCCACTCATCCCATACAGTTTCGCAGATTGTCACTCAGCCATTTCGATATCACACTGGCCTAGTGGATGCGGTGTGCCAAGCAACTGGGACCACTCAGATGGCTTTCTTTAGTTCATAAAATGGGGCATTATTTGATCACTTAAATTAGCAAACATTGTTTGTCTTAGACTAAAGGACTGCCTTGGCCTCTGGAATTATAAAATTTGGATTAGCAAAAAAATAAAGGTTAGTTAATCTTATATTAAGGGCCTTTCAGTTTTTAAATGATTTAGTGTTATTAAATGAGTCAGTACTCCTGGGTGTGTAATAATGGAATCTTCTGGATCTCATAGACCCCATTGGTGAAGTAAATTAATCCTCTCCCAAGTGTGGTGGCTCAAGACTGTAATCCCAGCATTCTGGAAGCCTAAGTCATAAAGAAGGCTTGGGTCTAGCAACTTAAGATCAGTCTAGACAACAGGGTAAAACCTGTTTCTACTAAAATACAAAAATTAGTTGGGCATGGTTGTGCATGCCTGTAATAATAGCTACTTAGGAGGCTGAGGTAGGAGAACTGCTTGAACCTGGGAGGCAGAGGTTGCAGTCAGCCGAGATTGTGCCACTGCACTCCAGCCTGGGTGACAGAGTAAGACTTTGCCTCAACAAAACAAAACACCTAAAAAACAAAAAAAAAATAGATAAAAATACATTAATTCTGGCAAGCTGTATTTTATAATGGATCTGGATCCTCTTACCTACATTTGATTTTACTCCAATCATCACTCCTCCACGTATACCTTTTCTTACCTCTTAGGCCAGGTCAAATTCATCTATTCACCTATCTCATGGTAATACATACTTTTACCACTAGTACTTATGTGATTATTTAACTGATTTCTGCTCCTTTGCTAAATTATAAGAGCTTTAAAAACAGGAACTATGTATCTTTTTGCTAAATATTTTATTCCGAGTCCTAGCACATCTGGCATGAGGTTGATACTCAAAAAATAATTGTTGTGTGACTGGATGTAAGAATAAATGAGTACAATTTTCAGTGAATCTGGAAATTTTGCCTGTGGTGTCACCCTCTTCTCAATGTCTTATCTTCTGCCTAAGTACACACTTCAGTTATTACAGGAGCCCATTTTCCATGAGAAGTAACCTGAAATGGAAGAGAATTCCAGAGGCATAATTTTAAATTACGTTAGCTCAGTGGCCTTCCAATAGAGTGGAGGAAGAAAAGAAGGATGTTAACTTCTGCCTCCCTTTTCTTCCCCTTCCTCAAACAGCTCAGTCCTGCCTTTGTCTTCTTACAATGTATCCAAATATTTATTTCTCTGTAGGTTTATGGGGTATTTTTAAGGTATTTGAAATGTTGTCCAGCTTAGTACATTTTTGTCTCCCACTTGGTTGTTCGGAACAGCTTTATCTCTTCGTTTTCTAAGCTGAAAATTCCCTTTTAAGAAATAATCAATGTGATGATTTGAAAGCTAGGGGAAGGATAAAATAAAAGTAAACACTAGCAGCTATTTTTTTTAAATTGCTTCTCAAATGCCCTTTTCTGGAGGAGACTGCAAAGGCCTATTCAAACTGAAATAATGGCTAACAGTGGTCAGTGCTGTTCCAACAGCAATACCAGGCACTCTGGTGTGTAAATGTATGAAAAAAGTAACTGTTTATACAGTTGGACTGATTACCTACTTTCTCTGGTGGCAGAAAGAGCATTTGTTGTCCCTGTAACAAGCTCCACATGAATCAGCCTACTTTAAAGGAACTTATCTAAGCTTAGGAAAAACACATTTTTTCCATTTTCTTTCAAATTCACTCTTATTCTAGTTGGTATATTTTTTCTTGTTGGCTAGAAAACTAAGCTAACCTTCTAGAGTTAAAAAACAAACTATAATTTCATCAGTAATAACAAAATAAAAAGCATTTAATGCTGTATACTCTTTTTTAAAAATTTCCCTTTAATTCATTATTGGTAAAACATTGATCACATGTCCAAAAGTTCGAGAATGTCTGTATGCCGTCTCAGTTTAATCACACACACTTATCAATCACATGAGACTCTAAAATCACCTCTGAAAACTGTATGCGGCTACTCTATTTATTTAAATCCATTTATTTAAATGCTATTGAGAGTAGTATTTGCAATGTGAGGGAATGATCTGTTTCGACTAACAGATGGGATATTCCGAGTACTATATTCTGATAGCTCTTGGCATATCCCATATTCCTTCATAAATCCATTTTTAAATCACATTGAACAAAGCATCTGGTTAGTGGGTTGTACATTTGTCAGTTTTTCCATTGAAAAAGACTGACCAAAAATCACTATTTACATTTCAGAAGCTTTCCATACAGATTATTGCCAACTCTCTCCGGATCCTGTGGTAAGAAAATCAATATTGGATACATGAGAAGGTACAAGGGTCTAAAGCAGCATGTGTGACCTTCCAGAAAGTAATAGAAGTGTGAGAATTGTATTGAAAAACAATACGGAGAAATATATATATATATATATTACTTTTATAAGCCCAATGAATTACTCTGACATTCCTCAAAAGAATAGCATTTTATAGAAAACCTGTGAGAAACATAATAGATATAGAAAAATTCTTAAAAAGCAGTTTCCTCCAAAAATTGCTTTGTAAAATTATTAAAATATAAGGTAGAGAAACAGTAAGATAAAGTTAATTAAAAAAACAGTAGAAGGAGATATATCCCTAAAACTTTAATAGCCTCATGTTGTGCTAATGATAATAACCTGAATCGATGTAAGTCTAAAAACTAAGTAGCTGCATAGGCCTTACTTTAGAGGAGCTAGCATTGGTCATCAATTGTCTATTTGGGGTCAGATACCATGGTAGCCTCCAAAGACACAAAAATACCCCCTGCTCTCAAGGAGCTCACCATTTGGAGTTTCCATCTACGACCATCTACAAACTACTGAAAATTGCCTTTGGCAGGAGACTGCATCTTCATTCTTTCACCCTTTTTATCATGTTGCTCAAGGCTTTTTTTTTTTTTTTTTTTTTTTTTTTGAGATAGCATCTCTATTACCCAGGCTGGAGTACAGTGGTACAATCTCAGCTCACTGCAACCTCTGCCTCCCAGGTTCAAGAGACTCTCCTGCCTCAGCCTCTCAAGTAGCTAGGATTGCAGGTGTGTGTCATCATGCCTGGTTAATTTTTGTATTTGTAGTAGAGATGGGAGTTTGCTGTGTTGCCCAGGCTTGTCACAAACTCCTGACCTCAAGTGATCCACCTGCCTCGGCCTCCTAGAGTGCTAGGATTACAGGCCTGAGCCACGGTGCCCAGCCTGCCCAAGACTTTTATTATTATAACAGATTAGTCACTCAATAGAAGTTGAACAAATGTGTTCTTTTTTTGTTTTATCTTACTGGGTTTTAGTAAAATATTCGATGGTCCCAGGCTATATGATGTTTAATCTAAGTGGAGCATTAAAAGCTCAACAGCACTTAAATAATATTCAGGTGAATAAATAAAGGTTGATAGAGAAAAAAGTTGGTAGTTGACTAAAAGGAGAGGTAGACATTTGGGATAATGTATTTTTTCCCCAAATGAAGTCTTAGGGTGAATGGGAAAAATTAGAAGGGAAGAATGGGATGGCTGTATAGTTTCCAGTTTTGCATGTGTGGAGGAGCATGTGGGGGCACCTGTTAATGTGCTACTGAAACAGCAAGAGGAAGAGGGTTACTAGAAGATAAACAATTCTATGTGCCAGAGTATATAGTAAACAATACTCTCTCTGTACTCCGGCACATAGTATTGTTTATCTTCTAGAAACCTTCTAGAGCTGAAAAAGTATAAAATGTTTGATCTGAGATTATAAGCTGGATAAAGCATAGGTCTGAAAATTTGACAGACTTTGGATTGTTTACCCTTGAAGGAGAATATTATTGACTCACTAGCTTAAGTTTTTCCACATTTGTAGAATTTGTGTGTGTTTCAGTATAGTATGGATGAAACAAAGGTGTCAACCAGGGGTGATTTGGATTTGGTTACCCTCTTCTACCCCAGGAAACATTTAGCAATGTCTGGAGACATTTTGGGTTGTCATACCCAGGGTTGGGTGTTACTTATGTCTGGTGGGTAGTGACCAGAGACACTACTAAACATCCTACCATACACAGGACAGGCCCTTACCACAAAGAATTAACTAATCCAAAATGGCAATCCCACAGTACCAAACATGAGAAACACTGTTTTAGACCTGTTTTTCCAAAGTCTTTCCAGACTTGGTAAGAATCCAAATTCCATTGGACTACTTTGTACTTTTCTTCTAATTTAATATATTTCATCATTTACAAAGGATTAAATTATTAGTATTAATGATATAATTGTGGCCTTAATGATTATTATCAGATATTACAACACTGTATCTTTCTTGGTTTACACTGCAGCTGTGTGTTTTTTAGGAGGATTCTCTAAGAAAATGTTTCGTTCTAATAGAACAAAATACCAGGGCTTATTAAAACAAGGAAAAATTAAGCCTTGGGCCCCAAAGATATATTTTTATATTAGTCTTTTACCATTATAACCTTCTGGCTATTTTAATGCAAACTTGTTTCTGTAAAGCCATATTTTGGTTGCTATAACAACTTGATGTAGCTCTTGATGAGCTCTTCTTGCCTTAATGCTGCTTTTTAAAAAGTTGGGGTTGCTATGACTACAAAATACTGTTTTATTTTCAGCAAGCTTTTTCCCCTTGTAAATTTGCTTTCAAAATATATATGTGTACATGCATGCAGTATCCATGCAGTAGTGCTTCTACTTGCATGGCTTATAGAAGACTAGAGTATAGTAAACCAAGTCTAACATCACCAGAAGAACGATAACAGTTGATTTATCTAGGTACATACTATTATTTTTAAACTGATTTTCATAATGTTGGATGAACTCAGCTTTGAGCTGTTTTTTCCCTTCTTTGAATTATATAACTGTTTAATGTAGCTCCCCTTCTTTGTTTCAGGATTTACTTATCTCATCCTCTGTGTTTTAATATCTTCCTATTTCCAAGGTATTTATACCTCTGCCCTGGATGGGTCATTTGAACTCTAAAAATGTGAAAGTGTGTGTGTCTTAATATGTTCATGATCATGGGTGGACTCTATTTTATAACACTACTGATTATGGCCTTCTGTATATCACAGATAATAACAAAATGCCCATCGATAAGAATCTCATTCAAATTTTAAAAAGCCATAAAGCTGGAAGTTGGGATACTTTTCTTCTATTATTAACTCTGTCACAATGAGCTATACGAGCATCTGCTAACCACCTATCTTTCTAGAGGAGTGCTGTCCAACAGAATTAAAATACAGCCACACAGAAAATTTCACATTTTCTAGTAGCTAAGTTAAAAAGTAAAGAGCAGGTAAAATTAATTTTAATAATATACTATCTCACCCAATATATACAAAATATTATTTCAATATATAAAAAATATTTTTAAATTATAAATGACATTTTAGAACTTCTTTCCTTTAAGTCTTGGGAATTCAGTAGGTATTTTACACTCACACATATCTCACTTCAGCTAAGCCATATTTCAAGTTCTCAACAGCCGCATGTGACTATTGGCTACAATATTAGACATACTGAGCTTTAGATCACAATCAAATTTAGTCGTACAACAAAATTTCTTATTTATTTTCACTTACTAGTTTGGGGATCCTTTTTTAAGTCATAGGAGTACATAAATGACTCGGAAAACTTTTTCTTAGTTCATTTGAAAGAGGGGGGAGAGAAGTTGAAGATGAAGAAGGAGGAAGTAGGGGAGAAAGAGGAGGAGGAGGAGGACAGCAGGTGAGAGGAGAAAGGAAGAGGGAGGATTGGAGGGAGACAGGAAAGAAGGAGGGAAAGCAACTGGAAAGATGCAAATATTCAGCTATTATGTGCTATTTGATTATAATCTGATATTATTTTATTTCTTATAATTAATATGAGAATCAACTAGGCATTCTGAACTACTTTGATATTACTTGTTCACAGCTGTATTCCCAACCTCTTGGGGAAGGGAATGCTTGGGACAGATTAGGTGCTCCCCTAATACTTATTGAATGAATAAGTGAATCACCTTTGTGATTGAGTCCAAGACTAAATAGTATTATTGTCAAGGAATAGTGTGAAAAATAAAACTGTACATGAATATTTTAGGATAACGAAGGGAAGAGTGGCTAACAATTTGAAATGAGGGGAAATCATGTAAAAGATTGTTATTCTTTCTTTGTATGTGGTTTTTCCTGCTGTTGGAAGAATTTTGTCTGTAAACAAGGAGAAGGACATAAACGCCTGACATTGTTTTAGTTCCACCCTGCAGATGATGTCGCCAGAACAACATTGCTATGTACAGATCCCTGATCACATTGCTGCTGCTTTATCCCTTTCCTGCCTTTTCTCATTTGAAAAAAGCCAAATCAAAGTGATCATGTGACCCTTTTAGCCTTCTCAGTAAAGGAAGTTTCTATTTTCTTTTCAACTCTGTGTCATTTCTTATTAACATTATTTTAGAAATAAAGTCCCTGATTAAATTTTTTTTTTTTTTGGTAAGCTGAGCCATTTTGCCTGAAATGCAGAGGTTTGGGCGATCCAATCTGATTTGGAAATCAGAGAAATAAGAGAAGAGTCTTACAACTTGAGTGGATTCCCAAATCAGGTTATAGATGGTAATCTGGTTTGTGATTTAAAATGTTTGAGGCTGACAGTTCTTCATATTACAAAAAATTTCAGCCAGCTCCCATCATTTCTCACAATTTTTGTTAACCTCTCATTAGTAATGCAGCAAAATGTCTGGCATTTTATGTCTCATGTCTCCTCGGCCCATGTAAATTGGAATTATTCAACACATTTCACTTGCAGAGTTTAAAATGTAAGGTGCTTTTGGAATCCTTGCTAGAGTTCCACAGGAAGCCATCATTTACATTAGCCCAAGGGGTTTGCTCAACACAAATATTAGAATTTACTTGAAATCTCAACAACCCTATGATCATGTCATTTGTGTCTAAACTGGTAAGTGGAACTATCGCTACCTCAAGGAGTTTTGTTGATATCAAACGCTAGACGATGTAGGTTAATGCTTGGTACCAAAATAAATGACTCAGAAACTCTTTATTTACCATAACCTTATGTTCACCTGTAGACATTGTGAACTGTTCAACTATTCATTCTCTTTTATCCTGTTTCACTTTATTTTTTTTTCCTTTCTTTTTTTACTTTTTCTTATTTATTGAGACATGGTCTCACTCTGTCACCCAGGCTGGAGTGCAGCGGACGATAGTGGTTCAGTGCAGCCTCGACCTCCTGCCTCAGCCTCATGAGTAACTGGGATCGTGCCTGGCTAGTTTTTAAAATGTATTTGTTGTACAGACAGGGTCTCCCTGTGTGGCCCAGGTGCTCAAACTCCTGGGCTCAAGTGATCCTCCCACCTTGGCCTCTCAAAGTGCTGGGATTAGAGGCACAACTACTGTGCCTGGCTGGCTTTGAATATAATATATATGTATTTTTTTTCTGATTATTTTTTATTTTTACTAGAAAATAGCAAGGGAAGAATAATTAAGTTAATTTTTCTACTGCTGACATGGGTTAAAAGTTTATTAGATTATATTTATAATCATTTGCATTCTTTATCCTAGGTATAATTTTTTGAATGTGAGTCTTGTGCCTCCTGAAAAAAAATACGGGCTGCCTTTTTTTATGGGCTGCCTTTAACTTTTGGACCTTTAACTTTTGAAAGTAATTCAAGTTTGGTTTTTTTTTTCTTTTTTTTTTTTTTTTGGCGGGGGGAACTCTGTTGCCCAGGCTGGAGTACAGTGGCACAGTCTGGGCTCACTGCAACCTCTACCTCCCTCGTTCAAGCAATTCTCCTGCTTGAGCCTCCTATGTAGCTGGAATTATAGGTGCACACCACCACATCTGTCTAATTTTTGTATTTTTAGTAGAGACGGGGTTTCACCATGTTGGTCAGTCTGGTCTCGAACTGCTGACCTCAAGTGATCTGCCCACCTGGGCCTCGCAAAGTGCTGGGATTACAGGCGTGAGCCACAGCGCCTAGCCTCAAATTTTTAATCATTAGACTATAAGGCACACTAGAAACATGGAATTTTAGAGATGAACGGAATTTTCAAATCAACTAGTTTAATTATTTTCAAACTTTTTGTCTGGCAAGTTCTTTGGTCAAAATAAGTGAACCCCAGGGTTCAAACATAAAGTCAGATTAAAGAACCAAGAAGAAGGAAAAGGAATGTAGGTAAGGAGGATAGGGAAAGCACTATTCCTTTCCCGGAGTTCAATTACAAAGTCATAAATCACTTTAACTCTATCCATTTGCTAGAAGATACAAAGGGTTTTGTTCAAGATCAGACAGCTCTGCCTGAAAGCCTGGTCGGTGTCTTTTGGATTCATTCATTCAACAATTATGTGAGTGCCTATAATATATCTCACTGGTTCTTAGGATACCGGAGGTCTTGGGGTATGACCATGACCAAGTAGAGAAAGGCTTCATGCAGCTTATATTTTAACACAGGAGGACAAATAATACACTAGTAAATGCATATTGTAGGTAATTTCAGACTTTGACCAGGTAAGGTGATGAGAGAGTGACTTTAGGAGAAGGGGTGGAGATCAGAGAAGGCCTCTTGGAGTGGGTGTTATAAAATTGCACATACCCCTGCTCCCCTGTTGTCTTCAAGAGACCTATCTTCAATTACTACCAAGGCTGTCATGTTGGGATGGTGCAGTGGAAAGAACACTACATTAGGAATCGCAAGGTCTAGGTGCTTACCCTACTTCTGTGTCCTTATAAGAGTTTAACAATATTGTATTTTATATCTGTAAAATGAGAGGCATCACACATGTACAGGATTAATGAAGATCTGGTCCCTGCCTTTTCTTTTCAGCCCTCTTATGCACTCTCTCCCTTACCATACCAGTCTCGAACATTATTTCCCATAAATGCTCAATTTGTTTATTTCTCAAGGTATTCCAAGCGTTTAAAAGAGCTGTGGTTCTCTCAGCCTGGAAGGATTCCCTTTCAAGTTTTTAGTTTTTAAAGTAATATCTTAAGTCACTACTCCCTTCTGAAACTTGCTCCGATTCTTGCATACAGAGGGAAGAATGATTGTTATGCCTCATTTTTTATACCATTTAAGATGGCATTTTAAAAAGTTGTTTTTTAACTTTCTAACATGTTATCTCATCCTGTGTATTACAATAAATAACTAATAATTGTCTATGTGTTCTTTCCTCCCCCATTAGACCATGAACCTTTTAAAGGCCCAAACCATATCTGATTCTCAACCACAACACCGGCTCTTGCCACACAGATCACAACCTAAAAAGGAAAGTGGATGCATTGCACTTTTTTTGAATGCTGTCTTATAGTGGGGAGAACCTTATCCAAAACTATTTCACAGTAAATACCATTTGTTTTGCTGATACGGGAGAGTTTCCTTATTCCTGTCATAGGGCATGTGACAGGGCTGTGGCTCACTTCTTGAGTGTCTGCTGCTCAAACCCCTAGGGGGAGCACGCAGACAGGCAGGTGCAGAGGCCGTGAGGAGTGCTTTTGAGATCCGGCCTGGGGCAGCGTCCACAATGTGGACTTCCAGTGTGCTCTTTCAGCTATGACGTCTTCAGATGCTTGTGCTAGTCAACTCAATAGACCCTCTGACTTATTGCAAACCAGGGGACCAGTGTGACAGCCTGAGTTCTTGCCCAGTGTACCAGAAGAATCAGATTACATGTGGGCTGGAAGGTTGAGTGCAAGGTCTTATTGAGTGGTGGAGATGACTCTCAGAAACATGGAATGGGAACCAGAAAGGGGGATGGAATGGGAAGGTGGTGGTCTTCCCCTAGAGTCGGGCTGCCCAAGGCTAACCTCCTCCTTGCTAGTCTGCCCATGTCAGCTGGTATCTGCAGGTCTGTGCCTCTGCTTCTCTCAATGTCCAGCTGCTTGTATCTGCATGTGTCCGCATAGCGCGGAGATACTGGCAGCCTACCGGCCCGCCATGCATCCCCGCTACCCCACCTCGCCTCTGCAGCCTGATAAAGGCATCTCTGTCCGGGAAAAAAAAAAAAAAAAAGATCTGCTTAAGATCTCAGGTTTAACAGAACAGAGGCCTCAAAGGCAACACAACACATCTACAACCATCCAATCTTCGACAAACCTGACAAATACAAACAATGGGGAAGGGATTCCCTGTTTAATAAATGGTGTTGGGAAAACTGGCTAGCCATGTGCAGAAAGCAGAAACTGGACACCTTCCTGACACCTTACACTAAAATTAACTCCAGATGGATTAAAGACTTAAATATAAGACCTAACACCATAAAAACCCCAGAAGAACATCTAGGCAAAACCATTCAGGACATAGGCATAGGCAAGGACTTCATGACGAAAACACCAAAAGCGTTGGCAACAAAAGCCAAAATAGACAAATGGGACCTAATCAAACTCCACAGCTTCTGCACAGCAAAAGAAACAGTCATTAGAGTTAATTGGCAACCAAAAGAATGGGAAAAAATTTTTGCAGTCTACCCATCTGACAAAGGGCTGATATCCAGAATTTACAAAGAACTAAAACAGATTTACAAGAAAAAATTAAACAAGCCCATTCAAAAGTGGGCGAAGGATATGAACAGACACTTTACAAAAGAAGACATACATGAGGCCAACAAACATGAAAAAATGCTCATCACTGGTCATTAGAGAAATACAAACCAAAACTACATTGAGATACCATATCACACCAGTTAGAATGGCGATCATTAAAAAATCTGGAGACAACAGATGCTGGAGAGGATGTGGAGAAATAGGAACACTTTTATACTGCTGGTGGGAGTGTAAATTTCAACCATTGTGGAAAACACTGTGGCGATTCCTCAAGGACCTAGAAATAGAAATTCCATTTGACCCAGCAATCCCATTACTGGATATATATCCAAAGGATTATAAATCATTCTACTATAAGGACACATGCACACAAATGCTCATTGCAGCACTGTTTACAATAGCAAAGACCTGGAACCAACCCAAATGCCCATCGATGATAAACTGGATAGGGAAAAGGTGGCACATATACACCATGGAATATTATGGAGCCATCAAAAATGATGAGTCTGTGTCCTTTGTAGGGACATGGATAAATCTGGAAACCATCATTCTCAGCAAACTGACACAAGAACAGAAAATCAAATACCACATGTTCTCACTCATAGGCGGGTGTTGAACAATGAGAATACATGGACAAAGGAAGGGGAGCACTACGCACTGGGGTCTGTTGGTGGGAAATAGAGGAGGGACAGCGGGGGGTGGGGAACTGGGGAGAGATAGCATAGGGAGAAATGCCAGATATAGGTGAAGGGGAAGAAGGCAGCAAATCACACTGCCATGTGTGTACCTATGCAACAATTTTGCATGTTTTTCACATGTACCCCAAAACCTAAAATGCAATTAAAAAAAGATCTCAGGTTTATATGTGCACAGGATCGGGAGCATGGCAGACCAGAGTAGTCTTGGAAAATGCAATATTTGGGCATGAAAACAGGAGTTCCCGTTCTCACTTAGGTCCTTGGGCACAGGCCTGAGGGTGGAGCCCTCACCAGTGACCCCGCCCTTCTCTACAGCACTTCCCTGCCCCACTCCAGTATCACTATTACACACCTTAGATTGCAAAGGTGGTTGCGATCTGGCTTATCCTGGGAGAGAGACATATGTGCTTGCTGGGTCCTTCACTAAATTTGCAAGAGTGTATACATTGAATAAGAGGCAGAGAAAAAAACATAATACTTTACTCAGTCTCAGATTTCCTCCCATTCTAAGGAATGTAACATACTCTGCTCTAGGCACAAAAGACTGTAACCATTCCATCAAATACCGACCCACAAAGTGCTTCAGAAAGTAGAATGACAATAGAGCCTTTGGTAAACATTTAAAGTTATGTTTTGTCATCTTTCACCCAACCCTATCTTTTCATCATTGCCTTCATTGATTTATGATACATAAAAATGCAGGGAAACAATTTTAGGGAAACAAATAGACCATAAAGCTAAAATAATTGGGCTTAATGTTAGAGTACCTGAGTGCAGTGCACTGCTCAGCTGCTTGCCAGTTGTTTTCCTTAACAAATAAGTTATTTCATATCTACTACCCCTGTTTACTCATCTTTAAACTGTGAATAGTAGCTGCTTCATACATTGTTCTAAAGACTACATGGGCAATGCATGTGGGATTAGCTAGCACAATACCTGATAAACAGTAAGTACTTTAAAAATGTTTACCACTGTCAACATGTAATTATTGATGACACTGTGGGTTTGTTTTTATATTATAATTTCCTATGCCTCAATCTAGCTCAATAGTAACTGTTGAATAAATTGTAGGTTAATTTATTACTGGCTTTATTTAGCATTTCTCACATCTATTCCTTTCTTCTCATTTTTAAAATATTTTCAAAACTTTTTCCCTCTGTCTCTCCAGACTAATTGGGTAACTAACAACTGCATGAAGACAGCCTATGAATTTCAAGGATCTTTCATTAATGTAAACCTGGTAATCGAACTGGTAACTCTTTCTGAGGCCTGAAGAAGTTGCTGTTCTGAGAGGTCTGTTATGCAGCCATCACTGTTTTTAGGTGTTTTCCTTTGCTATAGAAATAAGTGAGAAGTATGTATATGGTTTAATTCACTTCATTTTATTCAGACCAACGCAGTAGTGAAGCTTCCAATTGAAGACAAAGTAATTATACAAGTCATGCCTGGTAAAGAACTAATGGCATCTTTGCATGTCTCACCAAAAAGGATACACGAGAGGCTAGGGGAGTCATCTGAATAAAAGAGAATATTTACAATACTCAGAGTTTAGAATGCAAATCAAAGTATGCTTGTTTAGTATTCTACTTTAAAAATATAGTCTAGCAACAAGCTAGAGGGAGATGTTTTATTTTGGTAAAGCATACTCTTCTATCATCATTTCTTAAATGAGTAAATCTAAGTAGGTCTTTCTGCTTGTGTTCCTAGGGAAACAATTGTTCCTGGAATGAGATCCTATATTCAGAAGGGAGCCATCTAAAGAGAGTGATTGTGACTAAAACATAGTAGCTTAACTGCAAATTAGTAGGAAGTGGTAGGCTACCCAAGCTAATCTGCTGATCGCTAATTTTCTTGGTGGTTGTTGCACTGCCTTGCTGTAATTGAATGGGCCCAGAATACCCTGGGAGGGTGGAGTATTGCAGCCCTCTGAAGAAACCCTGGTGGTGGTGTGTTTTCCTTTGTGTTTGCTAATGAAAAGGCCAGTAATCCTGAAAGGGATCTGAAACCAATTTTGCCACCAGCATCCTATGTGGTAAAAATGGTCTTTAAATGTGCATATCGAATTAGTAGACTCTCACTGAGATGCTTTAATGGAAGGAGTTTCAGCATCACTAATTTTGTGCTGATACTTAAACAGCCTTTCTTTATCTGTAGCTATGCATGGGAGTAGAGGTAGTTAATTTTTTACCATCCTTAATGAGTCCAATCTAGAACAGGGCTGGCGAACCTTTTCTGTAAAAGCCAGATAGTTAGTATTTGAGACTTTGTGGGTTAAGAGGTAAAATTGAATATAGGATGTAGCTACTTATAAAACAAGAGGGAAAACTTCTGTCCTTGTTCTATTTGCCTGGAAGTTGTGGGCTCTCAGTAGCAGCTAGGAGAGAGAAAAAGGAAAGTTGATGACATTTCTCAATTGTCTAACTCTACGTGGGAGCTCCAGCCTCCACAGAGCAACACTCTGTCTTTCATTCCCATGTCCCAACTTTCCGTTCTCCCTCTCTATCACCTATCTGATGAAAAATACTCACATTACAGTTAGCAGAACCTGCCTTAGTGGCACCAAGCCAGCTGGATCCCTCCCCACTGCGTATGAGGTAGAAGGAAGAAAAGGGATAAAATTAGAACTACAATTTTCCTTGATAGCAGTACTAGTATATATTGGCCTTTGTATTCTGGTCAGTTCTTTCCATTGTAATGAGGAGGAGTGTTTAGAATTCTAAGTCCAGATAATGGATTTAAAAAAAAAAAAAAAAAGAAAGAAACTCTTGGAACAACCCACATGTATAATTAGTAGCTACCAGTAGTGCTTCTTTGTACTGAGGGTATTTTGCTGTTAAAATATCATCGGTTTTGTTTCCATTTTCAAACAATGTTTTGTAGTGATGGCCTCAACTAATACATAAATTCAGACACTTTCAAGTATTTTTGCTGAAAACATATTTTCCCTTTGAATTATCAAAATCCACCTTCAACCCCTTCCTGCTATCCACTAAATTCTGGTTGTGACTGCATCTTAATGCCAGTCTATGGTAGCTTGGCTCAGATACAGTCATGTGCTGCATAACCGTTTCTCTCAACAACAGACTGCGCATACTATAACAGTAATAGGTTTGCTGACCAATGCACACGGCAGTCAATATGCCAAGACACAGGATGCAGCGAAGAAAGAGGTTTAATCGTGGGGTTGCTGAATGAGGACACAGAAGGAAGCCACAAATCCTTCCCCCTAAGAAGGGTGGGGCTAGAGTTTATAAGGGTTTTGGAGTGGGCCAAAGTGTAGATATCACTGATTGTTCAAAGAGTACAGTGTGAAGTCTCGGGACAGGGAGCTGAAGACACTGTATTCTCATGCTGATTCAGTTCCTCTGTGAGAGTCTTTAAACTGGTTGGTGTCAGCTGTTCTGCTGAAATTCATGATCTGCTTAAATGATTCTTAAACAAAAGCTTTATGATTCTAACATCAGTGATCATATCTAAAATAAAAGCCTTATGATTCTAAATCAGAAATCCTATTTATAGGAACAGTAGGGATGCAGATGGTCAGTATCTAGTGTTACGTGACTTTCTGGTATTAGGAAGTGAATCGAAATGCAACCTAATTAATGCTTAATTATAATTATATTTCTGTCCCAAATTTCTGCTAACCTTGTGAGGATGGCTACAATATGATAACCCCCTAACATTATAATGGAGCTGAAAAATTCCTACTGCCTGGTGACTTGATGACCCCAACACCATGTGCGTCTATATAATGTGTTTGTGTCTTGGTTTTTAACCAAAAAAATCTTTAAAAAAGTAAAACAACAATTAAAATAAGAAAAAAGCTTATGGAATAAGAATATAAAAATATTTTGTAGTACTGTATGATGAGTTTGTGTTTTAAGGTGTTATTACTAAACAGTCAAAACGTTTTTAAAAATTAAAAAGTTGCCAGGCATGGTGGCTCACACCTGTAATCCCAGCACTTTGGGAGGCCGAGGCGGGCAGATCGCGTGGTCAAGAGATGGAGACCATCCTGGCCAACATGGTGAAACCCCGTCTCTACTGAAAATACAAAAAAAAAAAATTAGCAGGGCGTGGTGGCGTGTGTCTGTAGTCCCAGCTACTCAAGAGCCTGGCTCGTGATGACGGAGCGAGACTCTGTCTCGAAAAAAAAAATAATAAATAAATAAAAAGTAAAAAGTTTATAAAGTAAAAAAGTTATAATAAGCTAAAGTTCATTATTTAAGAAATAATTTTTAAAACAAATTGAATCAGGAAACAACAGATGGTGGAGAGGATGTGAAGAAATAGGTATGCTTTTACACTGTTGGTGGGACTGTAAATTAGTTCAACCATTGTGGAAGACAGTGTAGCAATTCCTCAAGGATCCAGAAATAGAAATTCCATTTGACCCAGCAATCCCATTACTGGGTATATACCCAAAGGATTACAAATCATTCTATTATAAAGACACATGCACATGTATGTTTATTATGGCACTGTTCACAATAGCAAACACTTGGAATCAATCCAAATGCCCATCAATGATAGATTAAAGAAAATGTGGCACATATATATCATAGAATACTATGTAGCCTTAAAAAAGGATGAGTTCATGTCCTTTGCAGGGACATGGATAAAGCTGGAAACCATCATTCTCAGTAAACTGACACAAGAACAGAAAACCAAACACAGCATGTTCTCACTCATAAGTAGGTGTTAAACAATGAGAACATATGGACATAGGGAGGGGAATGTCACACACTGGGGCCTGTCCAAGGATGCGGGTTAGGGGAAGGATAGCAGGGGGTAGAAGGATTGGGGAGGGATAGCATTAGGAGAAATACCTAATGTAGATGAGAGGTGGATGAATGCAGCAAACCACCATGGCACATGTATACCTATGTAATAAACCTGCATATTCTGCACATGTGCCCCAGAACTTAAAGTATAATAATAGTAAAAAAAAAAAATTAGTGTAGCCTAAGTGGACAGTGTTTATAAAATCCACAATAATCCTAGGCCTACACCTTCACTCACCACCCACTCACTGACTCACCCAAAGCAACTTCTACCCCTGCAAACTCTATTCATTTTAAGTGCTCAGTGTAGGCATGTCATTTTTTAATATTGTTAAAAATTTACATTGTTGGTGAGAATGCAAATTAGTTCAATCGTTGTGGAAGATGGTGTGTAGATTCCTCAAAGATCTAGAACCAGAAATACCATTTGACCCAGCCATCTCATTATTGGGTATATATCCAGAGGAATAGAAATCATTCTATTACAAAGATACATGCATACTTATGTTCACTGCAGCAGTATTCACAATAGCAAAAACATAGAATCAACCTAAATGTCCATCAGTGATAGACTGGATAAAGAAAATTCTGTACCTATACACGATGGAATACTTTGCAGCCATAAAAGGAATGAGATAATGTTCTTTGCAGGGACGTGGATGAAGATGGAAGCCATTATCCTCAGCAAACTAGCACAGGAACAAAAACCAAACACCACATATTCTCACTTTTTAGTGGGAGCCTAACAATGAGATCACTTGGACATAGGGAGGAGAACACACAATGGGGCCTGGTGGGTTATGGTGGGGGAAGGGAGAGCACTAGGAAACATAGATAATGCATGCTGGGCTTAATACCTCCATGATAGGTTGACAGGTGCAGCAAACCACCATGGCACACAATTACCTATGTAACAAACCTGCATATCCTGCACATATACCCCAGAACTTAAAAAGTTTTTTAAATTTTTTTGATTCTTGTAGTTGTACATATTTATGGGTACATGTGAAATTTTGTTACATGAATAAAATGTATAAAGATTAAGTCAGGACCTTTAGAGTATCTATCTCGTGAGTATGATTTGTATGTTTTGGGTATATTTCACGCTCTCCTCATTTTCTTAAAAAGTACAATACACTGTTGTTAACTATAGACACTTTACTCATCTATCAAAGAAGAACTTATTCCTTCTACTGAACTGTTAATTTGTACCTGTTAACCTCTCTTCATCCCTACTGCTACTCATATACCCTTCCCAGTCTCTGGTATCCATCATTCCACTCTATCTCCATGTGAGCAATGTTTTTAGTTCCAACACATAAGTAAGAAAATGCAGTATTTCTCTTTCTGTGACTGGTTTATTTCCCTTAACATAATGACCTCTACCCAGTTCCGCCTACATAGTTGCAACTGACATAATTTTAATTTTTTTATGGCCAAATAGTATGTCATTGTCTCTATATATCACATTTTCTTCATTCATTCATTGATAGACACTTAGACTGATTCCATATCTTTGCTATTGTTAATAGTGCTGCAATACTATTTACAATAGCAAAGACATGGAACCAACCCAAATGCTCATCAGTGATAGATTGGATAAAGAAAATGTGGTACATATATACCATATAACACTATGCAGCCATAAAAAGAAATGAATCATGTCCCATGAGAGGACATGGATGAAGCTGGAAGCCATCATCCTCAGCAAATTAACACAGGAACAGAAAACCAAACGCTACATGTTGTTACTCCTAAGTGGAAGCTGATAAATGAGCACACATGAACACAGGGAAGGAAACATCACACATACCAGGGCCTGTCAGCGTAGAGAGGAAAAAGGAGGGAGAGCATCAGGACAAATAGCTAATGCAAGTGGGGCTTTAAACCTAGTTGATGGGTTGATAGGTGCAGCAAACCACCATGGCACATGTATACCTATGTAACAAAA
Source organism: Callithrix jacchus (assembly GCF_049354715.1). NCBI lineage: Eukaryota > Metazoa > Chordata > Mammalia > Primates > Cebidae > Callithrix > Callithrix jacchus. The sequence goes on along the minus strand of NC_133513.1, from coordinate 78,673,042 downwards.
CTGCACATTCTGCACATGTATCCCAAGTTAAAAAAAAAAAAAAGTAGTGTCGCGATAAACATAGATGTTTATGTATGCCTTTGATATATTGATTTAGGCCGGGCGTGGTGGCTCAAGCCTGTAGTCCCAGCACTTTGGGAGGCCGAGGTGGGTGGATCACGAGGTCAAGAGATTGAGACCATTCTGGTCAACATGGTGAAACCCCATCTCTACTAAAAATACAAAAAATTGGCTGGGCATGGTGGCACGTGCCTGTAATCCCAGCTACTCAGGAGGCTGAGGCAGGAGAATTGCCTGAACCCAGGAGGCGGAGGTTGTGGTGAGCCGAGATTGCGCCATTGCACTCCAGCCTGAGTAACAAGAGCGAAACTCCGTCTCAAAAAAAATAAAAATAAAGATATGTTGATTTATTTCTTTTCGGATAAATACATAGTAGTGGGACTGCTAGATAGTGTAATAGTACTGTTTTTAGTTTTTTTGAGAAATCTTCATACTGCTTTTCATAATAGATGTTCTAATTTATATTCCCACCAACATTATATAACAATTTGTCTCTCCACTTTCTCACCAACATCTTTATTTTTTGTTTCTAGTAATAGCCATTCTCACTAGGGTGAGATGATATCTCATTGTGGTTTCGATTTGCATTTCCCTAATGATTAGTGATGTTGAGCATTTTTTTCATATGTCTGTTGGCCATTTGTAAGTTTTCTTTTGAGAAAAATCTATTCATGTCCTTTGACAATTTTTTTTTAATGAGATTGTTTGCCCTTTTTAAAAAATTGTTTGAGTTCTTTGTGTATTTGGGATATTAGTCTCCTGTCAAATGAATAATTGTATATTTTCTCCATTTCAAGAGGTTGCCCCTTTACTCTGTTGATTGCTTATTTTTTGCTGTGTGGAAGCCTTTAATATAGTCCCATTTGTCTATTTTTTTTGTTATTCTGCCTGTGATTTGAGGTCTTATTCATACAATCTTTGCATGCCTAGACTAATATCCTAAAAAGTTTGCCTTACATTTTCCTCTAGTACTTTTATAATTTCAAGTCTTATGTTTAAGTCTTTAAATCATCTTGAGTTGATTTTTGTATATGGTGAGAGATAGAAGTTTCATTCTTCTGCATATGGTTATCCAGTTTTCCTAATACCATATATTGAAAAGGGTGTCCTTTCCCCAATGTACATTCTTAATGGCTTTATCAAAGATCAGTTGGATGGATATATATATATAGAGAGAGAGAGAAATGAATCCGTATATATATATATATATGGATTCATTATATATGAATTATCCACATTATATATATATATGGATTCATTTCTTGGTTGTCTACTCTGTTCTATTGGCCAGTGTGTCTGTTTCTATGTCAGTGCCATGCTATTTTGATTACTGTAGGCTTGTAATACATTTTGAAGTCAGGTAATGTCATCATTTCAGCTTTTCACTTTTTACCTGGGATTGCTTGGAAAGTTCTGGCTTTTTTGGTTTCATAAACATTTGAAAGATTATTTTGTTCATTTCTGACAAAAATGACATTGGTATTTTGATAGAGATTGCATTGAATCTGTGGATTGCTTTGAGTAGTATAGTCATTTTGACAATATTAATTCTTCCACTTTGTTAGCATGAAATGCCTTTCTATTTGGTGTGTGCTCTTCGATTTTTTTCTTCACCATTTTGTAGTTTTTCTTATAGAGATCTTTGGCCTTGGTTAAGTCTATTCCTAGGTTTGTGAGTGAGTGTGTGTAGCTATGGTAACTGGGATTGCTCTCTTGATTTCTTTTTCAGTGATTTCATTATTGCTGTATGGAAATGCTACTGACTTTTGTATGTTGATTTTGTATCTAGCAATTTTACTCAATTTATGACTCTAAAACATTTTTGTGGAATCTTTTGGTTTTTCTATATATAAAATTGTGTCATTTGTAAAGAAGGACAACTTGACTTTCTCCTTTCCAGTATGAATGCCTTTTCTTTCTCTTACCTGATGCACTGGCTGTAACATCTAGTGCTCTGTTAAGAGTGGAGAAAATGTGCATCCTTGTCTTGTTGCAGTTTTAAAGGAGAGTCTTTCCAATTTTTCCCATGATGATGTTAGCTATTGGTTTATCATATAGGGCCTTTATTATTCTGATGTACATTGTTTTTATGCCTCAGTTTTTGAGTTTTATCATGAAGGAATATTGAATTTTATCAAATGATTTTTCTGCATCTATTTAGATGATCATAAGCTTTTTGTCCTTTATTCTGTTGATATAATGTATCATATTATTGATTTGTACCTTGCATACCTGGTGTAAATCCCACTTGATCATGGTATATTATCTTTTTGATATGATGTTGGATTTAGTTTGCTAGTATTTTGTTGAGGAATTTTGTATCTATGTTCGTTCATTAGGGATACTGGCCTGTAGTTTTATTTTAAGGAGGATTGATATTAGTTCTTCTCTATATATTTGATAGAATTATGCTGTGAATTAATCCAGTCCTGGGCTTTTCTTTGTTTGAAAACTTTTTATTACTAATTCAATCTCATTACCCATTATTGATCTGTTCAGATTTTCTGTTCCTTCCTAATTCAATCTTGGTAGGTTATATATTTTTAGTAATTTATCTATTTCCTCTATATTTTCCAGTTTGTTAGGGTATAGTTGTTTATAATAGTTTCTGGTGACCTTTTGTATTTTTATGGTACCAGTTGTAATGTCTACTTTTTCATTTCTGATTTTGTTTATGTGGTTCTTGTCTCTTCTTGGTTGATATAGTTTGTGGCTTATCAATTTTGTTTATCTTTTTGAAGATCCAACTTTTTATTTTATTGATTCTTTGTAATGTTTTTAGTCCCTATTTCATTTAGTTCTGTTCCTATATTTATTATTTCTTTCTTTCTGCTAATTTTGGGGTTTGGTTTGTTCTTGCTTTCCTACTTTATTTGAAATTTTTCTACTTTCTCTATGCAACATTTACTTATATAATTTTCCCTCTTAGTACTGGTTTTGCTGTGTCTCACAAGTTTTGGTATGCTGTTTCTATTTTTTTTTTTAACTTTCATGTAAATTTTTTCATTAACCTAATGGTCATTCAGGAACATGTAGTTTAATTTTCATACATTTGTGTACTTTCCAAAGTACATTTTGGTGTTAACTTCTAGTTTTATTTCTGAGAAGATACTTGATATAATTTCAATATTTTTAAAATTTGTTGAGACTTTTTTTTTTGGCCTAACATATGGTCTATCCCAGATAATGTTCCATATATTGATGAAAAGAATGTGCATTCTTCAACTGTTGGATAAAATGTTCTATAGTTGTCTGTTAGGTCTCTTTGGTCTAAAGTCCTGTTTAAGTCCAATATTTCATTGATGCTTTTTTGCCTAAATGATTTGTCTAACGCTGAGAGTGGGCTGTAGAAATACCCAACTATTACTGTATCAGAGTTCTTTCTTCAGATCTAGTAATATTTGCTTTATATATTTGGGTGCTCTTGTGTTTGGTGCATACGTAATTTTGAATTGTTTTATCCTCTTGGGGAACTGATCTCTTAATCATTTTAAAATGACAACCTTCATCTACTTTTATTGTTTTGCCCTAAAGTCTGTTTTATCTCATATAAGTAGAGCTACTCTTGCTTGTTTTTGCTTTCCATTTGGATGTCTTTTTCCATCCATTTACTTTCAGTCTATATGTATCTTTACAGATGAGTTTATTGCAGACAGTTGCAAGAAATAGTTGGATCTTTTTTTAAAAAAGAATTTTAGCAGAGGGTTGGTATACAAGGATAATTTTTTTAATGTATTCAGACAGTTTATACCTTTTAACTGAAGAATTTAGTCTATTTCTATTCAAAGTTATTATTGATGAGATTTTGTTTCTGTCATATTGTTAATCATTTGTTGGTTATTTAGTATATTCCTTGTTTCTTTTTCTTTTATTGTTATTGTGGTTTGGTGGTTTGCTGTAGTGATAGTATGAGCCCTTTCTCTTCCTCATTTGTGTGTTTGCTTTATCAGTGCATTTCATCCAGTTTTTATTTTTTCATGATGGCAAATGTCATTCTTTTACTTTTAGATTTAGAATTCCACTGAGCACTTCTGCCAAGGCTGATCTAGTGGTCATGCATTTTCTCAAGTTTTGCTTGTCTGGGAAATGCTTTATTTCTCTCTTATTTATGAAGGATACTTTTTCTGGTTATAGTATTACTGGCTAGCAGTACTTTTTTTCTCTTTCATCTTTGAATACATTCAAGTTTGAACATATCCCATTCTCTCCTCGCTTATAAGGTTTCTGGTAATAAATCTGCTGTTAGTCCGATTTCTTTTTATTTTTTGACAATTAGATGCTTTCCTCTTGCATCTCACTTTTTTTCAGAATAATTCCCTTGTCTTTGAGTTTAGACAGTCGATAATATGCCATGAAGAAGATCTTTCTGCATTGTACCTGTTTGGAGATCTCTGAGCCTCTTGTATTTGATGTCTAAATCTCTTGCTAGATTTGGAAAGTTTTATCTATTATCTGAGTAATTTGGTTTTCTAGCTTTTTCATTTTCTCTTTGCTCTCTGGGATGCTGATAACTCAAATATTTTGTCACTTTATTGTGTCCATGAATGCTTTGTTCATTCTTTTCTATTTTTATTTTTTTCTTGCCTGACTTTGTTATTTCAAAAGATTTGTCTTTACATCTTGTGATTTCTTCTGCTTGACCTAGTCTATTTTTAAAACTTTCAATCTATTTTGTTCAGTGAGATCTTCAGTTCCAGAAATGCTGCTTGTTTTTTTGATACTTATATCTTTCAAAGTTCTTATTTATATCTTGAATTGTTTTTTCTGATCTCTTTGTATCATTTTTCAGTTTTCCCCTGTATCTCACTGAGCTTCTTTAAAATAAATATTTCAAATTGTTTTTCTGAGATTTCACAAATTTGTTTTCTATTGAGATCTGTCCTGGAAAACTATTGTGCTCCGTTAGTGGTGTCATATTTCCTTGCTTTTTCATTCTCCCTGTGTTCTTACTTTGATATCTGCACATCTGGTATAACAATCACTTCCTCCAATTTTTAAAACTTGCTTTTGTAGGCCAAGATTTTTTTTCTCAAAGTGTCATTTGAGTAGGGCACTTTGGCTTTGAATCTGGGTGCATGCAGTAAAGTTGTCTCTATATGAATTATCTGGCTGTAAAAAGCATCAGTGTTATTATTTCTGCAGTGACTTAGGATGTGGTTATTATTGGGGTTGTGGTAAAGTTTTGCTGGAGACTTGAATGCCAGATATTCTGGCCTTCAGGTCCCACTGGTGGCAGTGGTGAGCTGAGTATACACATCCTTGAGCACCAAGGTGGTATATACCTGCAATGGTACTAGCAAATCCACATGGGTCACTTTTTGGCCCTTCGGGTGGTTTATTCAGATGCCCACAGTAGCAGCAGTGGACTGGGAAGGTGATCAGGGTCTCGAGTCCCTGGGCAGTTGGTGTGTGGATGGTAGCAGTGTCAGTGGCAGGACAGTTTTGTGGAGCACGAGTGAACAGTATATGCTGGTGTGGACAGTGGCTGTGGAGGAGGTAGGAAAACCAGTCTGCAGTTCCCCAGATAGCACATGCAGATCGGTGGTAACAGCAGGGTGGGTAGGCTCAATTCAAGCCTCCAAGATAAGTGCTTAGGTGCCAACAGTGGTGAAACGGGCTGAGAAATCCTCTGGTCCCTGGACTGCATACGCTGGCATAAGGGAAGTGGTAGGTAGACTGGGCGTACTTGTCCTCAGGCCTCTGGGTGGTGTGTGCAATTACAAGCTATGATAGGCAGGGCTGAGGTAATCCCTAGATTCCTGATGAACTCCACAGGTGAGGGTTGGTAGTGGTTGTCCTGTAGACCTGCCACTGGATAGTGTGGGGCTGTCTTCACTGGCAGTATTGTAAGCCAGTGGGTGGGAATGTGCACACCACTTGTTCCTCAGCACCAAAAAAAATGGTGGTCTGTGTCTTGCTTTCATTTCAGTCCCAGTGGCAGTAGTCCACGCTTTGCCTCATCTCTGCCACCATTGGGACCCAGGAGAGTAGGCAATCTTTTGGGAGCAGGGCACTAAAATGGTGCCTTGGTGTGGCTGCTTAGGTCTCAGGGAGTACGTGAGATCCAGCATGAGCTTCCCTCTGGAGCAATGCCATCGCACAGTCTCTCAGCTCTCTACGTTTTGAGACCCATGAGGCTCAAGGCGCTCTTCTCATGGCTAGGATTGCAGAAGTCCACAGTGGGAATGTAGAACACTTGGGGTTTTTCACTTACCCTTTCCTTGCATTGCGGGAGCCTCTTCCAGTTCATTCATGGTCTCTGCCTCGCAGGCTTAATTTAGGTGTTCCTTGTGCTTCCTCATATTGTGTGTATCCTGTCACTTTTCTGTTGAATTCCAGTGTTCTCTTCTGGATGATCTATTTGAAGTGTGATTATCTACTCACTATTTTGATTTTTAGCAGAGGAGGTGAGTACTAGTGGTAGCAGCAGGGTTGGTAGGCTCAATCTCAAGCCCATACGGTGCTGCTACCAGCACCTATCTGCATGTGCCATCTAGGGGACTGGAGACTGGCTTTCCTAGCCCACCACAACCATTGCCAACACTAGCATGTACAGTTGTACCTTTTCTATGTTTAGATATATTTATATACACAAATACACTGTGTTACAATTGCCTTCAGTATCCTTAGAGAAATAAGCTATACCATATAGCCTAGAAGCAATAGGCTATACTATCTGTGTGTCAGTACATTCTATATTTGCACAATGATGAAATTGCCTAATGACACATTTCTCAGAATGTATCCCAGTCACTAAGTGACACACAACTGTATTTTGAAACCTATGAAACAATAAAAGTCCCTGTTTCTCTGTATCTTGCTTGTTTTTCTCAAGCAAAGTACTGGTCATACTTACATGGTGGCAAAGCATTTGGCCAAAATATAAGAGGTTAAACGTTTAACTAGACAACTTAAGCATAAGACAACAGATGCAGAACATCTTGAAAAAGGATAATCATTCTGGATGCTTCTGATACTCTAAGATTTTCTACAGTTGAATCAATAGACTTTTCATTCTCATTGCAATTGTATCTGTCCAAAGAGAAGGTTTTTTATTGCGTGTGTGTTTTTGTGTTTTTGTGGTTTTTTTGTTTGTTTGTTTTGGTTTTGGTTCAGAGGGTCTGGCTACAGCAGTTTTATCAAAGTAATATGGTGACCACTGCTCAAAAATGAGACTCTCTTGGCTTCAGAGGTTAAGAAAATTTGGAGGCTGCAAAAAGCTCATTCTCTTTGAGATTTATACCACTGCTGACCTAGACTTTCCTAGGAATACTGGTCCTTATTTTGTTCCATAGCAAACCTGGGAATAGCCATGGTCCAGGTAATGATATTTGCAGGTCATATAAGGTGACCCTGCCCATTCAGATGCTTCAGAACAAAATACAATGGATTAATGAAATAAAGAGGCAGAACATGAAAAGGGAGAGACATCTCTAGAGCTAGGCCTCCAGGAAAAATGGCCATCATTGTCATTGTCATCACTGTAGACAAATGTTTAACTTAATATATATCAGCCCCTATTCTAAGCATATTGCATGTATGAACTCACTTTAGTACTAAAAACTATACTATGAATAGGGACTATTGTAGTCCCTACTTCACAGATTAAGAAACTGAAGAATAAGAAAATGTAGATTTATAAGTAATGTAGAGCTTTGGATTTATGGGTAATAGCCATTGAATGTTTTAAGTAAGCAAGTAGCATTATCTGCTTTGCATTTCAAATTATTTAGGCATTTATTTTTTATTATTTATTTATTCATTTATTTTGAGACAGAGTCTTGCTCTGTCACCCAGGCAGGAGTGCAGTGTCACCATCTCAGCTTACTGCAACCTCCTCTTCTTGGGGTCAAGCAATCCTCTCACCTCAGCCTCCAGAGTAACTAGGATTACAAGTTTGAGCTACCACACCTGGCTATTTTTTTTTTTTTTTTTTTGTATTTTAAGTGGAGATGGGGTTTCACCATGTTGACCAGGCTGGTCTCAATCTCCTGACCCCAAGCAATCCACCTGCCTTGGCCTCCCAAAGTGCTGGCATTACAGAAGTGAGCCACTGTGTCTGGTCTAGGCATTTTAAATCATGTGGGAAAATAGGGGAAGAAAAACCAGGCTAAATGTGATACGAACTCCAGAGGAAGTGGTGAGAAAGAGCAGAGAAAGGGATTAGTTTGCTAAATAATTTGCTTAAATCAACAAAATTGAGCAATTGAAGGTTTCGAGGAAAGGGGGCAGCTAAAGAAATCAATGTCCCAAGTAAAGTAAATGTATAGAGAAGAGAAAGCAGATACATTTTAATGCTCAATTTTATGGATATTTGACTAATGCCTTGAAATTAACATGCCCATTTTGCTCTTTGAAGGGAGTTTCCATTTGACTGGGTCTTTCTCCATTAATTTGATTAAAGACAGGGTATGGAAGATTCTCTGAAAGACATTTGGTTTTGAAGGTTCCTTGCCAAATAAGAAAGAGGAAAGAAGGCACTAAACTAAGATCCAATCAAATCAATCAAGCCAAACCATCTCCGTTTGATAGCTATGGAGAGGGCAGCCTACATTTGCCTTTTAGAGAGAAAGTTTCCCAGGGCTCTAATGTTAATTAGGGAATTTGTATTTTCTACAGATGATTGCATTATCATCCCAGACAGGACGGCTAAACTCCTCTGTGTAGGAGAAAGTCATTTACATATCTCCAATCACGTTTCAAAGGATTTGAGAGATTATAGGTAATTTTCCGTTTATTGTCAGGTCTATCCTAAAGCACATTCATAGGAAAGTGCAAGTCAATCATTTCTAGTCCTGTATTTTTGATGTTTCCAAGGAAAGAGAAGAGAAGAAACTAATTTTTATCTAGTAAAATATTGCTAGAGAAGCATCAGTTGAGTATGCATCCTGTGTATGAGTCCTAAGTGTAGTTGTTTAACTTTGGAGTTTTCTTTTAGGCTGGACTTCAGAGTGAATCATGCCATGACCATTTGAATTCGTTTTATGGCTCCTGTATGTTGCCAAATGAGCAGAGTAGTTATTCAAGTGGTTGTTGTATTTGTTAGATGCAATTTTCCCCCTTATTCCTCAATCAACACTAACATATATGAGTTTATTCAAGTAGATCATACATTTGAGGCTAACTTGGACTATAGGAAAATTCGCATTCCAAATTTTATCATAATAGATCCTCTATGAATTTCCATAAAACCCTTCTGAAGATTATAGAAAGTCTTGAAAAATAACCCAAGGATTTCCCCCAGATCAACCAGTAGTTAGTAACACACAGAATGGCTTTGAAGATGAAAATAAAAATAAAATAAATTATTTATAAATTCTATGATCATTTAGCTCTCTATTGACCCTAGATACTTAAGGTATCAGGTCACAAATCACTTCCTTATGCTTGCCAAGAGATGATTAGTGATCCAGAAATTGTTGAGAGTTGCATCACATGTCCATTAATCACTCATATTTTTTTCCTGATCCAGCATGACATGACAGAAAAGTGACTCTTACTTTTTAAGCCAGGTCTTTGATTCATATTACAGAATCTAATTTTTTAAAACTTGTCATATATTTGGGGCTCAATTCTGCCATGAGAATAGAGTTAACCATAAAGTTAAAGCTGTCCAAAGGCTACCAATAATGATTGACAAATACCTGCTTGCTAGACCCATTCATTTCATGAAGTGATTCAGATGTAAATGTTCTTTTAGGGTTTATGGTGTGAGAATAGACCCTACTTTCTACCAACTGCCACTAAAATTGAGGAATAAGGAAGCTGTTCAATTATTTTTTGTAGATGCTTCCATTATTTGGGGGCTTTTAAAAATTGTTGTTGGTCTCTATAATAAACAGAAATCTGCCTCCTTGTAATGAATACCATTGTTTTACTTCTTATCACTGAAGCTCAGTGTGCAACTCTGCTTTCATGTCACCACTTCAGATCTTTCTGTCTGGCATAATTTTTTAAGTCTTTTCTTTTTCAGCAGAATATTCTCAGGTCTCCAATTATTGCCCTTTCTGGAAAAGCTTCAACACATCAGTGTTTCTCTTCAAATGAGATTTGGGACACAGTTGTGGCCACAGAGATGTTCTTCACAGCATTACTCACAGAGGTGAATAATTACAATATGTTGAACAAAATAAATGATTAAATTGTGGTACATTCTCACAACAGATGTTATCAGATCTTTAAATTATAAAGGAAAATGTATGATTGTGGGGAAATATTCAAAATACATTATATTAGAGACAAACACCACATAATCTCACTCATATATTGACTCTTAAAAAGGCTGATTTCATAGAAAGAGAGAATAGAATACTGGTTATCAGAAGCTGGGAGGGGAGGGTGACCAGGAAAGATTGGTTAATGAATGCAAAGTTACAGTTAGACAAGAAGAATAAGTTTTGGTGTTCTAATATGCAGTAGGGTAACTATAACAAATAATAATGTATATTTCAAGATAGCTAGAAGATTTTGAATGTTGTCACCACACAAAAATAATAAAGTGATGGATATGGTAATTACCCTGATTCCATCATTATGTGTACACACATTGAGACATCAAATTGAACCCCATACATATGTACAATTATGATGTGTCAATTGTAAATTTTAAAATTACTGGCATGATGGCTCATGCTCGTAATCTCAGCACTTTGGGAGGCCACGGCGGGTGGATCACTTGAGGTCAGGAGTTTGAGAACAGTCTGGCAACATAGTGAAACCCCATTTCTACTAAAAGCACAAAAATTATCCGGGTGTGGCAGCACATGCCCGTAGTCTCAGCTACTCCAGAAGCTGAGGCACAAGAATAGCTTGAACCCAGCAGGTGGAGGTTCCAGTGACCCAAGATCATGCCACTGTGCCCCAGCCTGTATAACAAAGTGAGAGTCCATCTCAAAAATAAATAAATAAATATCAGGACTCTCAATAGCATATAATCATAATTTTAGTTGTAATGAAACATATTTAAAATATATGTACATTTAGAAAGAAGACAATGAAATTTATTGAGATGAAAATGGCGGTATATTTTTCTTTTCTTCATTGTTCTCAAATTTTCTATAAGGATTGCATGTATTTTCTTATTTGTAGAACTGCACAGTATATTCCATGTGAGATATGATGCAGAAAGAGCAAATTAGATTATAACTCTCTTTTATCTGTGTGCTGTTTCATATAATGCACTCAAAATTTAAATAAGGCATTTTATATTTTGGATTATCCATAGAGGATATATTTTGAATAAGATTATCTTATTTTATAGCTTTGTAGCCTCTTTTGCTTATTATACTCCATTCATCAAATCTGTTTAATTTGGAAAGGAGTGTATTTGTTTAATTGGACCCTAGATAGGATACAATGGATACTACAGGATTAAGGTAAAAGAAAATACTTAAGGAAGAAGTCCTTTAAGAATATGTGGACTAGCATGGTTATAACTTTTAAAAGAGACAGTAAGAGGAGAATGTGGAAAAAAGAAAATTAATATGTTGCTGATTATGTAACAGTATAGCAAATTTGGAAAAAGTTTGTCAGTTTCACAAACGTTTAATATAAATGGTGTTGGGAAAACTGGCTAGTCATATGTAGAAAGCTGAAATTGGACTCTTCCCTTACACCTTATACAATTGATGGATTTAAGATTTAAACATAAGACCTAACACAATAAAAACCCTAGAAGAAAACCTAGGTAATACCATTCAGGACATAGGCATAGGCAAGGACTTCATGACTAAAACACCAAAAGCAATGGCAACAAAAGCCAAAATAGACAAATGGGATCTAATAAAACTTAAGAGCTTCTACACAGTAAAAGAAACAATCATTAGCATGAATCGGCAATCAACAGATTGGGAAAACATTTGTGCAATCTACCCATCTGATGAAGGGCTAATATCTAGAATCTACAAAGAACTAAAATAGATTTACCAGAAACAAACAAACAAACAAACCCCTTCAAAAGTGGGTGAAGGACATGAAAAGACACTTTTCAAAAGAAGACATGTATGAGGCCAACAAACATGAAAAAATGCTCATCATCACTGATCATTAGAGAAATGCAAATCAAAACCATATTAAGATACCATCTCACACCAGTTAGAATGGCAATTATTAAAAAATCAGGAGACAACAGATGCCAGAGAGGATGTGGAGAAATAGGAATGCTTTCACACTGTTGGTGGGAATGTAAATTAGTTCAACCATTGTGGAAGATAGTGTGGCAATTCCTCAAGGATCTAGAAATAGAAAAACCATTTGATCCAGCAATCCCATTACTGGGTATATATCCAAAGAATTATAAAATGTTATAAAGACACATACACACATATGTTCATTGTGGCACTGTTTACAATAGCAAAGACTTGGAACCAACCCAAATGCTCATCAATGATAGACTGGATAAAGAAAATGTGGCACATATACACCATGAAATACTATGCAGCCATAAAAAAGGATGAGTTCATGTCCTTTGCAGGGACATGGATGAAGCTGGAAACCATCATTCTCAGCAAACTAACACAAGAACAGAAAACCAAGCATAGCATGTTCTCACTCATAAGTGGGTGTTGAACAATGAGAACACATGGACACAGGGAGGGGAACATCAGACACTGGAGCCTTTCAGGGTTTAGGTGGCTAAGGGAGGGATAGCAGGGGGTGAGGGGATTGGGGAGGGATAACATTAGGAGAAATACCTAATATAGATGACAGGGGATGGATGCAGCAAACCACTATGGCATGTGTATACCTATGTAACAATCCTGCACAATCTGCACATGTACCCCAGAACTTAAAGTATATTAAAAAAAACCCTTTAATGTAAATTTACCATATCACCCAACAATTAATTCTAAGTATCTGTCTAATGGAAATGAAAACATAAGTCTACACTTACTAGAAGAATGTTCATAGCAGCACTGTTCACAGTAGCCAAAAAGTAGAAATAATCCAAATGTTGATAAACTGGTAAATAAACAAAATGTAGTATACTCATACAAATAAATATTATTTGGCAATAAAAAGTAATGATTTACATGCAGCAAATAGATAAATCTCAAGAATATTATGCTTTCTGCAGTAGCCAGATGGAAAAGACTACAGATTATATCATTTCACTTGTATACAGCATCTACAAGTTCATGTCCTTTGCAGGGACATGGATGAAGCTGGAAACCATCATTCTCAGCAAACTAACACAGGAACAGAAAACCTAACACTACGTTTCCACCCATAAGTGGGAGTTGAACAATGAGAACGCATGAACACAGGGAGGGGACCATCACATACCAGGTCCCGTCAGGGGGTGGGCGGGGAGGGGAGAGATAGCATTAGGAGAAATACCTGATGTAGATGATGGGTTGATGGGTGCAGCAAACCACCATGACACTTGTATACCTATGTAACAAACTTGCCTATTCTGCACATGTATCCCAGAACTTAAAGCATAATTTAAAAAAAGAAAAAAAAATCTAGAAAAGATAAATCCGGCCTGACACAGTCGTTCACGCCTGTAATCTCAGCACTTTGGGAGGCCAGGTGGGCTGATCACCTGACATCAGGAGTTTAAGACCAGACTAGCTAACATGGTGAAACCCCATCTCTACGAAAAATACAAAAATTAGCCGGGTGTGGTGGTGGGGACCTGTAATCCCAGCAACTTGGGAGGCTGAGACAGGAGAATTACTTGAACCCGGGTGGCAGAGGTTACAGTGAGCTGAGACTGTGCCATTGCACTCCAGACTTGCACTCTAGCCTGGGTGACAGAGTGAGACTCCATCAAAAAAAAAAGAAAGATAAATCCATAGAGACAGAAATAAATCCATGGTTTACTAGGAGCTGGAATGGGGATTAACTGAAAAGGACAGGAGAGAGAGGTGAGTTGATGGAGATGTTCCAAAACTGGATTTTGTAATGGTAGCATGACTGTAAATTTACTAAAAATTATCATTGAATAATGCATTTAAAATGGGTTAGTTTTATAATATGTGGATTAACTTGTCTTTGTATTCTCCAATTACTGTTATCAAACAAACCCCCAGGAGATTCAAAACTAAACAGAGAGTCATAGTCAATGAAAAGGCCAATTATGGCTGGGTTATAGCTTTTCTCCCAGACCAACATCTGTTTAAGATGCACTTCTTCCCATGTAGATTCTTATGGAACTTGTCATTCACTCTACCTTGCAACCTATTTTCTTTGAAAATTGTTTGAGAACCTGCTTAACACTAATACTGAAAATATAACAGTAATTATATTTTACTTGCTGCACAATATTGCTGAAGTCAAATACCATTTCTTGCCTTCATATTTACAGGCATTCTATGTGGATCAAAGTTGTCACAAAGGAAAGAAACTTAACATTTTACTGGTAGAAATGTTTATGATTGTGGGAATGACTGGGTAACCACTTGTCATGCATGTCACAAAGCAACAGAAATCCCTGTAAAAACTGGATGACTGATAGTCACTTATCTTTCAGTGAGCTTTTACAATTAAAAATTACTTCACATTGAGCATGAAGTGTGAAATGTATGATTTTGTTCTGGAAAACATAGTTTTCATTTTGGTGATTAGGAGCTGTGTGTCATAGGGTGTATTTCTAGGTGTTGTGTTCAAGAATGAGTGCATATTGTCTTTAAAATCCTACTTGGATGTTGTTAGGGAAACACATTTCTATTTCATTTTTTTAAAGTAACAGTTGAAAGTTATTTTTCGAAAGCCCAGGGGGATTTTTCTCCTTACACTTCTGTTTCTTTTTAACTTTTATCCAAACAACTTACAAAAATCTACAAATCATAATGAACAGCATTGATTTTTAGACTTTTATATTTCTTCTGCTTTTGATCTTTTATATAGCAGCAATCCATCATCTCTTGGGTCAATTTTAGCATTCTTTTATTTTTCTGCAATTTCTTCATTCTGTAGGATTTACTGACAACTCAGCTGAGCCTGGTATTGGCTTCATCTTGGGGGTTGACTGGTCAGTGTTGCGATCATTCTTGGAAAATTGTATTGCAGGGAGGCCCTCCATCAGTTTTCCCTTTTTAAAAAGTACCTATGCAGGAGTTTGAACCTGTTTTTTAATGCCATAAGGCTAGATGTTAACGTTTTAGTTTTCAGGGCTTTTTTTGTTGTTCTTCATTATTCATTGGTTCATTTATTCATTCAACCAGCCAATGTTTATGAAAACCCACCATACTGCCAGGTACTGAAAGTATGGAAATGAAAGGCATAAACTCTGCCACAAGAAATTCTCTAACAAACCAACTGATAATGAAAATGTAAGTTCTATTATGGAGAAAAGGAAGCAAGGTAAGCCACTTAACATATTTGGAAAATGAGTCACGGTGACTTTCTACATAGTCTTTCAGTAAGTCTTAAAGAAATAGATCGGCCGGGCGCGGTGGCTCAAGCCTGTAATCCCAGCACTTTGGGAGGCCGAGGCGGCTGGATCACGAGGTCAACAGATCGAGACCATCCTGGTCAACATGGTGAAACCCCGTCTCTACTAAAAATTACAAAAAGTTAGCTGGGCACGGTGGCGCGTGCCTGTAATCCCAGCTACTCAGGAGGCTGAGGCAGGAGAATTGCCTGAACCCAGGGGGCGGAGGTTGCAGTGAGCCGAGATTGCGCCATTGCACTCCAGCCTGGGTAACAAGAGCGAAACTCCGTCTCAAAAAAAAAAAAAAAAAAGAAATAGATCATTGGAGAAGGAAGAGAAGGAAACAGAAAGAAACACTTGTGCCAAGTTGTGGATACACAAAATAACATGGTGGGTTTTGGAAACCCAAGATAGTTCAGTTTACTGGGATGGGGATACATGGGGAAAAAAATGATATTAGTGAAAGCTTGGGCAGTTTGAGTAAACTATTTCTTCCTGAGAGGGGACTCAAGATGGCGCTGTGAGAACAACCCAGGATTGGAGCCCGCGTTGAATTCGCAAACGGTGAGTCAGTGCTGCATTTCCAGACTGATCTTTGTTGCCCACAGAACGGGGAAACTCCCAAGTATAAAAAGACACGGGACGCCAGGCAGTAGGTCTGCCTGGCGAAGCCGGCAGCCGGGGCGGCGGTGGCCGGCCCTACCCAGCAATCCCCACAGGGCGCGCTTCTCCGGGTGCCTTGTTGAACCGGCAACCTGAGACTTGAGAGGGCTGGACTTGAGACTGAACGAGACTTGCACAGTAGCCCAGCCCAGGGGATTGCAGGGACAGATCGCTTGGGATACCCAGTGGGACGAACAAAACCGCGATTTCAAACTATCCTGGGCAGACGGTCCGAGACGCTCTGTGGGGGAGGGGCATCCACCACTACGGAGGCAACCTGCCCCAACTGATATACACGCCCACTGCTGAGGCAGCCAGCCGTTGCCGAGGCAACCCACCCCAACTGAGATACACGCCCACTGCTGACGCAGCCAGCCATTGCCGAGGCAACCCGTCCCTACTGAGATACACGCCCACTGCTGACGCAGACTACCGTTGCTGAGGCAACACGCTACAACGAAGAGACTCCGCCGCAGGGCGTGGCGGAGACCACAGCAGAGCCGGCAGGAACAGCGCGAATCACACAACAGCAGGGCGGAGCCTCGGCAGCCAAACAGTGGCTAGTCTGCCTTTGAGCTGGGCAGGACACCTGATCAGACATCCAAAAATAAAGCCCAAACCCCTCAACACAGAGCATTTGAGAAAAAAAAAAAAGGGTTGTTTAATGAGCTGTGTTGCAGCAGAATCAAACATAGCAGCCTAACAGCCCTGAATGAACAACAGAGTGCACAGCTCAGCAATTAAACCCCTATAAAGTACAAACTGTCTCCTCAAGCAGCTCCCTGACCCCTCTATATCCAAAAGACTGTCATTAGGCAGGCATCATCCTGGGACAAAGAGAGCAGAAAAAGAAACTGGTAGCATCCCTCGCTGTGCCACGGCTACTAGAGGTGCACCCCAGACAAGCAGGGTCTGGAGCGGACCTCAACAGTCGTACAGCGAAGGGGCTAGACTGGTAGAAGGAAAACCAAGCAACAGAAATACTTCATCATCAACATTCTGGGTGTCCACTCAGAGACCCAAACGAAAAGTCAGCAACTACGCAGACGACCAGCGGATAAATCCACAAAGATGGGAAGAAACCAGCGCAAAAAGGAGGAAAACACCGGAAACCAGAACACATCGCCTCCTAGAAAGGACCAAAACTCCTCACCAGCAAGGGAACAAAGCTGGACGGAGAATGACTGTGACGAAATGACGGAATTAGACTTCAGAAGATGGATAATGAGAAACTTTTGTGAGCTAAAAGATCATGTATTAAATCAATGCAAAGAAACTAAGAACCTTGAAAAAAGATTTGAAAAAAGATTCGAGGAAATGATAACAAGAATGGATACCTTAGAGAGGAATATGAATGAATTAAAGGAGCTGAAAAACACAATACGAGAACTTCGCGAAGCAAACACAAGTTTCAATAGCCGAATTGACCAAGCAGAAGAAAGAATATCTGCAGTCGAAGACCAACTCAATGAAATAAAACGAGAAACCAAGATCAGAGAAAAAAGCGCAAAAAGGAATGAACAAAGTCTCCAAGAAATGTGGGACTATGTGAAAAGACCTAACCTACGTTTGATAGGTGTACCAGAAGGGGACGAAGAGAATGAATCCCAGCTGGAAAATACTCTTCAGGACATCATCCAGGAAAATTTCCCCCACCTAGCAAGACAAGCCAACACTCAATTGCAGGAAATACAGAGAACACCACAAAGATATTCCGCAAGAAGAGCAACCCCAAGGCACATAATCGTCAGATTCAACAGGGTTGAAATAAAGGAGAGAATACTAAGGGCAGCCAGAGAGAAAGGTCGGGTCACCCACAAAGGGAAGCCCATCAGACTCACAGCAGATCTCTCAGCAGAAACACTACAAGCCAGAAGAGAGTGGGGGCCAATATTCAACATTCTTAAAGAAAAGAACTTTCAACCCAGAATTTCATATCCAGCCAAACTGAGCTTCAGAAGTGAAGGAAGAATAAAATCCTTTGCGAACAAGCAAGTACTCAGAGATTTTGTCACCACCAGGCCTGCTTTACAAGAGCTCCTAAAAGAGGCACTACACATAGAAAGGATCAATCAGTACCAGCCATTCCAAAATCACACTGAATGCTAAAGAACTTCAACATAATGAAGAATCTACAACAACTAACAGGCAAAACAGCCACTTAGCATCAAAATGGCAGTATCAAATTCACACATAACAATATTAACCCTAAATGTAAATGGACTAAATGCACCAATCAAAAGACACAGACTGGCAAATTGGATAAAAATCCAAAACCCATCAGTGTGCTGTATCCAGGAAACCCATCTCACATGCAAGGATACACAAAGGCTCAAAATAAAGGGATGGAGGAAGATTTACCAAGCTAATGGAAAGCAAAAAAAAGCAGGAGTTGCAATTCTCATCTCTGATAAAATAGACTTTAAAGCAACAAAGATCAAAAGAGACAAAGAAGGCCATTACATAATGGTAAAAGGATCGATACAACAAGAAGAGCTAACGATCCTAAACATATATGGACCCAACACAGGAGCACCCAGATACATAAGGCAAGTTCTTAATGACTTACAGAAGGACTTAGACTCCCACACAATAATAGTGGGAGACTTTAACACACCACTGTCAATACTAGACAGATCAACCAGACAGAAAATCAACAAGGATACCCAGGGCTTGAACTCAGACCTGGAGCAAGCAAACCTGGTGGACATTTACAGAACTCTCCACCCCAAATCCACAGAATACACATTCTTCTCAGCACCACATCACACCTACTCTAAAATTGACCACATAATTGGAAGTAAAGCACTGCTTAACAAATGCAAAACAACTGAAATCATAACAAACAGCCTCTCAGACCATAGTGCAATCAAGTTAGAACTCAGAATTCAGAAACCGACCCAGAACCGCACAGCTTCATGGAAACTGAACAACTGGCTCTTGAATGTTGACTGGGTAAACAACGAAATGAAGGCAGAAATAAAGAAGTTCTTCGAAACCAATGAGAATGAAGACACAACGTGCCAGAACCTCTGGGACACATTTAAAGCAGTCTCTAGAGGAAAGTATATAGCAATAAGTGCCCATATGAGGAGAATGGAGAGATCCAAAATTGACACCCTATCATCAAAATTGAAAGAGCTAGAGGAGCAAGATCAAAAAAACTCAAAACCCAGCAGAAGACAAGAAATTACTAAGATCAGAGCTGAGCTGAAGGAGATTGAGACACGAAAAACCCTTCAAAAAATCAATAAATCCAAGAGCTGGTTTTTTGAAAAGATCAACAAAATAGACAGACCACTAGCCAGATTGATTAAAAATAAAAGAGAGAACAACCAAATAGATGCAATAAAAAATGATAAAGGGGAAATCACCACAGATTCCACAGAAATTCAAACCATCATCAGAGAATATTACAAACAACTCTATGCACATAAACTAGTAAACCTGGAAGAAATGGATAAATTCCTGGACTCCTGTGTCCTCCCAAGCCTAAACCAGGAGGAAGCTGAAACTATGAATAGACCAATAACAAGGTCTGAAGTTGAGGCAGCAATTAAGAGCCTACCTCACAAAAAAAGCCCAGGTCCAGATGGGTTCACAGCCGAATTCTACCAGACACACAAGGAGGAGCTGGTACCATTCCTTCTAAAACTATTTCAAACAATCCAAAAAGAGGGAATCCTTCCCAAATCATTTTATGAGACCAACATCATCCTGATACCAAAACCCGGCAGAGACCCAACGAGAAAAGAAAACTTCAGGCCAATATCCATGAGGAACATAGATGCAAAAATCTTCAATAAAATATTGGCAAGCTGATTGCAACAGCAAATCAAAAAACTTATTCATCATGATCAAGTAGGATTCATCCCAGGGATGCAAGGCTGGTTCAACATACGCAAGTCTATCAACGTAATTCACCACATAAACAGAACCAAAAACAAAAACCACATGATTATCTCAATTGACACAGAGAAGGCATTTGACAAAATTCAACAGCCCTTTATGCTAAAAACCCTCAATAAACTCGGTATCGATGGAGTGTATCTCAAAGTAATAAAAGCTATTTATGACAAACCAACAGCCAATATCATACTGAATGGGCAAAAACTGGAAGCATTCCCTTTGAAATCTGGTACTAGACAAGGATGCCCTCTCTCACCACTCCTATTCAATATAGTACTGGAAGTTCTAGCCAGAGCAATCAGGCAAGAAAAAGAAATAAAGGGTATTCAAATAGGAAAGGTGGAAGCCAAATTGTCTCTATTTGCAGACGACATGATAGTATACCTAGAAGACCCCATCGCATCAGCCCAAAAACTCCTGAAACTGATAAACAACTTCAGCAAAGTCTCAGGATATAAAATCAATGTGCAAAAATCACAAGCATTCGTCTACACCAATAACAGACTTAAAGAAAGCCAAATCAAGAGCGAACTGCCATTTGCAATTGCTACAAAAAGAATAAAATACCTTGGAATACAACTCACAAGGAACGTAAGGGACCTCTTCAAGAAGAACTACAAACCACTGCTCAACGAAATCAGAGAGGACACAAACAGATGGAGAAACATTCCATGTTCATGGTTAGGAAGAATTAATATCGTGAAAATGGCTATACTGCCCAAAGTAATTTACAGAATCAACGCTATCCCCATCAAGCTACCATTGACTTTCTTCACAGAACTGGAAAAAACCACCATGAACTTCATATGGAACCAAAAGAGAGCCCGCATAGCCAAGTCAATTCTAAGCAAAAAGAACACAGCGGGGGGCATCACACTACCGGATTTCAAACTATACTACAAGGCTACAGTAATCAAAACAGCATGGTACTGGTACCAAAACAGAGATATAGACCAATGGAACAAAACAGAGGCACCGGAGGCAACACAACATACATACAACTATACAATCTTTGATAAACCTGACAAAAACAAGCAATGGGGCACGGATTCCATGTTTAACAAATGGTGTTGGGAAAACTGGCTAGCCATGTGCAGAAAGCAGAAACTGGACCCCTTCCTGACACCTTACACTAAAATTAACTCCAGATGGATTAAAGACTTAAACATAAGACCTGGCACCATAAAAACCCTAGAAGGAAATCTAGGCAAAACTATCCAGGACATAGGAGTAGGCAAGGACTTCATGAACAAAACACCAAGAGCATTGGCAACAAAAGCCAAAATAGACAAATGGGACCTAATGAAACTCCACAGCTTCTGCACGGCAAAAGAAACAGTCACTAGAGTGGATCGGCAACCAACAGAATGGGAAAAAATTTTCGCAGTCTACCCATCTGACAAAGGGCTGATATCCAGAATTTACAAACAACTCAAGCAGATTTACAGGAAAAAAACAAACAAGCCCATTCAAAAGTGGGCAAAGGATATGAACAGATACTTTACGAAAGAAGACATATATGAGGCCAACAATCATATGAAAAAATGCTCATCGTCACTGGTCATCAGAGAGATGCAAATCAAAACCACATTGAGATACCATCTCACGCCAGTTAGAATGGCGATCATTGAAAAATCTGGAGACAACAGATGCTGGAGAGGATGTGGAGAAAAAGGAACACTTTTACACTGTTGGTGGGAGTGTAAATTAGTTCAACCATTGTGGAAGACAGTGTGGCGATTCCTCAAGTCCTTAGAAATAGAAATTCCATTTGACCCAGCAATTCTATTACTGGGTATATATCCAAAAGACTATAAATCGTTCTACTATAAGGACACATGTACACGAATGTTCATTGCAGCACTGTTTACAATAGCAAAGACCTGGAATCAACCCAAATGCCCATTGATAATAGACTGGATTGGAAAAATGTGGCACATATACACCATGGAATATTATGCAGCAATCAGAAATGATGAGTTCGTGTCGTTTGTAGGGACATGGATGAATCTGGAAAACATCATCCTCAGCAAACTGACACAAGAACAGAAAATGAAACACCGCATATTCTCACTCATAGGTGGGTGATGAAAAATGAGAACACATGGTCACAGGGAGGGGAGTACTAAACACTGGGGTCTATTGGGGGGAAAAGGGGAGGGCCAGTGGGAGGGGGAGGTGGGGAGGGATAGCCTGGGGAGAAATGCCGAATGTGGGTGAAGGGGAGAAGAAAAGCAAAGCACACTGCCATGTGTGTACCTACGCAACTGTCTTGCATGCTCTGCTCATGTACCCCCAAACCTATAATCCAATAAAAAATTAAAAAAAAAAAAAACTATTTCTTCCTTATCAATAAAGTGGAGACAGTGAATGCAGGTTGCTTAACAGAGTGCAGACATATAATACATGCTTCAGGTTTCTTTAGTTATGAAAGTAAGAGTTTCATATGAGTTAAAGACTAAGCAAACCCCTCCCGATTAATTTTCAATCTTTTCATGAAATTCTAAAGCCTGACAGCTTGGGCTCAGATAGATGGGTGCTTCTTGTTACTGTTTTGAAGTGTTTACTAATTATGAGGGGTATTTGCTCATTTTTTTAAATTTTCTGGAATCATTAGGATATAGCAATTTCAGTTGGAAAGCAGAACACTGTAGTGGTTGATAGGTCAGGCTTTTGAAGTCAGATTTGCAAATTTCTTGTTCTGAATCTGCAAAATGGGGTAATAATGGTGTATCTAACTCTGTTTTTCTGAGACTTGGAAGACTTGAAAGTGCTTAGCAGAGTACCAAACACCTAGAGAAACTTCTGAAATTGTAGAATGGGTCACAATCTTCCTTTTTCTTCTTTTTGGAAGCAGGGTCTTACCTCTGCCACCAAGACTGAAGTGCAGTGGCACAATCTTGGCTCACTGCAGCCTCGACCTCCCAGGCTGAATCTATCCTCTGCTTCCTGAGTAGCTGAAACCACAGGTGTGTGTCACCATACCCAGATAATTTTTATATTTTTTGTAGAGATGAGGTCTCACTATGTTGCCCAGGCCAATCTTGAACTCCTGGGCTCAAGCAATCCACCCACCTCGCCCTCCCAAACTGCTGAGATTATAGGCCCCCGTGCCCAGCCTGGTCTTGTTTTCAGTGGTAAATTAGTACACGTGTTTTCTCTCAACATTGGGGTAATAAAATAGTAGCTCTGGTATATATTTTTCCCATTTTTTATTCACCACCTTTAAAATTTTCCTTTTTTTCCCCATTTAGTTAATAAATAGACTATGCTGGTAAATGCCTCTGAAATCAAAAAGCTTTTAAGTTTTTCAAAACTGCAAGTTATGTTAGTGAGCCACAGAATCAGTTTAGTGGGTAACAACTAGTACTTTGTTTTTATAAAATAGAAACATAATTGAAAATATGGGGTGTAGAGGAATAGGTAAGAGTAAGCACTGTTTCACATTAAGTTTTGTTTCAGGTATGTGTATATGAAATTTTTAATGTATAATCTATTTCCTTCTGTGGTTCATGGTCAGAGTTTGAAAACAATTCCTCTAGAGCAGTGTTCCCTAACCTCTTTGGTGCCAGAAACCAGTCTCTTGGAAGACAGCTTTTCCAAGGACTGAGGTAGGGGGATGCTTTCAGGATGATTCAAGCGCATTGTATTTACTGTGAACTTCATTTATATATTATCACATTGTAATAATAATAAAATAATTATACAACTCACCATAACGTAGAATCAGTGAGAGCTCTGAGCTTGTTTCCGGCAACTAGATGGTCCTATCTGGGGGTGATGGGAGACAGTGACACCCAAAGTGTGTTGCTTTATGTCCATTCTACTCGGTAATCTTGTTTGGATGGCTGTCACTGCAGAAAACCCTGCTTCACAAAGACAGGATGTTAGAAATCGAAGCAGGCTTTTCAGTGCTTTTGTAGCAAACTCAGGAAATTCCATCTTGATTTTAATCCAGAACATATGGAGATTTGAAGTTGTCTCGAACATACTTTTAAGGCCATCATCATTTGTGATTTCAAGCGCTTGATCCTCTTCTAGCACGGACAAAGTCGATTCACCTGGCTTATTAACAAATGAGTTGCAGATGCACTCCTTCCCAGTTCAGCATCTTTTATGGTTGGGAAGCAATGCTCAAACTCTTTGAAAGCTAATATAGATGATCATGCACCAGCTGGGAGAAAGAAGGCCCTGGCTCCCATCTCTTTCAAAATCTCTGCTAATGTTTGAAACATGTTGGAAATCCCAGTGTTCACTCATCACCCCCATGATTCCCGTTTGGCTTTGAATACAGCTACTGTATCTGCCGGCTTGAACACAGTTGTCATTCTCCCCTCAAGTGACAGATTGAGTTAGTTGAACAGGTTGAAAATGTCACACAAGTAAGCAAGTTTTGCGCCTCATTCTGTGTTACTGAAATGTGCTGCCAGTGATGACTGTTTTTCTAAAAGTAATCTCTGGAGCAGGTCTCATAACTCAAAAACTCTGACCACTGATCCACCTTTAGAAAGCCATCTCGGGCCGCACACGGTGGCTCAAGCCTGTAATCCCAGCACGTTGGGAGGCCGAGGTGGGTGGATCACGAGGTCAAGAGATCGAGACCACCCTGGTCAATATGGTGCAACCCCGTCTCTACTAAAAAATACAAAAAATTAGCTGGGCATGGTGGCGCGTGCCTGTAATCCCAGCTACTCAGGAGGCTGAGGCAGAATTGCCTGAACCCGGAAGGCGGAGGTGGCAGTGAGCCGAGATTGCGCCATTGCACTCCAGCCTGGGTAACAAGAGCGAAATTCCGTCTCGGCGAAGGGGGTGGGGGAGGGGGAAACTAAAGAAAGCCAGCTCATTTCAATATAGAAAAAGATGTGTGCTGTGTGTCCGTCTCCTCTCAGAGCTGCACGAACAGACGTGAGTTAAGGACATGTACTTTAATATGGTTAATTTGAATCACATTTTGCAAAATATTGTTAAGTACAGGTGACATTTTTCAGCTAGCTAGCATTTCATTATGGATGACACAGTGCATTGACTCAGATTTAGAAGCAACCTCTTTGACTTGGGTAGTGAAACCAGAAAGCCATCCAGTTACGGCAGCTGCTCCGTTTATGAATATACTGACACAAAATGACCAGTTCAGATTTCCTGATGCGTAATCAAAGACTTGAATAGTTCTGCAGCTGTGGTGTTGGCTGGCAACAAAAGTGCACATAACATACCCTCATGCACATCCTCCCAAAAAAATATATCTCATGAAAACAAGCATTATTGCCTTGCTGTAAATATTGGTAGACTCATCAACCTGGATTGCAGACCGTGGTGACTCATGAATCCTCTCTACCAATTATGCTTCAGTATCCTCTGCTATTCATCAAATCGTCTAGTTATGTTGCTAGCTGACAGAGGAACATGTGCCATCTTTTGAACTGCAACCTCTCCTAAAAGTTCATGACAAATGTCCTTAGCAGCAGGCAGGATCACCTCTTCACCAATAGTAAAGGTAAGCTTCTTCGCTTCAGCACTTAGTGACTTACTGGTTAGCCACGAAGAATAATGCTGTTAGTGCAGACACATTTGATGAAGTGGTGGTCATCAATAATTTCTTCCGTTCTTTGTGTTCACGTGTTTTCCTACTGAAAAACTCCAAAGGCTTGTCTTTTAATGCAGCATGTTTGATCTCCACATGGCAAAGCAGTTTTGAAGGTTTCACGGCTTCGTTGGATAGCCAGGAACCACATATTATACAAAGCAGGCTTAGAGAATGTGAATCACCTGTGTGATGAACTCATAATTTAAGTAGTAGTCTTGGTAATTTCTGCTAAGCTCATCAGCTATCGTTAGTGTTAATGTATTTTATGTGTGGCCCAAGACAATTAATCTTCTTCTAATGTATCCCAGGGAAGCCAGTGATTGGACACCCCTGATCTAAATAAAACCTAGTGAATTCGAAAACAATAAAGAAAGACTTTGTTATAAACAGTGACTGACATGATTTTAAATAACGTACTGTATAGATTGTTTTGGGGATGCAATGGGAAAAAACGCTGTCATTCAAATATTCTATCTTCTGGAAACTCAGAAACTGCTTGGTCTTTGGAATGATGTAAATAGGACTTTGAAAAATAGGCCAAATTTTTTCCAATGACTTTGTGAGCTTGTGCACATGCACACCCATCTCAATCAAGTACAGATGGCTTTAGGAGTGGGAAGCTCAGAAAGCAAACTTTGTTTTTCCCCTCTATCTTTCCATTATCATTCATTTGAATTGTTGCTTTTTTGGGGCAGTGAGGTTAATCGTATCTATCTGTAGTTCCCTGCTGCTGAGTTGATATTTTCTTTCACTGTTAGGTGTTTCCTAATTACTTTGTGAATAAATGTTTTAGATTGAGTGTAAAATTGAGTGCAAAGTGACACTTGTAGCTAAAAATGTGTTCTATTTGATGGTTGAGTTGAGGCCTCTCCTTTTATGTAAGGAATTCTGATTAGGCTGTGGTAAAACTGTGCTTACTGACTCCTGTCTCTCCTTGCTGGTGAAATTAATTTGGAATACGGTGAGTCCATAATGACAGAGGAGTAAATGTTTCCCTTTTTAAACAGTAGTTTTCTGGGTTCCATTGTAGGAGTAATGGTTGGATCCCTTAGTATTTTCCAACTGTTACCAACCTCTATTAAATTCCTGTTTTTAGAGATTATGTCCAATGTAATGTATCTTGTTTATAAGCTCATCTAGTCTTTACATTTACTTTTTTAATCACTAGATTTGAGCCACTATGCTTAAAGCTAATCAGCAAGCGATTCTGACTAGCAGAACACTTTCAAATTTGAGCAACGGTACTGCAATTCCAATTGTTGTCAGTCAGAAGTACAAGAGTTGAATTAATTCTCAGTGGCCTGAATAAATATCTAGAGGCAGCCACTTACATATTTTTTAAAAAATAATAATTCCCTTGGAATTCTTCCAGGTTTGTTTTATTAACTTCCTATTTTCTATACTAAAAAAAAATAGATTAGTATAGTAATCTTGTTAACCTGATGACGATAATAGACTTACTCTTCTCGAACAAATTTTCACCCCTTCTAACAGTTTAGTTGAACATCATGAAACAAGGGAAAATATAAATCAGGCATTGCAAACTTGAAAGCACATATAAATCAAGTCACTTAAAAAATGACTCAAGAACAAAAAGAAAACATGGTATATCTGGTCAAGCTTGTGTTTTCTTATGTGTAGCATCCCTGGATACAGAAAAATATTTCTGTAGTATAAAAAAGTTAAGGTATAAACATGATAATGAATGACAACTGGCCTCTTTGTTATGAGGCTACAGGAGATTGGTGTGGTCTATGGCAAAGTGAAGAATATGTGACCTAACTTACCAGACATTGTACTAAGCTCCAGCAGGTGGTTGTCATCTGGGGAGTCAGGCCCCACAGTTTTATACTTTATTTTTTCACCAAAGAAGCCTAATCCGGATTTTTAACATGAAATGTCCTGGATTATAAATGTTGGCTCAATTTTTTGGGGCAGCATGTGGACCACACAAAATTGATTCGTAAGCTGTTTGGCCTATTGGTTGTCAATTGATGACTCCTCTGCTATAGATTTTCTAACAAGAACAATGAAACATTTTCTTTGCTAATGAGGGTAATAATTTAGAAGGGCTCTGGAACCCATCTTTTAAGGAGGTAAAATCTTCGTGTTGTGATTTAACAAGAAATGTTTTGGTCATCAATTTATAAAATTTCAGAGAATGCAAAAGCTCTTGATTGACGACATATCACTTAGCTTGGAGAGGGCAGAAATATATACTTCAGTATATATTTCTGAAGCATATATAATGAAATATATGCTTCAGTAGAGATTTGCACAAAGCTCTGTGACAGTAATAAACCTACCCTAGGTACTAGCAAAGCTTCACAAAGGAAGAGACAAAAAATGAGACTAGTAAGTATTAGTAGGATTTTTATAGAAAAAGAAGAGAGGATTTGCCAAGGGAGAAAAAAGTATAAGCATCTCTACAGTTACATTGTGGGTTTTTCTAAGTCTTAAAATGGTGAATGATTGGGTATAATTGGCAAGTATGATACATGAGGACATATAATTGGGACCAGGCCAAAGAGACCTTAAAGAGTCTATGCCTCTAAAACTTGATTATATAGTTAAGGGAGCCATTCAAGTTTAGACCAGGGAAGATACATCATCTGATCTGAGCTTATCTGATCTGTATGTTCTTATTCCAAACCTTGGTCTGAGTTCCCTTAAAATAATTGGACACTTTCTCTAAGGAACTGTGTAAAAATAAGAACCCTACCTAGATACTGGCTAAAAAAGTTATATGGTAATTGGAGGTACTGACAAGAATCAACTTTACACTAGTCATGATAAATTACATCCTTGTGATTTCCAGATGAAGCTAGAAAGCAATGTTCAGGAGGTTATCAGAATACCTGGTAATTTCATGGAATACTACACAGCCATAAAAAAGAATGAGATACTGTCCTTTGCAGCAACATGGATGAAGCTGGAGGCCATTATTCAAGGCAAACTAAACTAATGCAGGAACAGAAAATGAAACACTGCATGTTCTCACTTGTAAGTGGGAGCTAAACATTGAGTACACATGGATACAAAGAACAATATACACCAGGGCATACTTGAGGGAGGAGAGTGGGAGGCAGGTAAGGATTGAAAATGATCTGTTAGGTACTATGCTTATTGTCTGGCTGACAAAATAATATGCACAGAAAACGCCCATGACATGTCATTTATCTATAAAAACAACCTGCGCACATATCCCTGAAACTGAAATAAAAGTTAAAAAAAATGCCTGGTAGTTTGACTCGTGTGCATAACATAACAGCCTGTCCTGCATTTGGTTTCTGTGCAGAGAATATTATGCCTCTATTAGAATTAACTAATAGAGTCATGAAAACAAGAATTAGATGGAATTAAGTTGAAACAGTCTGGAACAAAAATGTAATGACCTTAATTTAGCAAAAAAAAAAAAGATTAGATATACAAAGTTGGCACAGTATTTAAGTGGAATAAAAATGTAAATATGTAAATGCAATATGTAAATATAGGCCAATAAAAGTGTCCTTTTTCAGATTAAAATATATATTCAAAATAAGAGCAAAACTACTTTACCAATCATGAGAAAATGGTCTCAGATTAAAGAGAAATTACAGGATCAAATAAAATTTTTTCTTCCTAAAATGCCAGTGGCCAAAACTCACTTGTGGGTCATGTGTCATAAAAGGCACCTTTTGACCATACTTGGGTGTTGGTCAGGAACAATCAACCACTGTGCCAAATTATAGTTCAATAAAAAAATGTCCTAGATAGATGGCCATTTTGGCACCATTGGCATAAACAATGTGTGAATTAATGTGAATTGCTTTAACACATGATTTCTGTCTTCCAAGAAACTTAATGTAGAATCCATGAGACTCCTGTTCATCAACTCAATAGTAATCGTGGGTCTAAATTAATTACTTGGTTTATCATTTGCCAATTGCTCATTTAATGCTTTAGAGACAAGAAAACAGTTTAGCTAAGCAACATTAAAGAAATGTTCCAAGATCATAATAAAATAAATAAAAATGATAAATCTTCAGCTTCTAATATTTTGCATAGTCAATAGAGCAGTGCAAAAAATGAATTCCTGTAAGGCTACTGAAACAAATTCATCATAAAGCAAAGTGGTACCTTGGTTGAAGTAAATAAATCAGAAAATCTATGGTAGCACTTAACATTTATGAAGAAGTTTATGAAGTGATAAACGAATGAGAAACTTCTGTTAGGTGGCTTGGTCTTATTTTTATTTTATTTCTCTAAAGCATAAGCTGCTTTAAGTTTTTAATAGAAGAAAGTGGAGTTTAAATGCATGGGTTTGCATATCTGCTTTTTGCGTCTCACACGTCTTGACTTATAAATATATTTGACTATTCATTTTAGAGAGGGAAACAACACTGCCCTGGGACTTTGGAAAGCTTGGCTTTGCCTTTAGCTTCTTCAGTAGTCAGCTATTTTCAAAAGCAAAACCATTGACTCTCCATAATCAATTCTGTAAATTAACAGGGTTAGATTAAAAAAAAATCTAGATCCTATTCATCATATAATTGGCTATTCTGTTCATGTTTTATTTAGTTACAGTACTAAATAATTAGAATTGAGAGCAAGAGTAAGCTGACTGATGTTAAATATCTCCATGAGAACATAGCTATGTCTGTGAGAACAGCGTCAAATATTGTTCCTGATATAAAACAGTGCTCAATAATTACTTAATTAACTAGTGGTTCTAGGCCACCCCAAGAGCTTGAAGTGATTTGGATATTTCACATGGGATGATGAGCTTTGGGCACTAGGATAAGATCTGAGAAGGCTGTTCCCAGGTAAATAGAAGGGGCTTTTCATTTGACCATCTACCCAGCCAGAATGTAAAGATCTATTTGGCTCATTCCTAGCTCATTCGGCTTGTGACTTTAGTTTGTTACTTTTAACTAATCAATTTCCTCTTCTTTTATTCTGAGCTATTTTCACCCATATTAAATTATTTGATGCGATAGGTAGCAAATGAGGAGAACAGTGTGAGTTACTTGATGGTTTATTTTCCTTGAGTTTTATTCTTCACAAGGAAATTAATTGGATAGAGAGAATAAGGCACCCATTACTAAATCTTAGCTTAGCAACAAATTGGATTGGCTATAGACAGTGCCTACTTTAATGACTGGACATCTTGTGATGTTTCAATATGGTGGTTCATTTTTTAGGTTTTCCTTCTGAAAATGTCCTCCGTAAAAGTGATTGTCATTAAAAACAAAACCATAAAAAGGTAGGTAAAGAACATGAACAAACACTTCTCAAAAGAGGACATACATGCAGCCAAGAAACATATGAATAAAAGCTCAACATCATTGATCATTAGAGAGCTGGGAATCAAAACCATAGTGAGATACCATCTCATGCCATACAGAATAGCTATTATTAAAAAGTCAAAAAACAACAGATGCTGGAGTGGTTGTGGAGAAAAAGGAATGCCTTAACACTGTTGGTGGGAGCATAAATTAGTTCAACCATTGTGGAAGACAGTGTGGCAATTCCTCAAAGACCTAGAGGCAGAAATACCATTTGACCAAGCAATCCCATTACTGGGTATATACCCAAAAGACCATAAATCATTCTATTATAAAAATACACATATGCATATGTTCATTGCAGCATTATTCACAATAACAAAGATGAGGAATCAACCTAAATGCTGATCAATGATAGAATAGATAAAGAAAATGTGGTAAATATACACCATGGGATACTATGCAGCCATAAAAAGGAACTAGATTATGTCCTCTGCAGGGACATGGATGGAGTTGGAAGCCATTATCCTCAGCAAACTAATGCAGGAACAGAAGACCAAACACTACTACATGTGCTCACTTATAAGTGGGAGCTGAATGATGAGAACAGATGGACACAGGGGGAAACAACACACACTGGGGCCTTTTGGTCAGGGGGTGGAAGGAGTGAGAGCATCAAGAATAACAGCTAATGGATGCTGGGCTTAATACCTAGGTGATGGGATGATCTGTGCAGCAAACCACCATGGCACACATTTACCTATGTAACAAACAGGCACATCTTGCATGTGTATCCCTGAACTTACAATACAAGTTGACGAAAATAGTGATTGTCAGCCTGGGTCCTTGCAAATATGAGATAATGAAAGCAGCAGAGTGCAGCTGAGTGAGAAAGGAAACATGATGAGAGGTCCCATTTGCCTAGATATAAATAAGCATTGTGGGTCTTTCACCAATTAAATGATCATAACAATTTAGAGTTATGATTGAAAATTCTGTTGGCTAGTACTAAAAAACTTTTTAGAAAAGTGAAAATTTTACAAGAGAAATCTTATGGTCTTGCTGGATCTTTTCTGTGAAGTTTTTGAAAAATTGACTAGCAGTTTTATTATTTTAGATAAGTATACTCCATTTTGGAATCTCTTCTTAAAATAGTAATGGAAGTCTTATTTTGAGATCACAGGCGTAAAGACTCACTCCAAGCAATTCCCACAGCGCTGAGTCTCCAAAATGAGTGAGCATGTGGCGTGTGTAGCTTGGTGGTGAGCAGATAAGCAGAAAGGTGACTTAGCTGCTCTAAGGAACCACAGGGAAAGATATATTATAAATATTCAATATACAGTTGAATTTTATTATTCATTCATCAAATCATTACTGTGCCAAGTGCTCCAGTCTAGAAACCACAAAAGAAATAAAACATTGATCCTTTCTCTCAAGCTATCTCTGATGCTCATGTACTTTGCCTGCTATCTTCAAAAGGCATATAGATAACCAAGACATTCTTCATTATAATATGGAATATATATATAAAGCAGAAGTGTTACAATGGGGGATAGTATATGCAGGAGAGCCTGTCTCTTCAGTAGAATCATGGAGAAGAAGGAAGCAGGAAGTAATCATTTTTTGATTCAGCTAGTTAATTTAAAATAATGACTCATTGAAACCATTATTTCCCAATTAACTAAGACTGAAAAGAAGAAAGTCAACTAATTAAGGTTAAGGATAAAAAGGATATGCTCATTCTTAATGAATGAAAATGAAATACCTTAAATGGCCCATAGGGACAGACAAGACATGCCTCTTCAAAGAAGACTGTAAGTTCTACATAAGAACAGCCACTATCTTTATACACTTCAGAATAGAGAAGGAAGACTGTGGATTGACCCTAAGCAGTGTAATGCTTTTTAAGGAATTGCTTTGGATTTTTTTCTCCAGTTTTAAAATAATTTTTATATATTTTAGAATAGAAGAGGTAAGGATTGAGGCTATTTACAAGTCATATATAAAACAAAACATGAGAAAAAAAAAAAGACGGGAATGAGATGGAGTGACATAGAAGGCACTATTTAAAAGCTAAGTTAACTCCGAGCTTTCTGGAAGCCAAATTTTAAAACCTAAAATGTTACTCCTTATATTTTCATTTTCCAGTCAAAAGGAAAAATAAGTTTCTTAGAAGAAATAAACATTTTATGCCACAGAATTCCAAATCAAAGTTAATTTACATATTTGTATATACATTATTTTATTAAGAATTATTAAATGATACTTACATATTAAGTTGGTGCAAAAGTAATTGCGGTTTTTGCTATAACTTTTAATGTAAAAACCACAGTTACTTTTGCATCAACCTAATGAAACATTTGCCTTATTTGATAAAGTTTCTGAGTCTTTGGAGGCATCTAAACTAATCATGTTTCTATTCAAGAGTATTGCTTTCCTTGGTTTCTGGCCTCTTAGCTGCGTGACTGTCAGTCAGTGACTTCTGACAGCCTTAGTCTCTTGGATCTACAACATAAATACCCTAGTGCCTTTCTCAAGGAATGGTTACAAAGATTAAAAGAGGTAATGCGCCAAAAGCAAAATCTCTGAAACAGTAGTTGTTCAATAAAACTAAGTTGCTTCAGTCCTTATTGGCATTGTCCTCAATATCATTATCATTTCTACCACAACACTTCTAGAGACCTGCAATGTATCTTCCAACTGTACATGGTAGATGGGGGGAAATGAAGTCATATTTTAGTGCAGTGGCCACCCTGCTTATAATAGCATTATGTGTATTCAAGAGTATCTAGAACATAAATTATTAAACCAGCAGAAGTCCCTGATAACAATTACATTACATTGCATGACGTCAAGAATCTGAAGCTACCAGAGGAAAGCTGATTTATAGTTCTCTCAAACCTGATTTTTTTTAAAAATTGTTTTTTCAATTTCTGTTTTCTCCTTTCTTTTATGACATGGTGGAGTTTGTAGGTGAAAGAGTAATGTTAACTGTCTATAGTAGGAAAAGCAAATGAAAGTAAATCAGAAAATATGTATAAAGAATTGACCAACAGTAACATTCTGGTTATCTTTCTCATTTGTCCTATTGCAGCTGTGAATTACCTTTTCTTGTTCAAGAGGGAGAAAATGCTTCCAGAAAAAAACATCTGACTACATTTTTAACGTCTCTCTGAAGATTTAAGGCTGAGATTTGAATTTCTTTTATTTTTTTTTGAGACGGAATCTCACTCTGTTGCCAGGTGGGAGTGCAATGGCACCATCTTGGCTCATTGCAACCTCCGCCTTCAGGGTTCAAGCAATTCTCCTGCCTCAGCCTCCCGAGTAGCTGGGACTACAGGCGCACACCACCACACCCAGCTAATTTTTTGTATTTTTAGTAGAGACGAGGTTTCACCATGTTGGCCAGGATGGGCTCGATCACTTGACCTCATGATCTGCCTGCCTCGGCCTTCCAAAGTGCTGGGATTATAGGCGTGAGCCACCATGCTCAGCCGAGATTTTAATTTTTTTAAGTTACTGAGTCCTTCAAGTTTAGGAATGAGGCTTTAGAATACTCTCAAATTAGTGGTTCAAATTCCCTATGTAGCTTTTAAACTTGCAAAGTTCTCTGACATTGCTCTTAGCAAATAAGCAATAGATGTATATGTCTCTTTTTATGTTTGGTCAGAATACAAACATGACTTCGAAATACAGTATTTCTTCTCTCTAATTATTCAGGTTTCTCTTTTGTATTTTTTCACATGTTCACCTTTTTTGTTTGCCGAATTTGTAGAGTTTTGTAACCCTAAATATACTGTCACATTAGGCAAATGCATGCTATTTGTGGTCAAAATGTAGCAGAGGGATATGGATAAAGAAACAAATATAATAAGATAAAATAATCAGATAATCAGAAAAAGCCTTCTATAATACTGCTAAATCAGTGAATGAATCATAAATGACTGCCAAGATTTTAAAAAAATTATCCTGGGTTAGCATCCAGAAGTGACTGGGGAGAGAAAAACATTAAACAATGAGTTGTGCTCAGGAGTTTCCAATACATTGAGTGCTGCTCTGAAGAGATCTTGAGAGGGAAACATTACCACCACCACACATTAATTGTCCTGAGTCCCTGTTCCTTGAGTTTGCAAATCATCTGGGTCACTGAGGAGACTAGTGGGTTGCTCACATCAATAATTGGATAAGAACAGAACAAATTCCAAGGTGACAAATTTTTTAGTCTACAGGTAAGGTAGTGGATGATGATAAACAAATGGTGTCTTCTCCAGGAGAGAGACTATTTCTGCTGGAGTCTGTGCTGGAGACTCTCTGGCTCACATGGATCCCTTGTGGTTTTTGGACTCCTAAACAGTCTCCATCTTGGCAGTCTGTTGCCATTCTCTATCATCTGCTTTTCTGGAGGCAATGGGCATTCTTTCTTAGGCAACCTGCAAGTGATCTTCTATTGAAAGTAATGGCAAACCCACAATAATTTTTGCATCAGTCTAATAGCTATGCTGGCTCATTGCTAATCTCCCACCATCTTTTGTACTCATCTCTGCTCCTTTGGAAAATGTAGACAAATTATATTTTCCCCGCAACTTGTTTTCTCCAGAGGTATTCCTTTCCTTTAACTTTCATTCTGGGGAATGCTCTTCTCCTCTTTCTTAACAATTGATCTAGATCGCTCATTAAACCAGGGCTGAAAATCAGTCAGGAAAGAGGTTCTGTTTCCCTTGAAGGAGAGGCTTACTTTTTAAACTATCCAAAGGTGAAAGGGGAAATGTTTGCAGTCCACCTGTGATAAATCAATTAGAAAAATAGCTAGTATTTTTGAGCAGGTACTCTGTCAGTTATTTGTTCTATGTTTCATAGAACTTAAAGTTCTACAAAACAGAATTTAAAATAGAACTTAATACTTAAATACTTATTTCAGTATTTTCCCCTCATTATGCACCATTAGTCCTGCCACTGAACCTGCTATTCAAGACATTAGCTTCCCATTTTTTGGACAAGAACATAAGAATTAATCTGCATTTCTGCTAGATAATAAGTTTTCAAGACTGGTAGAACACAGAGTAGTTGATTTTTATATACAGCATTGTCTGAGAATAATTCTAACACTTCTCTTTTAGAGTTTGGATCTACTAATCATATATGATAATATTTCAGTCATGCTAGTTCTTAGAGAGCAGGAAGGGACCCAGCTGTTTATATTTCTCCTAAGAATAATTAACAGTGGGCCTAGTATAACAAAGGGTTGTGTAAGAAACAAATTAAATGGTTGTCACAATGGGACGGGCAACTGGGCTGAACAAACTGAAGGCTATCTGGAAACTGGATTTCTGTCTGACCCTGAAAGGATGAGTTATCTTCAATCCAAATCGCATTTTGAGCTCGCTAAAATCACAAGAAAAAATCCTGTTTCCAGAACTAAAGTAATCCATGTTCCTATCTTAAATCTCTATTTCTAATATCACTAGCTTTTTCCCACTTTTTAAAGTTAATTTGTTCTGACAAAAAAGCCCAGGGATTTCAGAACTACTGAGATGTAATGATAGAAACTGTGATTTTTTAAACATATGTATTATTAACTGTTCATGCTTGTGTTTAAAAAAATTAGTCAATGGAATGCTAGTTAATTTTTGGATATTCAGTCTTTCAGTAACAGGTGTCGTATTTGAGAATATATCATCAGTGATTTTATCCAACTGCATGTTTCTACATCTTAAAATGTTTCCTGTCAATTTATTTCACTTAATAAAAACAAACTCTTCTTATCCTAATGAAAAATAGTTTTAAAGCCAAAAAGATTTAGTCAAATGTAGAAAACTCAGGCATCCTAAAACCTGCTGATTTTCCCTTCTCTGAGTTTCCATGCTAATTTATTACACATGCATCTCTCTAAGAAGTTTTAGTTAGATATTTAAAATTTTATATTTGACAAATACTGGGAGAGAATTATTCATTTTCATATTCAATAAAGCTCTTACACATCGGCAGCTTTTTTTTAAAAAAAAAAAAACTTGACATTTAAACAAAGTAATTTTTATATTTAGAAAATGACAAGCTTGACATAACTTGTCATTTTCTAAATAGGATCCTGGTGAAGAGCTAGCTAATTGGCCAAGACTGTGGCAGATCTCCTGCTGAGTGCTTGGATTAAGAAAAGCTTTCTTTTCTTTTCTTCTTCTTTATTTATTTATTTATTTTTTTTTTGAGACGGAGTTTCACTCTTGTTACCCAGGCTGGAGTGCAATGGCGCGATCTCGGCTCACCGCAACTTCCGCCTCCTGGGTTCAAGCAATTCTCCTGCCTCAGCCTCCCAAGTAGCTGGGACTACAGGCGTGGGCCACCATGCCCAGCTAATTTTTGTATTTTTAGTAGAGACGGGGTTTCACCATGTTGACGAGGATGCTCTCAATCTCTTGACCTCGTGATCCACCCACCTCTGCGTCCCAAAGTGCTGGGATGATAAGCGTGAGCCACAGCGCCCGGCCTAAAAGCTTTCTTTGGTGTCGAAATAATCTTCTGGTTTGTTTAGATGAAACTCTTTCTTAAAAATCTCCAAAGATTTTAGTGAAGTAGTTCTCCAGCACTTCTAAATGCTGCTGACGAAAACAAAACAAACCAAAAAATACAAAAACATAAAACAAAACTTTTAATTATAGAGACTTTAAAATGTACCCAAAAATAAGGAAACAACGAAACTTTCTGTCCCATCATCCAGCATCAACACCATGAAGCAGTCATGACTAATCCTACCCCATCCACATCCCCAGCCTTTTCCCACTTCTCATGTTGCTCTGAATCAAATCCCAGATATCATCTCATTTCATTGTGAGGTGGCTGTGAGGATTAACTAAAAGCATGCCTGCTGTATGGGTCTCTAAAAGATGAGTTCCCTGTTACTCTCGCCATAATTACAATACCACTATCACACCTGAAAACTAATGAACGGTTAGCATCACAGAATTTTGAGTCAGGGTTCAAATTTTCAATTATCTCCAAATGTATAACATAGTTTATCATGTTTTTCTAACCTACTCTGTAGTTGCTGTAAGTTGGAAGTTGGATCTAAACTCTGTATCAAGATTCTGTTTTGCGTTTTCATTCTTGTTTCTTATTGATGAGATTATGTCATAGCTGTGTTTATTCTTCCTTTGAGGAGGCACATCATTTCTGACTTTCTTTTTTGTGATGCAGTTCATGCTTAATGTCTAGATCCTGTCGGGCACGGTGGCTTGCGCCTGTAATCCCAGCACTTTGAAAAGCCAAGGTGGGCGGATCACGAGGTCAGGAGATCGAGACCATCCTGGCCAATATGGTGAAACCCCGTCTCTACTAAAAAAAAAAAAAAAAAAAAAAAAAAAAATTAGCTGGGTGTGGTGGCGTGCACCTGTAGTCCCAGCTACTTGGGAGGCTGAGGCAGGATTGCTTGAACCCGGGAGGTGGAGGTTGCAGTGAACCAAGATCACGCCACTGACTGCACTCCAGCCTGGCACCTGGTGACAGAGTGAGACTCTGTCTCAAAATAAATACAATAAAATAAAAATGTCTGGATCCATTTGCTCATTAGTAGTTCAGATGTTCAAATTCTTTATTTATTACCTGGAAATACCACAAATTCCAAGAGAATTTATGGAATTAAATAATTTTGTATGTTTTAATTCACTTTAGTTCTTATTCTACCAAGAGAATTTATGGAATTAAATAAACACCAAGAGAATTTATGGAATTAAATAATTTTGTATGTTTTAATTCACTTTAGTTCTTATTAATGCCTTTATTGTCCCAACTTATACCAGTGGGAGCCTCTTCATGTTTTATTCTGACTTTTTTTGTTGTTTTATTATTATCAGATATGATAAGATGGACTATGCTTATCTTGTATATTTCATGACTCAGGCCTGAATCAGTCATTTCTTCAAATGACCCTAAATTCTTTTCAGAAGGAAATAGTGTTTAGAGATGCACAAACTGGGCACTAGAGTTGTCCGTTGCTACTGGGTTGGCTGGCCTTCCTTCATCCCTTCCTCCCTTTCTTTCTGCCTTCCATCCTTTCTTGAGACCAGTTCTCAATCTGTCATCCAGGGTGTAGTGCAGTGGTGTGATACCAGCTCACTACAACTTCTCTGCCTCCCAGGTTCAAGCGATTCTCCCACCTCAGCCTCCGGAGTAGCTGGGATTACAGGCGTATACCACCACACTCAGGTAATTTTTGTATTTTTAGTAGAGTTGGGGTTTCACCATATTGGCAATGCTGGTCCCGAACTCCTAAATTTAGGTCACCACACTAGTCTCAAACTCCTGATCTCAAGTGATTTTCTGCTTCAATTTCCAGATGTGCTGGGATTACAGGTGTGAGCTGCCACACCCAGCTTCTTGGTCATTGTTTCTATGTCTCATTAGCACATTAGAGTTTTTAAACGTGTTTATATTTTCCCCTTATCATTTTATTTATAAATTAGATATCAGCTCTTTGTTCACATATACCTTTTTTACTCATAAGACTTGCTTGACCCAGGAGAGCTATAAAGCAGTTTACATTTCAGAAGAGTATTCATCGGCACAGATGAAATTAGAAGACAGCATTTCAAGCCATATTAAAACATTTTGGAACAACATCTTCTATGTTTAAAATTCTATGTCTCATATTAGAGCTATGTAAAAATAGGCAATCTTTTAAGATCAATTTCTCCTGAAAATCATCTCTAATAAATAGACTTACATGCTGGGAAATATACAATAGCTTAATAATTATGTGAATATATTAGTGAATTAGAATCCACCAAAATTAGTCACCATTTTTCTAATTAGAGTGTGAAATCTTAATTTTTTGGAGTCTGATTAACTGATAATAGCTATGTCATGATGTTCATGCAAAAACCTGTTTTGATGAGCATTGCAATATAAAAAAGTACCAGTTAATAGGCAAAATGAAAACAAAAAAAACAAGTACTCATTATTTTCCCTTCAAAATGTTCTGAGCACCTGATAAAATAGGACAGCGAAGCTTCAGATACATCAATAACAAAATTAGTATTACCGGATATTGTCTTAGGTTTGTGTAATTAAAGGCTGAGAAAAAAATGAATGCTTAGTAAGAATTGAATCTGGATATCTGCAACTAAGAAGATAGACAACTGGAGCAAGTTATTCAGTTTATTTAGACAAAATAAAACAAATTTTATCAGTTTTTCATTAAACTTCACTTGTATCATATACATTAAATCAAGTACTAAGCCTGAACTCTTAAATATTGTAATTTTCAAAAAAACCCTGTTGGGGTGGGAGTGGGGGAATGAATGTGTGTCACTAGAAGCCTGGTAAAATTATAGAGTATGGCAGTAGAATACATTCTGTTCAGCCACAGAAAAAAATGAGGCAGATGTATATGTGCTGCTATGGAAATCTCCAAAGTTTAGTACAGTTTTTTGGTTAGAAACATGGGCTGTGGAGCAAGACTTCAATCTTGACACTATTAGTACAATCTCGAGCAAGCTACCTAATTATTTTATATCTGTTTTCTTAATATGTCAAGTAAGTATTATAATAATATATACCTCTGAGGGTTGTTGTAAGGATTAACTAAAAGCATGCCTGTTGTATGATAAATGTTAGGCTAGCTTTCTCCTCCTCCTCCTCGAATCCTCTTCTTTCTCTTCTTCATTATTGTCCTCCTTACCCTTCACATTTTTGTTATCTTACATCATCATCATCTTGCTGAATAAAAACTGGAAGCTTTATATGAGTTTTTTAAGACAGGACCGGTTTGTGTTAAAGCATGTGGATCTATATTTACATATATAAGCTTATATACTTATATCCATAAACATTTGTGAACAGTTACATTGGAAAAAATTAAGAAGAGGTTACCTGTGGAGTACAAATCTCTTAAAGAAGTAAAATGGAGTGAGGCAAACACTTGATACACTTTCTCTTGTTTTAGGCTTGAACTTTGTATATCCATTTATTTTTTAAGTAAAAACAGTATAAATTTAAAAATAAGTAATGTAATACATTAGCTATGTTTGGTCTTAATTAAGAAACCAGCTTAATAAGAGATGGACAAAATATGTACCTATTACATATTTTCTGGTTAAATATATAAATGCAATGTTTAAAAATCTACCACGATGATCTTTAAACCATGTAATCTCTTATGTCTATCATTTATTATTCAATAAATATTTATTGGATGCCTCCCCTGAACAAGGCCTAATTTTAGGAACTTCAGAAGATAAAAGGTAGATCATACAAAAATCTAACACTTAGAAAGTTTTAAGTCTTGATAATGAGAAGAGATGCACATATCTCTATTTCCACCTCTACCCTAAGTAAACTTCAAAGAAAATAATGAATTGTTAATGAAACAGAATTATTTTCAACAGACTATTAACTCGTAATTTAAGCTGTGGTGCTGAATTATATGACACTGTATATTGCCTGCACTGGCTAAAAATCATAACTAACTCATGAGAATTTGCCTAAACAGTGCATAGTTCATTTAATACAATGTCATAATATATTAATTTTTATTTCTTCTTTTTTTTTCTTAAATCTCTGAGTACTCACTAATCTTCCCAGCATTTCTGTTAACAGAAAGAAAGCAGGTAGCACTAGATATTTTTTTCTGCTGGACCTAGAGTGGTCAAAAATGTCAATTTGCTCTATAAATATTTTCCTTTGAACATTTTTTTAACAGCCAAGTGACCTCAGCATTATCAATAAGGGTTTTGTTCAGTGACATTTAATATTCAATTATGGAAACGTTATGTCACTTTAATGTCTAACCTTCATCCTTCTCATAAAAAGTTTGTGGAGCACAGAAGGAAAATAGAGCATTTCTAGGCATTAACTATGTTACATGGCGGAAGTAATTATATTCTAGTAGACATACTTTTTCATTGTGTTTGCAGTAAATTATATCCACAGCAAGAATGCCTAAAGTAAACCGGGCATGGTGGCTCATGCCTATAACCCCAATACTTCGGTAGGATGAGGCGGGCGAATCACTTGAGGCCAGGCGATCAAAACCAAACCCGATCTCTATAAATAAATAAATAACACCTAAAGTACCTATAGAAGGCCTAAATAATCAATATTTGAATTGGTGATCAGCTCTGGGCTTTTGCCACTACATTTTTGTCATTTTTCACTAGGATTCAAATGCAGATTTCAGGTTTTGGTAGATAGTCACAGAAAATGGGAGCTCCTACTTTCTTTTTCAAAACCAGTAATTCACCCTCATTGTA
Organism: Callithrix jacchus; assembly: GCF_049354715.1. Lineage (NCBI taxonomy): Eukaryota > Metazoa > Chordata > Mammalia > Primates > Cebidae > Callithrix > Callithrix jacchus. The sequence goes on along the minus strand of NC_133513.1, from coordinate 78,630,940 downwards.
TGTAGAGCAAAAGAAATCTGTGATGAGTCGTTGCTATTTTAAAGAGAATAAATAATCACTAGATAGTACATTCATTGTTAATATATTAAGCACTTTGTATGCCTTCTTTGTACAAGCAGTCTTATTTAATTAAACATAATGATTTGAATTTTTTTCCTTCTAGGAGTGATCCCCAAAGTATCTTTATAATTATCTTCAGTTAAGGTGAACTCTTTAGTTGCTAAGGAACATGCTTGCTGAATTTGTTTCCCCACAGATGAGTAAAATATGCCTCCTGTGTTATTATTCTGAAGGTAAATTAACACTTAACTAGGGCATATTCATGTCACCGATAGAGGGTCATGACTGCAAGTTGTCCAGGTTCTTGGTGTATTGAACAAAGAATTGGACAAAATGCACAACAAAGCCAGGAGAGAACGAAGCAACAAAAGAATGAAAGCAGGGACTTATTAAAAACCAAAGTACACTCCACAGTGTGGGAGTGGAACTGAGCAGTGGCTCAAGGGCCTGAAAACAGAATCTTCTTGGGTCCAAATGCCCCCTAGACGTTCCCCTTTGGCACTTTGTGCTCACTTCATGTAACTGAAGTGAGAGCCGGCAATCAGTCTGATCAGTGGCAGAAAGCAACCAACCAGAGGTTGAAATGAAGTTACAAAGGCACATTCCTGTGCAAACATGTGCTTGGTTGCAAGACATTAAACCAAGTGTCGGGCCCTTTTTAGTGAAGAGCCCTGTGAGACTAAGTAAGTCTCATGCCTATGATGCTGGCCCTAGAGTCAGCATGCAATACCCCATTTTCTCTCTAGATCTAACTCTCCTCATCTCTCAGCTTCTGGGTCAAGGATTTCACATTAGTGAAGCTGGAATAGACCAATAACTCCTAGAGGTCAGAATTTTATCAACCAGTATAAAGCATAGCCCTGTTATTCACCAGGTGCTCAGGAGAGAAGCTATCCAGCCCTCCGTGCCTTTTCCCTCCTGTGGAATCTGGAGTTGTTTTCTCTTTAGTCCGTTTGCTGCTTAACAGTGTAGCATGTTATGAAACCTCATGGTTTTTGTTGAATTGGAATCTTGGCTATCTAATATTGTTTTACTTTTTATCTCATCTCAATTGTGTACTCCTTGATAAAAGTCCATGTCCTACAATTATTATATCCCATTCATACAAAGTACAGTGTCTTTTCATGGTGAATTGGAATAAAAAAAGTTTATATAACCATTGATAAAATTAATTAGCAATGATAAAACCAATGAAAACATATTACACTTAGGTCTTAGAGTTTTAAAGAATTCAGTGTTGACTATCAAAGTGTAAACTTTGCCTTATTTTTATATGTATTGTACTTCAAAGTAATTAATTTTAAATCTAAGCTTTAAAATTTAAGTCTAAGCTTTTAAATCTAAACTAAGTCATGTTACAGCATTTCCTAGGGTGTGTTCTGTGGAATATTGATGAGTATTACGTAGGTTTCTGTGATCAAATAAGTTTGAAAATGTTTTAGAAAATAGTAATATCACTAACACTATATTAATTCCTGTTGTCTTTCTAATTTCCACTGCTGCTGCCTTACAAGGCTTTCATTAGCACTTCCCTGAGATGTTACCCCCACCGCACCTCTAATTGTCCACATCTCTGTCAATTAATTTTAGTTCAGTTGGTCTCATCAGTTGCTACTATGTAATCACTAGTACCTGTGATCTCACCACAAGAAACTGTCCTAAAACTCCTCTTAACATTTGTGGTTCTCAACTGGGGGCGATTGTACCCTCCAGGAGACTTGCCAATGTGTGTAGACATTTGTGGTTGTCACAACTCAGGCTGGAGCAAGAGATGTTATTGGTGTCCAGTGGGTAGAGGCCAAGGATGCAGCTAAACATTGTACAATGCACAAGACAAGTAGCCCCTGCAACTAAGAATGGAACACCTCAGAATATCAATACTATACTGATTATACAACTGACAAACTGTCATTGGTTTTCCATCTCATACCTAAAGAATTTCATACCCTCAGGCATGATATTCAAAGGTCTTCACAATCTGACAGTAGCCTTCCTCTCTAGTCATTTTTCACTAGTCCTTTCAATACATACTACCCTCCAGTCTAATCAAATGACTCAGTCCTCCCCTGACAAAATCTGTACTTCCCTACTTTTTGGTTCTGTGTGCTAACCTTTTCCCTGTGGCGGGATGCCCTTCCCTCTTCTTTGTTTACCTATAGGTTACCTCTGTTCTACCTCCACTGTCGCTTTCTCTAGGAAGTCTCCCTTGATTTTTTGTTGCTACTCCCCTAAACGAGACTGATTTCTCTCTTCTTTCACCCTCCTTAGCATTCTTTTTCTCTTATATTTGGCACATGATTGGCACAAAATTTTTCCAGATATTCTAATACACAGTAAATACTTGAATAACATCATTAACAACAACAACTTTGTATTCTATAATGCTTTTAATAGATATGTTCCCTAAATACTGAAATTGAATTACATTATTTGGTGTAGATACGAGATTTCTAGCTCATACCTTATCATTGGCTTTAAATTTGTCAATGTATAACAGGAATTGAGTTTCTGCTGTTAGTAACATTATTTTAAGAACTATCTTCTTCTGGAAAGAAAAGCTTTAGGCTTAATATAAAACTGGCCACAACTGAACCATAACCACTAAACTATTACAGATATTATACTATTACAACCCCTTTGTTAGTTAACAAAATGATTCTGATATAATAGCACAAATTAAATGATGTTTATACTTTTTGTTTATGGAAATCATCACTAATGTTAGTTAAGTGATTTTTTGATACAAATTTAAAAAAAAAAACCTGTCACAGACTTATTCATTAAAGTATAGGGAAATTGATTGGCTCGTAACTGGAAATTCAGAGGTAGGGTTAATATCCTTAAATTGCCAGCTAAACAAGTTTTCCATCTGTTAAATATAGAATCCAGAAAAAGAGGGAGAGAGTCTTTACCAGATACTTTGGAGGAAGCATCAAAAAAGAACTTTCCCAGAGCTAGGAAAGCACTTCTCATCTCATTGATACCATTTCTTTTTGATTTTTTTGTCATTTTGCCTTTTTAATTTTTAAATTATTTTTTTAATTGACAAATAATTGTATGTATTTATAGGATACGATGTAATGTTTTGATATATGTATACATTGTGGAATGATTAAATCAAACTAATTAACACATTATCTTACCTACTTAACTTTTGGTGGTAAGAATATTTAATGTCTATTATTTTAGCAATTTTGATATATACATTATTATTAACCATAGTCACCATTAGATCACTACAACCTATTCCTCCTGTCTAACTGAATCTTTGAGCTCTTTGATCAACATCTCCTTTTCTCCACTACTCCTCTCCAGCCTCTGGGAACCTCTTTTCCGTTCTCTGTTTCTGTAAATTCAACATTTTTAGCTTCCATCTATAGGTAAAATCATGTGGTATTCATCTTCTGGACCTAGCTTATATTTCACTTAGCATAATGTTCTCCAGATGCATTCATGTTGTCACAAATGACAGGATTTTCCCTTTATCACCAAATAGTATTTCATAGTGTATATATACATTTCTGTATTCATTCATCCTTTGATAGATGTTTATGTTAAGATATCTTAAGATAGATTCCATATCTTAGCTATTATTAATTGTGCTGTAGTGAACACAGAGTGTAGATATGTTTTCTACATACTGATTTCATTTCCTTTGCAAATATTCCCAGAAGTGGGATTGCTGGATCATATAGTGGTTCTATTTTTAATTTTTTTAGGCATCTCCATACTGTTTATGATAATGGCTGTGCCAATCCACATTCCCACCAACAATGTACAAGGTTTCCCTTTTCTTCACATCCTCAACAACACTTATCTTTTGTCTTTTTCTATAATAGCCATTCTAACAGGTGGGAGGTAATATTATATTGAGGTTTTGATTTGCATTTCCCTGATTAATGGTGTTTGGCACTTTTGCACATAACAATTGGCCATTTATATGTCTTCTTTTGAGAAATATCTGTTCAAGTCCTTTGCTTATTTTTTTATTGAATTTTAGGTTTTGGGGTATATGTGAAGAACATGCAAGATTGTTACATAGGTACACACATGACAGTGTGATGTGCTGCCTTCCTCCCCATCACCTATATCTGGCATTTCTCCCCATGCTATCTCTCCCCTATTTCTCCCCAACAGACCCCAGTGTGTGATGCTCCCCTCCCTGTGTCCATGTGTTCTCATTGTTCAACACCCACCTATGAGTGAGAACATACACAATGTTCTCATACATACAACATACAACAATGGGTGTTGATTTTCTGTTCTTGTGTCAATTTGCTGAGAATGATGGTTTCCAGGTTCATTCATGTCCCTACAAAAGACATGAACTCATCGTTTTTGATGGCTGCATAATATTCCATGGTGTCTAGGTGCCACATTTTCCCTGTCCGGTGTATATGTGCCACATTTTCCCTGTCCAGTCTATCATCGATGGGCATTTGGGTTGGTTCCAGGTCTTTGCTATTGTAAACAGTGCTGCAATGAACATTCGTGTGCATGTGTCCTTATAGTAGAACAATTTATAATCCCATGTGTCCTTATAGTAGAACGATTTATAATCCTGTGGATATATACCCAGCAATGGGATGCTTATTTTTTTCTTTCCCTATTTTTTATTTCTTTTCTTTTGTGTATATGTGTGTGTGTGTGTGCGCGCACATGTGTGTGTGTGTGTGTTTATTTCAGAGTCTCGCTCTGTTGCCCAGGCTGGAGTACAGTGGTGTGATCTCGGCTCACTGCAACCTCTGTCTCCCCAGTTCAAGCAATTCTCTTGTTTAGCCTCCCGAGTAGCTGGGACTACAGGTGTGCACCACCATGCCCAGATAATTTTGTGTATTTTTAGTAGAGATGGGGTTTCACCATGTTGATCAGACTGGTCTCTAACTCCTGGCCTCAAGTGATCTGCCTGCCTTGGCCTCCCAAAGTGCTAGGATTATAGGCATGAGCCACTACTCCTGGCCTCTATTTTTTAAAATCATATTATTTGTTTTCATGATAATGAGTTGAGTTCCCTATATATTTTGAATATTAACATTTTATCAGATATACCATTTTGCAATTATTTTCTTTCAATTCCCAGATTATGTATTCATTCTGTGGTTTACTTTGCTGTAAAATCTTTTTAGTTTGAGGCAATCCCATTTGTCTATTTTTGCTTTTGTTGCCCCTGCTTTTGGGGTCATATAAAAACAAAGTCACTGCCTAGATCAATGTGAAGAAACTTCTTCCCTGCATTTTGTTTGAGAGGTTTTATAATTTTAGGTTTTATGTCTAAGAATTTAATCCATTTCGAATGAATATTTGTATATGGTGTAAGACAAGGATCCAGTTTCATTCTTTTGCTTCTGGATATTCAATTTCTCCAATACCATTTATTGAAGAGGCTGTCCTTTCTTAGTTGTGTGTTCTTGGCGCCTTTGTCAAAGCTTAAGTGACTGTAAATACATGGATTTAGTTCTGAGAGCTCTATTCCTTTTATCTGTCTTTCTGCTTTCATGCCAGTTCTATGCTATTTTGGTTACGGTAGCTTTGTTGTGTATTCTGAAAGAAGGTAGTGTGATACCTTCAGCTTAGTACATTTTACTCAAGATTCCTTTGGTTATTCATGGTCTTCTATGCTTTTCATAAGCTTTTAGATTTCTTTAAGGAAAGAAAAAAAAAAAACACAACCAAACTCAGGAACCTGCTTATTAACAGAATCTACCACATCTTTAAAATAAGAAGGTTTTCCTTGTGTCATCTCTCTGAATTTAAGCCTATTCTAATAGCTAAAAATGGAAAGTTGGAGAACATATTTTTCATGCTTTTTATATTTTTAAAAGCTAATAAATCACCTCTTTTTCCTTTTACTCAGATTTGGAAAATCTCAGATTCTTTGATTAATATTTAAACTTTAATTATTTTGGTTTCTCATCTCTGTTCATTGTTCTAAATTTCTCTGCACATTTTAAGCATGAGGAAGCTGACAGCATATACAAATACCCTCACTGGGTGCACATCTACTTGTTAAAAACAAAACAATCAAGAGATTTCAATAAGCTTTTCAATCTTTAGTGAGGAAATTATTTCAGCCCAGTTTAGAATTTCTGTATTTTTCCTCCTTTCTTGGGTTACTTGTTAGACTCTATACAAGTGTGTAAATCTTGATTGAAGAAGACACTGCTGATGGTGCACATGATTTGTTAGAACCATGAAATTAAGTCCTGGGCCACATGCCCAGTATCTAAACTAAGTCAAGGAGGGCTTAATTGAAATTAGGCAGTAAGCCTGGAAGAATTATACTTTGTTCATTCTCAAGTTTCCAATTCCATTGGATTCATGTTTCATGGAAATCTCTATTTGGGGGTCACAGGAAGAGAGAAATTTAATATTAAAAATATACTGGTTATAAACAAGATTCTGTAGCAAATGAAACTAACTGGGAAAAGATAGTTTCAGGGGTAAGAAATATATGTTCAGCATATAATGGATACTTTGTAAACGCTGCATGGTAGGATACTTTTCAGGTTAAATTTTTTACAATGTTAGAAAATATTTGCAATATTTAATTAGAATATAGAAAGATCAGAAAATAATTCAGCACATTTAGAATCTTTATTTCAAATGAGAACAGCAGGTCATGACAATACGAACCTACAGATGTTAAAATTCTGTACTTGGTTTGTTTTTTTAGGGAAAAAAAACTATATATATATATATTTTTTTTCAAGCTCTCTCTGAGTCAGAATTTTAAAGTGGGAATCTATTAAGTCTCATTCTACGTTAGTCTCTTATTGTAATGGAAAACTGGATTAAATAACAGAATACTTTCAACTACTTAGTGATAAATACTGTACAATAGGTTGTTTTTTATTCTTTCAGATCATTACCTGGAGACACCAGTAACCTAACTACTAGAGAATAAGCATGGAGATATTATGTTAAAATCTTGAAAAACAAATTTCTATCACAAAATATTGGGGATAATAGACAGATACTGAGTGGGAAATTCTATCTGTAATTTTGTTTAAATTTTCAAGTGCTGTGAGATTTGGAGTCTTGGAGGCATGATTCATTTTTAAAAGTCAGGTATGAATAGATGTAATTATTAGGAATGGAGTCTTGAATATAACAGAATGTAAGCAACGTCTTGGCACTGAGCTTTGACATCTACAAGAGAAGAACAGCTACCATAGTTGCTTCAAATCAGGTGTTTTATTGTTATAATAGATTATACAACTTTTTTAACCACAAACTTTATTCTCAAATACATGATTCTTATGAGATTTAACTAAATGTGTTTCTTAAGTGAACTTTTCCCTTCAGAAATACCAAAATACAGTTGTATGATGCATTTTTAATCCAGTTAATGTAGTAGGCAATGAAGCACAGGGTAGCAGGAATTAATATTTTCTGAAAATTCCTCCTTCTCACTACCTCTAGTTTTTACCACACTTGGTTACGGTCTATGAAGTTGTCCCCAGTATGTGCACATCTATTCATTCATTCATTCAAAAAACTTTGTATTGAGAGGAGCCCATCATGCACAGAGTGTTATGGGGAAACAAAGCTAGGAAGGACTAATTCATCTTTGTATTTCCAGTGCCTGGAACATCAGAAGACCTTAGGAAGTGCTTGTTACCCTTGATCAGCTTGAACTGATTCTTTCACCTCAAAGTATTTGTGTAATTCAAACTCTCTTAGTCTTTGCCTTAGGTGTAATAGCCTCCTAACTCGTATTCATTTGCCTACTCTCTCTTTAATTCATCTTAAACACCACTTCCAGATTCATCCTAAAGCTTAACTGTAATCATGTCACCTCCTGCTCAAAAACCTTAATGGCTCTCTTATCTCCTCGGAGTCTTATTCATTTTCCTTTTTCAAGGTACTCAGAGCCTTCCACAATTTGGCACCAACAAATCTTTTCAACAGGACTCCTTATCATTTGCCTTCACACATTCTACATGCTAGTGCCAATTAGATTGCTAGTGTAGGGGAAGGAGTGTTCAAGTGTACAGACTCTGAAGGCCAGCTACCTAACTATGAATGTTGGCTTTTCTGACTTGGCACTGAGTGGCCTTGGGAAAGTTACTTGAATTCTCTGTGCCTCAGTTTTCTCACCTGTAAAATAAGGATACTAATAACTCATGTTGTATAGAGTTATTGCGAGAATAAAACATATTAATGTATGCCAAGCATTTATAATAGAGTTGGGCATGTTTATTAAGTACTCGGTGGTATGTACTATGTTTTTCCTCCTTTAAGCTTTGCTCATGTTGTTTCCTCCATTTGGAAAACCCAGCTTACTCCTTTACTTTAATTGTTTTATATACATGTCCAAATTCTCCGTATCTTTCAAACTCTAGTTTAAATGGTCTCTCTATTGATTTGTCTGCAGCCTATACACTTAACCGCTGAAGTGAATTGCTTCTGCCAGAAAAACAGAAAAATTATTCTCATGATAAAAACGATTTTGTTTTCAGATGAAATATAATAAGCATGAATACAGAAATTTGGGGTTATGAAATAACTCCAGTAACACTGTTCATCGTATGCAGGGCAATGCGGAGTGAAAGATTATGAAAGTAAAATGTGGATTTGCAATCTCTGAGCACCTGTCTTAATAATTAAAGGAATCAAATTGTCCTTGTGCCCCAGGATCATGGAGTAATTCAGAAGGTTTTGTAGTAAAGTACCATCAGCATTCTTTATTTTGTGGTCAAAGAGACATTTAAATGTGCCTTTCTTTCACCTTGAGAATTATGGCCCATTCTTCAAGCACTCAGCATACCGATAAGCAGTTTATGGAGTGGAACATTATTGATTCATTGAGAGGTGGTTTGTGAAGAAATTTTTAGCCATGAGTTTCCAGTTACATTGGAACGCATTTTTAACAGGCTTCCAACAGGAAAATAAAGTAGAGACTCCCTGGTGAGATTTAGTGGAAGGGACTGTTCTGATATGCAGAATTATATCTTCCCTCTCATTGCTTGAGGACTCCAGGGTACTGGGCTTCAGTGAAAAATAAACAAAGTATTTGTCAAGAAGAAAGAAATGGAAGGTATCCTAAACAAGTTTTCTGATTGCAGAAAAAAAAAAATCAACTTTAGCAAATAAGCAAAAAGGAAAAAATTGGAAACACATTGATAGAATCAACAGCTGGTTATAAGACCAGGCTCATGAATGAACTGGAATAGAAAGAAACATGAGATCCTTGGAAGCAGGAGTTATGGATTTATCTTTTATATATATATATATATATACTTTAAGTTCTGGGGCACATGTGCAGAACTTGCAGGTTTGTTACATAGGTATATACGTGCCATGGTGGTTTGCTGCATCCATCCGCCCATCACCTACATTAGGTATTTCTCTGATGTTATCCCTCCCCAATCCCCCCACCCCCTTCTATCCCTCCCCTAGCTTCCACCACCCTCTGACAGGCCCCGGTGTGTGACGTTCCCCTCCCCTGTCCGTGTGTTCGCATTGTTTAACACCCACTTATGAGTGAAAACATTTGGTGTTTGATTTTCTGTTATTGTGTCAGTTTTCTGAGAATGATGGTTTCCAGGTTCATCCATGTCCCTGCAAAGGACATGAATCATCCTTTTTTATGGCTGCATAGTATTTCATGGTATATATGTGCCACATTTTCTTTTGGATTTATCTATTGACAGAAACTATCCCATTGGCATGCAGTACAGTGAATTATATCCAACTGTTACTTTCATCCTTGCACTGCTGGATCAAGATTGTATCTCCTGGAAGATACAATCTTTGTGCCAAGTCTAGGTTAGATGCCCACTCTCCATCTCTGTTGACAAAGGGAGAAGGAGGATCTGGCCTCTCTGCCACCCAATGCAGAAAGAAGGCAGTTACCTAGATTAAAATAGTTCTTTTTCTCCAGGATTATTATAATGGGGCAAGGCAATCACAGTGCTCTAAGGGTGGGAGAATAGCTATAGGGCAGGCACAAAATGACAAATGTCCCTTCCAGAACCTAGGAGGCAGGTGACATGAAAAGTAGCCCAACAAACATGTCATGAATCCCCCAGGACCTTGCCTTAGATTCAAACCTAGCCTACATCAAGGCTAACAATTACAGAAAAATGATGCCATGAGGGGGAAATGGTTTATCCAAAACTCATTCTTCAGCTATAAGCATAACTAGCAGCAAGAGATGAATTCTAACTAAAGGACAAGAGCAGAATAAAGTTAAATTGACCCAAAAGTCGGCTACAGCTTTTCTCCATTGATTTCTATAGAAACTGATTCTCTTAATTTCTGGCAGCTTTCACTTTTACTTTTTTCTTCTACAGTTTTCAGAAAATAGTGTCTCCTTGAAATTTTAGCAGAAAAAACTCCCAGTTTTCTCTTTCCAAGGACACATTTATTTTTCTACCAGTCTAGATATAAAATCCTTAATTTTTTTTGTCCAAATCCTTTCTACTTTTGAAAAACATGTATTTGCCATCTCTTCTACTTCCATACTATCAGACAAAAATTACATCTAAGAATACATTGTTAGGAGAAAGTAAATAAAATGATTGAAGTAAAAGTGTGAGAATGGGTTAGGAGCATTGACAGAAGGATCTTTAGAGAGCTCACTCACAGCTAGTAGCACCATTAGCAGGTAAAGTATTGGCCTTAGTAATAGCTATGATTCTCTCAGAAAGGACTCTTCGGCTTGCCACACGGCCTTCAAAGTCCCTGAACTCTCTCTCTTTTTTTTTTTTTTAGACGGAGTTTCACTCTTGTTACCCAGGCTGGAGTGCAATGGCGCGATCTCGGCTCACCGCAACCTCCGCCTCCTGGGTTCTGGCAATTCTCCTGCCTCAGCCTTCTGAGTAGCTGGGATTACAGGCACGCGCCACCATGCCCAGCTAATTTTTTGTACTTTTAGTAGAGACAGGGTTTCATCATGTTGACCAGGTTGGTCTCGATCTGTTGACCTCGTGATCCACCCACCTCAGCCTCCCAAAGTGCTGGGATTACAGGCTTGAGCCACTGCACCTGGCCCCAAAGTCCCTGAACTCTTAAAGCATTGTTTGGTTTGAATTTCATTCCATCAAACCCAACTATACTATTGCAGATATTTATTTCTTGGTGTTTATATTTCCTATGGGATTGGCAAAATGTTGGATGCTATGGAGAAGTGAAGAAAGTATGACATCATTCAGTCCTTAGGGACTTGAATCATGTTATACAACTCCAACTAACATTTACAGGGTTTGTAGAAGAGAGAGGTCAGTGATCTGAGATAATTAGGAAGGCTTCCTGGAGGAGGGTGACTGAACTGGATTCGGATGAATGGATTTGATAGATGGAAAGAGACAGGAAGGGAAATGTTCTGAACAAAAGAAAGGGGCCTGGCACAGGAAACATGGCCAATCTTTTTCCTCCTTAAATATGAGAATGTATGGGGGTTGGCATTTAAAACATATTTATTGTATGCATGTGATTCCTAAACCTAGCAAACAATGCAGTATAGATGACCTCTCAAAACAAAGGTAGTGCTTAATTATAGACAATTATTTCCATAAATCTGTAACCTCGTGGTTTTATTTTATGATAAAACTACTGTCATTTTGAATAATTTTTTAAAAACTTACTGTGTAGGACAAAATTATAGGAATTATGCCAATGACTCACTTTAAAAATTTTTTTAAAGCTTGGTATATTATATTGAACCCAGGTCTGTTTGATAGAATGTACCAACATCACCACCCTTCCTTTGACATGAAAGGAAAACATTAAGAATAGTGATAAAGTGCTAGCTCTTTTTTCACTAACCACTTTGGCATAAGCATAGGAAAAATAAAGGAAGACCTGGCTGGCTCATCCCTAGTGAGCTAAATAGGCAATTTATGGCTGTTCACCTCCTTTGATCTGCATTTCAAAATTATGATACAACTAGTGGAGAGGGTGTTATCATTCGGAAAAGTTCAACCAAGCCTCTGATTTTTAAAATAATTTTTAATAAAATTCTCTGTTGTCTTTTTATTAGGTCTAGATGGATAAAACTGTTCAAGGATAAGAGAAAGGCAGAGTGAGTTTTCTGGTTATAAACAATAGGAGGATTAGATAATGGATGTGCAAGTCAATGGCTTTGATGAACAAGAATCAGATTGAATCTTTAAGTGAAATTGCACATACTGTATTGTTAAGATAAAGGGTAAAAAGATAAATCTTGGTTTATTTAACCAGTAAACCACATAAAGTGGGAGAGGTATGAGGGTACAGATTAACAATGCTGAGACTGCTGTACATGTTTACTGGTGTTGAATAATTAAGTGGATGGGAGGAGATGCAACCCAGGTTTCTCATTTTTAGAGTAAGAGTCTACAGATAAAAAAGGAAAGGAGGAGGCTAAACTGACTAGGTGGTAATAGATAAGTTGGAGACATTGATATGAACCATGTGTAGCCTAGTATAGATACAGACGATTACATATAGATATAATTATAGATGTCAGCTAGGCGCAGTGGTTCACCCCTGTAATCCCAGCACTTTGGGAGGCCGAGGTGGGCAAATTGCTTGATCTCATGAGTTTAAGATCAGTCTAAGCAAGACGGCAAAAGCCAATATCTAAAAAATAATACAAAAATTAGCCAAGAGTAGTGATGGACACCTGTAGTCCCAGCTACTTGGGAGGCTGAGGTGGTGGCTTGACTTGAGCCCAGGAGGCGGAGCTCATGCCACTGAACTCCAGCCTGGGCTATACAGTCAGACTTTGTCTCAGAAGCAATGCTAAATAAAAGAAAGGAAGGAAGAAGGGAGGGAGGGAGGGAGAGAGGGAGAAATAAATAGAGGTGTGTGTATATACAAAGCTTAGTATACACATAGGTATTTTTTTTGTTCTGTCAGTCAAGACAGCCCAGAAGCAAAAACACCCAGAAATAATAAATAGTCCTAGCACCCAGGTCTTGGTTTTCAAATACCATTCTCCAATAGAAGGAGCTAGGTTCCTTGAAGAAATGGCTAATTATGGGTGGAAAATACAAAAAACGAACTCCGAGTATTTTGTAGTATCAGAAAGGAAGGAAGTGCTAAAGAAATAATGGGGTTATATTAAAAGGACACAGAATCCAAATGAAAGAGTTCCCAATAGACAAAACTAGAATAATTTAGGCAACAATATAAATAATATTGTATTGGATTGTAACCCAAAGTTTAAAATAAATATCCAAGAGTTCATATTAATATAAATAAATAATTTAAATAATTAAATAGGTAATGGAGGATAAGAGACAAATATCCAGGCAGAAGAATTTCAAATAATTTATGTGCAAACTTTATCCTTAAGGAGATGGAGCGGAACTAAGTGTTCACTGAGGGTAGTGACTTTCTTCCAAAGAAATGGAAAGCATGAAAAACAGAAAGGGAGAATAATTTTGCAATGGAGAAACCTTCAAACATTTCTTCCACTTGGTGATCAAGGTGAATATCAACAGCGGTTAAGTCATGTCAACAGCACATACCTTTGATATGATGTGATGAAAATAGTTGTTTACCTCTGTGATCTTCCTACCAAACACTGTGACTACAGCCTAACCATGAGTGAAACACCACACAAGTTCCAAGAGAGGAGGATTCTCCAAAGTAGGCGAGCAGTATTTATCAAAACTGCTAAGAGCATTGAAAACAAGCAAAGTCTGAAACATTGCCAAAGCTAAAAAAAGTGCCTAAAGGGATATGATGACTGTATGTAATGTGGTATCTTAGATGAGATCCTGGAATAGAAAAAGTACATTAGGTAAAAACTGAGGAAACCTGAATAATGTACAGATCTTAGTTAATAATAATGTATCCATATTGGTTCAGTACCTGTAACCAATGTAGTATACTCATGTAAGATGTTAATAGTAGGGGAAACTGGGTGTAGGTTATATGGAAACGCTGCGAAATATTTTTTTTTTCCATTTTTTTTCCTTCCCAAAAAAAGTTTGTTAAAGTAATTTAAAAGGGAGATAAGAAATTTATTTAAAGACATTTAATGACTCAAGAAACATATCAACTATATGTAAAATGTGGTCGGTTTATGGGAAAAATGCTGCCATTCGGAATGCACAATTCTAATATCTATTTATAATTAAAATATATCATTCAAAATGTTTTACAATTTATTTTTAAATTACCACCTGAGTGTATTTAACCTCAAAGGGATATATTTTTACTATAGTTTCCAGATACTGGTAGAGGTTTTATATAAAGGATCAGATGCTACATGTTTTAGGCTCTGCAAGCAGATAGTGTAGTCCTACCCATTGAATGCTGTCCTTGTATGGAGAAAGGAGCCTTAAACAACACATAAATGAATGGGCATGGCTATGTTCCGATAAACTTTATTTACAAAAGTAAGCAACAGACTGTATTTGGCCTAAGGTTTATAGTCTGCTGACCCATGAACTTACATTATAATTTGAATATTAGTATAGAATGGCTTTGGATTATATTCATGATTTTTCAAACTGTGTTTTGCAGAATCTGAAAAAATTCATCCAAGCAGGGTTTAAAGGACAAAACAAGAGATGAGGCAAGGTGGCAGCAAAGGGAACAGAGCTCAAAATATCTCAGTATTGCTACTAGTTAAGAAGGCTTTAATGTCGTATGTACATTTTTATATAAAGGGATTCTATGTAAGGATTTGTTCAGGAGGTAGCATTAGATAATGGTGAAAAGAACTGGTCTAGGTTTAGACTGATTGTTTCAAATCCTTATTCTACTATGCCTTACTATCAATATGACCTTTGGCCTGATCTTAGTTTCCTCATCTGCAAAATGGGAATAACAGTAGACACGTGTGTCTATCAAGATGTAGTATAATTGAGCAGAAAAATTTGTGAAAACTACTATGAGGGTAATAATAATATTTGTGCTGGGTGCGGTGGCTCACAACTTGTAATCGCAGCACTTTGAGAGGCCGAGGCGGGAGGATCATGAGGTCAGGAGATTGAGACCATCCTGGCCAACATGGTGAAATCCTGTCTCTACTAAAAAATACAAAACATTAGCCAGGCGTGGTGGCGCACGCCTGTAGTCCCAACTACTAAGGACACTAAGGCAGGGAAATTGTTTGAATCCAAGAGGTGAAGGTTGCAGTGACCTGAGATCACGCCACTGCACTGCAGCCTGGTAACAGAGCAATACTCTGTCTCAAATAATAATAAGAATAATAATAATACTTGTATGTACATCAGATTGTGATCAAAATTAAGTGAAAATATGTATGAAGAATCTATTGTAGTAACTGGTACAAAATAATTACTTGCATGTATTACATTCATTAATAATATTGTTATTCAGTGAGAACACATGGACACAGGGAGGGGAACATCACACACTGGGGCCTGTCAGCGAGTGGAGGACAAGGGGAGGGAGAGCATTAGGACTACCTAATGCATGCATGTTTTAAAACCTAGGTGATGGGTTGATGGATGCAGCAAACCACCATGGCACATGTATACTTATGTAACAAACATGCAAGTTCTGCACATGTATCCCAGAACTTAAAGAAAACTTTAAAATAATAATATTGTTATTATCATCAACAAAAATGTTACTTAATTATAAAAAAAAAAAAACAAAAAACTTGGCAGCTACTAAACCTTAGAAGCTCTGTCATTTTTAATCAGTACCAGTTTTGCAGAGATCACAAAACTCAGTTTCCCTCTACTGAAGGACATTTTTCTTTTGAGGTGGTTAGAGAGAACTGCAATCACTGGAAAAATCAGGTCAGAACTCTCAGCTGAGGGAACTCTCCATAAAAATTATACCAAAGCCTGATTCTGAGATAGCCCCAGGCTGACCCAAACTTTTGCTACTCTAGGGCAGACAACGAAATGAAAAATAACGCCGAGGTCCTTATAGTCTACTGCCACCTGAGGAGCTAAAGTGACAATCGTACCACTAAACAGAGAAAAATATGGTCATCTTCCAGCTTCTGGTTAAACAGCTTTGTTTCATTGGCTCCTGGCTGGGCTGACATACATTTCTGAAAAGGCTGAGGAAAAAAATAAGGAAAAAATGAAAATATTTAACAGATGTTTTGCATGTAAAATATTAAACAGAATAGAAATATTTGGTTCATTTTCTGAATATCAGGACTTGGTGTTGTTTCAAGGAAATTAGGGATTGCTCAGTCTCTGAAGGTGTTAACATAAAAACAAAGCACAATACTTTTTTTCACTATAACCCCATGTACACAAGGTAAACATCTTTTATTACAGAAAATAAATAGCTCTCTCAATTAAATGGAATGTAGGCCTTTCAGTTTTAGGAAGCTTCATGATGTTCTCTCTGGACTCCCTGCAATATAAAATTAGTAGTTATGATGAGGTCACACAGCTAGTGATGATGGAACCAGGATTATTTAGTCTATTATCTTAATCAGTGCCATCCTGTTAATATCTTTTGCCATATCTTCCCTATTTAACTTTCTTCCCTCATCTTCTAAAATTGTCTCAAGCTAATTTAGAGACGCAACTGATCGGAGCAGGTTGAGGAGACAGAATCAAGAGTCTTCCCTGGTCCTTGTAGCCCTAATCTGTTTTCATCATTCTACATCCTGACATTTCATGAAATTACATTCATGTTTCTTTAAGTGAAAAAAGAACACTGTGTCTTCTCCTACTCTAAATCCAGTACACAGATTGCACAGCTTCAAAGAAGGAGTGAATAATCTCTTTTCAGGAGTAACTGGAAATGTGTACTTCCTCTTCTGTCATCTGCTGGGTCTTCCAGGTGCCACTTCCGCTGGAAGTGAGATTTTCCCTTCTTCAAGTAGAATACATCTCAGGCTTCTAGACAAATGGGCCTAAAGTGGCATCAGAAGGGATTAGTACCTGGGGAACCTGCCTGGGGAAGCTATTATCATGTTTTCTTCTTCACACATTCAGCATTTAATCTATCAGAGATAAACTGTTAGCACAAACGGCTTCCTCAATGCCCACAGACTGAGATACCTTTGAATTTCCTAATTTAAATTTTAACATCTCTTTTATGTGTTTTGTGTTCCTTTCTTATGGGTTGTCTGTTACCTTAGTTTGACTTTAATAGTAAAATTGAAATGTGCCATTTCCTACAAAGGCTTTTTCCACTATCTCCTATTGATAGTTTAGATGTGTGTATGTGAGTGCATGCATGTTGCTTTTTATCTTTATCGTGGCTTTTCATCTTAGGTAAATAGAGTAGTGACAGCACGACAGGATATTTGCAGTACTCTCTTTCCTTGATATCTGCGTGTCTTTTACATATGTAAATATACTCAGGCTCTTTTGAAGTCTTATTTACTCCAAAAAAATAAGTTTAAATCATGTCAATGGCTTCTTATCTTAGGGCATAACAAGTTGAAATGCACACTACTTCTTGCTCTGCCTGATCTGATGTGATCTAGTTAGCAAGGGCTCATCTTTCTCCATGTGTTCCACACTTCAAGGACACATTCCTAGTAAACCAAATTATTTGGGTGTAATACCTGCCTATCAAATTTTATTGTTGCCTTAACTGATTATTTTCATATTATCTATTTAGAAAAAGAAAATTAAGAAAGGTAAAAAATAGCTCAGAGAATCAGTTTTAGAAAAATACTTTCAAATTTTTTGTTTAGGCTGGGCGCAGTGGCTTGTGCCTGTTATCCCAGCACTTTGGGAGGCCGAAGCAGGAGGATCACTAGTTCAGGAGTTCAAGACCAGCCTGGCCAAGATGGTGAAACCCCATCTCTACTAAAAATACAAAAATTAGCTGGGCATGGTGGTGCATGCCTGTAATCCCAGCTACTCTGGAGGCTGAGGCAGGAGAATTTCTTGAACCAGGATCCAGGAGGCAGAGGCTGCAGTGAGCCGAGATCTCGCCTCTGCATTCTAGCCTGGGCTACAGAGCAAGACTCTGTCTCAAAAAAAAAAAAAAAAAAATTGTTTAATATTTTATATAATACAATATCTGTTAAATATTTTCATTTTTTTCTCAACCTTCTCAGAGTTAGTTATTGATTTCTGAGGTATATATGCCTGTGGTGAATGTCAAAGTTGATCACGGAGTAGATATATGGTTTGTATATATAGTGACTTACATGTATACCATAAATTTAGATATACTAGAAACTTAAAGAGTTGGTGATGGGAATCAGTATACCAGTATATACATACATGAAAAAAACACAGGCTTGTGGATCAATAATTTATTACATCACTTTTTTAAGGGCTAAGTGCTTTTGTTATTACTACATATAATAGAACCATTTATCAAATACTATTATGTATCAGCATTCTGCTGAGCACTTTCTATGCACTATTATTTTATTTAACTCTCACAAAAATTCTATGAGGTGGTTTTGTTTTTATGTACAGTTTATATGTAGGAAAACTGATGCTTTAAAACTGATTAAGTATTCATCCTAAGTCAAATAGTTGGTGGCACAATTAGAATTTTAATCTGGGTCATCCAATACTATAATTCTTTACTATAATATACTGCTTCAGATTTAAATACCACTGCCTTTCTTAATCCTACTATCTATTGAGAAAGAAAAAGTAATATAAGAAAAAACTACTTTAAAAATTAAGGCGTGGGTAATCAATTTCTAACAGACAATAGGGAATGGCAAGATAAATCAGTAATAAGGCTCTTGGAAGACACAATGACTCAAAAAAGTGATTCTCTGATGATGCAGAGCAAGAGAAGGAAAGAAGAGGTAGTGGCTACCAGCTAAATTATTAAGGTTCTTCTTTTATCATTCACTCACTCGTTAAAGTGAGTGATGATGCTGAGAACACCATGGAGAACAAGACAATTGCAGAGCTTGTGTTCCAGTGGGAGAGATCAGTGTGTGTTTGTCACTGTGTACTATTGGTGGTGAGCAGGCTATGTGAGCAATATGTACTGCATGATATATGTAGCTTCTCAAAATGTGGGAAAGGGAGATAGCATACCCTGAGAACCAGGAAGACAGAGCCAGCATTGGCAGAGTCCCTGCTGGCACAGGAGGACAGATAATGGTTCAGTTGTTACCGGGCAGAGCAGAAACTCTAGCCATAGGAAACCAGGAGTTGAATATTAGAAGCAGGTGCCCTCTACCGTCTTCCATGCACACTTGGACAAATGCAAAAGCAACAGTGACCAATGGGTTTTTCAAAATGAGATCACCAGTTAATTCTCTATTTATTATGCAATTTGCCCACTTTGCATTTGATTTGGCTGTATGTTTCCTCCTAATCAAAGTTCTCAGTAAAACATGAAGAAAAGGTGTGTGTTTTATAAGCATGCTTATTATATAATTCAAGTATTCTTAGGAATTCTAGAAAATAGGCTTGAAGATTGGATTAGAGGTCCAGTCACGAACAAGCATAGCTATACCCTACAATGACAATATTCCATAAAACACATAACACATGGGATAACAGTTCACTCAAATGTGCTACAGAGGTTAGTCATTGTGATCTGGAACAGTCAGATGCATTTTAGAGATGAGTCTTGAGATAGCCTTCAGAAGACAGGTAGGATTTTTATAGGCCCAGAGGAACTGAGCCATCTGGCTGGGAGAACAGCATGAGCAAATACCCAAGGAGATGAATCTATGACAAACAAAAATAATTGTTTTCAGGCAAAATCAAGTGTTACGATGATGTGATGACTAAAAGGGATGACTCAGTTGAATATATGAGACTAAAGGGCAGGGGAAATTTAGGAGTATGAGTATAGCTATCTCTGTGCACAGTATCAAGAGTTGAAGCTATGGCAGTGAATTATCTCATGTATAGTCAACAAGGCAGATTCAGGTTTTGTGAAGCTTGAAGCCTATTCAAATTTGGAGTGTCCTATTTATGGAAAAGTATACAAAATTGCAAATGCAAACTTGCTAGAGCTCATCACAAGCTTTGGAAGATGCCAATTAAATGAGAGACCCTGAATCCTAATCTTTATCAGTTTTTGGAATGTCTGCTTCTAACTATAGCAGTGCTGACCAGTAGAAATATAATGTGGACCACATATATAACTTAAAATTTTCTATCATGAACATCAGAGAAACAAAAATAGGCATGTAAAATTTTTACGATATATTTTATTTAATCTAAATATCAGAAATACTGGTTTCAACATGTAATCAATATAAAATTATTAATTTGATGTTTTATATATTTTTCCCATATTCTATCCTTGAACTCTGGTATGTATTTTTTACATATATATAAAAATAATCACACATGTCAATTAGGATTAGCCACATTTTTCAGTGTTCAATAATCTCGTGTCTAGCAGCTACCATATAGAAGAGTACATGACTAGAGTCTTGCTACTGAATGTATGATACATGGATCTTGATTGTTATCATCATTATCACCATTATCTGAGAGCTTGTTAGGATGTGATGTCTCAGACCTACTCTAGACCTACTGAATCAGAATATACATTTCTAATAAGGTCCCCAGATGATTCCCATCCATATTAAAATTTGAGACATGTTGCTGTATAGAACAAGGAATAGAGTGTCTGAAAATAGTTACAGAAAAAAGAGACATGAAAATTCTCAAAGAAGGCCTAGGAAAGGCAATTTAAAAAAAAGTACTAACAGAGATGGTTTCTGGGATCAAGAAGACACAGTGACAAATGACACAGGGAGGCTGAAGAGGAGGGTTAGAATTGAGAATCATTATCATGAGAATCATGCTAAATGCTAGCTATCATTATAACACCATCACCACTAGCAGCAGCACCACTTCATCATCAATATCGTCCTTTTAAGCCCATTGGTAAACTTTAAGCAGTTTCAGGAGAGAGAGGGATAAAAAATAACTAGAATGTAAAGGACTGAGAAGAAAATGATTGGTGATGAAGTGGGTTTAGATTACTTTGGGGCAGTAAAAAAGAAAGACATTGTAGGTGTAAAGTTATCGTGATATGTTAAAGAAAAAGTACATCATCCTAGCAGTATTTACAAGTACTTTTCAACCTTATTATGAAAAGCTTATAGTGACTGTTTCTCATTCCTTCTCATACTCGTTTCCTTACCTTAGTAACCGAGTTCAAATAGCGATAACCCTGATAACACAGTAACTTCAGAACACATTTAGAATAATTCTGAAATTTACTATTGAAAAAATTTTCATGTGGATTTAGAGCCAAAAATGAAAAATGATCCTTCTGAAGTTGCTTAATTGAGCACCTTTATGGCTGTGGCCCTGCTTAGTGATGCATGTATGGCTGCCAGTGCCTAAAAAGAGAGGCATGCAGTTCTTGAAATGCTTTGTGACTTCTGTGATTGCAAAGCTTAATTTAATTATAAGAGCATATCTCATTACTGTTGCAAATGTTTCATTCACTTTTGCTGTTAATGTAGTCCTCTATTTTTATTTGGATTCAAGGAAATATGTTTTAAATTGGAACATAAATCACATATTAGGATCCAAATGAGCCCATTTCTTTCTGTGAGCAGAGATTTTGTTGTTGTTACAATGAATTTTCCAAAAAGTGCTTGGTTGATTTAGCAAGCTGAGTGCGTCCATGTATAAAGAAAAGCCTAGATATAGGAGACCAGGTATTCCACTTTGTATTTCCATATTTAAGATGCTCTCTAGAACATAATTGGCACTCAATAAGTACCACAAGGATGGATAGCAAGATGAATGAATGGATGACAATGCAACAGTGATTCCCCCTACTTACAGTTGATCCAAAAACCATTGCTTCCAGTGTTTGGTTATTTTCATGAAATTAACCAGTTATTTTAATGAAATTCCTATTTTACTCCTTTTTAAAACATTGAAGTTTATTATTTAATACTAACTGATCTAATCAGGCATTCAGTTGCATGGATGAAAGCATGAAAAGACAGGAACTGGTCATTACAAATTATGTAGAAATAATCTATATTTTTAGAAGTATCTTTTTATTGAGCATAAAGGATAAATTAAAAGTAATCCTTCAGACCATTTATACTATATTTCTTTTGTCCATTACGAGCAATGGAAACACACAACTTTATGTGCCATGTGATCTGACAAAAAATATTGTATAAGACTTAGAATTGTGGTTTAAGACTGTAGTCATTAAACATATGTGGAATTTCTACTATGTGTCAGTTACTGTATTAGTCCTTGGGGCAATTTAGCTGAAAAAGACTGTTTCCCAGCTCACTTTCTTTTGGGGAAAGTTTGTATACATACAACCATTATATGATCAATTATAAAAAGTACGATCATAAAAGGATGAGAAAAGTATAAAAGAAGCAAATGGAGAAGGCCCTAAGTTCTTACTGGTTGATTAAGAAAAACATCAGAGGGCCAGGCACCATGGCTCACGCCTGTAATCCCAGCACTTTGGGAGGCCAAGGCGGGCAGATTGCCTGAGCTCAGGAGTTCCTGACCAGCCTGGGCAATACAGTGAAACCCTGTCTCTACTAAAATACAAAAAATTAGCCAGGCATGGCTGCTTGTACCTGTAGTCCCCACTACTTGGGAGGCTGAGACAGGAGAATTGCTTGAACCTGGGAGGTGGAGGTTGCAGTGAGCCAAGATTGTGACATTGTGACACTGAAGTCCAGTCTGGGCGACAGAGAGAGATTCCATTTCAAAAAAAAAAAAAAGAAGAAAGAAAAAGAAAGAGAGAGAGAATAAGAGAGAAAGAAAGACTTCAGAGATGGGAATATTTTAATTGAGCCTTAAAAGATGGAAGACTGAAAATGGGGAAAGAGAGGTACAAAGAATAGCAAATTCAAAGGTATAGGACTCAGGAATTTTATGGAGTTAATGAATAATATACTGGGACAATAAGTGTGGAGTGTATTGGGTAGAATGTTTGGGAGTAGCATTAGAATGGTAAGTTGGATCTAGTCTGTGAAAGACTTTGAAGGCTCTACTGGCAAGTTTGGCTTTTAACCTATGGAACTCAGGCAACTACCAAATGTTTCTGAGCAAAGGAGTGCTATGATTAGGTTTAGGTTTTAGATAATGAATTTTAACAGGTAAAATTTACAGTAGAAACTGTAATGGTGTCCAATAATGAAAACAGAACTAGAAAAACTGCAATGAGGATGGGAAAGACACGATAAATATAAAAGAGATTATGGGGCCAGATTGGGCAAGACTGGCCAGATTTTGATACGAAAAGTGAAGATGCAGGAAGAGTGAAAGACAATGCAGACACTTCCAGCATGAGCAATAGTGTGGATGCCATGGCTGTGTCAGAAACTCTAATGGAACCCACCAAGGCCAGTTTCCTGTTGTATACAGTTTCACATATGGTTTTCATCTCATAGCTTATTCCTTCTATTCAATTTCACATCAACCTTAAAGATGTTTAGAAAACAATTTTTTGGCTGGATATGTTGGCTGATGACTATAATCCCAGCATTTTGGGAAGCCAAAGTAGGAGTCTTGCTTGAAGTCAGTAGTTTGAGAGCAGCTTGGGCAATAGAACAAGAGCCCATCTCTACAAAGAAAAAAAAATATCTAAAATCTTAGCTGGGTGTGCTAGCACATGCCTGTAGACCTAGCTCCTCTGGAGGCTGAGGTAAGAGGATCACGTGAGCCCAGAAGTTTGAGGCTGCAGTCAGCTATGATCATGCCACTACACTCCAGCCTGGAAACAGTGAGAACCTGTCTCAGAAACAAAAAATTAAAACAAGAAACTGACTTTTTGATATTGTCTCTCTCTTCTTAGCTATAGCACTGGAATAAACTGCAAAAATTGTAGAGATGGTTATTAGATCTCTAATTAGGTATCAGTTTTTCTACATTTCAAAGAAAGATTGAAAATATGTCTGGGGATAAAAATTAAAATTTTAATTTGTAACTTTTAATAATGGTTTGAAAATTTAACATTTATGATTCTTTGAATAAAATAAACCAAAGTTAGAAACTGAATTTTATTAATTTCTACTTTAAAAATTATTCCGTTGAGTCTTTGTTCTTCTTTAATTTTATCTCCCTAACATTTTGTGAATTTAAATACAGATAAGCGCTATTATTAATATTTTTGAGATAAGCTACCTAGTGGGTTCATTTTGCTGGAACACAATTTATATTTTCTTTAGTGAAGAAATTTATCTTTAAGTGAATTATGAAATTAAACAAGAATAATTTCAGGACCACTAACAAGTTCATTTTATTCAATCTGACAAACATAATTTGACAGAATATCATCAGTATTTTGGTAAAACCTAAAAAAAAAATTCTTAAGAAGAATAAATCAAATTAATCATTTTTCTTTCTGTTGTTTGGCCCATCAATTCATGAATTAATTTTCAGAGCCAAATTTCCAAAACAAAAGTACATTTTTACAGAAAACTAATAAGGATCTATGTTCTTCCACAGGAATCTCTTTTCTTATGACACTGTCCTAACATTGACAGCTGACCACTTACTACCCAGTTGAAATACTCAAGAGCATTAAGTCACTTAGAAATAAACGCACTCTCATTTTTCATCTACTCTACTGTCAAACTCTGGGCTTAAGACATGCTCATGGCTGTTCTATTGAGTTGCTAGTCCAACCCTGTGAGTTTTGTATTATCATTACCATTTTAGAGGTCCAGAAACTGAGAGCAAATAAGATACTCTTTTTGAAAATGGGTCTGGTACAGAAAGGTCTCAAAACTCCATCTTAGTTAAGAAAAATCATCCTTGGAACCAAATCAACCTGATCTATATCCTGACTCTACAATTACTTAAAACTTCCTGGCCAGGCGCAGTGGCTCATGTCTGTAATTGCAACACTTTCGCAGGGCAAGGCGGGTGGATCACGAGGTCAGGAGTTCGAGACCAGCCTTACAAAGATGGTGAAACCCTGTCTCTACTAAAAATATAGTAATTAGCCGGGTGCGGTGCCGGATGTCTGTAATCCCAGCTTCTTGGGAGACTAAGGCAGAATTGCTTGAACCTGGGAGGCAGAAGTTATAGTGAGCTGAGATCACATCATTGCACTCCAGCCTGGGTGACAGATCAAGACTCTGTCTCAAAAAAAAACGGAAAGATAAAAACCCCAACTTCCTGAACGTCAATGTTCTGATTTTTAAAATGAAGAAAATAGTACCTACTTCAAGAGATAATTAGCAGGGTAAAATGAAAATTTTATCTTTGTTAGAGAGGATGTGAGTGGACATTTAATCAGCAAGGGCTTGGGGATAGCTTCATTATTGTTACTGGAGTATGTCATTCATGATATCTGACCTGTGGAGTTTTAAAAGCTGCCCATGGTTGGGAACAGCAAATTATTGTGCTCCAGATCTCATGAGCCACTTTTTTTCGCAAATGTTCTGCTATCCAAATCTGTTGTCACTTCCAGGTATAAATCTCTTACTTTTCATAATTACCTGAGAAAAAGAATCTCACAAAACTCACATTTGTAACAACTTGAATCATTATATGGACACAAATAATTTGTATGATGTAAAGATGTAGATGATTAAGCAAATAAAAATCTAAATTGCAGAGAAAATTTCTAAAACAAACATTACAAAGAAAGAAAAGTTAATTTTGACAGATAAAAATTAAAATAATAAGGTACCTAGTTTGAGGTATGACATAATTTTATTATGTGATACTAAAATCATTTTGCATCACCTTGCCCAATATAATTAATTAATATTGAGAATTTTAAAAATCTGCCTTACGTTAAGTTGCCATTGTACTGATCATATAGGGCCATATTGTTTTGCCTAGTTGTCTGAATCCTGATTTTAAGATCATATGATCAGTAAACTGTTAACCAGCCATAGACAACGCTTTATTTAAGACTAATATACTGTGTCGATTCCTTTTTTCTTCTGTAAGCCAAGATTCTCTTTCGTACCCTATTGTACATTTTTAGACAACATGTTTATGATCAGGATATGAAGAAAACTGAAATTAGCCACTGAATTTTGTGGTTCTTGAAATGTTGTTTCAACAATTTTTATTTTATTTGTCTTTCTGCTCATCCCTCCTTCTATTTCTTGATCTCCTTCTTCTTTATTTTTTTAAAAATGTATACAGTGTCTTAATACCTGCTCTGTAAAAGAAATTATACTAACTTCAAGTCTAAGGAGAATATTAATATATAAGAGACATTGTCACTGACCTCAAAAAATTTTTATTTTGGTAGAAGAGAAAAAATAATTATAGTATGATTGATAAATAGAGGTAGAGAGAGGTAGAAGTGTTTATGAATATGTGTGTGTCTGTCTGTGTGTGTGAAACAAGAAAGGGAAAGCAACATCCTGGGAAACTGTGATTATAGCAGCACATTTATTATTTAAAAAGAAAGGTAAATGAGCTTTAAGGGAGGTTAAATGATCAATAGCCTTAGAGAAATTAATGGAAATTGAGGCCTTGACAAATGAGACCTTATGTACCATGTAACAGGAAGATTTCATTCTACTTGAAAGAAATGTGGTGACGTCCATGTTATGTGTCCTGTGACTACAGCCTTAGTACTTCTCTATTCTGACAACCATTGGTAGGGCACAGTCTCCGCTTCTAAAATGTAGATCTCAATAGAAATCAAGTATAGCTTTGGCTGCTTCTCAAACCACAAGCCCGACACTAAGTTAGCCCCTTGATGGTTTTGATACATGAAAAAATGTTAAGCA
This sequence comes from Callithrix jacchus, assembly GCF_049354715.1. NCBI lineage: Eukaryota > Metazoa > Chordata > Mammalia > Primates > Cebidae > Callithrix > Callithrix jacchus. The sequence continues at coordinate 78,604,338 of NC_133513.1, read as the reverse complement.
AACTCATATAAGGAGCAGATGACACTGGCTGGAAATTAAATTAGAATGATTCCTTTGTGAGATTCTCCAGTGGTTTGAAGCATAAAAGTGAGTGCATCCTTGTGACACAAGTTTGATATAAACAGGTGGCCTTTTCCTTATTCCATTATGATTAACTTACTCGATGGCATCTTTTTGAACAGATCACCTTTTATTCCCCTCAAAGAAGCACTGCAGTATAATAATATACTATAAAAGCTACTTACCCTCTAAATGAAGTATCTTCTAGTTCTGAGTTTTGCCATGACAATACTTCACATCATAAATCCACCCACATGGTAGATGCAGCTGTTGCTTAATTATTTCATCAGGCACAAAGTTTATGGTTCCTTGGCTGAATCTTTAAAAGCAATTGTTAAATGTGTTCAGTAGAACTCTTTAAAAGTTTACTTACTTACTTACTTTTTTTTTTTTTTTTTTGAGATGGAGTTTCGCTCTTGTTACCCAGGCTGGAGTGCAATGGCGCGATCTCGGCGTACTGCAACCTCCGCCTCCTGGGTTCAGGCAATTCTCCTGCCTCAGCCTCCTGAGTAGCTGGGATTACAGGCACACACCACTATGCCCAGCTAATTTTTTGCATTTTTAGTAGAGACAGGGTTTCACCATGTTGACCAGAATGGTCTCAATCTTTTGACCTCGTGATCCACCTGCCTCGGCCTCCCAAAGTGCTGGGATTACAGGCTTGAGCCACCGTGACCGGCCTACTTACTTTTTTTTGAGCTGGAGTCTTACTTTGTCACCCAGGCTGGAGTGCAGTGGTGCAATCTCAGCTCACTGCATCCTCCACCTCCAAGGTTCAAGCTATTCTCCTGCCTCTGCCTCCTGAGTAGCTGGGCTTACAGGCACCCACCACTATGCCTGGCTAATTATTTTGTATTTTTAGTAGAGACGAGGTTTCACCATGTTGGTTGGCCAGGCTGGTCTCGAACTCCTGGGCTCAAGTGATCCACCTGCCTCAGCCTCCCAAAGTGCTGCCATAAACATTTATTTCTATTATCAAAATAACATCTAATAACTAAAGACTATAAAATATTGTTAATTATATACAAACGTACTGCCAAAAGTAGTATCTCAATATTATTTACAATTTATCTATTGATACTTTGTATTTTTTAAGAATGAAAGAAATCCAATCGTTTTGAAATAAAGCATGTTTTTCTTGTGAATATCTATGAAAGAATTTCTTCTACTTTTCAAATATATTGTCTAGTATAAGGTTCCTTTTGAAAAATGATACCAAAGTAGAATAACATGAGAATGCTATTTTCAGATATGTACAGCCTTTCTTCTGTTATTCAGAATTGAGAATGCTTTGTTCAAGTTAACTGGGTTTTTAATTTAGTGTTGTCAATTGTAATAGTGTTAAATAATGATGACTCAAGATTAGATTGCTGAATTAGATATAGGGAACATTCTTACTGAAGAAAAAATAAGGGGTGGCATTTCAACATTACATAAACCATATTTTTAGAGCTCACATTTTTTAAAGGTTTCTGAGAACTAAAAACACTCCTACTGAGTGAGCATTCTAGAAGTCCTTCTGGGTATATTGATCTTATTCATCTAGTCTTGTGCATGTGTTATTTATATTTCTATACTGCTCAAATGCATTAAGATTTATCTGTCTCTTCTGTGTGTCTTCAAAGTACTGTTTTCTGTTTACTAAACTTTCAAAGATTCCAGGCTCTGGCATCATTTGTCTTTTCCTAAGCACTGACTATTTGCAGCTCAATATTGTGTTCACAGTGCAAAGGTCCTGTTGATTTCCCCAAGATGAAAACATTACTGAGTTATGTGTAGAGACCTGAAGACAAAATCTGGCCCTGAAGTTGCTTGAGATTATTCATGGGGAGAATTTTCCAGCTCCCTTTTTGTTCCTGCCTAAAGCCATTGAATGCCTCTTAAATCACTGACAGAAAATTTAGGTCAACACATTGCCTGGGGTCATTTAAATTTCAAATCTGCTGCCATTTTCTTCCTTGTAACTATTGGGAGAGAAGAATATTGTGCCTACAGTCAGTGAGCTGGAGCTGAGAATCTGGCACAAGAAATTTCAACTCAGAGTCAAATTTATTTATGCTCAGCAGCAGGAAGTGTTTCGGGAAGGTTAATGAGTCCAAATTGGCATTCTGTCTTCTGAGTCAGAGCTGAATTGAAAACCACACAGAGTGATAAGGGTTAGCCTCTGCCAGATTTTGTATCACTTGTTGAAGTTTAGGACTTGGGTCTATTTTTTGTGAGCATAGAAGATATTATTTTGACTCCGTAGAAATTATCTATGAGCAAGACTCAGATTTCATAATTTGCTTAAACAAATTTTTTATTTTGTTTTGTTTTGAGACAGGGTCGTATTTTGTCCCCCAGCCTGGAATGCACTGATGCTATCATAGCTTACTGCAGCCCTTAATTTCTGGGGTCAAGTGATCTGCCCCACTGTGGCTGACCCTTTTTTTACAACTGCAGAACAAATAATATCCACCCAGTGGCGACCTGGTGAGGGTTAAACAGGAAAATACATGTGACAGACATAGCTGGTACTTAGTTCATAATTAAGACCTTAAGAAATGATTAGAGCCATCACTTTTTGTAACTAGTATGAATCATTACAATTCTATTCAAAATTAGGATTATTTTTGTGTTTTAGAAAAAAAATTACGAGTTTTAGAGTAACTGCAATCCTGACCTATTATTGTGCATCTCAATTCAGAAAGCATCTCAGTAGATCTAAAAATCTATTGGTTGTGTTTATTTCTTTAAATGTTATTGTTTCCAAAATAACTGAAGGTAGCTTTACAAGGAAGTGCTTACATGTACATCATTTCATTTATCCTTAAAATAATATTTTATATCAGGAATATTACTTTCATGATATATATATATTTATTTAATATGAGCTATCCAAGACAATTCTCCATCCCAATTTTTAAAAATAAAACTGTAATTGTGTTCTACACACTCTTCTCCCACAGCCAAAATTAAATGCCTAAATATTATTTTATTGTGTATTCATTATCTTCAGCTGCTTAAAAAAATATCATAGACTGGGCAACTTAAACAACAGCCATTTTTTTTCTCATGACGGCTGGAAGTCTGAGATCAGGGTGCCAGCATAGTTGAGTTCCAGTTAGGGCCCTCTTACTGGCTTGCATGCTGCTGTGTTTTCCTATGGTGAAGAGAGAGCTCTGAAGTCTCTTTTTCATTTTATTAGACGAAATGACCTAATTTCGTCTCCACCCCAATGACTAATTGAATCTTTTCCTTTCCTTAAAGGCTCTATCTCCAATAGAGTCACACAGATGGTTACGGCTTCAACATATCAATTTGGAGAGGGGAAAGGAGTGGGCACAATTCAGTCCATTGCACATAATATAGATTTAATAACAAATTTTAGGAGAAAAATTAACAGTTAATTAGCACTGTTACTGTGCACTTTGAAATTGCGGTGGCTCATGCCTGTAATCCCAGCACTTTGGGAGGCTGAGGTGGGCAGATCACCTGAGGTCGAAGTTTGAGACCAGCTTGACCAACATGAAGAAAACCCATCCCCATGAAAAATACAAAATTAGCCAAACATGGTGGCACATGCCTGTAATCCCAGAAACTCAGGAGGCTGAGGAAGGAAAATTGCTTAAACCTGGGAGGCGGTGAGCCTTGCAAGATCATGCCGTAACACCCCAGACTGGGCAACAAGAACAAAACTCCATCTCAAAAAAAAAAAAAGCTAATTAACAATAAGCATCTAATTGATCTCTTTTTAACTTCTTCAGTTAAAAACTCAGTAAATTGATCCCAGGGTTATATAATTAGTTTTCCAAATATATATTTTTCCCCCAGTTAACTTTTTAAATTTATTTCTACTTAAATCATGGTCGCAGAATATGGTTGATACCATTTTAAAAAAATAATTCATTGAGACTTGATTTACAACCTAGAATCTGACTAGTCCCCATAAATGTTTTATGTATGCTTTAAAAGAGTAAGTATTCTTAATTTCTGGGCAGTTTTCCATATATGGTCCTTCAATCAAGTGTATTAATTATGTTAAGTTTTCTATCTTATATGTATTTTCCTGACTTGATCTATCAATTTCAGGGGGAGGAATAACAAAAATTGTGTCTTTATGATAAATTTGCTTACATTTGTCTATGATTCTTTGTTTTTAGCTTTATGTATTTTAATACTGTATTAGTTGATGTGAATGAGTTTAAAATTGCTTTATCTTATTTGTTAATTGCTCCTTTCATAATTATAAAGTAACTCTTCATCTCTGTTATTTTTGTTTGTTTCGAAGCCTATATTTTCTGATATTAACATATCAGAAACATATATTATTTGGTTGGCCTATATTTTTTATCCAAATTTATCACTTGAAACAACACATAGTATATTTTTAATTTTAATATGGTAATTTGTCTTATAACTATTATGTTGAAGTATACATACAGCATTATTTTCCAGCTTTATATTGACCTTGCTTTTTCTCTATGTTCATTTTTATACCTATTTTTATTATTTATATTTTATTATCTCTCTTTAATGTTTTGTTCCTTTCGTTTCTTCTCTTCAGTTAACAATTAAAAATTCAAGATGCATTTTAAATCAACAACAAAAATTCAGTTAGTATTTTACCCTATTCCTCAATAATACTGAATAACTAAACTCTAATCACCTCCTCTAATCCCTTAATAATGTTATAGACTAATATTTTGCTCTATTTTTTTACTTCCAAATTAGACAATGTCACCTTTATTGTTCTATGTGATGTCTGTTTAGATTTTCCATATTTTTATCTATTTACTTGGTCACCATTTTATCATATTTTAGAGATTCTTTTATAGGATAATTCACATGCTTTCTAAAGCATATTTTTAAAAGTTTAATCAATCAGAGTCTGCTCATGCTAAATTCTGCTTAATGATCTTCAAATATATTTATTTCGTTCTCATTCTTGAGTAAGAGAGTCAGATACAAAATTCTAAGTCAATAGCTATTTTCATTTAGCATGTGAAATATGACACTGTCATCTGGCTTTCACATTTACTGTTAGATACCAATATAACTGCAGTTCCTTTACAGGTATTAGTTTGGTATAATTGCCATAACAAATTAGCACAAACTAGGTGGCTTAAAATGACAGAAATGTATTCTCACAGTTCAAAAGGCCAGAAGTTCAAGATCAAAATGTTGGCAGGGTCATGATCCTTCTGTAATCTCTAAGGGAAGATCTATTCCATGCCTCTGTCTTAGTTTCTTGTTATTGCCAGCAATCCTTTACCTTTCCTGACTTGTAAATGAAGCATTCCAGTCTCTGCCTCTATATTTACATTGCTGTCTGCCCTCTTTGTATTTCTCAGTGTCCCTTCTTCTCTTTTATAAAAGTACAAGTGATAGTGAATTTATGGCCAATCCTACTCCAATATGACCTTTTCTTGATTTAACTAATCTTATTTCCAAATACAGTCACATTCCGAGGTTCTATGAAGGACATAAATTTTAAGGGAACACAATTCAACCTTGTACAGTATTATGCCTTTTTTCCACGACTATTTTTCAAACTACCTATTTATCTTTGATTTTCTGTGGTTCTACTATGATATATGTTTTTATATTTGGATTTCTGTATGTTGGTCTCATTTGAGGTTTTTTGTTATCTATTTCTTATCAATTTAAAAGTTCTTAGCCCTTGGCTATTTGAATCGTGTCTACCTTTAGTCTCTTAATGCTCTCTTCTTGGAACACCAATTTAATGTATTTTAGACCTTCTTACCCTTAATCTTTCATGTCTCCTAAGTTCTTGCTTATATTGTGTATCCCTTTAACTCTGTACTGTATTCTGGGTAATTTGTTCACTCTGTCTTCAAGTTTACTAATTCTCTCTTTATTCCTGTCTAATATGCTTTTTAACTCATTATTTATAATTTTGGTGATTATACTTTTTATTTATAGAATTTCTTTTTTTATATTTCTTTCTGATATTTCTGAACATTTTTATATTTATTGTTTTTCTTTATGTTTTGCCTTGTTTTATTTTCATAAACATTATAAACATAGCCATTTTATAGTCCATATCTTATAAGTCTGAAATCTGTGGTATTTAGTTGTGCTATTTGGGTTTTCTGACTCCTTCATATGGGATTATATTTGGTTGAATTTAATCTGTGAAATCACAATTGACCTGGATGTCACATGTCTTCCTAAAAGAGAATACATGTTTACATAACTCAACCACCACTTGAGTTTTCAGATTCATAGATAGTAAAAATTAAAACAACTAACCAATTTGAAGACAATGCTAAGTTATCAGTTTTTAAGAGGGCTTTGTCTTTTAATTTCATACCCTGAGTCAAGATCAAGCAAGTCAATTCTGTTGTTGGTTTCCTTGTTGATTTTATAGGATTTTCTCTCACCTTCACAATGAGGTATAAACTTTCATAGGCACATGATTTATTCAAGGATCTCAGTTGTATCTTCTAGCTAGCAGAGACCCAAAGCTCTACCTTTCACTCACCATGCGTCTATTAAAACCCAAGACCTGGATTGGTTCTTGCACTGTAAAAAGCCTCCAGAGCTATCCCAAGGTCAGTCTATGTTTACTACTCTAGTTTTATTCATTCTTTTGTTTAATAAATATGTACTGACAACTTGCTAGGTGCCAGGCACTACGAAACAGTTCAGAGTCTCTACTCCACTTAACTCCCATTCTGTTTGTGGGAATGCCAACAAATAAAAACAAAAACAAAAACAAATATGAAAGGTGGTAACAAGAGCTAAGAAGAAAAATTAAGTGAAAAGAGAAAATAAAAAATAATGATATTTTATAGAGTAGTCAGGAAAGGTCAATATGATAAGATGTTCTAGCTGGGCATGGTGGTATGTGCTTGTGGTCCCAGCGACTCGAGAGGCTGAGGCAGGAGAATTGCTTGAACCTGGGAGGCGGAGGTTGCAGTGAGCCAAGATTGAGCACTGCACTCCAGCCTGGTGACACAGCAAGACTCCGTCTCAAAAAAAAAAAAAAAAAAAAGATGTTCTTAAAATATATTCTTTGAAGAGCTATGAAGAAGTTGGAAATAAAGTCAGAAAGATGGAAAATATGGTAGTGAGGAGTTTCAGGAAGGGGAAAATCATGAAGGATCTTGTAGACCACTGTGAAGTATTTTTATTTTACATGAAATGATAAAATCTGAGGAATGATGTGATATGACTTATAGTTCTCTGTTTGGACCACTGTAGTTTTCATGTCTCATCTTTTGATCCCACCATGTTTTTAAAATAATATCTTATTTATTGAATGCATATAGGGATATGGTATCTTTCAGTATATATAATCCATCAGAAATATAAATCCACCCATATTTATCCAATTATATATCACTTTAAATTATCATGATCAAAATTTCAGAATAGATTTTTTAACATCTGCAGTATTGATTTACTTTAGTATATTTTTAGGTATAGGCAGCTGTTCAGCACATTCTTGTGATATGCTTTTTTTTTTTAATGTAAATATCTTTTACTGATCACACAATCTCAAGGAATTTTTTGCCCCTTTGGATAATGTCATGACTGGGGTTCACCTACTTTACCTACACTGTGCTAGTGACTGTGTGGTACCCTAAGTATTGATTAGCATGCAGAGAGGCATGTTGGAGAATACCAAGAGACTTTTGGCTCTTTCTATTTAGTTGAATCTGTAATTTCGTTTCTTATTTTGATTAAATTATGCAATGCTCGAATTTAAATTGCCTATCTTAAAAGTGAACTGAAAGGTTTTTTCTTCTTCTTTTTTTTATACTTTAAGTTCTGGGATACATGTGCAGAACATGCAGGTTTGTTACATGAGTATACATCTGCCATGGTGGTTTGCTACACCCATCAACCGATCATCTACATTAGATATTTCTCCTAATGCTATCCCTAGCCCCACACCCACTTACAGGCCCCAGTGTGTGATGTTCCCCTCCCTGTGTCCACGTGAGTGAACTGGAAGTTTTTGACAGATGTTTGGCATATGATTGAGGTTTCATCAGGATATATAAATCAGTTGTACCTACTTCTTTTTTAACTTCAAATTGTTATATCATATCAAATTTTTATGATATAAAAATTATCATTTTATAAACTTGATAAGAAATTTGGCAGATTCTGTTGCTTTTAATTCCATTGTGTGGTGAATCACAAGCAGTATTTTGAATAAAGATAACTTTACATCTCAAAACTGCTCAGCAGTGTAGCCTTAAAGACATTTTAAAAATTAGGGGTTTGAATATAAGTTAGATTTCAACTCAGTGTACTGCTACCAATGGAAGGAATTAAATTGAGGTGGCAGTTTGGATGAACCTGAGACATTCTAGCATAGCTAAAATATAATTAATGTGGTTGAGCAATAATAATTTTGTCACTACTCTTTCTTCTACTTGGAGTTTGGTAAGTTTATACTCCATGTTGATTCTAAGATATATCTCGAATGCATAAATGTTAACATGCAAATAACAAAAGGATATGGGGAAGGGGAGGGATCTTAGCATTAAAGAAGTAGGATTTTAACTAATCCAAGGCTGGCTTTATGTTTATTCCAACATTTTTGCATATGAAACACATGTTTTATAGGTATGTTTCTAAAGATGGAAATACTAATATATTTCCACTTTATGAAAAGAAGACTGAATGGTTTTCAGTGAGGGAAAATTTTTTACAAGAAACTCTTCTGGTTACTTTATAGCTGTAATCCTTCAAATATAGTTGGTACATCAGTCTCACTATTAGATAGTTTATGAAATATAACATTGACCCAGAAATCATAAAAGCGGTTAAAATGTCACTGTTTTATTATTACCACTATGTCCTAAACTATTTGGGAAATTACCAAAAAATGCTTGTGAGTTGATACACTAGCATACTTATACTGGCACAGCAGGAATGGGAAAAATACAAGTGTACTGTATTATGTCCTGCTGACCTTGTTGAGAAAGACTGATTCTGCAAATAAATAAAATGATGTAAAATCGCAATTTTTCTCAAGTCAAGACATCATCCATCAAGGGAAAAGTTTAAACATCATTAATTCTAAAAAATAAGAAAAGATTCGCTTTCAGGGTATTTGAGACACTGGGGTGTTAAAATTCTACGTGGTATAGCCTCAAGACTAGAGCATTAGTAAGTACTTACTCAAGAGCATTTACTAAGTTAAAACCAAAAGATGTCCAGTTACTTAACTATATCCTAGTTACAGGGTTTCTAGTCAGCGGCTCCACTGATTTTAGTCCTCTCCTTCCAATTGTTTCAATATGAGTATTTAAAGTTTGCTAATTTTGCTAATTTGGATACATTTACAAATGTAAACATTGTTTTTCCTGGGGCCCCATGTAATATTTCTAAAGACTTTAAGATTCTACAGTTCTTTAACAAAATTTCCAGAGAAATTTGTCTCCTTCTGGTAACTGTGCAAGCCAATAAACTACACTTGCCTTCTTCACCTTCTCTGAAATCCTCCAGGTCAAGCCTTGTTGGACTCTAGCCATTTCACCAACCTGTCATTATTTCAGGGAGTGTCATGGACCCTTATCAAAGAACATGGGACCAGATGGTCATTGAGACTTGCACTGCTGGTGTTAGTAATCCTAGCACTTTGAGAGGCCAAATCATTTACAGCCAGGAGTTTGAGACCAGCCTGGGCAAAATAGTGAGACCTATTTCTATTGAAAAGAAAAAAGACTTGCATTGTACAGTAGAGCAAGAGTAGCAACCAGACATGTGGGTCATTTGAATTTATATTCAAATTAATTAAAATTCTGTTAAAGTAGAAAGGTATCTCTTCAGTTATACTCACCACATTTCAATGACTCAGGAGACTGTGTGATTAGTGATCATCGTCACAGAGGAAGAGTTCCATCCTTTCAGAAAGTTCTGCTGGAAAGCATTGGTTCAGGCCAAACAAAGAAACCAAACAACCCTTCATCTAAAATTTGTGAGCATGTTAAGACCTCATTTAAACCATTATATGTTACTCAGCATTTCAAAAAGTTACTAGTGAGAAAAAAAAAATAGTGTATTTCAATTCATCATTTTCTTCCCACTGTTTACCTGAGCAAAGAATAATCAAAAAGTATGTAGAAGCAGCAAAGGAAGTGAAGAACCAATCAGCAGCACTCTTATTTTGAAGAGTTCTACCTCCAGTTCCCCATATAACAAATTATCTGTGAAAATAAAAGTCTGCTAAATTTTGAAATACTGATTTATTCATTTGCTTTCTGCTTCACATTGTTGTGCTGTTTTCCATGTCACAAATAAGCCAGAAACCATTTGCTGAGGAGATTTATGTGACAACACTTATTTTAAAGTAATAGCAGGTGTCTCATTAATCTCGGTTGTCTATTCTCTTTTTGGTAATCTCCTCGCATTGATTCAAGGCTCATGTAATTAAATGATCATCCTGAAATAAATGAGCTTCAAAGCAGTTTTAAACGTTTTATTAAAATATAACATGATGAAAAATACACAAAACATAAGTGTACAGCTCAATCAAATTTCACTAAGTGAACACATCTGTGTAACTCCCACCCATTTCAAGCTCCCAGAGCCCCCTATATGTGCCCTCCCAATAATTATCCCTTCCTTTCTTCTCAGAAGTAGCCCACTATCCTGACTTCTTACATTTCAGATGATGTTGTTCTATTTCTGGAATGAAATTATACAATGTGTTTTTTTATGTGTGACTTCATTGGCTCAATGTTATGCTTGTGAGATACCAATATTATTGCATGTGATTGTATTTCTTTCATTTTTATTGTTGTCTAGTATTCCATTGTATGCATATGCTATAAAACCCACTCTACTGTTGTTGGACATCTGAGTTGCTGTATTGCCAGGAACACTTTTGTACCTTTCATTTATGCAGTGCACACATTCTTATTGGTTATACCTCTTAATACATTTTTATTGTTTGCATTTTAAAGTGGAAGTGACTGAGACAGAATGCATAATTCAGCTGTCTATTTTCTACAAATGCAAAGTGTGCAAAGTTTGAGATTTCTATTGTTGGTGTTGGCATTGTTTTAAAGAAGGTTATAATGTGCTTTTTCAGGAACGTCTGGTTCAGAATGGGGCAGGTCTGTCACAACAGAACAGTAAGAATCCTGCACCCTTAATAAATACACTCACCAGTGTCTGAACAGTTTACAAAGACTCATAAAGCACTATCTACAATTCTTCATGCTTCTAGCTATAATTAGATTGAGTTGCCATAATATCCAAAGATAAAGCCAGACACTGAAGCAGAACTCAGGGTCTCATCCCCCATTTTTGCTCAGAGAGGCACTACTAGCTTTTGAGGACAGTTTGGAAAAATGACCTCAAGGTTTGTGTGTGTGTTAAATGCATCTTTAACAAATCCCTGGTTTGCCCATCAGGAGAGGGAATTGGGCAGGAGCATAGGTGAGATGGGAACATAGAAGATACCATATTTTGGTTTTATAGTCAACCTCTCAGATATGAGAGTGTTTTTAAAAAATAAAAATAAAAAAAACTTGCAGCATCGGGTCTAGACAAATGTTATGTTCCCTGTGAGTTGAGTAAAGGAAAAAACAAAAGGATTAAAGATCAGTCTTTTGTTCTCATTGTTGCCACATTTAGCCATAACAGTTTGACAAGCCATTAATTAGAAAATGAAGAGCTGAGTGGATTCAGGGAGAAAGAGGTCATGCTTTCTCAGCATGATCTCAAACCTTAGCTTAAAAACAGTCATCAACAAATGTAAAGAGCAGGCTGGGCACGGTGGCTCATGCCTGTAATCCCAGCACTTTGGGAGGCTGAGGCGGGTGGATCACGAGGTCAAGAGATCGAGACCATCCTGGTAGAAACCCCCTCTCTACTAAATACAAAAAATTAGCTGGGCATGGTGGTGTGTGCCTGTAATCCCAGCTACTCAGGAGGCTGAGGCAGGAGAATTGCCTGATCCCAGGAGGCGGAGGTTGCTGTGAGCCGAGATCGCGCCATTGCACTCCAGCCTGGGTAACAAGAGTGAAACTCTGTCTCAAAAAAAAAAAAAAAAAAAAAATAGAGCAACACCTATGCTAGTTCCACAAGCTATTCTTGTGGGGTTCCCTACAAGCAACAAGCAAGGGAAGCCATTGATAGGGAGGGTCTGGGTAGGCTTCTGACCAGAACAAGGAGATTCTCTGATAGAGAGGCAGAATAGCGTCTGGGGGAAGGGAACTTAAGGCCAGTTGATGAGAACTTCCTAAAGCTAAACAAAAAGGAAAAACCAATCTCTCCACACTCGAGAAACAAAGGATCAGAGAAGGTACATTTTACCTTCTATCTGTGCAAATGGAATACATTCTGAGAATTTACATATTTCTAATGTTCAAACATAGTTGGGATTGGGATTTTTTTAAATAATAAATTGAACAAAACTAAAAATTCTTAGCATACACCACCACCCTAGATCTACTTGAAGCTGAATCCCTGGGGATGGAGTCCAGGAATCCTCGTTTTTGATAAGTTTACAGGAAATTCTAATTTCAGTCAGCATCAAAACGATTCTAAATAAAGCCTGATTGTGTTTGGATTATTTTTGCTCCATATGATAAAGAGTTATTATATTGCATTGTTTAATAGGAATGAAAAGGCAACATTACTTAAAAAAGTGGTTTGTGGTTTTTCTTTCTCTATTTGGCATTCACCATAAAACAGTGTGTGCCATAGTTAAATGTCTTATTTGGAGGCAGCTGGTTCAAGCTATAGACACATGATCCCTGTAGCTCAAGAAAAGACAGAGACGAGTGTGTCTGGTAGAGTCAAGTCTGAAACAGTGGCTGGATGTTCCACACAAACTACCCGAGTGGCCTCAAGGTGAACATCAGTTATTATCTTGGGATATAACACACTGATGTCTTTTGGGACTACTGCAGTACTTTATTAATCTGAGTATTCTCCTAATTCATCTGTATGATTTTTTAGGATGCAATCATTTATAGATATTTATAAAGTTTAATAAATATTTATTGATCACCTAGTAAGTACTATGCCAGGTATTAGGCTAGATATTAGAAAAACAATGGGGAAGAAAAGGTCTCTGACATTTAAATGTTATCCTCCCTTATTTTTAACTATTTTTCTTATTCCTACAAGTGTCCTTCTCTTGCAGCTGTACATGTGCTAAAAATCTATATTGCTAAGTTAGAAATATTATTTTTCATTCCTTTCTGAGTCAGTTATCTCTTCAAAAGGACCTGTTTTACACTCAGAGTTCCTAAGAAGTAACCTCTTGGTTTTCTTTTTTTCTCTCTCTGTTTTCCTTTTTCTTTTTTTTTTTTTCTTATTGGCTTTTTACTGAGTTCTTGACCGCTGGAGTTGCTGAATGTTTCAGTCAGAAAAATTAAGTCTTTTTCTTTAGAGTCTATGAAGAGATGGGATCCTTTGTGGATTACTTAGAGCTACAGAGATATTTTCCCCTTGATTCTTGTGACTTTTCTTAATAATTGCTCTCCTTCAAAGAAATCTGAACTTCTCATTTCACTTTCTAAAATCTTTAAGTTACTTCCTATAACTTTCAGCATAAAGATCAAACTCGTTAGCTTATCTTTTGAGACCCTGGGAACTTGGCCTTGCCTTGTCTCCTGGTACTCCTTTATATTCCCCACATTACCAAACCATTTATATGATAGCGAGGCAGGAGAACAGGGTCTGGGGACAGGGAACTTTAGGCCAATTAACACGAACTTCCTAAAGCTATACCAAAAGGAGAAACCCGATCTCTCCACACTCAAGAAACAACGGATCCAAGATTACTCTCCCTACAACCCTCCCCCTTCCACCGAACCTCAGATGGAAAAGGAAGGTGCCTTGGAGTGGCCACAGGCCAAGCACAGGCCACCACTTCATCTGCATATGACATCAATCTGCTCCAGCTTTGGGTTAGCTGCGGGCCAATTCACTTCAACCTTTAATTAGTCACAAGCCAAATCCTTCTTCCAGATAAAAGGTAGCTGATAGGAACCTCAAAAGAATACTTAAACCCCAAAATGTTCCGAAAGGGGCCCGTAAGATGCTCTAGCCCATTCCCACCCTGTGAGGTCCTTTCTTGCTTTAATAAATCCCTGCTCTTGCTTCTTCGTTCCTTCGTTCTTCTGTTACTTTGTTTGTGCATTTTATCCAATTCTTTGTTCAAAACCCCAAGGATCTGGATAATTCTCACTCAAGGCCTGCCTTCTGGTACAATAGCACCATGCTAGTTTATTCCAATATTATCTCATACAAGTCCTCCATCTAGCTCTCACTAACTACGCTAAATTTTCAAAACTCAGTTCTGTTTCAGGAAAACTTTTCTGATCGCTTGTGAATTCCAATTCTCTTTAATTGTGTTTCTATAGTAGTATAGTGCTATAGTACTCTGTACTTTCCTCTAATATGGGGACTGTTTCAGAAGAAAGTATATCCTCAGAGGAACTGGGACAAAGTAGATATTGAATAAACGCAAAAATCTATGGGAGCAGGATCCGATCTGGTTTCACTGAATCTTCTGGTTTCGCTTGTAACATGGTGGCATTAGATAAATGTTTGTAAAAGAAAGATGAGTAAAATGAGCTGGTTATGCTTTTATTTATTGTTTTCTGAGTGCTTCTTATTATTAAGACTCTATTAAAAATGAGGTACATTCATTTACCCAAGTACACTTGTGCTAGCAGTTGACTACCTGTTTTAATAATATTAATGCTACAAATCAGTGATTACATTAGTTAGTTGATCCGTTTATGGTTTTGAACCATTACCCCAAATTTTATCTAGTCATAAGATAACTTATGTCCTGTTTATCTGTGCTACCCAATCTGGGAGCTGTTGCAATGAATTAATTAAATTTGAATACATTTTAAAATGTATTTATTCAATTTCATTAGTGACAGGCTAAGTTCTCAATAGCTTCATGTAGATAGTGGCTGCCATACCAGAAACACAGATATAGAATATTAAATTTTATATAGAATATTAAATTTAAATCAATGATTGAGTGGCAGGTTCACAGGCTGGAAATTTACCCTCTTTGCTTCTATTTTTCGTAAGTAAAAATTTGAGGAGAAATTCAGTAGTCAGAAGTAAATATTCTTTAAAACATGATGACTCTTTTTACATAAATCTGCTTATAAAAACCAAAAAGTATTTGTTAAATTAGTGCCAAGCAAATGTTAAAGAGTATACTCATTAGGTGTTCCTAAAAAAAAAACCCCTCAGATTCGTCTCTAATATTACTAACATTGGATTTTAATGTAATTCAGAATGTGGTAGTTCCCAAGTTATGGTAAAATATACATGATTATAGAATTTATGTCATTTTAATACACTTTACTTGAGCTGGTAGTTTTTCATAAAAGCTTTTTTTAATACATGTAATTTGTGGGACTATTTTCTTAAGTCAGGCTCAGAAATACTAGATATAGGTAAAACACAAAGATAGTAAATAAGGATTAATTCAATCATAATATTTTGATGCATTTATTCTGAAATGTTTAATTGATATTATAACATGTTGTGTACCACCTTTGAAACCAGGAAAAGTTTTCAAAAGTCTTTTCATTTCATTCATTAAACAAACATTGAAGATATATATATATATATACCCTAATATATATATTATTATATATATATAATATATATATACCCTAATATATATATTATTATATATATATAATATATATACCCTAATATATATATATATTATATATATATATAATATATATACCCTAATATATAATATTTTAACAAATAGTGCAAATAGTTCCTCAGACTTTTCTGTTGTGTTATTAAGTTTGTCTTAGATAAAGAAAGCACATTTTTTAGAAAATCTGTCCTCTATTGTACTGGATAAATCTATAGGAAATAGAAATATATAAGCCATAAAAGCTCAAGCCGGATAAAATCCTGATACCATTTCTATTGGTTTGTCTGAAACAGGATTTCAGGAGCTTGAAACTTCTTGGGCCAAACAAAGTCAGCTGTTAGAGGGTTTTTACACATAAGATTGCCTTCATCGTTGTCAACTCTGTATTAGATTTCTTCTTGTACAAAATATAGCTTTGCTACATAAGGAAATACAAGGAAAGTGGTACAAAGGAAAGGTGACATTTTTTTTTTCCTCCTCTGCCCTGATCTTACAGTCTGCTCCAAAACACAGCCCAGACCTCTCTAATTGAAAATGCCTCCTTCTCTGGTACCAAATCTTCCTTGGAGTGTCTCTTTCCACTTCTGAAGTAGAAGTCCTCATAGCTGATCTGGTTTCCTCCATCTTCTATCCCTCTCTTTCTTTCTTAATGCCTGGAGAAGCAACCAATGCTGGTTCATGTTTCATGCTGCTCCTAGGGTTTGCATGCCCACGGGTTTTTTTGTTTGCTTATTTGTTTTTTTTTTTTAAGGAATAATATTAATAACTGGCACATATCACATATCAATAGCTTATTATATGTACACATGGTACAAGTGTTTTATCAAATAGTCCTCCTAACTACCCTTGAAGGTAGTTTGTCTCATGTACAGATTTGAAAGTAAGGTGTAGAAACAAGTCACACAGTATGTGCTAGAGCCAGAATTTGAACAGAGGCAGAGACTAAGCTCTTTATTGTAACAGTGCCTTCTTTGGAAAACCATTCTCAATTCCCTTCAGATTCAACCAATGTCTTCAGAGCTATAAACCATAAAAATGATTACCTACCTCTTCCAAAAGTGTTAAAGAATGTTATTGAAAACTCTCACTTCTTCCTCTGCAACTTGACTCCTCCTATTTCAGTCCAATTATTAAGTCACAGAAGAAATATTTTCTTTCATATTTTAGGGACACTGTTATCTGATCATTCACTTACCTGCCAGAGAAATGCTGAAGTCATGAAACATGCCATTTTATATATAGTAAATAGATCACAGGAAACAGACATTTCTCCAAATAAGCCAAACAAATAGCCAGTACGCACATGAAAATGGTGAAAGTAATTAGCCATCGAGAAAATGCACATCAAAGCCACAATGAGGCCAGGCACAGTGGCTCATACTTGGAATCCCAGCACTTTGGGAGGCCAAGGTGGAGGTTGCAGTGAGCCAAGATTGTGCCACTACTCCAGCCTTGGCAAGGGAGTGAGACTCTGTCTCAAAACAAAACAAAACAAAACAAAACACTACAATGAGATACAGTTTCATATCTATCTGAATAGCTATAATTAAAAACAGAAAAACAAGTGATGACAGTGTTAACTGAGCAATCAATGGGCTCATTGCCGAATGCTCATAGAGGTCAATACCATAGCACTGGCTTTTGAGAAAAGAAAAGCTTTATTTCAACTACATTGGCAGGGAGATAGAAGAAAGCCCTCAATCTGTCTCCCTACCCTGGAGTTTGGATAGTGTTTTATAAGCATAGGGTAATGAGGTGTGATCTGATTGGATCTTGCAATGAGATGATGTTGGGGGCATAATATGACTGGATCCTACCATCATGGGTACCAGAGCTAGATCTGATTGGATCCTGGACCCTGTCATGCAGTGTTCACTTAATTCAGTCCCCAATGCTCACTCTGAATACTTGGGTTCCCCCTGCATCCCGCCACCTTATAGTTGCACACATAGTTCATCTGGGCATGCTCAACCTGGGAGTCCATGGCAACTGAAAAATTCACAACTTTGTTACAGAAAAACTGAATCAGATTGGTCTAATGCAGTTACAAGAGGATGTAGAGAACTGGAACCTTCATTTATTGTTAGTGGGAATGTAAAATAGTGTGGTCCTTTTGGAAAACAGTCTAATGGTTCCTCTGACGTTAACATAAAGTTCCTATATGATGTAGCAATTCTACTCCTAGGTATATACTCAAGAGAAATGAAAACATGTGTGCACACAGATGTTCACAGTGGCACTATTCATGATGGCCTGAATGAAAACAACTCAAATATCCACCAACTGGTGAATGAATAAATAAAATGTGGTACATTCATACAAAAGAATACTAATGAACAATAATACCACAACATAGATAAATGTTTTAAAAAACATGTTAAGTAAAACATAAAATATCATATATAAAATATTTGGCCAGGTGCAGTGGCTCAGTCCTGTATTCCCAGTACTTTGGGAGGCCAGAGCAGACAGATAGCTTAAGCTCAGGACTTCAAGACCACCCTGGGACACATGGCAAAACCCTGTCTCCACCAAAAATACGAAAACTTAGCCGGCCATGGTGGTGCATGCCTGTGGTCCCAGCTACTCAAGACACTGAGGTGGGAGGCTCTGTTGAGCCCAGGGGGCTTAGGCCGCAGTGAGCCAAGATCATGCCACTGTACTCCAGCCTGGGTGACAGAGATCTTGTCTCAATTAAAAATTATATATTTAGGGTTTTTTTTTTTTATTTTTATTTTTATAGAGACGGGGTTTTGCCATGCTGGACAGGCTGGTTTCAACTCCTGACGTCAAGTGATCCACCCACCTTGGCCTCCCAAAGTGCTGAGATTACAGGAGTGAGCCACTGCGCCCAGCCTATATTTAGTTTTATGGATTTCTTATAAATAATCTATTGTTATTCCATATAAATAAGTCTCCATTCTAAGTTTTGGTTTTCATTTTCCTCTATAATCCTAAAACCTAAGTCTGGTACTTGGTTCTTGGGAGAAAAAAACAACAAGAAGAAACACGGTAAGAGCAAAACATTGATTTCATAAATTTTTCACTATCGCCAAAAATCACATGATCTAGACCTGTGATGACCTTCATCACTTAGTGAAAATGATGCCTAATGTTTCTTCACATTCAGCCCTCAGCATGGACGCTGTTCTACCTTATTACTTGTCTCTTTCATAAAACTGAATGATATAATGGGGACAGTAAGGGCTTGGAAGTCGGACAAACTTGGATTCAATGGTGCTTCCACCTCCTATGAGCTGTGTGACTTAGGCAAATTAGTTAACTTCTCTGAGCATATTTCTTCATACTTCCTCCAATTTTAGTGAAGTTAGAATGCTGCATGACAAATGCCTGGCATTTAGTAGGCTCTCAGTATATGCTGTTGGTATGTTATTCATGACCCAGCCTTCCAAAAGAGGACATAGAACTCTTAAGTGGCATGTGTTAGTTCTGGAGCACTTGCAAGAGCCTTGCTACCACCTCCCTCCCTAAAAAATAAATAACTCTCCTCCCCCCTAATCTTGTGGCTGATATAGAAATTCCACTATTATAGTCTCTTTCCATCAACTCAGTATTTGCTCACTGTGTAAATTAAAACGCCTATTGGAATTGAAAAAACATTTTAAACAATTATATTTCATGTCTATATCAATATATTTTTTATTAAAATAAAAGACTAGACAAAAAAAAGAAAACTTTCATAACATGGTGGGTAAGACCAACAAGACTTACTGAGCAGCTGAAAATGAGCTGGAGACAGCTCCTCCTGCTTGGGGTGGCTGGCCATGATTATATATGTGGAGTAAGTCTGTGGTTTTGTGGAAAACAAAACAACAACAAAACAAAAACACTAAGCCCTCCCTCCTTTGTTCCTTCCTGCCTCCTCTCTTCTTTGAAGAGTTAACTTTTACTGAAACACCACTCTCCAGCCCTGGTAATTTGTGTGTCTTTGCCACAGTGCATGCCCTGGCAGGAGATCGGTTTCACAATCCTGCTTGGCTGGCATAGGCTGAGTCACTAACCAGCACATCAGTCCCCTTCCTTGTGAGTAATCCTTGGTAAATGAAAGAATGGGCAAGAGATGCAGAAAAGCCTTTTTTCTTCTGCCCAGAATAATCCAGCTTGATTATTACTCAGGATGAGTACTTTGGGGCCATTTTATTTTATTTTATTTTTTTAAGTTTTGTTTTAGGTTCGGGGTACATGTGTAGGTTTGTTATACAGGTAAACTGTGCCATGAGGTTCTGGTGTACAGTTAATTTTGTCACCCAGGTTATAAGCATAGTACCCGAAAGGCATTTTTTTCTGATCCTCTCCCTGTTCACTCCCATCAAGTAGGCCCCAGTGTCTGTTGTTCTCTTCCTAGTATGCATGTGTTCTCATTGGGCACCACTTATAAGTGAGGATATGCAATTTTTGGTATTCTGTTCCTGTGTTAGTTTGCGTAGGATAACGGAGCTTTGGCCATTTTAAAAGAAGGTGATCGCTGATCAAATTTCAACTAGTTTGCATGTCTCAATACAGGCACTAACTGGGGGAAACATTTCTAAAAACATGTTTATCTGAAAATTATGACAGTGAAATCCCCAACAATCAAAGATCCTGTAAGCCATCTTCCTGCCAATTCACAAAACATTCTAATTAAGCAATTTGCTCCCCTTCCTCCTCCATGGACAAACAAAGCCCCAGATTAGGACTGGAATGCAAGTAGTCTGAATACATATGGAAAGGAAAGATTTTTAAGATCCCAGTTCATCTTTACAGCCTCTTTTTTTGTTGTTGTTGAGAGGAAGGCTAGAGCACAGTGGTGCGATCTTGGCTCACTGCAACCATTCAAGGGATTCTCCTGCCTCAGTCTCCCAAGTAGCTGGTACAGCAGGCACCTATCACCACACCTAGCTAATTTTTTTGTATTTTTAGTAGAGACAGCGTTTCACCATGTTGGCCAGGCTGGTCTCAAACTCCTAATCCCAAGTGATTTGCCCACATCAGCCTCCTAAGTGCTGGGATTACAGGCATGAGCTACCACAACCAGCCATCTTTACAACCTTTTACGGTTTGGTGTCACCACTTGAAAGGCCTTGATTTGAATTTAAATTGTTGTTTGCTAGAAATATTTTGAGTTCAGTCATTTAAGGCCAATGAAAACTTTCAAGAAAAAGATTAACTTGCTTAATTTGCAAATGTTGATTTGGTTAATTTGTACTCTTAATTATGATTAGGTTCAAAGACAAGGTTAAAGGCACAAATTGCAGTATAGATTTTTGCTACCATTTCCAACACATCTACTGAAAATGAAGTAACAGAACAAACACTGGGCTGATCCTTTGAATTGTTCTTGTTATATTGGTCCTTTCTTTTTGGTACTTTAGAATACTTAGATGAGGTTTGGAAAATTGTTAGCAGTGGAATTCTGTTGAGGGTTTATTCGCACTGAATCTTAAGCGTGCTGATTTTACAGCTTCAAAATTTCTTCTAGAAATCTTTTTTTTTTTTTTTTGAGAGGAAGGCTAGAGTGCAGTGATGCGATCTTGGCTAGTCTAGGTAAGTTGTGTGAAATGTTAGTCAATATTTCTGGGTTATAGGAAAAGACATTTACAAAAGAAAATGGAGTAACCTGATGTTAGCATTCCTATCTGGATTGTTTATCTTACCAGGAAAATAATGAGACTTGTGGGATTAGAGAACAATTTAGGTTTTATGAGAGAATTTTTTGATGAATGGTGGCATTCATTCCAGAGAGTGACAGTTTGGCTGAAACAATTTTTGGCGTGCCATGTTTCTGGTGATTATATATAATAAATGTAAATGTTTCCAGCAATTCAATATAAATTGTTCTCCTTATCTAAGGAAAAAAACAGTTACTCATATGGACAAAATTCATTCAGGCATCTTCCCCAAGGAACAGTAATTTCAACTGTGGTGTCAGGTTTCCCATTAGATCCAATGTTCACTCAATATCTGTGAAGGAACAGGAGTTTTGTTTGTCTGCTTGCCTGTCCAACGCGGCATCTCATAGTTGGGCTATATTCTATTCTTCTCAGATTGGTTAGGGATTTTTGCCAGTTTTTGTTTTTATCTGCTGTTGGGAACCAGCCCAACCCCATTCCTGAGTGCCCTTAGTCCCGGTGGTGACGAGGGATTGAGAAAAGGAAATAAAGACAGAGACACAAGAGTAGAATGTACAGCTTAGGTCCAGGGGACCAATGCAAGCGTGGGAACTGCGTTGGCCCTGAGCTCTGGGTTCCAAACACTTTTATTATGTGCATAATCTTATTGATCTTATGGGTGTGGAAGGGGAGGGTGAAGGGGCAGGTAAAAGCTGGAGGGAGAGCACTTGAGATCCTTCTAAGACATGCTAAACTAGTGCTCTGAGTTTACCACCCATTGTTATCAGGGTGTGGCTGCATCAGAAGTATAGCGGATTAGGAGCCAAGGGGTTTGACCACACCCAGTGCATCAAAGGGCTTTTATCTCCTGAGCATTGAGGACATAGAGTCATTAAAATCACTCCACATTCTGAGAATCTAGGCAAAGCCTGAGGTGCTGTATGATCTCTGCCCTGCAAGGCTTTTCTCCTTGCCAGCTCCCATCTGCAAAAATCCTCGTGGATCTTGTGAGCAGAGGTTACCTCCCTTCTCAGAGATCTTTGCATAAGCCCTCTTCAGGAGGCCCTCATGCAGACTCCATGTTGAGAAGGCATTTGTGGGACCGGAGCAGTATTCCCTCCTCTGAAACCCCCACTAGGTGTTCCCTGGTGTTACTGTGCTTTCGGATGATCTTTACCTTAGGCCTCCTGTTGCTGCTTGATTTCTAATTAACTGCACCAATAACATAGTTTAGTTTGTTGTATAAACTTCAGTGTACTATAAGCCAATCAAGCTTATAATTTTTAAGCTAGAATTAACATAGGTCTCCCCCTGGCCATCTTGACCCACAATGTGCAACAATGGAAGGGCAGCCATTTATGTAAATTGAAAATCCCTTCTATTTGTCATAATATTAATTTTATGGTGCCTTTATTTGTCATCATTGTTTTTATTTTATTGTAGGATTAGTTTAAAGCAGTGCTTCTCAAACACTTATTTGCACGTGGATCTTTGGGGAGGAGCTTATTAAAATGCAGGTTTTGATTCAGCAGGTCTGGGTGGGCCCCCAGATTCTGTATTTCTACTAGGCTCCCAGGTGATGCCGGTACTGCTGGTCCAAGGAGCACACTTTAATTAGCAAGAGATTAAGGTATATTCTGTTCTCCTCAGCATATTAAGATCACAAGGAGAGGGGAGGAGGAGGACTGGAATGGTGGCTGAGCAGGTTGGTGTCTTTCCCGGGTAATCCCATGGAGATGGAAGGGAGACAACTATGGCCACACCAAGCCTCAGATAAAATTTCCTCAAGGATTTTTCTTCCACTGCCTGAAAAATTTCTGTGAAGAAATTGAAGCGTTGACATGCTTTATCTAAAATTGCCAGTAACAATCTTTTTTTTTTTTTTTAAGTGAAACAAGGATTTGGATTTACAAAGTGTCAGAGTACATAATTCTAGATTTTAAAGAATTTTAAGGTATTTAAAAAATTATCTTGCCTGCACACTATTTAACAATGATATATTTTTAGCCCCTCACTTTTATAAAATCCTGTAGAAACAGTCAACATAGTTTTCATAGAAATAGCTTTTTCACACTCATGCTAATTTCAACCTATCAATCTATATAAAACAAAAAATAGTACAATTGGCATAAACTGGCTTACCATCTGATATGGTTTGGCTGTGTCCCCACTCAAATCTCATCTTCTAGCTCCCATAATTCCCATGTGTTATGGGAGGGAGCCAGTGGGAAATAATGGAATCAAAGGGGTGGGTCTTTCCATTGCTGTTTTCCTGATAGTGAATGGGTTTCATGAGATCTGATGGTTGTAAAAACAGGAGTCTCCCTGCAAAAGCTCTCTCTTTGCCTACTGCCATCCATGTAAGATGTGACTTGCCCCTCCTTGCCTTCTGCCATGCTTGTCAGGCTTCCCCAACCACGTGGAACTGTGAGTTCTCCATTAAACCTCTTTCCTTTGTAAATTGCTCAGTCTCAGGTATGTCTTTATCAGCAGTGTGAAAATGAACTAATACACCATCAAACACAGTTGACATGATAAATCTATCATCTATCTATCTATCTATGAAACCATTCAAGTTAGTTTTCATAGAAATAACTTCATTTTTGCAATCATATTTCATACACACATCTATATCTATATCTATGACTATGCCTACATGCATATTTATATGTTACAGTAATAGATAAAACTAGCACAGATTTGTTTTGAAACAAACACAATTGACATGATAAATATAATGTGAGCATAATGAAGAGCAACTCATTCATGACAGTCATCAAGTTTGGTGGGTGCATAGAACAACCATTATGGTTTGCAAAGGGGTTGGAGAATACTGATTAATCTCATACAATGTGTAAGTGGTGCTCAGGTAAGAGAACTACTCTTAACAAACAAACAAGAAAGACAGTAAGATTATGAGAGGGAATTGGAAGACCATTTAAATTTACATTTGCTTTGTCTATGTTTCCCAGGAGTCCAGGAAAAGCGTCTCTGAGTAAGTGACATACTATGTAAGCCAAGACCTGAGTAAAAAGAATCCAGTAGCCATTCAAAGCCCTGGGGTAAGAGTGGGTGATGAGAGAGAGAAACCCCAAGTACAGAGATGAAAATCAGTTTGGCAAATTCAAGTAAATAAAGCTAGGCCCAAAATATTTGTGGAAGTGAGTAAGTTGCCTATGGTAGCATGCGATGTTGGTATACTTAGGGCTTGCTATAAAGAAATACCTGGTAATTTATAAAGAAAAGAGGTTTAACTGGCTCATGGGTCTGCAGGCTTACAGGAAGTCTGATGCTGGTAACGACTCGGCTTCTGGGCAGGCCTTGGGAAGCTTAGAATCATCACAAAGGGAAAGGGGCAGCAGGAACAGGGCCAATACAGGAGCAAGAGAGCAGAGGGGGAGGTGCTGCACACTTTTAAATGACCAGATTACATGAGAGCTCACTCACTATATACTATGGGAGATGGTGCTAAACCATTCATGAGAAATCCAACCCCATGATCTAATCTTCTCTCACCAGGCCTCACCTCCACCACTGGGGATTATGTTTCAATATGAGATTTGGGTGGGGACACAAATCCAAACTATATAAGGGCCATATAGGACACACGAGGATTTTGAAATTTATTCTAAGAGCTATGTAAGTCATGAGAGATTTTAAAAAGGAAAATATGTGATCTGGTTAAGGGCTTTTGTTTTGTTTAAATCACTGTGGCTGTTATATGAAAGTTACATATAATGGGTCATTTTCTAAAATCTACATAAGTAGATTCCTAACTTGGTATAGGTGGCTTCATATTCATTCCAGGCAACAAAGTGAGATAGTAGAGAATCAGAGAATCAGAGGTTGACACATACATTAATAACAGATAAATTAAAGAATTCCATGATGTATACTATTCATATCTTCATTCTAGAGCTGTAACATTTAATATTTATATTCCATGATGTATACTATTCATATCCATGATGTATACTATTCTATGATGTATACTATTCATATCTTCATTCTAGAGCTGTTAACATTTAATATTTATATATATGAATAATATATATACATTTTATAAATTTTTTTTAACTGAAAAAGATAACACTGCTATTTTGGGTTAATATTTATTGAAAATGCAAATGTTTATGGGATAAATTTACTGATTGGCTTAGTAACCTAGGATATTCCTTTGCTCAGTATACCTCACCAAAATCTAAAAATAAAAAATGCATCAAGATTTTTTTGTTTGCCCTGGGTTTTCCTTTTGTTGCTGGTTGGTGTTGATAAATATATGTGCTGAACCAGCTATTCTTTTTTTCCTTTTTTTTTTTTTTTTGAGATAAGGTCTTGCTCTGTCATCTAGGCTGGAGTGCAGTGGCAAGATCCTCGCTCACTGCAACTTCCACCTCCTGGGTTGAAGTGATCCTCCCACTTCAACATCTTGAGTAGCTGGGACTACAGAGACATGCCACCTTGGCCAGCTAAGTTTTGTATATTTTGTAGAGATGGGGTTTCACCGTATTGCTCATGCTGGTCTCAAACTCCCGGATACAAGCAATCCTCCAGCCTTGGCCTCGCAAATAGCTGGGATTGCAGACATGAGATACCCTGTCCAGCCTTGAACAAATTTTTCTATGTCACATTTGTCAAATTAGACACTGATATTGATCAAATCTAATAATTGTGTTTTTATACAGAAGAAAAGCAGGAGTTGTAAGTTTGAAGGATAGGAAGAGGTTGGGCTTGTGGCCGAACTGGAGAATGTAAGCTGTATCTACAAGCATTTAAGTTCAAACTTTTCAAGAAAATTTGTTAAATAAAACCAATTTCAGGTTTCTTGTCCAAAGGAATTTAAAACTTTTAGAGAACTAAAGTTCAATAACATTGACAATGATTCTAGAAGAACAATGTAATTTCTCTGATGCTTAAAATAGATGAGGATCTTTTCCTCTCATGATTGATAAGCACAAAAAGATGATATCATTTTAGATCTAGGTTTAACCAAAGATATGAAATATATTGTGTTAATAGTTAATGGTTATAATAACTCTCCTATACAAGGTTTGTGTCTGACAGTGTTGTTAGTCCTGCTTTATGTCACTATATTGATTTAATACAAGAACAAGAGTGATATTTCGGATATGGAGTATGGTTTTATAAATGTTAAGGCACCAAGCAAGCACTATATTGGCATTTTTCTTTTAAATCACATTATGAACTCAATGATACATTTTTCAATATTGGCACATATTTTAAGTGTTATTAAGGTGAACCTTTAAGATTCACTTAAAGAATGTGTACATCGGGCTGAGTGCGGGAGCTGACACCTGTAATTCCAGCACTTTGGGAGGCTGAGGTGGACAGATCACGATATCAGGAGTTCAAGACCAGCCTGACCAACATGGTGAAACCCCATCTCTACTAAAAATACAAAACTTAGCCAGGTGTGGTGGTATGCACCTGTAATCCCAGCTACTCAGGAGGCTAAGGCAGGAGAATCACTTTAAACAGGAGGCAGAGGTTGCAGTGAGCTGAGATCGTGCTGCTACACTCCAGGCTGGGTGACAGAGTGAGACTCCATCTGATAAAGAAAAAAAAAAAAAAAGAATGTATATGTCACCACACTCAGCTAATTTTTTACATTTGTTGTAGAGAAAGGATCTCCCCATGTTGCCCAGGTTGGTCTCAAACTCCTGAACTCAAGCAATCCTTCCGCCTCAACCTCCCAAAGTGCTGGGATTGCTGGCATGAGCCACTACGTCTGGCCACCAGATATAATTTTTTAAATGACTAAACTTGTAACTTATATGAAATTAATTTCAAATGTCTGCAGATATTATATGTACTCAATCATACAAAATTCATTATGACTGAGAATGTTGTGTATTTTTTGTAATTAGTTGTCTACTTTTTTATTTTTTACCTTTAAAACCTATGATTAAAAGACAGTTACCTAGTTTGGGATTCTAAACCAACTCTTGGTTATAAAGAGTTGTTATTAAATGCAGGCACTGTGGCTCACACCTGTATTCCCACCACTTTGGGAGGCCAAGGTGGGCGGATCATTTGAGATCAGGAGTTCGAGATCAGCCTGGCCAACATGGTGAAACCCTGTCTCTATTATAAATACAAAAATTAGCCAGGCATGGTAGCACATGCCTGTGATTGCAGCTACTTGGGAGGCGGAGGCAGGAGAATCACTTGAACTCAGGAGGCAGATGAGCTGAGATCATGCCACTGCACTCCAGCCTGGGTGACAAAGTGAGACACTGTCTGAAAACAAAACAAAACAGAGTTGTTATTAACCAGGACACTATGCTCCTTTTTTTAGGTAAATATTTGGGTGCTTTTTTTGCAGTATTTAATAAGCACCAGGTTTGTTATTTTTAACGATGCTACCTCAAGGGTCACTTATTCTTGGTTTTGTTTTGTTTTTTTGAGATAGTCTCACTCTGTTGCCTAGGCTGGAGTGCAGTGGCACAATCTTGACTCACTCGAACCTCCACCTCCCAGGTTCAAGTGGTTCTTGTGCCTCAGCCTCCCAAGTAGTTGGGATTATAGGCACCTGTCAACATGCCCGGATAATTTTTGTATTTTTAATAGAGGTGGGGTTTCACCATGTTGGCCAGGCTTGTCTCGAACTCCTGACCTCAAGTGATTTGCCTGCCTCAGCCTCCCAAAGTGCTGGGATTACAGGTGTGAGCCACCACGCCCGGCTCCCAGGTGTCACTTTTGACACAGTTCATGCCTTCAAATGACATGCTATATATTGTAGAATAATATCAAGAAGAAATTGATAGTTCATATTTTATGAGTAAGGTAATTGGTAATACAAGTATTTGGGAAGGTTAATTTTCAACCAAAGGAGTACTTTTGTTTCAGGGTGCATAAAAACAAATGAAAATATTTAAAGATCTGGCTCAGTTAACATCTGAAATAAATAAATAAATAAGCACATTGTATAATATGCCAATATCATGTAATACCCCTATTAATGTTATTTAATATTAAATTTATATTATGGATACTTTCAATATTTTAATAATATCCTTAATATGAATTAGTTCTTAACCAGAGCATTCTTGATAAGAGACTGATGAAAAAAAGCAAGTTTCAACCAGGAAAGTTCCTCTAGAGATTAGCTGATAAAAAGCAGTGAGAGACTGACATTATTTTGTAAGAAGACTGTCAGATGTAACTGATAATTCAGTTTCTCTGCCACAGTAGGGTGTTGCACTTAATTACCCTTAGACCTCATCAGACCTAAGAGAAAGGCCTGACACACTACGGGAAATTACATTCTGTGTGCTTAGCTAATGTCCCATCACAGCATAGAAAAACAAGAAGCTTTGCAAGCTGTGATTAAGGGTTTTCTTTTTTAAATGCTTTTCTACCATTAGAATTCTGAAAAGTGTAGTTGAAAAGCCAAACATAATCTCACTTAGATTAGCCTACCCTGTCTGAGATTCACATTGGTTTCTATCTTTTCGAATACTCCAAAATCCTCAGAAGTCAGCAGATGTTAAAATGTATTTTTGGTATTAATCATCAGTAATATGAGGGGAAGAGCTAATAGGCAGGCACTGATTAAAGTTGATCATTTCATAATCCCAAGAAATATGTACTGCCCAAGAGGATAAGCCTTAAAGAAGCATTAGCAAATCACTGTTTCACCCCATCATCTTCAACTATTATGATGAATTGGTGATTTTATTTTAGTCTACCCATCTTAGGGAAAATTCAGGATGTGAGGGGTTATAACCAATGATTGTGTAGTAAAACACATAAGAGTCTCATTGTGGCAATATTACTTGCATTATTCTTTACTATCAAATGAAATAAGGCTCTATGCTTTCTACATAAATACTGGAACATTCAATCAATCAGAAGTGATGAGAATCTATTTCTTTAGCTTTCACTGAGTAAAGGTGATTGTTTTTAATAACCTATATCTAATTGGTTTTTTATATGCCAATAGTTGTTATAGCTCATTTGTTCTGTGTTGAATCTAAACTCTTATGAGGGCAGCATATGTGCTCTTAATGGGATTTTTTTCCCCCTAATAACTCTGATAAAATGTTTTGTCATTTTCCCATCTGTGAATATAGGAATGAGATAGACTGTCCCTGTGTTCAGTTTGTGGTCTATTAGAAGTGGGAATGGGTAGTAGCAGGTAAAAGTAAACAGTGCACTTCAATATAACTAATGCTGTCAGTAATGAAGATAACTACAAGGTGCTATTGGAATACAGAAGAGTTCTCTCTAGGCAACATAAACTTAATATCTGAGCAACACCAAGGTGTTGCTAATAACCATCACAAAATAGCACGTCTTTAGAGTTACTTTAACTATCAAAGTATATAGACAACGGCTCTAAGAAAGTTCCATCCATTCTTGCAATTTCATTAGTTCTGCCTTTTTCATTAAAAACAAAAGGTAATCAGTACTCATGTATATCCAGAATGGAAGACTTCTGTATAATGTAGTCATTAAAAATAAACATATCAGATACTAATGTCAGCCTTAATTATCCATTACTTTTATTTTGTCTGCATTAAGATTTGACTAGAATAAAGACTGTAACATTTAATAATTTTGTTAGAGCCTTCAGTGAAAGCACTGGGATAAAGCAATTTCAAAGTGATCAAGCCAACTCTGTGAATTAGTATTAACCATAATTATCACACGTGTAAAAGTGAGTTATCCTCTCCAATGGGGAAGCATATAAGAAACATGGGAAAAAGAGAAAATGAAAAAAGAAAAGGAAACATGGGAAAGTAGTAGTATGAACAACAGAGTAAAACAGGTAGAAAACAACAGCATAGGGATGAAAACCTTGTGAATAAAGAATTACTAATGCAAATGTAAAAATTCTGCAAAGGAAGATAATTTCTACATTTTTAACTCTGTATTAAATATTTTTTCATCTGTAACTAGGTATTGGTTTTTCTTCTCCAGAGTAAGATCACCTGATATTTGATAATTTATGCTTCTATTAATTATTACTTGTTTTATGATACAAATGTTTGTGTTCACATCCTCAAGGCTTAGAAATAAAGTGGTAGTAGTGCAATGTGATAAGTCCCATCTTCCAGCCATTTTTGAATGTCTCATTGGTATGTATATTAGGACTAAATGGCTGTATTACTTACAAAAAGTAAAATGAACAGTAAGTCGACTGAGTATTCAGGCTATGTAAAAACTACCTACCTGGGCCTTGATTATTCTGATATGATTAATATTAGAAAAGTAGGCTGCATGTAGTGGCTCATGCCTGTAGTCCCAGCACTTTGGGAGGCCGAGGTGGGTGGATTACCTGAGGTCAGGAGTTCAGGACGACATGTTGAAACCCCATCTCTACTAAAAAAATACAAAAATTATCTGGAAGTGGTGGCGGTCTCCTGTAATACCAGATACTCAAGAGGCTGAGGCAGGAGAATTGCTTGAATCTAGGAGGTGGAGGTTGCAGTGAGCTGAGATCCCCGCCATTGCATGTCAGCCTGGACAACAAGAACAAATTTCCCATCTCAAAAAAGAAAAAAAAAAAAAAAAACGAAAAGTAGATTATGAAATAAGAAAACTGAAAGGCATGTTAAATGCTGTTTGGTCTTAAGGTTTTTAAATCCTGTCTGGTTGAGCAAATGGACACCTTCTGTACATGAAAGCCAGACAGATACCAAGAAGCTGAGAGCTTTACTTAATGAATGAAACCTTCCACTAGTTATGAAAAGTAAAATACCATGTATAACTCATCGAGCTTAACTGGTCTCTAGACACTGATTTTTGGGAAGGATGTGAGAGAATTACTGACTCAGATTTAGGGTTGAAAGACTATTGAGAAACAGGAAGGTATTGAAAGATTATTAGGTTCCATCAGAGCAGTCTTAAGTAACCTTGTTGATTTTAGAATTGTCAGAGCAAAATCATCATGTTCAGATGCTGGAGGCCTGGCAGAACCTTGCTGGTCTCCGAAGGATGTGATAAATGAAGCAACATTAAACCAGGTACAGTTCTTAATTTTTCAGGTAACATAACTTTAGAAAAAAACAATTCTAATACAAGTTTAAACTTACCCTATTAACGCTAATGTTTCAAAAATAATTCTAAAGCACTAAGACTATGTTTAACCTATTGCCTCCAAAATAAGATTTTGCATTTTAAATGGTTTACCAAGAAATATATCTTAAACTTTTGAGGTAAACGTCTTTATTTTGTTACACAACCAAAAATCTTAAAACTATCTTAGTACATTAACGTTTTAACAGGTCAACTTTTAGTCTTTAAGAGCAGTTTTCACAAAATTTTACTCCACATTAAAAAAATGTAGTTAACATATTGTGGACACTTTAATATTGCTGCTTATTCTTTCTAATCTTATTTGGCATAGTATCATCATGTTCAGTTATTTTACAGTAACTCAAAGTGAACAGACTCCCCTCCTCCCCCCACCCTCAATTAAAAATAGAAAGAAAAACAGAAAGAAATAAAAAGAACATCAACAACAACAAAAGATTAGGTTCTAGGAGGAGGGAAAACCTAATCAAACTGTCAGGATGCAGAAGTCAGCTTTTTGCACCCATTCTCAATGCTACAGAATAAACTTTCAGACTACAGCCAAGTACTTTCTAAAACCTTTCAAGAAGCTCCAGTAGATTTCTGGATTTGCTCCTTTAAAATCAAGATACTCTGCCTTTGCTCAGGGGGCAGCATGGCAATCTGATCTGCAGTCAATTGAAGAACCTGCATGATCAAAGCTGCCTTTTCCTGATCCTGTGGAGTGACCTGGCTCTGCCCAGGGCTAAAACTGCTAGGCTGGCTTCCACCTTGCTTGCTTGCCCCCTGTATGCCTGCTCCTTGTATTCCCACTCCTTGTATGCCTGCCCCCTGCATCCCTCCTGCTTGTATGCCTGCTCCCTGCATGCCTGTTCCCTGAATACCAGCTCCAGGATTTGCCACCCCTGAAATGCCTGGGACCTGTCTGGGTCCCTGAGGGCCACCTGCCCCTATATTAATGGGACCAGGACCCTGAATTCCAGCAGTCATAGGGCCTCTTGAACTGGGGACAGGGCCCCTCATCTCCAATCCTCTTGCATCCATGCCTCTTGCTTCCATCCCTCTGGTTTCCATCGCACAGGTCTCCATTCCTCTCCTCTCCATCACACGCGTCTCTAAGACCTCAGTTTCCATGGCGCGAGTCTCCATCGCTCGAGAGTCTCTATTACCTCTGCCATCCATGGGTAGACCCCTTTGATCTATCATGGGGCCTCTGGGCTCTCCAATTAGCAGTCTGGGATCTCCCAATGGCGCTCCCCTCATCTCATGGGAGGAAGGGCCACGGGTGTCATGACCAGAAACATGATGCATGGGGGGACCCTGATGGGGTGGGCCCAGATAACCTCTGGGCTCCACTTCTCCAGTGACTGAAAGCAAAGTCCCTCCACGTGGGTCATTTGGAGCATCTCCTAACAGTCCTCGAGGAGGCAGGCCACCAGGAGTCATGGGTCCACGAGGTATAGGAGCTCTAGGATCTGACATCTGCACTTGTCCTCGCTCTAAAGGCACTGGGCCAACCCCTGGCATTCCAACTTGGGGCTGCATTGCTCCTCCAGGAGTTAAGGAACCAGGACCAGGTCCGGGAACTGCAGCTGGTATTGGCCCCGGAGCTGGAATTCCACCCTGGATAGGAGTCTGCATCAGAGGAGGAATGTCCTTCACAGGTCTTCTAGCCAAATGCTGAGGCTGAGGGGCTGGAGGATTCTGCTGGTTCAGCAGAACATTAGGACCTGGGCAGAGCCCAGGGCCAGGGCCAGGACCAGGGCCAGAGCCAGAGACAGACACAGCCTGAGATTTGCCCGGGATCAGTGGTGTGACATGTATCTTCCGATGCAGAATTTTCAGAGCAATCTCTGGATCCATGATTCTCATCACTACCTGTGCCTGCAACAGGGCATAAGCCAGTTGCGGATTTTGAAGTAACATGTTTCGAGCCTCCTGGTGGCTGTTTTGGACACAGAGCTTCATCTGCTTCATGAGCTCAAACATTTGCTCTGGGGGGAGACTGGCTACTGCTCTGGTAATCGATTCAGGGGCATCTTCTGGATCGATGGGATCCCCATAGGGTGAGTCAATAATGGGCGCTGCAGGCCCGAGGCTCTTTAACTCCTCCTTATTCTTTTCACTGGCAGCATTGTCCACCCGAAGCGCTCTCCCACTGAACTCCCGCCCATTGAGGTTCCGCATGGCACTAAGCGCGGTCTCCTGGTCTTGGTATTCGCAGAAGCCATAGCCCTTGGGTTTTCCCGTCTCTCTATCGTATACCAGCCGGAAACTGACAACAGAACCAACCTCCGAGAAAATGTCCTTTAACTGCTCCTCAGTTGCCTCATACGGAATGTTTCCCACGAACACTGAACGCAGTGATCGATCCATTGCCGGGTCTCTCACCGCCAAACTCGACATGATTCCGGTTGTGCGCACAGCCGATAGCGGATTCTTCGAGGTGTCTGTCCTCTTGCGATCGGCACTTCCGCTGAGCAACGGAAGCGGCTCTCAATATCCGGGCAGAAACCTTACTAATTCGCTTGAATCGTTCCGCTTGCCTGTGGAACCTGCATCCCACTAACAACTAATGCTTTCCGTCCCTGATTCTTCGTGGTTCTGTCAGCTTTTTGTCACAGGAGTCGCAAGATTCCTTTCCCATTTCATTTTAGGCCGACTTTCTGTGGAGTCCTAACAGCCCCACTACGACAGGCTTGGTACGAGATGACCACAGTAAAGATGGCCACATAGACTTCACCAAGGTAACTGGGAAGGGACGCCTCCCTTGACGTCAAAAGCGGTTTTGTTTCCGTTCCACCGGCGGGAAACCGCCAACCGAAAGCTGATTTAAGGCGCCGTGTTTTTCGCTCTGACCAAGTATTTTCATATGGCCGTTTATTATAGTATAGTTAAGCTATATTTAAAATTACATTCCAGACCGAGGCAAAAGTGTAGTTGTTTTAAGGCAAATTTGAGATTTGCCCCTTAAAGTAAAACAGTATTATCTCCTTTTTAAAACAACAACGTTTTTGGAAATTAACTGCCAAGAATTATAAACCGAAGCGTGTGCCGGCTGGGCCCCGCTCCCACTCTGTTGCTTCCTGTAACTGCTGTTAATGGATGAGGGGCAGATCCTTCTAGGTTTTTCCTGAGCACAGGGGCAGTTCCTAATATTACGATTTTGTTCCTTAATAGTATTAACTGATTTAAATATTATTGGTGATTAAATAAGTGATTAGTTATAAGCATTTTATGGCTTCATAGTATGGAATAATGAAATATACTTTATTATTCCTATATTGATTGGTTCTAATTTTTATTATATGATGCAGTGAGTCCACCACTTCTATGAAAGGGTAAACAAATAGTGGGTGTTTCTCTTCTGCTGTTAGTTTTGCAGGGTTTACCCCCACCTTAATTCAAAGATAGAACTGAAGCTCGGAGAGGGCTAGATCAGTTGCCCAAGAACAAGCAGTCGGTAAGAGGCAAAGCCAGGATTCTAGCCCAGGTTGGTCTCACATAGCTCCAGATCTACGCTGTCTCCTTACATGTATTGAATATTTGAAATGCAGCTAGTATGATTGGGGAATTTAAATTTCTAAATGAAATTTTAAATTTAAATTCCTCAATCCTAAATTTTAAATTTAAATTTCTTAAAATTAAAATTTTTAAATTTCAAATGAAATTTTTAAATTTCATTTTTTATTAATTTAAATATAAAAACTAATGTTCAGTAGGCTATTGGAAAACTTTTTTAGTATTTGGAACAACTTGAGTGTAGAATCTGTTTTTGTAATAATTGTGTTCTAAATAAAAATTATTTCACAGAACACTAAGACAAAAAATAAAAATAAAGTATTTCCAGTCAAAATTTAACACTACGGTTGAGGTATGCCATGCATATAAAATACATGAACGATTTTAATAAATACAAAAAAAGTCAAAATAGCTCATCAATTTTATATTGTTTTAAAATTGAAATGTAGTGTTTTTAATGGATTAAAAAATTATTTTGAAATTAATGTTATTTTACTTTTTAAAATGTGGCTATTAGAAAATTTTAAATTATATGTATAGATTGCGTTATACATCTGTGGACTGGACTGCTCCAAGCCTGTGCTTTAAAACATAATTATTTTATTCTGAAATATAATATGCCTTTTAAGTGGATTATGAAACTTCTAAGTTTCAGCAAAAAAATGGTATATGTATCTGCAGTATCCTGGTCCAATGAATATATTTGAAATGAGTATGATGGTTTAGCTGTAAATAAAACATCCATTTACCTTCAAGTTTTTGAAACAATTCTAGACTTAGCTGTTCCCCCAAGACACATGACAGTTTATATTTGCAAGTGATAAGGTGTATTTGTATCACCTAATAAGATTTTCCTGCTTTATCAAAGAAACAATAGCCACCTGCTCGTAATGTTTCCCCAGCGTGATTCTTTCACTGGGGACAAAAGTGGAGGAGTTAAGGATAGTATCATTTCAAAAAACTAAAGACAAATTTATTTTTCTTCCTTCTACACCATCACTTTACAAAGAGAAGCGAACCTTTTTCTTTTTTTTTTTGAAAGAAACAGAAAGAAAAAGGGGGAGAGAGAACAGGAGTCTTGCTCTATTGCCCAGGCTGAAATGCAATCTAAAAATAGGTATTAAAATCCTCTTTTATGCTGATAGTTGTGCTTAACAGTGGAGACAGGAAGGAATAAGGGAAGAAAATAACAACCAACCAATATTTCATTTAAGTCTGTAAAATGCTATGCAAATGCTGAAGAGTGATTTACTTCCAATTATGTAGTCACTTTCAAAATAGGTGTAATGTGATACTGAGCAAAATGTATGTTCTGTGGACCTGGGGTGTAGAATTCTGTAAATATTCACTGAGTTTACTTGTTCCAGGTCTGAGTTCAAATCATAGATGTCCCTGTTAATTTTCTATCTCATTGATGTCCCTGTTAATTTTCTATCTCATTGATCTGTCAAATATTAACAATGTGGTGTCAAAGTCTCCCCCTAATATTGTGTGGGAGTCCAAGTCTCTTTATAAGTCATTAAGAGCTTGTCTTATGTGTCTGGGTGTTCCTATATTGGGTGCATATATATTTATGATCACTGACTCCTGTTGTTGCATTGATCCTTTTACCATTATGTAATGTCCTTCTTTCTTTTAGTCTTTGTTACTATTAAAGTCTATTTTGTCAGAGACGAAAGTTACAACTCCTATTTTTTTTTTTTGCTTTCCATTTGATTGGCAAGGCTTCCACCAACCCTTTGTTTTGAGTCTTGGTGTGTCCTTGCTTATGAGATGGATCTGGATACAGCATACCGCTGGGTTTTGACTTTTTATTCAATTTGCCTGTCTGTGTTTTTGATTGGGGCATTTAATTCATTTAAATTTAGGATTCATATTGATATTTGTGAGTTTAATATTGTCGTTTAATGCTAGCTGACTATTTTGCCCATTAGTTGATATAGAGTCTTCATTATGGAGATACTCTACCTTTTGGTAAGTTTTTGGGATGACTGATACTGGTTGTTCCTCTCTGTGTTTAGTGCTTCTTTGAGAAGCTCTTGTAAGGCATGCCTGGTGGTGATGAAATCTCTGAGTTCTTGCTTGTTCGTGAA
This sequence comes from Callithrix jacchus, assembly GCF_049354715.1. NCBI lineage: Eukaryota > Metazoa > Chordata > Mammalia > Primates > Cebidae > Callithrix > Callithrix jacchus. Next base: position 78,567,382 of record NC_133513.1, on the reverse strand, counting down.
AAATTTTATTTTTCCTTCATTTATGAAGCTTAATTTGACTGGATGTGAGATTCTGGGTTGAAAAATCTTTTTTTTTTTTTGAGGATATTGAATATTGACCCCCACTCTCTTCTAGTTTGTAGGGTTTCAGCTGAGAGATCTGCTGTGAGTCTGATAGGCTTCCCTTTATGCGTAACCTTACCTTACTCCCTAGCTGCCCTTAGAATTTTCTCCTTTATTTCAACCCTGGTGAATCTAGCGATTATGTGTCTTGGGGTTGCTCTACTTGAGGAATATCTTTGTGGTGTTCTCTGTATTACCTGGAGTTGAGTATTGTTCTGCCTTACTAGTTTAGGAAAGTTTTCCTGAATAATATCCTGAAGAATATTTTCCAGCTTGGATTCATTCTCTTCATGACATTCAGGTACACCTATCAAACGTAAATTAGGTCTTTTCACATAGTCCCATATTTCTTGGAGACTTTGCTCATTCCTTTTTACTCTTTCTTCTCTAATCTTCTCGTTTCATTTCACTAAGTTGGTCTTTGACCTCTGATATCCTTTCTTCTGCCTGATCAATTCAACTGTTAAAACCTGTGCATACTTTGTGGTGTTCTCGTATTGTATTCGTCAGTTCCATTAATTCACTTATATTCCTCTCTAGATTGTCTATTCTTGTTAGGATTTCATCAAACCTTTTTTCAAGGTTCTTAGTTTCTTTACATTGGGCTAGACCATGTTCTTTTAACTCACAGAAGTTTCTTATTATCCACTTTCTGAATCCTAATTCTGTTATTGGAACACACTCGTTCTCCATCAGGCCTTGTTTCCTTGTTGATGAGGAACTGTGAGCCCTGTAGAGGGAGAGGCATTCTGATTTTGGGTATTCTCAGCCTTTTTAGGCTGGTTTCTTCCCATCATTGTAAATTTATCCACCTGTGGTCTTTGTAATTACCGACTTTCAAATTAGGTCTCTGAGTGGACATCCAACTTGTTGATTCAGTGCTGGAATCTGAGCAACCCACTGCAGCTAAAACAGCAGCATTAAGATTAGTGGTGCTTTTCTGTCCGGGAATCTCTGGTCTGGCTTTCTTCTTGAGTCTCTTTTTCAATCGGCTACTCTGCCTTCCTGGAGCTCCAAACATTGACCAAAAGGGGAGCTAGTCCCGTTTACGCTGCACCAAGAACCGCCGCACCGGGGCACTGGCCACAAGAGTTCCACTGGCGACCCATGGGGCTCCTCTGCTGGGAATCTCCTGGTCCTTGAGCAACAAAAATTCGTCTGAAAGTGTGGCATCCTCTTGTTTTCTGCACTTTCACTGGGATCTACAATCCTGAGCTGCTAATAATCAGTCATCTTGGATCTCTCTCTCCCCGGGAAGCCAAGCTTTTTGTTAAAACATACCCTGTCAAGGGTAACTTACAAGTTGAATATGTGTGTAATTGTATGTGTATAAAATGTAGTAATCATGAAGATAGTAATGGGGTATTATAATATATTGCAAAATTCATAGAAGATTGCACAGCTTGACAGTTTCTTTACAACTGATACTCTCTAAACCAGTGGTCCTCACATCTATCAGAACCACCTTGAGCCGCAGCTTGAGTCAGATTCTGCTTTAGCGGATCTGGAAAATTTGCTTTTCTAATAAGTTCTCAGGTGCTGCTGCTGCTGCTGCTGGTTTGGAGATCCTTAAGAATCATTGGTCCTTGGGATTTGAAATAGATTTTCTCATTTACATTAGGCCACACTAAATTTAGTACTCTGTTAAAAGGTTTGAGACAAAGGTTTTAAAAAATTATAATTTTTGTGCTGTTCTAGTACATACTGATCAGCTGCTGAAGTTACCCTGTACTCTGAAGACTGGGCAAACAGAGTAGCTGAAGGACTGTGGGGACAAACAGGAAGGGGAAGTTATGACTACAGAGTGTGCTTTAGTCACAGGCTTTCTGTGTTCTCTTTAGTCCCACTACTCCAAACTAGAAGAATGATTTGTCATGCTCACTTCATACAGGACCAGTGTGACCCAGCATGTAATTCCATGCCCAGAACACATAAACTAATACTTACTGTTAACTGAATGGCCCCAAATCAAGAGCTCTGAGAAACCTAGGTATATTTCCTGGTACCAGTATATATTTTTTATAGATTTAACTTGGAAGAACATCCATTTTTATATTGCTTTTTTATTTTCATAAAGTTTAAATTTTAGATATTTATAGCTTGGCATACACTCTGAAGAAAAGGATACATGGTATGTTGTATGCTCAAATATTGATTCTTTCAGTAGACTAATACCACATATATTAAGACTGATTTCAGACAAATACACAAGAGGATGTATGGCCAAATGGAAGCTGTCCTTTAATCACTTTCAGAAACTACAAACTTAATCCATTGTTCAAAATTATATATATATACACATTTTGACACAGGGTTTCACTCCTGTCAGCCAGGCTGGAGTGCAATGGTGCAGTCTTGGCTCACTTCAACCTCCGCCTCCTGGGCTCAAAGATTCTAAAGAATCCTGGACTTAAGCGATTCTTTTGCCTTAGCTTCCCGAATGGCTGGGACTACTGGTGTGTGCCACTGTGCATGGCTAAATTTTTGTATATTTTGTAGAGACGGGGTTTCACCATGTTGGCCAGGCTGGTCTCAGACTCAAGGAATCTGCTGGCCGTGGCCTCCCAAAGATTTAGCATTATAGGCATGAGTCACTGCACCTGCCCTCAGACTGATTTTTAAACTTCTACCCTGAAATTGCTTCAGGCCTTCGTTTATAAGTCATACTAGAAAATCAGTACATTAACTGAAAAATATACCTTTTTTTTTTTTTTTTTTAACAAAGAACAGGATTATGTAACGAAATCACTCAACTTCCTGACCAGATTTGGCAAAATATCATGCTTAGCTAATACCAAATATTAAACTTAACATCAGAATATAAAAATTCTATAAACTTTGAGGGAATTAAAAAAAAGATTCACTATAGAGTGTAGGAAAAAAAGAAATGATTCACTATAGATTAAGTAGACAAATTCCAAAGACAGGAACTAAAAATATTTTGAGTAATGACAGGCATTTTTGAAGTAATTGTATGGGTCCTTCAATGAATAGCTCAAATAAACTCCTCCACAAAGCTTTCTCTCACCTTTCTACCCTTTCCTCTAGATTAGAAGTAATTTTGTTTTTCCTTGGATATAGACTACTCCTTATACCTTGATATAAACTATTCCTTATACCTTGTACCTTTCTGATTATAGTTATTCCTTTACCTTTCAGTGAAATTGTGATTTTCCTTCTAAACTACAAAATCATTATATATCCCCCTTTATCACTTAACAAAGTGCCTCAAATTTATTATTTCATTCCATCGATATTTATTCTAAGCACTGACAATACAGCATTGAAAAAGATAGTCCACCAGAACAGAAGGTTTCTAAATGTGGTCCCTGGTTTAGTGGCATCAGCATCACCTGGAAACATCTTAGGAATTCAAAGTTTGGGGCCCTACTCCAAATCTATTGCATTAGAAACCAGAAATCTTTTAACAAGTTTTCCAGGTAATTCTAATGCAAGGTCAATTTTGAGAACCACTAGATTGTAAGAATGCAATCATAGTTGCCAGGGCCTGTGAGTCATGACTGTAATCCTGGCACTTTGGGAGGCAGAGGCAAGTGGATCACTTGGTCAGGAGTTCGAGATCGGCCTGGTCAACGTGGTAAAACCCCGTCTCTACTAAAAATACAAAAAATTACCTGGTGTGGTGGTACAGTCTTGTAATCTTAGTTATTTTGGGGCTGTGATGGGAGGATCGCCTGAACCCAGGATGTGGATGTTGCAATGATAATGGTAATTTAGTGCCTTTCACTCAGATACTTTTCTCTGAGTTCCCACCTCTGGTCTTGAAACAGTCGTATGAAGGACATAGAACTGTTTCCTGATTTTAACAATGAAGAAACTCAGAGAGCTATTACATAGAACTTTACCTAACAGTAGGCTCACTCAAAATACAGATACTTTATAAAGGCAAACGCTGAGAACTTAGTAGGGAGAAGGCTCTTTGATAAATGCTTTATGCAATATAATATTTTATTCTTTCTGCAACCTTTTGAAGAGAGGCAGTTATATGTTCCTCAATTTATAGGTAAAGAACAGAGGCACAGAGAAGTTAACTAGTGTGCAGAATGAGGATTTGAACATACACCATTGGACTTAAGAAATTAAGCTCATATATCATTGTTCTATTAAATGAGTTGCCTAAGGATTCATAGCTAGTCAGTTGCAAAACAACAACCAGAAAGCAGGTCTCTTGAGTTTAAACCTCATATTTCACAAGTAGAACAATAATCACAAGTTATTGATGCCTGGGCACTGCCTCCCTTGGCTTTTTTTCCTGATTGTCTGAGTGTAACTAATTGCAGTTTTGACATCACAATTAGTGCTGTGATAACAGATGGACTATGAGGTATAAAGATTGAAGCAATTGAGAAAATGTTTCCTTTTTCAATTTGCAGGACTATAGTTAAACTTCACATAAGGGTTTTTATAAAGCAGCCAGTTAGATAGCAATGCATGCATTTTTTCATATAATGAAAGAGACCATATTAGTTTGGTATATAACGTTGTTCCCAAAATGTTTAATGGGTTTAATATGAAACAATGTGCAGAAAAATAAAAAACAAGTTTCATTTACTCAAACTCCTAACCTCAAATGATCCACCTGCCTCGGCCTCCCAAAGTGCTGGGAGTGAGCCACCATGCCTGGCCCCAAATTTCATTTGCTTAAACACAGGATGAATCACTGTTATTGGCAAGTGAAGATTACATGAATTTTGGGCTGCTGGGAGTCTGCCATTTCTGGACTTGAGGTTGAACAGAACCAAATGTTCTCCCTGGAAGGATTGTGAAGTCCAGCGCCATTTTTTTATTTTAAGTAGATAAAGAAAATGACACCCAGGGAAGGAAAGGAATTAGGGACCAGGCTCGAATGTCCAGTTACTGATCTAGCTTGTAAAAGGATTTAGATATTCAGGTTTTTCTTATCCAAACTATGTTCTCACCACTTAGGAGAGGCAGTAGAGTGAAGGAATTAAGAACACAGAGATTTTCATGTCAGAGTGACTTGAATTGACTACCTAGTTCAACAAGTAATTGTGTGGTCTTGCACAAATTACTTCACCTCTCTGTGGTTCCATTTCCACATCTTTTAAGGTGAGAATAATGCCACCTGTATTGGATCGTTGTATGGAATACACGATATACTTATATTTTTATTATTCCTTACGTTGTATGGTAATTATTAATCGGCGTTTGTTATATAGTCATAGTAGATGAAGTAGCATCTTATGTGGAAAGAAACACAAGTTTTAGTCTAATGCTATTTATTTTGGGGAATATAATTTTATTATTGAAGGGCTTTGTGCTAATAGTCTGTTGTCAGATTATATTACTTTTAAATTGTACAACCTTGAGTACCACAGCCATTTTAGCTTATGGTAGATTTGCAGTTGAAATGGATAATTTTTAGGCTTGATCTCATAGAATACTTCAATGAGAATTTTACTGATCATCTTGGCGCACATTAGGTTCTTGTACTAAACCATGAAATGCACTCTTCAGATATTTAGTTGGCTAGAATTCCACTTGTCCATTTTTATTAAAAGGGCCTGCCTGAACTTTGACTGTGGAGGGTATAGGCTTATTTAACATCACATTGTTCTGCCACACAGATACCTATTTGAGTGCATAGTCCTGTTCAGGATGATATTAGGCCTACCACTTTTAAGTGTGCACTGGCAGACGTAGGCCATTTATTCAAACATAGGAAAGCATAACTAATTGGACAAGAAGCAGAGCTACCTTATTCGTGCTTCAGGCTGTCACCCGAAGGAACACAGAAGTGTCCTCATAAACTGTGGAAAAGTACAAGCCCTGTAACTAGGTCTGAATAAAGACACCCTTTTTAAGTGGAACAAGGCATGAATCTTTTTTTTTCCTGTGACCAGAACAATACAATACCCCACTTCAGAGAAATGTCTAAATTGCCACTCACTTCAGAAATTTGACTAGTATATCTCTTCTGAGGCTCGGTTGGTCTGAGAATGTGCATATATTTGTACCAAGTTATAGGAAAGAGGCCTTTCTGAAACATTTGATTCCAGGCTCAGACTGTTGAAAACAACAAAAATCAGTTTAACAGAATGTATTTTAGATTCATTATCACAGCTGAATGATCCTTGAAAAACATTACTTCAAGAAGGCCAGTTTAAATTTGCCTTCCAACTCTAGATCCTTGAGTTAGAAATTAGATAGAAAACCTAAAATCTAATGTTTATAGGAATGTAGTAGCTACTGCTTTTTGGTACAAGTACAGAAGCCAGTTCCAACCAAGGTAAGCAAAGGAGGTGGTGGTTATTTTAATGACATTCTGTTATCTCTCAGAGCCCACAGAAATTAGTCTGCTAGGCTGTTGTATTAGAATACCACAGACTTAAACAACAGTTTCTTTTCTTTCTTTTTTTTTTCTGAGACAAAGTCTCACTCTGTCACTCTGCTGGAATGCAGTGGTGTGATCTTGGCCCACTGCAACCTCCACCTCCCAGGTTCAAGCAATTCTCCTACCTCAGTCTCCCAAGTAGCTGGGACTATAGGCACCTATCACCATGCCCAGCTAATTTTTTATTTTTAGTAGCGATGAAGTTTCACCAACGCCAGGCTGATCTCAAACTCCTGATCTCAGGTGATCTACCTGCCTCGGTCTTCCAAAGTGTTTGGATTACAGGCGTCAGCCACTGTGCCTGGCCAGAAGTTTATTTTCTTACAGTCCTACATGCTGAAAGTTCAAAGTCAAGGTGCCAGCAGGTTTGGTTTCTCCTGATCCTCTCTCCTTGGCTTGCAAATGGCTGCCTCCTCACAGTGTCCTCATGTTACTGCTGTGTGCATTCACCTCTAGTGTCTCTTCCTTTTCCTGTAAGGACACCCATTGTATTAGATTAGGATCCTACACATATGACCTCATTTAATTATAGTTATTTATTTAAAGATGCTGTCTCTAAATACAGTCACATTGGGGGCTAGGGCTTCAACATATGAATTCTGAGGGACATAGTTGACTCATAGAAGCAGTAATGCAGTAAACTCTAGGAAAAGAAAAAATGGGTAATTGTATGGCTTTCATCATACTCTATTCCCGTTCTCTTTCTGTCTCTCTCAAAATCTTTGTCTCTCCACCCACTTCCTTGCTCCCTCTTCTCTGCTTCTCTTTGTACATTTATGGTGGTTCTCCTCTGTTGAAGGATCAGATCTCTGATTTCTCTCTCTAGTTCGTTGTCATTCCAGTTTTTTGGAACTGGAAATCTGAAGACCCAGTTTTATTCTGATGTGTATCTGTGATTCAATTCAGTGTGGTAAAGAGGTTGGGGCCAGAGTGATAGACCATTTTACCAGTCTACACAGGGGCCCAGCCGTCAGCTGGAGCAAGAGGACCCTGCAGACCTTTGCCGTGTCAGTTGTTAACCTCTTTTATTTTCCAGGTCATGGAGAGGTCAGGACAGGAGACTGACTTAAGGGGCTTGGGGGAGGATCTATCATCATTTAGCCATACTGGTTACTGCTGAATACCTATCCTGGTTGACCATGAATTCCAAAAATACTTTGGTAACCTACTCTTGTGAGGGAGGGGAGCAATTAAAAGGGCTGTTTTGAGCTAGGTAGCCATTTCCAATGGACATTCCGACAGAGAAAGTTTATCCACAACTTTCCTCTAAGTCATTCTCTCCATCTCTGCAAAACATAAAACATTATTTCCAAGAATAGATCATTTTCTTAGAAATGTTTAAATGTGAACTTCCAGATTAAAAAATGGTCTAATATAAAACAGTAAAGGAATGTTCAGCCACTAATTCACAGTCTTTAGAAAGTTCACATCATATATAATGCATGATTTTCTTGAAGGTGTATACAGTATACATTAAAAAATATCAAACTCTTCCATCCTTCATATAAAAATACTGACAATTTTTCTTGACAGTTTAACGATGAAATAACAACAATTCTTCCAGTTATTATCATCTTCATCACTATCATCTGACATTTATGTTGAAATAGCTGCATCTACATTCGTGGGGAGCAGTACAATGAGAAAGTTTTCTTTCTGGCCTCCAGGTGTTTCTCAATTCCTTCCTGGCTCTGGGGAACAAAACAAGTGCCTACAGGAAAACAAGGAAGTGCAAATGACCTATTCCTCTGGAGTTCAGTCTTTTGTTATTCTTGAAATGGAATTGTGTGTGTTAGTTAGTAGCCCTTGAGGGTTCTAAGAAAGAGAAGGTGATCCCTGCAGGGAGGATGAAGAAAGTGCCAACATTTTTCTGCCCACGTAGTGGTCTGGAGTTTGCTGCCAAAGTCCCAGGACTGGGTAATTGTTGCAGGACTTCCACAGGGAGGAGAGGTTCTGAGAAATCCTCCTGGCAGCGGGTGTCTGCAGATGGGGAGGCAGATATGAGGAAGGGCAGGAAAGTGTTTGCATCCCCATCAGGAAGGAAACTTACCTGACATATCAGAGCAGCAAGGGTTTGACAATACTTTAGGATACTAAACCTAGGAAAAGTTATTCAGCATGTATTTTGTCAATACTTACTGAGTGTATACTTTGTGGAAGGTAGGCATACAGTTGGACAATATGGGAGTTTGTAGGCATACAGTTGGACAGTATGGAGTTTAAATGGGAATGGAAATGTGACTCTTCTTTTGAGTAGTAATTTCACAGGAAACTTTCGTTAGCTTTTTTCTTGAACTTACACCGAGGATTTATGGTGCTCAGATTCGAGTCTCTGGCAGAAGAACAGCTGTGCCTGCAAGGAGTTTCCCTTCTGTCAGACAAGATAGAGAATAGAGGATTTTAGCAGACAGTTTCCAAATGCATTTTTGATTTGTTTGATTTCCTGAGAGGTATATAGAAAATGAAAATGTAACTGCTGTTCATCCATTGACCCTCTTTCTGAGGTTCAAGATGAAAGATTTTTTTCTTTATTACTGAGAAAAGGACTGTCACTCCCCGAATTCTAGCTACATATATACTGAAGGCAGGAATTATGATTTACAGTGGCATTCCACTGAAAGTCGGTATAACACCAACAGCTCCTCTCACACCCCTTCATTTAGAAGCAGAAGCTTCAGACAATCCTGTCATATGCATAGTACATCGTTGCCAGGCTACTGATTCAATGAGCAGCTAATGGTCATTTCATGGCCAGAGTTCTTAAATGCTACCCTTAAAGTGTGATTTCTTGAGAACAATATTTAAGTACTACATAAGTAAACTTAGAGCCAAGTTTATTAAATTATTACAATTAAATTTAAATATCATTTGTACTTTAAGCAAATGATGCCATCAGTTTCTAATCACAAGTGAAGCATGATAGCTTGCTAACTGGGGACAGTAGAGTCAACGTGCCTGTTAATGCCATGATACATTGTCCTGTTTTGTGGGAATAGGAGATATTTTCATTTAATTTTCTTTTTCATTAATAGAGATGGAGAGGTCCTCCCTATATTGACCAGGCTGGTCTCGAACTCCTGGCCTCAAGCAAGCCTCCTATCTCGGCCTCCAGAAGGTGTTGGGATTGCAGGTGTGAGCCACTGTGCCCAGCCAGTAAGGTTTTCTTTCTTAAACATGTGAAGGAATTACAATTCCCCTTTTGGGTTGGTCAGTGACTAGCTATGTTAATTTTATTATTTGAGGACTTTGCATCCTAAGCTGACCTTTCTTTTTCATATGCAGTCCCCTAATTTTTTTTTCTCTTTCTCCTGTTTCTGTAATTGCTGCCCACTATGTCCATTGTTTTCTGACCTATTTTACTTAAAATGTTAAGTGTGATGCTTTCTGTTGTCTAGGCAAAGGAGTTATATTCTCCTAGAAAGAATAGCACCATATGAAACTGAAGTCACCTTGCGTTTTGTTTCCCTCTTCATGGCTCCAAGGCAATTCTGATTGTTTATCTCAAAGCTGTAGCATTTTTTTGTCTACTTCCTTTGGAAGACACCAGCACTTTTTCCTGTGTGTAGGAGGTAGCTGTCAGCGATTATGGGTGGTTGGGTGAGAACCCAGATAAAATGGATTGTTGGAAAAGTTAAATTGGTGGAGAGTGTGTTTGAGCTGTGGGTGAAGTTAGAAGAAAACATTTTAATAAATAGGTCCAGAATGGCAAAGACTGCAATAAACCATGGGGTCAATGCGTTTATATTCTTTTCTTCTTTTCTCTTTAAACAGTCTTTCCATATACATTGTAGGGAAGGAAAAATATATTTTCCTCACCTATCCTGGGTTCATGGCTGAGGTTCCTATAATAAACAGATGAAGCAGAGAAAAGCATAAAAATTAAATCAATATAAGTTTTATATGATACAAGAGCCTTCATTAGGAAATGAAGACCTGAAGAAACTGGCAAACATGAGTAATTTTATGCTGTTTGATGAAGATTGGACAGTCATGGAGAAATATGAAAGGAGGACAAGTTTGTGATCTAATTATAGTAAACTGGGGAAACCTTAGCAAAGGCTTTTTGTTCAGTTTCTTTTTGGCATCTTTGTGTCTCCTTTCCTCTGAATATAGGGAGGGCACCTCATACATGGTCTTATGACTTGCTTCAGGGGAAGATCCCAAAGTCCTTATTAGATTTTATGACCTGCTTCCAGAAAGAAAGGTGCAGAGAAGGTGAGAGTGATCTTCCTGTTTCTGCTGTTTTCTTGAATGCCAAGGTGCCATATTTTGGAGTAGTATGTCCTAAACTCGATTAATATTTATGTATTAAAATTATTGTCAAGTTTTAATGCTTATTTGCAACATTATTTGGAAAATTGAAGATTTAACATACAGCAATATAATTACACAACTTGTGTCTTTTTTAAAAAAATGTAGACTGTAAAATATTATTTAATACTCATCCTCACATAAGAGAGCCATGTGAATCCAAACAATTATTATTAAAATTACAATGCCATGCCATACTAAATGTTTTATACCTAACTTCTCATTCTACCTGCACAATAACTCTGTGAGGGTTTTTTCTTTGTTTATTTGTTTGTTTTTTTGATGGATGAGAAAACTGAGGCGCAGATAAGGCAACTAATTTTCCCGGGGTTATATAGCAAGTAAGAGCCAGAGCTGGAATATGATTGTCAGCAGTTTCATCAAGGAAAATCATTAACTCCTAGAAGTTCTAACTTACGTTTTTCTGCACTTAGAATACATGTTTCATTCCCCCTAAGGAAAAATTCTATTAAATTTCACTAGCACCACATTTTCCAACTTTTCTTGCCTTGTCAGTTTGTAAAGAAATACAGCATAAAACTGACAGGACAAAAATTCTGAAATCTATAACCACATGACAGAATATTGAAAACTTTTTGCCTGGTGACTTCCTTTCACGTAAAGGGGACATATTGCCATTCCTCTATCATTGCACTGAGATACACCCTGCCTTATATCAAAGGGGCTAACATAAACGGCACTGATATGGAAAGTCAGAATGAATAAAATGTTTGAAAAGTTTTCTTAGAAAACTTAGATGTGTATTACTAAATTTAATGATATCCACTAAAAATATCGACATTTTCGTATCTTATTGTATGAACTTTACTTTCCCAGGCCTTCCAAGCTTGTCATTGTACATTCATAGACACTGGGATTATTAGGATGCCAAGCCATTTTATATTCTCCTCCCAAACCTTACTTCCCACAAATGCTGAGGCTTTTTGCTATGTGGATGTCAAGCGTATCTTATCATGAGCGTTCCATATTCTTTGCTTTGCAGCATGATGGTCCCTTATTACCCCTTCTCCTGGTGAAATGTAACACTTCACTCTTTCTTTCTACCACCTGCTGCTACTAGTGTTTGCTTCTTGCCTGTTTCTACCTGCTGCTCTTGTGGGGAGTGGGAGAGAATTTACCTTCCATAAATTCCAAAAGTAATTACATCTTTTGTTAGGCTATCAAGCAGAAACCTGGCTCTTCTAGTTTACAGTCCATCATTCAAGTTTCTGGTAATTGTCCTGGAGGATATTTAAGTGTCTTCATCTAGGCTTACAGTCAAACATAACATTCTCTGCTGTTCTAAAACCCATGTCTCAAAACTGAGCCCAGGTATCTGGACAGTCGTGTACCCCAAGACGTCTCAAGTATCTGGTGTTCTGGGACCTAAATATCTGCTCACAGTCTTTTACAACATTTTACTTAAAGCGTTTCCTGGAAACAAGTTTCCTGATCAATTACCCTAATAACCCAGCATTCCCATAGTGAGCATGGAGATTAGCCTCCAGGTTCCTAGGTAAATTAAAACAAGTATAACGTATGTTTCCATGTAATTGCTGTCCTTCATTGAGTTGCCAAGGTCACAAGCACTATGTGAACTATTAGAATAAGTATGAATGTAGCTGTCGAGTTGTTAATCCTAAAAAGTTAATATGAAAAAATTTATTCAGCAAATTGCTCTCTATGCTTACCTAGTTATGTAGCTTTTCTTCTTTAAAAAGATGAATGATGATCTCCCAATTTCATGGGAAGCATATTTAATGACTCTCAATGAATAGAGTGAAATTGTTCCAGAAAAGTTGCTTATGTACTAAATTCTATTTTCCTGTTGACATCCATTATAAAATTAGTGATTTATATTTATATTTATAATATACTATAATAATTATATTATATTACTATTTGGTGAGGTTTTTGTTCCTTATAAAAATATCATTTGTAGATAATGCAACAAGCTTAAGAAGAACCTCTGGATGTGATAAAATTTATTTATTTTTATTATTATTATTTTTTCGAGACGGAGTTTCGCTCTTGTTATCCAGGCTGGAGTGCAATGGTGCGATCTCGGCTCACCGCAACCTCTGCCTCCTGGGTTCAGGCAATTCTCCTGCCTCAGCCTCCCGAGTAGCTGGGATTACAGGCACGCGCCACCATGCCCAGCTAATTTTTTGTATTTTTAGTAGAGATGGGGTTTCACCAGGTTGACCAGGATGGTCTCGATCTCTTGACTTCATGATCCGCCCGCCTCGGCCTCCCAAAATGCTGGGATTACAGGCTTGAGCCACCGCGCCCAGCGAAAATTTATGTTTTTAAAGGAATATCCATATTAGTTAAGTAGCAACTTGTGAATGCAGGATTTCTCAGTTATTTTCCCTATGTGCCCAAAAGCTTAAGGGTTCAAAGAGGGAAGAAAGAAGCCCTTGCAAAGAATTCTTATTGGTCAAGTTTCTACATAGAAAATATATATTTTTAAGTTTTCTATAGTGGAAGGGCTCAGAGTTCTGTTTGGTTGCTCAGATCTGTTCTTCCACGTTTCATTAGAAATGAATAGGCTGAAAATAAATTTAAAGGAAGCGAAGGTATGGCAAAATATGCAAACAAACATTAATAGCCATTCAGGCTATGGCAGTTGTTCATTTGGCAACCTTGACACAATGGAGATGACCTTTTATGAATTTTAGGTTTTAGTACTCGGAACATAACAACAACACTTAGATATTAACTGTGACCAGTATATTGAAATATTCATCTTGTGATTAAGAATGTCTTTCTTTGAAGAGCTTAGTTGTTCAAAGTAAAAAATGGTGGCTTACTCCTGTAATCCCAGCACTTTGGGAGGCTGAGGTGGGCGGTTCATGAGGTCAAGAGATAGAGACCATCCTGGGCAACATGGTGAAACACCACCTCTACTGAAAATACAAACATTAGCTGGATATGGTGGTGCATGCCTGGGATCCCAGCTACTTGGGAGACTGAGGCAGGAAAATCGCTTGAACCGAGGAGATAGACGTTGCAGTGAGCCGAGATTGTGCCAGTGCACTCCAGTCTGATGACAGAGTAAGATTCCATCTCAAAAAAAAAAAAAAAAAAAAAGCAAAAGCATTTCCTAATCACCAAGTGATTAAATAGCTCAGGACTTAATTAGTCCAGCCTGATACGATATTCTCAGTTGACAGTTTCATCCTAGAGCTGAAGATAAATAGATAACCCAATTTCTACCCCAAGGACTATGAATCTAGCAGGAAAACTAAAAGTAAACAAGCACTGCTAATAAAGTATGATGACTGCCAGAATAAGATAAGTTTAAGGTATTATTATTATTAATTCTTATAGTTGTCACCCTAAAAGCTTTCCAGAAGACACAAAGCTGAGACTTATTTTGAATAAAGAGTTAACTAGGTAAAGATAAGATCAAAAGTATTCCAGGAAGAAGGAAAGAAATGTGCGAAGTCCAGAGTCACATGCAAGCCGGGCATTGCAAGCATGCAGTCTCGCAGATAATATTCTGATAGTTGAGACTATTTGTAACCCACTACACAACATTTAAGAAGCTGGGAAATGCCAGATTTTTATCCCTGTGTTGTTGTTAATTATCTTACTACTGCTTTTATACCCCTTAAAAAGTTTAGCCTTAAATTTATACTTAAAAACATGGGTGTAAGATGGAATTAAAACAAGTTCTTTGTTGCCTGATTTCTGGTTTCTTGTTTCTGTTGACCTCCCTCGAAGTGAATGTAGGGCAGTTTTTGTTAATAATATTGTTTTCTTTTCTTTCTTTTTTTCTGAGATGAAATCTCTCTCTGTCTGTTACCCAGGCCAGAGTGCAGTGGCACCATCTCGGCTCACTGCAACCTCTGCCTCTGGGGTTCAAGCTCTTCTGCCTCAGCTTCCCGAGAGTGACTAGGATTATAGGAATATGCCACATGCCCACCCGGCTAACTTTTTGTGTTTTAACAGAGATGCAGTTTCACTATGTTGGCTAAGCTGATCTTGAACTCCTGACCTCAAGTGATCCACCTGCCTTGGCCTCCCAAAGTTCTGGGATTACAGGCATGAGCCACCATGCCTGGCCAAATACTTTTGCAAATATAAAAGTCTTGTCAGGATTCAGGGTGGGAGGGAGTGGCAAGCAATGTGAACACACTGGTGGGCAACAGAATCCCAGCTGGTTCTTCCAGTAAAAAAGCCGTGAAAGCACCCTTAGGTTGACATACCCAGGTCTGAAAATAGAGCAGAGCGAGACTGAAGACGACTGGGAAGCAGATGGAAGACAAATACCAGACATTCCCCGTCTTTGCAGTCTCTTCTCTCCACCCCTTTTGTCTGGTTTCATTCCTGTGTAGACATGAACTCTGAGTAACAGCTTAGGCAACAGTTTGCGAACTGTTTAGGGATCAACTTTGGCAACTGATTGGGAGACCAAATGAAGGATTTGTCACAGAAAGCAAGAGGACACAGAGCCAGGAAGGCAGCTAATTATTTTTGAAAACTAGTCATTGTGCTGATAAAATGTAAATATGGCTTTGTGCTTAACTCCAGGCTCATCCCTAGATTAGAGTATGAAATTTATGATCCTCAAGTAAGAAGGGAAGCATCTTTAGAAATGAAGAAATAATGAACTTATAATCAACAGCACAGATAGCACATTACAAGTCTTCTATGAAGTTTAAGTCTTCATTGCTTTCTGCCTTGATTATTACATTAATAGTAGTTTTCTAAATCAACTTTCTTTTTTTTCTAAATCACCTTTCTGTCTCAGTTCTCTTAGTCCTCCCCTTCATTCCTGTTTATGTATACACTCATTAAACATTTAATTATTTCTTGTGCACTAGACATTGTTCTGAGAGCTAGGTGTAGTGAAATGAAGTCCCTGCTCTCCTAGAGTTTACATTGAAGTGGGGCTGGTGGACAAACAACAAATTGATATACTAAAATAACAATAATGTCTACTATGAAAAGAATATAAGAATAACTAGTTACTTTGGAATAGGTGATCAAGAGAACCTTCTCTGAAAAGGTCACTTCTAAGCTGAGTACTAAATAAAAAGCAGAAATAAGAGTATTCCTGGCAGAGAACAACTCGTGCAAAGTCCCAAGGTGGGAATAGGGAGTAGTCCAACAAGTTCAAGCAAAGGTCAGTCCAGTGCAGCTATTCTACTGTGGGCTGGGGAGGGCGAGAGTAGGGAGTGGGGAGTGGAATGAGATAGGTGCATCAAACTAGGTGCATTACATAGGCTTTGTCAGAAGGCTGAGGAGTTTGGATTTTCTTCTTTGTGTAAAGAGTAGCCATTGGGGAATTTTAAGCAGACAAGTGACATATAGAATTTCTATTTTAGAAAGCGTGTTATAGGATAGATATTCAGGAATCATAGTGATAAAAGTAAAATGTTGGAATAAATTAATAAATGAAGAAGGATGTACAAATCTTTCTTACAGATAAATTCCTAGGAAAATATCATATGTTCTTATCTGTAGGATAAGTAAGAACATATGATATCTAAAAAATCAAAACAATTTAGCCCATGCAGATGGGGAGTAGAAGGATGGTTACCAGAAGCTGGGAAGGGTAATAGGTGGCGGGGGTAAGGGGAGTGGAGTGAGGATAGTTAATGAGTGCAAAAAATAAAAAATAAAAAAATAAAAAAAGTTAGAATTTGTAGGCCAGGTGTGGCGGCTCACGCCTGTAATCTCTACACCTTGGGAGGCCTAGGCAGGAGAATGGCTTGAGGCCAGAAGTTTGAGACCAGCCTGGGTAACAAAGGAAGACTCTATCTCTACAAAAATTTTAAAAATTAGCTGGGCATGGTGGCAAGTGCCTGCAGTCCTAGCTACCCAAGAGCTGAGGCAGGAATATCACTTGAGCCCAGGAGATCAAGGCTGCAGTGAGAAAAGGTTAATGTTACCCAAGACTGCACTCCAACCTGGGAGACAGAGCAAGATCCTGTCTCAAAAAAAAAAAGTAGGGGAGAGGGAAATTCCAAGAAATAAATATAAATCTTTTTTCCTCAAGGAAGTGGAGCTTAATTCCTTGCCCCTTGAGTGTGGGCTGGTTTTAATGGCTCACTTGCGATGAACAAGAATATGGAAAGAGAAAGAAGTAGTAACTTTATAATGGAGAAACCGGACAGACACTACTATTGCCAAGTAATGAAGGTTAATGTTACCCAATATGATCTGATAAAAGGGATATTTTAGTTCTGTGATAATCATCCCCCAAATTGGTAATCATGAGAAAACATCAGACAAACCTAAATTGAGGGACATTATAGAAAATACCTAATTAATGTTCCTCAGAACTGTTAAGGTCATGATCATCAAAGAAAGATTGTATAACTATCATGGATTGGAGAATACTAAGGAGATTAAAACAGTTAAATGCAACACAAAATCCTGGATTAAATCCTCAAACAGAAAAAGGATATTAGTGGAAAAACAGCGAAATCTAAATAATGTTTGTAGTTTGGTTAATACAGATGTACCCATTTTTCAGCTTTGATAAACATACCATAGTTGTGTACAATGGTAACACTGGGAAAGCTGGAGGATGGGTGTACAGAAACTCTCTGTAACATCTTTCAAATTCTTTCTCTAAATCTAAAATTATCCCCAGAAAAGTTTAAAAATAAAACAATTAAAAGAGAGGATTCTAGCTTCTCTGAGATGTATAAAATGAGGCTGAAGTTCAAGAGTGAAAGCAGAGAGCCCAGTAAGAGCTAGGTCTGCTGGAGTGGTTCAGATGATAGATGTTGGTGACTGTGCCCAAAAGGCTCTTAGATGATGGTGGAAATGCAGGGAAGGGGATATATTTGATTGTTATGGAAGTATCCAAGAAAAGATTTGGGGATGGACTGAATGGGATTGGTACCATAGGGAAAATGGGTTGGGGGGGGATGAGAGATATTATAATGAGTTATTTTTCTAAAATATAAATATAATCATGTCAATTCTCATTTTAGAAATCTTCACTACCTTCCCCCTAAAAGTATAATAGAGAACACACTCTTCATTCTGACCTGCAGGATATTCCATAATTCAGTCCCTAATTATAGCTTCTTATATCTTACCATCTTACCTCCTACACACATTGCTCCACATGCAGGCATTCATTCCTAAAGTTCCAATTCTGAGTCATCTCAGATCCTGGCAGAGTTAATTTGTCACCTCTTAAAACACCAGAATATGCTCACTATCTTACCGTCTTATTAGTTAATAACAATAATAGCAGAAAAAAAAAACTTTCCCGAGCTTTTATAGCATGTCATGTCCTATGCAAAGAGTTTTAGTTTCATAGCCATCTTGACTCTCAACAATACTCCTATGACAAGAGTGCTTTGCTTTTCTGTCGTCTGAACTTGGGGAAGCTGATGCTTATGGGTGGGATGGCTTTATAATTTATTGTCCAAATGGAAAAGGAGCACTGTTCATACTTACCTTGGAACAACAGGCGTAAACTGGGACTATTCTGGGAAAGCCAGGACACATGGTCTTAACTGGTTGGTGTGAAAATTAAACGTCCATAAAATTAGCAAGTGACACAACAGAGCTTTAAATTGTAATATTCTTATTCTAAAATACACTTTCTTAATAGTCATAATGATACTGTCTTGGTAGTGGATTATGGGTTTGGGTAATGACTAGATCTCTCTGAGTGGTATATTCCTCATGGATACAAAGGGTGTTGCTGGGATGTTGATTACCAAAGCATTTAACTCATAAGATGATGTTTAGTAAAACAACATGGCTAGGTGTGGTAGCTTATACCTGTAATCCCAGCGGATTTTTTCGGGAGGCTGAGGTGGGAGGATCTCTTGAGTTTAGGAGTTGAGACCAGAGACCAGCTTGGGCAACATAAGGAGTCTATGTCTCTACAAAAAAAGACAAAAAAATTAGCTGCGTATGATGGTGTGTGCCTGTAGTTCCAGCTAACTGCAAGGCCTAAGTGAGAGGCTCTCCTGAGCCAGAGGGTTTGAGGCTGCGGTGAGCTGTGATTATACTACTGCACTCCAACCTCGGGGTGACAGAGCAAGACCTATTAAAAAAAAAAAAAAGTAAAACACTTAACAATGGCAAACATTCAAGAAAAGAGTACCTAGCACAATATTTTGCTGTTAGATGATGGTGGCTTTCTACTAAGTTTTATTAAATGCACTCTTGTACTTCAAGGAGAAGAATTAGATTGCCCAAAGGAGTGACCAGGAACTACATGGAACGCAGAAGTAGATTTTGGAAACTGTTCCTCAGTCATAGAGACCTTGCCTTTTTGAAATTGCTTCAGAACCAGAGCCAGAGCTAGAGAAATCTTTGGTGGAAAAGTGCCATGGAAATCGATATTATTCACTACAGTAAACTGAACAGCTATCCTTGGATCCATTACTTCAAGTGAAGCACAGGGTATAAGGCAGCTCTCTTCAGTGCACGAGCCTCACACTCTCTGATACCAGCTGCTGCTAATAGAATTAATATGCATATACTTTTCTAAATATTTTAATCTGCTGTGTAGCCCAAGCAGTGTAGAGGCCATTATTATCATTACCAGTAGCATTTTCTTTTATTTTCATGTTTCCTGTGTGAAATGCCAACTCTAAATATCAACCATAGATGCTTTACTGAATTTTCAGTCTATAACCACATAAGTGAACATGATGCATTTTCTCCAGTGACTACCTTGGTATTTTTAAGAATTTAGTTTAGCTGTAAACATGCATTTTTGCCTTGCCTTCTTCAAGGAAGGATTCATACTTTAACATTAAATTATTCAGTTATGGCTGTTTGCCATCACAATTTTTTTCTGAAAATCTTTCATTTGATTTGTATTATTACAATTTAAACTGTAAACACTTTACCTTCTGTTTGCATGACAGCATACCTGGTGCCTTATTTAGTGTGGAGAACATAAAACATTATTCCTGCCAACAAGGAACTTACTGAATGATTATATTTATATTATGTTGATATATATTAAACATTTACTGTTTTATAAATGTGTTTACATGGATAATTCATTTATCTTTTGCAATAACCTTATGATCTAAACACACTGTGCCTATTTTATATATTATATCATCATCATACAGAGAAGCAAAATATTTCACCTCCATGGCAAAAAAAAAAAAGAAAAAAGCATTTAATCTAGTTTATCTCTGGCTCTAAGACATCTGTTCTTACTGGCAAACTATAGTTTGTTTTCATGGTACAAGTAGAGCAGTAAGAAAGCATATACATACATATATTTGTATTTAGGATTCTATTTACATTTTTCAGTGTTGATAGTCAAGGATTATAAAAGCATTCACAGATACAAGAGAGAGTTACCTCACTGCTAAGGATTGATTGAATGTTAAGTCTCAGTCTCACACAAAAATGAGGAATTCATGTAAAATAAATAGGTAGAATTCTTCTGCCCACTTGATTTCTTTCCAAGTGGGAGGATTCACCCAAATGAACATGTTTCCTGTGGTTCAACCAGCACTTTGTTTAGAAGTTTTCTTACGGGAAAGTATGATAACATCAGGTTTTGGCTGTTTTATCTTCTTTTGATGTTGAGAAAATTATGTTAACCTGTTTAAACTGAATTTGATGTTTGTGTCATAAGTGGTCACCATATGACTTTCTAGTCGAAAGGTAGACATGTCAAGGTATTATAATAATCCTAGTGAATTGAGTTAAACATTATCTTTAGTTACCTGATGGTACCAGTCAATGCCAAGGCAAAATCCTAAACACCAACATTCTGAATGCTGCAATCCTGAAAGATCAAAATCCTTAACATCACAAATCCTGAAAATCACATTCCAGAAGATTAAAATCTCAAATGTTGAAATCCTAAAAGCCGAATTTTGGAGAAGAAATGAGTGTATTTCCTGTTGCTTGTGCAATAGTTGCATCATGTTAGTAGAATCATGTTAGGTGAAACTATTACCTTGTTATTATCTTTATTTGGAAGCCAAGTATGGTTTAAGGAGATTTGTATGGGTTTCAACTGATAAGGGGTAGACTTGTGGACTTAATTTTAGGTGTCAATTTAACTGGATAAAAGAATACCTGTAAAACAAGTAAAGCATTATTATGGGCTTGTTAATGAGGAGATTAGTGTGTGGGTCTGAGTGGACTAGGTGGGGAAGATTTGCTCTCAGGTTTCCAGTGTTTCAAAGATCATAGAGGGAGTAAAAACGCAGGTGAAAAATACCAGAAATCTTTCCTGCCAAATTATTCAGTTGTGTACAGTATCTGTCTCTTTACACGCAGGACAGTGGTTGGTTTCCAAAAACACTTTTTGTCATAGAATAAAAAGGATTCAACAAGCTCAGTGACCTTCTGAGCCAAATATACTTGCTGATGTGGCGGTTTCTCCAGTGGTTATAAAGTACGTGAGATAGTGAATTATTCTTGGTTAGGGATTTGACTGTGGAAGAAGATAGACTTCCTATATTTACCGCTAAATTTAACATAGACAGACTACTGCATGCTTCACTTTGGCTAATGGGTACTTTCAAAACCATCCCTACTGTTTTTCTTATCAACTATGTATAATTCATGCCCTTGTTGGATCTGAAAATTCTAGAACTTATTCACTTATTATTTTTTTAAAGTTTTGAATAAGGATGATGACTATTTTTTAAATTGAGGTGGGTTCTCACTGTATTGCCCAAGTTGGTCTTGAAACTCCTGGACTTAAGTGATCCTCTTGCCTTGGCCTCCAAAAGTGTTGGGATTATAGGCATGATCCACCATGCCTGGCCTCACTTATGGGTTTTTGTGTTTTGAGACAAGGTTTCATTCTGTTTCCCAGGCTGGAGTGCAGTGGCACTATCACAACTCACTGAAGCCTCAACTTCCTGGGCTCTCAATTCATCCTCCTGCCTCAGCCTGAGTAGCCGGAACTACAGGCGAGTGCTACCACACTTGGCTAATTTTTGTACCTTTTTGTAGAGATGGGGTTTTGCCGTGTTGCCCAGGCTGGTCTCAAACTCGTGGACTGAAGTAATCCTCCTGTCTTGGTCTCCCAAAATGCTGATTTTTTACAGGTGTGAGCCACTGTACCTGGCCTCATTTATGTTTTAATGACTGGAAAAAGTGAATCACTCATAAACGTTAATTTGAAGGTTTTGTGGACTTGCAGAAGAAAATGAATTTCAACTGAATCCCCAAACTATAATAACAGATTTAGAATTAGGTACAATCAAGGCTTCTAAAAGTGAATTTCAATGCATTACCAATAGTTTGTTTTGTCCATTCAGCCCAATGCATTTGGCAGAAAATTCAGATGTGTGAATTGGCCGCATGATATGGCAGCAATGAAAACTTCAGTTTAAAAATATGTCAGGTGTCTGCATTGGCATTTCCTTCCAGCTGATGAAATTTTAGGAGCTTTTAATGAATTAAAGCTGCATTTTCCTGAAGAAGCCTATGAAGTACTGACTAGTTGGTAAATAATTATGTGTATGGTAGGGTAAAAAGACACTTAGATGACTTTTCTTTTTTGTCAATCACTGGTATTGTTTTCACCACATTTATGCCCTGTATATGACGGCATGCTTAATGGATCTGTATACCCAAAACAAAATAGAACCATGGCACAGAAGATGGGAAGATTGGTGTATATGAGATCATAGAAGAATTTCTTTTTTTTCTCTCTCTTTTTTTTTTTTTTTAAGACAGGGTTTCACTCCCATCACCCAGGCTGGAGTGCAGTGGCACACTTCTGGCTTACTACAACCTCCGCCTCCTGGACTCAAGTGATTCTCCTACCTCAGCCTTCAGAGTAGCTGGGACTACAGGCATACACCACCATGCCTGGCTCATTTTTGTATTTTTAGTAGAGAGAGGGTTTCATCATGTTGGCCAGGCTGGTCTTGAACTCTTGACTTCAAGTGATCCACCTGCCTTGACCTCCCAGAGTGCTGGGATTACAGGTGTGAGCCACTGCGCCCAGCCGAAGAATTTCACAAAGAGAAGCACCATGTGGAACGTGAATGTAAACATATTATCCTAGGTGAGCAATGCCCTGAAAGAAAATAAACATACAAACAGACAGCTACTTATCACAATGCAAAACTTCAAAATGTAGTTGATCATTAAAGTTGATCAGCTCTTGTACACTACCTCTGTGTAATTTCCCATAACGTATTTCTGTAATACTCTTTGTCCAATTTTCTTTTTTGTTTTTGGTGTTTTGAGGTCTTTTTTTTTTAAAGTTTTTTTCCCCACTATTTTAAATTGTCAGCATTATTCTTTTACACGTCATTATGCTATATATTTTAGTTCTGCATTCTAATACTGAAGGCATACATTTTGTGAAGACTTTTAGAGAGTTCTAATTCATTTTATACATTTTTTGCAAATTAGACTTTGCAAAAGAGTATTATCACATTGACTTTGTGTAAGCACTGTCCATATATGTAAAAACATTGAAATTTCCTCAATAAATGAAGAGATGTCCTCCTGTACATCTGCAATTGTGAAAGATAAAATTTCTCAATATCTCAGCTATGTAGGTGACTGCATATGCAGTAGTGACCCATCATGGTTTTTGATAAGTCTTGTCAGATGACTCAGGTTGTCTGTCACAATATTTCAGATGACCACGGTTATAAAGCTGGGTGCACACAATTACCATGGTGATATGTGTTTTTAAATTGTACTTTTTACCGATTTCTTTATAAATATAGTCTATTCACAATTATTGTACCTATACAACCATAGTTAATGTAACTGGATATATATGCTTGCAAAAATATTTGTTATTAACGCCTATTTCATTGTGTAAAGCGGGCTATCAAGTAGTCTGACATATTTTTATGGACTTCTCAAATAAATTCCCTTTTAACAATTTAAATAAATGTCTTTTAATAACTTTCTTAAGCTAGGCATGTTGGCACACAATTGTGGTCCCAGCTATTTCTGGGGCTGAGACGGGAGGATACCTGGAGTCCAGGAGTTCTTCGAGACCAGCCTGGGCAACACAGTAAGACCCCATTGCAAAATATTTTTTTAAATTACTTTTTTCAGAATTATATTTTTGGAATTGTGATGTTTTGGGATTTCAGCATTCAGGATTATGGTGCTCAGGATTGTGTCTACTGGAATTATGGTTTAAACTATCTTCTGATAAGTAGAAAGGGGTCAATATGTCAGTCTAACAGATAGCTATTGAGTGCAACCGAGATTCTATTGAAATTAATGTTTTGCTTTTGCCAGCTGCATATAATTTCTCTGAGTTAAATCTGGGCATCAATTGACATTAATGTTTGACTTTGGCCATTAGTGCAGAAATTTCTACTATTTAAGTGAAGCCCTAATATTCCAGGATGAACAGAGAGGCAGTATCTTAAGGCTGCACACTATATCTTAACTCCTATCTCTGGAGAGTAGTTCAGTAGGCTGGTAGCTGACTATAAGATTTATGTAGTCTAGCAGAGAAATTGGATGAAGGGTAAATGACTGTTTAAACCTATATTATTGCCTTTTGAAATTAAGAGTTCCAAGGGAGTTGTTATAATTTAATATATTGAAGTCTAAAAGAGTATTCATTAATATGTATGCATTGATATCGTGGCCCAATTTGAAACTTAATTCAAACGAAGACCATGTGCCCTCAGAGATGAATGCTTCTGTCTAAATTGCTGTATGTAACAAAAATGAAATGCAGAAATGAGAGCTTGTCTTCCCTGCAATTTGGAAGTCTTGCTTTAATGAATAGTTGAGTTTTTTCCTATTTCAAAAATAGTACCTCCTTCAGAGTTTAAAATTTAAACCACATAGAAGGAAAAAAGGTCATCCGCACAGAAAATTTTCTATATATAATATAGCACACTTCACCTGGGAAACTTTATGTATAAGCTATAGAATGCTATTTATAGATGATTCAGAAATATATTGAATTTGAGGGTTTTTTCACCCTCAGACAAGAGAAAGTGTGAAATAATTGATTCTGTGTTTCTCTTTGCGAGTGTACTAATTAAAAGATTGCCTTTAATGACCCCAAATTACTTTAAAAATAAACTTCAAAAAGAAGTGAATTAGGAAACGTTAGAAATTTATGAAAAATGCTTCATATTTTGTCTTGAATAAACAAAAGTTTCTTTGAAATTAGCATCTCTGGAAATGTGCTCTTCACAACAAACAACAACAAAATTCCATTTGGCTTTTTTTTTTTGAGACGGAGTTTCGCTCTTGTTACCCAGGCTGGGGTGCAATGGCGCAATCTCGGTTCACCGCAACCTCCGCCTCCTGGGTTCAGAGAATTCTCCTGCCTCAGCCTCCCGAGCAGCTGGGACTACAGGCACGCGCCACCATACCCAGCTAAGTTTTTGTATTTTTAGTAGAGACGGGGTTTCACCGTGTTGACCAGGATGGTCTCGATCTGTTGACCTCGTGATCCACCCGCCTCCGCCTCCGAAAGTGCTGGGATTACAGGCGTGAGCCACCGCGCCCGGCCCTTGGCTTTTTTTTAAATCAAAAGCAAAAAACAAGATTCTTACTCTCAGAATGCACAGGCTACTGGAGAAGCCAGGAAGAAATCTGTATCATTACAAAGTACTTATCTCAGAAGGTTGTTATAAATATTAAATGAGAGTTATTTTATGTTATACATCTGAGATTGTGCCTGGAACATAAAAAGTATTAACTATTATAAGTACAGAGAGACAAATAATAAAAGGTCAGAGTTCTATGGTTATAGAATAGAAGGATGAGAAAGGAAGCTTCCAGGAGCTTAGGTGTACTTTAAGTCCATCTATCAAATAGTGATGCTTCATTATGACAGTGGGGCTAACAAGTTGCCAGTGTGCCGCAAGTCCACATGCAGGCAAAGATGGAAACATTTTCCAAATCTAAAATGTAGTTAAATATGTTGTACTTTGTAATTGTATATGAAATTTTTCCCTTCAGAATTACAAATCTCTTAGAAAACCATTTTATTTCCTTCTAAAACTAAGTTATGATCATCTGCTATTTAGCACAGAATTAAAAGTGAGGGATAAAATATACCAACACAGCAAAGACACATCTTGCTTTGCATATCTCGAGGAAGGCAATCAGCAACATGGAAAGATTACTCTCTGTTGATTGTTCTATGTTGAAAACCTTAAGATTCAGAAGATATAGGATTCCAGCTAGGCAGTTGTAAACTGTCCATTTGTCTTATGCAAGAGAGTTTCTTCAGCTTTCTGAACTTTTCTATATTTCACATACACATTCTAGTTCATACTCATATTCAAAGCTTGGCTAGAATACAATTAAAAATGTTCCAAAGTAAACTCAGCATATGTAACTCAAACATTCTACTAGGGTTTATTATTTCTAGTGGAATGGTGAAAAGATGGCTTGCTTTTATTTTTAAATACTTTACCTGAGTGATAAAATAACCCAAAAGCCACCATCAAGAAAGAAAAATTGAGAAGCCAAAGGCCCTGGAAATTCAAAGTACAACATCAGCTACAGAAAAGTAGGACCGGTGATGTTTTTGAATGCACTTATACTCCTTTCAAAAAATTATTAGACTTTATTTTTTACAGCAGTTTTAGATTCACAGCAAAATTAATAGATGATACAGAGAATTCTCAGGTACCCCCTGCTCCCACGCTGTGTAGCATCCCTTGTTATCAATGTCCTACACCAGAGTGGTACGTTCGTTACAAGTGATGAACCTACACAGACCCGTCATTACCCAAAGTCCATAGTTTACATTAGGGTTCACTTTGGGTGTTGTGTATTCTACCAGTCTGAATAATTAGAGTCTCTCTCTCTCTTTCTTTTCTTTTTTTTTTTTTTTGAGATGGAGTCTTGCTTGTTGCCCAGACTAGAGTGCAGTGTCATGATCTCGGCTCACTGCAACCTCTGCCTCCCAGGTTCAAGCTATTGTCCTGCCTCAGCCTCCTGAGTAGCTGGGATTACAGGTGCCCACCACCATGCCTAGCTAATTTTCATATTTTTATTAGAGATGGGGTTTCACCATTGTGGCTAGGCTGGTGTCAAACTCCTGACCTCCTGATCTACCCAACCCGGCTTCCCAAAGTGCTGGGATAAGAGTCCTGAGCCACCACGACCATCCTAGAGTATCTTTTTAAGAAGAATTCCCCTTGTGGTGAAAAGAAAACCTGAGTCTGAGAATGAAAGTGTTTTCAGTTGTAGTAAAATTGGAGCTGAAGCTCCAGAGACTGTGACAAGGGTGTGCCCTCAGGTAAGGGCAAAGACTTCTCAACCTAGAGCACTAAGAGTTAAAGCTGGGTAGCCTCAAGCCTTTGCATTGCTTTGTGTGGGCTTAATGGCTTTTACTGTTTAATGTGTTACAAAGGCTCTGGCCTTCAAAAGTAATGAAGTGCAAACATGAATGACAACTGAAAATTTAGTTTTACTGATGACTAAGAAGAAAGGGACTAGAAATAACACATTTTAGACTTTGACCTTGCGGAGAGTTCTTTACTCATATGAAGTGGGATGGGTGAAAACCAGCTTTTTTCTTTCTCCCCTCCCCCAATCCCGGCTTGCTTCAAGAATTCATATGTAAGCATACTTTGTAGAAATTGTGTATGTATTGCAATAAATTAAACTAGTGTATGTATTGCAGTAAATTAAACTAGTGGCTTCCAAATTGTTTGGCCTTGTCCCACAATAAATTTTTATGTTGCAATCTATTAAATATACACATATGTATCTGACACAAAATTATTAGTGTTAGTTTAGTTCTGGTCACAATCTATGTAACCCTAGTTTGGATGATGATAAAGTGAGTTAAACCTTCCTGCAGCACTGACTGGTAGGCAACATTTTTAAAGGGAGAAAATTAAACCTGATTATTCAAATTTAGAAGGATAACAGATATACGATCAGAAGGAGATGACTATTAATGTATTTTAACTCACAAAAACCTCTGGCTGGCCACGGTAGCTCATGCCTGTAATCTCAGCACTTTGGGAGGACAAGGTGAGCGGACCACCTGAGGTCAGGAGTTGGAGAGCAGCATGGCCAAGAAGCTGAATATACGAATTAGCCAGGCATGGTGGTGGGCACCTGTAATCCCAGCTACTCAGGAGGCTGAGGCAGGAGAATTGCTTGAGCACAGGAGATGGAGGTTGCAGTGAGCCGACACGGTGCGACTGCATTCCAGCCCGGGCAACCGAGTGAGACTCCGTCTCAAAACAAAACAAAACAAAAACAACAACAAACCCTTCTGATAAAGTCTTATATTGAGAGCTAATGTCAATTCAGTTAACTGGTTTTTGGAAGAAATGTCCCCAAAGTAATAAGATTAGCTGAAATGGGCAATTTCTAGTTTGGGGCTAATATTTTAATTTAAAGTGTTTTAAAAATGATCTGGACTAGATGGTATCCTGTTAATTCTTAAATTAAAAAAAAATGGAAACAACAGGTGTCTGTATTTTTAATCTTCCTCTACCCTTGGTATTTCTGATGCAATTTGTCTTCATAGGCCATTTTTAGAAATGTTTTCACAAACTAGAATAGTATTAATAGGCCTGAGGAGGGAAGTTCAGACTTGAGGAAATTTAGCCATTAAAATGTTCAGGACTTCCAGTATTTAGTTTTCTAGAGACAGAACATCAAGAGGAGAAAATAATTTAGATACAAGGATAGATCTGAATAAGAGTAGGTCAAATTAAAGTGTTTTTTTTTTGTTTATGTAACCTATATGCCTATGTGCAACAGAAAATTGAATATATAAGTTTGTATCTCGAAGGAGAAGTTTAGATTTGGAGAGATTTGGAAGCTTTGTTAGGACTGCTGTTTAACAAAATATCACAGACTACTTGATTTAAAAAACAGAAATTTATTTTCTCAAAGTTCTGGAGGCTAGAAGTTTAATGTCAAGGTGTTTAAAGTAGGATTGGTTTCTTCTGGGTCCTCTCTCCTTGGCTTGCAGAGATGACTGCCTTTCTTGCTGTGTTCTCACATTTGTCTTCCCTCTGTGTGCAAGGCCCCTTGGGGTCTCTCTCTGTGTCCAAATTTCCCTTCCCTCCCCTCCCCTCCCTCCTCCCCCCTCCTCTCCCCTCTCCTCCTTCCCCTCCCCATTCCTCCCCTCCTTCCCTCCCACCCTCTCTTCCTTTCTTTTTGTTTTTGTTGAAACAGAGTCTCACTCTGTTGCCTAGGTTTGAGTGCAGTAGCGCAGTCTCAGCTCACTGCAACCTCTGCCTCCTGGGCTCAAGTGATCTTCCCACCTCAGCCTCCCAAGTAGCTAGGACCATAGGCACACACCACTATACCTGGCTAATTGTTGAATTTCTAGAAAGGCGGGGTTTCACCATGTTGGCCAGGCTGGTCTCAAACTTCTGACCTCAAGTAATCTGCCCACCTCAGTCTCCCAGAGTGCTGGGTCTATAGGCATAAGCCACCGCACCCAGCCCAAATTTTCTTTCCTTATAAAGATGTCAATCAAGTTGGATTAGGGTCTACTTCTATGGTTTCATTTGAATTTAATGACCTCTTCACAGGTCCTGTCTCCAGATATAGTCACAGTGGTATGTCAGGGAACACAATTTAGCTCATAACAAGTTCCATCAGAACATAAAAGAACAGTAAATAAGCATATATTAAGCCTGGACTCCTTAGATGCACTTACATCTAATGATTAATAAAGGGCTGGAAATACATGACAACAACAAAAAGATGGTCAGAGATGTATACAGAGAGCCCGAAGGGTGAGATTCAAGAAAGTGAATTTTTTTTTTTATATGGAAGGTATGATCAAGGTTCAGCAGATACATCTAGTAATAGTAGTGAGGAAAAAATTATTTTGGATTGGATACTAGAAATTATGAAAGATCTTAGTGAAATCAGATTCTGATGCATGGTGCTGAAAGTTAGGTTTTGCTGGGTTGATAGCTAAATTGAAGGCCAAAAGAATAAACACAACCAGTTTACCAAGCCAGGGAAATAATAGATTTTGAAACTTGTAAGATCTCACCTTGTTAGAAATTATAAGCTGGGCTGTCTTACTAGATGGGTGATGTCTTATTTGTTTTGGGCTGCTGAAATATGTTAATATAACTGAATGACTTAAACAACATCCATTTATTTCTCCTAGTTCTGGAGGCTTGGATTCTGAGATTAGGGTGCCAGTGTGATCCAGTTCTGGTGAGGATCCCTTTCTGTCTTGCAGATAGCTACTGTTTGGCTGTATCCTCACATTATAGGAGAGAGAGAAAGAAAAAAAAAAGCTTTTTATTTTATCTCTTCTTATAAAAGCACTAATTTCTCTTATCTCTTCTTATAAAAGCACTGCTTCTTATAAGAGACACTACTACCTTCATGACCTAATTACTTCTCAAAGGCCCCATCTCCATATACCATCACATTGGGATTTAGAAATTCAATATGTGAACTTTAGGGGGAAACACTCTTTCAGTCCATAGCAGAAGTGACTTAAAGAAGCATAACACCTGAGTCATTATATATTGAAAATTCAAGACAAATTCTGGAATGCTGAAGCAAAGTGCTAGTTGGGTGTAAGATTTTTAGGAGGTTGTATGGGGGAAGCTGATACAGTTTTCCACAGGATTCTTCTTGATGTTATTAATACTATCAGTTGGACCAAACAAATAGGAATGTCTTGGACCAACTAATAGTAACATCAATAATAAATCTGAACTCATGATCTGAAATGTATCATTATCTTATACTTTGCTTTTTTTCTCCATATAAGATGGAGTTGAAAAGTAAGTAAGTGATCTCTTTATCTCCCTCAAGTACCTTTAATAGTTAGAGTCAAAACATCAGATAGTACTTTTTGTTGAGGATGATTTGATGAAAAGAATTTCAATAACAGGCTTAAGTATGGTTTTGGTCTTATAGGAATAGAGCACTGTAAGCAAATCAATACTAAGCTCAGCCATAAGTAGATATGATTGCTGGTATAATGGGTGAGCTGCCAACTGTCAAGTTGCTAGCAATTTTGATCCTGCAGTTGTTGGAATTTATATTTTGACTGTGTTGGGACCCTCAGTAGTTATATATTATTTTTCTTCTTTGTGTTCTCAAGTTCGAACTTCTGGTGTTAATTATGACTGCATACCTGAAGTTAAAAAATATAAAATTTTAGATTATTATTAGGAAAAAACCCCACATACTCCACCTATTAAATAGTGCTATTATTCTGTATTTAATTCTTGGCATTCTAATAAACAGGTCATTTCTATAACAGGTTCCTGTGGCCACCTTTTTTGTTTCTAAATGTTTTAACTTTTCTTTTTTGATTTTATTTTTTTTCTTGCTCCTGGCATCTTAAACCAAACCTAAAAATTACCAATATTTTCCTTCAGTGAATAACATTATATGACTGATAAATTGTCAAGGTTCATTCAGTTTCATGTCCTGCCCTTATAAATATTGGGGATGATCAAGGTATGCATTTAAAAAAATGTTAACATATGCTGGGTGGTAATGGCTTGCACCCATTTGAGGAACAATTTAAAATACATTTAGGAGTAAAAGCATACTACTAAGGCAAAACTTACCTCATGGTACACTGAAATTATTTAGCTACAGATCTTCCTTGTTTAAACTATGAATTAAAGATGAGAGATATTGTTATTTAATTTTATTTTTATTTCAGTGATTACACAGTATCTGACCCAAAAGCACACAGTAAATATTTGTTGAATAAGGAACTGAATTGGAAGTGATGATGAGATCAGTGTAGCACCGTTCCAAATGTAGGCCTTGAGAAGGAATGTCCAATACAGAGTAAACGGATACTAAAACATTTGGTTCCTTCTTAGTTGAGGGATTGTGAAAATAAAATAAATGTTTCTAAAGAACAGCCTCCAATTTTTCACTAAGGGATGGTAGGTCAAGATAAACATGAACTAAAATAATCCAAGAGGTATGGAAACACTGGCTTCTTCCAAAACAGAATAAATCTGCCACAGCTGTCATGGGTTTTCTCCTCTACCCAAGAGTTCAATACTAATTTAAAAGGAAATAATTCAGTCTTACCTGAAAATGGGCTATTGTTCTATTTGTCTTGTTAGTAAGCAGCAGCCACAGAAACATATAGGCTCATTTAAAAGAATAAGGTCACATCTATAGTGTGTTATATGCTCAGGGGTCAAATGAAGGATTCTGCAGGAAAGTACTGGTCATTCTCATTTGTGGGAGGGTTTCTGGAGATACTCAATAAAAATCTTGGGCTCTGAGAAAGCAGAGTGAGATAAGGAATTATAAAGACAGAACAGGAAAAAAAAAAAAACAGGAGAGCACACACCTACCATTCTTGTGATCTAGAAGGCATCTGTTAGGGGATGGAGATGGAAACCACACAAAAATAGATTGCTCACTTCCAAACTGATTAGCTATCTTTGTGTGTTGTTTGCTACATGTGTTTCTTTTTTGAAGAATTCTTTCTAGGGTCAATATGGAGAAGTGAAAATTCCTTGTTCAGAGTTCACTTTCTAAGTCCTTGGTTTAGAACTGAAATCAGAAATTGTCATTTGAGCTTGATGTATGTTTTTTTAATGGATAATGCATTAAGGATTTGTTAACAAGGAGTAAATGGTAATTTTCTATTCCAATTAGTTCTGCCTTTTGGGGGAAGAAATTGATTTTCCTCATCTTAATGTTTGAAACTCCGCAGTATCCTGTTTTTCATGCTTTGCAAAAGGGAATGAGGACATTTGGATACCAACAATTGAGGCATCATGCCTTAAAGGAACATAGGAAATATGTAGGTCTTCCTCAGTATTTGTGGGGCATTGTTCCAAGACTGTCCTTGGATACCAAATTCACCCAAGTCCCTGATCAAAAAGGCATGAATTTGCCTATAACTTATGCCAATTCTTCTGTATACTTTAAACTATCTCTAGAGTACTACTAATACCTAATACAAAATTATGTAAATAGTTGTTACCCTGTATTATTTAGGAAATAATGACAAGGCAAAAAAGTCTATATATGTTTGGTACAGAGGCAATTTTTTTTTCAAATGTTTTCCATCCCTGGTTGTGTAACCCATGGATATGGGGTTGGGGAGTGGGGGAAGGCCGACTGTGTGTATATATATATGTACATACTTTTTTTCTCCAACTTTAAGTTGTCTTTTTTTTTTTTTTTGAGATAATATCTTGCTCTGTCGCCCAGGTTGGAGTGCACGACTCACTATAGCTTCAGCCTTCTGGGCTCCCACAATGCTCCCACCTCAGCTTCCTGAGTAGCTGGGACCACAGGTGTGTGCCACTATGCCAAACTAATTTTTGTGTTTTTTGTAGTTAAGGGGTTTTACCACATTGGCCAGGCTGGTCTCCTGCTTCTGAGCTCGAGCGACCCACCAGGGCACTTTAGCCTGCCTGCCTTGGCTTCCTGAAGTGCTGGGATTACCAGCATGAGTCTCTAAGACTGGCAGTTATTTCTTGATTTTGTTTCTTATTAGTTAAGTTCTCAAGCTGTGGACATAGTTTCATCTGGTATTGGCTACTTTTAAAAAATTATTATTTTATTATTATTTTTAAATAATAGAGATGCTGTCTCAATATGTTGCTCAGACTGGTCTCAAACTCCTGGGCTCAAGCAATCCTCCCACTTCAGCCTCCCAAAGTGCTGGGATTACAGGCAGGAGCCACTGTGCCTACCTGCTTACTTTTATGAAACACATTTATCCCTCAATATTTTATTAGGAAACATTTCAAACATATAGCAAAGTTGGGAGAAGTTTAATACTCATATACACACAATTTAGATTTTACCACTGACATTTTACTATCCATAAATCCATCTTATCTTTTTTTTTTTTAAGAGACAGGGTCTCCCCTCTGTTGCTCAGGCTAAAGTGAAGTGTGGCTGTCATAGCTCACTGTAATCTTGAACTCCTGGATTCAAGTGGTCCTCCTGCCTCAGCCTTCTGAATGTCTGGGACTGCAGGTGTGCCACTACCCCACTTGGCTAATTTTAATTGTTTTTGTAGAGAAGGAGTCTCATTGTGTTGCCCAGGCTGGTCTTGAACTTCTGGCCTCAAGCAATCCTCTCACCTTGGCCTTCCAAAGTACTGGGATTACAGATGCAGGCCATAGTATCTGGCCCATAATTCCATCTTACTTTTGATACATTTCAAAGTAATTTGCAGCTTTCAGTTTACCATCCTTCAGTACTTCAGTTTACATATTATTAACTAGATTATTACCAACTTTAAAAGATTATTTATAAATAGGCATATTTGAAGTTTATTATCAAGTACACTTTCAGCCTAAAAACCACCACAAATTTGACACTATATACCTAAAGGAACTACTATTTGAAGAAAGAAAACTGGGTGCCTTCTGGCTCCACTAAGAAATCAGTTACGGTCTTTTAATCTTCCCCCACTCCCACATTCTTCCCCTCCCAATTGTTTTTCCATATATCTGCTGCTTCACATGCCCACTAGACACTGCTGTAACTCAAACCTTTTCTTACCTTTCATAGTATGATTCTAAAGAGCGTGTCTCTGCTTCTTGTTCTTTCAACCCATCCTTCTTGAAAATGCCTATTATTTACTCAAAACAGATTGGAGAGAGTTAAAGTATTGATTTTGTTGTTGCCTGGTTTATTGTCTTCAATGTAATTCAGAGATGTTAAATGGCAGGGAGTCACGTTGTTGCATTTTCCGTTACATAAAGGGGTAGGTTTCACTGGTGTTGAAGGCATGACCAGATGTTGTCAGACAGGGACTTTCACACCAGTTCATTGACTGATGCTTGCCTGGTTTGTGCAGATCATCTACAGAGCTATTAGAAAAGCTTCTGGCTTTTTCCCTGATCTCAAGAAATCTGGACTTCTGGTCTGGCAGGGAGCCTAAGACTTCGTATTATTATTATTATTATTTTCTGAGATGGAGTTTCGCTCTTGCTGCTTAGGCTGGCGTGCAATGGCGCAATCTTGACTCACTGAAACCTCTGCCTCCTGGGTTCAAGCGATTCTCCTGCCTCAGCCTCTGGAGTAGCAGAGATTACAGGCATATGCCACCATGCCTGGCTAATTTTGTATTTTTAGTAGAAATAGGGTTTTGCCATGTTGTCCTGGTTGGTCTCAAACTCCTCAGGTGATCTACCCACCTTGACCTCCCAAAGTGCTGGGATTACATGTGTGAGCCACCACACCCTGCCGGACTCTACATTTTTAAAAAGCTCCCAGAATTATTTTGACATACAGCAAATTTGGGGGAAATAAAAACAAGATTATTGGTCAAATGTTGCCAGTTTCTTTCTGGTGATCTTGACAAGTTATATATCCTCTTATAGTCCTCAATGTGTTTATCTGTAAAGTGAAGGGGTTGGACCAGATATTACCTACAGTTTCTTTATTTTGTAAATTTCTGAGCTCAGTTTAGTCCTTCAGAAGGAACGTTTGTAGGACCCATGTCTAGGAGAACAGAAGGAAACATGAGAAATAGAAAAGCAAGTCACATCACCTGGGTTCGAATGCTTTTTGCGTGGCATTGTGGAAGTCATAATATAATTGGAAGTTTCTTTTTCTCTAAGATGGGCATAGTAATAATTCTTCCTGCATGAAGTGGTTGCAAGAATGAAATGTGTGGCACAATATATGACAAATTCTAGCCATTCAAAAAATGTGCTGCTAATTTGTTTTGTTTGCTGTTGCACATGGATGGAAGGGAATGGGAGGTAGAGAGGTTATGAGAGGAGGAAAGATCTCCCATTAGTCTGTATTCTGGTGAGAATGAGCAGACTGGGCTCTAATTTCACCTTGATCTTCATCTCAATCTATGTCCCTTGGCAAATCATAGCATCTCTGGGACTTCATTTCTTGGACTGAGAAATGAAATGATGTAGATGAAATAGACTTCAATCCCCTTTCAAAGTTAAAACTCCATTCTGATGTGATTCTGATCATTTTTTCATGGCACTCCCTGACTAATGAATGCTGAGAATTGTAAAACTGATCGTATTTCCTCTCTTTGCTTTATCTTCTAAGTTATCTTCAAGTTGTATTTAGGACCAAAAATAAGCAACATAGAAGACTTTAGCAGAGCTGGTTTCCTAGATATGCATTCTATGAAGTCACATAGGGCTCTATGTTTAGAAGGGCCATGGTTCTGGTTTTATGCTCCTAGTTAATATTGCTGTCCTGAAATACTTAATTTTTAACAAGGAACCTTGCATTTTCATGCTGTTCTGTGCTCTGCAAATTATATAGTCAGTCCTGGATCTTAGCATATGTTTCTCTGTTTTAGCCTCATCGTATTTGTCGTGCATCCTAAATTTATTGTCTTTTTTTCCCCTAATTGCCCTATTTGTGTTTT
Organism: Callithrix jacchus; assembly: GCF_049354715.1. NCBI lineage: Eukaryota > Metazoa > Chordata > Mammalia > Primates > Cebidae > Callithrix > Callithrix jacchus. The sequence continues at coordinate 78,531,350 of NC_133513.1, read as the reverse complement.
TTGAGATATCATGTATTCATTTGGTAAATAGGCAGAGAATGGATACAGACATTATTCTTCTATGAAGATTTGCCTCCCAAAACCATAGCCATATTTGGCTTCTAATGTCAAACCTTTAACAGCATTTACTGTTTTTCATTCATTTTGGTATTAAATTATATATTACCTTGCTTCACTACCTAAATTTGCCTTGTGGAAATACTAAAACTTCTCAGGTTGTTATAACCTTTTTGAATTTTTATATCCCCAACAGTGCCCATCTTCATGGGTATTGCTCCTAACAGCCTCCCAGAAAAATAATTTCTGAATTAATTTAACTAGAAATTGATTTGATTTAACAGGCTAAAACAAGAAAGGAGGGGAGATTTTAGCAAAGAGAAGATAACCCCAAAGGATGGCCACAGAAGATAATTGTTTATCATTGCTTGATTTCTACTCCAAAAACCCCTAGGCCAGGTTTGGTGGCTCATGCCTATAATCACAGCACTTTGGGAGGCCAAAGTGGGTAAATCACTAGAGTTCAGGATTTTGAGACCAGGCTGGAAACATTGTGAAACCCTGTCTCTACTAAAAATAAAAACAAATTTGCCAAGCATGGTGGCCCATGCCTGTAGTCCCAGGTACTTGGGATGCTGAGGTGGGAGGATCACCTGTAGTCCCAGGTACTTGGGATGCTGAGGTGGGAGGATCACCTTATAGTGGAATTGCACTCCAGCCTGGGTGACAGAGCACAACCCTGTGTCAAAACAAACAAAACAGTAGTACAGTGATTCTCAATATTTTTGGTCTCCAGAGCTCTTTACAGTCTTAAAAATTATTGTATACCCATACAGATTTTTTTTTTTTTTCTTTCATGATAGGGTTTCACTCAGTCCCCCAAGCTGTAGAGCAGTGGTGCGATCTTGGCTTCTTGCAGCCTGGACCTCCCGGGCTCAAGGCATCCTCCCATCTCAGCTTCCTGGGTAGCTAGGACTACTGAGACACCACCACACTCAACTAGTTTTAGTATTTTTTGTAGAGACAGGGTTTTGCCATGTTTCCCAGGCTTATCTCAAACTCCTCCTAAGTTCAAGCAATCCTTCTGCCTTGGCCTCCCAAAGTGCTGGGATGACAGCTTGGAGCCACAGTGACTGGCCCCCAGATAGCTTTTAGTGTGGCTTATAGCTATTGCAATTATATGAGAAGTTAAAACAAATTTCTACAGTATTTATGAAATTTTTTATATTGTTGAGACGGAGTTTTACTCTTGTTACCCAGACTGGAGTGCAATGGCACGATCTCGGCTCACCGCAACCTCCGCCTCCTGGTATCAAGCAATTCTCCTGCCTCAGCCTCCCCAGTAGCTGGGACTACAGGCGTGTGCCACCATGCCCAGCTAATTTTTTGTATTTTTAGTAGAGATGGGGTTTCACCTTGTTGACCAGGATGGTCTTGATCTCTTGACCTTGTGTTCCACCCGCCTCAGCCTCCCAAAGTGCTGGGATTATAGGCCTGAGCCACCAAGCCTGGCCATGAAATTTTTTAAATAGCAAAAATGTTACATGTTAACTTAGTATTTTTTATTGAAAATATTTTTTCCAAACAAATGTTATGATGAATGACATTATTTCATGGTTTGCAAATCACTCTAATATCTGAATTGATAGAGGACAGCTGGATACTCATATCTACTTTTCATTCTTTCTGTTGTGATACCATGTACCTTCTGTAAAACTCCAACATACACTTGTGAGAATATATGAGTATAATTGGCAAATAATGCTTTATGGTTATTATGAAAATAATTTTTACTCCATAGACCCCTTTAAAATGTCTCAAGGACCCTAAGTGTTCCCTGGACCACACTTTGAAAACTGATTCAGTAGAGTGACATCTTCCTGCCTGATATTTTTGGAATCAAGATAGTAAGTTCTACACTGCTATCTCCATCCCTTTAGCTGAGGTAGGTGGAATTTTGCTCTGAGGCTCAAAAAATAGGATACTTTATCTTCATATTTGCCAGCCTGTATTGGCCATTGATTTGCCCTAAAACTGAAAGAGAAAAGCATTGAGAGATTTGAGAGTTTTTAAGGATTCTTTCCATTCCTTACTTGCGTGTTATAAATGATGGACAGATACAGAGAAGAAGCCAAGTGTGGAGATACCTTCATACAGTGCTTTTATACAATGTTTTTAAAGTTTCTTAATCTAGGTGATTTTGTTCTATTTTTTAAATTTAATGTTGGGAAACAATGGGAGGTGGGTCTGAATGAAACCTCTGGTGAAAAAAAGACATGATTGAAATAATTACTGGAATAAATTACTGAGTCATTCTGGGTCTGATGTTTTATACATTTTAATGCATATTTTAATTGCTGTAATTTGAAAATATGCATCATGCACTTAGTTCCAATTCCCTACTTTTGGCAGTTCTGCATTATCAGGTTTAGGAGTGCTAGAGTTGACATTGATTATGCAGAATAATGTTATTGACAGGCTTTTGTTATAAGTGATATTTAATTTTGGGGGTCCTTTTCCTGCATTCCTTCTCTTTGCTAATATCTCTCCTTTCTTCTTTTAGCCAGTTAAATCAACTCGATTTCTAATGAAATTAACTAAAAAATTATTCTTCTGGGAGGCTGTTAGGAGCAGTATCCATGAAGGTGGGCTGTTGGGGATATAAAAATTCAAAGAGATTATAATAACCTGAAAAGTTTTAAGATGTCCACAAGGCAAAGTTACATAGCGATGCAAGGTTATATATAATTTAGTACCAGTATGAATGACAAACAGTAAATGTGCTGTTAGGTTTGACATTAGGAGGGAAATATGGCTAGGAGTTTTGGGAGGTAACTCTTCACAGAAGAATAATGCCTTTATTTATCCTAGGGATGCTACATTAAAAAATAAGGTTCTTCGCATTTACTTCTAACCCAAGAGTTTTCAGTGCTAACTTCGTAGCTAATCTTTATGAACTTGTTTTAAACTGGTATTTGGAACAAAATTGTATTTCCTAGTGGCAGATCAACAACTGGAGGCAGGAAGAAACTCTTAGGGAGCTATAACTGGTTGTTGAAGATTAGTGTTCTGTGTTTAATAAACACGTCTCCCTAAAATTGTAAGTAGACTGGCTTTAGGAAACACATAGGTAATTTTCATTTCTGTCTTTTTTGTTTTGTTTTGTTTTGTTTTTGAGACAGCTCACCGCAACCTCTGCCTCCTGGGTTCAGGCAATTCTCCTGCCTCAGCCTCCTGAGTAGCTGGGACTACAGGTGCGCACCACCATGTCCAGCTAATTTTTGTATTTTTAGTAGAGACAGGGTTTCACCATGTTGACCAGGATGGTCTCAATCTCTTGACCTCGTGATCCACCCGCCTTGGCCTCCCAAATTGTTGTGATTACAGGCGTGAGCCACCGCTCCTGGCCCTCATTTCTGTCTTACACATCCATTCAAAGCATTTGTCTGTGGCATTATTGTGATCTTGTGAGATAACTGTCTTCCTTAGGGAAGAGACACATTCTTTCTTCTAGTGTGGTCTCCCTTACTAACCATCTGGGAAAGAGGCTGCTGCTGAGATTGTTAGCTGGGATTCAGAAGGTGAATTTTATTCAGCAAACTTGGGTTAGCGCAAGAGGGTAAGATTTACATTGAGCCTGAATGTCTTAGTGATTGTATGGCCTTGGGCCAATTACTTAATTTTTGAGGATCTGGTCTATGAACACATATTTTTGGAAGATTTATTGTAGTAATAATGTTGAAGATAAAAGAAGGAGAATCTTGATACTCCAAAACCAACTATTTGGTTTGCTGCTTAATAGTCATGAGATAAGAACATGAGCTAAGACACTTGCTAAGAGACTAACAAAGAGGGAGCAGATGAAAGAGATTATTAAATGGAATCAATAAGTTTAGTGACCAATTGGATGCAGGTGGTATGAGAGTGGTATGGCTCTTGGCATGCTCTAGCTGCCAGAACTGGCTGTCTGACGTCATTTGCTGAGGTGTCTAAAAGAAAAGGGAATAGGGAGGTGTGGTGGGTGCGGAGTTTCACTTAGGTCATGCTGAATTTAAGGAAAGAATGAAGAGGAGTGGGGAAATTAATTACAGGTGTACAAGTGTGGCATTAGTTTATGTATTTTGGCCTGGAGGTCAAGGGAAATTTGGGAGAAATCAATTCTTTATGTGGTAGATGAAGCCATGAGTATGGATAAAGCCACCCAGGAAAAAAGTACAGAATGAGAGATCTGGGATTGCCCTAGATCAGGAAAAGTTGGCTGGCTGTCTTTCATGGGGTGGGGGACAAGGGGAGGGAAAGCATTAGGACAAACACCTAATGCATGCGGGGCTTAAAACCTAGATGACGGGTTGATAGGTGCAGCAAACCACCATGGCACTTGTATACATATGTAACAGTGCTGCACACTCAGCACATGTATCCCAGAACTTAAAGTAAAATAAAAATTAAAAAAAAAGAAAAAGAAGGAAGGATACACAGAGAATGATAGCTCTTTCTCCAGGAAAACCACACACAGATATTTGTAATAAGTTCTAACTATGAAGCAAATTAGCTTTCAATACAGGACCTGTTTGGAAGGAATTTAAGGACAGACATGCTTACAGGGCTCAGCCAACAAAAGTCAGTGGTTGCTCCCCCCCAGATAGATGTGCACAGAGTCCCCTGGGGATAGATAGACAGGAACCCAGATGTGCTCCCGAGGGGTGGGTGCTCATATGTGCAGTGCTGTCCTTTCAGTTTCTTCAGGAAAGAAAACCAAGCTTTGAGGATCAGTGTTAGTCAAAGGCCGGGGCTCTCCTCCAGGAGATGAAAGTGGCAGCGTGGAAATAACCACATGTGATAATCCCCAAGAGGCAGCCAGCCACAAGGCAACTGGCAGAAGTCTGCTGCCTCAGTAACATCTTCCCAAGTTGCCCAAGGTCTGATCTCTGGTGTTTTGATACTGCCTCAACTCCCAAAAATATTTTTCTCTCTTCCTCTTTTTCTACCTTTATTTTTCTCCACTTGTTTAATTTATCATATATGTATTTTTTAGTTGCCTACTTGGTATTACACATTCAAATCTTGAATTATCCAAGATTATTCTATTAATATTTAGCAAATGTAACATGCTAAATGACTTGGGATTTCTGATTCTTTTATATCTTAGGCAGAATACAAATTGATTTTTTTTTAAAAAAGTTCCCTTATTCTTTTGATCTGCTTAAAAGTGACTTCAACAAAATTATTTTAATTAATTAATACAATGCTTTTATAACTGTAGTTTGTTCTTAATACTTTTATTGTCCTTTCTTCTCAATTTCTTTCCTTTTAAATTTCTTCTACTATAAACCACCAACATTCTTTTTCAGAATAAAATTATAGTTATAGTAATACTGTTCATATATTTAAAATATTAATATTAATAAACTAACATTTATTAACCTTTTACTGTGGGCAGGCCATAAATTTTCATTTAATCCTCCCAATGACTGTGAGGTGAGTACAGTACTGCTGTTATCCTCATTTTCATGATAAGGAGAATAGAGCACTGAATGTTGAGAAATGTGCCCAGGGTCATGAAATACCTAAGCAGATGGAACTTGAATTCATGGTGGCTGCTACCAGAGTCCCAGATCTTAGTTCTGTGCTATCGTGTTAGGCCTGTGGACCAGTCTGGCTTTTTAGCTGAGGAAACTGTGTTTCAAGTTAGAGACTGCAGAGAGGAACCAAAGCTGGTGTTGGAATGAAGACAAGGGCCCAGCAAAACCTGTCTCTGTCTCCTACCCTATTTTACCCAAACTTTCTCTCTATTATAGCCTTGACTTAACCTTACATAGGAACAGTGATAGTTTTTTATATTAGTATTTCATGCATAATTTTCTTGCTTGTGTGAGAAAAACATTGGTTATGTGTGGAGGAAGAACAGATGTACTTTTTGTTGTTGTTGTTTTTGAGCCTGAGTCTCACTCTGTCACCAGGATGGAGTACAGTGGCACACTCTCTGCTCACTGCATCCTCCGCCTCCCAGGTTCAAGCAATTTTACCTCAGCCTCCCAAGTAGCTGGGACTGCAGGCGTGTGCCACCATGCTCAGCTCATTTTTGTATTTTTAGTAGAGACAAGGTTTCACCATGTTGGCCAGGATGGTCTTAATCTCTTGACCTTGTGATCTGCCTGTCTCGGCCTCCCTAAATGGGGAGCAGATGTGAGCCATCATGCTGGCTGAAGTTTTGTTTTTTGTGGCTGGATATTTTTGAGCTTTAAAGGCTGCTGCTTACTGGAAGCTGTTGTATTAACCATTATTGATAGGTACAGTAAATGTTAGGAAAAATACCAAGTCTCATTAATCATGGATCTTCCAGTTGTGTCCAAGTTGAACATGTTTGGCAGCTAATACAAGCACATCGACCCTTTGAGAGCTTCATGAAAGATTAATTTGCAGAACAGCTATTGTCTAAGTGGAAAATAATAGGAAATGAGTTCAAACCTCAGTCCAGCTAAGATATTTTGAAATTTTAGTTTTTAAACTGATCAGTTGTTGAGGAAATAGTTTATAGTAAAGTAGACTTTTATTCCATCTTAATATAGAACTGATTAACATAGGTCTTCATAAGACAATTGTATGCTTAATGAAAATTTAATACCTTTTCTCAAATATTTTCAAAACATTCTAAAGATTAAAAAATACAAGTAAAACATTACATATTTTTTGCCTCACCATCCTTATCACCTTATTTTAAATATATGGGTTTTAAGAGTCAAATAATTGTTAATATATTCTGGCCAATCATTGGGAAAAAGATTTTTTTACAGTAGTTATACATTTATTAACTCATCAAACTAGCTCATTAGATGCCATGATGTTTTTCTTTCTTCTTCTTTTTAAAGACTTCATTTTTTAGAGCAGTTTTAGGTTCACAGCACAATTGACAGGGAGGCACAAACGTTTCTTATATGCCTTCTGTCCATGGTGTTTTTAAAAGTCAGTATTCCAATTAGTACATTATAAGTACAAAGAAACTGAAATGACTTTAGTACTTTATAGCATATTATATGCATTTTTGGAAACATTAAGTTATCTCTGGAACTCTTTCTATTAACAGAAATTATATGTACATATACATATGTATATGTGATTCATTTGTGTGTCTTATATAAATGTTATCACACTCTAAGCTTACATGTAGTATTTTTAGTGGTAGTAAGATATCTTGAATAAATGCACGAGGAGGAAGGAATGCAAGTGAAAGATAATGATGTTGTCATTTTTTCCTAGCTAGAGGAAGTCCAGGCTGGGCGTGGTGACTCACTCCTGTAATCCCAGCACTCTGGGAGGCTGAGGTAGGTGAATCATTTGAGGTCAGGAGTTTGACAGCAGCCTGGCCAACGTAGTAAAACCCTGCCTCTACTAAAAATACAAAAAATGCACAGGGGTCTCACTATGTCACCCAGACTGGAGTACAATAGAGCAATCATAGTTCTCTGCAGCCTTGAGCTCCTGGGCTCAAGTGATCCTACTGTGTTAGCTTCCCAAGTTGCTGGACTACAGGCATATGCCATCTTGTCTGGCTACTTTTTTTGTTTGCTGTTTTTAGAAATTAGGTCTCGCTATGTTGCCCAGGCTCATCTGGAACTATTGGCATCATGTGATCCTCCTGCCTTAGCTTCCCAAAGTGCTGGGATTACAGGCATGAGCTACCATGCATGGACTGAATAACAATCTTTAAAAGCATCTTCTTCATATTTAGATTATTTAGACTAATATACACCGTGTGCTATTATTTGCTACTTTGTACAAAGAAAACCGAATAAACAACCTGTGTAGATGTTATAAGCAATTTGGTAGTCAAACTAGTTCACATTAAAAAAAAAAATCCCTGATACCTGCATACCAACCTGAGGTTTCCCTTACCTTTGGGTTATTCTCCCCTCTATCTTAGAGTTCCCCTTTGGACTCAAGCCCTCCCTTTACACCTTCCCATTTGGAAGCATTTGCTGCTGGGCCCAGTAGCTCATGCCTGTAACTTTAGCACTGCCGAGGCAGGCAGATTGCTTTAGGTCAGGAGTTTGAGACCAGTCTGGCCAACATGGAGAAACCCTGTCACTACTAAAAATACAAAAAAAAAAAAAAAAAAAAAAATTAGCCAGGCGTGGTGGTGGGTACCTGTAGTCCCAGCTACTCAGAAGGCTGAGGTAGAAGAATTGCTTGGAACCTGGGAGGTGGAGGTTGCAGTGAGCTAACATCAGGTCATGCACTCTAGCCTGGGCAACAGAATAAGATCCTGTCTCAAAACAAACAAACAAAAAGAAAGCATTTGCTCCATCATGAAAGAGACCAGCACATTGGCAGATCGTCAGTCATTCCTATTCTTGTCTTCCAAAGCAGTTCCCCTTCATATATGGCAAGAAAATATTATTTTCCAAGTATGCCAACAATTTGCTGTTTAATCCTCTGGACTTTAGTTGGAACTTAAAGGGTGGCTCTTTTTTTCCTACCATCTTATTTCAAAAGGACTATTACTCGCCTGCCATTCTTGATTCATACCAATCACAGCCAACAACTTGAGGTACAAATCCTTGTGTGCTGTTAGTTTACTTGGAGTCAGTGAGGGGTTTTGCTTGTCAGAGAAGTCAGCATTTCCAAGAATGGAGAGGAGAGAAAAGAATAAATTATTTTGCATTGCTTTAAAGTGGTTCAGATTTACACAGAAAGAATTCAGCATTAGCCATATCACCTGGAGTTCACAGTTATCAACTAGACTGAAAAAATGTGCAGGTGCTTGTATAGTGTGAACAAAATTTGCACTTCTTTTGCTAAAGAGCAAGCTGTGCTTGTCACTGTTTCTGAATTTGACTCTGGACACTCTCTGGCAGCCTATTGAAGAAGTCACTCACTGATCAGAGGCAGAACTTGTCTTAGCATGCACAGAGAATCATTTGCTCATGTTCTGCCCAAATCACAAGTCACCCTGCTGGGATGTCTGAAGGTGCAGATGAAAAGACAATGCAGGACATGTGAACTTAACTGAAGTGAGATAATTCCCAGGAAATCCATGGTTTTCATTTTGTAGGTCTTCTAAGACCTATTAATGGCAATTTGCAGAAAACTCAATAGATTACTGACACCAGGTGGTTAGCAACATTTCAAACTCTCCAGCACAGAATTCTTTGATTTTTTTTTTTTTTTGAGGTTAGCTGATTTATTTATTTTTGTTTAGGTAAAAATGACATAAGAGTCACTATTTTAACCATTTTAAAGAGTACAGTTTATTGACTTTTAGTACTTAGCACATTTCTTTTTTTAAATTCTTTTCTTCTTCTTCTTTTTTTTTTTTTTTTTTTGGAGGTAGGGTCTCACTTTGTCGCCCAGGCTGGAATGCAAGTGCCAGTAATATGATCTTGGCTCACTGCAGCCTCTGCAGTTCAGGTTCAAATGAGAATTCTTTGAATTTTTAAACACTAAGGCCATGAAGCACCTTAGCAATCATCTATCCCTATTAATTGGGATATCCCATCATCTATCCCTATTAATTGTACACATTATAAACCTGAGGCCAAGTGAGCCCCTTACTTGCCTGAGGTCTATATAGCGGTAGCGCCAGGATTCCTGACCTTCAGTACTGCTGTCTTTCTACTAGTTCAAATCCAACAATATGATTACCAATTATATGCTTGTCTCTCCAGAAGATGATTATTTACTTGGGAAAAATCTATACGCTTCCAAATACTTCAATTCCTATCCAGTCTTATCCACGAGAGAAGTGGGCCAAGTCTAAAGACCGACCATTATGCTTGTAATGGTGGAAATGACTAATCTGTTTGGGTAGGTACCGTTACATGTTCAACACAACTAAGCAAATCCCCATTTCTGATTCCATGGTCACTGGGCAACAATCTTTTTATAGTTTGGCCTGTTGTGTAGGCCTGCCTATGGGAAGAAAATATTTTAATGGTGCTGAAGGGAATTTTCCAGTCTGTATGATACTTAAATTGTTCATGATGTTTTTAATAAGTTGGTATTTAGGTTTTATCTTTTAAAAAGGCATCCTAAGGCAAGAGTTGTATTTTCTGCAGAAATTCTATTGTACTAAAAGGTTTATATGGTTAAAACATTTTTTTGGTAGGGCATATGAGTGAGTCTGAAAGCTAACATTGCAATAATTAAAAAAGAGAGCCCTCCACAAATGTTTCTTTGAAATGATTATTTCTTTAAAATTATTCTTTTGTCTTAATTGGATGTTTAAGCCAAAATACAGATTATGAAAATAATGCTGCAAATCTTTTGAAGTTCACAAACTTTATTTCACCCTATTACCTAAAGAGCTGAAATATTTTTGAGGTACCTTTATACAGTTGTATAAACTTACAAATATATAGTTTTATAATCCAGGTAACTGAAGATACATAACACTCTCAAAACGGCGTCCAATCAGGTGCTACTATAATTTCCATTACTCTTTGTGAAGATTCTCTTAAGTTTATAGTTCACTATTTCAGATTATCTTTAGTTCAATGCCAAATTTATTGGTATAGGAAGAAGCAAGGAAAATGAAGTTAAAATACTCTTTTACATTTTACTGTTGCTTAATCTATATAGAGATTACTGTTGCTATTTCAAATAAACTTTAATGAACTTGCATAGAAGTACCTGTCTTTCATTAGTGGGGAAATGAGACAGTCTTTGAAATTAACAAGATAAGATTGTGAAACATATGTACTCTGCATTGTTGACATTTCAGAAGTGAGTACTGAACTGGGAAATGCAGGTTGTAGTGTATGCCAACCATGAGAAAATGCTTAATTTTTTTTTTTTTTTAATTTCAGTTCTGTCTTAGTCTGCTCAGGCTGTCATAACAAAATACCATAAATTAGGTGGCTTAAACAACAGAAATTTATTTTATCTCAGTTCTGGAGCCTGGAAGTCTGAGATTAGGCTGCCACCAGCATGGCCAGGGACTGGTGAGGGCCCAATTCCTGGCTTCTTGACAGCCACCTTCTCATTGTATGCTCCCATGGCATTCCCTTGGTGCTTAGAAAGCAGAGAGATTGTTCTCTCTTCCTCTTCTGATAAGGCCATGAATCTATCAGATTATGACCCCTCCATTATGATCTAATTTAACCCTTAATTACCTCCCCAAAGCCCTGTCTCCAAATATAGTCACATTTGAGGGTTAAGGATTCAACCTATGAATGTAAAGAGAGGGTAATATAGTCCTCAGCAAGTTCTTTGCTATGTAAGATGCCAGCTCCAGCGGTTACAGCCTATAGTCTTAAAACCAATTAGGCAATATAATGTCAGTTTTGATCTCTCAATACATTTTCCCCAAGTATGTTTTGTTAGATTTTCCCGGGAAGAATCATTTATAATTCTCATTGCATTAAACTGCTCCTCAGGGGACAGATGCCAATCTCTAGCGTTTATAAGGTTTATGCGACTTTCAACAGCCTTGTAGCACTCTAGTTGGTGGGCTTAACGAAATTTGATTCTAAAAAATATATTAAAACTGCATCTCTGTCTAATAGTTTTCCCCCCACGCCCCCTGAGATAAGAGTCTTATTCGCTCTTGAACTGCACTCTCACCCAGGCTGGAGTGCAGTGGCACCATCTTGGCTCACTGCAACCTCCGCCTCCCAAGTTAAAGCGGTCCTCTCGAGTAGCTGGGATTATAGACACATGCCATCATGGCAGGCTAATCTTTGTGTTTTTAGTAGAGATGGGATTTCGCCATGTTGGCCAGGCTGGTCTTGAACTCCTGGCCTCATGTAATCTGCCTGCCTCAGCCTCCCAAAGTGCTGAGATAACAGGTGTGAGCCACCACTACTGGCTGTCATTTTTGTTGTTGTTGTTGTTGTTTTGAGAAATAGTGTCTCTCTGTCACCCAGGCTGGAGTGCAATGGCACGATCTTGGCTTCCTGCAACGTCTGCCTCCCGTGTTCAAGCGATTCTCCTGTCTCAGTCTCTTGAATCGCTGGGATTACAGGTGCTCGCCACGATTGCCCATCTAATTTTTGTATTTTTAGTAGAGACAGGGTTTCATAATATTGGTCAGGCTGGGCTCAAACTCCTGACCTCAGGTGATCCACCTGCCTCTGCCTCCCAAAGTCCTGGGATTACAGATGTACGCCACTGTGCCCTGCCTGTCATTTGGTTTTTAATCTCCAAATATTAACCATCATTCTGCAGGTATGTTCCTGCAAATGACTTGCACCCTGATAATATATTTATCAATTTGAGTATTTTATGCATGTTGACATAAGAAATCACTAATAGACTTTACAGAGATGAACATAGACTGAATATATTTGTAACAATTTTGCCTTTATAGATGTCTGTACACTTTGCTATGAGACACAGCCTATAACTTTACTATTCATTTAAAACATTTATTAATGATTTGAGATGTAGCTGCCAGGCAGTGAGCTCGCTGCTGGGTACACTGTAGGAAAAAAATGTGCTTTTGCTATTAGGAGTTTACTGTTTTAGGCAAAACAGTCCAAAACACACAAAGTAATGTATTAAGAGCTGTGAGAAGACTCTCTATAGCTTAGAGTCAAAGGACCCAGGAAGAAAGCTAACACAGACTGAGTAGCACTTCTAAGGGTCTTTTTCAAAAGCATTTTATTCCTCCCACAAAATGTAAAGATCATAAGGGATTGTAATATGTGCTTAAAAGCATTGGAAGAACAACTATATACATGAATTGTATTTGTGAGCTTGTGATACCCACTAACAACCACTTTCTAAAAGACTATTTTCAGTTGCTCTTTTTATTTCATATACAAAAAAAAAGTTTAAAGAAGGTTTCCAAGATAAATGTAAATGTTGATATATTTGAGGTCTTGAAATGAATATTTTTCATGAGTCCTCCTTTTCTGATGATGAAGTTTTTGTCTTCCACTCTATCCTGTAATGGACAATTAAAGAGAGAATTTTAGATTAAGATCTAAAATTAATCAATTAATTAACTGAAGTTAATCAATTCAGTTCTCTCTGTGTCCTTTGCCCTCCCCACCCCAACTCAGAGTTCAGATTAATTCACCTACTTAGGGACACTTTCTCTGAACCCTCAGGCTAAGTCAAGGCCCCTCAGATGTAGGATTGCCAGAAAAAGATACAGGGCATTCAGTTCAACCGAACTATTTATTTATTTATTGGAGATGGAGTCTCCCTCTGTTGCCCAGGCTGGAGTGCAGTGGCGCAATCTCGGCTCACTGCAAACTCTGCCTCCCAGGTTCAAGCAATTATCATGCCCCAGCCTCCTTAGTAGCTGGGATTAAAGGTGTGTACCACCACAACTGGCTAATTTTTGTATTTTCAGTAGAGATGGGTTTTGCCATGTTGGCCAGGCTGGTCTTGAACTCCTGGCCTCAAGTTATCTGCTGGCGTCGTCCTCCCAAAGTCCTGATGTTACAGGTGTGAGCCATTGTACCTGACCTAGTTCGACTGAACTTTGGATAAGCAACAAATAATTTTATGGCAGAAGTATATTTTATATGTTGCATAGAACATAATTTATACTAAATTTTTTATTGTCTATCTAAAATTCAAATTTCACTGTGCATTCTGTATTTTATTTGCTAAATCTGGTAACCCTACCTAGAAATACAGTTTCACAGAAACCTGTGCATTCCTTCATTGTAGCCAGCAGATTTTGCAATTTAATATTGTTAAGGTCCTTGCACTCCATGTGTTTCCAAAAGGTCAAAACTATGTTTAAAGCTTAGCTTTTTTTTTTTTTTTTTTTTTTAAGCTCATTGTGATATTCTTAGTACCTAATCTAGTGCCTGGGCTACACAAGTATTTGTTGCCTGAACTAATAAACATGTGAATGGATGATAAACAAATACTTGGATAATAAACAAATAGTTTACATGCATCCTGGTAACTATTTTTCAACTCTAGTACAAACTCTTTTTACTGATGTTTAAGCCTTTCCTTAGTATTGCCAGTGTCTTTTTTTTTTCTGCATTAACTCCCACACAGTTTGGATTGCTCACTATTTCCTCAGCTAATGTTGCATTTTCCATATTATTTGCCCTCTTTCCATCATTGCTCATACCCATCTCATATATGTTACTTCCTTGTTAAAGGCAGCTACATAATATGACCTCATTATGCTTTTTAAGACTCATGTCACTTCTATGTTGGATCATTATTTGTTGTTTTTCTCATTCTTTACATCAGTATGCAAGATTATCTGCCTTATTAGACAGAAGTTTATCTTGTGTTCTGTAATACCCAAATATTAGACATAGCAGCTAATTCTACAGATTTTGCTGAATTGAATTTACAGTGGTGAAACTTAACATAGAATTTTAGGGATGGAAAGGGTCATGTAGGAAGGTCATTTCTTCAAATATGTCATTTAATGACAAGGAAAGTATAAGAAAAAGAACTCTTGGGTTTTAGTCTAGTCAGTGTGTCTTCTAGCAAGTATGTCAAATGTGGTCTTTATTTCTACTGCTAAATAGGTAAGATGAACACATTTAACTATACCAGGCCTGTTTGTGTTGTTACTATTTGTTTTGCTGTTTAATTCTGTGAAGGAGGGATTCGAAATAGAACATAGTTCCTTTAAAAACTAAAAGTCTGTTTGAAACGATGTAGTAGAGTGAGAGTAACAATGAAGATTATTCTCACAAAAATAGGCAGAAAACAGTACCCTTAAAATATATATTCATATATATATATATATATATATATAATATTGAGTATTTCCTACACAGTTGTAGCTGCAATTGTTCTGAGCATAGCCTAGAACTTTTTGCAGTGTTGACTTTATATAACATGCTCATTATGTGTTGCTGTAAAACACTAATGTTAAGATTTCTCATAAATTAGCTAAATTAGGGCTATGTGTCTGTTACTTGAGTAAAATAAGCTAGTGCTACTAGTCTAGTAGTAACGAGGTACTTGGCAGTATACAATTCTTAATTTTGGTGTCTAATTATATTACAAATGATAGTTGTATTCTTTTAGTAAGGTTTTGGGAAAATAACACCTTTTTTTTAGTTCATTGCTTATCTAATCAAATTTCATAGAAGAAAATAGGAAGCAATTGTATAATGATTAGAACTCACATATCATGAAATTCTGATCTTTAGCCCACCTCTTTCGAAATGATAATTTCTAGATTCCAGTTCATTTGGATTATAAAATACCAATTACTGTTTAATTGCTTTTTTATAATCTAAGCATAATTTTTTAGATGATCTATTTAATATTTATCTGACAAAATCAAATATAGGCAGTACTGTCTCCAAAAATATTAAAAACAAATACACTCTATCTGTACAAATCAGGAGCAACTAAGATGATTTGTTTATATTGAATTTCTCAAAATATAATGTTTTCCTTAAAATGACTGGCCTTATCCTTAGATTGGTAGGCATATGGTCAAAGAGAGTGGAAGTTACCTATGTCTGGATTTCATTTAGAGAGCCCTATGCCTTGTTCATAGTAAGCCTTTAATAAATGTTCGGTGATAGCTTTAACATTTTAAAACCATGTATTCCAACTGCACATAGTAAACAACTCTATTTTTCAGAATGTACTGGCATAGGTTGACTCTACTTCAGTTTATATGGTCTTAAAATATTAACTGGAAACTGTGAAATAGATTTTCTTAATGTAATTTTATTTAACCCTCTGAGTTGCCACCAAAACTTGGTAGCATAATAAGGTCTCTTTTTCATGAAGCTCATGGACATTCTTTTTTGTTTTTTAATACCTGAATTTTACTCTTTTGTCTTTGATCATTTTGTTGTTGTTTGTTTGTTTGTTTATGGGATTCTTATGAGTCTCTAGGATCATTGTAACACAGACTCTTAAACCCTGCGTGGGAAGTCATTTTTGACCTCAGGGAGTCATTAGCTCCTTTCATCTTTTGGGCTGTCATCTCTGGGGCTGCTCTCTGGATTTAGTCATTCCTCTAGTCCCTGGCTCTTCTATTAGTTTGATAATGATTCTTAGAGACCCTAATGAAAGTCTTACTCAGGCAGACTCTTTCCTGACCCAACTTAGTCCCTGTTACTGATTTGGATCTAGTCCTTCAAATATCAAGCAAGCCTCCATCAAGTCCCTTGATCTATCCTGGGACTTCACTTCTGCTCCTATTGTTAAGTCTCTGGCAATACAACTCCTCTGTTGTTCAGTGGCAATGAGTCAGTTAACTTCTGCTGGTGATCATGTGTTATCTGTTCTTTCATTTACTTCCCTCTTTAGTCACTTGCCCAAATGGTGGCTTACTCTTATTTTACTCAGCATGGTACTGAAGTTCACAGAGGTTAAGTGAGTTAGCAAGGAATAAGGCTAGCTTGAAGTAAGCTCATAGTTGGAACATAGGTTGTTTCTGCTTTTAGAGCAAAATGGGGCTTCCTACATTGTGAAACATTTTGTTTATTTGTTTGTTTTCATAGTCTATCACTAGCAGAGATATTGGACCTCTACCCAGACTCAAAGAATTAACATGCTGTCTTACCCATTAGTGAAGCAGTCACTATTGCCCATTAGTGAAGCAGTCACCATTGCTGCCTTCTGCCATTTAAAGGAAATTGCATCTCCCTTTAAAGTAACTTTTAGGTTAGAGCTGCATGACTTTCAGATAAGGTGTTTAAATAATTCAAGTGTAAGTCTTAAGTGAAACTAGTTTTGGTCATTTACCCAGAAATTTTGTTTCTTCATGAGATGTGTTGCCACTGAGGGGCTGGGAGCAGTGGATCACGCCTGTAATCCAGCACTTTGAGAGGCTGAGGCGGGCAGATCACCTCAGGTTGGGAGTTTGAGACCAAACTGACCAACATAGAGAAACTCTGTCTCTACTAAAAATACAAAATTAGCCGGTTATAGTGGCGCAAGTTATCCAGGAGTGGTGATGTGTGCCTGTTGTCGCAGCTACTTGGGAGGCTGTGGTGAGGATTGCTTGAGCCTGCGAGGTTGAGACCTTGGGGAGAGGAGGTTGTGCCACTGCCCTCTAGCCTGGGCAACAGAGTGAGACTGTCTCAAAAAAAAAAAAAAAGTCAGTAGAGCCTACAATTAAAAAAATGTCAGTAGAGCCAGACATTTTTTTTCTTCATGAGATGTGTTGCCGCGAGGAAAGCAGTGCTGGATTGGATGAGAATGGATTGGCTCCCCACAGGCACTGTTAACTATAAGGCAGTTCAACTTGGAATGTTAAACTTCTCAGTTATGCTTTGGAATAAAATCAGAACTCTATTACAAAAAAAATAGACAAACATAATATTAGCTACTGATACTACTTTATCTTGTTTTAAGTATGGAATAAGAGCTAATTTAATAATTATTTAGTTAACTGATTCTAAACGTCTTAATTGCTTTAGGTCATTCTGACTCTGAAATTTCCAGCCAATTAGATGTCAGAAGCTGCTCAACTGTTAAGCTGTACACTGAGTACTTGAGAGGGTTTCCCTATCTGACATGCTGTCAGGGGCAGATCAATGCTGATAAATATTGACCATCTAGAGTAGTGATGGCTTACCACTGTAGTGGTATCTTGTATATTCTTTATTTTATTATTATTATTTTTATTGCATTTTAGGTTTTGGGGTCTTTTATATTCTTTAATTCATCACAATGAAGAGAGGGAGAGATCATTTGAAGCTGGAATGGGTGTGGGAGCTAGGCTTTCTCCCTATCTCATCTAGTAAACAATCCACTTAGCAATTTGTGTCTAAGTTGTCAGAAGCTAGAGATCTGCTGCTAACAACAATATTAACAGCAGCAGCAGCAACAACAAACAAACCCAAGAATAACCCAGCAAGCATCTTGCTTTATAACTCAAGCAGTGTTTGCACAGCTGATTAGATTTATACTTACTTTTGGTAGAAATGTAAACCAATCTTGTCAAATTTAACTTTATATTTGTGGTTAAATGAAACTTAATCAAGCTTTTAAGTTACTCTTCAATTATTTATTTAACCAGGTTCTCTGTTGCAGACTGATGGATCGTGAAATAACAAATGCGTCATGCATTTGGATTTTCACACATAAGCTTTCTTGTGTACAGAATCTTAAAATCGAAATGGTACTTATCAATCCAACTATCTACTTGGTTTAGGAAGTTTCCTTATCATATTCCAAACAAGTGGCTAACCATCTCCATGAATACTTTCAATAATGAAACAATTATGACATAAAAAGCCAACTCATTTCTTCTTTTAACAGCTCTGATTGCTAGAAAGTTCTACCTTTATTTTGCAGTTATCATTCTTTAAAGCAAGTTCAGTCATCCTGGATCATGCTTTTGAGATAGACAATAAATTAAAAATGGTAAGATCAAAAAATGAAGTATTTTAATGTAATATGTTCAAAGTACTAGATAACACTGGGGGCAGACAAGGAAAGTAGAAAGTATAAAATAGGGTCTTTATTCTCAGGAACCTTAGCATTGAAGGTAAATATACAAGAATTTTAAAAAGTCAGTAGAGGCTGGGCGTGTTGGCTCACACCTGTAATTCTTCCAAGCGCTTTGGAAGGCTGAGGCAAGAGGGTCACTTAAGGCCAGGAGTTTGAAACCAGCCTGGGCAATATAGTGAGACCCCATGTCTATGAAAAATTAAAAAGTTATCCAGGTGTGGTGACGTGTTCCCGTTGTCCCATGTTCCTGTTGTCCCAGCTACTTGGGAGACTGAGGTGGGAGGACTGCTTGAGCCTGGGAAGTTGATACCATGGTGAGATGAGGTTGTACCACTGCACTCCAGCCTGAGCAACAGACTGTCTCAAAAAATAAAAAAAAGTTAACAGAGCCTAAAATTAAAAATAAAAAGTAATTATGTAAATATTGTATGCCACAGGGCTTATGGAATAATCACTAACACATTTTTATATGTAGTAAAGCTTGTGTTCTTGAAGGACAAAAATGATTTTGACAGGTTGATAGGAAGGGTTATATTTGCAAGAAACTGAGAAAAATGATGTGGCTGGATTCAGTGGCCTACTTTATTTTTTATAATTTTGCATTTTCTCACTTTCATTTTATTTTATTTTTATTCTTTTGAGACTGAGTCTCACTCTGTCCCAAGGCTGGAGTGCAGTGGCATGGTCTCAGCTCACTGCAACCTCCACTTCTTAAGTTCAAGCGATTATCCTGCCTCAACCTCTCTGGTAGCTGGGATTATAGGGACCTACCACCATTCCCAGCTAATTTTTTTGTATTTTTAGTAGAAACAGGGTTTTTACCATGTTGGCTGGGTTAGTCTCAAACTCCTGATCTCAAGTGATCAGTCCACCTTGGCCTCCCAAACTGCTGGAATTACAGGTGTCAGCTACTGCTCCCAGCTGCTCAGTGGCTTACTTTAAACAGAAAGAAGAAATAATTAGTTTAGATAAGACTGGAACAAATTACAAATAAAAGTATGTGAAGGTAGCTTGCCCTACAATCATTGAGGATCCTCAATGATATATAATGCTTTCAATACTAAGGAAGACACTACTTTATACTTTTGTTTAAAGTAGTGTAAGAGTTGAGTTGTCCAGGATGGTAGTGACTAGCCACAAGTGGCTACTAAGCACTTGAAATAGTCTGAATTGAGATGTGTTATAAGTGTAAAATGCATACTGGATTTCAAAAAATTAATTAGATGAAATAAAATAACTTTTAATAATTGTTATGGTGATTATATTTTTAAATGATAATTTTGGGATATATTGTGTTAAATAAAACATTACAATTAATTTTACCTGTTTCTCCTTTTTATATGGCTAATAGAAAAGTTAAAATTAAAGCTTTGGCTTATATTGTTTTTCTGTTGAGTAGCACTACTATAAAAAGTGTCCATCTGTTATTTTTAGTTGTATGCTACCTGAGTCTTACCATTTGCAGCCTAGAAGATAACCAGAGAAGCTCAGATGGTAATTTTGATCTGGCATTTGTTCCTTTATAGATATGTTTTGTAGATACTACTGTCTATTCTGCAACTGTCTATAAATTCAAAGTAAAGTAGAGTGCTAAGAAAAGTACACAATTTATCACACTGGAAGTTTTCAAAAGCCTAGGATGTAGAAAGCAGTCTAGAAAACAAACATTCAAACTATGTGCCTATGTGATATTGTTTAATTGTCTGCATATGTACAGTCTGTTACTGCAGTTATTTCTCAACACACTGTTCCAATTGTGTGGGGAGAGTAAAACTGACAGTGCTTCCAACTTGATGAGTACATCTTTAAAAATAAAGTACATAAAAATACGAGTTCATTAAAGAAAATAAGAATAGACAAATATGTTTTATATGTTCAATCACTTAATTGCTTTTCTTGTTGCTGGTGAGTGGGTTTATTTGTTACTGATCAGTGGGTTCTTAGCCCTCAGAAAATAGAAATTGACCAACAGTCTAAGATGGCATTGAGCAAGGCAGATTATTGGCGCTTGCAGCTTGATCAGATGGGGAGAGACAACAGGAGGAAAACCTGCAGCTGGCTCCCTGGAAGCAAACTAGTCGAGGCCTTTATTCTCTTGATCTCCTCCAGGTAATATCATCACATGTTTGGAGTGGTCCATGGACTGTACCACATCTCATTAGCATCTTAAATCTCTACCCAGGCCTGTGATTTTTAAAAAAATTTATTATACTTTAAGTTACAGGATACATGTGCAGAACATGCAGGTTTATTACATAGGTATACATGTGCTATGGTGGTTTGCTGCACCCATCATCCTGCCATCTAGGTTTTAAGCCCTACATGCATTAGGCATTTGTCCTAATGTTCTCCCTTCTCTTGCCCCCACCATCCCCCTACGGGCCCTGATCTGTGTTGTTCCCCTCCCTGTGTTCAAGTGTTCTCATTGTTCAGCTCCCACTTATGAGGGAGAACATGTGGTGTTTGGTTTTCTGTTCCTGTGTTGTTTTGTTGAGAATGATGGTTTCCAGCTTCATCCATGTCCCTACAAAGGATGAACTCATTCTTTTTTTATGGTTGCATAGTATTCCATGGTGTATATGTGCCACATTTTCTTTTTGCAGTCTATCATTGAAGAGCATTTGGGTTGGTTCTAAGTCTTTGTTATTGTGAATAGTGCTGCAATAAACATACGTGTGCATGTGTCTTTATAATAGAATGATTTATAATCCTTTGGGAATATACTCAGTAATGGGGATTGCTGGTTCAAATTCTATTTTTGGTTCTAGATCTTTGAGGATTTTTTTTTTTTTTTAGACAGAGTCTTGCTCTGTCACTCAGGCTGGAGTGCAGTGGTAAGACCTCAGCTCACTGCAATCTCCACCTCTCCGGTTCAAGTGACTTTTCTGCCTTAGCCTGCCAGTAGCTGGGATTACAGGAGTGTGCCCCATGCCTGGCTGATTGTTTTTTTTCTTTTTTGCTCTTTTATATGAATGGAGTGATAGTCCATTCATATACATAAAAACCAGAGTTTTGCTCTTGTTGCTCAGGCTGGAGAGCAATGGCACAATCTCGGCTCACCACAACCTCCGCCTCCCTGGTTCAAGTGATTCTCCGTCTCAGCCTTCCAGGTAGCTGGGGGATTACAGGCATGTGCCACCACACCCAGCTAATTTTGTATTTTTAGTAGAGATGTGGTTTCTCCAAGTTGGTCAGGCTGGTCTTGAACTTCTGACATCAGGTGATCCATCCGTCTCGGCCTCCTAAAGTGCTGGAATTACAGGCATGAGCCACTATGCCAGGCCTAATTTTTGTATTTTTAGTGGAGACAGGGTTTCGCCATGTTGGCCTGGCTGGTCTTGAACTCCTGACCTCAGGTGATCCACTGGCCTCGGCCTCCCAAAGTGCTGAGATTACAGATGTGAGCCACCACACCAGGTGTTTTTTTTTTTTTTTTTCTTTCAATGGAGTCGTATTCTGTTGTGTAGGCTGTAGTGCAGTGGTGTGATCTCAACTCACTGCAACCTCTGCCTTCCGGGTTCAAGCGATTCTCCTGCCTCAGCCTCCCAAGTAGCTAGGACTACCGGCATGCACCACCACGCCTGGCTAATTTTTGTATTTTTAGTAAAGATAGGGTTTCACCAATTTGACCAGATTGGTCTCAAACTGGTGACCTCAGGTGATCTGCCCCCTTGGTCTCTCAAAGTACTTGGATTACAGGTGTGAGCCACCATGCCTGGCCTGATTTTTACAATTAAAATGAAACAATTGCTAGGTTAGGGCAAGCTAAGATTCTATACACTAGTGCATTTGGGGACAGTCTTTCAAAAAGTTTCTATGATAACCAGGATGTTTGTGGTTAGAGTGTCCTCCTCCCCTCCTCTCCTCTCCTCTCCCCTCCCTTCCCCTCCCCTCCCTTCTACCCTCCTGTTTTTAAGTTTGATCGGTTGATTTTATGAGAGGAAGCCTTAGTGACTACAAGGTTATGGAGCTGGGAGCAGCTGTAGTCAGCACAGTACGTAAAGAAGTGGGAAGGGTCTCTAGTCTTATGTTCTCTGCCTCAGTTTTGGGACACGTGTGTGTGTGTCTCTGTGTGTGTGTGTGTGTGTGTGTGTGTGTGTGTAATGTGGGACCAAGCAGTTTTATAATTAACTTTTGTCACAGAATATATTGTAAACATCTTTCTGTTCCCATAAAGATACTTTTAAAACAATGATTTGCAGAGTTCTAGTTTGATTATCATTGGTACACTTATTTCAAAGAACAGCTTTACTCAGAACCTCAATATATAAAATTGATAAAGGAAAGCTAGCCTAGCTGAGCAAGATTGGAGTCCTGGAACACTATCTGCCTGGCCAGCCCATCATGTCTTACTTCATCATCACCTAAAGCACTGCAGAGCACAGTCTAAAGATGACTAATCTACCACTATTTCCTTGATGTATATGTGTTTTTTTTTCAATGTGTTTTTATCCAACATAATTGTTTCTCAATTCATAATTTGCCTTCCAGTTTTGGTAGTTATTATTGTTTTAGTATGTTGAAATGTTTACCTTTTATCTAACCTTAATTTTGTTTTGCTTAGGCTATCACTGACTGTCAGAAAGCATGATGAATAACCCAGAGAAGTGAAGTTTCTGGATTAAAACTCTGTTTTGGATAAGGGGACTATCGCTCTATTCATATACAAATTAATGGCTATTTAAAGAGAGAATAGCTTCCAGTCTTTAGTAGTTTTTCTTCTCTCTGAGTACATATTCATTTATTAAGTGTGTTGCTGGACTTTTTCTTTTAAGACCAAGTCTCACCATGTCACCCAGGCTGAAGTGCAGTGGCACGATTTCTGCTCACGACAACCGCTGCCTCCTGGCTTCAAACAATTCTCCTGCCTCAGCCTCCTGAGTTGCTGGGATTACAGGCACATGCCACCATGCATGGCTAATTTTTATATTTTTAATAGAGAGGGGGTTTCACCATCTTGGCCCGGCTAGTCTCAAACTCCTGACCTCAGGTGATCTGTCTGCCTTGGCTACCCAGTGTGCTGGGATTATGGGTGTGAGCCACTGTGCCTGGCCAGGAGTTTTCAAAAAGACAATATTAGAGGTAAAGTCAAAGAAATTGAAAAGAGGATCAATAGGCAAGGTGTGGTGGCTCATGCCTGTAATCCCAGCACCGCAGGAGGCTGAACCGGGCAGATCACCTGAAGTCAGGACTTTGAGACTAGTCTGGCCAACATGGTAAAACTCTGTCTCTACTAAAAATATGAAAATTAGCCAGGCGTGGTGTGCAAACCTGTATCCCAGCTACTTGGGAGACTGAGGCAGGAAAATCACTTGAGACACAAAGTTTGCAATGAGCCGACATCATGCCATCGCATTCCAGTCTGGGTGACAGGGCAAGACTTGGTCTCAAAAAAAAAAAAAAAAAAGGATCAACAGGAGCCCATTATGTCACCAATTATTGTTAAAGTATTTGCTTCATGCTCCAGTGTTAGTGATGACTTGCTCCTTTTCTTAAACATTTGTGTCATTAATTAGATTGCTTTTTTAACTTTTAAAATAACCTTACTACTGGAACTTTAGCTTGCAATCAACGTTGCTTAGATGTCAATGTAGGGTGTGCTTTCCTTTTTGTTATGGTGGAAATTATTGTTATGCTTATTGTTGTCAGTGAATGAAAGTATCCAGCTGAGTATTCTATGTATTCAAAAGTGTCTAACTGTGTAAATGGAATTCCACATGGTTTCCTGCTGTCCAGTCTACTTGAATGAGCTTTGTAGAAAATGCATTTTGGTAGAAAACATCTGTGAACCCAAGGGCACGGCTGATGATGTGAAAAAATGCATATCCAGACAAAGTGAAAAGATGGCATTTTTATGCTTTCAAAAGGAAGTAGTGTTTATTTATTTGCCAAGTTGTGTTAAGCTGTTGAAAGTAGAATGAATATTATTATTTTCAAAAAGTGTTTTAATTTTCTTTCATCGGAATTATTTTTTTTACTATGTACATCCATAAACATTAAAAAAATTTCTCAGGCATATGAACTATTTTCTTTTGTAGAGCTAATTACACCATTTAAGTAATTGTTTAATATAAATACGTGTGGCTTCTGTCTTTCTAAGACACAATTGGACATAACATTTACATAGAATTCAAATAGTATTAAACTTTGATTATTAAATTGTGGATTGTATTTTTAAGAAAGATTTTTACATGGTAAATGAGAAAGAGAATTTTCACTGAGTTAATAGTTTCATGGAAGCAGATATAAGAACATGCTATGACCCTCAGGGATTCAAATCCACGGTCCATGTGGTAGGTGAATATATTTCAAAGGATGGTGAATAAGGAGGCATACTTAATGAGAATCTCCAAGCTTCTCATAATGCCTTACAAGATTAAGAGTCACCTACAAGGTCTGGGATTACTATAGAGATCTGTGCATTTCTGCTAGGCATGAGGCTTCTCATATTTGGATAGCACATACAGGGAAGAATTATTGCCTAGATGTAGGTGTTTGGGCCCAGTGATAAAGCTCTTATTGATTATGTATACCTGAGACACAGGTGTTTTATAAAGCATCCAACCATTAGTTGATTTTTGTCAAAGATACCGGATGTAACTCAATAGTACATTCAATCAACCTTAAATTCTACATCTAAAATATGATGGATAAATTGCAAAATGCCATCATATAGCCATGAATGTTTACTATAAAATTTAGCTGTTATAGCAGTAATAACAAAACTTTCTTTTACCTGGAGGTGTTTCAAAACATTTACATTATCTAATTCCTCATCCATGTCAGCCTCTTCCTAGTCCTCTCAACAGAACAGTGAATTGCCTCCTTGAAACTGCTCCTTAATTATAAGCAATACTTGCTTTCTTTTAATCTCCCCTTCAAAGACCATTTTAAATAACTACCAGCAAAGGATACTTTACTGAGCTCTTAATTCTTTCTTTTCACCAATTTGATGGCTAGAAGGATTTGCATCCTCACAGTGGTTCATGCAAAGATACCTGTATATTTCCATTGTGTTTTCAGAAGTCAGTGCCATGTAATAGGAAGAAAGGGAGGATTCACGTTTAAAAGTCTGGTATTCTAGTCCCAGCTCTGTCAATGACTAGCTATTTTACTTCAGTTAAATTACTTGTAACAATAATTAGGTTAATCATTACAGAGGCATGCCATCTTGAATCCATCTTTATTTAGGAAGAAAGTTATAATCTATATAATAATATGATTGTAAATCAATAAAAATTGACTTTTGCATAGTTCTTGGAGAAAAATTAGGTTAATAGAATGTTCTACATTGTCTTACCATGTACTTGTAAGGATATTACATTATATGCATGTGTTTAATTTTTTTATTTTAGAGACAGGATTTCACTTTGTCAACAAGGCTAGAGTGCAGTGGCACAATCCTAGCTCACTACAGCCTCCAAATCCTGGCCTGAAGTGATCCTCCCACCTCTGTCTCCCAAGTAGCTGGTGCCACAGGTGTGTGCTACCATACACACTTATATAATTTAAAAATTACACAGCAAATTTAAAAAATGTTTTTATAGAGGTCTTGCTATGTTTTCCAAGCTGGTCTTGAATTCCTGGCCTCAAGCAATCCTCTTGCCTGGGCCTTCCAGAGTACTGGGATTACAGTCATGAGGCACCACACCCAGCCACGTTATATATTTTAAAGCAATGTAAAATTTGGAAGACACTGATCAAATGCAAAAAAAAAAAAAGAAAACCCAGTAAACATTCTCAGTCCTTTCAGCTACTGACCTGTTAACAAAGTACCACCTGGATAATGCTACTTGTCTTGGGCTTTTATCTGTTGCTTATAACAGAATACCTGAAACTGGGTAATTTAGAGAAAATAAAAAGAATTAATTTCTTATAGTTTTGGAGGCCGTGAAGTACAAAGTCAAGGGGCTGCATTTAGTGAGGGCCTTCTTGCTGTTGGGAATGCTCTGCAGAGTCCAAAGGTAGTACAGGGCATCCCACGGTGAGGGGGCTGATCAGACTAGCTCAGATCTTGTTCCTTTTTCTTATAAAGCCATCAGTGCTACTCCCATGATAATGCATTAATCTACTAACCCATTCATCTGTTAACCTATCAATAATTAATCCATTCATGAAGTCAGAGCCCTGATGACCCAATCACCTCTTAAAGGCTCCATCTCTCAATGCTGCCACATTGGGGATTAAGTTTCAGCGAGGACAAACATTCCAACCACTGCAATATTATTCTTGCTTTTCCCTCAGAACAGAAATAGGAAAAGCACACTCCTATATCACATAAAACAGATTTTAAAACACATTAAAACTTTTAATTCTGTGTTATGGATCTGTTTTTACTGGGTTAGGCAAACTTTGGAGAAACTGCTTATAGTGTTAGCCTAGGGAGTCTCTGAATGCTGAAAGGTTTAAAAGTACAAGGTGAGATCCTCATGTCCTTGTTTTCAGCTCAAATAAATGGCTTATGTTTTCAGGAGATTATAATCAAGTTCTGATGCTTTGTTTCTTTGAATTTCCATGAAGTATCAAGGTTAATCTTGTTCTCTGAATGTTTTCTAAAGAAAGAAAACTGGCAACCTGGCCCAGGTTCAGGCAGAACTATGCAAAGATTCAAATTAGGTAGCTGTTGGTGAGGTCCACAGTTCCCTGGATCTAAATTTCCTTGGCGACACTAATGTGACTGTATGTATTTTCCGTAGTATTGAAATGGCATGCTCCTTATTTCATCTTTTTAGTGACACATCCATCTCCTAAAGTGAGAATTAATGTAATAAGTCAATTTATGCTTACTATTGTCTGATTGGTCTCCCCCCGCCATGTTAGGTGTTGAAAACCTAACTCCCAAGGTGGTGATATTAGGAAGTGGAGCCTTTGGGGAAATAATTAAGTCATGAGGGCGGGGCCTTCAGGAATAAGATTAGTGCCCTTATAAAATAGGCAGAGAGCTTATTAGCCCCTTTCATCCTGTGTGGACACAGCAAGAAGGCATGTTTCATGAACCAGAAGGTGGCCCTTCACCAGACACCAAATTGTCCAGCACCTTGATTATGGACATCTGAGCCTCCCAAACTGTGAGAAATAAATTTCTGTTGTTTATAAGTCACCCAACTTATGGTATTTGGTTATAGCAGCTCACATGGACTAAGACAATGTTAGTGTGTGTGTTAGGAAGGACAATGGGGAACACAACTTGGTTCTTGAATTTCTTTTAGGTACACCAGATTTTTAAACCTAACCTTTTAGAGGGCACACCTTAATCCATTGAATGAATCTCTGAGGGAAAAAGAATGCTGAGGGAATCTCAGGTAGCATGATTCCTGAGGTCATGAAATATGGCCTCACTAGATTAATTTTCACATATTTTACAGTTCTCTCCTACATAAAACTACCTCGATTCAGGGAATTGGAGAATTTTGTTCAAATGCTTTTGCGCATCTATTTGTTAGACGGGTATCTATCCTTAAGCTATCTGTCCTCCTTTTCATTTTTCTGATAATCAAATCCTCCATGATTTAGTCTTAGTTTACCTCTCCAAATTAATCTCTGATTACTGCTTACTGCAATCTCTCTGCATTAACTTAATTATTCTGCCTGTCTGGTCCAGAGTTGAATTCCTAGTGCTTGGTGCTGAGCCTGGCACACAGAAAGTATATTTAATTAATAAATTAATATATTATATTTCCATACTCTAAGTCTTGACCCATACTATTCACCTCACCTGTAATAAAAAAGTAGACTTTTTTATTCCTGTCTACCTATTCTCAATCTACCTCCATAGCCAACTGAAGTAACACTTTGGCGAAGCTCTCTTTGCACTCAAAGGCTGCAAGTCTATAGCATTCAAGTCTGTTTTGCCCCAAGCAGGCTGCTGCCTTACATTTTTAATTTTTTTACTTTATTAATCAGCTCATAACAAAATATCACAGACGGAGTTGCTTAAAAAAACAGGAATTCATTATTCACAATTCTAGAGGCTGGGAAGGCCAAGATCAAGGCACCACCCAGTTTGGCTCCCCAGTGAATACACTCTTTCTGGCTTGCAGATGATCTCTTGCTTGGTGTCTCCTCATGTTACAGTCACACCTGTGCACCACAGTGTAGCACTTTCTCGTTGCCCAAGATATCATTCAAACACGACCAAAAAAATTAAGGTGCTCAGACATCAAGGGTGAGGTTAGAGCAGAAGTTTAATAAGTGAAAGAAGAAAGCTTTCTACTGCAGAGAAGAGGCCCAAGAGAGGGTTGCCATTTCATAGTTGAATACAGAGGCTTTTATAAAAAAGCAGTGAGGGCTGGGCATCTCATTTGCATAAGGCACACATTTCTGGTAGCGCCAGACAGTCTTCCTAGTGGGCATGAGTTACTCCATATATCCTTGT
Source organism: Callithrix jacchus (assembly GCF_049354715.1). NCBI lineage: Eukaryota > Metazoa > Chordata > Mammalia > Primates > Cebidae > Callithrix > Callithrix jacchus. Next base: position 78,502,621 of record NC_133513.1, on the reverse strand, counting down.
TCCCCTTACTGTGCATGTTTCAAGGGACAGAATTTTCCATTGAGGGCATTTCTGGGCAAGTCTCTTGTGTAGCTTTTCTTATCTGTGTGGCTGTTGGCATATCTTAGGCAAGTCCCCACCTACTACCCTGTACCATGCAAGTTCCCCTATCTGGACCTGCAGTTTGATTTTTCAGACTGTTTTTTGTTTGAAAAAATTTACTGAGGACCCACCCTAACTGTCTGTCTGATGGGGAAGAGAGACAATGGAAGCAAACTCTCTGGTGTCTCTTATAAGAACACTGATCCTATCATGAGGGCTTCGCCTTCACAACCTCACCCAAACCCTCTTACCTAGCAAAGATCCCATCTCCAAACACTATCACATTGAGGGTTGGGGCTTTAGCGTGTAAAACTGGGCAGGGGATGGAGGGAGGAGTTGAGTGTGGAAAAATTCAGTCCATAGAACCACATAGTTTTTTGCTTTGTTCACTCATTTGTACTTTCCAAACACTTTGAGGACTGGCACCCTTTCTCTGCCTGCTCTGCCAGAAGCCTACTATACAACAGAAGCCAACTACACAGTAGAAGCCACTTAATTTTAGCTAGTGACTGACTGTTGTGTTTTTCTCATGTTAAACCGTTGCACCAACTGTACTGAAGTTGAAAATTCATCTGAAAGCCCTTTTTACTGGGAGTAAAGAACCCATAGGCTTCCTTTAAATGGTTCTCACTAACTGCAGTGTAATCAAAATCCTACAGGAAATTTTTGAATCACACAGAACTCTACCTTTTCTGCTACCCTGTACCACAAGATTCTCATATGCCAAGATTAGAATATAGGTGGAGATTGGTGTAAATGCACATATGCTTACTGAAATACAGCTCTCACATCCTCTACCATGGGGTGCTATTTGAACAGAATTCCCAGAAAGATTAAATAATATGTAGAACTTTCTCTCTTTCTCTCTCTCTATGTGTGTGTATGTGTGTGTGTGTGTGTGTGTATGTATGTATATATATTTATATGTGTATAAATATGTGTATATACATACATATATACACATACACATACACATATATATGTAGAACTTTATATATATGTTTGTGTGTATATATGTATATATATGTATATATACACACATGTATGGATATATATACATATATAAATATATACATACATATATACACATATGTATATACACTTTATATATGTGAACTATATAATATATGTGTATATATATTATATACACACACCTATATAAAGTTCTACATATATATGTGTGTGTGTATATATGTATATATTTATATATGTATGTATTATATGTGTGTATATATACATATGTATATATCCATATATATATACACACACACACACACACACATAAAGTTCTATGTGTGTGTATATATGTATATGTATATATGTCCATATATCCATATCCATATACGTATATATACACGTATATACACACACACATATAGAGTAATGTATATGTGCATACATATATATACACATACATATATAAACGTATATATACATATATGGTAGAATATACATATATATATCAATGGTGGGAAAACAACTTGCAGACTGACAAATATAAAAACTGGTTTGTAAGAGTATAGCTAAAGGCTATCTGATGATTGGAAATTTAAAAATAAATTTCAATAACCTTTTGAGTCTCTTCTCTAATGACTGCATGCTCTACCTTATATAAATATGGTGGGGGGAAAAGGTTTCAACTCTTAATCAGAAGACTTGGGTTTCTGGACAGACTGCTGCTTGCTAGCTTTGTGACCTCAGCCATATTACTTAATTTCTCCAGGTCTCAATTTTTTTTTTTTTAGCCTATGAAATCAGGCTGTTAGAGCAGATGACCTCCAAAGCTCATGCAAGCTTCAGCATATGAAAATATGAATAGGTGACCTCCAAATGAGTAGTTCTGTTTTGTCTTCCTTCATCTTATTTTTGGAGGTAAAGATGTTAAGAAACGAATTCTGATAGTGTATGTTTATTTTTTTGTTAGCAGCAGTGGTATTTTTGCCTGTTATTCTGAAGACATTATAAGCCCTCTAGGAAAATTAGCCATGGAGGTGAGAGAGTAGAGAAAATAAAAGATAATCAACTACTTAATAATTGAGAAAGACCTGTATTGCATTCTAGGCGTAAGTCCAGAAATAGATTTCATTTCTAGATAAAGACATTTTGCTGCTAATTAAAAAACAACAAAAAACAACAACAACAAAAACCATAAAAAACAAAAAAAGAACTTTTAAAAAATGCACTAAATTCTTGCCCTAGCAAAAATATCTTCAAAATTGAATCTAGGATTTACATAATTTCACAGAGTATGTGAGGAAAAATGTAGTTTTCATGAAATGCAGATTTTTGCTGCTTCAGGGGAAAAACATTAGATTTCCAACATATGTGCATGGCATTGTTACAAAATGCTTCTTTAGGTAAAACTGGAAGCAGAATTTTTTAGTTATTAATTTAGTTAGGAAGATTTTTATATCTGGTTTTTCATACGCTAAGCATTGTGCTGGCTATATTTTTTGATTTTACATATCTACGGAGTTGGCCAAAATTTAAGCAAAAAAGTTTTTAGCTCTTTTATAAGTAGTTCCCTTTGGCTAATTTTTTTTTGTATTTTAAAATATTGCTAGAATATATATTTTGTAAAGACCACACACAGAGACAGATAACATATGAAATGGCAAAACAACTGTTTTGTCCACATTGCAAATCCCTACATTTTATAGGAAATGCTGATGTACCATAGATTTAAAACTTTGAGCTGAGCTGCCATTTGTTCTTTCAATCAGTAGGTGCTAGCATTGAGTACTAACATTTGTAAAGAAAATCCTGGGATTTTTTTCCTCCAGATATTTTACTTATCCTCATTAGATAACCCAGGAAGGCATAACATGTTTAAAAGATGAAAAAGGAATGGGGGTTGAGGACATAAAAGGTTGTATGAGATTTAACTTTTGAATACAGAATAGTCCTATTGAGGTTAACTAGCTTAGACAGTAAAATGCCCCCCAACTTTTTTTTCCCCATTTTTTGTAACATGCTTTCAAGAGCTGAAACTTTCAACAAAGTATTAAGTATCATAAATCAAAAAATGATATGACCCACACTGACTATTAATATATTAGGCCATGCTTCAAATTAATTGTGGACATTTTTGATAGACGTAAGTGCAAATGTTTGACTATCGCAGGGATTAAAAACCTAGGACAAAGGACCAGGAGATCTGGGAAGTCCCTCTCCTTGAAGAGCTTTCACAAACAACTGTTTGTTCCAGGTGATTTTGATATTCACTAGAACAATACTTCTCCCTGAAATCTCGAAAGCAAGTGCAAAAACCTATGCAGGGGTAGCTGTGCAAGATTTGTTTCTTGGTGCCAGATTAAACACACTGAATCAGAACTCTGAGGGGCAAGGCCCTGAAATCATCATCAGAGTGGTTCTCCGAATGATTCCTGTTCACGCTGAAATTTTAGAATTACTGCGTTAGAGACACAGGGCAGAACCACTTATCTTTTCAAGTTTCAGCTGTCTAGCATACTACCCATGCATGACATGAAGTCATTACAGGGTGTACGTTTTTCTTTCTTTTTTTTTTTGACACAGAGTATAGCCCTGTTGCCAGGCTGGAGTGCAGTGGCATAATCTCGGCTCACTGCAACCTCCGCCTCCCAGGTTCAAAAGATTCTCCTGCCTCAGCCTCCTGAGTAGCTGGGATTATAGGTGCTTGCCACCATGTCTGGCTATTTTTTTTTTTTTTTTGTATTTTTTGTAGAGATGGGGTTTCATCATATTGGCCAGGACGATCTCGATCTCCTGACCTTGTGATCTGCCCACCTTGGTCTCCCAAAGTGCTGGGATTACAAGCATGAGCCACCGCGCCCGGCCTATACATTTTTCTTTAAATAATTTACAGTTATTTTCATGGACATATCTAATCTCATATTAAGAGAATTCTTGCCCACTGTATTACTTGCTTTTTCAAAGGAATATTCCACATATGAAACATTCTTCAATATTTATGTCCTGTTGCTTTGACCCAGACTTTCTAATAAAGGCATTATGACATATTAAGCCTATTTGGAAATGGATGTCTTTTGTGATGTCAATTTTTCTACTTTAGATAATATTTATGAATTTCCTATAGCAAATGAAATATGGCAAGCTGGCTTCCTAAATTATGACTTAGATGGCTTTTCTTGGGGAAATAAAGAGATTTTATCAGGTATGTCCAATCTTTTGCTTCCCTGGGCCACATTGGAAGAAAAATTGTCTTAGTCCACAGGCAAAATACACAACACTAACAATAGCTGATGAGCTAAGAAAAAAAAAATCAAAAAGCAAAAAAACTCATAATATGTTTTTTGGTTTTTGAATTTATGTGGAGCCACATTCAAAGTCATCCTGGGCTGCATGTGGCCCACAGGCCGTGGGTTGGACAACCTTGTTGAAATCCTGTTGTGCTACTCTTTCCTATGTTAATGTATGTCTGTATGACAGTTTTACTTCCTTCAAATTCCTTTTAAAATGTCACCCCTCAAACTGGACATACAAATGCACTAATTCCCTGAATCACAAAATTGGCACATTCAAGAGATTGTATGTTGTCCTCTAAGGAATCTAACTGACTGGTCAAAGGAGTTCTATAGGACTAGGCATTCTAGGCTTTGCGTTTTTTGGTTTAATTTAAGGAGACCTTTTTCATTTTCCCCAATAAACCACCAGGTGAACAGTAGAAGAGTTATGCAGCATAGAGGGAAAGTGGTTGTAACTTTGTGATTTACTCACTGTGAAGAAACAAGTATGTTAATTAAAAGGACATGACGTCAGCAATCATTTGGAAGAGCTATCAGCAGTGTGGTATTGAGACTAAGCACTAGGTTCTCAACATTTTGTCTGACTGACAAGCTAAGGTTTAAGACAGGGGTCCCCAATCTCTGGGCCACAAACCAGTGCCAGCCCATAGCCTGTAAGGAACCAGGCTGCTTAGAGATGAATGCGGGGGCGAGTGAGCATTACCACCTGAGCTCTGCCTCCTGTCAGATCAGCAGAGGCGTTAGATTCTCATAGGAATGCAAACCCTATTGTGAACTGCACATTCAAGGGATCTAGGTTGTGTACTCTTTATGAGAGTGTAACTAATGCCTGAGAGTGTAACTAATTTCCTGATGATCTGAGGTGGAACAATTTCATCCCCAAACCACCCCCTACAACCTTGTTTGTGGAAAAATTGTCTTCCAGGAAACTGGTCCCTGTTGGGCAAAAGGTTGGGAACTGCTGCTATAAGAGACAGTTATTCAAAAAATGGCTGCTTATTAGACAGTAACTAGAGTCAGGTGTTGCTTAACTATAGGGACGTGTTCTGAGAAATGTGTCTTTAGGTAATTTCATCATTATGTGAGCATCACAGAATGTAGTTACACAAACCTACATGGTATAGCCTGCTACACCCCTAGGCTATATGATATAGCAGATGGCCCCTAAGTGACAAACCTATACAGCATGTTACTGTACTGAATACTGTAGGCAACTGTAGCACAATGTATTTTTGTATCTATTAGGTAGATACAAAAGTAATTGCAGGTTTTACTGCAATTAAAAGTAATGTCAAAAACCACAATTACTTTTGCAACAACCTAATAAATATATCTAAACCTAGAAAAAAAAGTACAGAAAAATTCAGCATTATAATCTTAGGGGTCCACCATTTTGTATGTGGTCCATTGTTGACTAAAAGATCACATGCAGTGCACAATTGTACTTCTATGATTACTTACACTTTTCCTTTTCTCCTTCTTCCTCTTAAAAAAAAAAAGTTGTACTTGGAAGCATTTCCAGAATTTTGCTTTCCATTCTCTGGGTCTTGGGACATAAATGTCAGTCAAAGTACTGGGATATACAGAGGACTATGTTTTCATGTTTTACTTACTGATTGAGCATTTCTATTTCTCCCTACCTTGTTCATTCTAGTTTTCCATCTAATTCTTGTTTTTCCCTTCTGAGTGTCTTTTGCTATTATTCCAAGCTTGGCCTTGAAATCTCAATGATTAAAATGTCTGTACAAAACCCATACTGATGTTTTCTATAACATCATCAAATGAATAAGCTATGTAAGTATTGAATTTCACACAAGAATAAAGTATGGGTGTACAGGACAGTAAGAGGAGAAGAACAAACTGTTATCACATAAATTGCTGAAATGTATGTCCACCCCTAGCACTTCAGGCAACTCCAGACATTAAATATTGGATGCATGATTCATGCCCTGACTTTCTATCTGCCCAGCTTGCAAAATGCCTTTAATCTTTCCTGGTACTCTAAATATATATATAACAGTAATCATTACCCCCACAGTTCCAAGGAACTCTCTCAAAGATGACTTTCCTTTCTTGAAAAAAAGAAAGCAATTAGAAATTCAGAATTATTACTTTGTTATGGTATTTTTATTTTTTGAACTATTACTACTAACTAGCCCCATAATCCAAAAAAGTTCAAATATTGATTTGACTTTTGGTATTTCAAGTTATTCCCAAGTATACAATATGTAGGATATTACAAATAATTATAATATCCAGTTTTGGAGAGCAAATGAGGAAATGAACACTCTTGTAAACCTGCTGCTATGTAAATTTACTCAAGCTTTTTAAAAGGCAATTGAAAAATGTATATCAAACACTTTAAAAATGTGCATACATTTTGATATATTAATTCCATTTGGATTAATTTATTCTGAGGAAATAAGTGTGCAAACATATGTATCCAGGGAGATTCATTACAGTTTTATTTTTTGTTTGATAGTGGAACATTGGAAACAACAAAAATATTTGGAAATGGGTTATTTAATTATGTAACAAAGAAACTGAAAACTGGTGAATTAAAAAGAATGAATTAGGGCTGGGTGTGATGTAAATCCTAGCACTTTGGGAGGCTGAGGTGGGTGGATTGCCTGAGCTCAGGAGTTCACGACCAGCCTGGTCAACACAGTGAAACCTCATCTCTACTGAAATACAAAAAATTGTATTTCGGGTGTGGTGGCATGCGCCTGTAGTCCCAGCTACAAGGGAGGCTGAGGCAGGAGAGAATTGATTGAATCCGTGAGATGGAGGTTACAGTGAGCTGAGATGGCACCTCTGCACTCCAGCCTGAACAACAGAGCAAGACTCCATCTCAAAAAAAAAACAACAAAACAACAACTCATATTAGGTGAAAAAAATAACATTAAAGCATGTAACTGACATCATAGTTTTGTAAATATGTTTATATAAACGTGAATATATTCATACAGAAGGAAAGTCTGCTAAATTATACAAAAAATTTAGCTGTGGTTATTTTCTGGTGGTAAGAATATAAATCATGCATTTTTCTGGTCTGAGTTTTCTGTTTGATTTGCAGAGAATCTGTATTATGTTTGTTTCTTTGGTTTTAAATATTTTTTCTTAAAAACATAATTATGGCCCAGAGATTCAAATAACTAATTGCTTTTAGTGGAAACATCTCATCAACTCGGGCTAGGTGGTATTGTTCATTAGAATAATAATGATTTTGAAAAGCATGTTTTGAAATTAAATAGGCAAAATGGAGATGTGATGGCTAAAACTTCATTTTCTCAGTTATATACAGTGATTGACAAAGAAAAGTAAACATCAAAAAGGTACTTACCTGATTACCTGGCGTCTTCAGTCTAATGTTCCTCTGCTTTGGGGCTCATATAGCAATGTTAATTGGCAGAACTAGAGTGCATCAGTTAGTAAAAATTATGTTTTCAATAGAATGGACCATAAAGTTATTCTTTATTTTAATACATAGCTCAGTGGATTTTACTAAAATGTTTTAGTCATAAATTACAATTCAAGCTCGGCATAGAAATATTCTGTTGCTCAGTTTTCCTGGCCAATTGCCCTATTTTAGTTGTGATTCTTTCTTGTTTAACCTTGATTTATGCTATAGTTGGCTTTCTCCAACATTTTGTCTCATTTTAATAAATCAAAATTGACTTGCATTATACTAGTATAAACTGGTTCTTTGATTTAAAATCTCATAAAATTAATATATAATTTAACATCTCTGCATATAAAGATTTTCATAGATCCATGGAATCTTCATTAATGAGAATTTGGGGGCTATTCAGGGTACTCGAAAGCTTGGTTCCTATAACTGCTTGAAGATGCATCAGGGATGCTCTGGGAGGAAGTTTGTTATTTTGATTGTATCTTTTTGCTTTTAGAAGAGAACTTTCTGTGTACCAGGCTCATGATGAGCTCCATGAAAATGTTCAGGTTTAGGACATACTCGGGATCAAAACCAGAACAAACCTTAAGCTTTTTAAAAAATATGATTTACCTCTGCTGGGAACACTGTGGACCCCTCAGTGGTGACTAAGCAACCCCAGGCTTCTGGAAGAATTGGCAAAATCCAAGCTATCTGATATAAGAAGAAAAAAATTGTTGATTTTTAACCTGTAAATTCTCTTAAAATTTGGTTTCCCCCAAATGAGTTATTTGCTTTGTTATGCTTATTACTTATTGTATTGATTATATTTGATGAAATGAAAAATAATGTGAAGAGTTAAAATGTAGCTGGTGACTTTGACCCCTGCTAAGCTGTTTTGTAAAAACAGGAACATTGGGTAAAAGACAAACCACATAGCCTGACTGCTGGAGAGAGATAACAGCACATAATAAGCTTCTTGTTGCAAAGAGCCTATAACTAACAGTTGTGTAATGGAGAGACTTATTACCCAGATTCCTTTCCCAGGAAAGGCATATTGATAATGGCCCTGGAAAGGGAATACAGCCCTTATAGAGAGCTTATAAACAGACACATGAGGGGCATCTGTTGTGAGGAAAAACCTCTGTGGTTGAGATAAGGATGTAAAAGTCTGTCTTCTCCCACTGCTCCTCCAAGCCTGCATGGTGGTCTCCCACCTCTTGCAGTTTTGCGGTCAGGCTGGTTGTCCTGTGTCAGATCCTGTTCCCCCTACAGCTGTGAGCCCAATGCTTTTCTTGCTGATAATCATACCTTTATGTTTAACTTTATTCTTGCTAAGGTATATGGTTTCTATGCTGACACACAGAAAGTAACCTTTACCTTGTTCTGCTTTTACCATACCATATTGTGATCTTTGGTCAACAGTTTTTGCTTATGTTCTTTTTGTATAATTATCATTAAAACTTTGTGTATCCTCACTCCACCTCCCCTAATGAAAGAACATAATAAAAAACTGAAGTTTACAGGGGAATTTAAACATCCATGGAGCAGCTTTATGTGGTGTCTCCCCTGGGCCCAGCTTGGAAAAAAACTATTTATCCTTTTTTCTTTTTCACTGACTACTCGATCACTTTGAGAAATCTTGAATCCATGTTGATATATTGGGAGCTGGTCTTCCAATATACCTCTTTTCTATAAAATTGGGCCTCTTAAACTTTTTTCATGCTGTAATGTTTTTTAAAGTTTTGGTAAAAGCTATTGTAGGTATACGCAAATATACATATGTACATCACGTGCATATACACATCACATATGCAAACATATGCTCTGATATGCAAAATGTTGAATTAAATAATAAGTCAGAGAGTTTGCAAATTCTCCTTATATATTTATTATATGTATACCATATACCATTAATCATCTCATTTAATTCTCATAGTGAAATATTATTACACTCCTGTTTCACGTTTGATGCTTTAAGGCTTAGAGAGTTTAAATCACTTAAGTGTCACATAGCTGGTGTGATGCATAGCTAGGTCTTTCTGATTCAGAAGCCTTAGTTCCCAACAACTATGTCATTTTCACCCTCAAGCTCATCTGTAAACACAGTTTAAGAATTTCTATTTTAGTAAGCAGAATATGGGAAAAAAACAAAAAAGTATAATCAAGTAGGAGAACCAATATTTGTTCACCTGTTAATGTGTGCAAGGTACATTATTTAAATTATTATCTCAGTTGCTTTTTCTACAAACCTTGTTGGAGAGGTGGACTCTCTGGGTACTTTCTGGCCCTGTGATTTTGGGCAAGAAAATTATGCTATCTGAACACTCATTTACTAGCTAGACAGCTTAATTTCTTACCCATGGTACCAAGTCCGGTAAGTAGCCAATTTTTTTGATTTAAACTCAGGCTTCTTTAGCTCTACAACACATATTTTTACACTTTTTATATCACTTTGACTAATGAGATACATTGCATTTTGCTTTTTTCTTCTTGGAGTATCAATTAGAAATAAACATAAAAAATTAAATGTGGAAATTTCAGTTTTTTCCCCTTTTATTATATTCTCATCAAACATTGTAATATGAGCTTTTGTGAGCAATTAAATTCTGAGTCTATCCTTATTGTTCTTTCCTTATGATTTAATTTCAATTGCCAAAAAATATATTCAATTTAAAATTCTTGGTGAATTTAAACCAAAGTCTCAAAAGTATAATGCTTTTTCTTAAAGAGTACAGTATGCTTACTCTACACACAATAATTATTTTTGTATTGTTTTTGCAAGCGGGTGGTGTTTATCATATGAAAGAATATCGATTAAATCAGTGTAATAGTTCAACCCTTGAATTTAAAAATATTATTCATTCATATTTTAAGCAGTTACTTTTAAAAAACTTGCAGTTGGCACAAAACTTGATACTGGAGACTGTGTCCCAGGGATTGTTTAAAGAGGTATGTTCATGAAGAAAAAGGTCAGTTTACTATATAAAAGACAGAGATGAGATGCATTTTTTATGATATACCTAAAAGCTCATAAAGTAATGTGCAAATGGGAATATACAAGCCTGAGATACACCTTTTAAGACATTTATGCTTGGCTGGTTGATTTTAGGAATATTGCTAGTAACCAAGCTTTAAATTTATTTAATATTCTATTTTTTCAAAGTCTTAAAATACTCATTTTAGTCTTCATACCTTTTCTCCAGAAGTATATTCTAGTATATATTTCTGTATATAATTTTAAGAAATTTGTTTAAAAAGAATATGGTTTTAGTAAATGACTGTTTGGAACTCTATTACTTTTGTATTTTGAAAAGTTGCCTGTTTTATAGAGCTGATTGCAGGGGAGGTTATTAAGCCCTATGATATATGGCAATACAATTTCAAATGCATGTTTTGGACAAAATCTATTCTGATAGTGATGAATTTATATTGTAGTAACTGGTTATTTTAGTGCACAAGTACTATAATGGTCTACAGTAGTTCATGAGTCTTCAAAGATTGCTTGATTTCTTTCTTAAGAATACTTCAAGTCAAGAAGATGCTGGCTTACCTTCCTTTAGGTTACTTATATTAGTGTTTCAAACTGTTGTTCCAAAATGATAATTTTCTACTACTTTGAAAGGGCTTATGACATGGACATTTAGAATTTAAAAATATAGTAGCTGATATGTTGCAAGACTGGCACAAATCTGAGTAGATAATTTTGTGAACAGAAGTGCCATCTCCTTTCATATTATTGAGGAGGCCCAGTTCTTTCCTCCTCTTCCTCCCTCCCTCCCTCCCTCCCTCCCTCCCTTCCTTCCTTCCTTCCTTCCTTACTTTCTTTCTTTCTTTTTCTCTTTATTTCTTTCTCTCGCTCGCTTTCTTTCTCTTTCTCTTCTTCTTCTTTTCTTTTTTCTTCTTCTTGTTTATTTTTTGAGATGGAGCCTTGTTCTGTCACCGAGGCTGGAGTGCAGTGGCACCATCTGGGCTCACTGCAACCTCCACCTCCCACTTTCAAGCGATTCTCCTGCCTCAGCCTCTCGAGTAGCTGGGATTACAGATGCCCACCACCACACCTGACTAATCTTTGTATTTTTAGTAGAGATGAGGTTTCACCATGTTGCTCAGGCTGGTGTTGAACTCCTAACCTAAAGTGATCCACCAGCCTTGGCTTCCCAAAGTGCTAGGATTACAGGCGTAAGCCCCCGTGCCCAGTTTAATTTTTAAATTTTGATTATTTGCTGTCTTTTCTTTCATTGTTACTTTTTATATTATTTTCTCATATTATTTTTTCTTTGTTATTCCTTTCTTTGTTTTAGTTCAAACCCTAACTACATCATTATTGTATGACCTCAAGCAAGTTATTCAACCTTTCTCAGTTAGTTTCCCCACTGAAAGAAAAAAAGAAGTATTTAGAGTATCTATTTCAGTGGGTTGTGAGCAAACAACATGGTAATCCCAGGTAAAATGTTTATCTACCCAAAGACCCTTGATTAACACTCAAAAAAATGAAACCATTTCCTAAAATATTTCTAAAAATAAAAGAAAATAGGTAAAACATTTTAGTTGTCTATTGTATTTGTCAGGAAGAACTATAGTGTATTTGTCTTGTAATTCCACTAGTTATTGTGACTGTCTAGAATTAGAGTAAATGCAAAATGCACACCTTTTTGTTAAGATATCTTTACCAAAAAATCTAATAAATAGCTACAAATACAGGGATACTTATTAGAATCAGAGGTTAGTGAGATAGTAATGGGATCCCAGGACTATTTTTAATACTTTATAAGACCTAGTATAAATTAATGAATCTTTTATCTTAAATAACAAAACTAATTAACGATCATCTAATCAATGAATAACTTTCCAGTAAAATATAGTCCAGGTGTGGTGGCTCATGCCGGTAATCCCAGTACTTTGCAAGGCCAATGTAGGCAGATCATTTGAGGTTAGGAGTCCGAGACCAGCCTGGCTAGCATGGTGAAACCCCATCACTACTATAAATACAAAAATTAGTAAGGTGTGGTGGGAGGTGCCTGTAATACCATCTACTCAGGAGGCTGAGGCACAATAATTTCTTGAACCCAGGAGGCAAAAGTTCCAGTGAGCTGAGATGGCCCCATTGCACTCCAGTCTGGGAAATGGAGCAAGATGCTCTATCAAAAACAAAACAAAGCAAGACAAAACAAAATGAACAAGCAAAATACTTAAAATTTAAAAGTCTGTATGATGAGGTCAGCGCAAACATGGTCTTAGGTGTTTGGAAATCCTATTCTACATGAGACATTTGAAGTCTTATGGAGACTCTCTACTTGACAATTTAACAGAAAGACTGTAATTGTTTTAGAAATAAGCATTAGAATGATAATCCAGTGATTCTGGGATTAGCTTATTTAATATTCTCAGAAGGGCATCAGAATATTATAGTTAATTTTTTAATTAATTGATTTTTACAACTTTGCCCTAGACTGATAAAACAGTAGTTTAATTTGTACTATAGTAAGATAGCGATAAGTACCTGTTTGGTGTCTACAATTTGACAGACACTATTAGGTGATTTACAGACATAATCTTTCATCTTCATAATGATGCAAGGTATGCATTATTATGCCCATTATAAAGAAGAAGCACTTGACATTCAGATTCATTATAAAAAGTAACACATCTAGAAAGTATTGGAAAATTATTTACCTTCCCTCCTAAGAAAGCTTCTTTTCATTCTCACAAAATAGGATGCCCATCTTTTGTGTTCATATAGCATTCTATGCTTCTATCATTAGACCAACTATTCTGTTTATTTTGAATAGATTTTATTTTTTAGAGTAGTTTTATTAATAGTTTCACAGCAAAGGAAGGTACAGAGATTTCCTGAATACTCCCTTCTCCCACACATGCACAGCCTCCCTCACGATCAAAATCCTGCACCACTACGGTACATTTGTTGTAATTGACAGACCTACATTGACACATCATAATTGCCAAGTCCATAGTTTACACTAGGGTTCACTCTTGATGTACATTTTATAGGTATGGATAAATGTAAAACGTGTTCACAATTATAGCATCATACAGCATAGTTTTACTGCCCTAAAAATTCTCTGAGCCCTCTCTCTTTATCTGTCCCCACCCCAACCCTTGATCTTTTTACTGTCTCCATAGTTTTGCCTTTTCCATAATGTCATGTTCTGTAGTTGGAATTTATAGTATGCAGCCTTTTCAGATTGGCTTCTTTCTTTTAGCAATTTGCATTTAAGCTTTGTCTATGTCTTTTCATGGCATGATAGCTTATTTATCTTTAGTGCAGAGTAATATTCCATTGTTTGGTTATACCATAGTTTACATATCCATTTGCCTCCTGGAAGACATTTTGATTGCTTCTGATGACTGTTCTATCTTAATTCTGATTACTTATGCCTTTTCCTACAATACATTGTTTCTTCACAGTGAAGCCTAAGCTTTATGATTAAGTAACTTGGCATTTCCAGGTCCTGTCATGGTAGCCTTCCCATGGTTCTGCCTCAACAGGTACATAATCTGGAATGCACCAGGGTTTGCCACCCTGTGACGATATAGGAGTTTGACACCAGGCATGAAAGTTCATATTTTGGTGGTGTTTATCCCATTAGGTCTTTATAGGAGTTCCTGAGAACATTTCTATGATCTTAGAATGTTGTGACCGCCTGCTCAATACTGGCTAATTGCTAAGTTATTTGAAGATGGTGCCCGCTGTTGGTACCAGTGTCACTGACCAGCAGCAGAAAGCTATGTTTATACTCTGGGTGCTGCCCTTGGGTGCTTTTAAGGCAGCAGAATGCAAAGGACGCTGTTTAATGCCTTTATTTTGCTCAGGTTATTTTAGCTTTCCATTTGGTAGAAGAAAAATTAATTTAAAAAAAGAAAAAATAATTTTAAAGACTGAATTATGCTTAGTTTTAAATTCCATAAAAATGTACGGTGGGTTATATAAGACTGGACTTTCATTTTCTGAATCTTCTGTGGCTGGAGACAAGAAAAAACATAATAATTCACAAATGTCCAGAAATAATCTCATAGTTTTAAGAGTAGATATGATACTTATCTGTGGGAAAGTTTTTCCTTTTTCTAGGAGGCATCAGAACAAGCCAGATATCTGTTCCTTGTTCTTGGGATAGTGATGAATTTAATGAAGTAATCCAAACGTTGCTACTTCAGAGAGAAATGCCTATATATTTTGTTTAATAAAGCCAAAAGCTGTTCTACAAGAAATAAGCCAGTAATCTTTATAGAGTTTTTGTGGTTTTTGAAAAGAATATGAAAAGATGATTGGTTTTCTTTTGCACTGGAAAAGAGGTATTTGGGTTTTCTCAGAATGAAGATGGAGAAACAGAAGGAACATAACTTTAAGCGAAGGTTAGGATTGTTAGATATCCATGTTTTAACCAGACAGTCCAGCAATTGCCCCATATATCCATAAAAGAACCACCCATTAAGTGGTATGTTTCTGAATACCCTAGCTCATTCATCAGGCATGTACTACATACTCTTGAGCCTCTTAGGTACTTGGTTACAAGAATTCCTTATATGGTTTGGTATTTGATTTGAAACTTTATGACAGCCTTACTTGGAGAATAGATCTTCTGTCTTTCCTGTCCTTTGTCTTAGGCAGAAATACAAACTTTTCCTTGTGGGTCCCCTGTCTACCATGCAAATCAACTCATGCTCATATGCCACTGGGAGATACCAAAGATAGACAAATCCAAATCCCAATTTGAAGTCTGCCTGGATATCCTACTACTATTAAATGTGAATTATTGAGTCAGCATATCAACCCAGGTATATCTGACTCTAAAGATTATTATTTTCTTTTATAAAACGGTATGTTTTCTTTAATTTGAAAATTTGCTATTGAGTGAAAATCATATGATAACATTAACTATACCACAATAACCTACTGAGTCCTTGAAAGTCCTTCCCCTATGAGTGGACAGAAATGGCTGAAGAGAAAACCCTGCCTCCTGGCTCACCTAGACCACTTATCTCTGACGGCACTTGGCTAATGAATTCTCAGCTGTTTCCTACAGGGCTTGTTGCTGTTTGTAGTTGTGACCTGGCATTGAATTCTGAATGTTTTTAAAGAGCCACTGGTGATTATTATTTTTTTAATTGTGGTTTACTGTGGTTTGCCTACTACAGCCTTTTCCTGGTTATTGATTTTGATGTTTTGCCACTTCATTTTATGTTGCTCAATGTCCATCAGCTGAATTGCCTGGGGAAAAACTACTTTGGTTTTTGAAATAGTTTTCTATCCAAGATTCTGACTGTCAGAAAAGGTTGAGGGCTAAAGTGAGCCTGGTTTTGATGTCTCCTCTATTTGATGACCTAGTTGATTTAGCCCGAATCTCCCATTTTGAGTTTGGCATAATCTGTTCTTTTAGTTACAGAAGAGTAGAAAAAGTTAATGTGTAACCTAATTCTAAGAAATAGGTAGGCTTTTTCTGGTAACAGAGTCTGCTGTTAGGGGTGGGTTTTAAATGAGCATTAATTTGTACCATATCTTACCTTTGGGTTGAGTAGAGTTGAACCGAACATCAGAGTGGGAGATAAACTTTAAGTGTCGAATTTTCTTACTTTCCTTACATACTTTCTTCATAAACCCCCACAGGGATTTCTCAGAGGCCTAAAGTTTTCTATTGGGTTTTATACTAGAGTGAAAAGAACCTTCAATATAGTGGAATACAATTTGGATGCTGAACAAAAATAAATAAATAAAATAATAATAAATTTTGGGAGACTGGGCAAATCACATATTCTTCCATATTCAGTATTTTATCAAAAAGAACTTAAAACATTCTAAAGAACTTTAAAATGCATATTTAAAATATATGTTCATATATACGTTCAGTCAAACATTATGCCACCAATAGTCTTAAGATAACACTTAACTCGTGATTCTATTTATAAAATTGTAAGTAACTTTTAATCATTTCTGAACCCTACAATTGAGTCTGTCTATGTGTTACAAGTTCTTCAAATTAATCCATGTTTGACTTGGTTTGGTAGACTTATTTTTACGTAGCTAAATAATTTGATGTTAGATACTGTGTTTGGCTACAGATTGTATGAAATAGTAGTTGATGGTTGGGGAATTTTCTTCTGATAAAACTGGAAAGGTCATTAAGCTTGTTCCTGGTTATTTATTTGCAGGAAGTATTTCATTCCACTTGTAAACCAAGAAGATGGCCTATTTTTTCTTATTCATGTGAAACAGGTGTCATCATGTAAAATTTTGACATAGAATAAGAACAAATGTTCGGCCTTTGAAAGAAATATTTATCATCTTTAGAATTGTAGAATTTAAAATTCTGGAGTGTTTTTCCAGTCATTTTACATATTATAAAGAAAATGGAAATGGTTTATTGGGAAAGAATGTTTTGTTGGATGGGGTAGTATTTAAGATATGCATAATAATTACTGTGTTCTATCTAGAGAACAATTGTTGTCACTAAAACAAATTTTAAAATCTCCACTTTTTGGTATAATTTTCTTTTTATTTTCAGGGCCAAATGCCCTTTCTACTTTACAGATAATTAAAAAACCTAGACATCTGGGTAATCTCAATCATCAAATGTCTTTGGGTCTGCCTGTGTATTTATACTCATGATCTCAAATATTGATAGTATAGACATAAACAAGCCATTGGTTACAAAGCTTTTGTGTTATGTTGTCATTTTAAGAGAGGGTGTTTCTCCAAAGGCAAGAGGAAAATTATAGCAAGTGCAGTTTTAGGCCTCTACAGTTATCCAAGATTACCTTTTTATAAAATGTTAACAGCCTCACAAAAACAGTCTCACTATGCCGACATTTGGAAGCAGACAGGCATTACAAAATGTACCATCGTAACTGCAATGGTTTGGGTCCCTAAAAAATCTTTTTATACTGTTCATAGAAAGTGGTTTTTACCGCTTTATAAATATTCAGCCAGAACTTTATATTCCCCATTAAAAAACAAGAGCTAGTACAAGCATTCTTAAGTAGTCATAGCTGGAATTAACATTACTTCTGTCTGCTGAAGAGGGGCAGAAAAACTAGGATGTAGCAAGTATGTTTCTAATTCTGTAATAACTATTGCCCTTAAGAAAACTGGAGGGAGAGCCTGACACCATGGCTTACGCCTGTATTCCCAACACTTTAGAAGCCCAAAGATCATGGAGTCAAGAGATCCAGACCATCCTGGCCAACATGGTGAAACCCCATCTCTACTAAAAATACAAAAATTAGCCAGATGTGGTGGCATGTGTCTCTAGTCCCAGTTACTCAGGAGGCTGAGGCAGGAGAATTGTTGGAACTGGGAAGCTGGAGGTTACAGTGAGCTGAGATCATGTCACTGTACTCCAGCCTGGTGACAAAGTGAGACTTCATCTCAAAAAAACAGAAAAGAAAACTGGACAGAGTTAGAAGTCCCTATAATTCCCTTTTACAAACAAATCAAGTAAGTAGTTATATGTGAAAATTCACCAACAGTTATGTCTGCAGCAATGGGCAAAGTACTTATTTTTTCTTTCTTCTCATTATTACTTTCCCCCTCACTTCAGCCCCCAACACCCAGTGTACTTAGTTCAATATTGCCTTAGATGTTAAAAAAAAAGTATTGAAATCTGAAGGGGCAAGGTTGTTTTATATGCAAGCCTTAGGTGTTATAAAAAATGGAAGAGCAACCGACAGAGAGATGAAAAATTCTATTAAATCAAGTATTGATATTTAATCTTATATAGACACTTTCCTCTCATCCTAAACAAGGGATACCTTAACTTTAAGCACTTTTAAAGAATATATAAAAAGCAAATACAATGGTTTGCAACTTACAAAAGTTCAACTTACGATTTTTTGACTTTACAATGGCTTTATCAGGGCCTTAAATGTGTTTTTGATTTACAATATTTTCAGCTTATCATGGGTTATCAGGTTGTAGCCTCATTGTAAGCCAAGGAGATCTGTATACAATTATTATGGTTTTAATACTGGCAAATCAGATCCCTTTCTTTGTGTATATAGGTAATGTTTATTAATACTTACGTGTGCCAAGCACTGTATCTTCACATCATATGAGGGAGGTACTTCTACTAGTCTAATGTTAGACTAGTAGACTGTTCAGATGAAACTGAAGCAGAAAGGTTAAAGTAACTTGCTCCAAATCACACAGCTAGTAAGTGACAGAGTTTGGACCTTGATATGGTTTGGCTCTGTGTCCCCACCCAAATCTCATCTTGAATTGTACTCCCATAATTCCCATGTGTTATGGGAGGAACCCGGTGGGAAATAACTGAATCAGGGACGGTTTTCCTCATACTGTTATCATGAATAAGTCTTGCAAGATCTGATGATTTTATCAGAGGTTTCCACTTTTGTATTGTCCCCATTCTCTCTTTGCCTGCTGCCATCCATGTAACACATGACTTGCTCCTCTTCACCTTCTGCCATGATTTTGAGCTTTCCCCATCCATGTAGAACTGTAAATCCAATTAAACCATTTTCTTTTGTAAATTGCCCAGTCTTGGGTATGTCTTTATCAGCAGAGTGAAAACGAACTAATACAGACCTGTATCCAGGCAGCCTAACTCTTGAGTCCTCTCTTTTGACCCCTGTGCTGTATTATTTCTCACTGTACAGTGGTAAGAATGCCAGGTGATTCACACACACATTTAAGTTTGTGATGCACTTATCTAAAACTCTTACTAATGAAAAAAAATCTCTTTTAGGAAAAAAAAAAAGCAACAAAATAAAATTATTTTACCCCAATTAATTAAATTGCCTCCTGATTTTCCTTCAGGTTTTGAATATGTTGGAAAAGAGTAAATAAGCCATTCTCTTTGCTCTTGCTCCTCATGGTCCAGTTATAAGCCTTGGCATAAAATTATATAACTTATTCATTTTTCTTAGATCATAGCTCTTTTTAAAAAAATTATTTATTTTTTGAGATGGAGTCTCACTCTGTCTCCAAAGTTGGAGTTTAATGGCATGATTTCTCGGCTCACTGCAACCTTCACTTCTGGGTTCAAGTAATTCTCCCTCCTCAGCTTCCTAAGTAGCTGCAGCTAGGATTACAAGTGTGCCTCACCAGGCCTGGCTAATTTTTGTATTTTCGTCACCACATTGGCCAGGCTGGTCTCAAACTCCTAATTTCAAGTGATCCGCCTGCCTTGGCCTCCCAAAGTGTTGGAATTGAAAGTGTGAGCCAGTGCACCTGGCCAGACAAATTGTTCTTAAATGTGATCCCTGGACAAGCAACATTCATCAACACCACCTGGGAATTTGGTAAGTATGTAGGTGTTTGAGCCCCAGCCAAGACCTGTTAGGGGTTTGGGGCCCCATGATCTGTGTTGTAAAAACACTCCAGGGGATTTTGAAGTCCTCTAAAGTTTGAGAACCACTGCCTAAGTTTTGAAACAGCACAGTATTTGAATGTTATTAATTATATTTTACCACAGAGCCTTCATTAAAAAGATTGTTTCTTTGTTTTGCAAATGAGACAGTTTATAAACGTTCTGTAGGAAAGTGTGTGATGTGAACTTGTTTCATTGAAAACAAACCACAGTCCTAAAAATAGGAACATAGCAGCTTCTTGCAAAAGTGGCTAATTCTTTGGAAAGGGTTGGTTCTGGTGTTTGCCCTCTTGTCATCTCAGTTAACTCTTTCTCCATTCCTTTTGACATTTCATTATATTTGGTTGCGGCTCTTAACACTCCCCTTGTGAAAGGCCTTCCTTTGCTTGGTTGACTGATGCGTTTTTTCCCTACTCTGGCCGAGTCTGCCCTTTGACAGGCCCCTGATTCCCCCATTTCCACAGCAGCCCTGCAGAGTCTCTTAGCTGTGTTCTAATAATGATTAAATACATGCTGTGCATGCAGGATTGTGCCTTTCAGCTCTTCTTTATGCCATTGTGTCTAGTGTGGAGATGAGTAGTTTTCCTGAAAATTGCCCATGGAATGCCTTTTTCCTCATGGTATTTCAATGCAGTACACGTATGTGGCTGTCCCACTGGATTTTAAGCATCAACTTGTGTGTGCTCTGGTGGTCTTAAACCAGAAGCATAGGTTGGTCATCCTTTTCAAAGTTAAAAAGCAAAACAAAACAACTTATACCTGCCAGAAAGGGTGAATAGTTTTACCCTGGGACATTTCTAAGGAAACCAGAAAAAAAAGTCAGTTTCAGCATATTTTATGTTTGGTATAAATCCTGAAATGATTGTCGCTTTGCTAGTTATTGGAGCAACCTGATTGGACTGTGACTGTACCCTAGAGCTTTTAACAGATTATGGGGTATGTCTGTGCCTCGTCTAATTCTGATAAGCCACCCTTAGTGTACATGGTTTATTCAGGCATTCACCCACAATATGATTACAGTATTCAGTATTGAACTTCCTTCTCTGATGAAATAAGAAACGGTTTCCTAAATCTAAATCTGACTGTATGGTTTCATTTGTGTCAATTAGACTGCTATTAATTTAGCTTGAAAAATAATCATAGGTTTTGGATTAAAAAATGACATTCATTTTTGTTTTTGCTTCTCATCTTCCCTTTTTAATAGTAAAAGGCCAAGTATATTATTAATGGGAAAAGGCGAACTTGTGACAGGTGAGCAATTAGTGTAAAGACCATGACTAATTAAAATAAATTTTCTTCTCATTTTTTAAGAATCAATCTGCGTTTACTGGGGTTGCTATTCTTTTTTCCTTCTTTAGATCATAAAATTGTAATTTGATTATTATTATATTAAAACATTTGGGAACATAGCAAGTCTTCATTAGAAATAGATTCTTGATTTTTTTCTTGGTATATTTTATAAATGTCCTGAAAAATTAAGCTTGTTCTCCTTTATCCATTCTCAGTTTGAGAATGGGTAAGTGGTAACCAGTGCATGAAATGTAAAGGGAAGATCAGGAGTGCTTTTGAGTATAACATCTAGTGTTTCCAAGTTTTTATTCTGTCCTTTGAATAAGCCTTTGTCCACTGTTACTGTGGCATAACGCTGACCATGAACGTTTTTCATGTTCTTTGTTACTGTTTCCTGGTTGGAATAACAAACAAAGAAAAAAGTGCACTAAAAACACTGATCAGGGAAGCTGAAGAGCCAGTAACAAGAAAAACAGAATGATGAAATTTGAATCCGAAAACATTCCTGGCTTTCTACTTGAATGCACCTTGTAACAGCTCAATGTCTACCTATTACATTATCGATTGACATTGAAGATTTTACATTTCTTTTTCACAGTACTAAGTGGAGATGAGATACTAGGAATATTAAGAATCAAGGCGAGTTTTGTTGATTATCTGCCAACTCTGCATAGTAGCGGCTACAGTGAACTAAGGTGTATTTCAGCTGATGGCTCCTGTCAACATGATGCTATGTTCAATATATATATATTTGTACTTCAGTAACATGATGATCTCATGCCATGTTCAACTCCATAATGCCAAATTGCTAAGGCCACAGTACGATTTAGAAAGTACTTATTACTACTTTTGTCAGTGACTGGAAGATATCTTATTCAGCCAATATAGGTAAATAGATCACTAGTTACTTAAGATCATAACTTGTATTGTCTATACAACATAATAATGCATCTGTAGCTAGTAATGACATAGGAGGTATGGAACCTGACTTGTACTGTCTCCACCTTTCATTGTTTGATGCATCTTTGAAGCAGGTGGTATTAGTTATGCCCAAGAAAATAGATTTGAAATTCCTGTAAGTCTGTAGCTGCTGTTATTGCCAGAATGTATAGAGTCCGTTGTTAGAGATGTGGACTATCAGAGTGGAATAAACAGTATTGGTGAAGTCAGAGAAGGTGGAAAGTTTGTTGATAATTTATGAATTTTTGGCTAAGATACTAAGTTGTGGACTAGGTGATAGAAAATTTGGCAGTAGAGCAGTCTAGGCTGGCAGTGCTGTTGTTTCTAGGATGAGTGGTGAGATGCCTTGCCTATATTTTAGGAGTGTGTGGCCTTGAACTCAACAAAGAGTGTCTTGATTTTGGGGATGGGGCTCAAACAAAGGAAAAAACAAAATAGGATTTTTTATTTCTAAAGTTGTAAAAGTAAGGTTTTGCTAGCTTTATTAACATAATTAATTTGACTGGCCTTCTTTTCTTCATTTGGGTTAACTCCTCCTCTTTCAGGGCTAACTGTAAGCACTTTTTCCACAGAGAACTCTTCCTTCACCTTCAGGGCTAGGATTGATGTTCTTGCAGGAGGCTCCCCACACAGTCTGAACTTGCCAGGTGAACCTGGCACTCACCATACTATATTGATATTACTTGAGGTGTATTGTTCTCTCTTCTATTAAACCATTGTAAACGTTTAGAAGAGGAAATATATGTGTCTTGCTTATTGTCATATCTATAGTACTTGGCATTTAATATTTTTAAAATTCGTATTGTGGAACAGATAGTTCATTATATTCAAGCTTTACTTGTGACTTAGTATTTTCCTTTTTATATCAATACTTACTAATGATTTTACTTACTGTCCTTAGATCCTTACCATTTAGTCATAACTTTCAAGAAAGTCAGTTAGACTGCTTTAAGATTTCTAGAAATGTATCCTTCCTTAAGTAATTTACCTTTAAAATAACTTGCTGTGTATAAGGTCATGCATTCCAGGTTTACAGTTTAGAAAATATAAATATTAAATATTTGTAAAATATTGATCTGAACATTTTTTATCATTGTGGTTGAGATTATGTGATATGAATTGGGAATATCCTTCAAGGAACTTACAGAAGATGACTCTATAGCTGAACCTTTGGTTGGATAATCTTCATAAAATCAGTTAATCCCTCTAAGCCTTTTGTCTACTGATAAAATGGAATTGTAACTTGTTTTTAAAACCTTATATGTAAAGCCCTATGAAAATTGTCAAATTTTATTTAAATGGCTTCAAGCTTTCAGAGGTTATTATCCTTTCTGTATTATGCATATATAAATGAGCGCTGTAATTGTGTCAGAATTAGCAATATGTAGGGCATTGATGACTCCTTCCAGGTCTTGAGAGACTAGATTCAGTCTAGTCTAAGCAACGATGTAACTTGATCAATCATACTTAAAGGAGGACCAGGGATGGGTAGGGACTGGGCACTGGAATTACATTACCCAGTATGGTAGTTCCCCAAGGAAGAGGTGCTGCTGGCAGCACAAAAACACATCTATGGAAGCCTCAGTAGTAGCCAGGCTTAAGAGTTTAGAAGTAACTCTGCTGTGTATATTCATACCTATCTTTACCTCTGTCTAGTAAAACTCATTCTTAAGTGGTGTGAGCAAATATTTGACTATCCCTGGCATGCCATTCCCTGCTGAAGGAGTTGGCATAATTATGTTGTCCAAGGGCAGAGTTTATCAAAGTCAGAATTTGGGAAGGTCTTATCAAAATAATTATTAAATGTTATCTTTTGCTCTTATTTTAAAATGCAAAAGTTCACAAATTACTTACTACAGTTAACCCTCAGAATAACTCAGTTTTGAGGCATATTACCTATGAGGTGAGGCAGGCATAAGGAGATGACACAAGATAAACATACTTAGTTACAATTGGAATTTGTTGGAAGGAGTGGAGGATAAGGGTGAATAATATGTTGTCTCAGTAACACTCTGAGTCTCACTGTGTTGTACACTCACAATTGGTGCCATTGTGTAGAAAGAACACTCAGTGCAAAGAAAGGAGTGTGTTTAATGTTTTTAAACAGAGAATCTTTTTAGAAGTCATTCAGATTTTTTTCCTGCGGAAGATACCAGTGATCCTTTTGTAAAGTACAGATTACACTGTTTCTTTCACCTTTGTAAATAAGGACGATCAGTTTTCATATTGCATAATCACACAATCAACCTCTGCACTCATGTCAATTGAAGCTCATTTTTCTAATCAGTTTTTGGATGATCAATTTTCTTTGTAACACCATGTGTCTTCCAGACGAGAAAAATCACAAGAAGAAAAATGGCATTCTCGTAATGTGCCAAAAGCAGACAATTTTGAAAATGTAAAACAGCTGAGCTCACTTGACATTTCTTGATGTCATCTGCCAGCAGACAAGGCTGTTAGAGAGCTCCCTTTCCTGGTGATTTTTTTCCCAGAATTCTGCCAAACTTAGAGAATGACATATAATTTACTAAAGAGAAAATGGGCCAAAATGGGACATTTCTATTTCAAAGTCTACTAGAGCCTAGAAAATAAACGCCAAGTAGTATTGCATCTGTTTCTTTTAAGCAGCCTTATCATAGACTTTCTTAATGGAACCTGGACAGAAACATTGCTTTTATATTTATGTGAGAACTTGAAAAGGTTCATAAATTATGGCTATTGAATCTAGCCTTAAGGTGGCAGTGACCCGAGGTGATGGTAGAGGTATACGACAAAAATGGAAACGTCTAAAGCATGTCGACAGGGAGTTCTGCAGAAGAGTTACAGCAGGGGGCTAATAGACATATAATCTTGATGCTTCATTTTCCCTTCAAGAAATGAGATTAATTAAGGATATGTCAAATATATGGCTTCTGGCATATGTACACTGTTTGCAGAAAGAGAAGCAGTCTAAGAACTGACTAGGAAAAGGAAAATCCCTCATTTGGGAAAATACATTTTAATAATGTTTCTGAGTTAAAGTCACATAATTTAACTTGTAAGGAATAGATATTAATGTGATTTTTTAAAGATGTTTGCTTGAATTTCAGCAAATATGTAAGCATATGTTTTCAACATCTTGGTGTAGTGTTTAGGGATACAGCCTATGCAACTGACAAAAGGACTTACAGATGTAATACTCATTTTCCTAATGAGATTCAAGCCAAAATCTGTTGTTATGCACAGATGTGCAATGACATTTACCAAACATGTACAGATATTTTTGAAGTAGGCACACTGTTAAAAATGTCCCAACCTGCAGGAAATTGTGTCATCATGAGAGGGCTGCTAGCAAACTCCATCTCAGTAGCTTGCCAGGAACTGAAGCTTATGACTGAGTCTTGAAATGTGATGTGTTTGGAGCCTCACTGATGTGATATGGACCCTCCTACATGTTGAAAAGCCCATTGAAAAGAGATTTAATTAGTCAATGGCCATTCACCCTCTGTTTTCTTTTGTAAAAAAATCACAAATCATCTGTTTAATAATTATTGATTCTAGAATTTTTTCTGAGTTTTGACATCAATCGAATTATATGAGGCCTGTTTATGATGAAATTAAGGGCTAGCCTAAAATGAAGAGTTAGGAGCCATTTATGCCTAAAAGCACCAGATAGGAATATGTATGACTTAATTCTTTTAGCAAACATTTATAGTCTTTATTATGTGCCAGGAACAGAAAAGACGAAGATGAACAAGATGATACGTTTCTTGTCTTCAAAGAATTCTGTGCTTCTGATGCCAGTTTTCTTGTCTTTGCCACCTTATTAACACAGTATCAGTCATTCTTTTTTTTAGATGGGAGTCTCAGTCTGTGGCCAAGGCTGGAGTGCAGTGGCCCCATCTTGGCTCTCTGAAACCTCTGCCTCCCAAGTTCAAGCAATTCTCCTGTTTCAGCAGGGATTACAGGCACCCACTGCTATGCCAAGCTAAGTTTTGTACTTTTAGTAGAGACCGGGATTTCACCGTGTTGGCCAGATTGATGTCAAACTTCTGACCTCAAGTGATCTGCCTGCCTCAGCCTCTCAAAATGATGGGATTACAGGAGTGAGCCACCTTGCCCAGCCTCAGTCATTCTTTAATTGTCCCTCTTAACTTTGCAGCTCACCTAAATCTGGAAGCAGTTTACTGGAATTCTTCTTTTATGCCTCAGAGCTAGTGATCCAATTCCATGACAACTCTAAACTTTTGTTCTTTCTTTTTTAACTCTCTTAGAATTCATTGCCACTACTCAATATGTTAGTGCTAATTTGTTCTCTGTTTCCCATGTATTTACAAGATGGTAATATCATTAAAAGACATAAATAAGTGAATTATATATTAGGTGCCAGGTATCATGCTGAGTATCTACCATGAGTTATTTGACTCATATTTGAGAATAGTTTCATGAGGCATACATTATGATATGTGTTTCTTAGAATAATGAAAGCTTAAATTAATTGCCCAAAGCCACATTCTCCTGTATGGTGAAGTCAAAATGCTTAAACAGGACAAATTCTAAATTATTGACTCTCTCTATAGCATGCTAAGACCCCTTTTCCTTTTGAATCCCCTGGAGTCTTAAAATTTGTTATAGAGCATTGATCTTAAGAGACACCATTTCCTTTATTAACCTCAACACATGGTATCACCTTTTTTCTAGACATCTGATTTTTTGATGCAGAGTCTGTCTCTGAACCATCATCTTATTAGTATAATGCCTCATAGTTACTTCAAAATAACTATTATGAATATATTCAATCATATAGCTGTATACCTCACTCATCTCTGCATTGATCCTTTTGCTACTGTAAAATATTATGCTTCAAATTTTCTTTGAGGTGATCCAATTCAGTTTACCATCCAATTCAGTAATCCTATCTCTATTATTTTATTAGGTGGTCTACTTGAACACTTCCTATAATGGAAAAGTTCTTAGCACAAGATTCAGCCATTGATATACTCCTTTTGTCTCTAAATTGAATCTTAACAGCCAACCCTATAAATTCTTATTGCTGGCCTTAATTCTGTACTTCACAAGTTAGAAGGCAATGACTCAATTCGTCAGAAATATTACTTGGTAGATTCATTCAAATTTCGCTTGAGATGGAATAGTTAAGGCTGTTAGTTTAAGATGGAAAAAAATAAAGAAAAATATGAGTGTATAAATAAAGAGGAAAAGTAAAGAAAATTGGGCTATAGCTGCTAGGAGCTTTTAGAGAGCAAGGTCTATATCTTGTTTATCTTTGTACCACTAGTTCCTGGTATAGTTCTTGGTACAATGTAGTTTCTTTAAAAATGCCTATAAAATATTTGTAATAAACCTCTCAATGCTTGACTTCAGGGTAGCCTTCAATTCTGTTATAAACAGCTCCACTGAATTTACTTAAAATCTAATAAACTCATCCAATACTTTCAGTCAGTTACTGACTTTTCCCTTTCTCCAATACAGGATGACTATCCTCAATTTTTAATCTGTTTCAGATTGTTTTCCCTTTGTAACCAAGTCATTAATTTAATCTGAAATGTCTTCTGAGCACTTTAAAAATGTCACAGATCTCAGAGTATGGTACCAATATAATTCAGGTGTATGAATAACTATGAAGCAAGGTATAGTGACAAAAGCCACTAAGGAGACACAATCAGAAGTTGTAGACATTTAGAGGGGGCAAAATTCTAGTTGAAGTGAATGTGGAAGACTTCATAGACAAAGTGGCTTTTGAACTGAGCCTTAAGGAACTACTAAGATTGTTGTAGGTTAGAGGAAAATAACTGGAATAAAGACCTGATGGCAGGAAAACGATAGGTGGATTTGGAAACTGTGCATTCAGTCCGTTGATTGAAAGAAATATGTTATGTTTAAGGGATTGTGGAAAATGAAGCTAGAAAGATACTTTTAACTAGAGATGTGAATTAAATGTAAAGATGAATAGATTTTATTTTATTTGTGGCATTAGGAAAAAGCTATTGAATGTTTGGTGGGTAGAATGATGGGATTAGCATAGTGTGTTAGAAAGATGATGTAGTAGACGAGCTTATCACTTTCTGTGTTTCTTTGTAAGCAGCTTATAAGTGATTGTGTGATCTTTACTGTTCTTCATAAAAGGAACTTGTAGCATTTTAATTTTCATAACTCTACTACTGTTGGCTTTTGGACTCCTCCTTTCACTCTTGGTCCTGGGTTTGTAATCGAGTTACACTGAAATCTACTTATTTCTTAGAGATCCTTTTTTTTCCCTGTTCTTTTGTCTAATATACCAGACCTTTGCCTCATGTCAGGGTTGTTTTAGATGACCTAAGGTTTATTTATTCATTTCTATTTCTTCCCCCTTCACCAGTCAACTCACAGCTTTGCACAGTGGTGACTTTCCACAGATTTTCAAGTATTTTAATTGTGGTTTAACAAATACAGGAATATAGTGTATTGTTGTTAACAAGGACTGCAGGGAGAAAGACTGGGACCCTTGGAACATTCCTGGCTTGCACAGCCCTATTCCACATCTTTAGAACATGTTACTTATTAGCACCTATTTTTTGGTGCCTGTGGGCATCAGCCAAAAAGGTAAAAAAGCAAGAATTGTTTTTTTTTTTTTTATTGGCTCATGTGATTCCTCACATCCATCTATCCCTGTTGCCCTCAGTGCCTGCCATCATATGAACTCAGGATGCTTCATACAACTTTGACTTTTAAAGATGACTTCTTCAAAACTGTTGGGAGTTACTGTGCCTAAAAATCGGAGCCTGTAGAATGAAGTAAAATGCTTATTCAGCTTTTTTACTGAAGACCACCTAAAGACAGAGGGTAGCTCTGAGCTTTTCCAGAAAAAGTCAGTCTGTGAAGAGTAAAATAAGTAAATATTTCTTCAAATGTGCAGACATTTCTTTACAACCACAAGGATCAACAAAAATCAGGGAATCATGGCATTAAAAGAAAAAAAAAATAAGGTTATAGTGACTGTTTCCAAAGATGTAAAAGCTGCCCAACAAATAATTCAAAGTTACTATTTTAAAGAAGCTTAGCAAATTGGTAGAAAAAAGAGAACAACAATTTAACAATTTTTTAAAATATATATTTATTGTACTTTAGGTTCTGGGGTACATGTGAAGAACATGCTGGGTTGTTGCATAAGTACATACATAGCAATGTGGTTTGCTGCCTCCATCCCCATCACCTGTATCTGGCATTTCTCCCCAAGTTATCCCTCCCTAAATACCTACCCCCCACTATCCTTCTGCTAGTACCCTCAACAGACCTCAGTGTGTGATGCTGCCCTCCCTGTGTCCATGTGTTCTCATTGTTCAACACCCCCTATGAGTGAAAATATGCAGTGTTTGATTTTCTGTTATTGTGTGAGTTTGCTGAGACTGATGGTTTTTAGATTTATCCATGTCCCTACAAAGGACATGAACTCATTGTTTTTTTATGGCTGCATAGTATTCGATGGTGTATATGTGCCACACTTTCCCTGTCCAGTCTATCATCCATGGGCATTTGGGTTGGTTCCATTTGCTATTGTAAACAGTGCTGCAGTGAATGTATGTGTGCATGTATCTTTTTTTTTTTTTTTTTGTGACGGAATTTTGCTCTTGTTGCCCAGGCTGGAGTGCAATGGCGCGATCTCGGCTCACTGCAACCTCCGCCTCCTGGGTTCAGGCAATTCTCCTGCCTCAGCCTCTCGAGTAGCTGGGATTACAGGCACGCGCCACCATGCCCAGCTAATTTTTTGTATTTTTAGTAGAGATGAGGCTTCACCGTGTTGACCAGGATGGTCTCGATCTCTTGACCTCGTGATCCACCCGCCTCAGCCTCCCAAAGTGCTGGGATTACAGGCTTGAGCCACCACGCCTGGCCCGCATGTATCTTTATAATAGAACAATTTATAATTCTTTGGATATATACCCAGTAATGGGATTGCTGGGTCAAATGGAATTTCTATTTCTAGGTCCTTGAGGAATTGCCACACTGTCTTCCACAATGATTGAACTAATTTAGACTCCCATCAACAGTGTAAAAGTGTTCCTATTTCTCGACATCCTATCCAGCATCTATTGTCTCCAGATTTTTTAATGATCACCGTTCTAACTGGCGTGAGATGGTAACTCAATGTAGTTGTGATTCGCATTTCTCTAATGACCAGTGATGATGAGCATTTTTCCATATGTTTGTTGGCTTCATATAAGTCTTCTTTGGTAAAGTGTCTGTTCATGTCCTTCACTCACTTTTGAATGGGGTTGTTAGTTTCTTTCTTGTAAATCTGTTTTAGTTCTTTGTAAATTCTGGATATAAGTCCTTTGTCAGATGGGGAGATTGCAAAAATTTTTTCCCATTCTGTTGTTTGCCTGTTGACTCTAATGATTGTTTCTTTTTCTGTGCAGAAGCTCTGGAGTTTAATTAGATCCCATTTGTCTATTTTGGCTTTTGTTGCCAATGCTTTTGGTGTTTTAGTCATGAAGTCCTTGCCTATGCCTATGTCCTGCATGGTTTTTCTAAGGTTTTCTTCTAGGGTTTTTATGGTGTTAGGTCTTATGTTTAAGTCTTTAATCCATCTGGAGTTCATTTTAGTTTAAGGTGTCAGGAAGGGGTCCAGTTTCTGCCTTCTGTACATGGCTAGCTAGTTTTCCCAACACCATTTGTTAAACAGGGAATTCTTTCCCCATTGCTTGTTTTTGTCTGGTTTGTCAAAGATCAGATGGTTGTAGATGTGTGACTTTGCCTCTGAGGCCTCTGTTCTGTTGCTTTAGTCCATATCTCTATTTTGGTAGTAGTACCATGCTGTTTTGATTACTGTAGCCTTGTAGTATAGTTTGAAGTCAGGTAGTGTGATGCCTCCAGCTTTGTTCTTTTTGCTTAGAATTGACTTGGCTATGTGAGCTCTCTTTTGGTTCCATATGAAGTTTAAGGTGGTTTTTTTTCCAGTTCTGTGAAGAGGGTCGCAGGTAGCTTGATGGGGATAGCGTTGAATCTGTAAATTACTTTGGGAACTATGGCCATTTTCACGATATTGATTCTTCCTAACCATGAGCATAGAATGTTTTTCCATCTGTTTGTGTCCTCTCTTATTTTGTTGAGCAGTGGTTTGTAGTTCTTCTTAAAGAGATCCTTTACATCCTTTGCTAGTTGTATTCCTAGGTATTTGATTCTCTTTGTAGCAACTGTGAATGACAGTTCATTCTTGATTTGGCTCTCTTTAAATCTGTTATTGGTGTATGGGAATGCTTGTGATTTTTGCACATTGATTTTGTATCCTGAGACTTTGCTGAAGTTGCTTATCAGTTTCAGGAGATTTTGGGCTGAGACGATGGGGTCTTCTAAATATATAATCATGTCGTCTGCAAATGGAGACAATTTTACTTCCTCCTTTCCTAATTGAATACCCTTTATTTCTTTTTCTTACCTGATTGCTCTGGCTAGAACTTCAAGTACTATATTGAATAGGAGTGTTGAGAGAGGGCATCCTTGTCCAGTGCCAGATTTCAAAGTGAATGCTTCCAGTTATTGCCCATTCAGTATGATATTTGCTGTGGGTTTGTTGTAAATAGCTTTTATTATTTTGAGATACATTCTGTTGAAACCTAGTATATTGAGAGTTTTTAAGCATAAAGGCTGTTGAATTTTGTCAAAGGCCTTCTCTGCATCTATTGAGATAATCATGTGGTTTTTGTCTTTGGTTCTGTTTATGTGGTGAATTACATTTATAGAGTTGTGTATGTTGAACCAGCCTTGCATCCCCGGGATGAAGCCTACTTGATTGTGATAGATAAGCTTTTTGATGTGCTGTAGCTATTGGTTTGCCAGTATTTTATTGAAAATTTTTACATCTGTGTTGATCATGGATATTGGCCTGAAGTTTTCTTTTCTTGTTGAGCCTCTGCCGGGTTTTGGTGTCAGGATGATGTTGGTCTCATAAAATGATTTGTGAAGGATTCCCTCTTTTTGGATTGTTTGGATTAGTTTCAGAAGGAGTGGTACCAGCTCCTCTTTGTATGTCTGGTAGAATTCGGCTATGAACCCATGTGGACCTGTACTTTTTTTACGTGGTAGGCTGTTAATTGCAGCCTCAACTTCAGCCCTTGTTATTAGTCTATTCAGGGTTTTGACTTCTTCCTGGTTTAGGCTTGGGAGGATGCAAGTGTCCAGGAATTTATCCATTTCTTCCAGGTTTACTGGTTTATTTGCATAGAGTTGTTTGTAGTAATCTCTGATGGTGGTTTGTATTTCTGTGGAATCTGTGGTGATATCCCCTTTATCGTTTTTTATTGCACCTATTTTATTCTTGGTTCTTTTCTTTTTTATTAATCTGGTTAGTGGTCTGTTTTACTGATCTTTTCAAAAAACCAGTTCCTGCATTTATTGATTTTTTGAAGGGTTTTTATGTCTCTATCTCCTTCAGTTCTGCTCTGATCTTAATTATTTCTTGTCTTCTGCTACTTTTAAGTGTTTTTGATCTTGCTCCTCTAGCTCTTTCAATTTTGATGACAGGGTGTCAATTTAAGATCTTTCCTTGCTTCTCATGTGGGCATTTATTACTATAAATTTTCCTCTAGACACTGCTTTAAATGTGTCCCAGAGATTCTGGTATGTTATGTCTTCATTCTCGTTGGTTTCAAAGAACATTTTGACATTTATTTTTTTCTTTATTTCTGCCTTCATTTCATTGTTTATGCAGTCAACATTCAAGAGCCAGTTGTTCAGTTTCCATGAAGTTGTGCTGTTATGAGTTAGTTTCTTAATCCTGAGTTCTAATTTGATTGCACTGTGGTCTGAGAGACTGTTATGATTTGTATTATTTTGCATTTGCTGAGGAGTGATTTACTTCCAATAATGTGGTCAATTTTAGAGTAGGCATTAAGTGATGCTGAGAAGAATGTATATTCTGTGGATTTGGGGTGGAGAGATATGCAAATGTCTATTAGTCTTGTTTGGTCCAGATCTGAGTTCAAGTCTTGGATATCCTTGTTAATTTTCCTCATTGATCTAACATTGACAATGGGGTGTTAAAGTCTCCCACTATTATTGTGTGGGAGTGTAAGTCTCTTTGTAGGTCATTAAGAACTTGCTTTATGTATCTAGGTGCTCCTGTATTGGGTGCGTGCGTATTTAGGATTGTTAGCTCTTCCTGTTGCATTGATCCTTTTACCATTATGTAATGCCCTTCTTTGTCTCTTTTGATCTTTGTTGGTTTAAAGTCTATTTTATCAGAGACTAGGATTGCAATTCCTGCTTTTGTTTTTGCTCTCCATTTGCTTGGTAAATCTTTCTCTGTCCCTTTATTTTGAGCCTATGTGTATCCTTGCATGTGAGATGGGTTTCCTGCATACAGCACATTGATGGATTTTGGCTTTTTATCCAGTTTGCCAGTCTGTGTCTTTTGATTGGGGCATTTAGCCCATTTACATTTAAGGTTAATATTGTTATGTGTGAATTTGATCCTGACATTTTGTTGCTAGCTGGTTGTTTGGTCTATTAGTTGATGCAGTTTCTTCATTGTGTCGATGCCCATTACCATTTGGTACGTTTTTGGAGTAGCCAGTATTGGTTGTTCCTTTCTATGTTTAGTGCTTCTTTGAGGACCGCTTGTAAGGCAGGCCTGGTGGTGATGAAATCTCTGAGCAACTGCTTGTTCCTAAAGCATTTTGTTTCTCTATCACTTATGAAGCTTACTTTGGCTGGATCTGACATTCTAGGTTGAAAGTTCTTTTCTTTAAGGGTATTGAATGTTGGCCCCCACTCTCTTCTGGCTGTAGGGTTTCTGCCCAGGAGTCCACTGTGAGTCTGATGAGCTTCCCCTTGTGGGTAACCCAACCTTTCTCCCTGGCTGCCCTTAGCATTTTTTCCTTCATTTCAACCCTGGCTAATCTGACAATTATGTGCCTTGGGGATGCTCTTCTTCTGGAATACATTTCTGGTGTTCTCTGTATTTCCTGGACTTAAATATTGGCCTGCCTTGCTAGGTTGGGGATGTTCTCCTGGATAATATCCTGAAGAGTGTTTTCCACCTTGGATTCATTCTCTCTATCACATTCAGATATAACTATTAAATGTACATTAGGTCTTTTCACATAATCTCATATTTCTTGGAGGCTTTGTTCATTTCTTTTTACTCTTTTTTCTCTCATTTTGCCTTCTCATTTTATTTCATTGAGATGATCTTCAGTCTCTGATGTATTTTCTTCTGCTTGGTTGATTTGGCTATTGAAATTTATGTATGCTTCCTGAAGTTCTCATGTTGTTTTTTTGGCTCCATCAATTCATTTTTATTCCTCTCTAAGCTGTTTATTCTCATTAGCATTTCATCAAATCTTTTTTCAAATTTCTTAGTTTTTTTGCATTGGGTTAGAATATGTTCTTTTAGCTCAGAGAAGTTTGTTAATGCCCACCTTCTGAAGCCTGTTTCTGTGAATTCATCAGACTCATTCTTCATCCAGCCTTGTTCCCTTGCTAGTAAGGAGTTGTGATCCCAGGAGGAGGAGAGGAGTTCTGGTTTCGGGTGTTTTCATCCCTTTTGCACTGGTTTCTTCCCATCTTTGTGGATTTATCTACCTGTGGTCTTTGTTGTTGGTGACTTTCAGATGGGGTCTCTGAATGGATGTCTTTTCTGTTAATGTTGAAGTTATTATCTTTCTATTTAAGTTTTCCTTCTAACAGTCAGGACCCTCTGCTCTAGGACTGCTGGAGGTCCACTCCAGACCCTGCTTGCCTGGGGCTCACCTGCAGCAGCTGCAGAACTGTAAGGTTTGCTGCCAGTTTCTTCTTCTGTTATCTTTGTACCAGAAGGATACCCTCTGGATGTCAGCCTGAACTCTCCTTTATGAGGTGTCTCTTTGTATATATGGGGGTTAAGGAGCTGCTTGAGGAGACAGTCTCTCCCTTACAGGAGCTCAGGTGCTGAGCTGTGAGCTCCATTGTTCCGTTCAGAGCTGCTGGGCAGGTATGTTTAAGTCTGCTGCAGTGGAACTCATGTTTTTTTCCCAGCTGCTCTGTCCTGGGAAGGTGGGGCTTTAGTTATAAGTTCCTGATGTGCTGCTGCCTGTTTTCATTGATGCCCTGCCCAGCAAGGAGTTATCCTAGTCACAGTCTGCCAGCAGAGGTTTTGGTGAGCTGCTGTGGGCTCTGCCCAGCTGCTGTGTGAACTTCCTTACAGTTTTGTTTATAGAGTTATAGTTAGAACTCCCTTAGTAATGGCAGTTTGCCTCAGTAATGGCAGACTGTCTCAGTAGTGGCAGGCTGCCTTGGTATTGGCGTGTTGCCTCAATAATGGCGGACTGCCTCGGTAATGGCGGACTGCCTCAGTAATGGTGGACTGCCTCAGTAATGGTGGACTGCCTTGGTAGTGTGGTCTGCCTCGGTAATGGAGGATGTCCTTCCCCCCACAGAGCTGGACCATCCCATGTCTAGCTGTGCTTGTTGTGAAACTCTCAGTTCAGAGTGTTTCAGATTGATAGTCTTTGTGGGGGTGGGACTGGTGGAGCCAGATCACCTGGATCCCTGTTTCAGTGCTCTTTTCTTTAGTGGAATGGGCGACTCTGTCTCCCAGGTGTTCCAGGTGCCAGTTGAAATGGCACCTAGATTTGGGTGAGTTTTTGTGTGGATACCCACTGTGCTGGCTGAAACAGCCACATTGGAGACTGATGGCGCTTTTTTGCCTGGGAATCTCCTCGTCTATGGGCTGTAAAAATTCATTTGGAAATGTGGTGATCACTAACCCTCTGCTTTTTCACTGGGAACTGCCATCCAGAGCTGTTCATATTCAGTCATCTTCCAATTTAACAAACTGAGGAAAAAAACATGACCAGAATTGGAAATTTAATGGAGAGATTGACATTTTTTTTAATCAAAGAAATCTTAGATCTGAAAAATACAATGAATGAAGTGGAAAGTGCAATGGAGAGCATCAGTGCAGAATTGATTGAACAGAAGAATCTGTATGCCCAGATAGGTTATTAAAAAAATATATAGTCAAAGGAAAAAAATGATTATAAAAAAGAACAAAGAAATCTTTTGAAATTTTTGGGATCACGTCAAAAGAGTGAATGTACAAGTCATAGGGGTTAAAGAAGCAGAAAAGAAAGATAAATAGAAAATAGCATATTTACAGAAATAATTGCAGAAAATTGTTCAAACCTAAAGAAAAATATAAGTATCCAAATACAGGATTGTAAAAAGTCTCCAATCAAATTCAAGCCAAATAAGATATAATCAAACTGACAAAAATCAAAGACAAAGAGAGGAAAGCAGAAAAAGAATGAAGTAAATAACATATATAAGAATTCCAGTATGCCTGGCAGCAGACTTCTCAGCAGAAATCTGTCAGGAGAGAATGGGATCATTCATTCAAAGTGCTGAATGAAACAAATTATTAGATAAAATACATTTTTTTTTTTTGAGATCGACTCCTACTCTGTTGCCCAGGCTGGAGTGTAGTGGCACAGTCTCAGCTCACTGCAACCTCTGTCTCCTGGGTTCAAGTGATTTTTCTGCCTTAGCCTCTTGAGTAGCTGGGATTACAGGCATGAGCCACTGTGTCTGGCCATTTTTTATATTTTTAGTAGAGACAGGGTTTTGCCATGTTGGGCAGTCTGGTCTCTAACATCTGACCTCAGGTGATCCACCCTTCTTGGCCTCCCAAAGTGCTAGGATTACAGGCAGGAGCCACCATAGTGCCTGGCCAGTAAAGTACATTTTAAGTCAATAACTTTACAAAGAAACGAAGACTATCATTTTATAATGATAATGGGATCAACATGCACCCAACATCAGAGCAGTTAAATACATAAACGAATGTTAATAGCTCTGAAGAGAGAGATAAACTGCAATAGAATAATAGTAGAGGACTTCAACACCCTGCCTCTAGTAATGGACAGATCATACAGACAGAAAATCAATAAAGAAATCCCGATATAAAGTACGATCTAGATGAAATGGACCTAACTTAGTTGTACAAATGCTCTGTCTAACACTTGTAGAATACACATACTTTTTGACGACACACAGAATACTCTTTAGGATAGATTATATGCTAGGCCACAAAATTAATTTTAACAAATTTTAGACTATTGAAATCATATCAACTATTTCTGAATACCATGGGATAAAAGCAGAAATTATTTTATACTGTAGTTATTAATATATACAGTGATGGTAATTATTAATATATTCTTGAAAAATGCCATTATGACTATATGAGATACTGCAATGGTTAATTAGTTAGATTTAGTCATTCTACAATGTATACATCCTCTAAAACATTATGTGGTACACAGTAAATGTGTATAATTTAAAATAATTAAAATGTAGAAAGTAAAACAAAAAACACATATTAGTAAAACAAACTAGGCTTTGGAGTCAGAATGAACTAACTCTTTTAATTATCATACATGTGACCTGGGCAGTAACTTAGCTTTTCTGACACTTAATTTGCTTTATGGAAAGGAGAAAAGAATATCTTATAGTATTAACATATGCTAAGCAAACATAACGTTTTATATTGTGTAGTAAATGTTAAATAAAGATAACCTAAATAATGATCATTATTATGAACATATTTGTACTAAAATTATTATCCACTTGGTACTTTTAGCATCCTTAACATGTGAAAGTCAGTTTAAATTTTAGAATCATTACGTTGGTGAATTGTTTTCCAATAATTTTCAGAAGTCACTACTGGCCTTTACAGGTTACTTTCTACAAGGTAGGAAGTCAAACAGAATTAGGGAAACGGCTATTTTATTTCTATCTCCTTCATTACAGGGCAGTGCACTTACCTCATCTCTTTCAATGTATGAATATTGTGACAAAATTACAATCAATTTAACTTTTCTTACTATTAAGTATATAATAATGATTCTTATCTGCAGTGTCCAATTTTACGACCCATTCTCTAAATATATGTCATTAAAAAGATAACTTTTCTACTTAAAAAAGGCTAAAATATATCCTCCAAACTAACTGTGAAGCAATTTGTGGAGTGGAGACATTGGTGTGCTCCAGATGCATAGTAAACAGCAAATGTCCTTTTCTAATTATGAAGCATTTGTCTCACAACATTCTGGCAGTTGGAATTTACCTTTAGGCTAACATATGCCTTAATAATGTTGGGAAGCAGTTATAGGCTTGATGGAGCCCCTTAAGGTCTCTCCGAAGCTTCTGATTCTGTCACACTAAGTATCTGAGTGATCACAGACTAGTCAAGCATCAATAAAGTGAGGGTAGAATACAGCTTCTGGGATTCCTTGAACATATATTAAAGTACCTTATGATATTCATTAAAATTGGTATTTTTAAATGTTAAACATGAAATAGGAGAATAAGCTTATTATACCTTTCCATGCCTTTCTTCTTGTACTAAGCCCTCAATTTCGAGTCTGTTTAGAAAAAGTATGGATCAGCAAACATATTAAATGAGACTGGCCTACTATATGAGAATGTTTCCTGAAAAACATCATCTGGAAAAATAATTCTTTCAGGAATTATTTTCAGAAATATCAACTAATGTTCTGCTGCAGGAGAAAGATGTGTAGACACAACTAAAATTGAAAACCACTTCTTTCCTAATAGAGATTATGACAGTCTGTGGTGATTTGCCAAAGAAGTACAAGAATATTTTATTTAGTCGAAATGTTTGACACACACAAAATTCAATTCAGAATATGTTTAATGAACTCTCACTTTGTTCTATTGCTGGGAACAAGAGAAAGTGGAAAGAAATGATTATCTGTTATGAGTATTGTTATTCTAGAGCAGCGCTGACCAATAGAAATGTTCTGTGAGCAATATATGTAATTTTACATTTTCTGGTGATAGCATTAAAAAGTAAAGAGAAGCAAGTATATGAATTTTACTAGTAAATTTTAATTTTACCCAGTATACTCAAAATATTATTTTAACATGTAATAAATGTAAAATTATTCCTAAGTTATTTTACATACTTTTCTCATACCATCTTTTAAATCTTGTGTGTCACTTGCACATTTAATTTCACATTAGCCTCCTTCCAAGTTCTCAATAGCATGTATGTGAAATAGCTATTATGTTGGACAGTGCAGATTAAAACCTATCAAGGACTAAGCTTGGTAAAAGTTTAGCCCAGAAGGGTCTGAAAAGGGAAAAAATATTTAAAACATATTGTGCTGATTAATTTTCTGTGTCAACTCAACTGGGCTAAGGGATATCAAGATAGCTGATTAAAACATAATTTCTGGGTGTATTTATTAGAG
Organism: Callithrix jacchus; assembly: GCF_049354715.1. Taxonomy (NCBI): domain Eukaryota; kingdom Metazoa; phylum Chordata; class Mammalia; order Primates; family Cebidae; genus Callithrix; species Callithrix jacchus. The sequence goes on along the minus strand of NC_133513.1, from coordinate 78,463,077 downwards.
TGTTTCAGACAAGATCAGCATTTGAATCAGCAGACTGAATAAAAAGATTCACTCTCACTAGTGTGATCAGGCATCGTTCATTCTACTGAAGGCCTGGTAGGACAAAAAGGTAGAGGAAAGTAAAATTTGATTCTCTCTTCTTGACCTCCATAACTGCATAGCCAACTTCTTTCATAAATATCCATGTATATGTCTTTATAGCCTGTTGGTTCTATTTCTCTGAGACTCTTGACTAAGACTGACTAACACAATTATCTTTTTGTTGGGTCTTGCAAGCATATGTGGGAATTTAAGAAAACAAATGAGTAGAAAGTCATTCTAGGTTGAGGAACTATCATAAATAAAACATGGGATAAAACAAGCTATAATCTGGAGGGGTAGAGGCAGGCTTGAAGATGGAGAGAAAGCTGGGAAAGACCAGTGCTTGCCTATGGAATTTGAACTCTGCCTTAAAACGCTGATGTGAGAGTTATGAAAAGTAAAACAAAGCATGGAACACTGTTTATTTAGTTACTGAGCCAAGTAAATCTATCTGCTCACTTTTGTTTGTTGTAAAATACATATTATTGTTTTATATATATAATGGTTAGCATAAATTTTATTGTATATATAAAAAAATATATAATAAATAAAAATAGGTTTTTATTATATTTATATGTATTTATAATATACATATTATAATTTATTATATCATACATTATATAGAAATATATATAACATAGATAAATATATATTTAATGATATATAGTATATGGATTTAATATTAAATATATTTTATTATGTTATTTAATTTTATATATAAATATATAATAGGAAAGCATATATAAATAAAATACATATGTAATGTATTTTAATTTTATATATATATCCAAAATGTATCATCCTAACCTTTCTGGAGTGTACAATCAGTGGCATAAAGTACATTCACATTGTTGTGCAACCATCATCATTATTCATCTGTAGAACTTTTTCATCATTCTAAACTGAAACACTGAACTTACTAAAGAATAGCTCTTTATTTCCCTGCTCCTTTCCAGCCCCCAGTAACTACAATTCTACTTTTTATCTGTGAATTTGACTATTTTAGGTCCTCATATCAGTAGAATCAGACAATATTTGTCTTTTTGTATGTGACTTATTTCACTTAGCATAATGTTCTCTTTGTTTATGTTATAGTATATATCAGAATTTCATTCTTTTTATAAGCCTGAATGCTATTTCATTGTATGTATATACCACATTTTGTTTACTCATTCATCCCTGAAGGATATCTGGGTTATTTCAACCTTCAGCTGTTGTAAATAATGCTGCTGTGAATATTGATGTACAAATATCTGTTTGTATTTCTGCTTTCAGTTATTTAGGGTAGATACTCAGAAGTAAAATTTCTGAATTCTATGGTGATCCCATATTTAATTTTTTCAGGAGCCACCATATCATTTTTCACAGTGGCTGCACCATTTTATATTCTTACCAGCAATGCACAAGTGTTCCAATTTGTCCACATCATCACCAACACTTATTATTTTATTTTTTATATGTAAAATAATAGCCATCCTATTGGGTGTGAAGTGCTATGTCATGGTGATTTTGATTTGCATTACACTAATATTTAGTGGTGTTGAACTTTGTTTTATATCCTTTTGGCCATATATATTTATCTTCTTGGACAACTTTGATAAAAGAGAAAAAATTTTTCCAAAACCTAAGATTTCCTTTAGCTGACACTTCATAATGTTTGTGAAGTTTCATCTTGGCCTCCTAACATTCCCAAAGCTATCTGAGTGTTAAGGTGTTTGTCCTGGGACTTACAGCCTGGTACATTTATTTTTTAACTATAAATATCTATAGGACCATGTGATTTCGGAATGTTTTGAAGATGATTAGGCTTTTTTTTATTATAACAAGGAAAAATTTTAAAGCATTAGAAATACTTTGAAGATAATAGTTTTATATTTAGAATGTAGAAAGTAAAAGAGAGTTACAAGCTAATTTTACTCATTACAAGTCACTTAGGTTAGTTTATAATGTGCATGGTTCTCACCCCTTAAAATCGGGTAATTTTGCCAATACAATGCTGCCTGCACTTTTGAATAGTATGAATGTAGTATTCATTATTCAACTATTTTATTTTCACTTATATGTCTAGGCTAGAAAGTTGAGTATTAGGGTCAAATTTCCTCTACCTGATGTGTCCTATCTGTTTAAGATCCTTAATATCTTTCAAATTCATCTACCTCTCTAGCTTCATTGCCATTACCAGGGTCCACCCATCTGAATAATTACAAGAACTGGTAACTGATCTCTGTCTCTGTCTTGATCTCTCTCTATCTCTGATTCCATCTCTATTTCTACATCTATCTTCTCCCCTGAGTCCTGTTCTCCTCCAGTGCACCATTTGGTACTGCTAGCATAATCTTTCTGAAGTGAATCATCTGCTTTAAGCCCTTCTGTGTGTCCCTCCTCACCTGACCTCAGGATCAAGTCCTAACTCTACATCAAGGCACACGAGAACCTTTGCCATCTAACCACTGGTGCTTTCCTTATCATTTTTGTCTCACCTCTGATTACCCTCTAGCATCTCAGCATCCCTGGACCACTTGGAGTTTTCTCCAAGGGACACCTTTTCTTCTTTATATATGTAACTAGACTCCTCATTTTGGAAAACACTTGTGGTGGTAGTGGTGGTGGTGGTAGGATAACCTCAAAAATATCTAGCAATCCCCTTGGCATACTTGATTCTGGAGCAAGATCTGTAAGGACACTACTGAGCTCAATGTTAATCCTCGGTTACTGATCTGTGGGGATGCTAGGAGATACTGGGGGAAAGGCTTTCAGGGGACTCAGGGAAATGGCTTTTTACTAAATAGTATACAAGTATTTTGATGTTTTAGCAACAGGCATGCCCCTAGGAACACAGATCAGCTAAGTACTACCCCTGCCCTTGCCACTCCCACTACCTCTCTTTCTGGCTTAATTTTTCCTCCAGGACTTGCTTAGAGCAGGGGCTCTTAATCTTTTATGTGGGTGTCATGGACCTATTTGTCAGTTTGGTGAAGCATATATATCCCCCTAAGAATAATACTTTTAAAGACATAAAATACATAGGATAACAAAAAAATCATTTATACTGAAGTACAGTGATAACATTTAATGGTGAATTGTGATATAAAAACTTATTAAAACTAGGATCTAGAGGCAGAGCTAGTAACTGCCATAATTTTGAAGTAGTGATGATTGTAAATTATATTTAAGATATCTGCAGCAAATATAGGAGGATATAAAAATAGCTACTGTTTCTATTGGTAACAAATCACTACTGTGGTTTATTGCTCTCATTTCTATAATCATAGAAAGAAATGCTAAATATCAGTTATACGGTAGTAAAAATAAAGGTGCTGTTTTTCTCTCTCATGTTCAAACATTTTTTGAGTTCCATTGACAGATGTTTTGGAGCTCCATGGATGCCAGATTTCTTAGTCAGTTTGGGCTGTTTTAACAAATACGGATGCTCCTCGACTTACAATGGGGTTATATCCTAATAAACCTAGCATAAGTTGAAAACCTTCTAACTTGAAAACGCATTTAAACACTCAGCCTACCGAACATCTTTGCTTAGTCTAGCCTACCTTAAACATGCACAGAACACTTACATCAGCCTACAGTTGGGAAAAATCATGTAGCACAAAGCCTATTTTATAATAAATTATTGAATACCTCATGTAATTTATTGAGTACTGTAGTACAGTTTCTACTGAATGCCTATCACTTTCACACCATCGCAAATTTGAAAATTTTTAAGTGGGACCACCGTAAATCAAGAACCATCTGTATCACGGACTGATGGCTTAAAAAACAGACGTTTATTTCTAGATAAATGTCTAGGTTCTAGAGGCTAGAAGACCAAGATCAGGGTAACAGAGAGGCTGGCTTCTTGCTCATGCTTCTATTCCTGGTTAGGTCCTCACATGGCCTTTTTTTGGTGCTTGCATGCAGAGAGGGAGATCCTCTTTCTCTAAGGACACTAATTTCCTCATGTGGCTGTACCCTCATGATGTTATCTAAATCTGGTCTCCTACCAAGACAACCACCTTCTGATCCCTTTACACTGGGGATAGGGCTTCAACATTTGAATTTTGGGAGGGCACAGACATTTCGTCCATAACTTTGGGTATAGCATCCTAGCTTAGATGATTCTTTTCTGCAAAGCCTTCTTTAATCATCTCTTCTCAGCTCCTCCCCATGGAAAGGATGCATTGCCTTTTTTGTGTATTCACAGTCCCAGAAACTTATTATCTCTTCATTTGTTTTTCCCTTATACTAGACCAAGAATCAGCAAGTATTTTCTGTAAAGGGCTAGATAGGAAATATTTTCGGCTTTGCAGTACATATGGCCTCTGTTGCAATTACTCAGTTCAGCCAGAGACAATATGTAAATGAATAGGCATGGCCGTGTTCCAGTAAGACTTTTATGGACACAAATTTATTTATGGACACTGAAATTTGTTTCATACAATTCTCATGTGTCACGAAATATGCTTCTTTTTAAGTTTTTCAGTGATTTAAAAATACAAAACCCATTCTTAGCCAGTAGACTACAAAAACAGACCATGGGCCAGATTTGGCATGGGTAATAGTTTGTCCACCTCTGTACTAGATCACAAGTTTCTTGAGGGCAGGGGCTGTGAGTTTGTTTTCTATCCCTTAGATCTAGCACCAGTGTTTGCCATATTGGTATAAAATAAATATGAACGAAATAAATATTTAAGTCTATAAGTGCATTATACTTACATTTGCTTTCCCAATATTCTTCCAGAATGTGAACTGAACAACAGATGAATTCCTCAATAGGAGAACTTAAGCCAAATCCAGATTTGTGGTCTCTTGGTCTAGCACAATTTTATGGCTCCTTCCTCTGTAAGCTTGGTTTCCCCTACATGAAGGCCAACTGTTTCCTGTGTTGAAGTTGTTCTCAGTGTACTTGAGCACTTAGAGGTCTCAGAGTAATGGGAGTTTATTTTCCACTGAGTCGGATATGGGTTAACTTAACCTGAGAAAATGATTTATGTTTCAGCAAAGAATTTTAGATATATACTTGAACAAAAAGGAGAATCCCTTCACAGCACTGTCTCTGTTTCATACCCTTTAGACTTAAATGTCCAACAGTAATGATCATGAAAATCACAGGGATTTTATTTGTGAAATGCTTATTCCCTGTAGAGATTAACACATCACTTAAGGTCAAAGGTGAATGAAGAGATATACTTTTGAATGGTCTCTGTAAGTTATGGAAGCAATAGATTTACACTTCAGCAGGCTAGTTAAAAAGCAAGATGTTAATCACAACTCTAATATAACCATGTTTTTGATAAGAAGGAAAGGTGATTATTAGTCATGCTTGTCCATCTGTAAAAAGCTGACTTGACTAATATGTATGTTGGGCAAGGCTAAATATTAAAAAGGTTTTGCTATCATGCCCAAGGTCATGAACAAATTTGCAATTCCTTCAAGTCATGTTTATTACCATGGAAAATATCTGAACTACAATTTTACCTAGAGACATTTTAATAGCCCATGTAATCAGGAACCAAAAAGTAAAATGAAATTATTGAATTCTGTCAATTTATTTTTAAAAGTCATTTTTTGACACATAGATAATGAAATTTGATACATTCAGTTTAGATATTTTAATGTAGCATCAGACACTACCTGCACTTAACTTATTTTGTGGGTTTTTTGCAGATGAACTTCATGTACATAAAGTTCATTAACAAATGTACCTAATGCCTACCAAATGAAATCCTGATTTCTAGTGGGACAGCAGAGATTATGAGGTGAGACAGGGACTTTTCTCTGAAGGAATATATAAATTTATGTAAGGCAACATGATATAGACCTAGGAGAGACATAACAATATTAACACATGCTAAGCACTAGGGAGAAGTAGAGATAGAAAAAAGCAGCAATTCATAGGACAGGGGAGGGACCAGGGTCAATGCCTGGGCTTGAGGTGCAAACTCAGATTTAAAATGCTTCAGATAGTTTGGCTACAGTACACACATGTGCACATGCATGCAACACTACAGAAATCTCCACCATTTCAGTCTCCTTCTCTGATAGACTCCTGAGTTTATTTCCAGCTGTGCTCATGTTTATGTACTTTCCCTACTCAGTTACCCTTTGTCTACCTCTTTTATAGCTCAACTCCTACCATTTTTAAAGATCCCACTTCTTGTTATAACTCTTAGGAATCCTTTCCTGATTTCCATGTTCTTTGAGGCTATATCATCTAGTCTTGCTGTTTATCTCAAGTAAAAGGGTATTGTGGAAAAAGGCCTGGAGACAGCAGATAAATTAGAACCTGGCTGAAGGATACCTGCACTACCTTTGTTTTTGATGAAGTGTCATTTGTAAAAAACATTTAGAATGGAGCCATGCATACACAAGTTCTGGATGCTTTGTTCTATTTCTACCTAAGTGAGCATGTTTTGTTTTTCTTTTATATAGAGTTGGCCAAGGGAGAAGTCAGTCATATTCTAGTTTTGTAGTTTAAATTTTGCTAGAAAAAAATAGGTACGATTTAAAGATAGGGTTTACTCTGGAGCATAGTATTCCTCTTATCTTCCTTCTCCCCTATTTCTTTGTGTGTTACTACTTCTAGCTCCTCTCTACAAGGCACACACATGTCCTAATTCCTCTGATAACTTCTTTTTTTCCCTCCTTCACTCCCAAATGATGATCCATCGCATTCACTGGGCTTACTCTTGAGAACTGTGAAGCAGAGAGAATTACATTCTTCTGTCTTTTTATGTTTGGTTCAATTAACTATATCCTGGCCCTATTCAAAGATCTTCCTCAGACCACACACCCTCTGACTATAATACATACATTTTTTAGTGCATTTGTTAACTTAAAATATTTCTGTCATGACAATATGAAAACATATATGAAAGTAAAGAGAATAATCTCTCATATGCCATCATACCAATCTAATTACCAAAATTTTTAATGTGCTCTTTGAAAACATGAGTTTATCATAATAGATTGTTCTTTTATATAATGTAACATTTGTCTTTTTTGTAAACTTCTCTTAGTCATGTGCTTAACAGATAAAATGGTTGAGTTGCGGGGTATTCAGCTTCAACATTTAATTATGCACTGTCAAAGATGGTGCATTAAGAGAAGAAATTAAAATTCAATAAACGTATCTAATAAAACTACCATGTGGCAACTTTGGGCACGGATTTTAATTTGTAAAACAAGCTTTGTGTGGAAATCATTGTGTAATTATTATTTCTATTATGTAAATTCTCCCCTAAGCCTGAAAAATGAAATTTTACCTCTATTTTTTATAATTAAAATATGGTCATATGAGTCCATTAACACTATGCTGGATAATTACCAGGCTCTATTATTACTTGTGAACCCCTTTTTTTCTTCACGCTATTTTCTTTATGTATAGCTTTGAATTTCTAAATACTTTCTGTGTGTGCTTATACACTGTCAACCCCTAAGAGACATAAGAGCAAGGGCAATAGGAATCTTTCTAGTAGATAATAATGCTAGTATGGAAAATTATGAACTACATTTTGCATGTAAACATACAGGACTTTTTAATGAAACAGGACAGCATCATGATATTAGCTTTAAATGTGTGTTAAAAGTTCATCATTTTCATGCTTCTCGTAAATAACTCATCTCTTTTGCAGGATGTTGTTCACAGTTGAAATTCTCTAATTAATTTTTCCCTGTTTGTTTCTCTTTTATTTTTCTCCAGCTCTTGTAAATGTGAAACTCTGGGCCATTGATCGACAATGTTTTCAAACAATAATGATGAGGACAGGACTCATCAAGCATACAGAGTATATGGAATTTTTAAAAAGGTAAGATGCTTTCTTTTCTCTTGTGAGAGTGTTTACTTTCCTTTTAGCCCTATTATCTGAAATGCAGCACCCTGAAGACTTTGCCTTTCTCTCAATCATAATAGTTTACAAATCTGTGGAGATGTGATGTAAGACTTTGAATAAGCTTCTTTATATTTCTGGTGTCAGTTTACACGACAAATGGTTAAGTCAGAACTTCAGAGTTTCATGACATATATTCAGCCATTTTCTCATAGAAGTGAGCAACTCAGAGAAACAAATGTGCTTGAACAAAAAAAGGATATTGAATTCCTCTTCAACTATTTATTAGTTAATGTATTTATGACACCTCTTCTAAACAGACTCACACTGTCAGGCTGAGTCATCTTTTGTGTGAGTTTCCATATGAAAGATCAGGTAATCAAGATGGAAAAGTTCCAAGAAATAGCTTATTATCCTTTAATCCTGAGCTTAATTTCCCAAATAAAATTCATTTTATGCTATAGTTCTGAAATATCAAAAGCTTTTCTTTCCTTTATATTATATATTATCATAATAACTCAATATAGGATGGAAATTAGAATAAAAACCAGCTTTTTATTTCTTAGGAATACACTGATATTCACTGAAATGAATTTCTTTGTCTCTAAGTTTATTCTAAAGAAAATATATTATCTTATAATTGAAAAGAATACTGACAATTTTCATGACTTTTTAAAAAGCACTTATTTTAAAAATTACTTTTTTTTGAAAACAGAACCATTATTAAATAGTAATACACAAATTAGATGAGCACATAATGAGTATGCGGTTAATTTAAGATTTCCTTTTGATAACATATTTAACTTTTTTGTTTTGGTTTTTATTTTTGGTGAATAAATTGTTAAAATGAAGCTGAAAAGTCAAATTCACATTTTGTTTTAGTGATACATTTTAATACATATCTACTGAATTTTTCTAAGATGCAATTTTTGATATTCCTTACTTGAATATTTCTTGTGGTTAATTTATTTTTCTTTTGCTTCATCTTTTATACATTGTTTATTTCCATATAAGTCATTTTATATTCATGCTAAAGGGAAAATACAATTCTAATTTGATGTCAAGTAATAATATATGGAAAAATTACTGTCAGCAGGGTACTGATATTTTTTTTCAATGTGATTGGATGAAACACTTAGAAGAGTTTGAAACGTAAATTCCAATTTGAAATTTAATACAGTTTTCAAGGAAATTAAATTATTCAGGTGTCTTCTATACTGGGTGAGATATATCTGTATGTATGTGTTACATATGTATCTGTACATATGTAGTGTGTATGTGTGTGCAATGAAAGATAGAGACAGAGAGAATGAATATTCATTTCAAGCCTTAAAGTTCAAGAGTTATTGATTTCTTCTGGTGCTCTGATAAAGATCACAACTGGTAATCAATGAAATGCTTATCTATAGAATACAGTCCATTATTCATCTCACATACTTAAGCATTGGACTCTTATGATGTTGATTTTAGCTTCCATAAGTTTGTTTTTCCAAGAAAATGGATTGAGTGCCAATGCTATCTGAAATGCCTCTAACAAGAACTCTTTCAAGCGGCACTATTTCAGGAGATGGAGGTGTCTCCCTCTGTGTGTGTGTGCCTGTGTATGTGTTCAAATTCAAATCTTAAACGATAAAATTGGCTCTCCAAAGTAAGTGAACATTTTTTGTTGGTCAGAATAGAGCTAGCAGAGTTTAACTGGCTGAATAAAAAAGTGAATGCTGACTTGGATGTCACTTTCCATCTGGCTACTCCATAAAACATCAAGTTCACATTGTTTGTGAACATAAGACTGGGCGTGGAGTTCAGAGAGGTGACACAATGACCATCATTGCCTGAGGCCAGCTTTAATCTTCCTAAATTACAACTGCGACCAACTAGTTCTCTACAATTTTTTCAATGGCTCGCAGTTCCTGTTGCATTATTTACAGCCTCATTAGCTGGACATTCAAGGCCCTCCTGAAGCCAAAACCAGCAAGATTTTTCAGCCTGGATTCTTCTCACTTCCTGCAAACCAAACAATTCCATGTACCCATGCCTTCCCTGTGCTTTTTCAGAGCACACTCTTTCTCTTCCTGCCTGTCTCCTTCATCACTGTCAGTGTTTAAATCCTTCTCTGCTTTTTGGATCCCACTATAAGCTGCCTTTCCACAGATACTTACCTCATTACACTGAGAAGTCACCTCTTAGCGCTTCTGGAGCTTCATCTTTGCCACTTGTTTTATTGTCTGCTTTGTTTTATTGTAATTTGATTACTAAATTGATTTCTACTTCTGGGCTCTAAGCTTTTTAGGACTAGGGTTATTATCTTTGTATTTTTCTTTGGCACAAAACTTACTGCTTTGTAGATAGATAGGCACTTTGTAGAACAGTGAGTACAGGGCCAGTGCATAACTTCAGGACTCACTGCAGAATGAAAATGCAGGACCTCTTTCAAAAATTGATTAAAAAAATTAAAGATGTTGACAGCACAGCATTAAATCAAGCATAGGGACCTTGTAAGTGCAGGCTTCTATACAAGACACATCCGTGAAGCCATGTAGCAGTGGAAAGGGTACCATCCCTTTCTTCTTCATCGTAAGGGTCATGGGTATCATGCCTATATAAAAAGACAGGTTAGGTCGGGCGTGGTGGCTCACACCTATAATCCCAGCACTTTGGGAGGCTGAGGCGGGTGGATCACGAGGTCGAGAGATCGAGAACCTCCTGGTCAACAAGGTGAAACCCCGTCTCTAATAAAAATGCAAAAATTAGCTTAACAGGAGAAGAGCATTATAGATGTATTTAATTAAACTTTTAGATGACACAGTAGCCTTCTGAATGATATCCTCACAATACTAGGGAAAACTGCATATTTAATCTTAGGTTTAAGCAAGAATGGGGAGCCATAGAATTGTGATTGAATAAAAGGAGTGTGCTTTAATGTTGGTGGCCTCCAATGTTAGTGAGGAAACATTGTTAGTGGTTTCCAATGTTAGTGAGGAAACGTAGCAAGATCTGTCCAGATTCTTCTTAGCCTCTCTGTGGTAGCATTTCTTCCTTCCAGGTATGAGGTAGGACTCCTTTGGAATGAGAATCTTAATTTCTTTATGACAGCTGTCACACAGAAAAACAGGAGAAGGTTAGGTAATATTTTTAGGCTTTATGGATGGCTTTTGGGAAAAAGGAGTCTGTATGATCTGCTTTGGGGAAGAGGAATTTTAGTGTCTGTGGCTTGCCTCAGGGGAGAATGAGAAGCCAGAGACAGAAGGCAGGAGAAGGTCAGAGAGAAAGGACTTCTGAGGCCTTCCCTTCTGAGTGTCTTTTTCTGAGCTCCCGAAGCTAAAAGAGTGAATAATATTCACCACTCCTTCACCTTCCCAGGTTAGCTATACTTGGCACCATTTATTTCACAAGGCTATTAGGAGATGGCGTAATAGCCCCAATGATAGATACTATCTAAAACTCAGAAGACCAAAATTAATTGTTTTACTCTAACTTCAGAATTATTCTTATCTCTCTGTTTGCTGTTGGTTTTAAAATATTTGGTTGTCTCTCTTTTACATCATATAAAACTTAAAAGATATTTTTATAGTCAAGTCAATCCATTTTTTATGACTTCAGCTGGGTATAGTGGCTCATGCCTGTAATCCCAGCACCTTGAGAGGCTGAAGTGGGTAGATTATTTGAGCTCAGGAATTTGAAACCAGCCTGGTCAACATAGCACAACCCCATCTCCACAAAAAAATAGGAAAATAGAAAAATTACCAGGTGTGGTAGCATGTGCCTGTGGTCCCAGCAACTCAGGAGGCTGAATTGGAAGGATCGTTTGGGCTTGGTAAGTCAAAGCTGCAGTAAGCTGAAATCCTGCCACTGCACTCCAGCCTGGGCAACAGAGAGAGACCCTGTCTCAAAAAACAAAAACAACAGTATGACTACATATATAGGAAGGCTTACTTAACCTTATAAAAATATTGACTTTAAGTGCTTTAAAGCAATTTGTGAAGAGGGAGATTTTTTTTCTATGTCTAAATAAAACTTGCATCTAAATTTTTATACTATAGATATCATATACTTTGTGAACAAGTTACAGGGGTAAAGCGATGGTGATGCTATCAGAAAATGCAAACTCTACCAAAAGATCATGCAAATTATCAGAATTCTTCTCGGCAGGGTTTTCTGTTGTACATCCCAGGAGCTGCCACAGGCTAAAAGATGAGTGACCCTCTATCATTGCTTATACTGTGATGCTACTGTTTCTCCTCATTTTTCTGAATAAGCACGTAAGTTTTGAAGAGGAGAAATGGAACACACCAGGCATACAAATGTACTGCTAATATGCAAAAGTTTTTCTTTATTGTCAAAGTTGGTTTTATTTTTATTCCCTTGTATTTACCCATTTTGTAATTCCCAGTCATGTGGGTTGGCCCCCTCTTTGCTATTAGATGCCATATCAAACTGTGATTTTGGCTCTTTAATTCTATTTAGTCATTTCTCTTTTGTGCCTGTATTTCAGATTCCCTGATGTAAACACAGATGTTTCTATGCAGATCATAGAAAAAAAAAGGTATCCAAAGGACAGTGCTACTAAGCATGGCATGATTGCTATAGGTCCAACCATGATTTTGCCAGTTGCCAGGATTTTCTGTCCTCTTTGGCTGCTAAATAATACTGTTGTTTTTAAGACAGATTCTGAAAAATTAGCCAAATAACTGCCAGAGTTAATTTGTGTTGCTTTTCTCTGAGCATATTCTCTGTTGCTGCCATTGGGAATGGTATTTATACCCAGAGGGGCACTAGTATGTAGCTGTGTAACCATTGGGGTATAGTTGTAGGTTTGGTTGTGGGCCCCAATTTATATCACTTTCTCCATTGACAAATCAGAGAGACGGCAGGGGCTTTTTGGGATTTAAGCTACACAGTAGATCCTGTTGACCCTCAGAAAATATTTGCTTTATCTGCTTGGTAAGACAGATGTGTTCATGTCACCCTTCCTGCATTAAACCTTTCCATATTTTCCCATCACTCCTAGGAGAAAGCCTACCTAGTTATTACCATTGTCTTCCAAGCTCTGCCTGCCCTGGCACTGCTCACCTCCAGACTCATCTCACTCTTCATCTTCTTCTTTATTCTTTCATCCTCCGTTGTCCCAGTCACATGGTACTCTTTCATCTCCTTATATGCTCCATGGCCCCTCTTAATAAAGATTATCCCAAGAGACTCCCCTCCCTTTGAATGGATGTATTTCCTAGATGTGACAACACATCAAGTATATCTGTCATAGTGGAAAATAGAGTCTGATAGCTCTCAGAACTCTTATAAATGTCTGATTTCCCTTCCTTGAGTTGAATGGGGCAATAATAGTATTCACCACTCAGCTTTGCATTATATTTTAAATAAAAATAATTGTTAAGAGGACTTTGAAGATTTTTGGTGATAATTTGGTTCCCACCTGACTCTCCAACTGTTAAAGAACTTGAAGTTATTGTTCTATTTAAAAAGTATTGATCATATGGTTTGGCTTCTTCTAAGCAGAAGGGTAGATCTTTGCCAGGCACCCCTCATTACTGGGAGGTACTTTGTAACCAAAGTCCAAAACTGATGGCCCTCTATGGGAGCCTTGTAGCATCCATATGCAAAGGATCAAGAGGATGGGTGGGCCCTTGGCAAGTCATAGAGTTGCTTTGATGATCCCTCTTTCTTCCATAATTTTCTTTCTAAAACTCCTGCTAGATTTTAGTGCTGTGTAAAGCTTTCTTGTCTTCATTACTAGACAGTGAGCCCCAAGTTCACTTGTGCTTTCCCCTTGTTCTCTAAAACAATAATACTTATATATACATTCAAAATATTATTGAATAAATGTGTTACTTATTTGTATATACATATATAAGGAAGTGCTTTTCCCTTAGAAAAGTATGACCTCGTTATTGAAACTTTATACTTTCATTTGATATGAGAGTGGCCTTGACTATCAGGATAATTTTACGTTGAGATCACCCTTTGACTTCTGCCTGTAGGCCATACTTCAACCAAATTTTTCTGAAACTTCTGTTTGATTGCTTTACGTTTTTCTCATCTTGTGATTTTTGCCTCATCTGGCACTAGAAGGGACCTATATAATGATGCATCATCACCTCTGTGGTCTGATGAATCAACAAGGATTAAATGATTTTAGATTTAGAAATATCTAAGATGTGATGTAGTTTAATTTCTCTGTGCATTTTATAGCTGAGGCAACTGAGTCTCAAAGAGGCCAAAATAAGCTCATACCTAGTGGAAAACAGAGCTTAGACTAAAACTCAGGTTTCCGAATTTCTAGTCGGATAACTACACCCTACCTGGACTGCAGTTCATAGTTCGTTTTCTAATGGCAGCTCCCCACTATAAAAACTAAAGTGAGGATATTTTAGTAATATTTTCGTTTTTCTTCTCCACAAAGGCAACCTACTTATATTATTAATTCAATATTATGTAAACTTTTGTCTATATTCTAACTATATATCTTTATTGTCAATCTTTTAGAAATAAAACTTCTAAACCTCCTAAAAGCTTTTCCTTCTTTGATCCAATTTGAAAATCTATAGTTCATATTTTTTTGATAACTCAATCCAACAGGCACTTTAGTTTTGATATTTTAATTGTATTTTATCATATTTGTAAAAGTATAGTCAGGGAGAGAATTAGACTTTGTTGAGTAGAATATAAAGTTGTAAGGAATGTGAAAGATTATTCATTCTACTGATGAGATAACTGAGCCTAGATTCATGAGGAGAGCTGCCCAGCATCACCTGGAAAATTGCTAATAAAATGATTCTGGTGCCTGAGCAAGTCTGAAATTTTACTGTCCTAGAATATCACCTTCCTTTTGTTCAAAATCTTCAAGGTAAAATTCTCCTCAATCTTGATAAACATATGTCCTAAAGTTTCATCTTTCCTATAGGATATTTTGTGAAGATCTTGCCTAAGTTGTCAGATTCTCCATGGAAAGAGAAAGTAACTGCACAGATGTGCCCTCGTGATGATAGATGTGGAATGGTATCCATTGTTAATGATAGATGTGGAAAGAGGCCAGAAAATGTGCATTTTTAAGTTCTCAGCTGTTGCTCATGTAGCTAGTCTGGGGATCATTCTTGGAGAACCACTTATCTAGGACATAAGATAAAAGTAGAATATATATTTCAAGTATTTTAAGTATTTGTATGACTTAGAGATATGAATAGTGCCTGGGTTTTAAATCCTGGTTTTACCATTTGTAGGTATATGATAGGCTGATAAAAGAGTGATTGCAGTTTTGACTTAAAAGTAATGGACAGTGAATTTTAAGTCATTATAACTAGGCTTAAGCACATCTTTATTAATCAAAAAAGGAACCATTGCAGTCAACATATTTTTCCATTGAGAAATAAGCTTGTTTATTTCTGTAGCATAAAAATCCATGCTCAGGGGTTCAATGAACTCTTTGAGAGCATTTTCTGCATCCTGCTCATTGTTGAAGCGTTTTCTCTGCAAAATGTTGTCGAGATGCTTAAAGAAATGGTAGTCAGTTGGTGAAAGGTCAGGTGAATATGGTGGATGTGGCAAAACTTCTTAGCCTTCATTCAACTTTTGAAACATCAGTTGTGCGATGTGTGGTTGGGAGTTGTTGTGGAGAAGAACTGGGCCCTTTTTGTTGATAAATGCCAGCTGTAGACATTGTAGTTTTCAGTGCATCCCATCAATTTGCTAAACATACTTCTCAGATGTAATGGTTACACTGGGATTCATAAAGCTGCAGTGGATCAGACTGGCAGCTGTGGATCATCAGAAAGTGACCATGACCTTTTTGGTGTAAGTTTGGCTTTAGGAAGTGCTTTGGAGCTTCTTCTTGGTCCAGCCACTGAGCTGGCCATCACAGGTTGTTGGACAAAATCACTTTTCATTGCATGTCACAAACCAATCAAGAGATACTTCATTGTTGTTGCATGGATTAAGAGAAGACGAAACTTCAAAATGACAATTTTTTTTTTATTTTTGCTCAGTTCATGAGACGTTCACTTATAGATCTTTTTTACCTTTCTAATTTGCTTCAAATGTTAAACGACTGTTGAGGGTTTTTTTGCGACTTCTCATGTAGCTGTAAGAAGATCAGCTTCAATGATTGCTCTCAACTAGCTGTTGTCATCTTCTGATGGCCAGCCACTACATTCTTCATCTTCAGGGCTCTCTTCTCCTTTGCAAGACTTCTTAAACCACCACTGCACTGTACATTTATTAGCAGTTCCTGGGCCAAATGTGTTGTTGATGTTGCAAGTTGTCTCTGCTGCTTTAGGACCCATTTCAAACTCAAAGAAGATAATCTCTTGAATTCACTTTTTGTCTAACATTTCCATTATCTAAAATAACCATAAAATGAACAAGTAATACGTCATTAACAAAAAAGCAAAAAGTGAGAAATGTGCATTAAAATAATGTATAACCTAACCACATCTATTTAAGAATGTATTCCAATATCAAATGGCAAATATCAGCAATGCAAAAACTTCAATCATGCTTGTACCAACCAAATAATCTTAGGCGAGATTCTTCTTTTTTCTTTTTTTGAGACGGAGTTTCGCTCTTGTTACCCAGGCTGAAGTGCAATGGCACAATCTCTGCTCACCGCAACCTCCACCTCCTGGTTCAGGCAATTCTCCTGCCTCAGCCTCCTGAGTAGCTGGGATTACAGGCAAGCATCACCATGCCCAGCTAATTTTTTGTATTTTTAGTAGAGACGGGGTTTCACCATGTTGACCAGGATGGTCTCGATCTCTTGACCTCGTGATCCACCCACCTCGGCCTCCCAAAGTGCTGGGATTACAGGCTTGAGCCACCACGCCCAGCCGGCGAGATTCTTTACACTTAGGCACAATAAAAAAAGTAGTAAACCCTTCCACTATCAAGGTTCATAATTAGAAATAAATGAAATAATTTGCTAGTAAAAATCTATTGAGTGTATGCCAAGCAATGTTGAAAATGCTGTAGATGTATTAACTTATTTTATTCTCAAAAAATCTTCATAAAGTAAGTACTATTATAACATCATTTCCATTTTACAGATAAGAATACTAAGATCAAACAGATAAAACTACACAGGTAGTCAGGGTAGAGCCAGCATGTATAGAACTTATACTCTTAAACGTCACCCTATACTGCCTTGATAAATTCTAGATGCTCAAATATTAGTATCCCTGGACATTGCTGTCCTTCTCATTAAATCGGCATTTACTCAGCCTGAAGATTTAAGCCATAGGTTGATTACATACTTGAAGTACTTGGGTTTCGTATTCACCATATTTTTCTCTCTCAGTGACCTTCTTTCAAACCTCAGTAGTATTTTTCCTTCCTCTCATCCCTCTAGAATATATTCTCAAATAAATGCTCAGTAATAGCTTAAGAGCTGTCACTTTAAACAAGTGGCAATGTCTTAGAATTGCATAGGTTCAGTGGTTTTGAATTGCTTTTGGTGGTTTGGAAACCCACCACCTGTACATAAGCAGGCACCATGATTTTCAAACACACATATTAAAATGACTCACAGCTCAGGATCAGTGTCTTCTGCAGACATTCAGACGTCGTGTTTCTGGTCCTTTTTTACCCTCCTGCCTTTGAACTCCCCAAGCACAGGCTGTAGTCTGTAAATAAGACCTGTTCTTGCTTAGGCTATGTTCTGTGATCTTTTAAGGAATTGGATTGGTCATATACAGAGTATCGTTTGTATACTTTTGTCTGAAGGAATGAAGTTTCCATTTTTGGGGCACAAATAATATAAAATACAACGCTGTCTAATCAGTTTGTAGAGATCACAATTCTGGGAAGTTAAATTAATGATTTCCCTTTCCCCAGATTTTTCTTCTGTTACAAATAAAGATGGGAAAGAGAAGGCGGATATTTAAACAGTTTCGGGGCTGTCAGAACTTATTTTATTTTTATTTTGTTTTTTTAAGAATCAGTGACAGACCTATTGAGCTCTTAAGCTTTGAGCTTTGATAGAGCTTTTCTAGAAGATTGTGAAACCTGCGTTAGAATTAATCTTGACAAAGCTGATATAGTTTTAATTTGAAGGGAAATAACGGGAAGAATAAATAAAGAGGCACTTTCTCACCCCATTTTTAAG
Source organism: Callithrix jacchus (assembly GCF_049354715.1). Classification (NCBI taxonomy): domain Eukaryota; kingdom Metazoa; phylum Chordata; class Mammalia; order Primates; family Cebidae; genus Callithrix; species Callithrix jacchus. Next base: position 78,445,065 of record NC_133513.1, on the reverse strand, counting down.
TTGGCTTGCTCACAGACCATTTCATGGTAGCAGATTCATTCTTATTAAAGATGACACAAAGAACGGGTAAATCTAAAAGTGGCCATTAATTTCATGTTGTCATGTAGCATTTGCACAAATGTCTTCATATTGATCCCTTTTTTTAAAAAAAAAGAAAAGAAAGACAATGTATTCTCAGATATTTGCACAATTGTAGGTGAATTTTTTTTATTGCATTTTAGGTTTTGGGGTACATGTGCAGAGCATGCAATACAGTTGCATAGGTACACACAGGGCAGTGTGTTTTGTTTGCTTTCTCCCCTTCACCCACATTTGGTATTTCTCCCCTGGCAATCCCTCCCCACCTCCCCCTCCCACTGGCCCTCCCCCTTTCCCCCTATAGACCCCAGTGTTTAGTACTCCCCTCTCTGTGTCCATGTGTTCTCATTTTTCATCACCCGCCTATGAGTGAGAATATGCGGTGTTTCATTTTCTGTTCTTGTGTCAGTTTGCTGAGAATGACGTTCTCCAGATTCATCCATGTCCCTATAAACGACACGAACTCATCATTTCTGATTGCTGCATAATATTCCATGGTGTATATGTGCCACATTTTCCAAATCCAGTCTATCATCAATGGGCATTTGGGTTGATTCCAGGTCTTTGCTATTGTAAACAGTGCTGCAATGAACATTCGTGTGCATGTGTCCTTGTAGTAGAACGATTTATAGTCCTTTGGATATATACCCTGTAATGGGATTGCTGGGTCAAATGGGATTTCTATTTCTAAGGCCTTGAGGAATCACCACACCGTCTTCCACAATGGTTGGACTAATTTACACTCCCACCAACAGTGTAAAAGTGTTCCTTTTTCTCCACATCCTCTCCAGCATCTGTTGTCTCCAGATTTTTTAATGATCGCCATTCTAACTGGCGTGAGATGGTATCTCAATGTAGTTTTGATTTGCATCTCTCTGATGACCAGTGACGATGAGCATTTTTTCATATGATTGTTGGCCTCATATATGTCTTCTTTCGTAAAGTGTCTGTTCATATCCTTTGACCACTTTTGAATGGGTTTGTTTGTTTTTTTCCTGTAAATCTGTTTGAGTTCTTTGTATATTCTGGATATCAGCCCTTTGTCAGATGGGTACACTGCAAAAATTTTTTCCCATTATGTTGGTTGCCGATTCACACTAGAGACTGTTTCTGTTGCTGTGCAGAAGCTGTGGAGTTTCATTAGGTCCCATTTGTCTATTTTGGCTTTTGTTGCCAATGCTTTTGGTGTTTTGTTCATGAAGTCCTCGCCTACTCCTATGTCCTGGATGGTTTTGCCTAGATTTCCTTCTAGGGCTTTTATGGTGCCGGGTCTTATGTTTAAGTCTTTAATCCATCTGGAGTTAATTTTGGTGTAAGGTGTCAGGAAGGGGTCCAGTTTCTGCTTTCTACACATGGCTAGCCAGTTTTCCCAACACCATTTGTTGAACAGGGAGTCCTTTCCCCATTGCTTGTTTTTGTCAGGTTTATCAAAGGTTGTATGGTTGTGGATATGTTGTGTTGCCTCTGATGCCTCTGTTCTTTTCCATTGGTCTATATCTCTGTTTTGGTACCAGTACCATGCTGTTTTGATTACTGTAGCCTTATAGTATAGTTTGAAATCTGGTAGTGTGATGCCCCCCGCTGTGTTCTTTTTGCTTAGAATTGACTTGGCTATGGGGGCTCTCTTTCGGTTCCATATGAAGTTCAAGGTGGTTTTTTCGAGTTCTGTGAAGAAAGTCAATGGTAGCTTGATGGTGATAGCATTGATTCTGTAAATTACTTTGGGCAGTATAGCCATTTTCACGATATTAATTCTTCCTAACCATGAACATGGAATGTTTCTCCATCTGTTTGTGTCCTCTCTGATTTCGTTGAGCAGTGGTTTGTAGTTTTCCCTGAAGAGGTCCCTTACGTTCCTTGTGAGTTGTATTCCAAGGTATTTTATTCTTTTTGTAGCAATTGTGAATGGCAGTTCATTCTTGATTTGGCTCTCTTTAAGTCTGTTATTGGTGTAGAGGAAGGCTTGTGATTTTTGCACATTGATTTTATATCCTGAGACTTTTCTAAAGTTGCTTATCAGTTTCAGGAGTTTTTGGGCTGAGGCGATGGGGTCTTCTAGGTATATTATCATGTCGTCTGCAAATAGAGACAATTTGGCTTCCACCTTTCCTTTTTGAATACCCTTTATTTCTTTTTCTTGCCTGATTGCTGTGGCTAGAACTTCCAGTACTATATTGAATAGGAGTGGTGACAGAGGGCATCCTTGTCTAGTGCCGGATTTCAAAGGGAATGCTTCCAGTTTTTGCCCATTCAGTATGATATTGGCTGTTGGTTTGTCATAAATAGCTTTTATTACTTTGAGATACGTTCCATCGATACCGAGTTTATTGAGGGTTTTTAGTATAAAGGGCTGTTGAATTTTGTCAAATGCCTTCTCTGCATCAATTGAGATAATCATGTGGTTTTTGTTTTTGGTTCTGTTTATGTGGTGATTTACGTTGATAGACTTGCGTATGTTGAACCAGCCTTGCATCCCTGGGATGAATCCTACTTGATCATGATGAATAAGTTTTTTGATTTGCTGTTGCAATCGGCTTGCCAATATTTTATTGAAGATTTTGCATCTATGTTCATCATGGATATTGGCCTGAAGTTTTCTTTTCTTGTTGGGTCTCTGTCTATCAGGTTTGCTTGCTCCAGGTCTGAGTTCAAGCCCTGGATATCCTTGTTGATTTTCTGTCTGGTTGATCTGTCTAATATTGACAGTGGAGTGTTGAAGTCTCCCACTATTATTGTGTGGGAGTCTAAGTCTCTTTGTAAGTCATTAAGAACTTGCCTTATGTATCTGGGTGCTCCTGCATTGGGTCCATATATGTTTAGGATCGTTAGCTCTTCTTGTTGTATCGATCCTTTTACCATTATGTAATGTCCTTCTTTGTCTCTTTTGATCTTTGTTGCTTTAAAGTCTATTTTATCAGAGATGAGGATTGCAACTCCTGCTTTCTTTTGCTCTCCATTTGCTTGGTAAATCTTCCTCCATCCCTTTATTTTGAGCCTTTGTGTATCCTTGCATGTGAGATGGGTTTCCTGGATACAGCACACTGCTGGGTTTTGGCTTTTTATCCAATTTGCCAGTCTGTGTCTTTTGATTGGTGCATTTAGTCCATTTACATTTAGGGTTAATATTGTTATGTGTGAGTTTGACACTGCCATTTTGATGCTAGCTGGCTGTTTTGCCTGTTAGTTGTTGTAGATTCTTCATTATGTTGATGCTCTTTAGCATTTAGTGTGATTTTGGAATGGCTGGTACTGGTTGTTCCTTTCTATGTGTAGTGCCTCTTTCAGGAGCTCTTGTAAAGCAGGGCTGGTGGTGACAAAATCTCTGAGTGCTTGCTTGTTCGCAAAGGATTTTATTTTTCCTTCACTTCTGAAGCTCAGTTTGGCTGGATATGAAATTCTGGGTTGAAAGCTCTTTTCTTTAAGGATGTTGAATATTGGCCCCCACTCTCTTCTGGCTTGTAGAGTTTCTGCCGAGAGATCTGCTGTGCGTCTGATGGGCTTCCCTTTGTGGGTGACCCGACCTTTCTCTCTGGCTGCACTTAGTATTTTCTCCTTTATTTCAACCTTATTGAATCTGACGATTATGTGCCTTGGGGTTGCTCTTCTTGCAGAATATCTCTGTGGTGTTCTCCGTATTTCCTGCATTTGACTGTTGGCCTGTCTTGCTAGGTGGGGGAAATTTTCCTGGATAATGTCCTGCAGAGTATTTTCCAGCTTGGATTCATTCTCTTCATCACATTCTGGTACACCTATCAAACGTAGGTTAGGTCTCTTCACATAGTCCCACATTTCTTGGAGACTTTGTTCATTCCTTTTTGCGCTTTTTTCTCTTATCTTGGTTTCTTGTTTTATTTCATTGAGTTGATCCTCGACTTCTGATATTCTTTCTTCTGCTTGGTCAATTCGGCTATTGAAACTTGTGCATGTTTCGCGAAGTTCTCGTATTGTGTTTTTCAGCTCCTTTAATTCATTCATATTCCTCTCTAAGGTATCCATTCTTGTTATCATTTCCTCAAATCTTTTTTCAAATCTTTCTTCAAGGTTCTTAGTTTCTTTACGTTGATTTAAAACATGTTCTTTTAGCTCACAAAAGTTTCTCATTATCCACCTTCTGAAGTCTAATTCCGTCATTTCGTCACAGTCATTCTCCATCCAGCTTTGTTCCCTTGCTGGTGAGGAGTTTTGGTCCTTTCTAGGTGGCGAGGTGTTCTGGTTTCGGGTGTTTTCCTCCTTTTTGCGCTGGTTTCTTACCATCTTTGTCGATTTATCCACCTGTCGCCTGGCAGTTACTGACTTTTTGATTGGATCTCTGAGTGGACACCCAGATTGTTGATGATGGAGTATTTCTGTTACTTGGTTTTCCTTCTACCAGCCTAGCCCCTTCGCTGTACAACCGCTGAGGTCCACTCCAGGCCCTGCTTGTCTGGGGTGCACCTGTAGCGGCTGTGGAACAGCGAGGGATGCTACCAGTTTCTTTTTCTGCTATCTTTGTCCCAGGATGATGTCTGCCGAATGTCAGTCTTAGGGATATAGAGGGGTCAGGGAGTTGCTTGAGGAGACAGTCTGTAGGAGCTCAAGTGCTGAGCTGTGAGCTCTGTTGTTCATTCAGGGCTGCTAGGCTGCTATGTTTAGTTCTGCTGCAACCTAACTTGTAAGAAAACCCCTTTTTTTTCCTCAGATGCTCTGTCTGGGGGGGGGTTGGGGCTTTCCTTGTGAGTGTCCGCCTCACTGTCCTGCCCAGCTAGGAGGCAGTCTAGTCACTTTTTGCCTGCCGAGGCTCCGCCCTGCTGGTGTGAGGTTCGCCCTTTTCCTGCAGGCTCCGCCCTTCTGCTGTGGTCTCCGCCCTGTTGCCTCGGGCTACGCCCTGCGGCGGAGTCTCTGTGTTGTACCGGGTTTCCTCGGCAGGGGCAGCGGCAGGCTGCGTCAGCAATGGGCGTGTACCTCAGCAGGGGCTGATTGCCTCGGTAATGACTGACGCCCCTCCCCCGCGGAGCTGCACTTTAAAAAAAAAACCTATTCACCTGGAGCGTTTGGAATCGCCGTTTTGTTTGTCGCACTCGCTCCCCCAAAGGCTGAGTCCCTGGGATTTCCTGGGCTGGGTCACAGTTCAAGACCCGTTCAGTCTCAAGTTCCGCCCTCTCGGGTCTTAGTTTGCCGGTTCAAAAGGGCACCCGTAAGAGTGCGCTTTTGTATGGAGCACTGTGGAGCGCCTCTGCGCTCCGGCGCAGGCCGGAGCCACACCGGCTGCCGGCTACGCCAGAGGAGACCTCTGCCTGGCGTCCCACGTCTCTTTTATACCTGGGGATTTCCCCGTTCTGTGGGCAACCAAAATCCGTCTGGAAATGCTTCCCCGACTCACCCTCTCCATGCGTCCAGCGAGAGCTTCAGTCCTGGGTTGTTCTCACAGCGCCATCTTGAGTCCTCCCCCCGTGAATTTTTATAAAAGTATTCATCTACACATTTCATATTGGTACTTTCACCTTCATATGTGCAAGTTTTTTCTAATTCTTGCAAATAATTAAAAAGATACTCAATTGATTATATTTGTAGTGAAATCTCCCACTTGAGTCAGTAATGAATCTCACACAGATATGTCCTGTTTAGTCCAAGAAAAGACTTAAGTCCCCGGCTAAGGGACTTAATACATTGATTCATTATGCTGCCCCTCCCTGAACCTGGGTTTGGAGGTATTAGTCTCTTTAAGGATAGTAGGCAACTTTTCCTCACCATCTCCATGGGAATACTTTCTTGAAACTTGGGGGTTTCAAAAATCTAAAACAGTATAACAAAGCAGTTTAATATTCCTCTAGCCTGTTGTAGCTTTGAACCTTATAAATCATTCCTGTAGTAAGGCTTATTTTATTTCTGTGTCATTCAGATTGAGCCTAATAGCAGTTCTATGCTTGTAAAATGTTTTGTATGCAAAGGATTCATTCATCTGTAAGTTCTTTTCCATAAGGAAAACCATTTTGTAACAAACAATTCAGAAGGAATTCATGAATTACTGGGAATATTAAAAAGGGTGGTCTTGGAGTCTGAGCAACATAGATTTCTCTGATTGATATAGAAACCCACTTCCTCATAGTAGAAGAGAAATCTGTTAGAGAATCTGAAGTGGGAATGAGAAAATACTGCTGAGGCACAAAGCAAATATTAGGCAATTTAGACAAAGAAAGCTCCTTAGTGTGTATAGTTTGTCTGTCCTGGAAAGAGGCAAGTACATAAGATCCTCAGTTTAGAAACAGCATGAAAAAAAATGGAATTAGCCTTATAGGTCCTTTTTTTGATTTTGTTTATGGCTTGGAATAAAGTTAATCATAATTTACTTACCAATACGATTTTACCAAGGCGAACTCTTAAAGGACAGCTTAGAATCTGGCTTTTGGGCAGCATGGGTGTCTATGAATCTGAGGATCCTGATTTTCTGACTCTTTGTAGGGTGCAAGGAAAGCAGCCCCTGGAAAGGGAAGCCCTTAGAGGCAGCAAGGGCACAGTGCTTCACAGCAGAACCAGGGGATTCGTTGTGAACACGCCCTTTACCAAACCCAGTTGTGAGTGTTTTCAGAGCAGTGAGAGAGATTGAGGAAAAACCAAAACCCAAAACAAAATAATTTGGCACCTGCCTTTTTACACACATTATTATCTCACTTAATTTTTGACATGCTCCTTTAAGAAAGCTGATGTTATTTCCGTTTTACTGAAGCAGTAACTGAAATCATGAAATTTAGCAGTTTCCCAGCATTACATAACTGGATTTAAAACCAGGCCCAATCCCAAAATCCTCATTCTGTTAATTTATCAGGCCAATTTCCTGAAAATGGGTAATGTCAGAGGAAGAATAATAGAACAAATATTTTAAAAACTCTTTTTTTTGAGACGGAGTTTTACGCTTGTTACCCAGGCTGTAGCGCAATGGTGCGATCTCAGCTCACCGCAACCTCCGCCTCCTGGGTTCAGGCAATTCTCCTGCCTCAGCCTCCTGAGTAACTGGGATTACAGGCACGCGCCACCATGCCCAGCTAATTTTTTTTTTTTTGTATTTTTAGTAGAGATGGGGTTTCACCATGTTGACCAGGATAGTCTTGATCTCTTGACCTCGTGATCCACCCTCCTCAGCCTCCCAAAATGCTGGGATTACAAGCTTGAGCCACCGCGCCCAGCCAAAAACTTTTATAGAATAAAAAAGTAATATAAATTGGAATATGTGAAAAAATCATGACAACTATAAATAATGCAAAGCATTTCTAATAATTATGTAATTTTATTAATTACTTTGTACATATATAATAAGTGATAGAATATTTATGCTAAAGCCCAGAAGGATTCTAATTAAGCAGCACAACTTTATTTTATAAATACATATAGAATGTTTAAAATTATTCAGTATTTTTCAAGCAACTGAATAAATACTGTTTTCCCTGTTGGCTGAAAGGGGTCCAATGGATAAATATTGTATTCCATATTTGGAAAAAACTACTTAAGTGTTCTGGTTTGTTGTGCAAACAAAGATAAATCAAAGTTACCTTGGAGTATGGATTTGTTTTATTTTTTAAATAAATTAAATCCATAAATAAATCTAACAGGAATACAGCCAATAATTAGAGCAAGGAAAAATAAATCAAAATTTAAGAATTTTAATTCTACAGAATTCTAAATTCTTACAAATTTTGACTCTAGGTTGATTTTATGTGCCTTAAACTACATATACTTAGCATTGCTTCTTCAAATAGGTCTTGGTGTTTGGGGCAGTGGGGCTGGAAGGAATGACAGATTTTGTTGCTATTTTTGATTTATGTTTCAGTCTTGTCTGGATAAAAATATGACAAAATACTATAGGACTAACCAATAAATGTATGAAAAGTAGTTAAATACTAAACAGCAAGAAGTTGTTGACTTGTCTTCAGTCAATGAATATTATTCTAAATGACAGTAGCTTCCTTTTTTCCTCCCTCTTCTCCTTTCTTTCCTTCTCTCATTCATAATAAATCAATACATTCATGTGTATAAGCATAGTCAGTTGCTTCCTAAAGGTAAGACTTATGTATAAACAACAGGTGATTACATTTTTTTTTCATTTAATCTTGCATATTCTGCTGTGTAAAATGTGTCCAGTTCATATTTTAAGCCCAGTTGGACACCTATCCTGACAGGTGGAAGATAGTGTGCTAGGAATGTAGTAGCAATTATTGGACCATCTGAATATATAATAAATTCTATCTGGGACATATAGAATAAGAATATTGGATATAGAATATTGGATAAGAAGTCAAACCAGTGCAAGAAGATTGGAATATCGTTTAGAATATTGTTTCAGAATATATTTAACCTACATTAAGAATATATTGTCTCACTAATGACAGTTCACTCAGAGTTTTCACTCTTTCTGACTCTCAGAATTCTAACATATAGTCTTTCTAGCACTAAACAGTTTCTACTTAAATTTGAAGCCCCCTGACATAGACAAGAGATACTCTGTTTGATTACAAAAAAAAAAATCAAATTTATCAGAAAAGAGATATTTTCTTTCTTTTACAAATGGCGTTTCTTCTTGTTAGATTACTCTGGCATCTCAAAATCCATGGTTGACTTCTTTAAATAGATATTTCTTTGTGTAAATTTCACAACAATCTGATGATACAACGCTATGCAATGTGTTTGATCTCTCCTATTGAATCCCTAGATGTTTGCTTACTGAGAATTGCAGCACATGCATACATAGTCTCTCTTTAGTGCTGGCTTTTCACTGCCTTAGTCTGTTTAATGTTGCTGTAAAAGAATAGCAGAGGCTGGGTAAATAATAAAGAAAAGAGTTTATTTGACTCAAGGTTCTCCATGAGAACCATGAGTACAAGAAGTACGGTGCCAGCATTGGCCTCTGATGAGGGCTTCAGGCTGCTTCTCTTCATGGTGGAAGGTAAAGGGGAGAAGGCATGTGCAGAGATCACACCACGAGAAAGGAAATGAGAGAAGGGAGGTGCCAGGGTTTTTTTTTTCTCTTTCTTTTTTAGCAAACAGCATTCACAGGAACTAATAGAAAACTCACTGACTCACCCTATTCCCCTCCTGCCCAGGGAATTAATCTATTTATGAAGGATTCACTCTCATAACCCAAACAACTTTCATTAGGCACCACCTCCAACACTGGGGATCAAAATTTTAACATGAGACTTAGAGGAGCCAAACGTCCAAACTATAACAGTCACCAAGCCTCATTAGGTCCATGTTTCTGCATACCTCACTATTTTGGTCCAAGAACCTGTGTATGTGTCTTATCCTGATCTCACCTGGCTCATCATGTCCTGCTGCCATCCATGCCAATTCATTTGATCTCTACAGAGTTAGCTGAACCTGGATGTGATAAAATAAACAGAGATAGTATTTGGGGGAGTCAGGAAAAGGAAATAGAGTCTATGGGAGTAACGGACCCCCTAGAAGGAATGAAATTTTGGTGAAAGAGCCAGAATGCAAACAGGGAAATAAGCCATACAGCTTCAGGAGCATATAGGGACAGATCTGGAATTCTTATGAAGCTGAGGGTCTATGCTGAAGACAGAGAATTAGAGAGTGAATCACACTGGAGCAACACTGTAACTAAAGATCTTGATATGCCAGGAAAAAGTCACAACATGAGGAGAGCTGAAGTCAATGGTAAATTCATAATCATTGAGAATGAAAAGCTTCATCATCATGACAGTTGAGGCACAGGTGACACCTTTATATGGGTTTCAAATAGCTTTCTAAAAAATATAAAATAAAAGCTTTTAAAAATTACTCAATGTACAACTTATAAATTAATAAAGAATATAATTTATAAAAATTATAGAAACTGAAAAGACAAATCATTGTAAAGTCACTTTTCCAAAAACACCTAATGTCAGATACCTACTGATAGCTATTTAAGGATTTTACTAATTTTTATGTGCAACTTTTAACCTAATTATGTTACTCATAACTATGCAGCTTTAATGTTGCTGTTAATTTAATATTATATCCCTCCATGTTATTTAATATTACAATTTTCCAAACTCTTCTTTGTTGTCTTATGCTGCCACCATCTACTTCTCTATCCCAGTTTTAAAGATTCTTAGTTCTGTGAGACCAAGGGATAGGGTAGATGTAATAATAAAAAGCATTAGAATGAAAGGCAATATAGCTTCAACCTGCTGGGTGCACCTTGAGCACCTATTGTGTGGTAGGACCTGTGTCCCCAAAATGTCCAACTTACGGAAGCAGAGACATACCTCATGATTATCAGATTCTGTGTCTTTTTTACCCACCGTTTCCCAAGAGCTTATTAGGACCACCCCTAACACCTTCAACTATATACTTGCTATGGCTTCAGAGCAGTAGCTAATCAGGTTATTCTCAGGCAGTGGAAAATGGCAATGTTAGGGAAAGATCCTGGAGGAAAGTGTGACTGATTTATGGCTTTGTAATGGAAAACTTGTGGTTTGCTTTTAAGCCTACTGTATGTACACTTTGAGTTTTCATGTGCATAAAGAAGATTTTCACAGATCCTTTCTAGTTTGATGGGGCAAAAATTAAGTTGAGTACTTCTTAATTTGGTTATAACTCTTTCAATATTTTTATTGCACTATATTAAATATGGAAAAATTCACAAATCTTAAAAGTACAGATCAATGAATGCTTGCATATTTATATACTCGTGTAAAAAATACCAGATCAAAATATAGGACATTTCTAGTTCTTTTGAAGTCCCTCCCCAACCACACTGTAGTTAATCTCCTCTGCCAAAGGTAACCACTATTCTGAGTTCTACCATTGCAGGTTAGTATTGCCCTTTTTTAACTTCAGATTAATGGAGTCATGTAGTATGTACTTTTCTGTGTCTGGTTTCTTATGTTAAACATTATATCTAGAAAAGTAATACCTTTTGCTGTGTGTATCAGTAGTTTATTCTTGCTTTGTAGCATTCTCTTATATACATATGCCACCATTTGTTTATTCAGTTTTACTGACAAAGGGTACTTGGATTATTGCCATTTTGAGGCTAGTATAAATAAAGTTACTGGAAATATTCTTGAGCATGTTTTTGGTGAGTGTTTGCCTTCATTTCTCTTAAGTATATACCTGAGAATAAAATTTTTGTGTTATATAGGAGGGATATATTTAAGTTTTATAGATAGTGCTATATAATTTTGCAGAGTGGCTGAACTAATTTATACTCCTAAAAATATAAAAGAGGTTTGTTCCAGATTCTAACAGCATTTAGTATTGTCAATCTTAATTTATCTGGTTAAAATATTTTAAGCAAATAAAATGCCACAGTCTGCAAATATTTTGAGTGTACACCATGTTTTAATATTTTTTAACACATTGGCCGTTATATTTATATACATTTAATACTTGGCTATCTGAACTAATACATATACAAAATAAGGTTTATGAAATGATAGGATATTAAATCATATAGAGAGCCCAGAAATAAACCCATGCATATAGTTAGTTGATCTTCAGGAAATCTTTATGCACTGTTGATGGGAATGTAAATTGTTACAGTCATTATGGAAAACATTATGGGGCTTCCTCAAAAAATTAAAAATAGAACTACCATGTGATCCAGTAATCCAGTTTCAGAATACATATCCAAAAGAAATCAAATCAGTATGGCAAAGAGATACCTGCACTCCCATGTTTACTACAGTATATTCACAATAGCCAGGACATGGAATTAATCTGTGTTTATCCACAAATGCATGGATAAAGAATAGTGTGGTGTGTGTATATATGTGTGTGTGTGTATATATATATATATATATATATGTCATATGTGTGTACATATATGTTATATATTTATATGTGTAAATGCACACACACAATAAAATATTATTGAGTCTTAGAAAAACTGCGATTTCAACATGCATGAGCCCTGAGGACATTGTGCTAAGTGAAATAAAGTCAGGCACAGAGAGACAAATACTGCATAATCCTACTTATATTGTAGAATGTAAAAATGTAGAACTCATAACAACAGAGAGTGGAATGGGGGTTTCCAGGAGCTAGGAATTGGGGAAACAGGGAGTTATTGAACAAACAGTGCTAAATGAAGAAAAAAAAGAGAAACATAAATACAATTAGCAATTTTTTTTTTCTATCAGCCACTTAGATTGTCTTTTGCAATTTATGTAAATACCTCTCTACTTTAAGGCATATACATATTCCATGAGTCATAATGAAATCAGTGATTACCAGATGGATCGATAATGTTCTGTGTGCCACCAGTTTCTCCTGGTCTGTTCTGGAGATAATCTAATCTAGATGAGAGTGCCTAGCTCCATAAAATTTAGAAAAGGCTTATGGGGCTAATAATTGTGAGTCAGTCCAATGTGGTCATCCCCCTGTGTTTTCCTTGTGTGATGCATCAGGTGAGTGCATCCTTCCCAGGGGACAACTTTAAGACATACGTACATGCCTGGAGTGTCACCCTTTTTTATTTTCCGGTTTGTTTTGCATATAGCTTATTTTTCCTTTGTTAGTGGTGGTTCTTCTAAACCAGCGGTTCTCAAAATATGATATGGAGATTCATGGGAGTTTCTGACACTATTTAGTGGAAATTCATGAGGTCAAAACTATTTTCTTAATACTAAGGTATTATTTTCCTTTTCATTTTCATTGTCTCACCAGGTTATAGTGAAGTATTTTTTAGAGGCTTAAACAGCTAATAGTATGTATGCTTGGATACTTTTATGTTTTAAAACTTTCCAGTCACTATTATGGTAAATGTAGAGAGATACAAACACATATAAACAAACTGTTAAGAATATAAAAGGGTCCTGGGACCAAAAAGTTTGAGAACCACTCTTTTAAATTAAAACCAGATAAAATGAGGGCAGATAAACAATATGCTAGACTTTAATAAAAAGTCTAACATAATAGGAAGCATTGTTCTGGGGAAAAAAACATGCTTTTGGGAAAAATCATTTAATGGAACTCCTTAACCAATAAATTCTATCCATTGCTTCTGTATGGAATATAGGATGAAACTAATAGCCATGGAATCACTTTGAAATACAAAGGGATAACCTTGGACTAGCCATTTCAAACTCAGGAGCCAATTTTAATATGAATCATGGGGCGTCCATGTATTCTCAGTGGAAAACCATTTCTTCTGTCTTCTAACATTTAAGTTAGAAGACAGAACTAGGCTGGTCTTGAACTCCTGGGCTCAAGTGATTCTCCTGCTTTGGCCTCCCAAAGTTCTAGGACTGTAGGCAAGAGCCACCATGCCCGGCCTATTATCTAGGATTTGTGTATCCATATGATAAATTCCTTATATGTCTTAGTGCTGGGACAGCATTTGTCCTGTCCCCTGATGAATGTACCTCTGTACTCAACATCATCAACTCCTGACACTTATGACACATGTCAGAGAATTCATCTATGAATTTATATATAAATTGTTGAAAGTTTCTTGAAACATTTTGATATTTGAGAGAGACAGGTTAAATAAAGCCCAGTGTTGTTAGTTATCCATTTTTTTTTTAAGATTTCTAAATTCTTTATTTTTTAATTTATTTTTATTTTTTTAATTTTTTATTGGATTATAGGTTTTGGGGTACATGAGCAGAGCATGCAAGACAGTTGCGTAGGTACACACATGGCAGTGTGCTTTCTTTTCTTCTCCCCTTCACCCACATTTGGCTTTTCTCCCCAGGCTATCCCTCCCCACCTCCCCCTCCCACTGGCCCTCCCCTTTTCCCCCTAATAGACCCCAGTGTTTAGTACTCCCCTTTCTGTGTCCATGTGTTCTCATTTTTCATCACCCACCTATGAGTGAGAATATGCGGTGTTTCATTTTCTGTTCTTGTGTCAGTTTGCTGAGGATGATGTTTTCCAGATTCATCCATGTCCCTACAAACGACACAAACTCATCATTTCTGATTGCTGCATAATATTCCATGGTGTATATGTGCCACATTTTTCCAATCCAGTCTATTATCAATGGGCATTTGGGTTGATTCCAGGTCTTTGCTATTGTAAACAGTGCTGCAATGAACATTCGTGTACATGTGTCCTTATAGTAGAAGTATTTATAGTCTTTTGGATATAAGATTTCTAAATTCTATTTTGGAATAGTTAGCCATCGATGTCTAAAATGCCTAGACTATGGTAGTATTCCATAGAAATGTTGAAATGCTTTAAAATATCCATCTCTAATTGGTATAAGAATTGTCTTCAGATAAATTGTTGGTAATAATATCCAGAATTTTTTTTTAAGACATAGTCTTATTCTGTCACCTGGGCTAGAATGCAGTGGTACAATCTTAGCTCACTGAAGCCAGAACTACTGGGCTCAAGCAAATCTCCTGCCTCAGCCTCATGAGTAGCAAGGACTTCAGGTGTGTGCCACCATGCCCAGCTAATTTTGTACATTTTGTAGAAATGGGGTTTTGCCATGTTGCCTAGGCTAGTCTTGAACTCCTGGGCTCAAGTAATTCGCCTGCTTTGGCCTCCCAAAGTTCTAGGACTGTAGGCAAGAGCTACCATGCCTGGCCTATTATCTAGGATTTGTGTATCCATATGATAAATTCCTTATAGGTCTTGGTGCTGGGACAGCATTTGTCCTGTCCCCTGATGAATGTGAATACTTTAGTTAGTCAGCCATTGCAAACACATTTCCATTATTGCCTGAGATGAATTTAGTCTTAGGTATAATGTTCAATTAGAGTAACTTAGTGTTGGGAATACAGTATGCGTTTTTTGTTTTTTGGGGGGGAAATTTTACTTTTGTTACTTTAACTTTTCTTCATCTGGTTTTATTTATGTTTTTATATTGTTAATTGTTTCTTTTGTGGACACAGGCATGACATAAGAATTAGTGTATTAATGTCTTAACACTCTTGTAAAAGTCAAGGTGTTTGTATTAGTCCACTTTGCATTCCTATAAAGGAATACTTGAGACTGGGTAATTTATGAAGAAAAGAGCTTTATTTGGCTCATGGTTCTATAGGCAGTATGAGCATGATGCCAGCATCTGCTCAGCTTCTGGTGAGGCCTCAGGAAGCTTTTACTCATGGCAGAAGGTGAATGGGGAGCAGGTGTGTGACATAACAGGAGAGGCAGCAAGAGAGAGAGGAGGAGGTACCAGGCTCCTTTGAACAACTAGCTATCATGTGAGTTAACAGGGCAAGAACTCATTCATTACCATGGGGAGGTCATCAGGCTATTTATGAGTGATTCACCCTGTGATTCAAACATCTCCCATCAGGCCCTACCTCCACCATTGAGGACCACATTTCAACATGAGATTTGGAGAGGACAATACTCAAATCATATCAGTATTCGATGTTTGAAATTATAATTTGAGCAGCAGTTATAATTGGATAAAAATATTTTTCTCAAATTATTGGGGCCCTTTTCTGTGTAATGAACATAATTTCCCCCCATATTAGTGGTTTTCAGCTTTTTTTTTCTACTCCAAATGACCAGAAAATACTGACTTACTCTGATTTGTAAGAATAGGTCACTGTAGCCATAATGTTAGGGATTGAAGTTGGAAATAGTTAAAACTAACTGTGAGTGGAGCATACATGTACATTTTCTGTATGGGGTAGAAATTAATTAGGCAAATTAATACAGACCAACTAAATTTTAGATTTTAGAAATCACTGAATCACACCTACATGATTTTTGTCATTTTCAGATTCTACCAAGCTCTTTCCCCTTTCTCCTCTTATCTGATCTTTGTAATGATGCAAGAGCAAAAAGACCATACTATAAGAATAAAAATCAGTCCTCTGAGGAAAAAGTACAGTAGATGTCCCAAATTGACAGAAATATCTAGGTTAAATTTAATATTACACATTCACAGACAGGGACAAGAGCATTGTAGGCAAAGACACCCCCTGAGCAATAGTACAGAGATGGGAAAATTCAGTTGGTGATGTCTTTAGAGAGTTTTTGGCTGTTCACGCCAATCTCCTGTGCCTGCAACAGCTGCCTGACACCTCATTCTCAGCTCCCCAAATTCTAGCTTTCATATTTCCTCTGAAAATACCAAAAGGAGTAATCTAAACTTAATTTGGTAGATGACAGAAAGCTATTAAAGGTATTTGAGCAGGTGTCAGAATTTAGCTCTGCATTCTTAAAATTAATTTAGCAGGAATGCATGAGAAGGATTGGGGTATGGAGGGAACTGGAGGCAAAGGCAGAGAGGGTCAGTCATCAAAGCTCAAAACTGTCCCATCCCTAAAATCTCAAGATTGAAATTCTCAAGTCTTGCCTTTGTGATTTCTCAGCAATTGATGCTGTGGGAAAGTAAAGATGAGAAATCAGAGAAGAAAGGACAAGCAAGTGGGTCTACAAGGCAGTGAACTTGATGCCCATTCATGGTTACAATACTAGAACAGTGTAGCAAGGAGTTGATTTGTGAAAGCTATTAGGGTAAGGTGTGTTTTTAGGGGCCATCATGAATTCTCTATCTTATCATCTCTTTCTTTGATGGCTTTCCTAGGTTAGTAGGTGAAGAAAATGTGATAGGCACTGTGGTACTGTGGTAATATATATAATAATGTCACTGTGGATAAAATAGAACAATTTAAGCTGAATATGAGGATAGTACCACAGCACATTACTCTAAATGCAGCCCTTAAAAACTGCAACAAAAGAAGCTAATAGCTTTCTACTAAAAACCAGTGTAACTGCCCAGATCTCATGCTATGGTATACATTTTTTTTTTTGTGAGGCGGAGTTTCACTCTTGTTTTCCAGGCTGGAATGCAATGGCGCAATCTCGGCTCACCACAACCTCCACCTCCTGGGTTCAGGCAATTCTCCTGCTTCAGCCTCCTGAGCAGCTGGGATTATAGGCACGCGCCACTATGCCCAGCTAATTTTTTGTATTTTTAGTAGAGATGGGGTTTCACCAGGTTAACCAGGATGGTCTCGATCTCTTGACCTTGTGATCCACCCACCTCGGCCTCCCAAAGTGCTGTGATTACAGGCTTGAGCAACCGCGCCTGGCCTGCTATGGTATAAATTTTTAAGAATCTGTTCTAATAAAATATATGGCAATTAAATGGCTCCCAGAGGGAGCCAAGAATCTTTCACTGAAATGTAGCTAGTCCTCCAGGGGATTGAGGAAGTGCTGGTGAAGACTAAGTTGATAATAAAAATTCTCAGTTTGAGTAAGAATTTTCTTAAGTACTGTATTTATGCCTTCAATAATAGACAAAAGCTATTGATATGACTGATTAAATGTTTATATTTTCTGGATGAACTCTCAGTACTTATCATTTGGAAAATGGGGGTTGCCTCTTAGGAGGAATGGACCCTGTCCACAGGAGGCTTCTATGTCTGGGGGGAAGGGTTTCCTTTCAGAGAG
The DNA here is from genome assembly GCF_049354715.1 of Callithrix jacchus. Classification (NCBI taxonomy): domain Eukaryota; kingdom Metazoa; phylum Chordata; class Mammalia; order Primates; family Cebidae; genus Callithrix; species Callithrix jacchus. The sequence continues at coordinate 78,427,644 of NC_133513.1, read as the reverse complement.
ATGGAACCATGAGAGCCAGAGTCCTCATTCCCAGGGAGAGAACAAAGAAGAAAGAAAGGCGGCTCTTCTCTTTATTATTGAGAAGGGGGCTCTAAGATAGTGTTCCTCACCTGTTAATCAGTGAGAAGGGAGAGACTGTATTACTTGGGAGGTAACTTTCATTTTATTAAAATATAGCACAATGTACAGGATGTGGAATAATTTTACTCTTGTTATTGCCTGTAAGAAGACATTAATTGAACAAACTTTCAGCAACAAGTTTAGTTTAATTTCCCCTGAGGAAAAAAATAAACCACCACAACAGTGGTGCTGAGAGACAGCCTATATTGTACAGTCCATTAACGCTAAGGGAAATAATTAGTTTTCCCAGTGATGACTGATGCATTATTTTAACTTGCTTATAAACATTAAGTGTACAACCACAAAGCAGAATTTCCCAAAGTATTCAAGACAAAGGAAAATAACACAATCAGATGTTTGTTTATCTCAGTATTCAGGTGTTTGCCTTAAATACTCAATTTCTTGATTGTATATAGCCATTTTCATATATACTCACCAACTGGCAACATTATCATACAAATAAATAAAAATTACAAAAAGGGTTTGAAAGAATATCATTTATTTCTGTAGTCAAAGGAATAAATTTTTTGGCAAATTTTTATTCATGAAGATAATTAAACTGAAAATATCTAGATTTCATACACATAAATCATAGCTAAATATCAGTAATAATTTGGTTATGCACAAGGGCTTTGGATACTGAACTGGTTCTATGAAATATCTTTTTAAAGGATCCTTCAATGTAGAAAAGATAATATTATATTTTTATACTCTTAATTTCTACAGATAATGATTCATTAAATTCCAGCTTGGGTTTATTAACTCATGAGTGTGGATGCATTTTATCAGTGATGTCCAGTAACTACTATTTCTAAGGGACTAAAATTGAAGACCCCATTTTAATATAAAAAGATTTATCATGGTGATTCTGATAATCAGTTAATTGCATTAAAAAGAAAAAATATATTGCTATATTTTTCACTCCCTTTACTTTCTAATTGGAAAGTGCCATCTTAAAGAACAAGGAACTGGCTCTGTCATAGATAAATTATATTCCTTTGAAGGTTGAATTTCTTTCTAATTTCTGGAATGGTTCAGAAAGTTTAGAATTATATTATCACACCTAACCAGACAACTAGATCACACCTATTCAGGCAACTAGATACCTGAAGAATCACGGGTTTTCTCTGGTACCTGAGAAACTTTTTATTTATGATAATTAGAACTTGTAAAATGATGGTAATGTCAGGTGTTGAGACTGTGGACAACTGCTTTTCTTCACTTGGAATATATATCTGTGAATTATTGGAAAAGTCAGTAATGATGCCTTGTTTTACTCTTATATTGAAAATTTTTAATATGTGAATGTTTAACATGTATTAGGTTGGAGCAAAAGTAATTGGTGCAACCTTTGCACCAACCTAATAGAATAAATGGCAGTAAGTTGTCAAAGGAGCTCCAATTCTCAAAGTAGTTAGAATCTTTAGATTGCCAAATACCTTCATGTATTATAGGGGAACTTACTATTCTTCAACAGGAAAGTATATTTCAAAATCCTTATGTGAAAAGAGTGTCAGAGACATTTTAAGATATTGATAATGGCTCCTTGACAAGCCATTTGACTGCCTCATTGGTGCTCAGGCTTGTTGCTCTTCCTGTGTTACTAAGTAAAGACTATTCACAGCATTTAAAGTTGTGTTAGGAAATTACTTGTTAATTGCAAAGGGGGAAAGAAGGGCTTTTACATTAGAGAAGTGGTGGTCACCACTTTAAACAAAGCATTAAAATTAACATCCCTCATAGTGGAACAACCTGATATCCTGTGGCTCTTAGCGTAAAGCAATGTGAAGTACACAGCATCATCTGTGATGTGTTCTTGCCAACAATGTTAAATTTTATTCTAATGAAGCCTTTGACATAACTTTTAGTTTACAGGAAACACAAGGATTTAGGAAAGAGTTACTTCTAGGGAACAATTAGATAAATAGACAGATGATAAAGCAGGCATTTAATAAGGAAACTGGCCTGGTTACTTCAAAACATTTGTTTTATTTTAAGACAAAACATATAATAAAAATATTCAAGAAATTGTTCAAGTTTAAAAGAAACTAAAGGGACATAATATCCACATTAAATCTATATTAGTTATCTATTGCAGTACCACAACTAACACCAAAACTTACTGGTTTAAAACAGCAAACATTGATCATCACAATTTCTATGGGTGAAAAATATGAGTATGGCTTAACTGGTAACTCCGACAAAAGGTCTCTCATGAAGTTTTGGTCAGCTATTGGCCAGGTTGCAGTCTCATCTGAAGCCTCAAGTGGAGAAGGAGGGTGTGAGAATCTGCTTCAAGCTTATTCATGTGGCTGTTGACAAGTCTGTTTCTTGCTCTTACCATGTAAACATTTCCACAGGGATGCATTACAATATGGCAGCTGGCTTCTCTAAGGATAAATGATGCAAGACAGATCAGAATGCCCAAGGTGAAATTCCATATCTCCTTTTAACTTCATCTTAAAAGTGACATTTTGTCACTCCTGTCACATCTTATAAATGACATTTTGACATTTCTGTTCCTTAAAGGTGATTTAAGTCAAGCTCACACTCAAAGTGGGAAGGTGGCAGGTTTACACAATGACATGAAGACCTTGGGATCAGGCAGTGATTACTGGGGGATATCTTAGAGGCTACCCACCACAGAAGACATAAAGCATAACTATATTCTAGTTACAGAAGATAAAATCTAAGAAATATATTTTAGGGGCGATAAGGAAAATTTGAATATGAATTTGATACTAAGTAATATTAGGGAATTATTGTTTGTATTTGTGTCAGTGATGCTGTGGTTATGCAAGAGAATGAATATATTTATTCCTAGAAGATACAGGATTGAATGTATAGGCAGAAAGTACTCTGACATCATAACTTATTTTCTAAGTACATTTGAACACACACACACATACACATGTACACATGAACACATACATAGATAAAGCAATACTGTTTTTGAATCTAGGTTGTGGGTACTTGGATGTTCATTTTTCTGCTCTTCCAACTTTTTAGTCTGTTTGGAATTTTTGTGTTTGATAAAATATTAGTTAAGTTCTTGTGTTAGGTGAGCCTTACTTCTGTCTTGTTTCAACAAGGCCAATGAAAGCAGATTGCACAGATCTGTGCCAACTTTTCAAACTGGTAAGGGCTGTTCAAGATGTTATGGTAAAAACAAAAACAAAACTTACGATGTTGATAAAACCAGCTTTCCCCAGGTCTACTTCTACTGCTATAGTACCTATTATATTCCTTAATACCTTAATATATTTACATGGTGATAGCTTTGGGAAAGGGTGAAAAGATTTTCTGGGAGAGTAGGGTGTCTGTGGATTTGATATATTTTATACTCAGTTAATCTAGTTTTCTACTCTTTATGTTTTACTTCAGGATTTTTATTAGCTTTTGTTTTGGAACTTTCCACCATATAACAGCTCTTCTACTTAAATCTGCTGTTACCTTCTCAATATTTAACACTATTTTCACACACTCTTGAATAATGACTCTTCAGTAAGATTTGCATCTATTGATAAATTTGACAGACCTACTTTTTGAGCCATGTAACAGTTTTCCAGAGTACATAATTTTCCAGGTTGTTAGAGATACTGTGATTCTTTAATTATATATGGTGTTCTATCTGGACATTTTATTCCAGGTCATACATAAACATTCACTAATATTTGGAAAGTTCGGCTTATTTGTTCTTTCTAGTCCTATTACAGTTGTGATCTTTACAGTATAATCACTTACTGAACTTCCCTTAAAGTAATTTTTTAAAAAGCTGTTTATCATAACATTTAATACTTTCTATTGTGAGAGCATACCTTCCGGAATAATTTCTAAATCTGTGCTTTTTTTTTTTGTCTTTTTCCTTACCAGTTCCACTAGTTAACCTCTACTGCATTTAAAACCATTATCAATTGAGGTTTTCATCAGACTAATGAATGTTTTCCAAGTAGTACATTAGTTGTCAAAATGAACATTATTGATAGATTTTAGTGACAACTTTGATATGTGGCAATTCCCTGTTCTGAGGTATATTTAAGAGAAACAAAGCATTAATTTTATTTATATGTGTATTCTATTGATATCCAGAGTACTTTCACAATTTAACCCTTAGCCCAAGATATTTCAAACAATGTATAACTTATTTATGTATATTTTTTTCTGATAGCACAATCATTGTATGTTCATGGTTGAAAATGTAGAAATGACAGGAAAGCATAAAGAGTAAAATAAAATTAAAAGCCACTTCAATGCTAAACTGCAGGAAAAAAAATCACTGGTAACATTTTGGTCTATTTAAACTTTTCTCCCTCTGCCAGTCAAAAAAATGTAAATGAGACAAGGTGGGACTTTTCTCACATAAAAGGAAAACAATAAAACAGAACAAAACAAAAGCAAGAAAGAATAAAAGTAGCCTGTGGGTAGAAAGATAGTCCAGACCCTTTATGGCTGCTCCATAAATTTTTCCAAGACCTGAGTTACTCATCCCTTTACTACCTTATCCCTTGAGTTCCCTATATTCCTAAGGTACCTCATTTTCATGGCCCAAAATGGCTTATCTAGCTTATCTTTTATCTCTGCATTCTAGCCAGTAGGATGGAGAAAGGGAATTGAATGAGAGCCCACCCTCTGCCCTTAAAATAGGCTTTCTGGGAATTCCATGCTTCTTCCTACATCAAGTTGTCCAGAATTTAGTCATCTAGTTTTAAAGGTAGGTGGGCAAGAAGTAAGAGTCTTAGAAAGAAAGGAAATATCAATTTTTTGGTAGGAATTATCTGTAGTTGGTGAGATTGTGGGTGACTTATTCTTCCATATACATATATATTACACATATTTGTATTTCCTAAATATTCTATGATAAGCTTACAAAGAGGTTTAAAAAAACTAGAAAATTAATTTCTATAAAATAGGGGAATATACCAGGCATTTTTCAGTTGTTTAAAAATAATTAAATGTGATGATGGCCAATTAGGAGCAGCTCAGGATTGTAGCTCCCAGTGAAAGTGCAGAGGGTGAGTGGACATCGCATTTCCAGATGGATTTTTATTGCCCACAGACCAAGAGACTCCCAGGTGGAGGAACCCCATGGGTCGCCAGTGCGACTGGTTTTGCTGGTGTGGCTGTTTTGCTGGTGCTCTGGGGGTGGTGGTTCTCCCTACAAAATACACGGGTCTGGATACTGTTTTAGTTGGCGATTGGAGCTCCGGGAATGCAGAGTCACCCATTCATCTGATTAAAAAGGGGACAGAAACAGGGAGCCAGGCCAGGAGATTCCTGGGCAAAAAAGCACCACAAATCTCAGTGCTACTGTTTCAGCTGGCAGAGTGGGTCACTGCACGGGAAATCACACAGATCCCGGTTCCATTTCAACAGGCAACTGGAACACCCGGGAGAGAGTCAACCATTCAACTAAAAAAAAGGCTCTGAGGTATGGAGCCAGGTGATCAGGCTTGGTGGGTCTCACCCCCACAAAAAAACAGCAATTGGAAATGCTTTGGGTTGAGAGTTTCACAGTGAGCACAGCTGAACCCAGGAAGGTCCAGCTCTGTGGGGGAGGGGCGTCTGCCATTACAGAGGCACTCCACCACTACAGAGGTAGTCTGCCATTGATGAGGCAGCCCACCATTGCCGAGGCAACCCGCCATTACAGAGAGATTCCGCCATTACAGAGGTGGGCCGCCATTGCCAAGGCAGTTCTAACTATACCTGTATAAACTGGACTGCAGGAAAGTTCACATGACAGCTGGGTGGAGCCCACAGCAGCTCAGCAAAGCCTCTGCAGGCAGACAATGACTAGGCTGTCTCCTTGCTGTGCAGGGCAGCCCTGAAAAAAATGGCAGCAGCACAATGGAAACTCATAAATAAAGCCATAACTCCCTGGGACAGAGCACCTGGGAAAAAAAAGGTTGTGAATTCTGCTGCAGCAGACTTAAACGTACCTGCCCAGCAGCTCTAAGTGAACAATGGAGCTCACATTTCAGCACTTGAGCTTCTATAAGGGACAGACTGTCTCCTCAAGCAGCTCCCTGACCTCCATATATCCAAAGAGTCACTTCATAAAGGAGAGCTGAGACTGATGTTTGGTGGGTATCCTTCTGGGACAAAGATAGCAGAAGAAGAAACTGGCAGCAACCCTTACTGTTCTGCAGCCACTGCAGGTGATCCCCAGGCAAGCAGGTCCTGGAGTGGACCTCAGAAGTCCTACAGCAAAGGGGCCAGACTGTTAGAAGGAAACCTAAGAAACAGAAAGAAATAACTTCATCATCAACAAAATGGACATCCACTTAGAGACCCAATCTGAAAGTCAACAACTACAAAGACGACAGGTGGATAAATCCACAAAGATGGGAAGAAACCAGTGCAAAAAGAATGAAAACACCTGAAATCAGAATGCCTCTACTCCTACAAGGGATCACAACTCCTCACCAGCAAGGGAACAAGGCTGGATGGAGAATGAGTTTGATGAAATGATGGAATTACACTTCAGAACGTGGGTAATAAGAAACTTCTGTGAGCTAAAAGAACATGTTCTAACCCAATGCAAAGAAACTAAGAACCTTGAAAAAAATTTTGATGAAATGCTAACGAGAATATACAACTTAGAGAGGAATATAAGTGAATTGATGGAGCTGAAAAACACAACAAGGGAGCTTCGTGAAGCATACATGTTTTAAAAGCCGAATTGGCCAAGCAGAAGAAAGGATATCAGAGGTCGAAGATCAACTCAATGAAATAAAATGAGAAGGCAAGATTAGAGGAAAAAGGGTAAAAAGGAATGAACAAAGTTTCCAAGAAATATGGGACTATGTGAAAAGACCTAATCTACGTTTCATAGGTGTACCTGAATGTGACAGAGAGAATGAATCCAAGCTGGAAAACAATCTTCAGGATATTATCCAGGAAAACATCCCTGACCTAGCAAGGCAGGCCAATATTCAAGTCCAGGAACTACAGAGAACACCACAAAGATATTCCTCAAGAAGAGCAACCCCAAGGCACATAATCGTCAGATTCACCAGGATTGAAATGAAGGAGAAAATGCTAAGGGCAGCCAGAGAGAAAGGTTGGGTTACCCAAAAAAGGAAGCCCATCAGACTCAAAGCAGATCTCTCAGCAGAAACCCTATAAGCCAGAAGAGAGTGGGGGCCAATATTCAACATCCTTAAGAAAAGAACTTTCAACCCAGAATTTCATATCCAGCCAAACTAATCTTCATAAATGAAGGAAAAATAAAATCCTCTGCGAACAAGCAAGTACTCAGAGATTTCATCATGACCAGGCCTGCTTTACAAGAGCTCCTGAAAGAGGCACTAAACATAGAAAGGAACAACCAGTACCCGCCACTCCAAAAACACACCAAATGGTAAAGAGCATCAACACAATGAAGAAACTGCATCAACTAATGGGCAAAACAGCCAGCTAGCATCAAAATGGCAGGATAAAATTTACACATAACAATATTAACCCTAAATGTAAATGGACTAAATGCCCCAATCAAAAGACACAGACTGGCAAATTGGATAAAAAGCCAAAACCCATCGGTGTGCTGTATCCAGGAAACCCATCTCACATGCAAGGATACACAAAGGCTCAAAATAAAGGGATGGAGGAAGATTTACCAAGCAAATGGAGAGCAAAAAAAAGCAGGAGTTGCAATTCTCATCTCTGATAAAATAGACTTTAAAGCAACAAAGATCTAAAGAGAGAAAGAAGGACATTACATAATGGCAAAATGATCAATGCAACAAGAAGACCTAATGATCCTAAATACATACGCATCCAATATAGGAGCACCCAGATACCTAAGGCAAGTTCTTAATGACTTACAAAGAGACTTTAACACCCATTGTCAATATTAGACAGATCAATGAGCCAGAAAATTAACATGGATATCCAGGACTTGAACTCAGACCGGGACCAAGCAAACCTAATAGACATTTACAGAACTCTCCACCCCAAATCCACAGAATATACATTCTTCTCAGCACCACATCACACCTACTCAAAAATTGACCACGTAATTGGAAGTAAATCACTCCTCAGCAAATGCAAAAGAAAGGAAATCATAACAAACAGTCTCTCAGACCACAGTGCAATCAAGTTAGAACTCAGAATTGAGAAACTAACTCAGAACCACACAGCTCCATGGAAACTGAACAACGGCTCTTGAATGTTGACTGGATAAACAATGAAATGAAGGCAGAAATAAAGATATTCTTCGAAACCAACGACAATGAAGACACAACATACCAGAATCTCTGGGACACATTTAAAGCAGTCTCTAGAGGAAAATAGATAGCAATAAATGTCCACATAAGAAGCAAGGAGAGATCTAAAATTGACGCCTTATCATCAAAATTGAAAGAGCTAGAGGAGCAAGATAAAAAAAAAATTCAAAACCTAGCAGAAGACAAGAAATAACTAAGATCAGAGCAGAACTGAAGGAGATAGAGACACAAAAAACCCCTTCAATAAATCAATAAATCCAGGAGCTGGTTTTTCAAAAAGATCAACGAAATAGACAGACCACTAGCTACATTAATAAAAAAGAAGAGAGAATAACCAAATAGATGCAATAAAAAATGATAAAGGGGATATCACCACAGATTCCGCAGAAATTCAAATGATCATCAGAGATTATTACAAACAACTCTATGCACATAAACTAGTAAGCCTGAGGAAATGGATAAATTCCTGGACACTTGCATCCTCCCAAGCCTAAACTAGGAAGAAGTTGAAGTCCTGAATAGACCAGTAACAAGGTCTGACGTTGAGACAGCAATTAAGAACATACCACCCAAAAAAAGCTCAGGTCCAGATGGGTTCACAGCTGAATTCTACCAGACATACAAAGAGGAGTTGGTACCATTCCTTCTGAAACTTCCAAATAATCCAAAAAAGAGGGACTCCTTCCCAAATGATTTTATGAGACCAAATCCTGATACCAAATCCCGGCAGAGACTCAGCAAGAAAAGAAAACTTCAGGCCAATATCCATGATGAACATAGATGCAAATATCTTCAATAAAATACTGGCAAGCTGATTGCAACAGCACATCAAAAAGCTTATCCACCATTATCAAGTAGGCTTCATCCCGGGGATGCAAGGCTGGTTCAATATACGCAAGTCTATAAATGTAATTCACCACATAAACAGAACCAAAGACAAAAACCACATGATTATCTCAATAGATGCAGAGAAGGCCTTTGACAAAATTTAACATCCCTTTATGCTAAAACCTTTCAATAAACTAGGTATTGACAGAACGTATCTCAAAATAATAAAACTATATATGACAAACCAACAGCCAATATCATACTGAATGGGCAAAAACTGGAAGCATTCCCTTTGAAATCCGGCACTAGACAAGGATGCCCTCTTTCAACACTCCTATTCAATATAGTACTGGAAGTTCTAGCCAGAGGTAAGAAAAAGAAATAAAGAGTATTCAAATAGGAAAGGAGGAAGTTAAATTGTCTCTATTTGCAGACGACATGATTGTATATCTAGAAGACCCCATCATCTCAGCCCAAAATCTCCTGAAACTGATAATTAACTTCAGCAAAGTCTCAGGATACAAAGTCAATGTGCAAAAATCACAAGCATTCATATATACCAATAACAGACTTAAAGAGAGTCAAATCAAGAATGAACTGCCATTCACAATTGCTACAAAGAGAATAAAATACCTAGGAATACAAATAACAAGGAACGTAAAGGACCTCTTCAAGGAGAATTACCAACCACTGATCAACGAAATAAGAGACGACACAAACAGTTGAAAAATCATTCCATGTTCATGGTTAGGAAGAATCAATATCATGAAGATGGTCACAGTTCCCAAAGTAATTTACAGATTCAATGCTATCCCCATCAGGCTACCTATGACCCTCTTCACAGAACTGGAAAAACCACCTGAAACTTCATATGGAACCAAAAGAGAGCCTGTATAGCTAAGTCAATTTTTAAGCAAAAAGAACAAAGTAGGAGGCATCACACTACTTCAAACTATACTACAAGGCTACAGTAATCAAAACAGCATGGTACTGGTACCAAAACAGAGATATAGCCCAGTGGAACAGTACAGAGGCCTCGGAGGCAACACAACATATCTACAACCATATAATCTTTGACAAACCTGACAAAAACAAACAATGGGGAAAGTATTTTCTGTTTAATAAATGGTGTTGGGAAAACTGGCTAGCCATGTCCAGAAAGCAGAAACTGGACACCTTCCTGACACCTTACACTAAAATTAACCCTAGAACGATTAAAGACTTAAGCATAAAACCTAACACCATAAAAACCCTAGAAGAAAATCTAGGCAAACTGTTCAGGACATAGGTATAGGCAAGGACTTCATGACTAAAACACCAAAAGCATTGGCAACAAAAGCCAAAATTGACAAATGGGACCTAATCAAACTCCACAGCTTCTGCAGGGCATAAGAAATAGTCATTAGAGTGAACTGGCAACCAACAGAATGGGAAAAAATTTTTGCAGTCTACCCATCTGACAAAGGGCTGATATCCAGAATTTACAAAGAACTAAAGCAGCTTTACAAGAAAAAAACAAACAAGCCCATTCAAAAGTGGGCAAAGGATATGAACAGACACCTTACAAAAGAAGACATACATGAGGCCAACAAACATATGAAAAAATGCTCATCATCACTGATCATTAGAGAAATGCAAATCAAAACTACATTGAGATACCATCACATGCCAGTTAGAATGATGGCAATCATTAAAAAATCTGGAGACAACAGAGCTGGACAGCATGTGGAGAAACAGGAACACTTTTACACTGTTGGTGGGAGTGTAAATTAGTTCAACCATTGTGGAAGACAGTGTGGCAATTCTTCAAGGACCTAGAAATAGAAATTCCATTTGACCCAGCAATCCCATTACTGGGTATATATTCAAAGGACTGTAAATCGGTCTACTATAAGGATACATGCACACGAATATTCATTGCAGCACAGTTTACAATAGCAAAGACCTGGAACCAACCCAAATGCCCATTGATGATAGACTGGACAGGGAAAACGTGGCACGCATACACCATGCAATATTATGCCACCATCAAAAACGATGAGTTCATGTCCTTTGTAGGGACATGGATGAACCTGGAAACCATCATTCTCAGCAAACTGACGCAAGAACAGAAAATCAAACACTGCATGTTCTGACTCATAGGTGGGTGATGAACAATGAGAACACATGGACACAGGGAGGGGAGCATCACAGGCTGGGGTCTGTTGGGGAGAAATAGGGGAGGGACAGTGGGGGGTGGGGAGTTGGGGGGAGAGAGCATGGGGAGAAATGACAGATATAGGTGAAGGGGAGGAAGGCAGCAAATCACACTGCCACATGTGTACCTATGCAACAGTTTTGCATGTTCTTCACATGTACCCCAAAACCAAAAAAGTTATATAAAAAAATTTGGCCATAAAAAAGTAAATGTTTTCATTTTTAAAAACGTTACATAAAAATAGTACTGATATTTCAGCTTGAAGAAAGTAAACCGATGCTTCACAGAGGCCAAGAAACATTCCAATATCACAAAGCGTATGCATAATGGAAACTCTCAAGCAGTTAAAAAGATCTTGTTTTAAATTCGTGCTTGTTACACAAAGTAACAGTTTCTCCCTCAAAGAAGGGAAACTGATGTTTATTAAGCACCTTCATGTGCCAAGTGCATGTAGCATGGATATAAGATTCCAAGTCTACTTAATTATCTAAATCAAGGGTTGGCAAAAATTATCTGTAAAAGTAAGGTAGCAAATATTTTAGGCTTTGTAGACTGAGATGCACAATCAAGAATATTATTTTGAGTACTGATACAACCAAAAAGAAAACAAGTGTCCTTTTCTTATTTTTTTCAAACATTTAAAAATATACTATAGGGGTGAGGGGAACTTTTTTCCACTCTTTGTAGGCATGATAATTTTAGTCTCTAGAATAAACTTACAGTAAGCAAAGTAACAGGAGCAAAGCATGTAAAGTTATTATGTGCATGTGCTTGAGAGCATCACAAAATAAAGAAGGGCTCCTTGAATCTTATACTGCACTTTGTACTACAGAAACAAATAGAAGACTGGGGCTTCTCTAGAGGAGGTGGCAATGCAAACTATGGAACCGTGAGGGGAGGAAATGCGTGATGATCAAAGGTTGTCTTATTACACAGATAAAGTCTCTCTGTCACAGCCTTCAGAAGAGTAGGTGAAAAGTCTATCTGAGTTTAATGCTCTAGGCATGGAAGCTTTTAGTGTATTCTCCTGTGATAGGAATTAATCTTGCCTGGTTAATGTAGATTCCAGGGAAGGGGTTCACAATAATCACATATTTTGGAAGGAACTTTGTTTAGTCATAAAACAGAAAGTTCAGGGAGGCACTTTAGGGGAGAAAGAAGATTGAGAGAATAGGGGCACAGGAAAGTCAGTGGGATCTTGGTTTTGAGGCTGCTTCTTTAGTGCAAAGTACTCAGAATGTCAAAGCACCATAGTTGGTGGCGTTGTCAGTACAAACCCTTCTTAACTCATGGCCAATGTTAATTCAGGTGGCAGACACTAGTTTGGCTACCTCTGATGTAAACAACCCAGTGTAACAGACAGTTATTTACTCATTTTGCAGATGAGCAAACAGTGACTTAGAATGCCTGCCCATGCTCACAAAACTAGTGAATAGTATGACTTGGATTATATTCATATTTATCTGACTTTAAAACCTATGCACTTTCCACTTGCCATGTTGCAGAACTTGTAAGCACTTATATAAAAATATGAGTTTTTTAGTAGAAGAAAATGTCATCAGAGGGAAGAGTTTGTTCTGGCTCTACGAGGATCCTGTGATTTGAGGCCAGGCACTTTCTTCTCACCTGATGGTGTAATGTACTTCAAGTAAGTCAAAGACTTATTTAAGAAACTATGAGTAAGCTCTTGAAAGAGTGAGTCTATGTTCAGTATAGTAATTATTTGATGTGTAAAACTGGTCCTGTTCTTTGGCTTTAGTAAAAGCCAAGATCTTTGTGTTCAAAGGGCAAAAAAAGGAAAGATAAATCACACTGTAACTTTATTTGAAAATAGGAATGTGGGGAGGTTTTAAGCAGTGTGTCCAGGCCCTTTTCTACTTAATCATGTTGTGATTGTCTCCTTAAAGAAAAGGCTCAAAGACCTGGCTTGTCATCTGAAGGATAAACATTGAATGCAGTGTATTACTCATGAATGGCAACAAATCTGCCCCCTCAGGAGGGACCTGACTTGCTGAGTCATGCACTCAGAAGCAAGAAATGACAGCCTGCATTCAGAGCTGACAAGAAAGGGCCTTGTACAAAGGTATCCTTTGAATTGAGCAGGAAGAGTGACGTTGCTGAGTGATGTAAATGTTCATTGATTCTCAGCAGCTAGGGTTTTGAAGAACCTCAGTAGGGATAGTCATTGAGCATATATTAATCACCACCACTCTCTGTTGAACTTTCAGTGCTTGCCAAGCTTATTACATAGCTAGTTTTAAAATTTTAATTTTTTACAACAATGCTGATAGGTGTGTATTATTCCAAATTTATAAATGATGCAATTGAAGCTCAGCAAAATTAAATCATTTCCAAGGTTATACATTTATATGTAATGGAACTTCATGCAAACGTGAATTTTTATTTTTATTTTTAATTGACAATAATTTTATATGTTTATGTGGTACAATGTGATATTTTCATACATGTATACATTGTGGAATGACCAAATCAGGACAATTAGCCTATCCATCACCACAAATATTTATCATTTATTTGTGGTGAGAACATTAAAAATGACCTCTTTAGCTATTGCGTGACATATGACATATTATTAATTACAATCACCTTGCTGTGCCACAGAAGCCAGAACTGATTCCTCCTATCTAACTGAAAGTTTTACCTGTTGACCAATGTCTGCCCTTGCCCTGTCCTCCTTCTTTACTTCCACCCCAGCCTTGGTAACCACCATTCTACTCTATACCTTCATGAAATTGAGTGTGCTCTAGATTTTATATGTAAATGAGATCATTTCTGTGCCCAGCCTGTTTCACTTAACATAATGTCCTCTAGGTTCATTCAGGTCATCACAAATGACATAATTTCCTGTTTTCTTTTTAGGGCTAAATAGTATTTCATTGTGTATGTATACCACAGTATTCCCCCTTGGATTACTTATTTTATTGGATTTTAGTCAGACTCTTCCCCAGACATTTTTCAATCTCCATAATGGCCTCTTTTCCAAAAAGTTGAAACTATACCTTGCCTCTTGTCATCTTAAGATACCTTCTGCCCTCTCACATAAAACATTTTCAAATAAATATTAAAACAAGAACTTAGCTTAATTTTACAACACAGAAGTGTGCTCTAGGTCTACATTTATAGAGAGTGAGGGTAGGGGCCAGGCACCACAGTTTACGCCTATAATCCCAGCAACTTTGGGAGGCTGAGGTGGGTGGATCGCTTGAGCCCAGGAGTTTGAGACCAGCCTAGGCAACATGAAGAAACCCAATCTCTACAAAATATACAAAAATTAGCCAGATATGGTGGCCCATGCCTATAGTCCCAGCTCCTTGGAAAGCTGAGATGAGAGGATTGTTTGAGCCCCAGAGGCTGAGGCTGCAGTGAGCCATGAGTATGGCACTGTGATACTACATTCTAGCCTTGGTAACAGTGAGACAAAGAAAGAAAAGAAAGGAGGGAGGGAGTAGAAGAGAAAAGAAAAAAGGGAGGGGAGAGAAAGGGGGAGGGGAGGAGAGAGCAGCGGTAGAGGGGAGGGGAGGGGAGGAGGAGAGAAGAAGGGGGAGAGGAAGGGAAGAGGGAGAGGAGGGAAGGAGTTGGAAGGGCAGGGCAGGGTAGGGCAGTGAAAGGTATGAAAGAGTGATGAGTCCATGGGGGTATGTCCACACCCAAGGTCATCACATTGGTTGGGGCAAGTGAGAATGGAAAGGGTTACTGAGTCCGAGGGCCTCCAGAAACATCAAAAATTATTCGTTTATCAATGGGGAAAGTCTTAGAAAAATGTATAAAGACACACTGTCTGCACATGGGAGGCACTTACTTCCCCTTAATGGAGACTACAAAAAGATGAAAGAAAGCCCATAAACCCACATTAACCAAATGCACACACATGACAAACTCCACGTCTCCAGGTAAACACCCTTAAATAGGTACTTGGTTTTTTCAGCTCTGGGGCTGGAAAGAAGATCTGGGGCTTTGGCTTACAGAGACAGAAGTCTCTGTCCCCAGAGAGGGGACAATAGCTTCTGAAGGCTCTGGCAGGTGGTACTTGACAAGCTAGATGGGAAGGAGGTGCTGTTTAAAGGAGATTCCCCATTCCTCCCATTTCACCAAGACAGTGACTTGCAGGAAGTTAGTATCTTAAGCATTTCCTGAATATAGAAGACTGGCATTTCTAAAGAGCCCATCTCTTAAGGGACAGATGCTGGCCATTTAAATGTGGGCTTTGCGTGTTGTGAACTGACTGGTTCCATGCAGTAGGGACCAGGTCCAGTTTGCTACAGCCACTGTATTTGCAGAGCCCAACATTGTCTCTGGCAATTAGTAGGAACATCAAGCTTGCTGAATAGTTGAATAAAATAATCCAGAATGAAAATTTCATTTCCCCATGAACATAAATTATAACCCTATCATCGGTTTATAAATTAGATCACATTTTAAAATCCATTCATCTGTTGATGGACACTTGTTTCCATATTGTGGCTATTGTGAATAATGCTGTGATGAACATGGAAGTGCAGATATCTCTTTGGCATATGGATTTCAATTCCTTTGGGTATATATACCCAGTAGTGGGATTGCTATATCATATGATAGTTCTATTTCAAATTTTTTGAGGAACCGCCATACTGTTTTCTATAACGGATTTACTAATTCACATTTCTGTCAATAGTATACAAGGGTTTTCTTCACATCCTCACTGATACTTTTTATGTTTCATGTTTTTGATAATAATAAATTTAACAGATATGAGGTGACATCTCATTGTGATTTTAATTTTCATTTTTCTGTGATTAGAGATGTTGAGCATTTTTTAATGTAACAGTTGGCATTTGTATATTTTCTTTTGAGAAAGGTCTATAAATACCCTGAATAGCCAAAACAATCATTGCCAAAAAGAATTAAGCTGGAAACCTCACACTGCAATATTTTGAAATATATTACAAAGCTATAGTAATCAAAATAACATGACACTGGCATCAAAGCAGACACATCGACCAATGGAATAGGATAGAAAACCTGGAAATAGACCCACACATCTATGGTTGATTTATTTTTGAAAAAGGTGCCAAGAACACACAATCAGAAAAGGATAGTCTCTTTAATAAATGGTATTGGGAAGACTATTAATATATCCACATACAAAAGAGTGAAAATACACCTTTGTCTCACTCCTTATACAAAAATACATATAATATAAAAAAATCGACCTAAACATAAAACCTTAAACTGGAATACTATTTGCAGAAAACATATGGAAAATGCTCTATGACATTTCTTTGGGTAGAGATTTTTTGGATATGACCCCAAAACACAGGCAACAAATGCAAATATAGACAAATGCAATTGCATCACACTAAAAAGCTTCTGCCAGCCAAGAAAACAATAAGGTGAAGAGACAACCCATGGATATGGAGAAAATACTTGCAAATCATACACTCGATAAGAGGCTACTATCCAAAATGTACAAGAAACTCAAAATATTCACTAACCAATAAACCCTCAAATAATCCTATTAAAAATAAACAGAGGATGTGGATAGACATTAATCAAAAGAAGAAAAACACAAGCTTTTAGCTCAAATCTCATGACCCTTTTGATGTATCATACTTCTGCTTATGCTACTTAACAATGACCCAGAGGGTTGTGTTGAAAGTGTACGCAGAGCATTTTAAAAAGTTGCTTTAGCCTTGTTTTGCTTGTGAGATAGAGACAGTGTTAGTTGGAATGAATGCACAATTACAGGTATTTAAGTTGTGGTCCCTGCGTTCATTGAGAATACTTGGGAAATGACATGGATTTTTGAATTTGAAGGTTAGATGTTAAGCTACTGGAAAACTATTGAGAAAATGCAATTTTTCTCACTCTTCTGCGATTGAGGCTTGGGGTCTAACTGCATTAACAGGGAAGAAGCAGGTTGATTATTCAGTTAACATAATTAAAGAGTACAATTCCAGTACAGATTGTCAAAGCTCAGCCTACAGAAATTATTTGCTCCAAGGGTAGAACTTGCTTTGACATGGCAGTTAATAAGTTTTATAAAGTTTTTTTTCTAAATAAAACATTTTAAGTTCTCGACTCTTTTGAATATGGCAGTTAAAGAAATTAAATCGCATACTTACTGGGCATTGAGAAATACAGTTGGGAATTGAACAGAATTTTACTAGTTTAAGACATTTTATGTTCTGAAACTGTTTACCTTTCTGGTTTCATCTCTTGCTGTTTGCTACCACACATTTTTAAAATTCCTGCCATAAACCTTATTTCCTCAAATGCACAGTTTTTCCTCTCCTCTGTGGCTTTGCACTGGTCTTACTGTTGTCTAGTAGAACTTTATTTCCTTTCCACTGGGGTAAGGGCTACTGATTCTTCATTTACTCTGGAAATCCTTGGTGGCTAGAGTAGGGGGCCTCTCCTTTACAATCTCATAGCCAACATGCGTTTCTCTCCAGCAGCATTTACCACACTGTCCTGATGTTTGCTTTCTGTTTTTTCCACTAGGCTATAAATACCTTGAAGACAAAGACTATGTCTTTTGTCTCCATGACTCGATGCTTGGGCCCTAGTACACTCTGAGCAAATATTGATTAGATGGTTTAGGATAGTGAGGTTTATTTGTTTTGCCTAGTGAAATATTTTCTCTTAATTCACCCAACATTTTGCTTTTCAGCAAACTTTTAAATATTGGACTGTCATAGTAGAGGGAATGTTGCTGCATCCATTGTTCACCAAGGATGATTCTCACTGCATCAGTGACACTTTAATACAGACCCTTCTCTTGGAAAGCCTAAAGCCAATTTACTTAACTTGCAGCTATCTTTGTGGTCAATATCAATATCACTCATTAAAAAATGGTAATATTTTAAGGCATTTATCAGTAAAAAACAGATTTAAAAGTGAAGTATATGCAGCTAATAATTAGGCATTTTTAGGGAAATATTTAAAATATAACTAATTCAAGGGTCTGTAGCTCAGTTTTAGTAATATATGTGCTCATGTACAGTGACCTAAGATTTTCTCTGGTTTTCAATCCAAGAGTTATTTGTAGTTGTTTTGTTTTATCTAGAGTCATGCAATGTAGCTAAATGATCCAGTTATATGTATTCTTTCACAATTGTGCAAATAAGTGAAAAAATAGTTAAAAGCCATAGATAAAAGGGCAGAAAATATAGGCATGAATAATAAAGTCTTATAAGACCTCTGGGCAGTTTTAGCAGAGTTTCTGAAAGGAAGTGTCCTTTAGGACTCAATCAAATCTGTACTTATTTTTAAAGGGAGCTTTCTTTTTAAAGTGAAAGATAGAAATAGTTTTACTTGGAAAGTGTCCTGCAGGTGTAAATTAGCAGCCTAACTCCTTGGGGCCAAAATAGTTATCTTCTTTGTTCTTTTTGCCTTTAATAATGAAAGCATAGGTTGTTTTGGGAATCCTTTTTTTCTGCCTAAATTCTTGGGAAGACTAAGTTTGAAGCTAGTAGGTCCAGGGATTTTCCAGGCTAATGAAAAAAAAAATTATGCTGTCTTTAGGGTTGTTGTTAGCCTAATGGAAACTGATGCAAAATAAAAACAACCAAGTTAGTTCTGAGTAAATAAATTTTTTAAGTGCTGAGATAACCCAACTTTTTTTCAGCCCAAACTGGGACTTATTGCTATCTGTATAATGGCACATAAATTTTGAGGTTAATATTCAAGATGCTGACTGTTATAAGATAGTTTTAGTCACATTGATATAGCCTGCCAGAGTGTAAATGGGCTCTGCAGCAGAAATGTGTCAGAAAGGTAGAAACTGACTTTTCCGGACTGCCCCCCATTACCATAAGGAAGAGCTACATTATTTTTTTTAACAGTTGGTTGAGCAGAGGTTTTCAGAATTAAAATGATTTTGAAATAAATAAAGATGAAATGTACATGGTTATTTTATTAAGTGCACATTTGTTACTGACCTCCCAGCTCATTTCTGCACTCACTTAATTTCCTGTTGCTGTACTTTTCAGAGTTTCATATTCAAAGTGACAGTGGGAACATTTAGCGTAGAAGCCAACAAATAAATATGTCTTCTAATTCCCCCATGCCCACCCCACCTCTACTATGTGAGTTGGAAACATTTTATTCAGTGACTGGCACAGGGGACAATATCAAAGCCTGTATTTATAATAAGAAAGTGGCTGAAAGGAAATGTTATGCTCAATAGAAAATTATGACTCACTGATTTTGCATACAGGTAATGTTTTTGAAAGACTGTCTTTTGAGAAGTGTGTGAAACCAACAAGAATTATATTGAAAACCAGCCAGATAGCCATGATAAGCAGGAACCTGACTTTATTTTGGATATATAGGGTTCTCAGTAATCATAGTGGTTTACTAACTAATACTCTACGGGGAAGAAATGCTCTTTACCTTATGGCAGAAGCATGCCTTCCTATGGAGGTAAAAGTTCTTTAGATGAAATAACAAACTGTCTACTATAGCTTCTCACTGACCCAGTCCCATAGGGGCTGCACCAAGGTAGGTAAGGAATTGCTCCCCAATATTAGTTTCATTTGAATACAATTCATTTCAATCAGTGGCAATTTTCTCCTGTTTTTCCAAAAGTATCCAATATCTAAGTTTAGTTTTTAATTCTTAAGGATGCCATTTTCACTGATGGAGTTCAGTATATGACAGCCCTGTCTTCCTCCCAGGCACTTCAAATCTAGTTTTAATTTGGATCATCAGTTCAGCAGCAAATTATTTGCCAAATGCAGGTGGTAGACCGTTGCCTTTCTCCCTAATGTCCATCTGTGGAGCACTTTGAGACTTTGCTAAAATGATGAATTGATATATCTGTTGGGAAACAGCTTGTTACCCAGAACAGTGATATACGTAAATGAGAAGCTTGCATGCTGCAACAGAGACCACAGGTGGTAACTCGTAATAAGGCATCTGTGGATGATAAAGAATTTGAAGCTATTTGATGTTTTTTTTTCTCTGTTCAACTTAGAGTTTTCTGGTTTAGCTAACATTTCATTTCCTAAAAGATTTATTATGTTCTTAAAGGTAATGCCTTTACACTGTAAACATGTCCAAGGATCCTTTTTATTCTGATACTTTTTCCAATCATGAACAGGCTTAACAGCTGATATGGATCATGCCTCTCAAGAGGCTCAAAATACAGGTTTTGTTTTGTAATGCCACCTATGCCTTTATTGAAACCTATTTATTTATTTATTGAGACAGAGTCCCTGTCTTGTCACCCAGGCTGCAGTGCAGTGGCGAAATCTCAGCTCACTGCAACCTCCAACTCCCAAGTTCAAGCAATTCTCCTGCCTCAGCCTCCCAAGTAGCTGGGATTTCAGGTGTATGCCCACCACACCCAGCTAATTTTTATATTTTTAGCAGAGACAGGGTTTTGACATGTTAGTCAGTCTGGGCTCTGACTACAGGCCTCATGTGATCTGTTCCCCTTGGCCTCCCAAAGTGCTGGGGTTACTGGCAAAAGCCTCCATGCCTGTCCCTGAACCCTCTATTTTAAACAGAAACAAATATGATCAAGATCTATAACACTTATAAAGAAACAAACGCAAAATTTCAGTCAATAAGCAGGATGATTAAAATACAGCATTTTATTTTTTATGGAATATAGGTTGTGAATCCCAGAATTTTAGTTAGAGGGATCTGAATCAGATCACCAACTGATGAATGATTTAGTTTTCTTGTCAGATAGCCATTTTACACCTACTTAAATTCTTACAGTGCTAGAAAAATTATCTCTTCCAAAATAAGCTCATTGCATTTTTAAAATGCCTGCTGGCCTCTTTGTAACTTTATCTCTGGTAAATCAGCCTCTCTCTCACACACACATAAAAGCGATTCCCATGTGATTCAGTTTATTCATTCATCATTTATTGAACATGAACTCTGTGCCAGGCACTGAACCAGGTTTCAGGGCTTCCTGGATAAAGAAGACATGGTCTGTTTTTTCAAACAGTTCATGGTCAAGTGAGAGCCACAGAAAAGGAAAAACAAAAAATTATAGTACAGTGTGATAAATGCCTTGTTAGGACTAAGCATGAAGTGCTACAAGAACATATTAAGAAAGCACATAACCTGGACTTATGGAATATTGGTAGACTTTCAGGAGGAGGTGAAACTTAAGGTCAGTCTTAAGGAATAACAATGAACTAGAAATATTAAAAATGCATAAGATTTTTTAAGAGAGATTTTTAGAAATTCTGTTTTCTTATGCAGTTGAAATTTCCAGTTTATTCAGAAATGTCATAAATTCATGTTGTGATGGAATTTGTTCAAAAAAAGAGCAAAATATGGTTTTTATATATATTTTTTCCATTTTTGATTCAGAGTCTCACTCTGTCACCCAGACTGGAGTGCAGTGGTGTGAATTCAGCTCCCTGCAACCTCTGCCTCCTAGGTTCAAGTGTTTCTCCTGCCTCAGCCTCTAATTTTTATATTTTTAGTTGAGATGGGGTTTCACTATGTTGGTCAGTTTGGTCTATAACTCCTGACCTCAAGTGATCTGCCTGCCTCAGCCTCCCAAAATGTTGGAATTACAGGCTTGAGCCATCTTGCCTGGCTGGCTTTCATGTTTGCAATGAAATATAGACTCTTGGATTTCAAAACAGATAATTCTAGAGGCTTTGACCCTGTCCAGATTCTCAGCTAACACCAATGGGATGTTGGTCAGTTGGAATCTCTTGCTGGCTGAGTGGGTCCAGCTTGACTGTCTGATTCATACTGGTGCTATGGGCTTTGCAAACAGTATTTTATTTGATCCTCATAGCAGTGCTTTGGGATAGGCACTACAGTCAGCAGTGCATATCATTATTCTGGGATCACCAGTTACAAATAAGTAAAAACTGTAAATCTGGGATTGCTAGGGTAAAACGGTATGATACGAATTGTATGAAGGTGATACTCTCAGATGATGACTCAATGTTATGAGAATACATTCTCCGGTATCGTCCAACTTGCATGTAGCTTCAACTAATGAAAGTAGACCATTTGTTGCACTATACGATGGCTAAATGTTGGCAAAGAAGACCCTCCCATTCAGACTTTCAGCTACTTTTTGCCTTCTGATCCTTATGCCTGGTTCCTGTGGTCTTCATCAGTATCAGCAAACATGTTTAATGGCAATGGGCTACCTGTTGCTTGTCTATGCTGTAAGAAACAAAGTACTATGCTTTATATTGAGTGATATTTAGCACCCACTTTGATATTGCAGCTAGAATTTTATATTGGATAACAAAGTTGTATGTGTTCATTTGCTTTACTTAGTCTCTATCTAGTGTGTGTATGTTATATGGTATATATTATGCAATATTGTAAAACACTATGCCACCAATTAGAAGAAATTATGTAATATTTGTAAGGAATTTTGCCTGCAATTAAAAATATTTCTTACCTAGTGTTATATTTAGGGCTTACCCTAAGAAATATGAAACAATTTACTATTTTCATAAAAAAATAGAATATGAACAGAACTTTTTTTGAATCTTTGGCACATTTTGAGATCAGATGGTCATTATCAATATAAATATAGTACAGATCATCAGTAAATAACTTATAGATGTAAATTTTTCAATTAATTTATGTTTAGTTAAATGTAGGAAAATTATTCATTTTTAATGTAAAGTTGAATATTAGTTTTATAAGAATTTCTTTTTGCTTAGAATTGACTTGGCTATGCAGGCTCTCTTTTGGTTCCATATGAAGTTCAAGGTGGTTATTTCCAGTTCTGTGAAGAAAGTCAATGGTATCTTGATGGGCATAGTGTTGAGTCTGTAAATTACTTTGGGCAGTATGGCCATTTTCACGATATTGATTCTTCCTAACCATAAACATGGAATGTTTCTTCATCTGTTTGTGTCCTCTCTTATTTTGTTGAGCAGTGGTTTGTAGTTTTCCTTGAAGAGGTCCCTTATGTTCCTTGTAAGTTGTATTCCTAGGTATTTTATTCTCTCTGTAGCAATTGTGAATGGCAGTTTGTTCTTGATTTGGCTCTCTTTAAGTCTAGCAAAAAGATCACAGCAGGAAGCATCACACTACCAGACTTCAAACTATACTACAAGGCTACAGTAATCAAAACAGCATGGTACTGGTACCAAAACAGAGATATAGACCAATGGAACAGAATAGAAGCATCGGAGGCAACACAACATATCTACAACCATACAATCTTTGATAAACCTGACAAAAACAAGCAATGGGGAAAGGACCTCCTTATTAATAAATGGTGTTGGGAAAACTGGCTAGCCATGTGCAGAAAGCAGAAACTGGACCCCTTCCTGACACCTTACACTAAAATTAACTCCAGATGGATTAAAGACTTAAACATAAGACCTGGCACCATAAAAACCCTAGAAGAAAATCTAGGCAAAACCATCCAGGACATAGGAGTAGGCAAGGACTTCATGAACAAAACACCAAAAGCATTGGCAACAAAAGCCAAAATAGACAAATGGGACCTAATCAAACTCCACAGCTTCTGCACAGCAAAAGAAACAGTCACTACAGTGAATCGGCAATCAACAGAATGGGAAAAAATTTTTGCAGTTTACCCATCTGACAAAGGGCTGATATTCAGAATTTACAAAGAACTCAAACATACATGAGGCCAACAAACATATGAAAAAATGCTCATCATCACTGGTCATTAGAGAAATGCAAATCAAAACCACATTGAGATACCACCATGCCAGTTAGAACGGCGATCATTAAAAAATCTGGAGACAACAGATGCTGGAGAGCATGTGGAGAAATAGGAACACTTTTACACTATTGGTGGGAGTGTAAATTAGTTCAACCATTGTGGAAGACAGTGTGGCAATTCCTCAAGGACCTAGAAATAGAAATTCCATTTGACCCAGCAATCCCATTACTGGGTATATATCCAAAGGACTATAAATCGGTCTACTATAAGGACACATACACAGGAATGTTCATTGCAGCACTGTTTACAATAGCAAAGACCTGGAACCAACCCAAATGCCCATCTATGATAGACTGGACTGGGAAAATGTGGCACATATACACCATGGAATATTGTGCAGCAATCAAAAATGGTGAGTTCGTGTCTTTTGTAGGGACATGGATGAATCTGGAGAACATCATTCTCAGCAAACTGACACAAGAACAGAAAATGAAATACCGCATATTCTCACTCATGGGTGGGTGATGCACAGTGAGAACACATGGACACCGGGAAGGGAGCACTACATACTGGGGCCTATTGGGAGGAATAGGGGAGGGCGAGTGATGGGGGGAGCTGGGGAGTGATAGCATGAGGAGAAATGCCAGATGTGGGTGAAGGGGAGGAAGGCAGCAAAACACACTGCCACATGTGTACCTATGCAACTATCGTGCATGTTCTGCACATGTACCCCAAAACCTAAAATGCAATAAAAAAAATTTCTTTTATATATTAGAAAAGTTTATTTGAAGTCCTTTTGTTTCTCAGAGAAAGCAAAGAAAGTTCATGTGATCAACATTTAAGTGTATCAGGATGGTCACCTAATTTGCATCGGGGCATACCAAGTCAGGCAGTAGCAATTTTGTTGCCATAGTGACCATTTAGAATCTCGTTTAATAACCTATCTAGGCAGCTTAATATAAAAAGACTTGTTTTCAATATTATGTCCTTAAGCTAGTTTAGTGACTGATTGGAATAAATTTTTGGAGGTTAAAGGTAGGTCAAGTCTTAAAGAACAGCAACCACATTCCTAGTATAGTGCTCAGCTTGAAGGTCACCTGTTTTCTGCCACACTAAAGTAACAGCTATGCTCAATGCTGCACAGTCATAGAAAAGCATAGTATTACACAGCTTTCAACAGGGAATTCCAAATCTAATTCTTCGTGCCACCATCATTTCTTCATTTATGATCCCACATGGATTTTGAATGTATACCAAATTATTTCCTTTTACAGAGAAATATTAAATTTGAAACAAAATTATAGAGTATTTGTTAATTAGGCCCATGGAAGTCCCCGCCCTCTGCATTTTAGTTTTTACCTTTTTTATTGTTCCACTTAAAACTGATGTTTGAGAGAAGTGACTGCATTAAGAAAAGAAGGCATGAATAAAGAATTCAGGGGAGAAAATGTGTCTTCATGTTTAAATATTATCAGGATTATACATAGTACTATAGTCACAGAATTTGCTTGTGACAAACAAATATATCTAAGTGAGCTTTTTCCTTATTCTTAGAAAATGTTTTTTGTTTAGTGTTTTTTTTTTTTTTTTTTTTTTGTCAATGCACCATTTGACAGAAAGGAAGAACAATGAACAGAATGATTTTTTTTCAAGATTCTTTGTCAATGCTGATGGCATGATGAGCCATAATGCTAATGATAGATTTTGGGGAGTGAGTAAGAGACTAATAAATGTACTTGGTGACTATAAGGTAACTTCTAATTACAGAAATGTCAAAATGTGAATAACATGTTCATCTTATAAGTGAAAAATAATGGAATTTAAGAATCAAAATTATACTAGTGAGTAAGAGGGTTGAAAGATTACTAGGAGAATGAAAATATTATTCATAAAACAGTTGCTATTATTATAATTTTGACCTAATGATAAAATGTATGGTTTTAAAAATATATCACAGACCTTATTTGCCTTTTACTAACTTTCTTTTTCTTTTTTTTTTTTTTTTTGGGGGGGGGAGGAAGGCAGGAAGGAAGGGAATAAGGACGGTAGGGAGGAAGGAAGGGATGAAGGAAGGAAGGAAGGGAGGAAGCGGGGAGGGAGGGAGGGAGGAAGGGAGGTAGGGAGGGAAGGGAAGAAAGGAAATCAAGCAATGAAAGAGACATTGCCGACCTGGATCTAGAGGTTTACAAGTTGATTTCTTTTTTTTTTGAGAGAAGGAAAGAAAAAAAAATAAGTAAAGGAGAGGAAGAAAGAGGAAGAGAAAGAGGGAGAGTAAATGGAAATATTGCTTTATTTTGAAAAAATTGGGTATTAATAATGGCCAATCAATGTTTCATTTAAACTAATGGGTAGGTGTGATGTGGTATTGACAAGAATGTATATTTTGTGTATTTGAAGTGGAGAGCTCTATAAATATTTATTAAGTTTACTTGTTCTGGATCTGAGTTCGAGTCCTTGATATCCTTATTAATTTTCTGTCTCATTGAATCTAAGTCTCCTATCTGGGTGTTAGGATCGTTAGCTCTTGTTGTTGCATTGATCCTTTTACCACTATATCTTTGTTGCTTTAAAATCTATTTTATCCAATACAAGAATTGCAACGGTACTTATACTGGTAATTAGGTGAATTAATTTTAAATTACATTGGTTATTGCCTCTAAGATAAAATGGGTATTTAAACCTTAGGTTTGTATAAAAATGATTTGGCATCAAAATCAATCTACTTTTATTAGCTTCTGGCAGCAAGAATAGATGTGGTTTACTAACAGGAATAACGAAAGAGCATCAGACTTTGATCAAAATTCTGAAGGAATGTCAGGGGCTAACAACTAGGCAGGTCAATAAATAGCCTCTGGGTTGATACGACATCACCCTCCTCTGGGTCCCAATGTCGTCTTGATCTTGAATTAAAGTTAAATTCAAGATTAAAGTTAAATTCAAGATCAAGACGACATTGGGACCCAGAGGAGGGTGATGTCATATCAAAGACAAGAACAGAAATTCACACAGTCCAACAGAAATGAAGTATGCTGAGCAAGTTGCCTTGCCAGTGTGTTATTGGTCCACAGCAAAATATCTGACAATGCTTTTTGAGGATTTCAAATTCTTCCTTTGATGAGACTGGGTTAAATTTCAGTTATGTCATCGTATTTTATTTTATTGATTATTCTGTATTTATCTGATTCTTGTGTATTAATGTAGATGTGAAAAAAAATCTAAATTGGTTTTATTTAGAAATGTAAATGTCTCATTGGCCAACTACCTCACCAGATCTCAAAATAGCCCTGTGGGCTCTTAGTATATCCTTTTTGTGGGTACATTCCTCATTCAAGTCTGGCAAAGGACTGCTTTCCCAAAGATAATGTATGCTTTCGAACTTTCATTTTTTTTTTT
The DNA here is from genome assembly GCF_049354715.1 of Callithrix jacchus. Lineage (NCBI taxonomy): Eukaryota > Metazoa > Chordata > Mammalia > Primates > Cebidae > Callithrix > Callithrix jacchus. The sequence continues at coordinate 78,400,232 of NC_133513.1, read as the reverse complement.
TTTTTTTTTTTTTTGAGACGGAGTTTCAGTCTTGTTACCCAGGCTGGAGTGCAATGGCGCGATCTCGGCTCACAGCAACCTCCGCCTCCTGGGGTCAGGCAATTCACCTGCTCAGCCTCCCGAGTAGCTGGGATTACAGGCACGCGCCACCATGCCCAGCTAATTTTTTTTGTATTTCTAGTAGAGACAGGGTTTCACCATGTTTACCAGGATGGTCTCGGTCTCTTGACCTCGTGATCCACCTGCCTCGGCCTCCCAAAATGCTGGTATTACAGGCGTGAGCCACCAACTTTCATATTTTTTATGCCGTTCTACATGTCTGGGGTTCCCTTTCTCTCTTCTGACTATCTTTCCAGATGTTATTCTCCTCCAAGGCTCTCCTTAGCACCACCTCTTGTGTAATGCCTTTCCCAATGACTTTCTTGAAAAGTCTCTAAGGAATTAGTTATCGGTATTCTGTTTTGTTCTTCAGAGTGTTGGCATTCTTAGTTGAAAGCAACACCACCACCGTCAATTTTAATCTTGACTTTACCTCTACCTAGTTTCCATAGGTTTTAGAAAGTTCTTAATCCATGTTTTTCTCATATGTAATATGTGGATGTTAACTTAGTAGCCTTATACAAAATTGGTATGAAGATGAAATAAACTTGGCATTCAAATAAGTACCAAAAATGTGAATTTTTCTCATCACCAACATGGTACTTAACAATTCTAGACTTTTTTACATGTTAAAACCATAATGTCATCTTCTTATGGACATGACATGTGGTTTGTTGTATTGTCTCATGTCTTGCAATAAGATTAGTTTTCTACCACATGTATAAACTAGCTCTTTTAGGCAGGGGATTGACATACTTGGTAATTTTAGTTTTATACTACCTTCAATATACATAATACTTTATAGTTGATGCAATATTCCTCAGTGTTAAATGTTTGAGTTATAGTCCCCACAGTGTCCTTTATTGAAAGTTATTTACATATATTAATTTTATGATACAGTTCTGTCTGATTGACGTTTCTTAGAAAACCTTTTAAAGGTGTGGATTTACTATTTGTCTTTTACCTTTATGTCTTTTATCACAAATGCAAAGTCACATATCCTTAATTTTGAACATTATCCAAGAATCAGCTCCCCCAACATGGGCAGCCAAATGCCCCCACATCTACCCATTCAGATGTTTAGATGTTAAAGATGTCTAGGAATACATTCTTCCTGGGATTATTGCTGAAAAAATCCATAGATGCAACCATATCTTCTCATATGGGTTGTGGTTCTTCATCCCTTCATAGACCAAAGCCTTTACCCAATGAGCAAAATAGAAATCTGTTGTTTTGCTTCTGTTTTTGCACTACTGATGAAGGACTAATTAACAATAAAACAACCAAAGAAAGGAAAACTAGTAATTTGAACCCATTTTTGAGTTTATGTTTAACTCTGGTGGAGTTTCATGATATAAATTGATATTAACATAACTACATAACTCAACTGGTATATTGACCATGACCTTTGCCATCATCAAAGAAAGAAAAAGAAAAATGGTAATAGGCCAGTGGCAGAGGTTCTACTAGATCTATAATGCAACCATTTGTTTAGCTCAACTCCAGTCCATCAAAAGGATCAGAGGCTTCTAATTGCCCTTTTCTGCTACTATATTAATATGTATAGATAGTGTATTGATCTTGTTTCTGTATTAAGGAACAGGATAGCTTGTTCTCAATACCTGTGAATGTTAGAAAATACTAATGCTGGTGCCTCTCAGCAAAGATACCCATTCTCTTTTGCTAGGACTTAATTCTGTTGCCTCTAAATTGCTTGAAGATGTTTTTAGGATACAAGTCCAAACTGAAGAATTTTTTTTTAAGTAGGTTAATTGGACAACAGTATTTATTTTGTAAGTGAATGGATTTAATCCTCAAATGGAAATATCTATCTTGAAATTGGGTTATAAATTAATTTGCAATAATATTATATCAGATAGCATAAAAATAGATACAACAAGTGCTGCTAAAATCAGTGATATGAAATCTGACTTCAGAGAGCATCTTTAAAGAAAAGTAGATAAAGGTAGGAGGTTGGATGGGGGAAGGAAGGTGAGACAGTCATGAGAGCTTTATTCTAATAGCAGCTCAGCTGCTCACTAATGTCATTTAATGGCATCACATTCCTTGGCCTCCTTGAATCTTGGGTTTTAATATTTTAAATGAAGGCAGGTGCTGATGATCTATGATGCTACTCCTAACTCTAACATTTTGTGTTTCTAATTTCCAAAAGAATTTAGTCAATGTAGAAATACTTTGTTAAAATTTACCTGCAATTATGAACTAAACAATGCTACTTGTCACTCAAAACCACAAATGCAAAATGAGTGATGATTAAAACTGAAAGCAAATATGCCTGTGATCTCTCAAAAAAGAATAGGTTTTCTTGTTACAGAATAAGGAAGTGATTGGTAGGCAGGCTGATTATTATAGGCCTATTTCGCAATTTTTGAAGTAGAAAATAATCTCTAAATGTGATGACTTACTAAAATCTAAAATGAGAAAGCCAATATATTTAATTACTCTTTGCAAATGATTCTCCAGATGATTGAAATAAAATTTTATTATATCTAAAGCATATTAGTTTATTAATGATCTATTGACAACCCTTAACAATGTTTTTTTCTCTAGATTGGTTAAATTTAGTGATCCTAATTCTATGATTTAACAGCATAATGACAGTTTTTTTCTCCCCTCTCACCACACAGATGGAAAGAGTGAGTTATAAGTCTAAACTCTAAGTTGATGTGGTAGTGTGCACCTGTAGTCCCAGCAGCCAGGAAGGCTGACGTGTTTGAACCCAGGAGTTTAAGGCCAGCTTGGGTAACAGAGAGAGATTCTGTCTCTAAAAAGAAAAAGAGAAGGACAGAGAATCTGAACTCTATTCTCTTGCCTAAAAAGTGTAAAGCACTTTTTTCAAGTTATACATGTACATTAAATGTACTCTTCTGTACATGATGTTTCATGGTTTTTAAAAGTATTTACTACTGATATACATCCGTGTCCCTTTAAATATCCCTGGGCTTTCAGCAGTGTTGGTTTGGCAAGTGATAACCAGAGGCCGAAATGCTAGGAAACTCCCTAACATAATAGTAGGAAGCATTCCAAAGTACAGCCCAGTGAACAGTGGATACACCGCATGCCTCCTGCTAGATTTCAAGGATCTATGTGTTAATTACAACAAGTATTGCTAGTTGGATATTTTTATTCATTTTTTCTAAATGCCCTGATTGATGTGCCTAAAATTGCAATTAAGATGTATATGAATTTGAGATTGGTATAAACATTTTTTTAGATATAACATGGAGAAAAAAATAGTAAAATTAAAAACAACCTCTACCTCCAAACTTTAATTTCAAAAGCAGCCTATTTTATGGCTCTTTTCCTGCCCCGTTTTTGTTTCTTTTCAATATCATGGTTAAAAAGAAATAAACAAATGAAAAATAACATTTGGACAGTTTTCTTATAAGCTTATTCATATATTGACATTTAGCATTTCAGTTTTTACTGCTTCTCAAATGCCATTTAAACCTCTGTAAGATGTGTTTTTGTATGATTGTAGAATTATTTTCTAGAGAGAGAAAATCATTAGGAAGTGGATGTCTGTCTATTCTGTGTGTCTGTGTGTGTGTGTGTGTGTTTTATATTTTTATAATTTAGTAGAAATGAGATCTCACTATGATGCCCAGGCTGGTCTTGAACTTGTAGCCTCAAGTGATCTTCCTGCCTCACTCTATCAAAGTGCTGGGATTACAGGTGCAAGCCACTTCTCAACCTATATGTGCATTTTTTTTAAGCAAATAATCTATGGTTTGTATTTCTATCTTTTTTTTAAAAATATTTTCTCTGATTTTACCTTGTTCTGGTTCTCTCTAATCCAGTAAGACTAGCGTTCTTAATGTTGATCTCATGATGTTATTTTATTGTTGGAAACCTTGAAATATTTTTAAATTATAAAATCATAGTTTAAATCCTGTATTTTTTAGTATTTATAGCAGTGAGCAAGTTTGTCCTCAAACTAGCTAATGCTTCTTTTTATTTATAAAATATATATTTTATTCTTGATCCAATTATATCTACTTAATGATCTTTGCCTTCTACTGCTACCAAAGCCCTGTTCCATGTATCATCTTCCCATTCTTTAACCTACCTCTGCTTTTATTCTTTTCAGTTACTATGTAGGAAAAAGAATATTGTACTTGAAGCCAAACAGGCATGAGTTTAAATTTTATTTCTGCCACACAGTAAAGAAAATAATCTGGAGGGTTACATAATCATTTGAAAAAGCCTTAGAATGGTCAGCCATAAAATGGGTATTAAGTGATTAATGCATATCAAGTTACTCAATGAATATGGATTTTCCCTCCTCCTTTCTGTAGTCTTGATTTCTAGTTTTATCTTTATATACTCGAAAGTTATTTTTTTTATGTATCTCTGGGCATCATTCTTACCTGATTACTCAGATTTGTTTTCCTTAAATCTATTACACTTTATGGTGGAGTGATCCAGAGATATTTTCTATCCAATGGCCTACTTAGTTTTATACTAAAGTTTGTTTCTAGCTTTGCTTTGCACTCTACCTCAATACACCGTCTTATTCTTCAAACCATTAAATTTCATAATCACTTTTTCTTGACCAAATTCTCTTCTTACCTGTTATTTGATGTTGGTTACCGTCATACTTTTTAAATTCTTCAGATTTATATTTAAATGATGTAATATTTTAATCACTTATTTTATATGCAGATATGCCTTTAGAAACCTAACTTACAAACTTATCACATTTCAACAGGGGCAGATTAGGTTTTGATGGGACCTTAAGCATATAGAATTTTAGGAGTCTTTGAAAAAAGATCAAGGACACAAACCAGAAAGTCCAGACATAGCTCCATCAGTGGAGTCAAGATAGATGTTTTAATAAAATGAGTTAGAAAAAAAAACAGTTCAGTCATTTGGAAAGATTAAAAGTTGAGAAACATCTCACAGTGCACAGAATAAATTTCAAATAGATCAAGAACTTAAAAGTATAAGAATCAGATAAAAATTAATAGAAGAAAACATTGTTCACTTGTTTTATAATCTTGAAGCCAAGATCTTTCTAATTGTACCTCAAAATTATTAGCACAAATTTGAACACATCCCTATTTATATATATTTGAGACAGAGTTTTGCTCTTATCACCCAGGCTGGAGTGCAATGGCACGCTCTTGGCTCACTGCAAACTCTGCCTCCTGGGCTCATGCAATTTTCCTGCCTCAGCCTCTCAAGTAGCTGGGATTACAGGCACCTGCCACCAGGCCCAGCTAATTTTTATAGTTTTAGTAGAGACGAGGTTTCACCATATTGGCCAGGCTGGTCTCGAACTCTTGACCTCAGATGATCCACCCACCTTGGCCTCCTAAAATGCTGGGATTACAGGTGTGAGCCACAGTGCCTGGCCCATGTTACACTTTTTAAAACATATATATATATATATATATATATATATATATATATATATATATATTTCCTAGAAAAAGGATATTATAAGCAAAACTAGAAGGCCAATAATAAACTGAGGGAAAACATTTGCATTGAATATCACAAAGAGCTAATCTCCTTAATATATAAAGAGTTTCTTAAAATAAAAAAACTTACCTACAGCCTAACAGAAAAATGGGCAAAGGTCACGAACCAATAGAAAAAGGATAGTTTTTAAACATATACAAGATAAATAACCTTATTCATGATAAGAGAAATGCAAATTTTATACTATAGTGTTATATTATGTTTTTTTGTTGTTGTTGTTGTTTGAGACAGAGTCTCATTCTGTCTCCCAGGCTGGATTGCAGTGGCACAATCTTGGCTCACTGCAACCTCTGCTTCCCAGGTTCAAGCAATTATCCTGACTCAGTCTCCCGAGTAGCAGGGACCACAGGCGCCCATGACCATGCCCACTAATTTTGGTATTTTTAGTAGAGACAGGGTTTCACCATATTGGTCAGGCTAGTCTTGAACTCCTGACCTTGTGATCTGCCTGCCTTGGCCTCACAAAGTGCTGGGATTTTAATATTTCAATTACTTAATATTTTAATATTACACAGGCGTGAGCCATTGTGCCTGGCTAGTGTTACACTATGTCTCACCTTTTAGATAGGTAAATATTCAAATTATAACATACTCTGACAATGTTGATATGAAACAGGTATTCTCATACATTTTAGATGTAAGTAAAAATGGAAAAACTTTCCTGGAGGGGAATCTGATAAGATCCCAAATGCATTCTAGGTATATTTACATTTGATCTAGGAATCCTACTTCTGACAATTTATCCTAAAGATATACTCATGTCCTACAAAATGACAAATGTGCAGGGATGTTTATTTAAGTATTTCAGTGCTTTTGGGACAACCCAAAAGTGTATCAGTAGGAGATTAGACAAACTGTGGAATACTAAGGAGCTGTTAATAGACAATCAGGGAAAGGTAGCAAAAGGTTATATGCTACCTTTTGAATAAGGAGAAGAAATTAACAGCACATATTCCTATTTGATTAAATTTGCACACAAAAGGACTGGAAAGATAAATAGTAAAAATAGTTACCTTTATTTAGTCAGTGATTCTCAACTGGGAGACATTTAGCAATGTCTTGAGATATTTTTCATTACTGCAAGTGAGGTTTGTGGGTAGGGTTGTTGCTACTGGCCTCTAGTGGGTATAGGCCCATTGTGCTAGTAAGCATCATTAATGCACAGGGCAACCTCCCCACACCCCACAAAAAAGAATCATTCAGCAAAAACCATCAACAGTGTTGAGACTGACAAACGTTTCCCTTTGGGGAAGTGAAGGTGATGGACCAGGGTCAAGACTTCTCTGTGTATATGTTTTTTACATTATTTCTTCAAGTCATTTAAATGTATTACCTATTCCAAAATTAATTTTAATGAACTATTAAAATGTCAAGATTTAGAACAGTAGTTTTTATTCAATCACACTATAAGTTTTGATAAGAATGAGTAGCACGTATGCCTAAAATGCTATGACATTTTTCTCCAATGCAATGCTCTTCTGGATATGGAGGAACTCAGTTGAGATGTTGATGATGTTCTGGACACTCATGTACATTTTGCTACACAGATACAAAGGTTGGCAAATAAATTTCATGGTAAGAGCTAGTCAATTAGATTAGTAAGAGCTGTCAGAAGTGCTATCTTGAGAAGGATTCTGCAAGCTTTTGTGGTCTTAGCAGTAAAGACTGCTATGATCAGTTAGTGAGGTCTGCCATGGTCACGGGATGGAAAGACATAGACACATGTTTCAGGCACTTGTCATCTTTGATGTATGCAGCCATACTGGTAGGCTGTTTATTATTTTAACATGTTGGAGCAAAACAGTGTTTAGGCAAATCTAAGTTTTATATATATATAACTGAGATTTATATATATTTATATATGTTTTATACATATAAGTTTAGGCAAATCTAAGTTTTATATATATATATAACAGATTTATATATATTTATATATGTTTTATATATATAAGTTTAGGCAAATCTAAGTTATATATACATTATATAAAATATATATGTTATATATACATTATATATAAGTTATATATAACATATGCACAAAAGATATATATTAACTTATGTAAGTTATATATACACATAACATATATAATATTATATATATATATATTATATATATTAAACTTGGATTTACCTAAAACTTTTTTTCTCCAACAGGTTGTGTGTGTGTATGTGTGTGTGTGTGTGTGTGTATGTATATATATATATGTACAGAGAGAGAGACAAAGAGAAAGAGACATAAACACACACACACACACACACACACACACACGCACATATATTTAGACAGAGAGAGAGAGAAAAGAGAGAGAGGGAGGGAGAGAGAGAGAGAGAGAGAGAGAGAGGAAATAGAGGTAAGGTTCTTTCATTTGAATAACAGAATACTATTGGGGCTGTAGGTGTAACCTGGTTTTTTTCTTGGGTGCTGGTGAGGCACAGCTCCCTGCGAAGAGAATGCTATGGGTTCTTGGCCTCCAATCTCTTAAAGAATAAGCAATAGAACCACTGCAGGTGCCCCGTATGCTCTGCAGTACTCAAGAAGTGTTGCAGAAAGGTGATTTTATTTAGTTAGAGAAAAGAGAAGGAAAGGAGAAGAAGAGAAAGACTTCCACGAAGAGTGTGGAAGGGGATTCCAGAGGGAAAATCTGGCCAGGTGTGTGAACATGGACTTTTATCCTGGGAGGAACCCCCCCCTTCTCCAAGACCCTGGGCCAATGAAAGGAGTTCCTTAGAACTTCCGCTGGAGTGATTGACTTTTAGTTTCTTCCCACACCCGTGAAATTCAAACATAAACCATTAAAACTCCCAGATGGAGAGAGATGGGAGGGGGCATGGCACTGGGAAATTCTTGCCCTTAAAAATACGCCCCTCTCATGGATCCAGAAAGAGAACACATTCCCTTATAAGTACTGTATTGCTAACATGTACCCAAGCAGTTGAGCTCTCAAATATAGCAGCTCCATGTGGTAGCTGATGATATGTACATTTTAGAGATGAAAGAACTGGAGTTCACATAGTTGGTGAGTAGCTGAGCCAAAAGTGAAACTCACGTCTGTCTGATCCAAGCCAGTCCATGTTATTATCCCTTGCAGTTCAGCCTATACACATGAGCATATATGAGAATACTTCATATACACAGTACAAATTAAAAATCGGTCAGTTTTCTCAATTGAGGGAATTAAGAACAAGTACTTTGATCCATGAGTTTAATCAGACAAATTCTCATTGTCTGGCACCACAGAATTATGTATTTCAGATGTTTGTAAATTTGAGTAACTTTGTTTTTATGTGTCCCTAGATATTTTAGTTTAAATGCATTTAAGTATAAAAAGAGGAGTGTTTTTTCTAGATGATTTTTTATAAAACAGTTTACAATTGTATCAGTTTCTCCAAGACTGGCATATTATCTTTTAAACTCTTAAGTGATTTGAAGCCTAAGGAAAATATATAATCTAGACTTCCCTTCCTACATTAAACTCCTTCAAACTGGTGTACAGGTACACAAAACATGGTGATACATTTATGTTTTATAGATGGTAGATAAAAGTAAGGGCTAGTAATATCTGGTATCTTGTTCCAAATCATACTGCCTCTTTGGAACAGAGAAAGAGCTAGTCAAGTGTTCTTCCTAATACATCATCTGTATATCCCACCACAGTACTGACTTGATGATTTAGTATTTATTTAGTATTTATTTCTTGCACACCTATAGTGTGCCAGGAACTATTCTAAGTTGTGTACAATGGTAGTAAATAAATATTCTATGCGTATCTAAACCTCAAAATGGAAACAAAATTATAAAGACATATCCAAATCCCAGATGAAAACTCAGTGTTTGGCATCTGCTATGTGTGGTTGGACCACAGGAATATGTTTGCGTAAATGAAAACACCTGCAGAATACCTAATGTCAAGGAAAAATATAACACTTGTTAAAATCATAGCACACGTGGAGAAGCATATTTTGTAACATTTGCAATTGTCTATTAGTACAGTGTGTACTTTAACATCCTTGGAAGACTTTTCCTTAGACTGATAATTCTTTAGCAGACTGCAGTAACTTCCTGAATTTTAGCAGTAGTAGCTTAAGTATGTTTGCAAAGAAAACAATGACATTTCAAAATACTAGATAACTATATGCTATTTCATGGGATTTGGCATTTATATCTGTGCTCTGCAGGCAGGCATCATATATATTTATTGCCAAATGTGTGGTCTGGGCATTGTAAAAGTCTCAAGGAAAAGGCTGATTTGGGAGAAAAGCAGCCTCTACTGTGCTAAACACTTTTCTACAGCTGGTTATCTAATCACACACTGGTCTTTTATTGTCATTTTGTGGGTGTTTGTAAGTTTGCTGTTTTAAGCATTTGTCTCTTTTTTCCAAGTTATATATATTTTTTTAATTGTTCAACCATCAAGGGGTAAAATGCAGACTTGCAAATTGTTTTTATTTCAGAAAAACAGCAATTATTTTTACTAAGTGTTCCCATGTACAGTATTTTGAAAGTCAGATGTCAATACTTCCTGGCCCCTTTGTATAAAAATCTGGGGATTCGTTAATGGGGAGCAAAATTGGTGAGTAAATTTAACTTTAAAATTTGATACATGAATCATAGTCACTCAGTCATTTGGTCAAGAGGCATTACTAATCTCCCTCTGTGTGCCAGGCAGCTTTATTAAGGTAGAATACTTTGATCTTCTTTTTTTAATTTGACCTACTGGCATTTTCTAAAATAAAAAGAAAGACAAAAACAGCTTTGATAGAATCAGCTCATTCAGAGGCCAGATTAGGTAAGACCGTCTGATTACATTGATACCTCTATATGGTGTTTGGGGGGACAATATTTGTCACACAGTGACAGACAGTGAAGGCATAATTCACATGATAATCACTCTGTAGGATTTACTCAGTTAGCAATATTGGAAATAACCAGCATTTCAGTCAATGGGGGAATGGTATACCATAAATTATGTACTGTGAAATATAACACAACCATTATAAAAATCACAAGACAGATCTCTGTGTACTAAAATGAAAAGACAACCTTGTTATAAAGTTAAGTGGGAAAAAAAGAAGAAACATGTTGCCAAAAATACGTAAGAAAGAACCTCACGCCTACATAAGCATGAATTAGTTTATATATGCTTAGAGAAAAGTCTAGGAGGATGTACACCAAACTAAAGTTAGCGTAATCTGGGGTGGTAGAGGAGGAAACAAAATGTTTCCCCACTAAATTCTCACTGTTTTAAAAATCATTTTGGTACAATGAGTTTATAAATTAAGAAAATAAATATAAATGTGCAAGAAAATGTGCAAAATATATATATATGAGTGAAGGAGTTACGCCCACCAGCAGCTAAACAGAATGCAGATATGAGGTTTAAATAGATGAGAGAACCAGGAAGGGAGGAGGAAAATAGCACTGTGCCTGATAAATTTAGATTACTGCAAAGTGGATGAGTATTAAAACAATTTTAAAGCAACTATAGCAAATAATAAATTGATTTCTTAAATAGCGCAATTTGTTTATTTGAATTAATCATTCAACATTGTGTTATAAAGGGTATTATTCCTGTAACTTTTAGTAGCACATTGTTTGTCAGAGTAAGAAAAATGATAATAGCTAGAAATATTTCAAAGGATCCTGCTTGTAAAGAGTTGAAGAGAGGGAGACACGTTTCCTCAACAGCCATCTTAACATTGTGTTTGATAATTATGTAGTCCTCATGGTTTTACCAGTTCAGTTTAGTTAAACTGCTGCTCTACTCTATGTGAACTGTGACTACTGTTTTCTGGTGTGAGGAATGCAGTTACTCGTATGTCCAGCACAATCATTCTCTTAGTCCAAGCAAATCATTTTGCAAGCATGAAATTGAATTTGCTTCTAAATCCCAAGGAACAAATTATTTTCTCCTATTTAAGGGACCCCTTTTCCTTTCCATTTATGATTTTCACTTAAAAATAAGGTGACCAATTGTCTCTGGACTAAGGGATTTCCCGAGGGAATTTTAGTGCTACTACTTGGAAAATACTAAAACATAGACCAGCAACAAAGTAAATTGCTGTCAGTTTTGTGTCCTAGGAAAAAAGCATTGATTGAAAACAAAATGAAATAGAGAAATCCAAGGTGTATTCACTTCCTACCGCTGCTGTAACAAATTACCGCAAATTTGATGGCTTAAGAAAACATATTTTTATTTTATAGTTCTAGAGGGAAGAAATACAATGTATGTCGTAAAGTGCTAAAAATAAAGGTTTCAGCTGGGATGGTTTTTTTTCAGAGCCTCCAGGGAAGATCTGTTCCTTGTCTCTTCCAGCTTATAGATGCTGCTAGCATCCCTTAGCTTCTGGTCACATCCCTCCAATCTCAGCTCCCATGGTTACATCACCACCTTCTGCCAAATTGACCCATAAGGACAATTATGGGGTCATTGCTTCTCTGCCATAAGGACCCTTGCGGTTACATTTAGAGTCCACTCAGGTAATCCAAGATAATGCCCTATCTCAAAAGTCTTAATCACATCCACAAAATCCCTTGGTTCCATATAAAATAATGTTTTTACGGGTTCTAAGATTATGACATGGATATGTTTGGGAGGTCATTATTCAGCCAACTCACCCAGTTAGAATCTCCTCTGCTATTTTCTAGTTAGGCAAAAATGTAAATATTCTTGAAGTCACATAACAAATATTTGTTGCTATTCACTGCAAAGCCATATGCTAATTTTGTATGGGAAGCCATAGAGTTAGCAATTAGTTGGGCTGCTGGGGCTCAAGTTATCACTCCAGCAGTTGTTAGGTGTGAGAATTTTGCTTACGTTAACTTAAACCTTTTTTGCCCCAGTTTTCTCTTCTGTAAGGTGGCCATTATAAGAGAACCCACATCATAAGGCTATTGTGATGCTATAATGAAATATTAATATTATAAGTGAAGAGCTTAGAACAACGCTTATTACATAGAAGGGGCTTGGTCATCCTTTGCTGCTGCAACTGCAGTTGTGACTGGGTATTCTTCTAATGGTCATACTCACAATTGTGACATAGTTTAGCCTTTTTGCATGTCACCTTTAATTAATTTTCATATTTCATTTGATTATTTTGGGGGTGAAGTTGATTTGTTTCTTTGTAGATTTCTCTTTCCAGTGAAGCTGAAGAGCTAGACAGATTAAGAATGCCTTGATCCAGAGCAGTCTTTCGTCTGAGGGGTTGCCTTATTCAGAAAAGACTAACACTGTGTAATAACAATAGTTAATACCTTTAACATGTGAACAAGTAATACTAATAATAATATTCACTTGAGTGTGTGTTACTATTTTCAAAGCCTTTTTACATCTGTTATCTCTTTTGATACCAGCATAGACACCTACATTATAAATCACTTTCAAGGACTTCAGAATCGCCCCATCTCAGATTTCAGCAAACACTGATGGAGGAGCCTGTAGAGAAAGTAGACTACCCACCAGGAAGGGCCACAAATGCTAATGAGTAAGACTCTGAGCCCTATACTGTGATTTCCTTTTTCCTGCTGAGTGAACAGCAGTTGGAAATGGGGGAGGAGAAGAACTAATCAATCCTGGTTTTGTTTGCGTGTTGTTTTATTTTTTTCCAGGGCAATCAGCGGAAGGGAAATAAACTGCTTATTAAAATGTTTAAAGCTGTACTTAAAGGCTTTTTCTTTAGAGCCAGCCAGATTTCTAAGTCTTTTTCTTCTCAATGTTTTTTACTTCTCTTCAAAGGTAGCGAAATATAAATGCATTCAGGGCACATACTGGTAAGGGTGTTTATGAAGCCAGTGGAGGAAACGTCATTGTAAGTACTGTTCCCCGACCCTGAAGGACAGTGGAAACATGCTAAGCAGGAAAGTAACTTTATATTTCATGCTGAGGAAAAATAAAATGTATAGATGCTATCACCAAATTCCCCATGTTGATTTGAACACCAGTCCAAACTAATGAGAAGTCTGTGTGTGTTGAAAGGCGGGAAAATCCAGATGGAAGAATACTCAGATTTAATGACATAAAAGGAAAATATTACACACACACACACATACACACACACACACACACACACACACACACAGAGAGAGAGAGAGAGAGAGAGAATATTTTTGTCCTAGTTTTCATTACCTGAATAAAGTTCAGGATTTTCTTACAATTTGAGCAAAATACAAATGTGATTTGATTTGAGCATCCTTGAATCCCTAGCCATTCAGGCATAAACCTATTCAAGACTCTAAAAAAAAAAACCCTGTTAAAACACTTTGCACCTATAGTGTCATGTTGTAACTGGTACCATAGGGTTCTTTCACAGGCTTGTATATTTGTATACCTGTGTGTTTATTAGCAAACAAACATTTATTTTGTGACTACCATGTTCCAGGTGTGCTACCACAGATGGTGAAGGAGGTAGCTTTTTTTTTTTCTGAAACTTGAACTGTTTTATTTTATTTTATTTATTTCTTGAGATGGAGTCTTGCCCTGTCACCCAGGCTGGGGTACAGTGGTGCAATCTTGGCTCACTGCAGCCTCCACCTCCTGGGTTCAAGTGATCCTCATGCCTCAGCCTTTTAAGTACCTGGGACTACAGGTTCATGCCTCCACTTCCAGCTAATTTTTCTATTTTTAGTAGATACAGGGTTTTACCACGTTGGCCAGGATGGTCTTGATCTCCTGATCTCAGATCCACCCACCTCAGTCTCCCAAAGTGCTGGGATTACAGGCATGAGCCACTGCATCCGGCCTGAAACTTGAATTCTTTTTATTTTTTTATTTATTATACTTTAAGTTCTGGGGTACACATGCAGTCGTGCAGGTTTGTTACATAGGTATACATGTGCCATGGTGGTGGTTTGCTGCATCCATCACCCTGTCATCTACATTAGGTATTTCTCCTAATGTTATCCTTCCCCAAACCCCCACCTCCTGCTTCCTACCCTAGCCTCCCATCTCCCAGGCCCCAGTGTTTGATGTTCCCCTTCCTGTGTCCATGTGTTCTCATTGTTCAACACCCACTTATGAGTGAGAACATGCAGTGTTTGATTTTCTGTTCTTGTGTCAGTTTGCTGAGAATGATGGTTTACAGTTTTATCCATGTCCCTGCAAAAGACATGAACTCATCCTTTTTTTATGGCTGCATAGTATTCCATGGTATATATGTGCCACATTTTCTTTATCCAGTTTATCACTGATGGGCATTTTGGAGGTTCCTTCAAAAGGCTTTCTTACTCTCAAAGAGCTTAAAGTTGTAACTCAGTGAAGGCACTTAAAAATCTGCTCTGGGCTACGGGCTTTTCCCGTTATACTTTAAACACGTTTTCACTGAATTGCTAATTCTAATGGATTAGATGGTCTTTATCTCAATAGGCAAACTGTTTTTCTCCTGACCCCATCTTTGCCTTTAATATTGCTTTGAATTTTCTCCTTTCTTCCCAAGGAGCTGTTACCAGTGGGTATCTCTAATGCTGCACTTGTCTAAAACCCTACTGTGGCCCACTTGATAGAACAAAAGCTCCTGCTTATTTGAGAAAGTGATGAGGACCATGGGAAAGGAATATTTCTGATGTTAGATGTGAAATTGGGGATTTGCAAAATGTCCTGGGGTTGGTTTAAATCTGTAAATTTGATTCCCTTTAAATTGGTGTTCAAATGTGTATTTACCCAGATGTTCAGAAGCCCTGAAGTGGGTTTCTTTCAAAGACTCAGATTCTATGTAGTGTTATAGACATTATATACACCCACACCTGTGCAAACATGGCTGGCTGCTAAGGTATTAAACTCAGGTAGATAGTTAAAACTTCCAATGGTACCTTAAGCCTTTTCTGTTTTTTTCTTTGTGAAAAGAGTAAGAGAACTTTATGTTTTTAGTCTCCAACAGAACCTTTTAAATGCCCCCTTTATGTGTTTTACTACATTAGGCAATGACATACTTAAAAAAAAAAAGATGCAGCCCTTGACCTAGTCTTGACCACATTAAAAAAAAAAACCCTGACAAAGAATTGAATATTACATTGCCAAATTAATACTGTCCCGCAGATATTCTTACACAAATGCACATGCCAATTACAGCATGCTACTTTTATCATCTGCAACGTTCTTACCACCCTGCTCTCCAAACCCTTTTATCATGAAACAAAGAATTGAATATTACATGGCCAAATTAATACTCTCCCACAGATATTCTTATACAAATGCACATGCCAATTGCAGAACACTACTTTTATCATCTGAAATGTTCTTACCATCCTGCTCTCCAAACTATTTTATCTTTACCTTTCAAACTTTCATTTCTCAAGGTCCCTTAAAAATCCCATACTGTCCACCATGTATTCTATTTCCCATGCAAAAAAAATTCTCTTCTTTAACATCCTACACCAGTTTGCTTGAATCTCTGTTCCTATACTTTTCATTGTGAGGTGTGGTAATTTTCATACACTTGTTACTCATACCTACGTGTCAATTGCAGTTCTTTGCTTCATGTTGCCTTCAAGCTAGAACCCAGACTGAAAGAACAACTATTTATCTGGAATATCGTCAGAAGCTAGCTGTGTCAGCAGAAAAGAGAGAGTGTGGTGAATCACTTACTGGTTCTTAAAACTTCTGCCCAGAAGGAAGTGACACAAGTTATTTTTGTCCACATATTCTTGGCCAAAACGATCACATGGCCGTACCCAGTTTCAAAACAGGGCAGAGGAGTACAGGACTCTTGTTTGCCTAGAACATGAAAAGCCAGAAGTATTTGGTGAGAATTACTAACTGTTTTACCAAAAACACCATCCCCTACCTCTACCCATCACATTGTACTCTAAGGCCCCCTTCAGTTGCAGCTCTCTTGGGGATGAAGGTTTGCTGAAGGATGATGTATTTGTGAATTTTTTTTTTTTAATAGAAATAAGAACTTTGTTGAACCTGATGAAAAATACCCATTTCAGAGAATAGAATTGGAAGCAAGGATAGGCAGATCTGATTACCTGGGCCAAAGCAAGAGGAAGCAGAATAATGGAAGAAATAGAAGGAAAGGCTTTGGAGCAGGGTCTGAGTAACGGTTCAGCTCAGTAGCTGAATAGAAAACTGGGGTAAATTCCAAAGAACTAAAGTGATAAATAAAAAAATATTATGAAAAGTTAAAGAAATCTCTTAAGGGCAGGAATTCATTCATTTATGACACATGTGTTGGGTACTCACTACATGCCTACCAAATGAGTCAAGCCGTTTTACCAATATTTTTATGGCATTGTATGAGTAAAAAAAAATAGTATAACCATTTTACAGATGAGGGAGCTTTGGTACTCATTTAACAGCACACAGCTGCAAAGTTAAGGGGCAAGTATTCAGATCCAGTCAGTCGGGTGTCTGAGCTCATATGCTTAAACAATGACCATCGTCTAAGCTCCAACTAAGTCTCTTATGGAAAAGGTCATAAGGTTGGAAAAGTGGAATTTATGTAATAACAGCATTTGTCACCTTGGATAGAGTTTTGCTCCTATTTGGATCACAGATGTTATACAATTTAATTTCTTGCTACTTCTTTACTCCAACAATGTCTTTCTCAGCATTGTAACACAGCAGGTAGTTATAAAAAACCATTGAAGTTGTTACTGTTTTCATATTTACTAGAACTATTATTTTTTTCATCAGAAATACCAAGGTCTATTACATTAGTTTCTTGTAGTGCTTTATTTGGTTTGCTGTCATAAGTAAATCATTCTGTATACATTTTGTCATTTGTAATAATAACAACTGGCCAGATCCATGCCTTATAGCAGCTCCTGTATCTTTTTCATAAATTTCTCTAATATAGAAAATTAGCTATAGAATTATCAGTAATAGAAGATATACTTGCTACTTTAAAAACAGAAATCTTTATGAGTTGGTTATGAAAAATATAGTGATTTTGTATAACAAATAATGAAATGTTTTACTCATTAATATATTTTCATAAAAGTGTTTCTGTTGTAATCTTGACCCAGAATCCTTTCAGTGCTGCTTTGCCAGCTGGTAATCTCCATGGCAGGTGGTGCCCCTGCCCAGGTTTTGCTCAAGCCTGCTGGGCTGGCCCAACTCACTTGGCCCAGCAGGCTGCACTTGGGTCTCACTACCAGTCCTTATCTGGGTGGTTGAGCCAGGCATGCTGCAAGCAATTTTCATGTTGGGTGCTGGCATCTAGGTGAAGGGAAGGTGGTGCCACCCAAAAAGTAGGAGTTACCAGCAACCACGGAGCCCCCAATGGTGTTACACCTCTTGTCTAGGGAATCCCAAAGTTTGAGCCCTCAAGGAATGTTATAGCTGTCTCTCGTTCCCACCACCCAAAGTGTGGCAAATGACAGGGTGGTGGGCATGTTACAACTCATTCATGTTATAGCTCATTCACGTTATAGCTTATTTGTTCCCACCACCTGTAGCATAGCAAAGAGGTGTGTGTCACAGCTCATTTAGTCCTGCTTCCCGCAGCTCAGTGAATGGGGGCTTGTGGGGCCAAGCAGCTTTTTCTCCCTTGTTGTTTGGCAAGTGGGAGGGAGGGTTACAGTTTTACAGCAGTTTTCATACCCCCCATTTGGTGGGTTCTGGGTTCTTCTCCCACAACCAAGAAGAATGAGGTAACACAAACACCAGAGAGTGAGCAAGGCAGGGAAAAATTTTATTGAGCAACAGAAAAACTCCTGCCAACAAGAGGTGACATAAGTGGGTAATCCTCTGTGTGGGAAGGGACCTAAAAGGGACCTGAGTCTGGGGTTTTTATGAGCTCAGGATAGGGATTGCATGCTAATTTGTCCATGGACCAGCCTGGAAAAAAAGTACCATTCAATTGGCTAAAAGTCTTTGAGGAAGTTTCATCATCATGGACCCTACCCAGAACTGGCAGCTCAGTTTTCAGGCTTTAAACTGTCTTTGGCTTGAAGGTTGGATTTTACTGGGGGCCTGTCTCTGTCTGACTAGGAATTTATCTGCCTCCTCCTACTACCAATCATAAACATACATATTTCTGTAGCAATATAGATAGCTGTATTCTGACTGCAGCAATAAATGAGATGTATATAAATCCTAAAGTACAGTGCCTGGCCAATGTAAGTGCTCAAATTTCACCAAAATTATAAATATAATATCACTGACATTTTCATTATATTACTGATATCACAAATTTTAGCCCTATATTGAAGATCAGGTGTCTTAGTGATTTAAAGGGATCAGAGATTATAAATTCCATATTCTCTTTTCTTTTTCTCTTACTCTCTCCCATTTCTCTCATGCATGTCACTCCCATAGTTTTCAATCATCCCTTGCTCTGCCCACTTAAATCAGTAGGAATCAAGCATGTACCCTCAGAGTATTTCATGCTAATCCAGATGATGACCCTGATATCCTGGTTCCCTAGAGAATTAACCAGTTAATTCATTAACTTTCTAGAAACTAGTATAGGGAAGTTAAGGGCTACAGCATTCTACTGGTGCATCCCATATTGCCCAGCAAGAATGGACCAAGGTGGTATTCTTTAAGCAATCTCTATTTTGACAGTGAGTACCTGGCTCCATTTCAAAAGTATTTGTCTCTTGTTGATGGTCTTTGTTTCCAATTCTTATACTGCCTGACTATGCTTAAATTATATTTTAACCCATTTTTCCTTTTCTCATCTCTTTGTGCCACCAATCTTAACTTCCTCTTTAATTTCTTGCTTTTGTTCTTTAAGTCATTGCTGTGGTTGGGTAGGAATGTGTCCCCTCAGAAACATATGTTGGAAATTTAATACCTAATGCAACAGTGTTGGGAGGTGGGGCCTAATGGGAGATGTTCGGTTCATGAGAGCTAGAGGCCATAAATTCCATCTCCTGCTCTCGCCATGAGATGAGATGGTAGAGCAAGAAGGCCCTCACTAAATATGGCCCCTCAACATTGGACTTCTCAACCTCTAGAATTGTAACAAATAAATATCTGTTCCTTAAAATTACCTAGGATCAGATGTCCTGTTATAGATGGACAAAATGGACTAAGATAGTCTCTTTATATTTCCTTCATGTTTAGCTTCAATTCTGTCTTTCAGATCTGTTTTCATCTCTGCCTATGAACAATTATCTGTATATCTAATCCACATGCAAAGGATTTAGCTGGCACACAAGGAGACTCACATGTGCATTCTATCCCTAAACCAATGTCATTTCTTTCCAACTGATACTAGATGCAATGTCAGCATTCTTCTCAGCATCCCACTGGATTAGGGTGACTAACTGCCTCAGTTTTCCTGGAACTGAACATGATTCCTGAGACACATGTTTTAAAGTAGAAATGTCTTCTGCAAATAAGGATAAACTGGTCACCCTATGCTAGAGACATCTCTACTTACTAGTTGAGCTAGCATGAGACATGAAACTTATTTCCTAATACTATGATCAAACCTTCCCACAGGGTGTGCTATAATAGGCTGCAAATGTGAGGTGTACTGAGTTATTGATTCCCATGGTCTTCAGAATACCTGGAGTTCTGGGTCAGTTGCCTTTCTTTAGAAGTAGATTTGTACATTTACTCTATGTTTTGATAAATACTGTCACATTCTACATGTGTGATAAGTTTGGAATGTATTGAGTTAGATCGTACCCAACACAGTATATCACATTTAAGTTAATCTGTTGACTTTCACATAATAATTGCAAGATAATGGATTTTGTCTCAAATTTCTTTCAGAACATTTCATATTAAAACATTTTTATGCTCCATTAAACAGATACATATTTTACCAAAGTACACTCATTTAAAATATGGCATTTTCCTAAAACTTGAAGTGAAACTAGAAGGTTGGGTGTATTTATGGTAGGTTGGGCATTATGATGTGCTGGAGTCTGAACAGGAAGTTTATATCTCTAGCAACAATATGTTTGAGACCAATTCCTTATCTCTGTATTGTTCATTTACAATGGGTGAAATAAAGATTTTGGAATAAAATGTTGTTTGTAAAATCACATCTGCCTAGAAAATAATGGTCTTAACTTCAATTTGATATTTATTTTCCAAGTATTTATTTATGAACAGGGAAATGCTTTACTGTTACCTCATTCTTTCCTACAAATTATGAAGCTGTAGGCTTCAATTAAGGTGTGCTATTGATAATTGTCTTGGGCCAGGAAAATTATGGAATATAAATGGAAGTTGAATTTTGTTAAAGGCATAACATTTATTGTATGCCACCTACATTGATGAATTATAGGAGAATTTTACATTCTCAGGGAAATTTATATATAACTCTTAGGTGCTGCATATCAGAGAATACTTATTGCTTCAAAATCTAATTATTAGATTTTGAAGTATTAGAATACTTATTAGATTTCTTCAAAATCTAATCATTAAAGATGCATATGGTGAAAATACTGTTTTCAAAATGCTATTGTGCTATATACACACAAGTAACCTCATGATGTAAAATAACCTTATGATGAAATTAGTTCAGTAATATAAATGCTTAATTATGACTTTATTACCATTACATAGTCTTACCTAATTAAACTTACCATCACAGAGTGTTTATTGCCAATTTTATAATTTTACAACACAGGTATAATTTACAAGGCATTAATAAACTTTTCTAATAGTGAAGAATTCTCCTTTTTTTCTTCCTTTTATGTATGCTACTCTTTTGAAGGCATTAAGAATTTTCATTTTTTTTTTTTTTTTTTTTTTTCCGAGATGGAGTTTCGCCCTTGTTACCCAGGCTGGAGTGCAATGGCGCGATCTCGGCTCACCGCAACCTGTGTTTCCTGGGTTCAGGCAATTCTCCTGCCTCAGCCTCCTGAGTAGCTGGGATTACAGGCACGCACCACCGTGCCCAGCTAATTTTTTGTATTTTTAGTAGAGACGGGGTTTCACCATGTTGACCAGGATGGTCTCGATCTCTTGACCTCGTGATTCACCCGCCTCGGCCTCCCAAAGTGCTGGGATTACAGGCTTGAGCCACCGCGCCCGGCGGCATTAAGCATTTTCATTTTGATGAGTATGAAAAATTATAAAGTTAAGAAACTCGTGAGCACATAGGACTTCATTTCTCTTTTCTTAAATCTGACCTTTCCATTTCTGAATCTGTCTTATATTAAAGAAAAAAAGTGTAATTATGTAATTTCATTTAGAGTATTGCTGAAAGATCTTTTCAATTGGATCTATGCATATATTTTAAATGGCCATAAAACTGCAATTAAAGTAATATACAGTGCTTGAATATGACCTCTCACTACCCTCTTGATTGGCACTTAGGTCAGAGTACTCAGGAATGGTTTGGTATAACTTGTGCTGAATGAAAATGTCTGATTTTCAGTGATTGCACTTTTGACTGAAATTTATTTGTAAGCATTTCTTCTTTTCTTTCTGCATTACTTTATTTGAATTTCTTAAAATATAAGCATAATTTTTTAAAGAAAGGTATTTTATAGGAATATAGAACATGAATATACAAATTAAATAAGATCAACATTCTATCAGAAATTTTCAATGTTGAAACATCTATATTATTTGATTCTCAGTTATATGTATCATTATCCTAGGGATTTTTCTTGAGTCACATGATCATTCAACTATGACCTTATGTTCTGTTTATCTTTGGGATAAAAACCCTACAGGATTAAATTAAAATTATTGACTCATATGTTATATCCACATGAAAAGGTCATCATTTATGCTTATGAGATATATTAATTTCAACATTTTAAACATACAGATTTGTAAAATAGATTTCAGTATTCATTAAAATATGAAGTAATTTTCTCAGATATAATTTGCATTTATTAGAAAGTTAAAATAAGCATTCTCATTTAAATAATCAAATCATAGATTGGCATATAGATCACATAGGACTGCATTTGAAACCATAGATATTTATGTCAATCTGTAATCTAAAGAAGCATTAGCATTTGCTATCCTGGAAAGAATGAAAGAAATATTGCTAAATATAATTCTTTTGAAGTCCAGCATAATTATAATTATCAGATAGGAATGATGAATATTTTAAAGTATCTGCTATTAGCTTAAAGCTTTCTGCAATAGAAAGCTTGAAAGAAACAAATGCCACAGATAATTTCTGAACTCTCTAATTGATGGTGAGATTTCTACTTTATCAATTTATCAATGAAGAAGTTGCTGGTAAATTGCTATATTTATTACTGCCCATGATGTCTACTAATTTGAAACATCTTCACTTTTGTAATTGAGTGAAGCTTAGTGTTTTTCTTCTTAGACGTATAAAATATCATAAAATTCTGTTTATTTTTCAAAGAACTTCGTGTCAATTCAACCAAGTAGTATTTGAATACTTACTTAGTCTGCGCATTGATTCAGTGTTCCTGAAAACTTCCTTCATACGTTCAGAAAATGTGCTTTTTCCCTTAAGGAACTCTCCGTCCCTAAAACCTCAGTGTAGTGGGGAAAACAGACAATTACATTAGAGTTTCAAGATGGAGGGATATAAAATGGTGTCATTAAATGGTACTTATTCAATTCTAGAGATTTTATTGAGGGATGAAGAATAGGCTGAGCTCAGAGGAGACTTCCTATAGAAAACCATACACTATATACTTGTGTTCATTGTTTAATTCATTAAGTCACCTAAAAAGTACAGAGAAGAAAAATTATTCTAGGCAGAGAAGTAGAATGCACAGAGGTCTAAGGACATGTAATGTTTCTTGAGAGTTTCAAGAACTTCAACATTTCTGAATGTTGAGACTATAAAGGCAGATGGAAGTACCCTGGAGAGAGAAGTAGTGGAATAGTGCATGAAGGACCTTATATTCCAGCGTAAACAATTGGGTTTTATTTAAAAGGTGTGTCTGTACCCATCAGACAATTTAAGCAGGCAAAGGATGTGATTGGACGTGTACCTAATAAAAATCATTCTGAAATAGTGTAGAGAAGAGATGGAAGGAGGAGAGAAGAATAAAGGTGGTGTGATTGGTCAGGAGAGAAATGACAAGGGCATGATCCTAGGTCTCAGCAGTGGAAATGGAAATACACGGATTGGAGAAAGACTTAGGAAGTTAAATCGACTGAACATGGTGAATGAGGTAAATATGGAGGAAGCAAGGGAAAAAGGAAGGAGTCTAGGAAACTGCCCAGCTTGAGTAACTGGTTGGAGGTGATATAGCCTGTGAATTGGAAGATCAGAGAAGTAGCAAAATTGGGGATGGAGATGAACAGAGACAAAAGGGGTAATTCTAGATGAGTTCTTTTTTATGATAATGTTAAGAAAATGATATTCAGAATGAATACTGAATTATAAGAATGCTGATGTTTAAATTGGAAATACATAAAGTAATCAAGATCTAAGAAATCTGTCCTCTAAGAACTTGAGAGAGTAACAAAAAATTAACAAGCATACATAAAAATTTAGTTATATTTTATTTAAAAAATAAAATTTAGAGTATGATTTCATTTGTCTCTTACTCTGATTCACATATAAATTTCCTTGTGTTTTGGGGTTTTGTTTGTCATTGCTTACCCATGGTGTGTGCCCATGACTAGTAAATAACTCACTGATGCTTAGGTAATGTTGTGGAAGGAAAATGGAATGGAGAATGTCCATCAGCTGAATTATGTCATGTAGTTCTGCAGTGTAGGTGGTCAGAATTTAGAAAAACTTGGCAATATTGGAATAGGGCAAGGAAGACTTATACAAAGATGGGATTTGATTACTGAGTAGGAGGAAGCTTTCTAGGAGAAGAGAACACAAGTGAAAGTAAGCAGTCACCATGGTTGCCCATGGGACAGTGAGGATGAAGCACCAACTAGAGAAGAGGGCATGATGGAGCACTGAGGTGGGTGGGGGTGGGGAAATATGGCCTTTTTACAAAATGGCTTAAAAACCAGAAGAATTTGGCTTTGATGTGAGAACAATAAGAAGCATGGTATCATTGTTTGTGGCAAAGAGAAATAGATTGATAGATAATATATTAAAAAATACTACTCTTTTCTTTGCCGGGCACAGTGGCTCAAGCCTGTAATCCCAGCACTTTGGGAGGCCGAGGCGGGCAGATCACGAGGTCAAGAGATCAAGACCATCCTGGTCAACAAGGTGAAACCCCGTCTCTACTAAAAATACAAAAATTAGCTGGGCATAGTGGCGTGTGCCTGTAGTCCCAGCTACTCGGGAGTCTGAGGCAGGAGAATTGCTTGAACATGGGAGGCGGAGGTTTCAGTGAGCTGAGATTGTGCCACTGCACTCTAGCCTGGCGCCTGGCAACAGAGTAAGACTCTGTCTCAAAGAAAAAAAAATTTACTCTTTTCTTTAAATTTATCCAAAATTTTTTTAATCTGTAGAATACTAAAAATACTCAGTCTTGGCACTTCTTCCCCTTTTCCATCTATCATTACCTCTCTAAGAGGAAGGTCTTCATAGCTTTACAGTGTCCTGTCCAACCCACAGTTTCCCTAAAGATTCTTCTTTGTGCTAGCATACTTAGAGAACACCTTACTTCAAGAAAAGCTATCTATTTCCCTTGACATGTCAAACATGTACTAGCTCCTTGCATAAATAATATGGACTTTCTTGAAGATCTAGAAAGCCCAAAGACCTGTATTAATATTTATTAAGCTCCTAGGACATGAACCTTAAGGTGAGAATTCTGGTGAGGATATCAAGGATAAACTAGACTTTTTCTATGTTATTATGAGTACATAGAAGGAGAGATTTTGTTGAATAAGTGAAGCTAGAACACTGAACACATTTATTTTCTAAGTTAAATGTGCTTAGGGCATTTTCCCAGGTTTGTTTTTTCCAATGAATAATTTTTATTGCTCTATTTGTATTTATAATATTTATTGGGTCTTTTTCTTTTATGGACTGATTGTTTTCAAATTCTTTCAAACTAAATTTTGTAATATGACTTTCAGTCCATGAATATTCAGCTTTAGTGTAAACATTTTGATACTGACACGTTGTGATTTCACCTCTTAATTTAGTTGTTTCTTTGCTTGAGAAAATTGATACCAGCTGTGTTGCTCAGTCTCTGAGTAGTTTCCAGCCGTAACTAGTAATCCCACCATTGCCTTAATGCATTTGCCCATGTGTTTGATGTTCTCCAGGTCAATATAACTTTAAATGCATTGTTCATCATAGACCAGATTTTTGGTTATCAATTGTGGTCCATTATGGCCATTCTGTATAACTGCTGAGAATTTTTTTTAATAGAGTATTTTTATTTTGGGCCTACTTTGTAGCTAGAAAACAATAAGCATTCTAAATGAAACTTCCATAAGGGAAAATGAAAAGTACCAAAATCAAAGAAACAAACTTATGCAGGGGAGATAAAAGGACAAATCCAGCCCTCAAACTCAGAGATCTTATCATCTAGCTCACCTGGCTTACCATCATTTGTTCTCCCTGGACTATATTCTAGGAGATAATAGAAAATGGAATGAGAAATTTCCATATGAAACAAACAACATTATGTGCATACTTATATAGTCTGACTTCACATAATTATGAAAAGAGAAAGGAGAGAAATATTTTATAGAATTAATAAAGATATATATTGTTATATATAAATTCCACAGAAATCACATTACAGTGAAATTTTAATTTTGAAACAAAGATGTGTTTAATTTACAGTCTGTTAACTAGAAAGGTAGAGAATGAAAATGTTTTTCTGAATTATAATGTTAACTATTACTACTGAAAAAGCAACCTAGCTGTATTTAGAAGCATTTTCAATGCTAAGGGATTGAAGGAAAAAATGTTTATTTCTCAGTTACCTTACAAAGAAAATCAAAGCAACATGAAAGACTTCTCCCCTGAACAACTCAAGATAATTAGTGTTTCGTTGCATTCTTTTTCATGCTTTCTCCAACAAATTACTTTCCAAGTTAAAAAAACACAAGTCAATGAACAAACTTTTGTGATGGCTTTTTCTTAAGGCAATGCAATTCTGCCCTTAAATGCTTTAGCTTTACTCCTTTCAGGGGCTTTTGTAAATAACAATGTTTACATTGCGCATTGTTAGGAAATAAGTTGTTATAGATTTCCAAATCAAGTGACCCAATGTGAATTGATTGATTGCTACTAGATTTTCAATGATGATCAGGAATGAAAGTTTCTTTATAAAATAGGTCTTGTTTCTCCAATAGGTCTCGTTCCTCCAGTGTTATCAGAGGTAAGCCATTTAGTAATCTGATCAATACCCTGTTTTCTTTTCTGATTCCTCCTCTTCCTTTCACCAGCCATCTGCTTGGCCATTGTCTCCCTAATGTACTGAAGTTTAAACCTAGGAGATATTTTTTAGGGCCCCTCCATCTCCATGCCTAGCTGCAATTCATCATATCAGTTTCCTCATGGATTAAGGTGTCCTTTTGGAGTGCCTTACATCTTTCTTATTCTATTATTTCTGCCTTTGTCTATTGTAGTGACCTACTGATTTTCCTTCTCTTAGTTTCCCCTCCAGTACAATCTATAATGCTATCAGATTCATTTTAATGAAGAATCACATGGGTCAAATGAAAGGTTCCCCACTCCCTACAAAATAAATACTCCTAACTTGACTTTCAGGCTATTCCATGCTCCAACCCTCTAAACTTTTACAACCTTCAATGTAGTGATTTCTGTGGTATAAGTATCTATACCAACATTGATTTCAAGCTATCATTGATTTAACATCCAATTCATGAAATTTCTGAATATGTAACAATTGTTCACGGGCCTGCTCCAGTCTCCAGCACACACATCATCAGCTTGAGTTACTCTATACTCTTCACCCACTTTACCCTACCTCCTAGCCAAGCTGAACTTTTTTCTGTTCTTGGAGAAAATGATTTCTAATCATTTCTGTCTTCTCTGAACCAGAAGGGTAATTGTTTACTATGGAAAAACTGGTCTTGTGATCCTTGATTTTTCTCTGTTGGAAATAATTCTCAACACCAATACATTACAGCTTCTGATTTTTTGAGGGTCATTTCATTGATTTTGCTATAGTTTCTCTGACTTCTTCAGTTCTGATATTGCATTTAATGTAAATGTCCATTGTCTCCTTTCAGAACATGGCAATGGTAGAATGGCAGTAACCAAGAGTTTAATGCTGTATGGTCACTGTTAGTAGAGTTTTAAAAATTTCTCTTTTAACTTTTTATAACCGGAGTCACATGGAACAATGAAGCTACTCTAAGCCTGGTTCATGTGTGGTCTCACCTCTTCTTGCTTCCCCCATGTCTAGGACTGGTTTTTAATCACCCATAGCCCTGGCCCAGCCTGGCCTTCCCAACCCGATCCTTACCTGCTGCCCACTGCTACTCACTGCCCACAGCAGGAACCTGGGCATGGGCATGCAAATTCTGTGATATCTCAAGTCAGATAATAGTGGCTATCATCCCAGCCCCAAGTTGGTAATTCTGTGACACATTTGGTGGGAGAATTAGCAGGAAAGATCCTCTTGCCCACCATTCCATCTTATACAAATACATAGTCCATCCCAGTAAAAAGGTTGCAATATGTGCTTCCACCATGGGTTGCTATAGTCCAGAGGGCCTGTGGGAAAAGGAAATACCTGACTTGATTTCCTACAACTTTGGCTGGAGTGCACAGCATGTAGATCCAACACCTGGAGTAGGGAGGGGAGAAGCATTGCAGGCACATATGGCTTGCAAATGTGCAGAGTCTTGCTGCAGGAGGTGGATGGTGCTTACAGGGCTTGGCAGTTGACTTAGAGCACCCCAATGCTTGAAGGAATAAAACATTAAATAGCAAATAGCAAATAAAAAGTACCACAACAAGTAGAAGGAGGAAGAAAGGATAAAAGTTTTATTTTTTAGTACCTTTAGTGGACTTTTTCTTTTGGATTTCAAATCAAGAGCCCTGCATTTTCATGTTGCACTAAGCTCTGCTAATTATGTAGCTAATCAGTCCTGGCCCATTCTTCTTTTGTTTTGCATACTTCATCTCTGCATCTCTGCCTCTTCTCTGCACCTGAAGTCTAGATTCATATCACAAATGCAACACTTTTCACAGAACATTAGGACACTTTACCTAAATACCTAAAGGCAATCAGGACTATCAGATTCACATCACAGTTCTGCAATTTATTTGCTGCCAAATTATTTGCCATACAATACAACTTATTGTAGTTTTTGCCTTAGTTTCCCCATCTATAGCATCAGAATTTTTTTATTACTTCATAGAGTTTTTGAGGGATTAAGTGAGACAACTTATGTAAAGTGCTTAGTCCAGGAAATATTAGAATGGTAGCAGTTCTTTAATTCTTAACATGACTATTATTATATTTTGGTGGTGTGAGAGATTTTTGGCTCTATGGATTTAGTTAAATAAACTGAATTCAGTTAAATTCGATAATGCATTCTTCCCTTGAATTTTTCTTAAAATCTTTAAAAAATTTATTTTAGCATCATTAAATAACTATACAGTTGTTTCTTCCATATTGCTGTGATGCTTACCATGTGCTTACTGGTAAATCCTTATACACTGTAAATTATTTATAAGCAAGTAGCATTTTTATTTGTTTCATTAATCATTGTATTCCTCACAACAACTCTTGTATAACAGATATTCAATGTAAGTATATAGAATGAATATATGATCTTTTTTGTACTAGGTGAACCATATAAAATCTAAATATTAGCAATTTCATAGGGTACCTGTTTTCTTCATAGGTACCTTTCTTTCAGAGTTTAGTTCTATAATTACTCAATGATTTTAGAAAATTAAAATAAATCAAAAAATAAAATTTTATATAAAGTTTTCTTTCCTTAAAGTTTACATGACCGGCCGGGCGCGGTGGCTCAAGCCTGTAATCCCAGCACTTTGGGAGGCCGAGGCGGGTGGATCACGAGGTCAAGAGATTGAGACCATCCTGGTCAACATGGTGAAACCCCGTCTCTACTAAAAATTACAAAAAATTAGCTGGGCATGGTGGCACGTGCCTGTAATCCCAGCTACTCAGGAGGCTGAGGCAGGAGAATTGCCTGAACCCAGGGGGCGGAGGTTGTGGTGAGCCCAGATTGCGCCATTGCACTCCAGCCTGGGTAACAAGAGCGAAACTCCGTCTCAAAAAAAAAAAAAAAAAAAAAAAAATTTACATGACCTCTACTTCTCAAGGCTATATAGTTATTTCTGCACCATTTGTTTTAGGAAGATGCAGTAAAGCATTGGCTAGCTGGAATTCACATGTAGTAATATCAAATGTCTAATTATTTTCATTCTTCGGTATTAAGGATTTTGACTTTAAGAAATCCAGTCCTTTTTTTCTGTCTTATTAAACATGATAAATATCATTCAACCTTAGCTTCATAATTTGTGATGTTACGGGATTTCAAAATAATAATTTTTGTTTTCATTATATAATGCCATAGTTACAGATTAAGAAAACTATAATTATAGGATTAATGGGATTAATTTTAATCTTTATTTACCAAAGGATATATTTCAGGGAGTGCTTTGCTTGTTGTTATTAAACTTGGACTCAGCCTGTATCCTAAGCATTGTAGTACAGTTAAAATTTGGTTATGTGAGAGTTATAACTGATAATTTTTTAGGTTAATTGAAGCTTATTTTTTATTTATCCACCTGTCTACCTGTCTATCTAATCATCTATGTCTCTATGTTCTTAGCCTGAATAATTTCTAAATTAATAAAAGAAACAGTCTTTGTTTTATTTTTTTTTAGATGGGGTCTTGCTCCGTTGCTCAGGCTGGAGTGCAATGGCTTGATGTCAGCTCATTGCAACCTCTGCATCCTGGGTTTAAGCAATTCTCCCACCTCAGCCTCCCGAGTAACTGGGATTACAGGTTTTTGCCACCATGCCAGGCTAATTTTTATATATTTAGTAGAGATGGGGTTTTACCATGTTGGTCAGGCAGGTCTCGAACTCCTGGCCTCAAGTGATCTGCCTACCTCAGCCTCCCAAAGTTCTGGGATTACAGGCGTGGGCCACTGTGCCTAGCCAAGAAAGAGAATCTTTATAACCAAAACTTTAGAAATGTTTTCCATAAGTATTGACCAATTTATGATCTTCATACTTGCATTTCTTTGCATTTTTTAAAAAACAAATCCTCTATCTTCTTTATACTTTATTGTACTAAACTTACCACTACCCTGAAGTAAAAGTCTACTCTGCTTGGACCTTCATTTTTCTATTTTAACTACTTGATGGAAAATTAAGGCCCATAGCTAGTGTATGGAAAAATATTTGAGCCAAATTTAACAGCAGTCCCAAATGGCAGGCAGACGTATGCTCTAAATCTTGGTTACTGGGCATACAGTGTAGTTTAGTGCTATTGAGACCATTCCCAATCTTGCTCAACTTCTCTGGGGGAATTTTTCTGAATATGATTTGTTCTCCTTTTGCCATAAATCTGTATGCTTATGAAATAAGATAAAACTGTTGCCTTGTGCATCTTCAGCAGACTGCTCTGTTTCATTAAAAATACATGGATGTTCAACTTTTTTTGAAATGCCTTGGTAGAAGACGTAGAAGTTAGATAATTTATACAAAAGAGCAGGAAAGCCCAGAAGTAGCAGTACATCAAAATATCATACAACTGTGAAGTGATTTTAATATTTTCACCTTTTTTTTGTAAATTCATTATCTGCATATCCAATATGTTGTTGATGCAAACTGTATGTTCACTTGAATTTGAAATGTTCTTGCTTTTTTTAAAGCACGAATATGCCAAAGCTTAACAGAATCTAAATAAAGCTTTGCCAGTACCTTAGCCCATTTCCTAAAAAAAGAAAGCATCTGAGTTAAGATATCACAAGCTATGACAAGTTATGGTAAAATATATGTACCTTAAATTGTAGAAAAAAATGCATAGTGAAATAGAGTTGTTTTTGTTTATTTTTCTCCCTAGAAAACATAGATACAGACTTCTATCACTTACCAGCTGTTTGGGAATAATTATGTAATTTCTCTGAGCTTTAATTTTCCCATTGTAAAATGAGGTTAATAATATTTACTTCACATTCCTATTGGGAAGATTGTGTGAAATTAGTTAGGTAATTAAATAATTAATTTGAGCCCCTACTGTGTTCCAGACACTTCTGGAATCTGGGGAGAGGACAGGGCCAGAGTTTCTGCTCTCATAAGCCAACAGTCCTTACAAATGGGATCTTTCAACAGTGGTAATTATCATAATAATCATCCTTTTCCCCCCTACTTAAGACTTCCAATCTGTGGAAGCCTGGTTGATTAGAAGAAAACAACGTAAAGTAGTAGTACCCTTTTCCATTAAATTCAACTCTATCTTTCAAATATAGTTTTAGGAATACTGGAAATACCAAACATACTTGAATTAGTTAAGTGTTGAATGCATTTGTAAGATAGAGAAACTGTGCTTCATAGTGGACAAATATGCTTTATAGTGGACAAATGCCATACAGCTAGTAATTGGTGAATAGAAGAAATGTTTTAAGCCTTAACGAAAAAAAAAAAAATACTGCACATGAGAATCTGAATAGACAGATAAATTTGTCTTTTAAAATAATTATTTAAAAAAAAAACACTCCAGATTCTCTTTCATTTTGATTGACTGATTTATTGGTTGGTTGGTTGGCTGACTTTAGAGACTGGGTCTTGCCATGTTACCTGGACTTATCTTGAACTGAGCTCAAGATATTCTCCAGCTTCAGCCTCCCAACTAGCTGGGATACAGGAACTTAACACCATGCCTGGCTCAGATTTTCTTTAATTAGAAAGCTCACCTAGTGAATTTTTAAAAAATGTTTTGATTGACAAAATATCTTTCAGCTTTCCATGCACATTTAAATATGTTTACTTTTTTAAATAATGTTATCAAATTTAGTTAATTTTGAAGTAATACTTAAAGCAAAAAGGGAAGATAACCCACCATATATGCAAGGATATCTTGTTTCACAATTCTGGGGGCGGGGGGAATCATTCATTTTGTATTTTGTAAGAATGGTGCCACCTGGAGTTCTTCAAGTCATGTGGCCAAGCATTTGTATCCAGTACACATTTTTGGAATAGGTAAGTGATGTCTGGAGAGTTTTTCTTTCTTTCTTTTTCTTCTCCCCCTTTATTCCTTTCTTTTTTTTTTTTTTTGTCTTTTTCAGAGCACATGCTCCCAATGACCCAGTACCCTTTGCCTTTGGTTTGGGCTTAGAACGTGAGATTTGTAAACTTTTCGGTTTTCCTTTTAAGGGAGGGAAAAGGAACTACCTTTTCCTTTTAAAAAATAGCACTTTCTAGGCCGGGCGCGGTGGCTCATACCTATAATCCCAGCACTTTGGGAGGCCGAGGTGGGTGGAACACGAGGTCAAGAGATTGAGACCATCCTGGTCAACATGGTGAAACCCCGTCTCTACTAAAAATACAAAAATTAGCTGGGCATGGTGCTGCACGCCTGTAGTCCCAGCTACTTGGGAGGCTGAGGCAGGAGAATTGCTTGAACCCAGGAGGTGGAGGTTGTGGTGAGCTGAGATAGTGCCATTGCACTCCAGTCTGGGTAACAAGAGTGAAACTCCATCTCAAAAAAAAAAAAATAACACTTTCTGTGTCCTTTTTCATAAAGAGAGCTAATCAATAAATAAACTTGCCAGAAATTGTTAATGCATTTGGTCCCCATATGCATGAACATGTGTATGTGCATACATATGCATATTTGTGTTATAAACACACACACAGTATAATATAGCTTACACAAAGTAACAAATCTAAAAGGGAACCATTTTAAATAGTGGAAAGGGGGAAGTAGAGCAAATGTTTTGGTTTATAGGCCTTTTGGTTTCTCAAATCATACTACAGAGGTAGCTGCTTAGTCTACCTGTAGGTATAAGAATAACCTTTGGTGTCATAGTCTGTAGGATGTAAATGTGTGGTGTAGTATCTTATACACATATCTCAGTTTTCCTGGGGTAGGTCTTTTGGTATTTGTGGGATTTATATTTGTTTCTTGTTTTTGTTTATTTATTTATTTTTGCTTTTTTTTTTTATTGCTATGTATAGGGACTTAGGCAAATCATTCTTACTTTCATTTCATTCGGAATAGCCAGTTACATTGTACAGAAAATGTTGTCAGTGTCCCACCAATATTTCTTTTTCTAACCACTTGAGACTCCCAGCTGCCAGCACCTGCAAGTGTTTGCTTGGGGGATCTTGCCACCAGAGCATGGTTTGTGCCTCCATGAAGCAAGCTGAAGTGCAAAGAAATTGATGACTGGGAGCAACATTCACCCACACACCAGTGGGAACTTGTGTATGAATACCCAGCTCCCTTGTGCTGGGGTGGGATAATTCTAGGGCCCGTGTTTACGCGGCTCCTAATATTACCTATCATAATCAAGCTCCAATTACCCACAATGGAAATTTGCCTATTAAAGAAAACTCCATTAACTACCTTTCCTTTCGTGCCAATGATTATTGAGATCGGCTCAAAAATAAACTATTCACACTCAAATCCTGTCTCAGATGTGCTTCTGGGAGAACCCCACATGAAACAAAACACTCTGACAGAATGTCCCTTTTTTTTCTGAATTTAGGATTGTCTTGGAATTGTTCATTCTTAGGATTGTCTTTCTCTCCCCATGCACCTTTCCATGTTGCGCAAGCTGATGTTGAATTCCTGAGCTCAAGCAATCCTCCTGTGTATCTGTGACGACAGGCAGTCCACTACCACAAGTATTCAGCTCTCCAGACTATCTTTCTTTTCAGGATTTTCAGCCTGCAAAGAATGCTAAAATCATCTGATTAACTGTTTTATGATCTAGGCTAGATTCTCACCAAAACAACTTTAAACAATCGAATAAGCTTTATTTTCAGATTCTTTTGGTATGATTTCCATACTTTCCCATCAAATAAGTACATGATGGTATCTAAAGAACATTTACTGCCCTGTTTATCAATGCAAACAAGTACTATTTGTTGAGCAGCATTTTTCTAACAAGCATGTGTATTTGATTACATATTTTATATTTTAGAGAAGTTTAGTTTTCAGAAGCTAATGCTTGCACGTAAAATATGCATTTTTAAAAACTACAAAATTCACTTCTTTATTACCCCAGCACTCAGTCTCTGTAATCACTGGTCCATGACAATCAAATATCTTTCCATAATAGCATTTGCAACAGAAATGTTAAGAAGATTGAACCAATTTCAAAACGATTGCACCAAGAGGATTTTTCTTCTGAAAGATTTTTGCCCTGTTCTTTAAGACACACTGTTTTTTCATGTTATACTCAATAACTTTTCCATAAAGATAATTCAAAGTATATTCTTTTTCCCCAACCTCCCACCTCATGGTGGCAGCATTCAGATTAGAATTACTTTTTTAAATGAATATTTCTCACAATTAGGCCAACTTGACACAGCCAGAAGATAAGAAGAAATTTCAGGAAGATACCACTACTATAATGATTGAGAAATCGGTTAACACTGGAAATAAACTTATTGCCTATGTGTATGGATAAATTGTCCAAGAAATATGTATTTTTTCTTCCTCAGGATAGCATGTAAGTTAACATAATTCAATTTTTAAAAAATATTTTTTAACATGCTTCCAATATATATTAGCAATAATCAGAAATATGTAAATAATGTTTAACACTGTAATAAATAACATATATAACTTAAATGTGTATATATAAATATAAAGCAACATATGTGTGTGTGCATGTATGTATATATGTGTGATATATATATATATCTGTGTGTCTATATGTGTGTATGTATCCAGCACTACTTACCATTAAAGTATGAACAAACACATTATATTTCACAACTATTTTGATTGGCTCCATATACGATGTTGAAGAGGGAGAAGTTTGCTTTGATGTGTCAATAAGAAACCTTCTCTCAATATGTAAGTGAAAAATCTATACCAAATGGATAACATCAGCCTAGAAAGTGCATGTAAAAATATTCAGAGCAAATTAGCTGTCCCTACACCAGATAAAACCACTCATACAACTACTCTAAATGATTTTCCTTGGTGCATCACTGAGAAGAGAAGTCTTATAAGATAGGACTTTATCCTGTTACCATAGGTCTGTGTAATCATCTTTCTAAGAGATGTCTAATTGCTTGAGGTCCTCCTGTTCTGAAGCTGCTCACCATCTAGTGTTGTTACCCCCTAGAGCCTCACCAGACAGAGAATATCCACAGTTTCTAC
The DNA here is from genome assembly GCF_049354715.1 of Callithrix jacchus. Classification (NCBI taxonomy): domain Eukaryota; kingdom Metazoa; phylum Chordata; class Mammalia; order Primates; family Cebidae; genus Callithrix; species Callithrix jacchus. The sequence goes on along the minus strand of NC_133513.1, from coordinate 78,364,542 downwards.
CGAAGGATTTATTCCTGTCACAAGCCATTTTCCTTTCTTCCCATACTGAGTAGAGCTGCCTATTTAGTAAATTCCAAATGAGCTTCTGTCCAAGTAGCTGTCTCATAATGAGTTTGTGTCAAAGAGAAATCAACATACAGAGAAAACAGACACATGCACATTGACTTCAATACAGTGACATCACAAAGTATTTGAGTCACTTATTTAAGAACCTGACCTTTGCAAATGGAACTGGGGTGTCTAATCCCATTATTGCCAGCTTTCCCAATAGAGGCAGCATTACTGACCTATCTATAACTATTCAATAAGTACAGGGCCTTTAGTTTTTGTCTTTGTCATCCTCTAAATATTTCAAGCTGACATGAAATCAGAGTAGGCAGGAGATAGAATGAAACCAGCATCAACATGTGTTTGTTTGTAAATTTAAATTTGTTTTTGGCTATAATCATCCTTAAGTGGACTTTTGTGATATGGTCTGGGCTTTTTAAAAACAGCAGAAACCTAGACTATCACATATTTATAAACATTTTATTTTTTGATTAGTTTTGTTTTGCTTTCACTTTGCTATATAGCTATGATAGTCTTAAGATGAACTGGGGTACTGTGGGGTTGACTCAGGGAGCCCCATTGCATTTGAGTCACCCTGAGATGAATAAGAAAAATTGCTAGCCTCAAGTCTGTTACTATCTCTTGGGAAACAAACACATACACAACTATGATTCATGTCCATCTGTGAGAAGTTGTAGACAGAAGTAAAAAGTGCTATAAGATCCTGAGGCACAGAAAAGGGAATTGTCTGCAGATAAGGAAACTACCATGAGTTACTTTCTCTGAGGTTTCCTTCTTTACTTAAGTTCTGTGAGTCTGCATTTCTCTGTGTGAGCAACCCAACTAAGCTGTTAGAGCTGCATGTCCATGACTTTAAACGTGTCTTCCTCAGTAGGAAATAAAAATCCTGTGTGTAGATTCAGTATATAGGTCTTCTGATGTGACCATGTAGAACTTATCTTTCCTCCTGCTGGCTTGAGTGTAGGTCTCTGAAGTTAGGGAAGTCAACTGCAGTCTTTCCTAGATAACAGTGGAATTGAATGCCACCTGTGGGCATCTGGGTTCTAAAATCTGATTGATGTTACTCAGTGGAAGGAATTTCACAAATATACTACCTGAATCCCACAGGGGGCAACTATGGCAAGCAAGGAAATTGTAGTTCCTATGTAAAGAGCCCCAGGCTGTGGCCTGTGCACTTCTAGCAAGCATCCTTTACATGGATCAAAATGTAAGTGACTTTCTGCATTGCACAGTACAAGCCTGCACATCCGTGGGGTATTTGCTTCTGGATATATTTTCTCACCCTACATCTTTTACATCAGAAAGAGATACCTCATTTGTACAAGAAAAATTTATTGTATTTGATTAAAAAATATATTGTATGATACTATATATTTAAATTATGGTTTACATTTTACAAAGTACTTTGTTATAATTCTCTTAGGAAGTAAATAGAAAGTTGTTAGCCCATTGTCCACATGTGAAACTGAGCTAAAAAAAAAAGATTGAATAAGGTGACTTAGTTGAAACTATATCATTTAATTGAGTTAGAGCTCAATTATTATGAAGCTTGATGACAGTTTGTCAGCAAGGTCTGGGGTGGAAATAAGCGCTTGTGGCTGAGACTAAGTCTACTGGCTTTGCTCTGTCTTGCTTCCTGAGAACTCATCATTGAATAATGGTCTGCTCCACTGAAATTGCCAGGTCCCCAGTTTTCTATTCAAGAGTTACTATCTTTCTGGTTTTCTGTGGGGAATAAAGCTTTGTAAATAAGAATTAATTTTGGAAAAATCTGAAAATCTTAGAGAAGGAGAAGCTGGTAACTAATATAAAAGTTCTGTATTGTTTTGGGCTGTGTCAATCTTTTAAAAGCCTCCTCCTCTAAAAATGGTGTTCACTCATATCCTGGGTTTAAAATGCAAAAGATATTCCCAGTAAAACCTTACACTGATCTCCCACAAATGGAGAGGAGGATGGTAAATTACAAGGATACTAACATATGAGGCAAGAGACACAGTTTTGCCTTTGGCTCTATTGCAACCAAACTGTTGGTTCATCAATTCAAGTAATAGTATTGAGTATCTCATGGATGCCAGAAATTATGCTGGGTGCCTTCATTAAAATTTTAGACTGGAAGGAAGGCAGACATTAAACAAATAACTACCCAAGTAATTATAATTATAGAGAATGCTATAAAGAAAAAATAAAGGCTGTGTAAGAGCAAATACACAGAACTGAATTAGTCTAGGAACTAGTAAGACTAGTCTAGATTCCTGAGACTGTAAGGATAAGTAGGAGTTATTTAGAGAAAATGGGAGCAGATAGTACGTGGGATGGGTGGTGGATGGGCCTCTGGGAGCATGTTCCAGGTAAGGAAGGCAGAATATGTGAAGATCCTGTGTCCCAGGTTATATTTGAGAACTGAAAAAATCAGAGTGACTAGAGTAGTATGCATGAAGGGGAGAGGGCCGAAAGTTAAGATTAGAAACATTGACAGGGGAAGATCACACATGGCCTCATATGTTGTTTTACTTATCCACTGAGGTATAACAAGCTACCCCAAACCTTGGATGGTTAAAACAACAATTTATTTCTCATGATTATATATTAAATAATTGTGCATTGGCTGTGCTCAGATGAGTGGTTCTTGTGCTCCACACGTCAGCTGAGTCACTAAGCTGCATTCAGCTGTGAGCTCAGCTAGGGTTCTAGTTATGTCTGTGCTTTCATCTGGGTGGCTGAAATAGCTGGGAACTGGCTTCTTCTACATGATCCTTCATAATTCAGTAGGTTAGCTGAGCTTCTTGAAATTTGGGTGGATTCAAAAATGATTGGAGCTGATGGTACCAGGCCTCTTATGACCTACCCTAAGAACAGGCATAGCCATTCTGTTTATTAGTTAAGGCAAGTCACAAGGCCAGCCCAGGTTCAGGGGGAAATAGACTCCAACTATTTTCAGGAGTTGTGCCAAACCTTTAGAGAGAGGAAGGAAAAGATTTGTTATGAGGCATTATAACATGTAGATAATGTTAAACATTTTGGACTTGAGATTTTTATTTGTTAAATGTCTAGCATATTTGAAATGCCTTATTTCTTGTAGTTGTCACAGCAATGTAATGAAATTAAGCTAGATGGGTCACAAAACTATGAAGTGGCAAGGGCAGGCACCAACTGAGCTCTAACTCTATGCAGTCTGTTTTTGACCACCATGTTGCTGCATGACCATTTTGCTGATTCTCAGTCACAGTTCCTTCATCTTTTCAATGATGCAATCCATGAGGATGACTAAAATGTGTGAGGATTGTAATAGGCAAAGCTAACATGTAAGTTTAAAGCATACAAAAATCTGTCTTTGGAAAATACCATTGTTAATCTACTTGATACAGTTCAGAAAATAAATTAATTAATAATTTATGAATAAAAGGAGTTTATTAGCCCTAACTTGATAACCCCATCTACAGTTATTGTTAGAAGCTGTGATTCCCAAAGTCCCACCAGACAAATGGAGAAACATTATCAGTGACATCAGAGGCTCTTTCTTCCACGAGCTGCCCTTGCCAGTTGCTCATGTATTTCTAGAAATCTCAGACATGTCTCATGTGGCTTCATAAATAAATTTTCTGGCTACCATCTGGTGTTCACAACTTTCCTTCTCTCCTACTCTAGAAGTTTTTAGTGAGGTTTTCTTCCAGATCAGCTACTTCCTTTAAAGACTTAATTGTGTGTTAGGTGCTGAAATGGGAAGATTGCGTCTCTCTACTTTTGTGTTTAAATCTGTTAGAGATACTGCCTCCTGTTCTGCCTCACATCCTGAGAGTTTGGTAGGACTTAAAATGGAAATATGCAAGTCACATAGAGGAGGGGGTTTATATTCTTTGCCCCTCTATCCCTAGGATGAATCTGAACGGCAGCTACCAGATAGTCTTCAGAGCTTTTTCTTTTCCTCTGTTGACTGAGGCTTGGATATTGATTTGAACTTTTCTGATTCCATCTCTACTTAAGATGAATTTTCTCTCAGGAGGGTCGTCAATCCTTCATGTCAATAAACTTCTGGGAGCTACACTGCCAGTCTGCAATACTTGGTCAGACATGTATGAGTACTGAGATCTACAACTTAATTTAAGCTTGAGCTGTTGTCCTCAATGTACTATCATGTTATGTGATGTTTACTTTTATGTGTCAACTTGATTGAGCTAAGGGATGCCCAGAAAACTGGTAATACATTATGTCTGGATGTGTCTGTGAGTGTGTTTCCAGAAAAATTTAGCATTTGAACTGGTAGTAAGTAAAGAAGTTCATCTGCACCAATGTGGGCAGACATCATCTAATCTGTTAAGGACTTGAATAGAACAAAAAGGTGGAAGAAAGGCAAACTCTTTCTTCCTGAGGGTCATTCATCTTCTCCTGCCCTCAAATAATGACACTCCTGGTTCTCTTGCTTGAGGATTTGAACTACAACTTACACCATTAGCTCCCCAGGATCTCAAGTATTCGGACTCTAACTGATTTACACCATCATCCATCTTGCTTCTGCAACTTGCAGATGGCAGATTGTGGGTCTCCAGTCTCCAAAATGCTATGAGCTAAATTTCATTGTAAGTCTCTCTCTCTCTGTCTTTGTCTCTCTGTCTCTCTGTCTGTATAGACAAATATAGACAGATAATACAGATTTAAATCCCATTAGTTCTGTCTATCTTAAGAACCCTAGCTAATACACATCAATAATATTTTCTGTACATTTAAGCAAGTTTTGTATTTCAGTCTCATGTGACTTCATTGCAGTATTGAGGTAACCATGATTAACCCATAGGTTAAGAAAGACATTTTTGTTCATAGTAAGAAATAAATTACTGGGGCTGCATCTATTCTATTAAGCAACCAATAGTTGTTAACCAAACAACTATATAACGGATTAATATATTTACTTGTCTCTGAGTTGCTTTAGAGTTTTAAAGGATGCAAGCGCTTTCTCTAAAAGAAAATTGGCAGCATGTTTCTACTGCCAGGGCTGTGTGTCAGAATGGAACTGGTTGAGATAATAAATGTACTTTAGAAAGAATCGGTTATGTTTATGTAAGTTTTTATGTGTGGCTGTCTCCACCTTTATAGTCTTCCTCTTATTAGCCCATTTGACCTTCCAGGTGGTAGAATGCTTTAAGACTGTCAGAGGAAATAAGAGACAAGGAATTGTGTTCTTCAGTTATGAGAAAACTTTTCAGATGAAAATCCATTTTAAAACAGAAAGTGCTTTTCTTTGAAAATGAATTTCATGAAACTCAAGTGTTCTTTTATTTTTCAAAGAAGAAAGCAGCTTTTGCTATTTACTTCCAAATACCACTCAAGTAAATAATAAGAATGAGATACAGAAAGCAGGCTGATGGTAGTGATACTTTTGTTTGAATGCGTCATACATTAATTATAAGAAAAGTTCAGAGGAAACAAGTAAGTATACTGCCACAAAAATTGTTTTTGTGTCCTAAGTTACCCCAAAATGTAGTGGCTTAAAACATGACTTCTTGTTTCTCATGATTCCCTGGGTTGACTGGACTCAGTGTGCTAATGTTCTACTCCATACGTTGAAGCTGAGGCATGTTGTACACTGAAATGTCCAAGGTGGCCTTACATCATTCAGGGTCTCTCTCCAAATTGTCTGTAATCAGACAGTAGTTTAGGATAAGAATCTTCACATCTTGGTGGTTGACTTTTAAGAATGAAACATGTAAGAGGCTTTTTTATTTCTTATACCCAGCTATGGCACCTTATTTTGACCCCATTTTTTCTGTCAAAGCAAGTCGCCAGCCTAGGTCAGATTCAAAGGGAGGAGAGTTAGCCTCCACCTCTTCATGGGAGAAGTGGCAAAGAGTTTGGAAGCATCTTTAACTCACCATGGAGATATCAGTTCACTCATTCATTGAAGTTTTGCGAGTCTACTGTATACCTTATTCTATTCTCAGTGCTATAAGGAATAGACCCTTGAAAATATCTTTCACTTGCTTCCTTTTTTTTTTAAGATGGAGTTTTGCTCTTGTTGCCCTGGCTGGAGAGCAATGGCACGATCTTGGCTCACTGCAACCTCTGCCTCCCAGGTTCAAGCGATTCTCCTGCCTCAGCCTCCTGAGTAGCTGGGATTACAGGCATGCGCCACAATGCCCAACTAATTTTTGCATTTTTAGTAGAGACGGGTTTTCTCCATGATGGTCAATCTGGTCTCAAACTCCTGACCTCAGGTGATTTGCCCACCTTGGAGTTTCAAAGTGCTGGGATTGCAGGCGTGAGCCACCATGCCCAACCCCGTCTTTCACTTTCTTTCAGCTCCATTACTGAACATACTATGTAGTCTTAGTCAAGTTCCTTTCATTTTTATAACTTACTCTTCTTATCTTTAAAATGGAGATAACAATAATTGTTGCTTTACATGTAATTAAGTAAATTAAGTTCACAATTGTGATGTTAACATAGGTAAAACATTTAGAATGAGTTAATGCACGTACACCAAACAGTGCCAGGCACATAATCACTCACAAGTCAGTTGTTATTGTTGTTATGGCTTGCTAATGAGAGAAGTGGGGCCAAGGGGATTGTGACTTACCCACTGATCTATTTAATGGCAGATTCTGTTTTAGCAGTATAGGATAAAATTGCCTTATAAAGTATTTTCTCATAAAATTGGGCAAAGGTTTCTGCAAAATGCAATGGACTTGCTTTTTAATAAATTATCTGGCAACATTTTGCAAGCCTGTTACATAGACTTACAGAACATACTTACCGTTCTCTGTTCCAATTACTCTCATGGCTCTTTACCATTGGACTCCTTCTTGCCTTCTCTTGTCTTGTTTTATTTCTCCCCTATCAAATCCTACATTCCAGCCATATCAGGTCACTTGCAGTTCCCACCTTTAATATGCTGTTTCACACCTCTATGTCTTTTATAGCATGTGCCCAGTTCTGGAATGCTGATATCCTATTACTTTATACCCCAGCTATTATCTGCTTTTCTTTCTTCTTTGCCTTACATGTTTCCTATTTCTTTCCTGACTTCTCCTTCCAATTTGAATCTGCTTGGGCCTTCCCACCTCCCCCGCAACCCCAGAGCACATGATTACCTCTTTCATGAGTCTTAAGTATACTATAAATTATCTCTTACTTATCCATTCCCATAATCTTTCTAAACTGGAAGGCATGAAATACATCTTTTTTTCTTCTGAATTCTCAAAACCTAGCATGGTGCCATAAAAGCTATGTCATCACAAGTATAGTTACCTAAGTAAGGTTTCTTGTCTTTTATTTAAAAAATTTTTTTAGATGTAGAGCCTCAGCCTGTCACCCAGGCTGGAGTGCAATGACACAATCGTAGCTTACTGCAACCTTGAACTCTTGGGTTCAAGTGATCCTCCAGCTTCAGCTTCTGGAGTAGCTGGGATTCAAGGCATGACCACCATGCCTGACTCCCAAATAAGGATACTTAATACGTATTTTACAGCCACAATTCCTTACAAAAGGAACCAGCACTAAAAGTTATTTTTGATACCATATTTATAAGTATTGTATATCTTCCAGGATTTCTATTACAAGCTGCAGTTTTTTTTTTAAACACCATCATTAGCACTTAATCTAAGCCATTTAAGAATATGGCAAAAGGATTATTAGAATTTATACATGCACATTTTATTTTTCCTAGCATTAGAACAACCCAGATATTTAAGGTGAGCAAATTCCCAGTACTTTCCATGTAGCATAGCTTCGAGTCTCATTTCAACCTGCTAATGTTGGATAAACATTACAGTCATTGAAGACACAAGTTAAGGTTTAAGTCACAGGCAACTTGGAGATTTGTCTGCTTCTATTTGGGTGACTAGATAAATCATGAAAGATTTATCCTTCTGCATCTGGTTCATTTTACAGATGTTAATGTCTCCTAGGTTTAACTATGCTATAGCAAATGGCAGGATTTATTTCTTTTTCAGGGATAAATAATATTCTATTGTATGAAGACATTTGTCCTTGGGTATCTGAGGGTAATTGGTTCTAAGAACTTCCATTGAATCAAAATCCACAACCATTCAAGTCACTCAGTTGGCCCTGCAGTGCTCACCTACAGAAAAAGTTAGCTGTCCTTATCTGTGAGCCCACATCCCTCAGTACTGTATTTTCCATCTGTATTTGGTTGCATCTGCAGATGAGAGACTTGCAGATACATATAGCCAAATGTATGCCAATAATTATTATGATTAGTATTTTTTGAGACAGAGTCTCACTCAGTCACCCAGGTTGAAGTGCACTGGTGCATCTGCGCTCCCTGGAACTGCCGCCTCCTAGGATCAAGCAATTCTCATGCCTCATCCACCTGAGTAGCTGGGACTACAGGCGCACACCACCATGCTCAGTTAATTTTGTATTTTTAGTAGAGACAGGGCTTTGCCATGTTGCCCAGGTTGGCCTTGAACTCCTGGCCTCAAGTGATCTGCCTGCCTCAGCCTCCCAAAGTGCTGAAATTATAGGTTGAGCCACAGCACCTGGGCCACTTTTTTCTTTTTTAAATTGTTTAATCTATCAGTGGACATCTAGATTGTTTCCATATCTTGGCTATAGGCAATAATGCTGCAATGAACATGAAGGTGCAGATATCTTTTCTGGATCTGAATTTTGATTATTTTGAATATATTTCCAGAAGTGGGATTTCTGTATCAAACAGTAGTTCTATTTTGAATTTTTTGAGGAAACTCATTACTGTAGTCCCATCAACAGTGTAGTGTATAAGAGTTCCCGTTTCTCCACAACCTCACCAACACTTATCTTTTGTTTTTGTTTTATTTGTTTGTTTTTTGGTAATAGTTATTTTAGCAGGTAAGAAGTGAAATTTCATTGTGGTTTTGATTTGATTTTTCCAATAAGTTATATTGGCACTTTTTTGTATGCCCACTAGCATTTTGTATGTCTTCTTTGGAGAAATATTTATATATTTATTCAAGTCTTTTGCCTGATTTTTAGTTTTTGTTTTTGTTTTTGCTATTAAGCTGTAGGAGATTCTTATTTATATTGGACATTAATCCCTTATGAGACAGGTGGTAGCCAGAGGCTGCGAAGAGAAGGAAATAGGAAACTGCTTTTCAATGGTATAAAATTTCCGTTATGCAAGTTAAATAAATTCTAGAGGTTTTCTGTACAACATTGTACCTATAGTTAATAATATAGTATTGTGTACATTGAAATATAAGAGGATATATCTTATGTTAAAGTTTGATACCGCAAAGCAAACAAAAAACACACAAAGAAATTGTTGGAGGTGACTAATATACTTAGTATCGTGTTTGTGGTGATGGTATTATGGGTATATGCTTCTGGCCAAGCTCATTAAAAGGTATACATTGAACGTGTGTATTTTTTGTGGATCAATTATACCTCAATAAGGATGAAATATAAAAATTAAAAACTGAAGTCAGGGGAATGTTGGCCAATAATGGGAGGCTTTTTGCTATATCACTGCTTAGTTGGGTTATGAAAAACCAAAGAGCATATTGGCATCTCTTAAGATGGTTATTTTAGTCTAAGTAAAGAAGAAGGTTAGTTTAGTCTAAAATACAAGTTCTACTTATGAAAAAGTACAAAAACTTTTCTTCCATCATACACATCAACTAAAAGCATTACTTTGACTTCTGCCTGTGTTTTCGTGACTCTTTTGTCATCATCTTGGCTTTATGTCTCAAACCAATGGGACTTTTATAGGCTGATCATAGACACAGCTTCACTTTTTGGAAGGGCCACTAGCTTTCTCCATTGTGGCCTCACCCTAGAACAGGGGAGATAAACAATGCAGGAGGTGATGTTACTAGTTAAGCAATCTCAGATTTTGGGAAATGAGCTCCAGACACTGGTTGGTTGAGAATTCCCACTGGAGCTCTAGTTCTGGGTTTGAGTCCAGGTTTTGCCACCTAGATATAGAACAGTGAAGTTACTCATGAGAGGTCTTAAAGTTTTTGTCTCTCCATGTGCATAGGTATATAATATGGGACTCTAAAGAAATAATCTAAAGAATTATTGAACAATAAAATAAACTAATTCATAATAAATTATATTATTATCTCTATTCACTGTTAAGAAAATAGACTCAGAGAGGCTAATTAACTTATTTAACATCACATAGTTACAAAGTAACATGACTGGGACTTAAATCAATAAAATTTATTTTCTTTATATGCTAATGCTGTATATTACTTCCCATCCTGACAGAGAGAGATTCATAGAGCCCTCCACTCAACATCCATTCTTACCTTCATATTAATCTGTCCTAATTCCTACAATTTCTAAGTAATTCCTTTGGATTATGACATTTGACTCCAGAAATCAAACTGTGAATCTGAAAGTTCCTATACTAATCTGTCATCATTTTCCGATATCTTAAGATGAATTGTATGGTTATATAGTCTTTCACTTGACTGAAAAAATCTCCTACAGGATCTTCATTCAGTTAGCCATGTACTAAATTGAAGAAGTATGCCTCAGTTTAGGACTAAGCTGTTATTAAAGTTGCCTGTAAATTAGTACATGTGATAATCAAAGGGATGTAACTTATTGTTAATAGTGTTAAATCACTGTTTGTAGGTGGTAAAAAATTAAAAGTTTAATGTTTTAAAGATTCAAAGTGATATTGGAGAAGAAATATTCATATTAAGAATTATGGCCAGGCACAGTGGCTCATACCTGTAATCCAAGCGCTTTGGGAGACCAACGCGGCCAGATCACGTGAGGCCAGGAGTTTGAGGCCAGCCTGGTCAACATGGTGAAAACTTGTCTCTATCCAAAATACAACAATTAACTGAGTGTAGTGGCATGCACTTGAAATCCCAGCTCCGCCAGAGGCTGAGGGACAAGAATTGCTTGAACGTGGGAGGCATATGTTGTAGCGAGCCAAGATTCTGCCACTGCACTTCAGCCTGGTCAACACAGCAAGACTTTGTCAAAAAAAAAAAAAGAAGAAGAAGAAGAATTAATATATTAGGGCTAGGTGTGGTGGCTCATTTCTGTAATCCCAGCATTTTGGGAGATGAAAGAGGGAGGAGCCATTGAACCTAGGAATTTGACATCAGCCTGGGCAACATACTGAAACTCATCTCTACAAAAAAATAAGAACAAATTGGCCCGGTGTGGTGGCATATACTTGTAGTCCCAGCTACATGGGAGTGTGAAGCAGGAAGATCACTTGAGCCTAAAAGTTTGAGGCTGCAGGAACTATGATCATGCCATTGCACTCCAGCCTGGGTGACAGGGTGAGACCTCGTCTCTACAAGTAAATAAATAATATAGAAAATATTCTCTACATAGTGACCTTTGAATTCTATACTATCTTTAGATCACATACTTCTTTCTATACAAGAGTTTTTATTTATTAAGATTTAAAATTGTTTGAATCCATATTTCCAAGTTGATGTAGGAAAAAAAGTATTTTAACCTTGAATGAGACCTTTGACTATATGACCTGAGTTGAATATTCCATCTCTCACATTTTGTTAAAGGGTTTACTTCAAGATTATATACTCCTGGATTTATTCTAAAAGGTGAAAAATTTTGTCATTCAACTAACTGTGAGTGTCTATTATTTATTAGGCATTAAACTGAAGGAATTGGACACCATACCTGACCTCAAGATAACAGGAACCTAGGACTGCAGTTGGAAAACTTTTCCCTAAACGATCAAATAGTAAATATTATAGGCTTGAAGGTCATATGGTCTTTGTTGCAGCTACTCATCTCTGCCACTGTACCTTAAAGACAGCCATAGATGATACTTACACCAGTAAGCATGACTATATTTTAATAAAATTTGATTTACAAAAATAGGCAGTGGACCAGTGGACCATAGTTTGGAGATCTAGGGTGAAGCAAGACAAACTGACAATTATAATACAATAATTGCTATGACAGAGGGAGACCCAGGGAGACCCTTTATCAGGAACACAGATAAAGGACATCCAGAATTTGCCTTTGTAGATGTGTCTGTGGAGAATCTGGAGTGAGTAGGGAAAAGGGAAGGAGAGAAATTAGAGAAATTATTGAGCAATATTTCTCAGAGAAGATTATGGCTGAATTTTATCTTAAAACTATGAATCAATTCACAAGGAGGCCACGCTAAAGTCTATTTCATGTTAAGAATAGAGGCTATTGTAAATCTTGACACCTCAGCCAAAACCAAAGTTTCAAAACTATGTAGTATGGAATTCCTCAATAAGTTAACAGATATTCCCGAATAAAGGAGTTACCTGGTTAAGTTTGAAAAATACTGTTTTCCTTCTTCAGTTACCTTTCTTTGTGTTTTTAAATTTCTTTTAGCAAATAAAGACTTTAAGAAGTCTTGTAGTAAAGAGGATTTTTCAAATATTTGTAACTCAAAATCTTAAAATTTATTCATATAGCCCTTCTCTTGGTGTGGAATACCCATTAATGTATTTCAGAAATAGTATTTTGAATACTGTGGTTTTCAAAACCTCCATAAAAACTAAGGATTAAGAGTCCTGGATGCATTTATCTGTTCATGTGTAGGCAGCAAGGTTTCAGAAGCACTTTAAACAGATAGGAGTGTCCTGGGCAACAGGTATCAGCCACTGGGAGATGAGAGTTTGAACAAGACTCAGTCATCAGGAGTTTTAAAGTTTCAAGCAGAATGAATAGCAAACTCAGTTGATGAACTGGGAAAATTATGAAATTATAGAGTGAGACAGTGTCGGTCCCCAAAGGATGTTTGTTTGTCACAAGGATCAGGAATGCTGCTGGTATTTCATGGGTAGAAATGAGAGATGATAAGCATTCTGCAATACACAGGCCAGCCCTGCACATTGAACACATATGCTGTCCCAAATACCAATAGAGCCTCATGGAGAAACACTGCTAAAGAACAAGGAGTGGGGGATCACCTCCCAAGTTTCAGAAGATTGGGGAGAAAATTGGGGATGAATCTTATAGGCACATCACCATAGTGCAGCCATTAAATATTTAAAAGAGCATACATTCCCTTTTCATTTTTAACAACCAGATGTAATTTATTTGATTCCATAAAAATACATGAGATTTTATTTTTGATGCAAGTGTATGCTATTGCACAACTTACAGAGCAAAGATCAGGTGCAGTGTGATCTTTTGAATAAACCATTGCATTAGATGCTATTAAGCATTTCAGAGGCTACTTAATAAAGTATGTGATTAGTGCTTCACCTCCTGATGGTCATTTTGACAGGAGCACCAGAATAACCTGAGTGCTGATTTCAAAAGCAGTCCTTCAATGAGTTTTTAAAAAGGGTACTGTAACAGCCTTTTGTAAGAAAACACTGTCAATAAATGTTTCTCTTCTGAATTCTTCTGGAGTAAATAGCCTCAAGGAAATATTCCTGTGGTTCCTGAAAAATACCAAGCAGAAGATCTTTTTATACAGTATAGGGCAATTGTAAAAATTGCACATTTTTGGAAGTATAAGAAGTGCTCCCTCCTCTGGGCTGGTGCAGCTGCTGTCAGGGAAGAATAGGTGGCATCCAGAGAGTGACTGGACTAAATTTCAGCCTCTACGCAGGTCCCCTGAAGGTGCCTTTGTACATTTGCAAACTGTATAATCTTGTCTAGTGACCCTGGGTCAGAACCGCTGTTGCTTCATCGCATTTGGCTTTATTGCATATAGTCCTTCAATCTGAATATTCTAAGTACCTACTACATGGCATACTCCATATTAAGTATAGCATTACCTAAGCTAAATGACATGTTTCTTTAATTGAGTGCTTACCCTACAGCAGCTTACCCTACAGGCCAAATATTTCATATTTATTAATAATAACAGCTCCATGAGCTAGGTTTTTATTGTTTTAATTTTCCAACTAAGGAAGCTTCTTGGCTTTAAATAACTTGCCAGTCATTACACAGCTAGGAAGGAAGGTGCTGGGATTAAAAGCCTTTTTTTTCCTGATTCTAAGTTTTCTGTTATTATTTACTACAAAAATAAGTCTTTCAATCAATTTCTATATTAGGGAGGAGACAAATATACCAACAGATGGTTAGAATACAAGTGTAAGTGCTATTCAGGTGGGATGCCTACTTAGATGTAGAGCGAGAGTTGTCAGGGCTATTTCCCAGAAGAGGTTGTCCTTGAGCTGAGTTTTGAAGAAGTTTCTACAAACATATTGGAATCCAGAGAATGATAAACCAGAATGCAGACTGAAAAACTTGGCTACACTTCAGAAAATATGCTGGAATAGGTTTGGTTTGTTTGTTGTTTTGTTTTTCTATTTATTTGTTTTTTTTTTTTTTTTTTTTTTGACATAGAGTCTCACTCTGTCATGCAGTCTGGAGTGCAGTGTCATGACCTTGCCTCACTGCAACCTCCACCTCCCAGGTTCAAGCAATTCTCCTGCCTCAGCTCCTTGAGTAGCTGGGATTACAGGCTCATGCCACCATGCTCAGCTAATTTGTGTATTTTTAGTTAGAGACGAGTTTTCACCATGTTGGTCAGGCTGGTCTCAAACTCCTGACCTTGTGATTCCCCCACCTGGGCCTCCCAAAGTGCTGGGATTACAGGCGTGAGCCACCGTGCCTAGCCAGGTTTGTGGGTTTTAGTGATTATCATAAGTTACTATGTACCAAATGGAAATAATTGACTGGCAAAGCTGTCAGTCTTACTGCACAATAAAATTATCTGGGTAAATGAACAGCATAAATGAACTTTGAAGACCTTATACTGGATAAAATAACCCAGTACACAAAGAGACAAACATTGCATAATTCTGCTTCTAAAAGGTACCTGCCATAGTCAAATTCATAGAGAGAGAAATTAGACTAGTGGTTGACAGGGGTTAGTAATTCTTTAACGGGTCCACGATTTCAGCTGGTAAAGTTGAAAAAGTTCTGGAGACAGATAGTAGTGCTGGTTGCGCAACAATGGGAATGTTCTTAAACGCCATTTAGCCCTATACTTAAAATGGTTAATATGGTACATTTTACATTAAGTATATTCTACAACAATTAAACAAATACAGTGATTTCTTGGAACCCACCCCATGACCTCTTGAATCAGGCTATCTAGTGATTTTATGGTTTGGAAACAACTGGCCCAGAACATTTTGACCAAAGATCTGTTATAAGAATCCGCAGAATTGAATTACATTAAAATGAAATGTGAAAGTTCATAGTTAGATATAGCATACTTTTAGAAGATGGTTTTAAAGACAACAGTTTTAGGATTTTTGTTGCTTTCATAGTTGATATTTGTATAGTGATTTAAATATATTCTGTTATGTTATTTTATGGCTGCTATCTGGTGTTGCTTGACCCAACTTATTATTTGAATGTTAGATGAAAACATTGAGTTTCAGTGAGCTAAAGTGTTGCCTATCTGTTACACATGCTGCTATAGTTAGAATGATAAGGAAGATGCCTTACTGATGAGAATATAACCCTTGTCTGAATGAGAATTACAGGGATAATGGAGAGAGTTCATAGATTTCTTTTTAAAATCATTTTAAAAATGTTATATTTGCTGCCACTATTAAATTAATTGTTCTGACTGAGACTCATTGAATGATTGAAGAGGTGTGGAAGAATGCACTTAAGTTTCCATGAGAAAAGGCATAAAGCTTTAAGGCTTAGGTAGAGCAGGGCAGTGTTTGGCTGTTGTTCTTAGCAAGAGCAGGACAGAACTGGATGATTAGTGAAGATGACAGAAGGTTCCTCTTTAGAGCTCTCTCCCTGAACTTTGCAGTTTCTTCTGAGTGTATTGTATCCCTTTCCTGGATCAGGAATCAGAAGAATGTGTGTTGCCCAACCCCTTCTAGAGCAAGAATCAGTTCCTTGGAATTGCTTGCCCACATGTTCCTGAGCTCACTGCCAGTATCTGCATGGGCCTGTTTCCCAGGCTTTTTCTTTTTGCTCTGTCATTTTCCCCACCCTATGTCTGAACATTGGCCAAAAGGCGACAGTTTCTGTGTGATTGGAGTGGACTAGTTGTGGTAGACAAAACTTGGTTGCACTAGGAACCCTGCTCTTGAAAATGTTATGGATGGATCTTTAGAGCAGTTTATTCAAATACAAATTGTTAAAATATGTTCCCTATATTGTTCTCTTTTTCCTTTTCCAAGCAGGTCATTAGGCTCTTTCCGTCTACTGGTCTTAGAGGTTTTGGTCAATACTAGAAGCATCTAGAAAATAAGACACCTCCTATGTATTTTTAAAGCCTAAATTCATTGGAAGAAAGTACTAAGAATCTGGAGTCAAATGGAGAAAGAGAAAGACCTTGGAGACATTTCCCTAAGAGTGCGCTTCTCTGCATGCAATTACCTAGAGGTTGACTTGAAGCACCAAAGGTCCCAGCCTGACAGAGGTTCCCTTTCTCCTCTGTGCACACAAAAGCAGAGAGCCATTGGACTCCAGGGTTCCCTTGTGACATGGATAGCAGGGAAGTTAACATTTTTGCTCCCCATCTTTTGGACATGACATGCTTCCTAGATTCAGGTATGACCTTGAGGAAGAGCTAAACAATGAATGTGATTTAATATCTTACTGAAAAAGAAAGGTCGATACTCCAAATCATATATATATGATTTAATTTTTAAAATGAAGAAAAAGGTATTTCCAGCCCTCTTTAGTCTAGACTGAGGTTCATATCTGATGTACTAGAAATTTGTTTTGATTACTGAAGATCTTAAATAATAATATCATTCAGAACATTTTGCATATACTGTATCATAATTGCAGTAGCTGCTGAAGTTTATTAAGCATTTATTATGTGCCAGGCACCTTCTTAATATGTTATACCTACTGTTTTTCTTGTGTTCACCACAACTCTATGCAGAAGGTGGTATCATCTTATTTTTAAGGTAAAGAATCTGAGTCCTGTTGTGGTGGCTCATGCCTATAATCCCAATACTTTGGGAGGTTGAAGCAGAATGATCACTTTAGGCAAGGTATACAAAACAAGCCTGGGTTTCATAGAGATACCCTGTCTCTTAAAAAAAAAGTAAAATATAGATTAACCAAGTGTGGTGAAATGTGCCTGTAGTCCTAGCTACTTGGGAGGCTAAGCTTAGGTGACAGAGCAAGACCCTGTCTCTTAAATTAAAAAAAAACAAACAAACTTGTAACATAGAGAGGTTACATAACTTGCCAAAAGCATAGTTAATAATTAGTAGCAGAGCCTGACTTAACCCGATTTCTTTTGATTCTAAAGCTTATATGCTTACCCAGCATGCAATTCTCTAGTATAAGGAGTTTAAACTTTTGTCACATAGATAATAAAAATACAGTGTATTTAGAATCTCTAGAGTGGTTAGTTTTAAGTATTTTTATGTGAAAAAAATTTGAATTCTCCTAATCTGGCAAGAGAATAGGCAGCTATTAATAGGTTGTGGCTGTTGTGTGATAAGGGCTAAATATTGCTAAAAGAAAATAAATCTGGCAGTGATGTATAAAGTAGATTGAAGTCAGATGTGGGACAAGACACTAACAGAAAAAAGATCAGTTATAAGACAATTGCATAATAGACTGAACCAGGTTAAATGCCAAATCAGGCCAAGCACAATGGCTCACGCCTGTAATCCCACCATTTAGGGAGGCCAAGGCGGGTGGATCACCTGAGGTCAGGAGTTCAAGACCAGCCTGGCCAACATGGTGAAACCCCATCTTTACTAAAAATGCAAAAGTTATCCAGGCGTGGTAACACATGCCTGTAATTGCAGATATTTGCTAGGCTGAGGTAGGAGAATCACTTGAAACCGAGAGGGCGAGGTTGTGAGCCAAGATCACACCATTGCACTCCGGCCTGGGCAACAAGAGTGAAACTCCATCTCAAAAAAAAAAAGCCAAATTTTCGAATTAAGGGAGAAAAGTATATTTGATGCAGAAAGTATCTGATAAGCTTGCTAACAGGAATAATTAGGTAGCTATAAGATTAAGGATCTTTTATCCTTCATCAATGCAGACTGACTTTTTTAGTAAGTCAGAGATTTCTGCTTTTATTCTTTTATTCTGTAAGGAAGTCACTGGCACAAAAATAAACAATACTTGTCAATGGTGGTGACACTAAATTTGATGCAGAACTGATTTCTTATAAGAGAATCAAGAGGCTACTCTTCTCCATATGCTACCCAAAGATAATTAATATAATTCCCTATGCTTCTCTCTAGGTAGAGGACATTGTTGAACTATTTGCAGATTTCTGTTTATTCAGATGCTTTGGCTTATAAAATATGGGCTACATCTGATATTTTTTGGTTGTATTTTAAAACTGTAACCTTTCGAAAATATCAAACCCTTTAATACTAAGTTAGAAAATAACTTGCTTGATCAATATTTTAAAATTAAATTGCTTTTATAGGTTTCTTTCAACTACAAGGGGCCATCCTTGTGTCTTTTTCGTTCCACGTTCAGTCTACTAAGAAATCATGCTGCTTCTACTTTCAAAATATAATAGAGCCCAGCTGCCCCTCACCTCCTCCTTTGCTTCTACCCTGTCCAGCCCTACATCCTCTGTCATGCAATAGCTACTCTTATCTGATCTAGTCCCCTTTTACCACTTTACAGTTTATTCTCCCTAAAGCTGGCAGAAGAAGTTTTTCATATGTGAGATATGTCACACCTAAGCTCAAAATCCTTCAGTGGCTCTACACTTCACCCAGATTAGAGCCAGGTTCTTACAATGATCTACAAGTCCCTTTGTGACCTGCCCCTACCCTTACCTCTTGATATCTATTAATCTTCCTCTTTTCCCCAGTTCAGTGAAATCTAGGCACTTTGATCTCTGCTGCTCCTGGATTCTACCAGCCACTTAAAAACCTTTGACTCACTCAGTTTGTTCTATCTGGATGCTCTTCCCCAGAATCCAGTTAGCTATCCCCATTACCTGTCTTAGGTTTCTGCTCAGATCTTACCTTCAAACTGAGGACATCCTGGTCACCATGTTTAATCTTTCCGCCTGCCCCCTTTCCGTTGTAATAACTGCTACCCTGTTCTACTTTAAATCATGTAAAATGTTGTAACCCTTATCTAATGTAACTCTATGATATAGATGTATATTTAAAATAGGTATAATATGCATTATTTATTATGTTTATTCTTTATTTTCTATTTCTTTGGTGAATCAGCTGAAATCTTTTCTTTGGTGCACTGACGCATCCTGAATGCCTAAAAACCATTTCTAGCTCATGATAGTTACTCAATAAGTTTTGATGAAAAACAAATTAATTAATTAAACAAGTTTTTCCAATATTAAAAAAAAAATTGGCCAGGCATAGTGGCTCATGCCTATAACTCCAACACTTTGGAAGACAAGGGAGGGACCAAATCAAAAAATAAAAACCAGTTTAAGTTTATAATTATACATCTCAGCACTTTGGGAGACTGAGGAAGGTAGATGACCGAGTCAGGAGTTCAAGACCAGCCTGGCCAACATGGTGAAACCCCCATGTCTACTAAATATACAAAACTTGACTGGGCTCATGCCTGTAATCCCAGCTACTCAGGAGGCTGAGGCAGGAGAATCTCTTGAACGTGGGAGGCAGAGGTTGCAGTGAGGCCAGATCCCACCACTGTACTCTAGCTTGGGTGACAGAGTGAGACTGTCTTAAAAAAGAAAAATTATACAAATTTCTCAATACCTAACTTGATAAAAGACTGGATTCTCATACTGATATGGTTTGGATATGTGGCCCCCTCCAAATTTCATGTTGAAATGTGATCCCCAGTGTTGGAGGTGGAGCTGAGTGGGAGGTGTTGGATCATGGGGCAGATCCCTCATGAGTGGGTTAGTGCCATGCCCTTGATGATGAATGAGTTCTCACTCTATTAATTCTCATGAGAGCTGATTGTTTAAAAGAGCCTGGCACCTCTCTCACTCCCTCTGTCACCATGCAATGTACCTGATCCTTTATTGTCTTCCACCATATTTGAAATTTCCTGAGGACTTCACCGAAAGCCAAGAAGATGCTGGTACTATGCTTGTACAGCCTGCAGAACCATGAGACCAAAGAAACCCCATTTCTTTGTAAATTACCCAGCCTTAGGTATTCCATTATAGCAATGCAGAGCAGACTAACAAACATATCTTCTTCTGCATTCAATCTATTGAATTTATGTGGTTTAGGTTGAAATATATGAAGAAAAAACCCCACATACTCCAGCTCACAGACCTCACAGACATATATAGTAGCAACCTCACAGACATATGTAGTAGCAAAAGGGAGGCTTACGTTAATGGCCTTTCAAGATAATGTGGACATTATCTTGAAATACTATCTTTTGTGATTTCATACTTCATCAACATCTAACAAGAGGCAGTTTCTTAAAGGTTAGTTGCTATATGGAATGTGAAACTATAGCAATAAACTTTTCATACTCTAATACAACATTAAAATCCATTGATCCACCTTTTATTTTGAATGAGTCATTTATCAATGTGTATTTTTTATAACATCATGCTTTGGTCATTTGTAAATTATTGGTTCACTGCGTTATGCAGAAATTTCAATATTAAAAAATCATATTTCTTAATATCAGTGTATCACTACTGATTTTATCAGAAAAAGTCTTCAAATGTTAGAAAGCTTTTATGCTCACAGTGGCAGATAAAAGTTTTCTGAAGTTTTAATTTTTGGTTGAAAGTTTGAATTTTATCAAGCAAAAACCACGGTCTGTTATTGCCCTTTAAGTGATGGGCTTAACTTTGCTCATTTTGAAGAAGAGTCTGCCAGAAACCATAATTTTTAAAATCATTTTCTAGTAAAAAATGATGTTCCATGAATAAAGTGGCTAACTTGGCTTGTAACTCCGATAGCCATTCAAATGATTTTCCTTGAGACAACTATCATACTTCAATATGCTATTTTGTCACACACACAATATCAAAAACAGGTATACAAAATTTAAAGATTTAAATTTAATAGAATTAATAACTTTTACTATTTCAGGAAGAATTCCATACTTTATAGTAAAACTGGCATGTTATTTATCTTTTCTCTGGTGATCATGTGGTGAATAAGAATATAGCAACTAGTATAGTTTGGTGTCACTGCCTTGGTTTGTTCTAAGAGCCACATTTGCTTTTGCACCATCAATGCAAATGTCAACACAGTCATTCCAGAATAAGCCTTAAGAGTCAAAAAGGTATTCAAGTCCATCTTTTAAAAAGTGATTCAACACCGAGTAGCACAGTTACCACTTATGTTTGTTGCCATGTATTCATGTAAATGTTAATTTGATGATTAGTTTGTTCTGGTACTAAAAGAATACAAACAAAACAACAAATTCAGCCATGTCTGTAGCTTCATTCATTTGTAAAGGAAAAGTACAATTGTGCAGACAGGAGCTGAACTCAATCTTTGTTTTGCAGCTAAGTCTTTAATTCTAGCAAGGCACCTTACCGTTTGAAAGAGGCAGTGCAATCATTTCTTTTACAAACTTTGCATCCAGCATGCATTTGGCAAAGCCAACTTTACAGGGTTTCATTTGTCTCTTAATTATTGCATGGTCTTCTCTAGTGAATCCAATATGGTAACTGACCTGTAAGACACTTAGCTGATTTTTAGTTTTAAGTTGAAAAGCTATCTAAAATAATTTTTGTCTTTTAGAAAATGCATTATGTCTACACTTTAAAAACTCAATTTCTTTTTCTTTGAAGTCTGAATGATTTGTTTCAAAATGGTGTCACAACTTAACTGGCATGATGATCTTTCCAAAAATGTTGTTGTGTAACATAATAAGGGAAATTATTATCTATATTGTGAGAGAAAGATAGCTTTTATCTTATTTCTATTTCTTATTTTTTTTTGAAAGAAAGAAAGAGAAAGAGAAAGGGAGAGAGAGAACAGGAGTCTTGCTCTATTGCCCAGGCTGTAATGCAATCTAAAAATAGGTATTAAAAACCTCTTTTATGCCAATAATTGTGCTTAACAGAGGAGACAGGAAAGAATAAGGGAAGAAAATAACAGTCAATCAATATTTCATTTAAGTCTGTGAAATGCTATGCAAATGCTGAAAAGTGATTTACTTCCAATTATGTGGTCACTTTCAAAATAGGTGTAATGTGATACTGAGAAAAATGTATTTTCTGTGGACCTGGGGTGAAGAAGTCTATTATACATATTCACTGAGTTTACTTGTTTCAGGTCTGAGTTTACTGAGTTCAAATCATAGATGTCCCTGTTAATCTTCTATCTCGTTGATCCATCAAATATTAACAATGTGATGTCAAAGTCTCCCGCTATTATTGTGCAGGAGTCCAAGTCTCTATAAGTCATTAAAAACTTGACTTATGTGTCTGGGTGCTCCTATATTGGGTGCATATATATTGATGATCATTGACTCCTGTTGTTGCATTGATCCTTTTACCATTATGTAATGTCCTTCTTTGTTTCTTTTAGTCTTTGTTATTATTAAAGTCTATTTTGTCAGAGATGAAAGTTACAACTCGTTTTTTTTTTTTCCCCTCTCCATTTGATTGGTAAGTCTTCTACCAACTCTTTGTTTTGAGTCTTTGTGTGTCCTTGCTTATGAGATGGATCTGGATACAGCTTACCGATGGGTTTTGACTTTTTATTCAATTTGCCTGCCTGTGTCTTTGATTGGGGCATTTAATCCATTTAAATTTAGGATTAATATTGATATTTGTGAGTTTAATACTGTCGTTTAATGCTAGCTGGCTATTTTGCCCATTAATTGATATAGATTCTTCATTATGAAGATACTTTTTACCTTTTGGTAAGGTTTTGGGATGACTGATACTGGTTGTTCCTTTCTATGTGTAATGCTTCTTTCAGAAGCTCTTGTAGAGCAAGGCCTGGTGGTGATGAAATCTCTGAGTGCTTGCTTGTTTGTGAAAAATTTTATTTTTCCTTCATTTATGAAGCTTAATTTGGCTGGATATGAGATTCTGGGTTGAAAATCCTTTTCTTTGAGGATATTGAATATTGACCCCCACTCTCTTCTAGTTTGTAGGGTTTCAGCTGAGAAATCTGCTGTAAGTCTGATAGGCTTCCCTATATGGATGACCTGACCTTTCTCTCTAGCTGCAGTTAGAATTTTCTCCTTTATTTCAACCCTGGTGAATCTAATGATTATATGTCTTGGGGTTGCTCTACTTGAGGAATATCTTCGTGGTGTTCTCTGTATTACCTGGAGTTGTGTATTGTCCTGTCTTACTAGGTTAGGAAAGTTTTTCTGAATAATATCCTGAAGAATATTTTCCAGCTTGGATTCCTTCTCTTCATGACATTCAGGTACACCTATCAAACGTAAATTAGGTCTTTTCACATAGTCCCATATTTCTTGGAGACTTTGCTCATTCATTTTTACTCTTTCTTCTCTAATCTTGTCTTCTTGTTTCATTTCATTAAGTTAGTCTTCGACCTCTGATATCCTTTCTTCTGCTTGATCAGTTTGACTGTTAAAACCTGTGCATACTTTGTGGTGTTCTAGTATTGTATTCTTCAGTTCTATTAATTCACTTATATTCCTCTCTATATTGTCTATTCTCGTTAGGATTTTGTCAAACCTTTTTTCAAGGTTCTTAGTTTCTTTGGATTGGGCTAGAACATGTTATTTTAACTCACAGAAGTTTCTTATTATCCACCTTCTGAAGCCTAATTCTGTTAATGGAACCAACTTGTTCTCCATCAGGCCTTGTTCCCTTGTTGATGAGGAACTGTGATCCCCTGTAGAGGGAGAAGCATTCTGATTTTGGGTATTCTCAGCCTTTTTAGGCTGGTTTCTTCCCATCATTGTAAATTTATCCACCTGTCATCTTTGTAATTCCTGACTTTCAAATTAGGCCTCTGAGTGGACGTCCAACTTGTTGATTCCCAGCGCTGGAATTGAGCAGCCCACTGCACCGGCTAAAACAGTGGCGTTAAGATTCGTGGTGTTTTTCTGCCCAGCAATCTCAGGTCTGGCTTCCTTCTTGAGTCCCCTTTTCAATCAGCTGAATAGGCTACTCTGCCTTCCCCGAGCTCCAAATGTTGACCAAAGGGGACCCAATTCCATTTACTCTGCACCAAGAACTGCTGTGCCACAAGAGTTGCGCTGGCAACCCATGGGCTCCTCTGCTGGGAATATCCTGGTCTGTGAGCATCAAAAATTTATCTGAAAGTTTGGTGTCCTCTCGTTCTCTGCACTTTCACCAGGAGCTACAATCCTGAGCTGCTCATAATCAGCCATCTTGGATCTCTCTCTCCCTTATTTGTATTTCTTATTTGCAGTGTTTCCAAATTTCTTTGGATTCTCTCTCTTTCATGAGTCAGGAACACTCTGATGTGACATTTCAAAAGATTTCACTGATACATAATAATAGCACATATTTATGGAATACATGGGCTATTTTTACACATTTTTATATTTTTCAAGTTTCTTTGGACTTGGAGATTGACTGCTGTGACCTGAGAATATGAGTCTTCTAATTAGCTAATAATAATCTAATAATTTGCTTTCAAGGCAAGTAATCTATTCTTAAGAAAAAGATAATATAATAAACTTTCTTTTATTAACTTAAGTACTACACAATTCCAAAATTATAAGATAAAATTTTAAAAGTTATGTTTTAAAAATATGTAAAACTGTATTGAAAAATAAGTTATCCAAATTTATTTATTTGCTGTTTTTCTACTCAGGCAAAGAGAAAACTTAGGATTTCCAAAGAATGATCTATTGGATGATGACAATAAGGTTACAGAGATTATAGCAGGTATAATGACTAGTAAGAGCACAGTAAAAGTCCTAATAGCATACTAATTTCTGTAAAAAGCATGCATATCATAGATCTACTACCTTAAAAATTTTAGGAGACCCAAGAACAAACAAATATGCGTTTCATTAGTCATCAAAGTGATAATATCATTCTTTCAGGTGATCTCTGGAGAACTCTACCAGAGAGTTCATGTGAAAGAATAAGTGTAAAAAGCAAACTCCTAACTTATGGAAATAGTTTTAAATTTTGAAGACCCATATAAAAGGGTCACAGTAAATCCCTGGGTTCCCAGACCACACTTTGAGAACTCCTGCTGCATGTAATTATGTTATTCTATATGTGCATCCAATTTTTGTTTTTATTGGCACATGCTTTAATAAAATTATTTGTTCTTAGGGTTTCCCCCTCCTCGTTATTGCTTTATGCAATAGCTTACCATAAATACAATTACTAAGATGAATGAAGAAAATGGGACATCTACTAATACAGCTGTCTTAACCTCTTCAAAATGTCAATGTATGGGCACAGGTAGGAGAATTATCATAAAATGAGACTAAAGTAGAATAATAGCCAAAAGCAGTGTTCAGATTTTGACTGGCCTTGATTTGAAAAGAAAACCTAATTAGTAAAGATACTTTTAGACAATAGGTAATATTTGAATATAGAATAAATATTACATGAGATTATAGATTTATAGTTAATTTTATTAGGTATGATAATGGTATTAAGGTTATTTAGGAGAATGTTTTTATTTTTAGGATACATATGTTGAAGTATTGAAATTGTTTCATATTGGCAACTTATTCTAAAATGTTTCATTCAAAAACATCTATATATTCATTAATCTATGTACACACATAGAAGAATACCTGGATTGAGAGTAGATTAATAAAAAATGATACATGTTAACAGTTGTGATTCTATGTGTTAGGGATAGAGGTGACCTTTATTACCAGACTTTCAATTTATTTGACATTCTTTATAATAAAATGTTTGGAAATAAATGAAGTCACTAAATGAAATGTTACTAATATTTATTTATTTCCAAATCACTGTCTATAAAAATAAAGTGTTGTTTTGAAAGGTATTTTTTAGTACATTCATTGAAAAGTGGCCGGGTGTGGTGGCTCACGCCTGTAATCCCAGCACTTTGGGAGGCCAAGGCGGGTGGATCACAAGGTCAAGAGATTGAGACCATCCTGGCCAACATGGTGAAACCCTGTCTCTACTAAAAATGCAAAAAAATTAGCTGAGCGTGGTGTCACTTACCTGTCGTCTCAGCTATTTGGGAGGCTGAGGCAGGAGAATTGCTTGAACCCGGGAGGCAGAGGTTGCAGTGAACCGAGGTCGCCACTGCACTCCAGCCTGGTGCCTGGTGACTGAGTGAGACTCTGTTTAAAAAAAAAAGAAAGAAAGAAAAAGAAAAGAAAAGTCTATAGCTCCATGAGTAAGCGATAAGCATGGCTATTTGATAAGGTTGTTGTAAAAATGAAATTTATATTATCTATAAAATCCTTAGCTCAGTACCTGGCAAATAGAAACTACTCAAATCTCTTCATTTATTGTCATTACAAATTCGAATTTCTACATTCAATTAGAAAAACCAATGGAAAAGCACCACACATTAAATCATCTCTATTATATTACATTCTAGTGCCTTCTGTAACTTCAGGCCTATTGCAAGTCCTTAGGGAAGCAAAACGTTTTAATGCCTTTGTAAGAATTACTCATAATTAGCATGTAAATTGTTAGAATAATTTTTTTTTTACATAACTGAAAATATTCTCCTCTAATGTTTAAATATTTTATCTGGACGTTTGTCCTTGCAATTATTTTGCCTTCAGTTTTCTGAAGCATAGACAACTTTATTTTGAATTATTATATATATATATATATAATTTAGTGGAGTCTAAATTGATGTATTTTGATGTATTAGAGAAAACTAAACTAATATATCTCATGGGTAGAATTTCAAACTATAAACATTTTCAATAGTTTTGTTCCTAGTTTGTAAGCCACTGGTAGACCAGTCATTCTTAAAAAGCAAATTAATTATGAGACAGAATTTATCTAGCATTTGAAGAATATAAATTTTAGGATCTTAAAGATGGCTAGAAAAGTGTTTTCACAATAATTTATAAAAGTGAAGTCACTTATTTTTCCTGTTAAATGATTTTCTTTTTCTGAATTCCAGAAGTTCTTCCATTATAATTGGTAATATTTTAGAGTGTTTCTTCTTAAAAATCATTCTTAATTTTTATTAGCAATAAATGCTGCTCAGTGTTTTGAGGCATTTAAAAAGGAATTTTAAATTGTAAAAGACTATACATTTAAAATGCCCTCCTAAAACCTGCTGCTTTTGTTTTTACTTAATGCATTATATAGTCTAGTAAATTTCTTCTCTTGCATAAGAACTCTCATGGAAATGAAAATACTGTAGTATGGCTAGAGATAGCCAAAGCCTGAAGTAAAATAAGAGGCATAGTATAATAGGAATAGGCTTGTCTAAAGAAGGAAGCCAATTATAATAAAATGAGAAAAACCTCAGTTGTAGTTTGTATTTTCCACAAATATCTAATGGAATAGAAGCACTCTATTCATCTCAGAAGAAATTGAAATATAGCTCATTAAAAGAACAAGGAAGGACTAAATTTTTCAACCTACATAACTCATGGAAACAGCTTCCTCTATCTCCTTCTGTCTTTCTGTGATATGGTCCATCCAGCTGCTGAAATAGACTGCCTTCTGGAAATTAAACCCCACATGGGTCAGACCATAGCAGTAAATCTGGTGCAACAGATGGTCCTGGGCGAATTGTTACACCTCTGCATAAAACCTTGGGATTTCATTAATAAGATTTACCCTAAATAATGGAAATCAGAATGACAAATTAACAGCAAAACTTTCATGCTTTTACCAAAAGAGCATATTATTGTTTCTTTTATTGTATAATTCTAAGCAAGCTAAAATTATGCTGTATGTCAAATATCAGGAATACACCTATATATGCACTCAGTTATAGCCGCTTCTCCGCTCAGACATTAAGCTGTGATTAATTAAGACCATAGTTCCACATCCCAGTAAGATTTTCCAGTGAAATTTCAGGAATTACATGTTGATAAGCTTTTGTTTTTAAAAATTTAAAGTTATTATAATTTCACATAAAGTAAGTTTTATTGGTTTGTGCATTTGACATCATTTATTATTTTTATTTGTTGTTTCATAGGGAGAAATAAGACAACATTGTTCAATGACAGTACTATGAGTATGGATCCTTGTTCTACCTTTCAGATCTAATCACTGTGTTTTGAAGCATTCACAATTCCATGCTTTCATAACCACATTTGTTATTTATAAATAGCTGAAAATACAGGGGGCTGAAAAAGACAGATTGTGTTCTATATTTGTATGGATTTTTAATTCTAGCAGAGAAGACATACAATAACAAATATCCAGGCCAGGCACAGTGGCTCACACCTGTAATCCCAGCACTTTGGGAGGCCAAGGTGGGAGGATCACGGGGTCAAAAGATTGAGACCATCCTGGCCAATGTAGTGAAACCTTGTGTCTACTAAAAATAGAAAAATTATCTGGGAGTGGTGGCGTTTACATGTAGTCCCAGCTACTCAAAAGGCTGAGGCAGGAGAATCGCTTGAACCCAGAAAGTGGAGGTTGCATTGGGCCGAGTTTGTACCACTGCACTCCAGCCTGGTGACAGAGTGAGTCTCCATCTCAAAAAAGAAACAAACAAAAAACCCCAAATATCCAATTAGTTATCTAATTACACTTGTAGGAAGGGATTAAAGAGCTCATGATAGGAGAACTTGACCTAGCTGGAGAGGGGTTGAGAGAGTGGGAAGCTTTCCAAATTTGTTAAGTGAATGCTTGCAGATCTGAATGCATCATCAATCAACCTCTGTCTTGAATAATGCGTAGGAGTTAGCCTAGAGAAAGGTTTGTGTATGGAGGGAGACCTGGAAAGGGAAATAGAGATTGAAGGAATCTAGTGACAGCAGACTAACAAAGGAGAGAGTGGTTTTCTCCTAATTGTAAGTTGAGGGACCTATCAACAAAAAGAGTCAAACTCTGTAAAGTATTTGAAGAGATTTATTCTGAGCCAAATGTGAGGACTGAAAACATGTGCCCAAGGTGGTTATAGCTTGATTTTATACATTTTAGGGGGGAAGTTACAAAAGTAACAGGCAGACATCCATCAGTACATATAAGGTATACATTGGTTTGGCCTGGAAAGGCAGGACGCTCAAAGTGGGATCTTCTAGGTAATAGGTGGATTAGAAGATTTTCTGATTGGCAATTGGTTGTATGAGTTGAGTTATTAGCTGAAAACCCAGATTCAATAAAGGAGTTTCTGGATTAGGATAAGGGATTGTGGTGACGAAGGTTCTTATTATGCAGATGTGCCTCCAGGTAGCCGGCTTCAGAATTCTTATTAGACCTAAAAAGATGTCAGATTCTTAGTTAATTCTCTTCTAGATTAGGAAAAGACCTGGAAAACAAAGGAGATATTGTATAGAATGTAGATTTTTCCCACAAGAGATAGCTCTGCAGGAGAGAAATACGTTTCAAAATACGTCAAAGGAATATATTTTGGGGTAAAATACTTCCATTTCTTTCAGGGTATGCTATCTGTCATGTAATTCTATACTAGAGTCAGGTTGAAATTTGGTATCTTATTTCTACAAAGAGTCTGTTTTGTCAGTCTTAAGATTTCTGTTTTAATGTTAATTCTAGAAAGTGTGACTGAATTCCAAAGTGAGGAGGGTATAATGAGGCATGTCCCATCTCTTCCTTCCCATCATGGCCTGAACTAGTTTTTCAGGTTGACTTTGGAATGCCCTTGGCCAAGAGGGGCATCCACTCAGTTGACTGGCAGGCTTATAATTTTCTATTTGGTTTATACATCCATGGTGACACAGGTAAATATAATAGTGGTTTCGACTCAGTCTGTCCAACCTCTGAGTTTTTTTTTTTCATACTCCATGCCTTTTCCCTGTTAGACCTCAAACCATGCTTAAATGATTGCTTTGATCTTCATTGGCAGCTTTTCTTTTTTTTTTTTTTTTTTTTTTTAGGTTGTGTAGCTAATGTATTTTTTTTTTTTTGCAGATTTTTTTGTCATAAAATAGTTTTGTATTTTAATTTAGATTTATGGTCATTTTATTACTTATGAAAGTAAGTTGCTATTCATGTGTTTAGCATTATTCTGTTTTTCTTTTTTTCAGCGTTCCAACATTCCAGAGCCTTCCTGAAGAGATCCTTAGCAAGCTTGCTGATGTCCTTGAAGAGGTAATTGTTTTTAGTCTCTGAACTTTTTGAGATGGGACCCAGCCTGCTTGGCTGGCCTGTTTCACAGATGTCCAATGAGGAATCACAAACTGCAAAGACATTTAAAGTTCTTTTTTAAGTTCTGGGATAAGCTATGTATTTGACTTCATATAGAAAGCAGCTTAGCACGTCTGACATTTATACACAGAAATGTGCAAATCAACCTAATTACAGAGTGAGACAAACTTTTTGTTGTGGTAAATACCATGTTACTTTGACTTACAAGAATAGGAATTGGCATATTTCTCTTATTTTAACTAGTGTAAAGTAAAATTATAGTTATTGCCACTCTGAAGCTTCAGATTAGCAAATTTGCAACAGGAATTAGTAGTTGGGTACACATTTCATTACTATATAAGCATATTTGATACAAATAATTTTATGCTTGAAAGTAAAACATCACTTTTAGTTGTTTTTCTCCAAACCTATAAAGCTATAGTCTTAAGAAAGAGGAGAAACAATGCACATTAGTCTATCCTTCTGTATACGGGACTTCATAACAGCAGCAGCAGGAGGAAGTTTTTCCATACAAACTGATGAGCTTTATATGGAATGTAGTCTAAAGTTGTTCTCCTAAAGGTATTGGGCATGGAAGTTTTGTTTCAGGTCGAAAAGATTAAAAAATTACCTTTTCCTGTTTGCTGAGGAAATAGAGATGCATTGGTGGTATGGGAAAGTTCAGACTTTTTCTCTTAAGTTTCAAGTCTAAGTCTTTTGGAATGAATTGACAATAGCAAGATTAACAGAAGAAAGTGTCATACAGGAATAGTGTATGGGGAGGTCATCATGGCAGAATTGGAGGGTGAGGTCAGAAAAAGGTGTGTCGAGAGTGCTATAGGAGCAGGCAAGTAATGGAAGGCCACTTAGGACATGGCAATTAATTTATTTTTACTTAGAGTGAGGTAGAAGCCATTGGATGGCTCTAAGTACAGCAATGAAATTATTTGACTTAGATTTTTAACAAAATTGTGTGGCTGCTGTGTTAAAAAAATAAAGAGGCTGCTGCAATAATCCAGGGAGTAATAATGGTGACTTTGTTCACTGTGGGAGAAGGAGATTGAAAAATAGTCAGATTGTGAGTATATTTTGAAGGTAAAGCTGAAAAGCTTTACTGTTGCAGTGAACTTGTAAAATGAAAGAATGAGAGGAATCAAGGAGAAACTCTGAGGTTTCTGCTTTAACTAACTAGAAGGATGAAGTTGTCATTTTTTGTTTATTTACTTTGAGATGGAGTTTTGCACTGTCACCAGGCTGCAGTGCAGTGGCTGGATCTTGGCTCACTGCAACCTCCACCTCCCAGGTTCAAGTGATTCTTCTGCCTCAGCCTCCCAAGTAGCTGGGACTACAGGTGCATGCTACCATGTCCAGCTAATTTTTGTAGTTTTAGTAGAGACAGGATGGTCTCCATCTCCTGACCTCATGATCCACCCTCCTCAGCCTTCCAAAGTGCTGGGATTACAGGCATGAGCCACAGTGCCCGGCTGGAGTTGTTATTAATTAACATGAAGAAGCCTGGAAGAGCAGTACATTGAGGTGGAGAGATAAGAAGCTCAGGGAGAGAGGATGGGGTAAAATTGAAGCTTAGAGATCTTTGGCAGGTAGATGGTTTGTTGTAGCATTTTTTATGTGGGGGGAGCTGTTGGCTATCTGAATATCATTCTGTGGAACCAAATGTGGATGAATACAAGGCAGAATCCTGACGGAGAGTGCACCCAACAATTATTATAAAACCATGAATGGTTCTCAAAAACATCATGCTGAGAGAAAAACTTAAAACAAACAAGAGATAGTTATTAAAACATCATTTACATATATGAAAATATATGAGCACAAAAATACATTTTGCTGAGACTCATGACAAACAAAATAAGGAAATGGGATACATGTGAACAGTGACCTATAACAGAAAAGGGAAGGGAGATCTACAGGGATAAAAGGGAATGAATGAAATAATGAAAATGAATGAATGAGGAGGAATCCATAGAGTAAAGCCTTGACTGATTCTTCACATTTCTACTTTAAGAGACTGAGGAATGAAGAGAAACCAGGAAAGCCTGTGGAAGTAAAAGGAAAATCAGGAACATTTTGCATGTTATAATCCAAGAGGAGAAAATAGCTTAGAGAAGAGTCAGCAAAACTTGGATTTTAATTTAGGTGAAAAGATAAGGAGAGAAATGGGGTCAGCAGGTAGGAATGGGAAAGTCAGGTTGAGAGAAACACAGAAAATATTATTGAAGCGGGAGACAGAGAGGTTTGCCTATATAGCCCCTTGAGTAAGCACAAAAGCATAGGCCCTCTAGTGCCTCTAGAAACAGGGAAGATAGACAATCTGGATGCGCACGCAGATAGGAGGATTGATGTAGTGGCTGGAGCTGTGGAAAGCCTGTTCTGATATATTCTATTTTCATAGTGATACAGAAAGCAAGGTGACCAAATGAGACTGAGGATAAGGTAGAGGTACAAATGGTTTGAGGAAGAAGGTATGAGAAAAATGGAAAAGTAAATGGACTATGGAAAGTCAGTATGATTGCTGGGCATCACTAAGGCCCTGCTTGATGTTGGCAATCCCAAATCTAAGTTAAACAGGCAATTAAGCATTTTTCAAGACTATTGCAATAGGGGAAGGAGATTCAACTCCATGGAACAAAAGGTAGAAGAGCTTTTAAGCACTGGGGTGAGCTAGTGGAAAGTCCTATAGCAGAACTCCAGTGGGGGAACTCCAGGAGGGAGGCAGTTGTTCATTAAGATTAGGTCATCTGTGTTTGCTATTCACCTCCTATGGAAGTGAGGTTCCCATCCTCCCAAGAGACTGAGGGAAAAGGAACCTGTCTCCTTCTAAGATTGCAATTCAAAGGGATGGCTCTAGGGTCTTTGAGAAAGACATTCCTGGGTTGTGAAATCAACTGGGAGAAGATTTCCATCTCAAAGAGGCAGATAAAGAATTTTCAGCCTGCAAGGTGGCTCAAGCCTGGAATCCCAGCACTTTGGGAGGCCCAGGCCAGTGGATCACGAGGTCAAGAGATCGAGACCATACTGGTCAACATGGTGAAACCCCATCTCTACTAAAAATACAACAAATTAGCTGGGCATGGTGGTGCGTGCCTGTAATCCCAGCTACTCAGGAGGCTGAGGCAGGAGAATTGCCTGAACCCAGGAGGCGGAGATTGTGGTGAGCCGAGATTGTGCCATTGCACTCCAGCCTGGGTAACAAAAGCGAAACTGTGTCTCAAAAAAAAAAAGAATTCTAAGTTGAAAGTTTTTAAAAATAGTGCTCCAAGTAAAGGGAAATCAGTAGCTTTGAGTCAGGAAGCTGACTGAACTAAAGTTTAGTCAAAAGTTTAGTCAAACTGAGAATATTTAGCCCTCTTGGGCACGAGAACACTTGATTACGTGTCCGTTTTTTAGCCTCATTCATTTGCCTGGATTAACTTTCCAGGTAGGTATAGAATTGAATTTAACCAAGATTGTTCTTTTGCCTAGAGAAGATGGGTGATTGACAGAGGGAATGCGGAGTTTGAGTGTGCATATGGAGAGTGATTTTAGTGATAGACTTTGGAATTTAAACAGGGCAAGGAGGGAAGGAGCACCAGATGGGAAGTAGCCAGTGAGAGGTGGTAGAATCAATGACTTTTAGTCTCCTGACGTTAAAGAATTTCTGGAGTAGGGTATAGTGAAAAGGCTTTTGTCTCTAGGTACTGACTATACCAGTAATTCTGTGATCCATATACATATTCTTAGCTGGTGGCTTATTGAAGTCAGCTTTGCTGTGACTTACTGGTCTCCTTCATCTATGTGAAAATAAAGTGAAGCAGAACATTGTCACATTTGACTCTTATGTTCAAGTATGAAAAATTTATGAGAAAAGGTACTGGCTGTATTTCTCCCTGAATGTGCTGACCTGTAACCTCTGTAAATATAAAACTACTTTTCCCAGTTGGTCTTTTGCCTTTTGCTTTTTTTATTGAATACACTGAAGATCTCTCTGGTGACACTGTGTGTTGTTGGTTTTAAATTGAACTAAAGCACAAATTTATTAGCCCCAATCAACCTCCTAAAAAAAAAACCCAGCAAAACAAAGACCTCATGAAATTCTTTAATCACTGTCTTTCTTTTCCACAGCTGTGAAAATATTTGTTATTTTGTGTAACAAAAGCCATAGCTCTATAAATAATTCTGACCAAAAAAATAAATATTTTAGTATTTTATGTCAGATTTTCTAATCAGAAGATGCCTTAATTTATGTTTGGATTGTGTGAGCCATGGTACCAATGTTGAATTAAAATGGAAGCAGATGATTAAGTACTCATATATTTGTTTTCAAAATATAAAAATGAAGTAAATACACAAAACACAAACTAGTCATGTAAATATAGTATTCAGTACAAACAAAATATTTAACTCAAGTTAAACAGGCACAATGAAAAACGAAATTATGTATCAGATAAAGTGAAGCAAATTTGGGAGAGCAGAAGCAATACTGAAGTCACATAACATTAAGGGGAAATGTGCTTGCATAATAATTGAACTGTCATTCTACAAATAGCCACAGGAAGATGAAAGAACCCCAGATTATTTTGAAAGGAAAGCAATACCATTATAGCCTTCATCAAAGGAGTTTACAGCTTTGTCTGTTTGACAAGTATTTATGGCACACCTGCCCTGTGCCAGGAATTGTTTCAGACCCTGGGATTCAGGACTCTGCTCTCCCATAGCATGTGTTTCAATGAGGGATACTATGATAAGGAAAAAAGGAGAATAATATCAAGTGAGAAGGCTACTTCTGTAGTTACTAAGGGAAGAACTCTCTGAGGAGGTGATATTTAAACCAAGATCTGAATGAACGTATGGAGAGCCATGTGCATCTGGCGGAGGAAAGAGCAGGCACACCATTTTAACGTAGGAATGAGGTTGCTGTCCTTAAGGAACAGAAGGAATATTTGTGGATGGTTGTAGTGAGGTGAGAGGAGGCTACAGAAAATTAAGCAGGACCAAGTTGCAGAGGGTTCTGTCAGTCATGATGAAGAATCTGGTTTTTATTCTAAATGTAATGGGGAGATTATTAGGTTGTAAGTAAGTAGTAAAGAGACAATGACATAATCCAAGTTATGTTTTAATAACATCTCTCTGACTATTGTGAGAAGAATGGATTACTGAGGGACAGGCCAGTTAGAGGGCTACTGCAGAATAACTCAGGTGAAGGTGAATGGTTTGCATGTGTACTTATTTCTTATCGACTGTTCGTTCTGAGTATTCATTGTGGAACCATACTTGCAGCATAAGAGAAAAAAATTTAAAAGTAAATTTAGAAAGACAGACTGAGAGAAGTAAAGTATAACCAGATACAGTGTTGAACATAATGATATTGAAAGTGATTTGGATAGATAAATGTGACAAGAAGGCAAGGGTACAACACTGGGGAATCCTGTTCTGAAAATGAAAAAATTAAAATTAAAGGCTTTAGGAGTGATTTCTGCCATTGCCCACCCCAACCCCCAGCCACCCGCTTCTGAAATTTCTAGCATAAATATAGCCACTTGCGAGTGTCTCCCCACAAGATTAAAGTACAGGAATGCATCTCTTTATTCTTGTTGTTTGTTCATTGTCATTATTATTCTTTAAAAAATTCAACTTCTATTTTATTTTATTATTATTACCTTTTTGAGACAAAGTCTCACTCTGTTGTCCAGGCTGGAGTGCAGTGGTGTGATCTCAGCTCACTGCTCACTGCAACCTTTGTATCCCAGTTTCAAACAATTTTTGTGCCTCAGCCTTCCAAATAGCTGGGATTATTGGAGTGTGCCTCGATACCTACCTAATTTTTGTATTTTTAGTAGAGACAGGGTTTCACCGTATTGGCCAGGCTGGTCTCGAACTCCTGACCTCAGGTGATCTGCCCGACTTGGCCTCCCAAAGCGCTGGGATTCTAGGCGTGAGCCACCTCACCCACCTAACTTCTATTTCAGATACAGGCATACATGTACAGGTTTGTTACACGAGGATATTGCGTGATGCTGAGCTTTGGGGTATGCATCTCGTCACCCAGGTAGTTAGTTTAAGTATCCAAAAGGTACATTTTTAACCCCCACTCCCTAGCCCTTCTAGTAGTCCACAGTGCCTGTTGTTCTAATTTTTATGTCCATGTGCACTCAGTGTTTAGCTATCATTTGTAAGTGAGAACATGTAGTAACTTAGTGTATGTTTTTCTCTTTGTATAATATACTAGAACAATTTCCTTTGTATAGTGAATCTCTCACTCCTTTTTCAAGAACAAAAGTTTTCTCTAGTCCCTTTGAAAAGTTGTGTATACTTACAGATATAAAGAGTTTTTGGTAAAAACCTATCCAGACCAAACACAGTAATCTCAATCCCAGGCTGTGTTTTGAAAGACCTGTTCAAGTAATTTACTTGACTCTCTAAGTGTTCACTGTTATTGTCACTACAGTATACTCTGCTTATCCCATATTTGACTCAAATTGAGACAATAAGTATTAGAGATTATTTCAGGAACTCAGATTTATTTTGCTAGATAGCCATTTTTATTTTGTAAAATAGAGGTTTTAGGTGCAAGTATGGAACAGAAAACTCTGACTTTATAAACTGGTTGCATTAGTCTCTATACCATCCCATATAGTACTGTGAAAATATATATTTGAATTATTTGAGTCTATTCTGAGAGTCTAGGAGGTAGTACTTGGGGGAAAAGGAAAACATCGTGAAATTATAAAATAGGATCCAATCTCCTCTTTCTTACTATAACAAGCTAACTCATTTTCTTTCTTTTGTATACTAAGATAAGTCTCTATACATGAATTACATTTTTCAAATGGATTGAAGAACCCCTAACTAATCTCCAGCTAGGAAGTAGTTCCCTTCAATTATTGCCTACCCAATCACAATGGAGAAATGTCAGTGAAAAAAAAAAATTAGCTAGTTTTTTTTTTTTGAGACGGAGTTTCACTCGTTACCCAGGCTGGAGTGCAATGGCGTGATCTCGGCTCACCACAACCTCCGCCTCCTGGGTTCAGGCAATTCTCCTGCCTCAGCCTCCTGAGTAGCTGGGATTACAGGCTTGAGCCACCGCACCCAGTCAATTTGCTAGTTTTTATCTAAATGTTGGGATTATGATGACATACTTAAAGCAGCAAACAAAAAGTTTTTTTTCCCATAGAGAAAAGTAGCAAAGATTAACCTAATATATCACAAAAAGTACTTAAAGGTCCACTGGAATCAGAGATTATACATTCATAAATGGGAGAGTAAAAGTCTAGATACCTTGAGGAAAACTGAACTTTATTGAAAACTCCAAATTGGAGAGCCATATTAAATCAACAAATTTACTTTTTACCAGCTGGTGTGAGTCCTGTTCCTTTATCTATGTGAAGAGAAGTGGGACGTGGAGGCTATGTTTAGATCTCCTGATTTTTAGGTAAAAAAACAAAGTATATCAGAACCACTTCTTTGCTTGCATTAAAGTCAATTTCATGTCCAATTTTCCCATGAAAACATTTGATGAGATTTTCTTGGAATAAAAGACTTGTGTTTCACTAACTTTTTAAGAATTCTCTATCTTTGATCCTGTAATTTTACATGATTGGATCTGGGAAACATTTCAGCCCAACTTATGAGTTGTTCTGATTTGTGTCCCTGGATGTTTATACTTATATGGCACTGACAAGGTCTTAGACAAATAACATTTCTTACTTATTAAATGATTAATTGGGACATTATAAGAAAGTTTAGTTTTTAAAAAGGACAAAAAATAGTCAAAGAGAGAAAACAGATGACAACTCACCCTTGCTTAATGATATAGTAGGAAGCACATATTAGATTATACATTCCAAGGACCCTCTTGGGATAAAGAGGTTGGTGTAACTAACTTTCACTTGCTGCCAGGTCCAGCAGGCTGATTAAATATTTAGTTGTTTTGGCTGTGCAGCCGTTCCTCAGTTTTACTGTCTTGTGTTGTTATCATCCCAGACTCCTTTGCATTCTCTCCAATTGTGAGTAATGCAGAGAGAAGTCCTGCCTTAGGTGGAGTTATTGGAGTGCTGGGAAGCTCTCTCTTTTATCATTCTAAATAGGCCTAGACTCTTCAGGAAAGACACTGATAAGGTAGATGGCAACATTATTAGTTCTCTTTGAAATCCATTGTTCATAACTAAACTTTTTCTTCCCTTCCTTCAGGTTTGGCTCTTGCTATTCAAAGCCTAGCTGGAAGAGATTTCAAGTTCCTGTTCTTTCTCAATTGCTTTGGCCTAACATACTCTGAAGTTGGAAACTTAACTGCCTCTTTTATTCTCCCTCATTTCACTTGTGTCTTCCATTTTCTGCTTTTGAGGGAGAATGAGGTGGAGTGTGTGTGTGTCTGTGTGTGTGTGTGTGTGTGTGTGTGTGTGTGTGTATTAGTAGTATAGAAAATGGGGAGGATAAAAAGAGGAGAGCTTAAAAAGTAAAGACAAAACCCTCAGTTCAGTATTAATATATCCACATCTTATTTACAAAGCAAATAGGGAATGAGAGAAAATATTTGCTAATTATATGTGCTATAAGGGACTTGAATACACAATTTTTACAAAACATAACTTAATAATAAAAAAGATGAATAATTAATAAGATGAGCAAAGGACTTGAATAGACCTTTCCCTGAAGAAGATATACAAAAGTCCTATAAGGACACAAAAAGTTTCTTGACATTATTAGTCATTAGGGAAATGCAAGTCAAAATCATGGTTAACATACTACTACACATCCACCATAATGACTAGAATAAAAATAACAGACAATAACAGATATTGGCAAGGATGTAGAGAAATTAGAACCTTCACACATAGCTGGTGAGATTGTAAAATGGTATGCCTTCTTTGGAAAATAGTTTGGCAACTCCTCAAAATGTTAAACATGGGGTTACTGTATTGTCAGAGGTGTATGAACCAGACCAACTCCATCTTGAATAGAGGCTGGGTAAAATAGGACTGAAACCTACTGGGCTGCAATTCCATAAAATTGAGGCATTCTAAGTCACGGAATAAGAGAGAATGTCAACACAAGATACAGGTCATAGAGACCTTGCTAATAAAACAGGTTGAAGTGAACCAGCCAGCTAAAACCCACCAAAAAAAAATGGTGACCAGAGTGACCTCTAGTTGTCCTCACTGCTATACTTTCACCAGCACCAAGACAGTTTACAAATGCCATGGCAACATCAAGAAGTTACCCTAAATGGTCTAAAAAGGGGAGGCATGAATAATCCATGCCTTGCTTAACATATAATCAAGAAATAACCATTAATATGGGCAACCAGCAGCCCTTGGGGCTGCTCTGACTATGGAGTAGCCATTCTTTATTCCTTTACTTTCCTAATAAACTTGTTTTTACTTTACTCTGTGGACTTGCCCTGAATTCTTTCTTGTGTGATATCCAAGAACCCTCACTTAGGGTCTGGATTAGGATCCCTTTCTTGAAACTGTGTAACCTAGCAATTTCACTCCTAGGTATGTACACAAGAGAATTGGAAAGACATGTCCATACAAAAACTTATACACAAAGGTTGATGAATTCATGACATTCAAAAAGTACAAACAACCAAAAGGGTCATCAGCTGATGGATGTA
This sequence comes from Callithrix jacchus, assembly GCF_049354715.1. NCBI lineage: Eukaryota > Metazoa > Chordata > Mammalia > Primates > Cebidae > Callithrix > Callithrix jacchus. The sequence goes on along the minus strand of NC_133513.1, from coordinate 78,324,841 downwards.
TAAATAGAATGTGGTATATTTATACAATAAAATCTTACTTGACTTTAAAAGCACTTGATACATGTTACAACATGGATGGCTTTGAAAGCATTATGTTAACTAAAAATGAAAGTAAAATGCCACATATTACGTGATTTCATTTATATGAAGTATACAAAACAGACGAATCGGTATATAAATAAAGTAGATTAGTACTTGCTAGGGCGGGGGAGGCCAGCGGAGAAGTTGAGTGACTATTAAGAGTGGGGATTTCTTTTTAGAAAACTTTTTTAAAAAACATAATAATAATACCTACCTCATAGAACTGTTTCTATTTTACTTTTAAACATAACTTTTTAAAAAAAAAATCCAAAATTAGATGCTGACAATGGTTGTGCAATGCTGAATATACCAAAACCATTGAATTTACTCTTTATATGGGTGAAGTTTATAATATGTGAATTTTATCTCACTAAAACTGTTTTTAAAAAACAGTTTGATTTCAGTTGTGATAATTTCAATGAAGGAAAGTTTGGGGCTTATCAGAAGAATGTGTTCTTGGGTATCTCATTTGACGTGACAGCCATATACATATCATGATGCAAAGTATAGTAGAAAATTTTAATTATTAACAAAAATCATACATGTTTTAAAAGTGGCCATGTAAAAGAGATTTCGTAGGGATGTTGTAGATATACACATTGATTTAGTGATTGAACAGTATTAACTTTTTAGCATCTGAGATTCTGTATTTCATTCTCAACACAGATCTTTCTAGTTCTAAGCCTCAATTATTTTTATTTCTCTCCCTTTAGAGAAGTTCCTCCCTCATATTTCCTAAGTCAATTCAGCCATCATTATATAGAAAAAAATGCTTATTCATTGCTTTAAATTGGTCTCTAGTTAAGTGAACATAATTTAAGATACAAATTTCTTGAAAGCAAAACTTCATTCCTTTCACTGGGTTCCTATTAGCATTTGATTAAGACAACAGTAATGCCTTCCACTTATTGATTCAAACTCTGTGCCAGTCTAAGGCCATCTGTCTAATCCCATCTGAGTAATAGCAATAATACTATTATTATTATTCCTAGTCCCAATGTACAAGTGGGAGAACTGGGCCTTAGATAACACAGCAGATTAAATGGGGAGGTATTTTACCCTAGGCAATCTGACACTGGAATCAGTACCTTTTAGTACTATATTGTATCTTGAAAATTTGTGGAATGGATGAAAAAAAAATTCTCCCACCCCTGACTCTTTCTTATAAATAGATGGTGCTTCCTTCTGAAAAGGACTTGATTTTTTTTTTTTTTTTCTGGGAGTAATTAGGTTTTTTCAGTCAGCATTTTAAATTTATTATGACAGGGATCCATTTTATGCGTTCTACAAGACCCGAAACAAAGCCTTTCTAGCCATTTTATTGCCAGAATATGCATGCTTTGCTCCATGCTGCTTGTGATTCATTAAAATGTATGTGCTCTGCAAATAGGAAACCAATCTGCAATAAATCAGCTTTCTAGAAAACATTCACGGAAAGTGTTCGAAATGGTTGCTGTGTAAGAATACACAAACCTGCTTGGTATTTGTGTGATTTGCTGTCATTTACGGGGTTTGTAAACAAATAGTGGATTTGTGTGAAACTGTAAATTAGTGGCCTGCCTTCAGCATGTGTGTGAGATCTGCCTACAAAATGCCATTTGATAGCATCTGAGCAGATCATGATGAGCTCTGAATTCCTTTTATAGGGACAAGCAATGAACGCTGGTCTGAATTAGATAAATTGCCCTGACTAAAAGTGACCCAAGATTTTCAACGTTTTTTTTTTTTATCTAAGACATATTTGTAGCTGCCAAAAAAACCTAGCTCAGGGGTTTGTACACAGTTCTCACCTAAGACATAAATCAATGAAGAATAGAAGCCTACTCTTGCTTACAAGTAAGAGGCTAAAGATAAGAAAAACAGTTGGGCTTTCAGTTTTAGCCACAGAATACAAAGCTTGTCTGTGCTAGAGAGAGTTATCAAATGACTTGGTGCAGGGGATAATGTGGGTTTTCAGTTCCAGGCCCGTCAAGACCTTTGACTGCAGAGTATTTCTCTGAATCCATAGCAAGGGCAACCTACTGCTTCCCTGTGGAAAAGGAATCATACAGTTCCTTAGGCCAGTGAGTATAAAGTCTGTTTCCTGGTAGATAAGGCTCTGAACCAGGGCCGGCAGTATTTTAGTAATGAGCACTCATCAGAAGTCGGTCAATGTTAACGAGGAACAAACTGTGATCAGCCAAAGCTTTAGGGAGATGGCAGTTGTTGTGAGAAGGGATGGTCTGTTTGCCTCATGCTCTACGTGTTCCCTCTCTTATTATGAGATGCTGTGAGCTCCTCTTAGCTCTCTGGGAAGAGCTACCATTCTTTTTTTATTACTTACACCTAAAAATTATTATTTTAATAAAGGTAACATGATTTGTCTGGTAAATAGACCTGCCGTGCAATACCATTCTGCAAACTTTTTTTTTTTCTTTGACTTGGTGCAAATTAGTTTATCTAACATGTTAATAATTGCTAGGCATGAGAGTAGTCTCTCCCTGACTCCTCTTTCCTCTTCCAAAAATGTTCTTTAAGACCAAATTGAACTCTTTTTAAATTTTAATTTAATTTAATTTAATTTAATTTGAGACGGCGTTTCGCTCTTGCTACGCAGGCTGGAGTGCAATGGCGCGATCTCGGCTCACCGCAATCTCCGCCTCCTGGGCTCAGGCAATTCTCCTGCCTCAGCCTCCTGAGTAGCTGGGATTACAGGCACGCGCCACCATGCCCAGCTATTTTTTTGTATTTTTAGTGGAGACGGGGTTTCACCATGTTGACCAGGATGGTCTCGATCTCTTGACCTCGTGATCCATCCGCCTCGGCCTCCCAAAGTGCTGGGATTACAGGCTTGAGCCACCGCGCCTGGTCCGAACTCTTTTTTTTAAAAAACGGCTTACTCTGACTAACTCTACTCTATCCTGTTTGTTTGTTTTCTTAATCCTTTTGTATAGTTTGTACTACAAAGCTGCATGCTTGATCCTATATTGCCTGGAACTTGTCTGTCTCTCGATTTTCTGTAAGTACAGAGTATGTCTTAACATATATCCCAAATTTCCAGCACAGCAAGGATTTGTGGAAGAATTATGCCTTATACTTATTAAATAACCAATACATATTTGTTGAATTAGTAGTTTGAGTAGGCTTACAATAAATATGTGCCATCTTAGTGACCCAATGAATGAAACAAAACTTCTGTTTTGCATTTAGATGCTTCATTACCACAGCTAGATTAAAAATATATGGAAGACAGGGAGCATGCATTCTGAAATACAAGAGCTCGTCATGAGGGCATATAGAGTAGAAGTTGCCGGTAGGAGTTTCTCAAGGATACAAAATCAAGGTGGAAAACAAAGAAGGTATGGGAAGCTTAGGACAGAAAGATTGTGGGAAAGGAATAAGACTTATTTTTCTTCTATCATCCTTCTTTCCCTGTCCATCCCTGGGAGATATAACAAAGGCCAAGCCTTTAGAAGGATATTTTAAAGAAGAAAAAAACTTTTGTAAAAGTTGTTGATTTTTCAATATAAATCCCCTGGACAGAGAGCAGAACTGTTGTCAAAATACTGTTCACTCAACAAGGGCTTGGAGGCCTCTAGGAGCCATCTTCCTGATTTCCCACAGTTGTAGTTTAGTGCTTGTCTGTGGGAATCTCCTAATTAACAATCTTTCAGTGTTCATGTCTTCATTCTCTCTCTTAGTTTTGTATCTACAGAATAGTAATATAATCCTACATATGTGGATATATGTATGCATATATATGTGTATGTGTTTATATATCTATCTTTATATCTCCATTTAATTTTAATGCCTTGGTTTGAATATTGTCAGCACCCCTTAATTGTGGTTCAATAATTCCTTAGCTATGTGACCTTGAGCAAGTTACTTAACTCCCCTAAGCTCCATTTGTTTTCTCATGGAAAAGAGGGATAGTAATAATATCTACCTCTTAGAACTGTTTCTAATTTTACTTTTAAACATAACTTTTTTTTTCTTATTAGTAGACCTTGTTATTATTAGAGCAGTTTTAGGTTTACAGAAAAATTGAACAGAAAGTAGAGAATTCTCATATACTCCCTCTCTCTCCATTCACAGCTTCCCCTATTTTTAACATGTCGCATTAGTGTGGTACATTTGTTACAAGTGATGAACCAATATTAAAATTATTAATTAAAGTCTATAGTTTACCTTAGAGTGTTATACAGTTCTATTCTTTGGGTGTTGTCCTTCAGAATTTGGATTTTGTCAAATGAAAAATGTCATATACTTACCATTATATTATTATACAGAATAGTTTTCACTGCCTTAAAAATCATCTTCCACCTACTTATCCCTCCCTTTCCCCTTCTCTTTTACAGTCTCAGTTTTGCTAATATAAATGATATTTTTTTTATTTCAATTTCAATTATTCATGCCAGTATATAGGAAATCAATTGACTTTTATGTATTAACCTTGTATCTTGCTACCTTTCTATAATCACTTACTAGTTCCAGGAGTTATTGGTCAGTTATTTGGGATTCTCTACAATGGCAAGCATATAATTTATGATTGAGGACAACTTTATTTTTTCCTTCCATGTCTCCCTTTTATTTCCTCTTATTGTCTTATTGCATTAACTGAGACTTCTGATATGATGCTGAATAAGAGTGGTGTGAAGAGACATCTTTGTCTTGATTTTGATCTTAATGGGAAAGCATCTGGTTGCTCACTGTTAAATATGATGTTAGCCATAGGTTCTTTGTAGTTTTTTGTTGTTGTTGTTTTTAACTAAGCTGAAGAAGTTACTCTATTCATAGTTTATGAAGAGTGTTTATCATAAATGGGTGTTAGATTTTGTGAAATGCTTTTTCTGCATCTGTTGATAGGATCATATGATTTTTCTTGTTTGGCCTGGTATGTGCTGGATTAGAGTAATTGATTTTTGAATGTTGAACAAGCCTTGCACACTTGGAATAAATACAACGTGGTCATGGTATATAATTCTTTTTATACATTGTTAGATTTGATTTGTTAATATTCTGATGAAGATTTTGGCATCTATATTTATGAGAGGTCTTGTTCAGTAGTTTTCCTTTCTTGTAATTTCTTTCTCTAATTTTATATAAGGGTAATGGTCTCATTACCTCAAAGAATGAAATAGGAAATATGCTCTCTCCTATTTGTGAACAAGAATACATAGAATCAGTATTATTTTTTACTCAAATATTTGGTAGAATTTATCTATGAATCCATTAGGGCCTAGTGCCTTTTGTTTGGTGGTTATTAATTATTGATTTAGTTTCTTTGCTAGATAGAGGACTACTTAGATTATATCTCTTTGTGTGTGTTTTGGTAGATCATGTCTTTTAAGGGATAAATTATAAACAACTTATAGGTGTTTATGATGCTTCTTTTTTTATTTTTTGTTAATATTTATAAGTTCAGAAGTGATGGCCCCCTCTTCATATATAATATTAGTATTTTGTATCTTCCTTTTATTTTTTTGGTTAGTCTTGCTTGTGATTTATCAATTTTATTGATCTTTTCAAATAACCACTTTTGGTTTTGTAGATTTTCTCTATCGTGTTTTTGTTTTCAATTTAATTGATTGGATTTTTATCAATTATTTTCTAATGCTTATGTTGGGTGTATTTGGTCTTTTTTTCTAGTTTTCTAAGTCATAGCTTCGATTATTTATTTTTAGATCATTCTTCTTTTGTAATATATTCATTCAATGCTATAATTTTTTTCTTTATTGTTTCTGCTACATTCCAGAAATTTTGGTAAGTTGCATTTTGATTTTCATTTAGCCCAAAATAGATTTTTTTTTTTTTGCGATTCTTCTTTGAGTCATGTTATTTTAGAAGTGTGTTGTTTAATTTCCATTATTTTTAGAATTTTCCAGCTTTCTATTATTGATTTTAAGTTGTATTTTAGGTTCTGGGGTACATGTACATATGCATGGTCGTTGCATAGGTACATACATGGAAAGGTGTTTTGCAGCCTCCATCCCCCTGTCACCTATATCTGGCATTTCTCCCCATGTTATCCCTCCCTAACCTCTCCACCCCACTCTGTCCCTCCCTTCCCCACCCCCAACAGACCCCAGTGTGTGATTCTCCCCTCCCTCTGTCCATGTCTTCTCATTGTTCAATACCTGCCTATGGGTGAGAACATGCGATGTTTGGTTTTCTGTTCTTGTGTCGGTTTGCTGAGAATGATGGTTTCTAGATTCCTCTGTGTCTATACAAAGAACATGAACTCATCCTTTTTATGGCTGCATAGTATTCCATGGAGTATATGTGCCACATTTTCTTTGTCCGGTCTATCATTGGTGGGCATTTGGGTTGGTTCCAAGTCTTTGCTATTGTAAACAGTGCTGCAATGAACAATTGATTTCTAATTTAACTGTAGCCTAAGCACATACTTTTTGTAATTTTTATTCTTTTAAATTTGTTAAGAAATTTTTTATGACACAGAATGTGGTTTATCCTGATGAACATTCCATGTACACTTGAATAAAATGTGTATTCTGCTATTATTGGATGATGTAGTCCATAAATGTCAATTAGACTGATTAATGGTTCAATTCAGTTCAGTTCAAATACATCCTTACTGAAATTCTGCCTGGTAGATCTGTCAATTACCAATAACAGGATATTGAAATATCAAATTATAATAGTGGATTCATCTATTTCTTCTTGTAATTTTATCAGTTTTTTGCCTCATGTATTTCAGTGCTCTGTTGTTAGGTGTATACACATAAAGGATTATTATGTCTTCTTGGAGAATTGATCCTTATCATTATGTAATGCCCCTCTTTATTCCTGATAGCTTTTCTTGCTCTTAAGTTTGTGTTTTGAAATTAATATAGTGATAGCTCCTTTCTTTTTATTAGTGTTAGTGTGATACATCTTTTTCCATCTCTTTTAATCTGTCTTTATTTTTAAAGTGGGTTTTTTCAGATAACAGTTTTTCCCAAAATTCATTCTGAGGGTCTCTGTATTTTAATTGGTGTATTTAGACTGTTCACATTTTAAAGTTATTGATAATTTGGATTATATCTACCATATCAATATTAGCATATTAGTATTATATGCTAATTTGTTATTATATTACAATATCTAATATATTTTTATAGTATTGATATAACATGCTAATATTAATTTTAACATACTACTTCTAGTTCTTTTTTTTTAAACATTTTTAGTGGTTGCCCTTGAGTCTGCAATGTACATGTACAACCAATCCAATCCATCTTTCAAGTAACACTACACAAATAGTGTATGTACCTTATAACAGAGTATTCCTGTCCCTTATAAGATTGCTGTCATTCATCAGATTTAGTCATAATCTGTAAACTGAGTATATTGTTGTTCTTATTATTTTGAACCAATTTGTTACCTGTTAAATCGATTAAGAATAAGAAAAATAAATGAATTTATTTTCCCTTTATTGATTTTCTAATGCTTTTTTTTTTTTTGAGATAAGGTCTCACTTTGTCACCCAGACTAGAGTGCAGTAGTGTGATCACAACTCACTGCAACCTCTACCTCCCAGGCTCAAGCAATCCTCCCACCTCAGTCTCCTGAGTAGCTGGACCACAGGTGTGCACATCATACCCAGCTACTTTTTTATATTTTTTTGTAGAGACTGGGTTTCACCATGTTGCCCAGATTGATCTTAAACTCCTGGATATAAGCAATCTGCCCACCTCAGCTTCCCAGTTCTGGGATTAAAGGCATGAGCCAACACACCCAGCCTTACTTCTATTATTTTTATTTTTTCTAGATCTGGGTTTCTGACCTTTATCATTTTCCATTTCTGTGAAGACCTTCTTTCAATATTTCTTGTAAAGCGGGTCTACTGTTACCAAATTCCCTCAATATTTGTCTAAGAAAATCTTTATTTCTTGTTCACTTTTGAAGAGTAATTTCATAGGACACAAAATTCTAGGTTGGTTTTCTTTTTTCTCTCACCACTTTAAATATTCTATTCCATTCTCTTCTTGCTGGTATGGTTTTTGTAGAGAAGATTGCTATAATTATTACCCCTTTTTCTCTCTAGGTAAGATGGTGAACCATCTCACTTCTTTCAAGATTTTCTCTGTATTTAATTTTCAACAGTTTGATATGATATACATAGGTGTGAATTATTGGTTGTTTATTCTGTTTGATGTTCTCTGAACTTCCTGGATTTGTAGTTTTGTGTCTGTCATTAATTTTGGAAAATTGTCAGACATTTTTATTCCAGTATTTCTTCCATTCCTAACCTTCTTTCTTATCATGCTTGTATTCTAATTACTGTGTTTGTTTGGATCACCTTTTGGAATTATCCCTCAATTGTTGAATATGCTTTTCTTTTTTTTTTTTTTGGTCATTCCTATTTATCATTACATATCAGTTTTGGAAGTTTTCATTTATGTACTTTCAAGCTCATTGAGTCTTTCTTTAGATATGTTGAGTCTATTGATTGGTCCATCAAAAGCATTCTTCATTTCTCTTGCAATGTTTTAATTTCTAGCATTTCCTTTTGATTCTTTCTTAAAGTTTTCATTTCTCTGCTTATATTACTAACCAGTTCTTGTATGTTACCTGGTTCTTTTTAATTAGAAAAAAATTAGTATATTATTCATAGTTTGAATTCCTTTTCTGATGATTACAAAATTTCTGCCACACCTGAGTTTGGTTCTAAGGCTTGCTTTGTGTCTTTGCATTGAGGATTTTCTATTTGTTTACTTTCATATTTTGCCTTTAGTATGCCTTGTAATTTTTTTAATTGAAATTCTGGTATGATGTTCTGGGTAAAAGAAATTGAAGTGGAGAAGTCTTTAGTGGAGGCTTTTTTTTTTGTTTGCCTGGCAAGAAGTTAGACTGTGTTTATTATTTGTTATAGCTGTTGTGTCATGGATAAAATTTCCTCTGGTGTCCTTGTCTTTGTCTCATATTTTGTCTTTGAGTTTCCCTAGGAACTTGTTCTTAAATAGATTCCTAGGCTTACAGCCCTTTAGCTTTAATATTGTTATACAGGAGCACTACTAATGTAGTGATAAAGTGTGAAGGGGATTTCTTCTATAGTCCTGTGATTAGGTGTCAATATTTTAGTGAGCTGGATTTATGTATATCCCTTTCTTCTATCAAAGACTAGAAAGAGCTGGACTGGGTTTATTAATCCTTGATAAAATCCCAGTAAATTAGGCTCTGGTGAGATAGCTTCCTTTGAGTACAGGACTTGGTAAAGAGAATAGAGAGCTCTGAGTGTATTTCAAAAATGATATTTTCCTCTCGATGAGAAGTACAGATAATTTTTCTCCTCTGTTTATAATGAATACCCAACAGGCTTTCTAGAGATAAAACTGATGAAAGTGTGGAGTTGCCCCTAAAACTGAACTCCATAGGCTGTCTTTCAGTTTTTTGGGGCAGCAGTTTGCTCTGTGACCTCACTTTTTTTTTATGAAATTCTAAGAAATGCTATTGAGTTTTAGTAAGGTCAGCTTTTTTTTTTCCTTATAAGGATGAAAGTGGTAACTTATGGTAGGCACAGTGGCTGCTCACACCTGTAATCCCAGGACTCTGGGAGGCCAAGATGTGCAGATCACAAGGTCAGGAGATTGTGATCATCCTGGCTGATGTGGTGAAACCCTGTCTCTACTAAAAATATAAAAATTAGTTGGGTGTGGTGGCATATGCCTGTAGTCCCAGCTACTCAGGAGGCTGAGGCAGAAGAATCACTTGAACCTGGGAGGTGGAGGTTGTAGTGAGCTGAGATCACACCACTATACTCCAGCCTGGTGACAGAATGAGACTCTGTCTTTAAAAAAAATGTAATGACTTACAAGCTTTTATATATATGAGACTAGAAACTACTTTTTAATACTCACCATCTGAAGCACTTAAGACAATGCATGGCATGTAGTAAGAACATATTTTTAGCTCTTACTTTTTTTATGATTACTCCATTGAGAAAAAACATTTTCTAATAATAATGAAATGACAACATGATATGGTAGCATCACAAAAATCAATACATCTTTCTGAGCATATTAGAAATTATTTCTGGATGAAATAACAGGTTTAGGGAAGAAATTTACTGTGGTCAGAAGTGTGCAATCAAAATAATGAGATGACATTGGCAAGCAGAACAAACCCGAGCTGAATGCTAGAACAGATAACCTGTAATAAGAGAACAGTGAGGAATGTGAGGGAAAGTAGCAGAAATTGGGATTGAAGGAATATAAGTTTGGAAATAGAAAAGGTAGTGAGAGGGATGATAGCCTCTGTAGATGTTTGACCCATAGCTGAATTGATTCAGCCAGCTTTGTCTTTTTATTCAAAAATGGTGTTTTCTGATGAGTATTGCTAATTGTACCAAGTGATGTTGCAGAACAGTTTATTCCAAGAAAAGCTGCCCTTTGGTTCTCATCTGTCACCACTGTTTAGAATAAAGCTGTCATAGATGTGTGGCCTGCCCCACCTCTTTGCTTCCTCATCCCTGATGACTGTGCGTCTACTTGTGCTGAGTTCTACTGAGTTTTCCAAGGGGTTAGAATTGTCACAGCATTTGAAAGTACCAGGAAAGCATTCCTCCTGTCCTGTCTGCTTGTGGCCATATCAGTGTTTCATAGAGTGATAACTTATGGTTTATTTTCTCTGAAAATTTCTTGCCTAACATAGTTGTTGTTTTTTAAATGAGTAGTATCTCCTGAGTAGCTCTAGAAGTTTTGCTTGTTGCTTCCAAAATCTCATGATCAGCCATCCTGGTAATTGTAGGTAAAATTTTTATATTTATAAAATAGAAAGCATTGAAGCCCAGCAAAGGTTGGATCCCAACTGCACCATGAATTTTCAGTTTGTTTTAGACCTTGATTTCGGTATTTGTTTCCTAAATAAACTAGATTATGTGAGTCACCTGGGGAAGTTGCTTAAAATATAGATTTCTAGAAGCCACCTGAGGATTACTGAAATGTATCGATAGATGATATCATTTGACTGTGTCCCCATCCAAAGCTCATCTTGAATTGTAGCTCCTGTAATTCCCACATATTGTGGGAGGGAACCGGTGGGAGATAATTGAATAATGGAGGTGGTTTCCCCCATACTGTTCTTGTGTAGTGAATATGTCTCATGAGATCTAATGATTTTATAAGGGGTTTTCCCTTTTGGTTGGCTCTCATTCTCTCTTATCTGCCACAATGCCTTTCACCTTCTACCATGATTGTGAGGCCTCCCCAGCCACATGGAACTGTGAGTCCATTAAATCTTAAACCTCAAACCTCTTTTTCTTGATGAATTACCCAGTCTCTGGTATGTCTTTATCAGCAGAGTGAAAATGGACTAATACAATAGGGAAGGAGTCTGGAAACGTATATGTTAAATAGTAACAGTAGGCTGGGTACAGTGGCTTATGCTTGTAATCCCAGCATTTTGGGAGGCCAAGGCAGGAAGATCACCTGAGGTCAGGAGTTCGAGACCAGCCTAACAAATAGGCCATCTCTACTGAAAATACAAAATTAGCCAGGCATAGGGTGTATGCCTGTAATCCCAACACTTGGGAGGCTGAGGCAGGAAAATTGCTTGAACCAGGGAGGCGGAGATTGCAGTGAGCCCAGATCATGTCATTGCCCTCCAGCCTGGGCAACAAGAGTGAAACTCTATCTCAAGAAACAAAAAATAGCAACAGTAATATTGCAAATCAGATTACGGATTGGCAGCAGCAACCAAACATATACAAAATCATGCACATATACACACACCCATGCATTCACATGCTATACATTCCCAATTTACTTAGTTAAGGAAACAGGAACTAATGGAAGTGGATGGCTAAAGACAGCAGGAATAAATACTGCCGATCTCTGCAGTGCTTTTCCCATGACCCCTCCTTGTGTTACTATGATTGAAAACAAAAGTTGACACTTCCCTCTTTCCTTTCTCTTTTATTATAAAATGTATATTATCATTTGAAGGAGGAGTCAGCAAATTGTTTGCCACCTGGTTATACGAAGTGTTTGAGGCTGACTTTGGCAGCAGTGAACTAGACCTTAACTCTCTCTTAACTCTCTCTGAACTAGACCTTATCATGTGCCTTAAGGCAATTACTAGTAGACTGTGGCTTTCTAGGCATATGAGTTTGTGACTACTTTCAGGAAACAGGTCATACTCTAAATCCAAAGAGATGAGAAACTTCCTTAATGAACTGCAAAAGGTGTTTTAAGTGGAAATCAGGAGGCCTCCTGAGGCTTCTGTCATTACTTTCAGTGTCAGCTTCTTAAAAAGCTCAAGTGCCAGAAAGCTTGAGGTGGGAGAGAAAAAGTGTTAACAAAGAACAATTATGGTTCACTCTGACTGACATTTGAATTTGTAATCTTCCTTTCTAATTAGCATTAAAGATTTCTCTATTTGAGGAAAAAGATGTGTGACTGACTTTAACTCCTAAAGAGATGTTTTATCGGCTGCTCACCATCCTAAGATGAATATCAGTAATTAGAACTATTATCGTTTTCTGTCATCATTATGGCTACCGTTGTTAATCCTCAGCACAGAAAGCCATGATACTAATGCTGGCTGTACCAAACTATGAAATCCCAATTTCCATTCCATGCTCTAGGAAAGAAGCTATTTGTAAGAAGAAAACAGTTATTAAGTGGAGGAGGGCATGGTAGCCTTTTAATATGCTGATGATTTGGAATCTAAAAGAATTCTGGAAAGTGACCCCTTCCTTTATCTGCTTCTTAACTGATTTTAAGGTTTATCCAATATTGTCCAAAGTAGTTTGGGTTACATATTGTATACTTTGGCCTCTCAAATGTGGCTCCCACACTGATTTTGCAATCAGCTAATATCACTGTTTGACAACAAAGAGCCTTCATGCATAATTACTGTTGACCCACAGAAAGATATAGTTAGTAGAAAAATGACTTTAATATTAAAAAAGAGTAAGTCTATTGCTTAGACACCACCTTCACAATTGTATATTGTAGTCTCAAATGTATGCCTCACTATTAACTTATTTAATCCACTATTTTGAAACTACAGAGAGAGAGTATTGCCCTGGGTCATTAACTGTTTACTTGTTTTTATTTGATATACAAAGAGAGTAATTAAATTGTTCATTCTAAATATAAACATAAATACATCCCAAACCAGACCAAAACAATAACAATAACCATACTTTTAACTTTAATGTATAAATCAAGAAAGCTGAAGATAGAAGACTGAAACTAATTAACTTGTCATTTTATTTATCTAAGTTTTTGTTAATTAAATAGGACTCACTGGTCAATTGCTGAGGAGTTGTCAATGGATCAAGAAGGAGCTTTATTAATAATGTTAAGGCAAAACCATCAGACTTAACATTGCATCATTTTTATTAAGTGGAAGAGTATTAAAAGTTAAGACTTTCTTTTGACCCCAGCTACATAATCTTCCCAGCATTACCTAGCCAACATCTGAATTCTTTTTTTTTTTTTTTTTGAGACAGAATCTCACTCTTTGGTCCAGGCTGGAGTACATTGGCACTATCTTGGCTAACTGCAACCTCTGCCTCCCAGGTTCAAGTGATTCTTCCACCTCAGCCTCCAGACTAGCAGGGATTACAGGCATGTGCCACTAAGCCTGGCTAATCGTTATATTTTTTAGTAGAGATGGGTTTTTGCCATGTTGGCCAGGCTGGTCTTGAACTCCTGACCTCAAGTAATCAGCCTGCCTTGGCCTCCCAAAGTGCTGGGATCAGAGATGTGAGCCACTGCACCTGGCCTGAATTCTGATGTAAGTGTGAAACACAGACAGTTAGAGGCTCTAAATCTGTGTTTCTCAAGTGAAATATGTTTATGAGAATTAACATAAATTGTAAACTTTGTGACGTTTCCTCTTAGAGGATGAAATCTAACAAGACTTTTTGAATTTTGTTACCATTTCTCTTACTTGACCTAGGGATATCTTATTTTCTCCTTTGACCTATCTTCATTGCACAGAACACCATGAAACATACTGTGGGGATGCTGGTTAGGTATGAATTTTTGTATAATAAAGTTGACTTCCTCATAAAAGTTTTATTGGAAATATTGATTATTGTAGGACTACATCAGAGGCACTGGAAGAAAAGAAAGTGTTATGTTCTTATGTAGCAGCATTGCTAGAGACTCGAAGTTTATCCAGGTTGTAGTATGTCAGAATTTCCTTCCTTTTTAAGGCAGATTGAGGACATCTGCCTTAAAAAGGAAGTGAAATAAGCCGGTTACTAAAGCTGTATGGTTCCACCTATGTGAGGCATTTAGAATAGTCAAAATTACAGAGGCAAAAAGAAGAATGGTGTTTGAGATGGGGTTGCGGGAGGAAAATGAGGAGTTACTGTTTAATGAATAGAGAGCTTCAGTTTTGCAGATGAAAAGAGTTATGGATATGAATGATGGTGATGGTTGCTTAACAGTATGGATGTACTTAACACTACTGAGATATACACTTAAAAATGGCTAAGATAGTAAATATTATGTCATGTATATTTATTTTACCACAATACAATTAATTGAGAGGATCCAAGATGGCTGATTGCTAACAGCTTGGGATTATAGCTCCCAGTGAAAGCGCAGAGAACGAGAGGACACCACACTTTCAGATGAATTTTCGTTGCTCACAGACCAGAAGGTTCCCAGTGGAGGAGCCCATGGGTCACCAGCGTGACTCTTGCAGCCGGCGCAGCGGTTTTGCTGGTGCCTCGGCGCGGTAGCTCTTCTTGCAGAGTAAACGGGATTGGTTCCCCTTCTGACCGACGTTTGGAACTCCGGGAAGGCAGAGCCACTTATTACAGACTCAAGAAGAAAGCCAGACCAGAGATTCCTGGGCAGAAGAGCACCATCAGTCTTATCGCTGCTGTTTTGGCCGGCACAGTGGGTTGCTCAGATTCCAGCGCTGGGAATCAATAAACTGGACATCCACTCAGAAACCTAATTAGAAAGGCAGTAATTGTAAAGACGACAGATGGTTAAATTTATAACAAAGGGAAGAAATCAGCCTAAAAAAGCATTTGAGAATACCCAAAATGAGAACCCCTCTTCCTCTACAGGGGATTACAGTTCCTCATCAGCAATGGAAAAGCCCTGATGGAAAAGGACTGTGTGCCATTATCAGAAGTAGGCTTCAGAAAGTGGATGATAAGAAACTTCTGGGAGTTAAAAGAACTTGTTCTAACCCAATGTAAAGAAACTAAGAACTTTGAAAAAAGGTTTGACGAAATGCTAACAAGAATAGACAATATAGAGAGGAATATAAATGAACTAACAGAGTTGAAAAACACAACATGAGAACTTAACAAAATATGCACAAGTTTGAATAGCCAAATTGATCAAGCAGAAGAAAGGATATTAGAGGTCAAAGACCAACTTAATGAAATAAAACGAGAAGACAAGAATAGAGAAAAATGGATAAAAAGAAATGAGCAAAGTCTCCAAGAAATATGGGACTATGTGAAAAGACCTAATTTACATTTGATAGTTGTACCTGAATGTGACAGAGAGAATGAATCCAAGCTGGAAAATACTCTTCAGGATATTATTCAGGAAAACTTTCCCAATCTAGCAAAGCAGGACAATATTCAACCCCTGGTAATACAGAGAACACCACAAAGATATTCCTCAAGAAGAGCAACCCCAAGGCACATAATTGTCAGATTCACCAGGGTTGAAACGAAGGAGAGAATACTAAGGGCAGCCAGAGAGAAAGGTCGGGTTACCCACAAAGGGAAGCCTATTAGACTTACAGCAGATCTCTCAGCAGAAACCCTACAAGCGAGAAGAGAGTGGGTGCCAATATTCAACATCCTTAAAGAACAGAACTTTCAGCCCAGAATTTCATATCCTGCCAAACTAAGCTTCACGATTGAAGGAAAAATAAAATATTTTATGAACAAGCAAGTACTCAGAGATTTTATTACCACCAGGCCTGCTTTGCAAGAGCTTCTGAAAGCAGCATTATACATAGAAAGGAACAACCAGTATGAGCCTTTCTAAAAATATACCAAAAAGTAAAGAGCATCAACATAAAGAAGAATTTACATCAACGAATGGATAAAAAAGCCAGTTAACATCAAATGGCAGTAACTCTAAATTTAAGTCGACTAAATCCCCCAATCAAAATACAGCCAAAACATAACAGTATGCTGCATCCCGACCCATTTCACATCCAAAGGTACACAAAGACTCAAAGCAAAGGGATGGAGAAAGACTTACTAACCAAATGGAGAGCAAAAATAAATAAATAAATAAATAAAAAGCAGGAGTTGCAATTCTTGCATCTGATAAAATAGATTTCAAAGCAACAAAGATATAGTGGTAAAAGGATCAATGCAACAATAAGAGCTAATGATCCTAACACCCAGATATATAAGACCCATAAAGAGATTTGAACTCAACGAGACAGAAAATTGATGAGGACAACCAGGACTTGAACTCAGATCTGGAACAAGTAAACTTAATAAATATTTATAGAGCTCTCCATTTTAAATACATAAAATATACATTTTCAACTTTAAATACACAAAATATTGATCAGCCATTATTAATACTCATTTTTAGAATAAAGCAATATTCCCGTTTTCTCTCCCTCTTTTTCTTCCTCTCTTTCATTCCTTTTTTTCTCTTTCTTTTCTTCTTTCCTTTCTAAAAAAGAAAAAGAAAAAAAGAATGCCTTCTATTCTGATGTAGATTGTTTTAGTCTTAAAACAAACTTCCTTTTTTTGTGTGTTGGACAGAGTCTCATTCAGGCTAGAATACAGTGGTATGATCTCGGCTCACTGCAATTTCTGCCTCCTGGGTTCAAGTGATTCTTGTGTCTCAGCTTCCCAAGTAGCTGGAATTACAAGCGTTCGCCATTATGCCCAGCTGGTTTTTGTATTTTTAGTAGAAACAGGGTTTCACTGTTTTGGCCAGTCTGGTCTCAAATTCCTGATCTCAAGCAATTCAACCACTTCGGCCTCCCAAAGTGGTGGGATTACAGGCATAAGCCACCTCACCCAGCCAAAATGAGCATTCTTTTAGAAAAAGAAAGGCAAACATAGCAGTTTTCATTATGTTTTCTAAACTATTCTTACTTAGGAAATAAAATTTAATGACCCTATTCTCTCCCTAAGTTATTAATATGGTTTCAAAATATTGTTGGGTTTCTGGACTCTATAAAAATTGACAATACATTGGAGTTGCTTCTCTCCTCTCTCCTCACCAGCAGCAATGGTGACTCTCAGCAAGCTAACTACTCCTTTTATTGAGGTTGACTTTCTCTGCTCCGCTCTAACATCATATAAATTTGTGTGCTGCAGGGCCCTTGTGGCTCTGATGTAAGATTCATCACTGCTTAGTTAATTGGTCCATTATGGAACTGAATATTCAATTTTTGTGTCTCTGGCACATCTGCCTGACAAAAAACCAATTGTCCCGGATTGAACCTATTATTATATCATCTTTTGTTACTTAAAAATTAATGTACCAGGGATCAATTCAACATCTAAAAATATAATAACTTCTAAAATAGGAAACTTATAGGTTGATAATAAATAAAATGCTAAAGGACTGGGTGCAGTGGCTCATTCCTGTAATCCCAATGCTTTGGGAGGCCATGGCCAGAGAATCACTTGAAGCCAGGAGTTCAAGACCAGGCTGGGCAACATACTGAGACCCCCATCTCTATAAAAAAATAAAAATCTAAAATGAAGTAAAATGCTAAAGATGGGAAGAGGTCTAGGGGAATTAACCAGACCAATATCATTTTATAAATGAGAAAGCAAACAGGATGTGATAAATACATAGGTTTCCTTGTGTTCAGCTTCTGAAACTCCTCTCAATTAAATGTATTTCCATCATGTGGATCATACAGCATTCTTACAGGAAAGGAAAAACTCTCAGTTGTATTAGGACAGGTATAATTCAAAGGAAAATACACAGATCCAGAGGGAAGCAAGAAATAATTTTGCATATTCCTTCTGTAATATGATTGACCATAGTAAATAAATGTTCATAAGAAGGATGTAGTGAAAATAACAAAATTCACATTTATGAAATGTAGTTATAATTTTCCTTATTCAAGGATTTGTGGATTATTGTATGCATATTTACAATCCAAATAGTCTATTATAGAATTCTGTCTTCAAACTGTATTGTAAAAGGAGAGAAATGTTACTACTATAAATCCTTGATATCCGTGAAAATGCTAGTATTATTTTCAGTCTTTCTTTGTAGAAAGCAATTTTCTCTGCTGACTAATAGAGAAATTTAGCTGGAGTCCTCTTCATTAGGTAGGATAATTTTTGTTAATGTAACATAATAAGTCACTTATTCTTATAAATATTTTGCTTCATTTCTTACCTCAGAAATCTTATTTGAAATATTCAGTATCATTTTCTCTTTTCTGAATTGGTTTGGTGTTTTTTGTTTTTAAATCGAGGAAATTTTTATTCTTTAACTATTAAAATCATTTCCATAGTTCCAAAATGTCCAGAAAATACTGTACTGTCTGGAAAAGCAAGAAAAGAACATTGAGAAATAGTTAAGTATTGACCCCCAAATGTCCTTTAATAATAACAGCTACCATTTATTATGTTCTCTTTATATGTTAGTCATCACAGCTTAATTTAGGTGCACTTATTGAATCCTTAGACAACCCTATGAAGTAAGTAGTATTAAGACCATTTTACAGACAAAGAAACTTGGCCAAGAACACCCATCAAGGAAGGTGGGTTGGGATCTAGATCTGCTGTACTGCTAAGGCCAGGCTGCTCTGCCTTGCCCTCTAAGCAGACAGGTGGAGGAGAGGCTTTACTAGGGACCAAGTGCAGGGTTTTGTTGTGCCTCTTTAAAAAGCCCAGCCCTGGTGGGGACAATGATAGGACATTTGCCAGGTCAGTTCTAAAGAGGGTAATGCCAGATGTTTGTGAAAGATAGAATCTTGTGAAACCATTCTGTAGCTTTACAATTTCTGTTTCAATGAGGAGCTTTCAGTCACCTCTATTGACTGGCAATACTCGACCATGAAGCTTCCTTTGTACCTGGAAAGGAGGCAAAGAGGGAGTTATCTCAGAGTCAGAGAGAAAAAAAAATATCTTATTCTTTTTATAATCAGTCCCTAAAATGTTTTCTGGAACTGTGGACATTCTTGTCAGAAATTGTATCTTGGCTACATGACTATACTTTTTTGAAATCTGTAGTCTAAGCAAACAGGTATTATCCAAAGACTTAGTACATTATCACACATTGGGTAATGGCCTCAATGTGTGATAATCATGTTTTCCAAGCACAGATGGAAGATGTCATGTGTGGACTATACTGTGTTTCCTAATTACAATCCTATCTTACATTGGTCCAGAGGTTCATACTTTACTAAAGGGACCTCCTGTGCTCTGGCCAATTCTTGCTGTACAGGAATGAAGGGCTTGTATTGCAGCTATTTTAATTTTTTAAGCCAAAAAATGTAGCTTTTTATATGAAATCCGGATTTTTTTGAAGAGAGTTAAATCATTTAATGATTACACACAATAATGGATGATATACAAGCTTCACCCAATCTATAATTTTATCTGATACCATTATTCAATTTAGTTATATTGCATAGGATGCACCAACAATCATTTTCATAACCAATGATTCTATGATTTTGCATGGGTAATCCCTTTTAATGGTGAACTTCATGTCACAACAACTACACCAAGATCTCTGAAGACGATGGCTTCTCCACCCAAGCAGAAATTGAGATATTTATAGGAAATTAGAATCTTCCAATTCTAGTTCTTAAATATTAGCCAAGTTTGTTTTTGTTTGTTTTGTTTTTAGTTAATACTGTACAGGTCAAAATTTTTCAGGTTGCATTTTGGGTTGTATCAGCCAAAGTACAGTGTGCATTAAGGAGCAACTGTACATACCCTTCAGGTTTTACATTTTGAAAATTCGATTAGGGAGTTTGTTTCTCCCTAACATTTTAGCTTCACACTTTTGAAATATTTTGAGAATTACCAACCACTTTGCATTAGTTCAGATATATTAAGTTGCTCCACAGTAACCAACAATCCCAAAATAATAGCAGCTTAAATTTGTTCCTCACTCACATTACATGTTCAGTGTAGGTCAGTACATGAGTTCCTCTTATTGTGGTCTCTCAGGGACCAAGGCTGACATGGGCTCCGTTGACCTCTGTTTCCATGATCACCATAGCAGAGACAAAGATTTATCCCTGTTTCCCCATCCTCTCTCTGTGATCTCTGGAGTAGTGAAAGATTAGTCTTGTCAATTGGTGATGAGGAGAAGGACAAACTGCAAGGAGCATTTCTGATTGCTTCAGCATTGTTAGTCTGCACACCCAAAGACAGAGCTCGTAGTCAATTATGTCTGAGCAATGTTTTTAGTCATAGAGAAATTGAGCAAAGAGTTCAACTACATGGATTTTAATCAGCTATCAAATGACAAGCTAATCAGTCAGCTAGGACAGAGAAAGAACCAGGTGATAGTGTTGGACAAAACTATGCAGTGGGGGCTTAGAAGAATCTTTCCGTCTGCCTCCAGCCTATGCAGGCTGGCTCTAGCAATGGGAACTGGGTGACACTGTACCCATTACCATGCTTCTCCACTTGCTACTCTAAAACTACCTCTTCCTGCCCATTGGGTAGCTTGGCTATAGTGGAGTGAGCTAGGTCCCTGGAAACATTTGTCTGATTCACCTTGAAAATTGAATTGACAGGGAAGAGCCTCCCTATTCTCACAAGTAGGGTACATCAGCTTCTAAACCTTAGAGAAGTGCTAAATGTTTATATTATTTGAACTTAAGAATAATTCAGCTTGATTTATATATGGTTATTAAATATAGAGGGAAACTCAGTATCTCCTGTGGTTCTGTTAACTATTAAACAATTTTCTGGAGATAAGTGCTCCTTATGACTTAAACAAACAAAGACAAGAGGAATTATTGGTGATGCGGTTCAGTACAGTAAACATTTACCAAACTCTTACAATTGGATTTCAGTAACTGGAGCACTTGAGATAGGATAGATTTGAAGATAAAAATGTTTTAACCTCGGAGTACAGATAACCAGAAATTTTACTTCCCCTTCTAATTTTATACAACCTGGCATTTATTCTTCTTTAAACTCATGTATCACTCAGTCATGAAAGACTTCTTCATTACCAAATCCAGTTGTTGCTTCTTGTTCTTTAACATATGTGTCCTCTCTTGGGAATTTAATATGACTCATAATTTCTTCCTCAAAACAATCGCCTTGTCTTTTGTAACCCCATACTTTTCTAGTTTTATTTTGGTCCAGTCTTATTGGTTATTGTCGCCTTTACAAGCTGTGGGTCTTCCAGTTTTCCCTTCAGCATAGGTATTCACCTATGAAGTACTCACTAAACTTTCCTGAAGTTACTTTATTACATTAATATGCATATGCAAATGGTCTAAAATAGATGGCACTTGTCCATTTATTATTTCTGAAAACAGGCCTCTGTGTTAATTGCATACCAACTACTCCAGTCATCTCTAATTCATCCTATTTCATACTGAGCTCATATTTTCCTCAAACTTCTTCATCCTTCTTTTTCCATTTTAGTGAATGGCAATATTTCTTCAAGGAAACTGGATCTTCCTTGTCCCCCCTCCCTTTTAAAATTTCTAAATGTAAATTCTGTTTGTTCAACCTGTCAGAAGCTCGCAAATATTGTCCCTTCTGTTCAACGTAGTATGGGCTGGGAGTTAGGTGCCTCTTTCTATGTGTTGTCTCAACAACTGATTCATACTTCTATCATACCAATTTATATACCATATTATAAATCCTTAATTTTATTTAACTTTTTTCCCTGTTGATGATGGCCTCCTTGAGTCCTGGAACATTTATTTCTGAATTCACAGCATTTATAATATTTCTTTTATATAATATATAACTAAACCACAAATGAATAAAGTTGGTAGTGCAGAGATGCTGACAATGTTATGCCTGGTAATTTTGTTTTCTGAAAGTAATGACAGTGTTCTTAAATTTTCCACAAAAGGCTAACTGGATTTGCACTTAATAGTGAAATCATCTGTGTGGGCATAGTACTGAATTCTAAGGAATGGGCCAGCAGGATTTGTGAAAATCTCCCATTTCTCACATCGTTTATCTTTGATGTTTGATACTTCCATTTACCATGGTGGGGGTGAAAGGTATGAGAAAAGCTAAAATTATAGTTTTTGTTTGTTTGTTTGTTTTCCAAGTGTACTTGTTATGTTGCTGGCTTAAAACAAATTTTAAAAAATTTTTTGCTTGCATAAACAGATACTTGGGCAGAATCAAAGGAAATGACAAATAGAATTTACAAATCTTAAATACCTTCTAAATGTATGTGAAATATGTATCCCTAGTACAGAAGCTTATGACATTCGTATTAGAAATAACCCATTTCTCCTGAATTCTTACAAACTTTTAGATGATAGTGCTCATTTTATTTTTGGGCTTTCTTGGGGAATTTGATAGAATCAGAAAAGGAAGTATAGGAAATTTATGAGAAGATTTTCATAATGATTCACAGAAATTCAGAAAGAAAGAATTATTTTGCTGTTTAGTTAGCAGGAATACCTTCTTTTAAAATTTAGCTTCACACTCTAAAGTTGGAAAACACTTTAATTTTAAGAAAATTGCAAAACAAAGATGAAGTACTTTCAGTACTAGCCCTAATGTCCATAATGCCATTTCTAGATTTTCCAGACCACTTCATAGGACTTCATTTACAAGTATGGAATAGTTCTTCATATGCAAGCAGGGACTATTGAATATTTCATACAATTTTATTGTGGCAATATTCTATGCCACTGTGAGCTCTTAGGAGGAAAGTCATTAAATAAAACCATTAAATAAAAAAAATAAATAAATTAATATGAATCTGACTCTCTCTCCTGCAATGTTGGCCTGTTTTGAATGGTTAACCTAATTTAACATTTCCAGGGGCTTTAAGTTATTATGTGCTGTCAGAAAGAGCATATTGAAACAGGCCATGGTTTGTAAATCTTGGCAGAAGTGTAAGAACTAAGTCTTTGGTTAGCCTGAATTCTTTTTGTTCTAGCCTGACTTCAGAAATCAGATCCAAGAGTTGTACATACCATCTGTATTCAAAGATTCTCTGAACTGCCTGTTTATTTACAGTTTAACTTTGTGGTAGTTTATCTAACTTCTTAGAAATAATGCTACGTTTTCCTTTTGATGTTGACAAAAAATGAGAGACTTCTGGTCAGCATGCTAAGGGTACTCTCTACTCAGAAATATTTAACTACCTGATTTCCCCTGACTGAGATTGCCAAAGTCCAAAAATTAGTCCAAGTACAGTAGTTCCCCCTTATCCACAGTTTCATTTTCTGTGACCTGAAAATATTAAATGGAAAATTTCAGAAATATACAATTCATAAGTTTTAATTCGCATGCTGTTGTGAGTAGCGTGATGAAAGCCTGAACCCACTCTGTCCCATTAAGTATGTGAATCATCCCTTAGTCCAGCATAACTATACTGTATACACTATCTGCCTGTTAGTCATCAACATCATTGTCTTGGCTTTGTGATCTAAAGTCACCTGAAGCAGATGATCTGATGATGACATGTCATCAGAAAGTCAACAGTAGGCTAACACAACATTCACGATGCTTATGTCATTTACCTCACTTCATCTCACATCATCAAAAGAAGGGTGAATACAATACAGTACATTAAGATATTTTGAGGGCCAGGTGCGGTGGCTCAAGCCTGTAATGGGTGAGGCTGAGCCACGGCGCCTGGCCCTCAAAATATCTTAATGTACTGTATTGGGAGGCGCCTGTAATTGGGAGGCTGAGGCGGGTGGATCACGAGGTCAAGAGATTGAGACCATCCTGGTCAAAATGGTGAAATCCTGTCTCTACTGAAGATACAAAAAATTAGCTTGGCATGGTGGCGTGTGCCTGTAATCCCAGCTACTCAGGAGGCTGAGGCAGGAGAATTGCCTGAACCCAGGAGGCGGAGGTTGTGGTGGGCCGAGATTGTGCCATTGCACTCCAACCTGGGTAACAAGAGCGAAACTCTGTCTCAAAAAAAAAAAAAAAGATATTTTGAGAGAGAAAGAGACAGAGAGAGAAAAAGTCCATATACATGTAACTTTTATTGCAGTATGTTGTTATAATTGTTATAGTTCATATTAGTCAGTCTCTTACTGCACTTAATTTGTAAATTAAACTTTATCAGAGGTTAGATATGTGTAGGGGAAAACATAGCATTTATAGGGTTTGGTACTATCTGCCAGTTTCAGGCATCCACTGGGAGTCTTGGAATGTATTCCCTAGGGATAAGAGGGGGTCATTGTTGGCTCTTCATGAATCTGAACTTAAATGTGGTTTAGAGCAAAGTGGAAAGACATTTGCATTTTACTTTAAGAGGGCATTAATGTCATTCCCCTTTTTTAAAGTGATTGAAAACTACATTCTTAAGCATGTTTCTTCTTAAATTTCGCATAATCCTAAGACATACAGCATTTTAATCTATTTTCGTTCTTTCTTACTCACCCCTATTCCCATTGAGAAACTACCCTCGCATGTGATGTCCTCCAAGGATTGTGTGACATCAGGGGTAATCCCTAGTCACATTTTAGTACTTCTTGAGAGTCCAGTACCCAAAATTAAGTCCCAGTTTTGCTACTTCCCTTCTAGATATATGACTTTGAGCAAACTCTTTAGTTTTATAAAACTTAGTTTCTTCATCAAGTAAAATGGGTATAATATCATTGTAAATACTTCAGAAAGTTTTTACCAGCTTTTGGAAAGATTAAATAAAATCTAATATTAATATTATTTTATCATTCTTATTTTTGCAGTGGGCGCTGATAGGGAAAGGGTATATGGATAGACCCAGCAAGGAGAATGAATTTTATAGTGTATGAGTATGTACACCTTTAAAAAGTAAAGTCTAAAAATTCTTCTCGTTATGTGTTAGTGCTTGATTCAGCTTCCCTTAGTTCATCCTATGAATCATCCTTGCTGTTTTGACCACTTCAGCTATTTTCTTTTTTTATGCTCTTAGTGTTGTTTCATTTTTATCACACATTAATTGCCAGAATTGAACATTTTTTGCATTATTTCCTTTTTAGAATCTAAACGTATTTGATGTAATGTTACTACAATAGCTATAGCAGAAGTTGCACGGAAGTTTTTATTTGCTATAGAAAACATGTCATGTACAGCCAAATTGAGAATCCTTCTGCCCTGTTGTGATTGGTACTGGTTCCTATTTGGTTTTGTTGATTTTAACACCTTAATTAACTTTTTTTAAATCCACAAAAAAGAAAATTCATGATTGATTACAGCCCTGAATAAACACAGATAAATATGAACTCTGAATGATGTAAAGAAGTAAAGCATAGGTTTAATATTGCTTTACTTCTTTGTGTCATATTATTTATATAAAATCAAGAGCAAAATCTGATCTCATTCTCAGCTCCCTTCTTCCTTGATGAATTTGTAAACTTAATTTTTTTTTAAATTTTGAGAGACAATGCCATCTTGGTCACATCCTTAACATGCTTTACCTTGTCTTTTTTGGCCACTGGTAAGTACCTTATAGAGGAGAATCCTTAAATATGTTGAGTGGCCATGAAACAGCATTTGAATTTACTAGTAGGAATAATACATATATATTTGATAAATGCAAGAGTAGTATGTAACTGAAGAAGAAAAATCTTTAATTTTCTCTCAAATCTACTAAAATGTGGTTTGCTATGAAAAGTTATGCTGAGTTATCCTGTTTATTTATATTCTCTTAGTTATTCCTTTAGATGACTTAGATACCCAGAAAAACTGAGACTATTTGTTGAATTCACAAAGTTAACATTCAATGAATGAGAGTCTTTTACATACTTGATTTGCTTCATACTGCCTTTGAATTAAAATTAATGGAAAATGTCTATACCCTTATAGCTGTCCCCCAACCCACCACAAACTTTTAAAAGAGTTAGGTAATTGATCATTCCCTGTTGCTTTTAGCTCTGCTCTTTCTTTCATTACTTCTCTTTATTCTTTGCAAGATAGGTATACCCAATATCTCGTGCTTTATTTTTTTTTAGTTTGGAGTGAAAAATAAGCTCTTACCTTGTTTTTTTTAAACATTTGAGGCTCTATCTTATTTATTTCAGGAAAACACTTCTCTTATTTTGGGATCAACACTCTACTGATAATTAGCCTTCTACTAATGATCAATCCTCTACCGATTAATATATGGTCCCAGGACTTGTACTTTTCTCCAACGGTTAAACCTGACTGCTCTTAAATAACTCTATTGCTATGGAAAAGAGAAACCTTTTTTGATGTGATATGTGGATATGGGGCTGAGTCAAGGCCTCGGTTACAGCTCTTGCCCATGGTACAAGTTTAGATACCTATGATGGCTGTACTGGTTTTTCAGTGTTCCAGAAAAAGTGGGCCCTACCTCTCATCTAGTGCCAGCCAGGGATATTTTTCACCAAAGCTGAGTGAAATCTCAGACACCAAGCTTTATACAGTCATTTAAGCATACAATCCTGACAGGCCATTCTGTTTCTGAGGAGTGAGGCGAGGGTTTTTTGAGACCTCAAAGCACCATTTCTCTTCAACTTAGATATTTTATTACTTCCCTTAACTTTCTTCTTTTCTCTCTTTTCTTTCACCAAAGCACCAAAGCCCATAACCATATCCTATTCTAGAATGAATGCCACATTCTTTTGAGAGAAATTTCCTATCAGTTAACAGGAGATATTGTAATGGTTATTATCTATATGATGAAACAGAGAGACAGAACAATTTTACTTCTCAGTATTCAAGTTTAGAGAACCCAATCAAAGCTAGATAGAGAAGTGTCAACTTACCATTCTAGTAATTTTTTCTCTTCTCTTCTCTGCCACTTGTTATGTAGTAATAATCACTCTGTTATATTGAATTTCAGGATCCATCAATTGTAAGACATTCTAATTTGAGAAACAATAAATGAAAAACAGAGCGTCTTAGAATTGATGAAATTTAGTAAATAGCATATATGTATTGCTTAGGGATTTACTTTTCTTTGTTCCGTGTATTATTCTTTCTTTTAAAAATGTAAAAATTGGAAAATGCAAAAGATAATAAAGAATAGTATAATGAATACTTAAACACCAACTATGTGGCTTAAGAAATATAAGTTTATAGTTAAAATTGAAGCCTTCAGTGTATTCTTTCACATACAATATTCTATCTCAGTCACTGTAATAAACTCTACATTGAATTTAGTATTCACATGCTTTTATTTATATTTTATCACACATGCTTATGTTTATAAACAATTCTTAGTATGTTCAACATCTTTTTTATGTTAAACTTCAGACATTTAAAATATACAGAGAATTGTCCAATAAATGTACAATTGCCCATTATTCAGTTTCAACCTTAATAAACGCTTGGCCCATTTTGTTTCACTCATCACCTTACTTTTTCCACCACACACTTTACCACTGGGTTGAAGCAAATTCCAGGCATTATGTCTTGTTTTTTTTTTTTAGGAAATGCTTCACTATATATCTCTAAAACATAGGATTTTAAAAATTATAGCTATTATAACTACTATCCCACTTAAAGCAATGAACAGTTTTTATCAATATTATTAAATATCAGTTAGTGTGCCAATGTCTTAGAGACTTTTTTATAGTTGTTTTGTTTGAATCAGGTTCTAACTAAAGTTGATGCATTGCATTTGGTTGATATGTTTATTGGGTCCATTTATATTGGTACAGTTACTACTCCCAATTTCCTATGTCTTCTTTTGCTGCTTGAAAAAACTGGGCCCGTGGTCTTTTCCACATTGATTCCCATGTTGTAACTTAAAAAGATATTTTTTCCCTGCATTTTCTGATAATTGGATTTAGACGCTTGACTAAATTCAGATGATAGGTTTCATAGGTGACATATACTGTGTGGTTGTCTCTGTGTATTGACATGGATCAGAGGGTTCAACTGCTGTTGTGTTGAAATCCTTCTGACAGAAAGTACTTTTTGTATCTCTAACACTTGATGTAAATTTTCCATTCCACATAAATTTTCTACTTGTCTTTTGGTGAAGAGATGTCCCATAATATCTTGAAAGGCATTAAGTATTTTTACGTGTGGTTCATTAATTTTCGCTGTCAGTTTCTCACACATACCTCAATTGGTCTAGTTTTTTTTGTTCATATTTAGGCCATTTCCCAGTTTTCATTATTCAAGGTGGTGTTGCTATGAACTTTCTAATTCATGTCTCTTTGTGTGCATACCTGTGTTTTTCCAGCCTATGTAGTCACTTCAGAGTGAACTGTTGAGTTCTGAGATGGTATTTTCAGCTTTACTAGATATTGTCTAATTGCCATTCAATATACACTTAGCAACAGCATGTGGATGTTCTTAATGTTTCTTATTGTCACCAAGGCTTTACATTTTTTTCCAGTATTATGGGTATATAAATGCATCTTGTTTTAGAGGAATTTTCCTCTCTATGGGATTATTAGTGATATTGATACATCTTTTCATGTTTATTGGCCTTTGGACTTCCTGTTTTATGAAATTCTGAAATTGCTTGTCATTTAATTATAGGGTTATAAAAACAAAAAATAAAAAATAAAAAAAATTGTAGTTATTTTATTTGTTCTTACTAGTCTTTAAAACTGCCTTTTATATTTTAGGCACAGATCCCTTGCTGGTTACTATATGCACTGCAAATAATCTCTCTCTGTCTGTAGTTTCCCCTTTTACCTTTCTTTAAGTGTATCATTTGTCTACAAGATATTCTAATTTGAAAGAAGCAAATTTATAATTTTTTCCTTTATGCTTCATTGGTATTTGTCTTTTAAAACATGTTTTCAGAAGTCCTTCTCTATGATAAGGTTAAAAAATGATATTTTCCTATATTTTCTTCTAAAATTTAAAAAATTTGCTTTTAACTTAGGTATTTAATTAACTTAGATATATAAGTAGTATGTGTCTGTACACACATATAAATTATAGGGACCTTCTTTCACTTTTCTACATGGATATGCAATTTTACTAATACCATTTAATTTATTTCCCCCTGCTAGTATCCAAGATCATCTGTGTCATATGTGTCTGTGTAGCATGCTTTGTTTCTGGATAGTCTCTTTTGTTCTATCCATCTAAGTGATTCAATATGAGACTATAGAGATTCATATTATATTCTCAATTATCATCACTTTATGGTAAGTAAGATCGCCTCCTTTCCTCATCATTTTTCAAAATTGTTTTGGCCCTTTGCTTTCCATATGAATTTTATAATCACTTTGTTAAGTGCCCCACCCCTCAAGAATGACATTAATCCAGTTGTGAATTTTATTAAAAAGTTACGATTTGGTGTATTAATTTGTAGATAATTTCAGCTTTTAATAATGTGCTCTTATCCACAAATATAAATCAATTAATCCATATTTTTATGTCATTAATAAATTTTATAAATTTCTTAAAAGACATACATATGTGCTAAGTTTTATTCCTTGGTTTCTTATATTTATTATTACTTTTGTATTTATGGTATTTTTTCATTATATATTTTTGATGAAAGAGTAGAAGTTTATGAAAACATTTCACAATTTATGATATATATTAAATTATTTAAATTGTTACCTCAAACAAGTGCTAGCTAGTTCAGCATGATTCAAAAAATGTGTTTCAGGAGTTTCAGGTATTGAAAATATTTCATTGACATACAGAGGACAGTTTCTTCTTAGATTTGACTTTGAAGATATGAAAGTGGCTTTTCTGACTGATATTTACATTCCTACCAAAAAAAATACATTTACTGTTCATTTTTGCCCACTTCCTAAGTAGTAATTTTTTGACTCTAGTTAGTTGCCCATTAATGAACTTAGCGAAATTGATATATTGAGCTATCACCAACATTTAACAAAGAACAGGATGGAAAATATCAAAAATACACTGCAAGGGATAATGGTTTTGGATTGTATTTAATTCAGGTATTATTTCATGAAACTTGTGTGTGTGTAAATTGAAATTTTAAAATAATACAAATACTGTACTTTTTGTCCTATTTAAATTCAGTCATGGTGACCTGAGAAATAGACTGAGGTGTTGAAGACAGCCCTTCAATGAGCCAGTTAGTTTGAAGGCCATCACCACCACCACAACCTTTTTAAAATTACTTAAGAAGGAGAGTCACAAAAACAACTCTTGGTCACATAGTCTGAAAATAGACTCATATTTCTTGGCTATTTATTCATGAATTAACTGTAGGCAATCTTTTCAAAGTGAATTATAGTTAATTCTTTAAAACATTGATTCAATAAGGATTACAAAGTGTAAGGTAATCAGAATAATATGAACTATTTGTGTGCATGTTTCTGAATGCCTTCCCCAATTATATCATAATAAGACTTGCACCATAACAAAAAAGTTTGATGTCAACTACATGATTTTCATTTTAGCGTCTTTGTCTTCTGCATGTCCAAACTTTAGGTTCGTCACTGGACTGAAGATTGCATTCAATATGGACATCTAAGACTTAAATTCCGCCTTTATGAAACCTTCAATTTAATTAAGGAGTTCATATAGACACTTAAGAAATATTTAACACATTAAAACATAATAGCATATATGTTGTCTTTTAGGAGGCAAGATTCAAAAAGGGATGGTTTGCATTTTTGAGGACTATTAATTGTGAGATAGGGCTTAATGGAAGCCATAAATCTAGTTGCATAGGGCTTTGAATAAGAAATTTGGTTTAGGCCATGCACAGTAGCTCGCACATATAATCCCATCACTTTGGGAGGCCAAGGCAGGAGGATCACTTAAGACCAGGAGTTCAAGACCAGCCTGGGAAACGTAGAGAGACCTTTTGTCTATAAATAAATAAAGAAAAGAAATTTGGTTCAGATCGGCATAATAGAGTAGAAGAGCATTATAGATCAGAAGGAAATAAAAAAAAAAGCAATAAATGCTCACAACATGTGTAGAGTGATAGCCATTCAGTAATTAAAGGTGTGTTAAGGTATCAGAGATAAGATTGGCTAGATAGAGTACAGCCTGCTTATTGAGAACTTCTTGCTTCCAGAATTGTAGCTTTGATAAAATAATTCTCAATTAATATAATGTCCCTTGTTTAATCCAAAAGTCTCTAGGTTCAATTTACCTACAGACATAAATGAAATCACGTTTACAGGAATAGCCCTTTTTACTCTGAACTTCCTCAGCATGTCAGAGGGTGTCTTCTCAGATTTCCTAATGAAGGTCATTTGCCCACAGAGTGCTTGTGAGAGGCAGCTGGTAACCATAAAGAGCATGGCTTAACTGCTGGGTCATTGTCTGCTGGGGTCACCAGAGATGCATGGTGCCCCATTTTGACCTCACTGCATTAGAACCATACCATGGCCCATACAGAAATGAGAAGACTTCTCCCCGAATTTTTGTCATGTCACAATTTATCATCTGGTCTTTGAAGTAATGTCATTTGTGTCCCAAATCTCAAAAACTACCTTTTGGAATAGTTCCTCTGGCCTTCATTTGTGTCACTCCCCACTGAGTTTTAAGGTCTAGTCCATATCCCTGGCACAGGTTCAAGTAACATCTATCTGCATTTCTGTTTTCCATTGCTAACTAAGGTTTTGATATTAGATTTTATTGTCTATGCATCTTCCCTTAAGCTGGATTTTCCACCAGGGGATTCCTCAGTTTGCCTCCAAGTGAACTTAGGCTATTTGTCCATCCAGTTTCAAAACCACCAACATTCTGAATTCTAATTTAGCATTTCTGGGAATTCCATGGCCTCTACAGAGTCTTCTGAGTTCTTTGCCTTGCAAATGGCAAACAACTTGACATTTCCTTATTTAAACTTGAGACTTTGATTTAATCTGTGCCAAGGAATTTTGTAAAATGAGTAAAGCCATATTATTAACGTGGTCACTGTTACACAAATTCAGCCATTTTTGCTGTCTGACCAAGTGAGCTTCATTTGGCAGTTCCTGTCTAGGATCAAGTTTGGGTACACTTTTAAAATGCTTTCTGCATAACTATCCAAGATAAAAATGAAACTTAAAATTCGTATGCAAACTACTGAAGAAATAGTCGTGGAGACTCACTAGTTGAAAGAGATTGCTTTTGCAGGATCATAACAGCATGTCAGTTTCTTAACTTACTCACTACTGCTTATTGTCCTGTTTGTAAGTTTTAATGTGAGTCTAAGTAGCCAACAGAGATTTTAACAAGCTATTTATATGATGCAATATATCATTTCCTCAATAATGAAGGGAAACCTTTTAGATTCTATAGTTTACTATGTTATGAAACCCCAAACTATCTATCATAACTTTGCCATATCAAAGTTTTTATTTACAAAATTATCTAAAGAGCAACATACTAACTAAATGGAATATAAATACTATTTAGCCCATTATTTTCATTAACATTTAAAAATATTAAAGAGTTTATTAAAGAGTTTCATAAACTCTTCTGGCCTTGAAGAGTTTACAGTTTGCAACAAACACAAAAATCTACAATTATTTTGAAGTTTAGTAAATATTTACATATAGATATATTATTTTGGGAATAAGTAGCATTTGTTTACACAGTCTGTGCCAAGGACTGTTCTTTTTTAATTTTTTATTTGTTTATTGTATTTCTCTATTAAATAAATAAAATAAATAGTAAATAATAAATAAAATTTATTTATTGTTGGGGGGGGCGTGTCTCACTTTGTTGCCCAGGCTGGTCTCAAACTCTTGGCCTCAAACAATCTTCCCACCTTGGCCTCCCAACCAAGTACTGTTCTAACTACTTTGCATGCATGAAGTCATTCAGTCTTCAAAACAGCCTATATGGTAAGTGCTATTGTTATTGCTATTTGTATAGAAGGAAACAGATAAAATAGCTCAGTTTTACATCTTATACATCTTATTTGTTGGTGATTCAGTAGCCTTTGACTACTGCAAGAATCTGCATCTGCATATGCATTTTCTGGATGATTGTCATACTAGCTGGAGTATAGACTATTTCTGTGGCTAGATTATAATGAGGACTTCAATCAAGGCAGTCTTGAGGTATCACAAGATATTATTGCCTCAACTGTTTAGTCTATTCAAGCTAGATTCCTGGGGGCAAGGAGTCAAAAGAAATTTTTCAGGGTATTCCATTTTCATCCTATTGTGTCCAATAGAATAAATCTCTCTTGCCTTTCCTGTTTCCAACCTTTGCATGGAATTCCAAGTTTAGCCTCAAACCTCTACTTTGAATTTGATGTTTAGAAAAATCCTACATACATGGGATGAGTCGTTCAGTACTGGAGTTCTAAATCAGACAAGAATGAAGCTGACTTATTCATCGAAAAACTTTTTCCTGAGCTCACTGACTCAAACCAGATCTCTCCTTGCTTCTCTAAATATATCACTTGAAATTTAGGCAGTTCTGAAACCAAAGCACTCACATGAGGCAGAGATAGGTGTAACCATTGGCTTTTTTCCCTGGTTTATTTGGCTGAAAGACTTTATGCTTATCATAGAGTATATAATGATCCATGTATATGTACCAAAAGCATTTCCAGATACACTGTTATGTAATGTCATCACCTTATATTTGGAATGCTTATGCCCAAGGAGGACTTGGGTAAAGATTTCAAGGAGAGCATTTCAGTTTAAAATGAGGAAGGCGATAGCTGCTACAGACATTACTGAGCTTCCTGTCACTAAAGGCATTTAAACAATTACTTTTCTTGATGAAGATCTTGAGTCAAGCACAAAATAAAGCAAAAGTTGGATTAAATAATTCCTACTTCCTTCCCATCCATGGAAGTATGTAAGAGTCTCTAGGCTTTCAAATGTCACTGTGCCTTTTATTCACAAAATCATAGCATAGTCTTGGAATACATTCATGTGTTCCAAATATACATCTATCTTTTCTCTTTAATGTATAATTGAACCCTGCAAAATATTTCTTCTTGACAATTAAAAAGTATATCTCTTAGTGATTAATATAAACTAGAGAAAAAACAAGTGATAAACTACAGAGTACCAAGTAAATACTGAATAAAACATGTTTTAAAATTACTTGTTTTTAATTAGAATTATAAAAGAGGCTTTTTGGAAGAGAAAATGTTGTGGTGACTCAGGAATTTTATTTTGACCCCTTTGCTGGACTCGCAGCAGGGACACCCTGTCTACTCAGCCCACCATGCTCAACCCCCTGCAGGAGGGAGCACATGAGTGAGCCAGTATGGGCCTGGCTGGCCACTCAAAGCATGATGCAGGAGCAAGCTTCATGTGGGGCCTGTGGCCAGACCAGGCACAAGGGTGTCTGCAACCCTGACACCCTAGAGGGGGTATTAGTGTGCTGATTAGTTCTTTTAGTTCCACCATCCATGGGCTGCTGAATGACAGCAGTTCAGACAGCCCCTGGCCTTATCCCATGTGGTGGCTGCCCTTCGCTGGGAAGGACAAAAGGTCAGTGGAACAGCCTTTCTGGGTACCCACACTTGTTGTGTCCTCAGCTCTTGCCTGGCATCCAAGAAGAATGAGGATATGCTAACAATTGAAGCATGAACAAAGCAGGGAGTTTTATTGAGTGATGAAATGGCTTTCTGCAGAGAGGGGACATGGGGGTGGTCCCCTACCCAAAGGCAGGAAAGTCCCCCAGTGTACCAGTGTAGCTGAGTCTGGGACTTTTATGGGCTCAGACTAGGGGAGGGGCAGGCCATAGGTAGTATTGGAAAAGGCAACGTTCGATGGGTTAAAGGCATTATGCATAAAAAATAAGTCAGGAAGGGTGGGCAACCAGGAATGGAAGTTCTCACTGTGGGTCTTGGGTTTCATCTGGGACCAGCAGTTGGGTCTTTTAGCCTTCAGGCTGTTTTTTGGCTTGAAGGTATGATTTCCACCAGAGACTTACCCCTATGTGCCTTGGCATTTGGCTGCCTCCTGCTGCTCCTGCTGCTATCAGTAGCAGCATCTTATTAGAAAAGGATTCAGTGAAGTAGAAGGTCAAAAGAATGTGATTATATATTGATTAAAGCTATGAGGCAAAAGTTTCCTGACATCCAGAGATACATAGCCAATCTGAATGTCATAAACTTAAATGGTTGCCTGCCAAGTGTTTTGCTCTTACAAATCTTAAGCTTAATGCTTGTTGCTAATAATACACAGAAGTGATAAAATTTACTTATCTTTTGGATATGGCCTAAATAGTTTGCAAGGGATCCTTTTTCCTTATAATCCATGTATTTATAATAAATATATTTTTGCTTATGAGTTTATTTTTCCAAAGACCTTATGGTACTATTCACAGAACTTTTAGAAGAATACTCTTTTGTATCTTAGAATTTAAAATGAGATAGTTTCCAGACATCAGGATAACAACGCAGGAGACAGGAAGGAAAAAAAAAACAATGGGACATAACTGGAAATATCAATAGGCATAAACTGGGTAAATAATTTTATATCAACTACTGTTTTAGTTGGAACAAACCTCTAAGAGAAAGGTAACTAGCATAGTTATGGTCAAAAATAGCCCAATGGCCACATTTTGCACTCCTTTTTTTGCATGGTTGGTGACCTAGGAATAGTTTTACATTTTTTACTGTTTGAAATAAAAAAGAGTAATAGTTCATGCCACATAAATCAAAAGAAAAGTAAAAGTTCATGTCGTATAAATATTATATGAAAGTCAGATTTCAGCATCCATAAAGGTGTTATTGGAACCTTGCCATACCCATGTGTTTACATATTTTCCATGGTTAGTTTCCAACTACAAAAGGAGGGATGACTATTTACAACAGAAACTGGCCTGCAAAGCCTAAAATGTTTACTATCTGGCTCTTTACAGAAAAAGCTTGCCAATCCCTCAGCTAGAGGATAAGTTAGAGAAGTTGACATTAACTTCAATATATAGTGTGGGTTTTCTGAACTGGCCTGATGTCTGTCCAAGTGTTGTTAAAAATTTGTATCTTGGGCCTCTTGCCCAACCTACCAAATCAGAATCAGGAGCAAAGGGCTGGACATTTGTATTTTTTGTTAAGTATCCAACTGTGCATTTTCCTCAGGCAAATTTGGGAATCACTTGTGCTGGCTGTGAACACAGGCTTTGGAATCAGCTCTACTACTTACTAGCTGGAGGACTTTAGGCTTTTTGGACAACACAATATGATTAACTTCAGTAGCTTCAATTCACTCGTTGGTAAAATAATAGTAATGATACCTAACTCATCAGGTTTTTGTAATCATTCAGTTAGGGAATACATTTAGATTAGATATGTTAAGATTAACACCGTGCCTAACACATAGTAAATGCCTAATAAATATTAAGTGTCATTGTTCTTAGTACAAATAATATTAGCAGTAGTTTTTAATTAGAAGTGGAGATTAAAGCCAGGCGTGGTGGCTCACGCCTGTAATCCCAGGGAAGCTGAGGCGGGCGGATTACGAGGTCAAGAGATTGAGACCATCCTGGCCAATATGGTGAAACCTCATCTCTACCAAAAATACAAAAATTAGCTGGGCCTGGTGGCACGTACCTGTAGTCCTAGCTACTCAGGAGGCTGAGGCAGGAGAATTGCTTGAATCCAGGAGGCAGAGGTTGCAGTGAGCTGAGATCGCGTCACTGCACTCCAGCCTGCTGCCTGGCCACAGAGCAAGACTCTGTCTCAAACAAAAAAAAAAAAAAAAATAGAAGTGGAGATTAAAGGAGGCATCATGGATCATGGCACAGAAAGAGCACTATACTTAGAATCAGAGGACATGAATATGAGTTCCAACCCTGTCACTTATTAATTATGTAACATTGAACCACACAGCCTTATTGGGATTCATTTGCTTTATCTGTAAAATGGAAATGAAAATAATTATGTATCTCAAAGTCATTTCTAAAGGTCAGAATATAACACAAAGCAGTATTTATCTTAACCACTCTGTTGCCATGTCTAATACAGAGCCTGGCACAGTGTGATTAATACATTTTTATTATATCCAAGTGAATCTAACCAACTCATGCCTGCTGCAGAGAAATGTTTCCTACTTTAACACTCATTTTTCCTTCTAAATGCTCTTTGCTCAAATGCATACATTTTGTAAATTTCTTTAGCTTTTTCTGTCTATGTTTAAGTCAAAATTTGTTTTCAGTTAAGAGTTCATTTTCTCCTCTTGTAGTTAAAATCCTGTTGGTGACATCAGAAATGATGGCTGCAGGAAAGGCAGGGATGTCACCAGTGGAAGAGTATAAATTTGCATGCTGTATTTCACAAGTTGTAGGAAATTTACAAGGAGAAAATAATATAAAAGTGCTTTCCCTTGACGTCCCCAAATCTCACACACATTCAAACTGTTTTCCAGGCAGAAATGCCAATGTAGAGATAGAAGTGACATGTACAGGCTTTTAAAGTATGAGAAACAAAGTCAGTTTCTTCCACTTACATTC
This sequence comes from Callithrix jacchus, assembly GCF_049354715.1. Taxonomy (NCBI): domain Eukaryota; kingdom Metazoa; phylum Chordata; class Mammalia; order Primates; family Cebidae; genus Callithrix; species Callithrix jacchus. The sequence goes on along the minus strand of NC_133513.1, from coordinate 78,287,388 downwards.
AGTTTTCGATAACTGCCAATTTTAGTAGTGTGCTGGCATCATCAAAGGTTTTCTTCAGCAAATTTCTTTTCTCTACTTTGCCCTAATTCATGGTCTCCCCCAACCATTGACTCCAAGGCTGTTAACTGAGAGGTTAACAGCTTCTGACCAATGAAAAGGAGTTACTCATGGCAACAGTTAGTTTGGGAGGTACATGCTGTTGTCTTTGTTAACTGAGGTATCTCCAAAATTTTAGTAAATAGCATTTGATGAATGAGTGTTAAATTAACTTTCTGCATGAAAACACTATATCATTTTCTTTTTAAAAATCCTTTCAACTCAAATCAACAAAAATGTAAGTGGTATAGTACTTTCAGTTAAGGTTGGCCAGTATTCAAATTCTGTATCCACTATATTATTCAAACTATGCATAGTCAGTGATTAGTACAGGCTTTCTTGGTTGTGGCAATCAATATCTCTGTGACTTTGTGTTAAAGAAATTGTCCCTTTTTTCTTCTGATATGGATTTCCAATGGGCGAAATGAGACACTTACTAATCCATTTTAGGATTGGGATGAAGAAATTTATTTTCTATCCTTATTAAAGATTTACTAATAAATTATTGTTACAACACCTATGTTTCCATCAAGAAGTCTGTGCATTTGATTCCAGTGGCATTGCAAGTGCATAAATGTAGTTATATAAGAAAGTTGGAGGGTTTCAAGTTTCCTTAAAAAACATGAAAATCATAGCACTCTCCAAATTTTTTAGGAAATGTTTTTGAATTGACAATTATGCCATAATCCATTGAAAATAATAGGCTGAATTTTCTGGATTGTTGGTACATAAGTAGGTGTTTTGTCTGAACATGAAATGAACCAGAAGTAGAGATGAATGCAGTCTTTGCTTTTCTGATTTTGCCTAGGAACTAAGAATTAAATTAATGATTTGCATTTCTAGACCAACATTGCTAGGATTATGCTTTACTGAATTTACTAAAATTAAAAAAAGAAATACAAGTGCTTTGAAAGATGAATGTTTATAATAAAAAAATTTTGTACTTTCCTATAAGAAACTCTGTTTTTTACACACAGTGGTTGTTAGATTCAGTTTGTTTACCACACTTAAAATGCTTTGTATTTGCATGTGTCTGAGAAAAACCCTTAGATAACATATGACACTTCAGCTTAATGAAATTCTCTGAACATAGATGCCTATGTTCTGAGAACTTGATTTCTGGAGGAGTCATATATATGTGTCTTGGCAATTTGTAAACCATAGGAATTTATAAACTCAATAACTGACCAGAGACTTTTATTTGTGTTTACTTTAATTTGTAACTGTAATATTAACTCTGCTAAACAGAATAGACTTGGTATTGCTTATGGTTTCTTTTTTCTCCTATCTGCAGACAGAAAGTTCTAAATTTACAAAAATGGAGACAATAGTATAATCACCTCTAAACCATGTACCTATCACTCAGCTTCAGTAATTATCAACATTTTGCTTTATTGTTTCTACCTTACCATATTTCTTTTTGCTGGAGTTTTAAAAAACAAAGGCCACACTGTCATTTCAATAGTCAAATATTTGTTGCACCTGTTACTTTTAAGGTTTTTTTGTTTTTTTAAAGGAGATAATCTTGTAGTCCGTTTTTGAGATTATTTCTTTGGCCTGTGGGATGCAATCTACTGGGGAGTCTTTGAAAAGTTTTGTACCGGGAGAGCCATCCCAAATTGGTCTCGAGCCTGAACTCACTAGTGGGAAGTTGTGTCTATTGGCAACACTTTCCAGGGAAGGAACATCAGCAAACCTGCCCCATTCATCAATATTTGACAGCCCTTTAAAGTCAAGGTATTACAGGAACAAGTGCTCAGGATTATGATTTTCTTTTCATAGAAAAAGATCCATCATTTCATAGGTTGGTAAAGCATATTGAAGTACCAAAAATAAATCAAACATTTTTCCTATGTACTATACTTATAATAGTGTATTAACTTTTTAGCTATTTAAAAGATCAATAATTCTGAAAATCAATTTCTCCATGCATTTGTTAACTGTTTTGTAAGCTTCAGCATATTAAGTAGCACTCAAATGAAGATTTGGTAGGCAGAATGTCATTTGATTTTGTTATTATGATGAATGGCTTTTTAATGTTGTCAAATCCTTTTAGATTAAAAAAATCTCTTTATGTCTGGAAATCATTAGTCCAATACAATCTTTTCTGCATTATTCATGTTCTCTTAATGTTAACTAGTTTATACATGGTTGACAAAGTGGAGAATGATCACTATAATATAGAATTTGTTAGAATTTATGTATAATTTTTCCAGAATGTTAATGTTTTAAAGTGGTTTTTTGTTTGTTTTGTATTTTTTTTATAGTTGAAGAGAAGGACTTACAACACATCTTCTGTTTGTGCAGGAAGAGCTAGTTTAGTAGGCTTCATAGCCGCTATTCTTCTTTTTTCACATGACAAGCTTCTGGGGAAGCTGCAAGTACAGGTGAAGAAGATTAAAAGGCATTTGTTTTGTGTGTAAGGGAGAAAAGACTGATGAAGAAGGCTACCTTTGAATCCTATTTTTGATTTTGATGAAGTTGATCCCTAACTAGAAACATTTTTCTTTCTTTTTGAGACAGAGTCACTATCTGATGCTCAGGCTGGAGTGCAGTGGCACAATCTCGGCTCACTGCAACCTCCACCTCCCGGCTTCAAGTGATTCTCCTGCCTCAGCCTCCCGAGTAGCTAGGACTACAGGTGCATGCCACTATGCCTGGCTAATTTTTTATATTTTTAGTAGAGACAGGGTTTTGCCATAGAAACATGTTTCTTTAAGGAACCACATCTTGAAGGATCTGATCTCTGTGATGTAGGATATTGCAGATGAACTACAGTGACTTCTTGTTGTAAATGTCAGTAAAGATTTAATTGTGCTAGTATTTTTAGTATATTTTATTGGTATTTTATTCTATCATTCTGTAGTTTTGAGTGATATGCTTTTCCCATAAATTCTGTTATTCTTAGCATGCAATTTTATTGGGCACAAATTTCCTAAGGAATACATAGCTGGTGTTACAACAATATTACCTATATTAATTATTTATTAATGTATACATTATTATTAATACCATATAATCATTATGTATGTTTATTAATTATTTTTGAATGATAACAATTAAAAAATCTGAAATAGGAAGCAAAATGAGAATCTGTCCAATTGATACTTAAACATAAAAGAACTTAGGATAGTTTCCAAGATTCCAGCATTCATCTTTTGGATATTTAGTTGAAATTTGAAGACAATGAGCTGAGGATATTTTAATTATACTCTGTGGCTTTGAAGTATTTGACATCAAAGTAATTCAGATTTACAACTTTACTGAGTCATCAGTTGTTTTATTTGAAACTATGACAACCAATACATAAATGAATGAACTATTTCATATTCTAAAATAAAGCTCTTCTCTCTTTTTTTTACATCCACAAATTCTAAAATTAAGTTTTCCCACTCACATTCACTGTGTACCATGTACTTATTTCTCTATTTTTTCCTTTGCCCTTGTAAACCGTTGAATCCTTTATGTACATACCATATCCACTGGTACTCTCCAGGTCTATGTGTTACTAGCTTTGAAATGTGAGAATTCAGAATTTGGGGAGTCTTGAAGGTGAATTTTGGGGACAACTTTTTCTTTCTTTCTTTTCTTCTCTCTCCCCCTTTTTCCTTCCTTCCCTCCCTCTTTTCCCCTCCCTCCCTCCTTCCCTTCCTTCCTTTTCCTTCTTTCCCCTCCCTCCCTCCCTCCCTCCCTCCCTCCCTCCCTCCCTCCCTCCCTCCCTCCCTCCCTCCCTCCCTCCCTCCCTTCCTTCCTTCCTTCCTTCCTTCCTTCCTTCCTTCCTTCCTTCCTTTTCTATCCTTCCTTCCTTCTTTCCTCCTTTTCTCTCTCCTTCCCTCCCTCCCCCAGCTCTTCTCCTCTTCCTCCTCCTCCTCCTCCTTCTTCTTCTCTCTCTCTCTCTCTGCCCCCCGCCTTCCCTCCTTCCCTTTCAGGGTCTCACTCTGTCAGGCTGGTCTAGTACAGTGACACAATCACGGCTCATTACAACGTCGTATTCCTGGGCTCAAGTGATTCTCCTGCCTCTGCATCTAGAGTAGCTGGGACTACAGGCACATACTACCATATATGGCTAATTTTAAAAATTTTCTATGGATACAAGGTCTCCCTGTGTTGCTCAGACTTGTCTTGAACTCCTTGGCTCAAGCAGTCTTCCCACATTGGCTTCCCCAATTGCTGAGATTACAGCCATGAGCCATTGTGCCCGGCTGTGAAAAATATTTTAAAACTATAAATTGCTATTGGGTCATTCGGGTCTAAACTTTTTCACTTTGAGTATCTATATTTTCTTTTTTTTCCAGAATAAGAGCGATAATCTCTGTAAACCTTAAAAATTACAAAATGTGTGTTGAGTTATCCTCTGCTTAAGGCTATATGAAGCTAGTAAAACGTTTCTTTTTATCCAGTGAAATCAGTTTATAACTTCATCTATAATGGTATAGGACATATAGTTGTTGTTTCACATTTATATTTCTAATAGTCTATAAGCTACCTGAAGTCTGAGACCAACGCTTATTCACCTTAACACTTTAAAGACAGTGCCAGTCACTTGGATGCTCAGTTGAATGATGCTTTTTGGATAAATAACAATATAAAGGGCAAAATTCTCAAAGTAAAGTATCATTGATAATTTTTACCTTAGTTTTTTTTTATTTAACAAGCCTTCTTTAATTTGATTAAAATAGAAGTATTTTATCAACTTTATCTGCTAAAAGAGCTTTGACTATAGCACATGTTCCCTAGCATGAAAATGAACACTTCTTGTGATACAAGAGAAATTATTTTACCAAATCTATCATCCACAAGAATTGCTATCCTTCCTACCTTATTCAATTTTTTCCATTACTCAGGCCTTCTGGGCCACTATCAGGGTAGTTCTTATAAAAATCAAATCAAGAAAAAAGAGCTTAAAAATTTTAGAGAATTTGTGATTATAGAAACAAGGAAAGGAACAAAAAAAGAAAATCCAGGATATATGAAGGAAGTTGATAGTGTGGGTAAAAGTGTGTGTTGTGACTATGGGCAAGGGTTATGAAGATTCAGAGGGATACAGATAAAAACTGGGCCAGAGTTATTTGGTATAACTTGGTCCTTTGTGGCCCATGATGATCTTCAAGTATTCCAAAGAATGGGTAGTCAGTTGTTGTTTTTTTTTGTCAGTTGGACATCTGCAGAATTGTTTTTTTTGTCAGTTGGACATTTGCAGAACTGTCAAATATATGTACCCATGAATGTTGGAAGGGAAGCCTATGTCAGGGAAACATAAATTACTAAGGCAATTATATATTTTTTAAATAAAGTATACTTCCTGGTATTTCAAGTTCAGTAAAATGATGTGATTTAGTATCAGGGCTACAACTTTTACTGATTACTGTTACATTGCATGCCCAGAACTATTTTGTTTAACAGCATCAAATATTAATAGTTCCATTTTAATCAGGGCATAGAGTCAAACAGTCTTAGAGGTAGAAGGGATTACATGGGCCTTCTGGTCCAAGCCCAGTATTTTACAGATGACTATGTTAACAACTAAATGGTGAAATGGGTTACCTGTTCCAAATACTGTAGTAAGTGCTTAATGGTTATATTCCCACTTTGTCCTCACAGCAGTCTTATGGCATCTATTATTATGGGGCTTAAAAGTTACGCTACCTTGCTCAAAATCTTATGGTTACTAAGTGGTAGAGCTGGAATTCAAAACCAGACAGACTGATTTTTAGACAATTTATTTCAGGTGTAATTCAGTAATTAACTAAAGATGAATGAGAAACTCTTCTCTCATAGATTACTCTGTATGTTGTGATAGTGTTGTGTGAGAATTGGAGAAGATTTTGTGGAGGAGAAAATAGTTGAGCTGTGTCTTGAAATATACCTGGGAATTTGCTAGGCAATCAAGATTACAGTTTGTGAAACCTATCAAAGAGTGTCATACAGGTAGTTGTAATAGTAGTGAGTACTGCTGTGTAACTGAGGATGAAAATGTAGAGTATGTTGAGGTTCAGGCAAGAGACAAGATTGGAAGGGTAACCCCTGGTTAGAGTTTGTATCTCAATTCCAGCTTTGATGCCTTCTAAGTCGTTCACAATTTTTTTCCTTCCTCCCAGATACTCACTGCTCCAGTTGGGTTTATTTAGTCTGTTGAGATCTAGGCAGTGAGTGTTTGAATTAGGACAGGAGTCATAGGGTTAAAAATTAGAAATAAAATAGGGAGAGAGTTTGGAGGTAAAATTTGTCAGGCTTAGTGACTGATGAAATTTCAGAGGTGAAGGAGATTGAAGTATAACAGATGATGCCAAGATTTCTAACTGCAGAGACCCAAGTGGGTGGTGACACTGTTACCTATGATGGAAAAAGTTGGAAGATAATTGAATCTTATGACCTCTAAATTAATTTCATATTGTCCTGAGTTTTGAGGCAAGGGAAATAATATCTTTGTACTTTGTTTCACATTAAGTATAAACAGAGCTGTCATAAGGATATAAGAATTATGTGTATTAATGTATATACATAAGAAATATGTGTGGTTTTATATGAATATTCTAGTAGAATCTAGAATCCATTATAATGTTCTATAGCTGGAGGAGCTTGTAGATATCATCTAATCAAAAAGTTAAAAATTTATTCCCTAAGACCTTTTTACTTCAGTTTACTGTTTTTTTAAAAAGCCAAACCAACCAGAAAAAAAAATGAAAACATTGAAAAGCAAATTATTTTGGATGGGTACCACTTAGCCTCATTATCCTGTTACTTTAGAACCTCTGACCTCATTTAAATAAGTTACCTGCTCTAACAGGCACTTGAGTTTTCTGCTGAACCACAGATATGAAAAGTTGACCCTCCTGAGCTAATCCAACCTTCTCTTTTACTAGATGTAAAACCGGGTTAGTCCAACAGACTTTGGTGAAGCAAGGTATGAAGGAAGGAAAAAATAGCGTTAGTTATACAATAATATAGTTGCGGGAGGCCGAGGCGGGTGGATCACGAGGTCAAGAGATGGAGACTATCCTGGCCAACATGGTGAAACCCCGTCTCTACTAAAAATACAAAAAATTAGCTGGGCATGGTGGCGCGTGCCTGTAATCCCAGCTACTCCGGAGACTGAGGCAGGAGAATTGCCTGAACCCAGGAGGCGGAGGTTGCGGTGAGCCGAGATCCCGCCATTGCACTCCAGCCTGGGTAACAAGAGCGGAACTCCGTCTCAAAAAAAAAAAAAAATAATAATAATAATAAAAAATAATAATATAGTTGCATAACATATAAATTATAATAATTATACGACTATGAAAATATTTATGGGAGTAAGATACTTTTAAACACGGTGGGATATTTTTTCCTGCCCCCTCCCCGCACCCCTCATCAAAAATACCTTTTTCTATTTTTCTGTTAATGTAGTGTCACACTGACTCTATATCGTTGCGCACAGTGCCATCTATTGGTAAAATAATGACAATGTAACCAGTTTTTCTGTAACCCATAATTGGTACTATAGTCTCTTAAGAAATCTGCTCTGGATTTTTGCAGGCAGATGTTAGAAAGCAGATTGTCTGTGATCCAACTGAAATGGGAAATGAATCACGTGTTCTATGCAGAGATGCTCAAGCTTACCATTTAGAAGAACTCCAAATAGGATCTCAAAAGCATGATATCCGATTTCCCCAGTTCATGGTTCTGCCAAAAAAGAGGCTGTGAAACTGCTTAGGGATTCTAAGAATTTGGACTGTTCCCAAATATTGGGATTGAAGTTGTTTTATGTGGCTTGCTACTCAGCCGTGATTGTTGCTTTTTAGAGACACCAAGTTGACTTATTGAGCTTATTTGATAAATGCTCTGCCAGAGTCTTCATGTTATCACATAGACTATTAAGTGCCAAAAAAAGGCATTAGTTTCACTGACTATATTTAATTTTTGAAAGTTACTTTTATAAGATTAGTGAATGTAATTTTCCCTTTCTCCATTATAAGCTTTTCTAGAGAAGGATATTATTTCTACAGAATTAGCATAATGCCAAATACAGTTGTTTCTTCGTATCGTAGGGGGAGGATTGGTTTCAGGACCCCCTTACATTCCAAAATCTACGCATGCTCAAGTCCCACAGTGGGCTCTGCTGAACCACAGATATGAAAAGTTGACCCTCATGCCCACAGTTTTTGCATCCCAGGAATATTATATGTTTGATTTGCATTTAGTTGAGAATGAGGAAACTGCAGATGTCGAGGGCCCACTGTATTTATTGAAAAAAAAATCTGTATTTAAGCAGACCTGCACAATTCAAACCCATGTTGCTCAAGTCAACTGTACAAAATAAGGTGTAGTATATATGATTGCAGGAGTAATTATACATTTAACAAATATCAGCAATTGGTGCCCAAGTACACATGAACTAACACACACCTGGAAAGATACACAGGAGAGATGAATGTGATAAAGTACAAACATTGATGACTTCCCTCTTGTACACTCTTCAAATAAAATGCTAGAATCATGATGATTGTTATTTGTTTGAAATCAAAAGATGTAGTCAGATCCTCCTTCCCACAATCTTTTATTGTCCAAATTTTTACATGTATTACCAGAATGTATTTCTTGTTAGGTTTGCTCACTTTTGAGTTATTATTTGTTATGTATTTGATACTTGAGGTGGTTTTTGGAGGCAAGCTGTACTGACCATGTAGCTACTTTTTCAGTTATTTAGAGACCAAATAGTTATCCCATGTAAGCCACCGGAAAACTGATCTGTGATATCCATGTTAGAAAAGACAAAATTGTACTTCAGTTAAATAAAACAATTAAGGAAATAAAAATGGAAAGAGTAGCACCATTGGACATCATGCTCTTTAAAGGAAATTGGAGTATAAAAGCAAATTGTATTTAGATTGAAGGGTTATGGAGACAAAAATCCAAAAAATCTATCCACCAAGGAGAGCCAAGTCAAAGGCTTGAAAGCAGAGAGTAGACCACAGGCTGGAAGACCCCTGGTTGAGAGAGAAGGGCCAGGAAGGAGCCCAGGAAGAACAATTCTTAAAAACTGGCAGCAAGGGCGGGTAGAAGCACTATCCCTGAAGCTGGACAGCTAGGGTTCAATTCTGGGAGCTTCTTCAGATATAGAGGCATTCGGAATGGTGGGTAGGAACAGTAGTCTTGCAGCTGTACAGCCTTGATTCAAATCCTGCTTCCCCCTATTATAAATGTGGGATCTTGTCAGTTTCCTTAGCCAAAGATGGGTAGACTCGATTTAGTATGGTTCTTCTGTGAATACCATGAGATAATAAATACAAATAGGGTGATCATAGGTCTTGAATGGCAATTCAGGTCTAGATTTTTCTTTCTTTTCTTTTCTTTTTAAAGTGAGGTATTATATAGGCCGTGATGGATTTGGTCAACCTCCCATTGATTTGCAGCTGTGGCCTTGGTCTCTTCCTATGTTCATTGAGACTAACTTTGGAGTTCACCAGGAATAATCCTGCTATTTTTTTCTTGACTGTTTACAGATATAATTTAACTAACATCTACCTTTCAAGGACAGCATATCAGGATTTGACAATAAAACGAAGTGCACAGGGGAATGTGGGCTGGGCACATGTAGCTCCTGATCTGGAGTTGGTAGAAGTATTCAGAACTAATGTCCCTACCAATAAATTGGTTGGCAGCCAATTGAGCCTATGTTTATATCAATAACTTCAAAATGTTTGAGGCCACAAGGAATTTAATCAGTGAGATGAGTGGTGAAAATTTGGATTATTATGAAGTAGGCTTATCTTAAATATTTTGTGTGGAAAACAGAAGCTGAGAAATCTTTCTAGTTTGAGTTTATCAAGAATGACTGGTTGCTCCCAATTTAGTTTTGTCATTTATCATAGTAGAAACGTACACCTGCTTATTTATTTATTGATTTATTTTTTGAGACCGAGTTGTTGCCAGGCACCAGGTTGGAATGTAGTGGCGCCATTTCAGCCCACTGCAACCTCCGCCACCCAGGTTAAAGCAATTCTCCTGTCTCAGACCCTTGAGTAGCTGGGACTACAGGTATATGCCACCATGCCCAGCTAATTTGTATATTTTAGTAGAGACAGGGTTTCACCATGTTGGCTATGATGGTCTCAATCTCTTGACCTTGTGATCCACCTGCCTCAGCCTCCCAAAGTGCTGAGATTACAGGCGTGAGCCATCACGCCCGGCCGCTTATTTATTTTATGTTTTGGCACAAAGTTTTTTTTGCAATAAATTCTTTCTGTAGCAAAAAGGTAAAAATATAAGTAAATTAATTAATTTATGAACTTCTAAAAATTTGATGATGAATGTTTATTAGTATTTACTACTTACTGTGGATGTATTGAAATCACTAGCTACATGGCAACCAGAAGACCCAAATCTGTTGAAGATTCAGTAGTAGGCAGCCTCTACTTCAAAAGTTGATAGTTATTTTAAGAAGACTGTTCATGAAGATGATGATCTAGCACATGCTAAAGAGGTACATGCTAAAGCTATAGAAGATGTGTTTTTATATTACTGTGAAACAGTTTTCTAGAGCAAGTGTCCATTATTTTAAATTAATTTTACTCATTTTAATTTTTGTTTTATTACTTAATGTTTTAAAACTTATTTATTTTATAATTTATTATTATTTTTTGAGACAAAGTCTTGCTCTACCCCCCAGGCTGGAGTGCAGTGACAAGATCCTGGGTCACTGCAACTTCCACCTCCTGGGTTCAAGCGATTCTTCCTGCCTCAGCCACCTGAGTAGCTGCGACCACAGGCATGTACCACCATGCCCGGCTGATTTTTGTATTTTTAGTAGAGATTGGGTTTCACTATGTTGGCTAGGCTGGTCTCAAACTCCTGGCCTTAAGAGATCTGCCACCCCAGCCTCACCAAGTGCTGGGATTATAGGCGGGAGACACCATACCAGGCCCACTTATTGTTAATTTTAAGTTTCCTTGCACACGTAAGAAAAATTAGATAACATCTTTAAAATACTGTCCCCTCTGGCAAAAGATAAACTTTGCAAACATTCAGATGATTCTGATTTTATGTCAGTATCCTTAGAAACTATATTAGTTTCCTGTTGCTGCTGTAACAAATTGCTACATAACAACAGAAGTGTGTTATTTTATAGTCCTGAAGGTCAGAAGTCTGAAATGAATCTAACAGATTAAAATCAAGGTGTCAGCAGGTCTGTATTTTTCTGAAAGTTCTACAGAAGAATCTGTGTTGTTTTTGTTTGTTTTTTTGTTTTGTTGTTGTTGTTCGCCCTTTACTGCTTCTGGAGGTCCCCCTGCACTCTTTGGCTTGTGATCCTGTCAAAGACCATCACTTTAACCTGAGCTTCTGTTGACATATATCCTTTTGCTGACATTAACCCTCTTGCTTCCCTCTTGGAATGACCCTGTTGTTTGGGCTCACCTGGATAATTCAAGATAATTCCTTTACTTCAAGATTCTTAATCACGTCTTCAAAGTCCCTTTGCCAAGTAAAGTAACCTGCATAGCTTCTGAGGGTTAGGATGTAAACATCTTTAAAGGCTCAATATTCTGCCTATCACGGATGCTTCAAATACATAGTTAGGTAATTCCAATACCAGTTTGATGACTGCATTTAATTAAATTAAGCTTGATCTTATTGTGAAAGTTAATATAAATTCAGTTTGAAAGTTCAACATTGATGATAAAGTTATTTGTTTTCAAAGTGATTACAAATATGACAGAGCCGTGTCATGGTGACAACAATGTCCTTACAAAATTAAGAGATTTATGGAGCAGAAATGTATTTGAAACAGGTTGTGGTATAAAAATAATTGATGTGTCCATCATTGAGTCCCAAGAAACTAGAATATACTAACAATAAAAATAGATGATCCAGTTATCAAATTTTATAGGTACGTACACACACATAAACACACAGAAAAACTGAACTGAAAAACCTTTATGAAAAAACTGACATTAAATTTTAAAAAGTAAAAAAACCCTCCAGTATCACAGACTTCCTTTTGTTGCCCAGCTTCAATTGAACCCAAAAATATCTGAGGCCCTGAAGGCCTAACTTGTAAATAAACCTGAGTGTCCTACAATGGTATTCAATTCCTCTGTAAGTGAGTCATTTTGTTGCAGTTTTATTTAAAATCAGTTAGAAACATTTAATTAAAGTTTTCAAAAATTGAAAACCCAAAAAACATAAGTTTTTAGAAAATTGCAATTATTGAAAGCAAAGCATGAATATAGGCATTGAAATTTGTTCTTATAAAAGCATGGAAGAAACTGAATAAATCAAAATTTGAAAGTTCAAAAATTTTTTAAATTTATATTTTAACGTCAGAGGTGCATGTTGCATAGGTAAACTTGTCTGTTTTTTTTTTGATGCAGATTATTTCATCACCCAGGTGTTAAACCTAGTTCCCATTAATTATCTTTCCCGGTTCTCTCTCTCTTCCTACCCTCTACCCTATGATAAGCCCCAGTTGTGTGTAGTTCCTCTCTATGTGTCCATGTGTTCTTATTATTTAGCTTCCACTTGTAAGTGAAAACATGCAATATTGGTTTTCTGTTTCTGCATTAGTTTGCTAAGAATAATGGACTCTAGCTCCATCCATGGCCCTCCAAAGGACATGATCTCATTCTTTTTTATGGAAAGCTCAAATTGTAAGATTTAATTTTGAAAACCTGTGATTGCACTTAAACTATCTTGTTTTCTGGGAAGAATCACTTGATGATGATCCTGTTTTTAATTTGATATTATATCCTGTATCAGAATATAATAACATTAAGAAGAAAGTTCTATGATTTTCAAAAGAATCATATACCAAAGCAAGGTATTTGGTGAAAGTTATCCTTCAGAAATAATTGCTGACAAAGCATAGTTTGAGGGGAGACACTAAGCAGTAACAGTAAAAATATCTGGATAAAAGTACAAATTTCAATATGGAAAAATTAGAATTGAGAATATTCTCCACTTAGCAGTTTGTTCTTATCTATTCAGATATTTTTGTAACTGTAGAGAGAATATTTTGTCAAAATTGGTGTGATCTAGAGAGAAGAGTTAGTTGCAAATGTCAACAATTTCAAAATTAGGAACCTTAAAATGTAATTTTGAAGATTCCAGTCAGTTCTGTAAAGAAATAAGATAGGTAAAAATACATTCTTTAGAAAGTACCTGTAACATGCATTAGAGAGAGATGTAAACATAGATTCAGTTATATAGTTATATACCAAGAACAATTATTCTGATTATGTGATTTTCAGTATTCAAATAATCAATGTTTTTAATTTAAAAATTGAATTAATATATGTGAATGTATTTTATATCTATATATTTTTATATCTATTTTAAAAAATATATTTTATTGCACTTTAGTTTCTGGGGTACATGTACAGATCATGCAGGATTGTTGCATGGGTACATACATTGCAATGTATTTTGCTGCCTCCATCCCCGTCAACTATATCTGGCATTTCTCCTCATGTTATCCCTCCCCAACTCCCTACCCTGTGCTATCCCTCCCATAGACCCCCTCAACAGACCCCAGGAGGGGAGTGTGATGCTCCCCTCCCTGTGTCCATGTGTTCTCATTGTTCAACACCTGCCTATGAGTGAGAACATGTGGTGTTTGATTTTCTGTTCTTGTGTCAGTTTGCTGAGAATGATGGTTTCCAGGTTCATCCAGGTCCCTACAAAGGACGCGAACTCATCATTTTTCATGGCTGCATAGTATTCCATGGTATATATGTGCCACATATTCCTTGTCCAGTGTATCATTGATGGGCATTTGTTTTGGTTCCAGGTCTTTGCTATTGTAAACAGTGCCGCAGTGAACATACATGTGCATGTGTCTTTATAATAGAATGATCTATAATCTTTTGGATATATATCCAGTAATGGGATTGCTGGGTCAAATGAAATTTCTATTTCTAGGTCCTTGAGGAATCACCACACTATCTTCCACAATGGTTGCACTAATTTGTACTCCCACCAACAGTGTAAAAGTGTGCCTGTTTTTCCACATCCTCTCTAGCATCTGTTGTCTCCAGATTTTTTAGTGATCGCCATTCTAACTGGCATGAGATGGTATCTCAATGTGGTTTGGATTTGCATTTCTCTAATGACCAGTGATGATGAGCATTTTTTCATATGTTTGTTGGCCTCATGTATGTCTTCTTTTGAAAAGTGTCTGTTCATATCCTTTGCCCACTTTTGAATGGGTTTGTTTGTTTTTTTCTTGTAAATCTGTTTTAGTTCTTTGTAGCTTCTGGCTATTATCCCTTTGTCAGATGGGTTGATTGCAAAAATTTTTTCCCATTCTATTGGTTGCCTGTTCACTCTAATGATTGTTTCTTTTGCTGTGCAGAAGCTCTGGAGTTTAATCAGGTCCCATTTGTCTATTTTGACTTTTGTTGCCAATGTTTTTGGTGTTTTAGTCATGAAGTCCTTACCTATGCCTGTGTCCTCAATGCCTTTGCCTAGGTTTTCTTCTAGGATGTTTATGGTGTTAGGTCTTATGTTTAAGTCTTTAATCCATCTGCAGTTAATTTTAGTGTAAAGTGTCAGGAAGGAGTCCAGTTTCTGCTTTCTGCACATGGCTAGCAAGTTTTCCCAACACCATTTATTAAAGAGGGAATCCTTTCCCCATTGCTTGTTTTTGTCAGGTTTGTCAAAGATTAGATGGTTGTAGATATGTGACATTGCCTCTGAGGCCTCTGTTCTGTTCCATTGGTCTATCTCTCTGTTTTGGTACCAGTACCATGCTGTTTTGATTACTGTAGACTTGTAGTATAGTTTGAAGTCAGGTAGCATGATGCCTCCAACTTTGCTCCTTTTGCTTAGAATTGACTTGGTTATGCTGGCTCTCTTTTGGTTCCACATGAAGTTTAAGGTGGTTTTATCCAGTTCTGTGAAGAGAGTCATAGGTAACTTGATGGGCATCGCATTGAATCTATAAATTACTTTGGACAATATGGTCATTTTCACAATATTGATTCTTCCTAACCATTAGCATGGAATGCTTTTCCATTTCTTTGTGTCTTCTCTTATTTCCTTGAGCAGTGGTTTGTAGTTCTCCTTGAAGAGATCTTTTACTTCCTTTGTTAGTTGTATTCCTAGGTATTTTATTCTCTTTGTAGCAATTGTGAATGACAGAAACATAAATGGTTTTTGAATGGAACCATTTCATAGGTGTTTCATATTTCATAAGCTGATTAGCAAATTAATATTCATGATTTTATATGATTGATAATTTCAGCTAGTCTTTCCATCTGCAAACTGTACCTGGCTCATTGTAATCTCTTATTATTACCATAAGCAGCTTAGTGAGAAACCTCCTGAGCCACTTAACCTTTAATAATTCCTTTCTCTGTAGCCTGTGGAACACTCACTTACGTATGAGTTTAGCATTTTTGTGTGTCATTTTCTGCTTTAATCTGTTTTGTACATGCTTTTTCTTTTTCCTTGTCATAAACGGCGTGTCCTATTAACACTCTTTCTCTGTTTCCTCACTTTACCTGTCATTTTCTGTCAATGCCATTTCTTTCAAAGTATTTGCAGCACACATCAAATTTTCTCCCAAGTCCTTTTACTTCTCCTGGAGGAAGAAGTGATTTCATCACTGAGGTGTTAAGCCTAGTTTCCATTAGTTATTTTTCCTGGTTCTCTCTCTTCCCACCCTCCACCCTCTGATGGGCTTATGCTCTGGTTGTATTTACGCACTTTGTGAACAGCCCCGTAGTACACAGATGAGGGCGCAAGCAGAGGCTGAAATTTTATAGGGCTCTTTTCACCTATTTGTGCAAAAGAGTCATCCACGCCGGCAACGTGCTAGTGCACCTCTTTCACTTTCCTTTAGAAGCCTCTGCTCTCTGTCCAGGCTGGCCTTTCTTCGTCCTTGTCAAGATTGTTTTCTAAATTCCAGAACCGTTTCCTGATATCTTCAGTGGCCGCAGTCCACTGGCCTTGACGTTATTCTTTATGATGTTAGTATTGTTGACTTCATAGCCTTTTTACTTCCTCAACTCCAAAATAGCTCTGAAGTTTTCTAGCTGGAATCCCACTGTTCCTCAGAGAGTTTCCTTCTGTAGTATCATGGGTTTTTACATGGCTCTTGTAACCACAATCATCTTTGCCACTCCTCCCCTCTTCCTCACAGAAGGTGCCTTCCATATGCCACACCTCTGAACCTCAGTGTTATTATACTTCTTCATTTTCTTAGTTCATCACCTGCTTTAGGCTTTATTTCCCTTCCTTTGTCATCAGAATGCCACCAGCCATTGTCAATGATTCTGTGAACTAATTCCTTAGAAATCTTTCTCTGTTGGCCCTTACAGAAGCCTTGGAGCTTAAGACTGTCTTTAGCCATTTCCTTCTTACTAATATTTGAATTCAAAAGTCTTAACTATCTGTTTTATTGCTTTCTAGATTTTTATTATTCAAAATGGAAGCCATTGACCAGCATCTAAGAACTTGTTAGAGATGCAGATCTTGCCTTAAGCCAGACCTATGAGTTGGAATCTACCTTTTAATGTTTATTCATGCTGAAGTTGGACAGGCACTGCTCTAGGGTACCAGGATACTAAGGCCAACTGTAAAGATTATTCTTTGCTTCTTCTCTGGCAGGCCAGATAAACTTTAGGAGTGGGTGACTTGTTGTCTCCAGGTGATGCAGGCACAGCAACGAGCAGAAGGAGTAGCAGACTGTGGGGATGCCATACATGGGAAGAATGGGGGAGAAGAGGAGGCATAGACAAAAAGACTCTGCAAATGATCATTTCAGAGACCCTAAATTACCCATACATGTATTCATTTTCTATGTGTACTGAGTGGTGATGATATTGATGGCATTAATAATAATAGTAATAATTAAAAATTGTTCATATCAAATTGTATAAGCAGAATCTGCATTTCAATGAGAATACTAGATAATTCATATGTATGATAAAATTTGAGAAATATTTTCTAAAGCAGTTGTTTTCAAAGATCCGTTGTGGGAAATCACTTTAGTGGATTTGCAGCCTGCACTAAAAACAGCAGCAACAACAATGAAATGGATTAAAACAGAATATATAGAAAATATCAGTTACGATTTAAAAATCAGGTATGATATAAAATTTTTCTATATAGAAAATATCAGATATGTGGTAAAGGTTAATGTTGGTTTAAGATTATTTTTCCGTAATACTTGTGTGTGCTCAGTTATGATATAAAGTAAATTTCTTACTATGGATAAAAATGGTTGGTAAATCTCATCTAGACAATTTTCCAGTAGCAAATGCAAAACCAGGCTGTATAAGTCTATTCAATTTTTGACATCTCTTGTCAATCCTGCCTTCATTTCTACCTAGAAATCTTCTTAATCATCTTCATGCCTTGTAACTGTGTGAGAAGGAAAAGGTGGAACTGTTATTACTCTGGAGTGGTTTGTTCAATTGAGATTCACACAAAACCCATCAGAGTATAGATAAAAGTACTACTCATTGGTCTAAAGCAGAATTTCTAAATCTTTTCTAAGAACTATTTCTTAGAGACTGAGGAAATAACTCAAGCCCTTTCTCTATAATTTTGTAGTGTCTTTGAAACCACTTTATTTTTCTTTAAAATTTATGCAAAATCATGTGAATTTTACAAATCTATGAGAAAAAGACAATCTTATAGAAAAATAGGAAAAAGACACAAAGTGTTACTTTGTATAAGAGAATATATAAATAGTCAAATGACATATAAAAAGGAACTCAAAAACCATTAGTTTTTAGAGAAATGAAAAAAGCAAATCAAAACCACAATGCAATACAATTGTAATCCCATTAGAATGACTAAAATATAAATATTCACAACAACCAGCTGATGACTAGGATTAAGCAGCAGGATCTCTTATACCCTGCTGGTAGGACACAACCTGTACAGTTTTTTTTTTTAAATACCTCTTTTTTTGGAATTTATTTTAAATTTACAAAAAAGTTGAAAAAATTTAAATACTTAAAAATAGTATAAAGAACATGTGTATACTTACCAAGATAATCAACTGTTAAAATTAAATATATTTGCTTTATTTGCCCATTCTCTTCACATACACACACGTGTGCACACACACACCCCCAATTTATTTATATATTTTTCTTTAATTTCCTGAACCATTATGTTATATATATCATGGCCCTTGACCTCAAACTACTACAATGTGTCTTTCCTGAAAGTCAGACTATTTTCTTACGTCAACATAGTGCAGTTATCAACTTCAATAAACTTTAACATTGATATAATACTTTTCAATTTTGAACTTACCTTTAATACATTTAATTTTTGATTTCATTAACTGAACTCATAATGTCCATTTTAACCCTTTTTCCTTTTAGATTGTGATCCAGTCTAGGATCCAGTATTATATTTAGTTGTCATGTCTCTTAACCTCTTTTAATCTGGAACATTTTTGCAGGCTTTTTTTTTTTTTTGGTCTTTTAAGACATTTTATAAAGAATAGAGGCCCCTATTTTTATAAAATAGGTTGATACAATCCCTTTTTAAAACCCTATCTTACAAGAAATTTCAAATTGACAAAAAGAAAAAGATTGTATTATCTCATGTATGAATCACTCAGCTTTGACAATCATCAATTTTTTTTTTCTTTTTTGCTATTCTTGTTTCATTTATACTTGTGCTCACCGGTGTAGCTATTTTTGGAGACTTTGAAACTGACCATATTGCATACATGATTGTGATTAATCATCAGATATATGTATATATACATGTAAAACCTTACACATATCCATCCCCAACAGAAGTACCTATGTAAGTACCTAAGAAGATATGAACTAGAGTGTTCATAGCAGCTTTAATCATAAATGCCAAAAGCTAGAAATAGTGTAAAGACTCTTTACTAGTAGAATGGCTAGACATCTTGTGATCTATTATGGAGTATCACTTAGCAATGGAAATGAACAAACTAATGCTACATGGAAAACATTGATGAATTTCACAAGTATAATGCTAAACAAAAGAAGAACAGAGTATTTAGTTGAAAATCGAATACTTATTTGGTTGAAAACAAGAAACATGAATGAATCCATAATGTTAGGTGACAGAATAGATTTTACTTTTGGAGGGAGTGTAGTGATGGGAAAAATCATAATAAAGGCTTCCAGGATTTGGCAATACTGTATTTCTTAATGTGGGATGTGCTTTTGTCCATTTTAGGGAAATTTATAGAGCTGTCCAATAATTTTCCACTTCTCTATGTCCATTTTTAATTCAATACAAATTATTTTTAAAGATTTACATTAAGTTTACTTTCTACTTCACATCGGTGCTCATTTTAATATAAAGATATTTCAAATTATTCAAAATCATCAAAAAGCATTTCACTTATCTTTTTGTTAAGTGGTTAAGATGCTGTTGCACTAAATCTACAAATTTAGAAAATCAGTTTGAAGTTATAACACTTTGAATTCAGAAAGTTTCTTTTTTTCATCTTATTGTCAAAATATTTTGAGCACTCCAGTATAAAATAATAAATATTAAGAGTTTTATTCACTGTCTTTCCAGCTATAAGAGTAATTACTGTAGTCTACTGTTGGTAAAAATGTTAATATGTCTATCTTCTGTTAATGGGTCAAGTTGCTCCTGTTATGTAGTGAGCTGAATGGCTCTTTATCACTTATACAATCTCACAGGAACGCTTCATCCTAACCTACCCTTTATTTTATTATAGCACCTTATCAGTGCAGTAAAAAAATGTTCATTTTGTCATAGAGTTGAGTGTTCAGCCTTGAAAAAATACTTTTTATTAAAGTGAACTGTGCAAGACAGTCTTAAAATTATGTACTATTTCACACATGCAATGACAGTTTGTAGGCATCCAGGAATCCACTATCTAGATATAACATATTTTAACATTTTGCCAATTTGCTGCAGATCTTTGTTAAATTAAATGAAGCTGTAAATACAGACTCTTTCAAAGCTTTTCTTTTCTTTCTTATTCTCCATAAATGTCTCCTCTCTTCTTCCCTCCCTCCAAGTACAATTCTCCTGAAGTTTGTGCATGTTTTCACAATCATGTTTTTATCCTTTTATGACATGTATGAGCACATGTAATAATATGTTTCATAAGTTTAACATTTTTACATAAATGGTCTTATACTGTACGTTTTTATGTATAATCTTTTGTGTTTACTTTTTGCACATCCTATATTTGGGATATCAAAATCAGATAGTTTAAAAGTATTCCATTTGATGAATATGGCGTAATTAATTATCCATTCCCATATTATCGGTTGTTAACGATTGTGTGTCACTGCAACAGTGCTATTCTTGAACTGGGTGGTTATTGCATTGCAGTCACACCTCTGGACATATTCTGAAGGTGAGATTGCTGTGCTAAGTCACATCAAATTTACCTTATTACTTCACTAGCTCTTACCTGATGGCTTTCTAAGAAGTGTACCAATTTATACTCATAACACACAGTAAATGGAGGTTCTCATTTCCCTACATGTCCTTCAACACTTGGTCCTATTACACATTTAAACTTTAGTTGTGAGTTTCTGCTTATTATTAAAGAGTAGATTAATTTACCTTGTCTACATTTCCATCGGTTTTTATGATTTTTTTCTGTATAAAGAAATATATAATTTAATCTCCCAAAATTCTGACCTGTCCCTTACTTCTAACTCCCCAAGGTAGAGTATCAAAACAATTCAAGCTATTTCTCCTCTTGTTAATAGTCTTATCTTTTAAAGTAAGTATCAGAATGACTTTTTTGTTGTTTTTACAGTTCTGATTTGATATAGGTTTTTTTTTAACAACATTTTATATTTTTGTCACTTCACTGGAAATGTGAGTGCTGCCCACAGCAATTCCTAGGGTATCACTGAACACAAAGCCTCCCAGGAGCACAGACTGAAAGTCACTGATCTGGTCAGATTGAAGTAAATGGAACAGAGGCACAGAAGTTGCTTCTTTTTAAGGGTTTCCTAGTGTGACCCACAAGAGGCAGCAGCACTTTGGAGCAACAGAATCAGCCCAAGATTCAGCCCTGCCAATCTCTAGTGACAAGATTCTGCCAGGGGGAAGGTGCAGGCTGATCCTGCCACATGGAATGTGTGATCACTGCTTGCCATGGCTTCATTAGCACCTCCAGGAGCTGAGAAACACTCTTGCGATGAACCAAGGTGAAATGATCTGCCTCACATTCCAGCAAGCTACACTCATCTTTGCTGTTACTCAGCAGTCTTTTTTATGAACCTCACTCTGCCTCCCTGAGGTTTCAAACCATACTCATTTTCTACTCAAACCATCCTTTATTCTTTTAAAAGTAGCATCATTCCCCTTTTCTTTCAGTCTCAAATGCCTGACATTTGAATTTATCATGTTCCATTGCATGGCTTCTAAACTAGAAGCCATTGGAATAGTGCCACCTCAACAGTTTATCTTGAAGCAGCTGTTTTCTGACCTATTCATTCTGTGATCATTCTGCTTTGGTTGTACTTACATCTTTCACTTGGTATATTAGTTACTGTGTTCCTCTGTAGTGCTCTTGGTGTTGCTCGCACGGATGTAGAAAGAGTTGGCTCAGCTCTTTAGTGACTTTATTTTTCTTGTACATCTGTTTTTATTATATGAGAAATTCTTTTCTAGAAATTCTTTGGTGGACTTTTCCTTATATTCCATTTATCAGAACCACATCACATACCCAATTGCTCCCTAAACATAAACTGGCAAAGAATTTAGAGTAGCGACGCTTGGTTTAGATTAGGGTTAGCAATCTGTAACTAATGGGTCAAATACATCTTGCTTCCTGGCTTTGTATGGCTCAGGAGCTAAGAAGGGATTTTACATTTCAATGGTTAAGTCATAAGAATATGTTATGACACATGAAAATTTTATGAAATTTGAATTTCAGTGTCCACAAATTAAGTTTTATTGTCATGCAGTTACATTCATTTATTTCCATATTGTCCATCATTTTCTTAGTCTTCCAGTGACATAAATGAACAGTTATGACTGAGACCCCATGGCCTGCAAAGCCTAAAATATTTACTATCTGGTCATTTATGGCAAAAGTCTACTGAACTCTGGCTTAGGTCACTTTATTTTTATCTCTTGGAGAAGGATCCACTTTCCTTGAGCATGTTGCTGCCTGCAAGATTCTTGAACAGCATTAGGGTTTTGTTAGCAGAACCCTGGGTGGGGATGATGACTACTGGGAGGTACACAACGGTGTCAGTCTTATTTAGAATATTGTAGTAGCTAACTTGTTCCTCTACTGTTAGTCTGCGTACACACCTCCACCCAAATCATTTTGTATGTTACTGAAGAAAGGATCATCCTGGAACACCCTTCTTAACATGCTTGGTTTCTGTTTAGCCTTGCATCCCCTGTCAAAGTCCAAACTCGATCCATCATTTTGTGCCTTCTGTGCTCTGTATCCCACTTACTCCCATGTGTCACCTATATTTCAGACACATCAGGAATCTGTATTCTCTTTATTTCTGCAAATATGCCCTCTCTTTCACATGTCCATATGTTTATGATAATTGTTTCTTTTACCTAAAGAGCCCTAATATTTTAGGAGTACTCTACCTTAATCCTAACCATATTTTAATTTTTACCTTAACTGTTCCTCTAGAAATTCTTTTGACTTCCCCATTTGCATAATGTATGTCATTTTCTGAATCCCAAAGTAACTGGCTTGTATCTCTTATGATACTGCAACATTCTGCCTTTTTCATAGTCTCTTTGATTTTTTTCTAAAAAATAATAAGGCCCTTGAGGTTGTAAACTATCAGTCTTAAAACCCATTAGAGTAGCTTATACCTAGTAGAAGATAATGCCAGAGAGTATATTGGAATTTGGAGCCCAACTACGTAGAAAATGCCTTCAAAGCTAGACAAAGATTCTCAATCTGCAATAGTAGAAAATAAGAAAATATACTGCTGGTTTTTACTGGTATGTCTGGTAGGGAATTGTTTTGAGGAGAAGGAAGATTGGGGTATTATAAAGTACCTGTTTAATGACGGATTACATGCTAAGTGCATTAAATGTGTTATCTCTTCAAATGCAAGATACTTATAGGTAACCATCAAAAATGGGCTTCAGAAGTCCATTTTTTAGTTAAATAGGTTCAGAGATATTAAGTAATTTGCCCAGAGAATTACAAATAGCAAAATTTGAAATATAACCCAAATCTGACTGAGTCTTTTGTATAGACCAATCCTCTTCCTATCACTTAAGGACAGAAGCAGCCTTCCATGATCCAATGTGGATGACTATAAAGGTGATCCTTTTCTACCCTCTAGCAATTAAAGACTCAAGCGGGGGAAATAGTTTATGACACAACCAGAAAGCAGTAATCAAAACTTATGGAAAATTGAAAAATGAGTCACATTTTATCATGCTGGTTGTAAACATTCCACACATACACACATTATCTAGAATTTGGAGTTTGTAAAATACTGTTCTTATGTAAGTTTAAAGCACTTCTGCCATACATAGCTGTGTGTTTGCAAATGTATGTTTATTTCTAAGTATGTTGTCTTGATGAAATTATACAGAAGGTTAAGCCATGTGTTTTCCACCTGAATCAGTTTGATAGTACTGTATACTAAAAGTATAAAACTGTTAGAAGGAATCATAAGAATAAATCTTTGTGACTTTGGGTCAGGCAGTGGTTTTTAGATATGACACCAAAACTACAAATTGATACAGTCCACTTGATCAAAATAAATAGATTTTGTTCTCAAAATGATTATATCAGTAAAGTGAACAAAACCTACTGAATGGGAGAAAATAGCTGATAAGGGACTTGCATTCAAAGTATTTGTCTTGCTAGTCTATAATAAAAAAAATAAATAACCCAGTTAGAAGCTGAGCAAAAAATTTGCTTAGACATTTCAGCAAAGACGAAATACAAGGATCAGTAAGCATATTAAAAGGTCTTAAACATCATTAGTCATTAGAAAAGTGCAAATCAAAACTACAGTAAGGTACCAGTTCGTACTAACTGGGTTGACTATAATCAAAAGACAGATAATAAAAAGTGTTAGGAATAATGCGGACAAATTGTGCCCCTCATACATTGTGGGAATATAAAAGGATACAGACACTTTTGAAAATAGTTTGAGAATTCCTCAAAATATGAAACATAGAGTTATTATATGTCCCAGTAATTTCACTCCTAGGTATATATCCAAGATAAATAAAAACACAAAAAAACCTCTTGCTGGATGTCTGCTGCAGAATAATGCATAATAGCCCAAACTGAAAGCTACACAAATGTCTATCATGATTAATGGAAAAACAAAATGTGATAATATCTATACAATGGAATATTACTCAACCATAAAAAAGAATGAAGTGCTGATACATGCTACAAACGGGATAAACCTTAAGAACAATGTGCTAAGTCAAAGAAGCCAGTCACAAAAGGCCACAGACTATATGATTCAATTTATATGAATTGTCAAGATTAATCAAATCTAGACAAACAGAAGTAGATTCATTATTGCTAGAGGCTAGGGTGGTAGGAGTTAGTGGAATTGGGGGATGACTGCTAAATGATATGTGGTTTCTTTTGGGTTGGATAAAAAATTTCTAAATTTAGATCGTAGTGATGGTTGTACAATTCTTTGAATATACTGAAAAACACTGAACTGTATAATTTCAAATGCTGAATTTTATGGCTTGTGAATTATATCTCAATAAACATAACAACTCAGTTATTTGATAGACAACTCATTAGGAAAAACTAGAATTATATTTTAATTAAGTTATGACCTGTGTTAGCTACTTAATATTTTTAATTAAGTTATGACCTGTGTTAGCTACTTATTTATGATTTATAATTGTATTCAAAGTAGTAATCAAATATATTTTTTTTTCTGTAAAGATTGAATGTTTCCAAAAATGAACCTTCATAAATGCAATGCTTTTTTTAAACTTTCACTTTAAGTTTGGGGCACATGTACAGGTTTGTTAGATAGGCAAACGTGTCATGGGGTACTGTACAGATTATTTTATCACTCAGGTATTAAGCTTAGTGCCCATTAGTTATCTACCTCCAGCCACCCACAACTCTCCAATAGACCCCAGTGTCTGCTTCCCTCTATGTGTCCATGTATTCTCCTCATATAGCTTTCACTTATAAGTGGGAACATGTGGTAGCTGCTTTTCTCTTCCTGAATTAATTTGCTAAAAATAATGGCCTTCAGTTCCATCCATGTTCCTGCAAAGGACATGGTCTTGTTCTTTGTTATGTCTGCAGAGTATTCTATGGTGTATATGTACCATGTTTTCTTTTATCCAGTCTACCATAGATGGGCATTTAGTTTGATTCTATGTCTTTCTTATTGTGAATAGTGCTGCAATAAACATACGCGTGTGTGTCTCTTTACGGTAGAATGATTTATATTCCTTTGTTACATACCCAGTAATGGGATTGCTGTGTCAAACGGTAACTCTGTTTTTAGGTCTTTCAGGAATTGCCACATTGTTTTATACAATGGTTGAATTAATTTACATTCCCACTAACAATGTGTTAGCATTCTTTTTTTCTCCACAACCTCGCCAGCAACTGTTTTTTGACTTTTTTTTGAGACCAAGTCTTGCTCTGTCACCAGGCTGGAGTGCAGTGGCGCAATCTTGGTTCACTGCAACCTCCACCTCCTGGGTTCAAGCAATTCTTCCCCCTCAGCCTTCTGAGTAGCTGGGACCACAGGCACATGCCACCACGCCCGGCTGATTTTTTTTGTATTTTTAGTAGAGATGGGGTTTCACCGTGTTGGCCAGATGGTCTCGATCTCTTGACCTTGTGATCTGCCCACCTAGGCCTCTCAAAGTGCTGGGATTACAGGCGTGAGCCACTGTGCCCGGCCTGTTTTTTGACTTTTTAGTGATTGTCAACTAACTGGTGTGAGATGGTATATTATGGTGATTTTCAATTGCATTTCTCTAATGATCAGTGATATTGAGGTTTTTTTCATATGCTTATTGGCTGCATGTGTGTCTTCTTTTGAAAAGTGTTTGTTCATGTCCTTTGCACACTTTTATAATAGGATCATCTGGTTTTTTTTCTTGTAAATTTGTTTAAGCTCCTTATAAATGCTGGTTATTAGACCTTTGTCAGATGCAACGTTTGCAAAAATTTTCTCCCATTTTGTCGGTTGTCTGTTTATTCTGTTGATAGTTTATTTTACTTGCAGAAACTCTTTAGTTTAATTAGATCCCATTTGTCAAATTTTCATTTTGTTGCAATTGCTTTGGCATTTTTGTTGTGAAATCTTTGACTGTTCCTATGTTTAGAGTGGTATAGCCTGTGTCATCTTCCAGGGTTTTTGTAGTTTTGGGTTTTACACTTAAGTCTTTAATCTACCTTGAGTAGATTTTTGTATATGATGTTAAGAAGGGGTCGAGTTTCAATCTTCTGCATATGACTAGCCAGTTATTCCAGCACTGTTTATTGAATAGGGAGTCCTTACCCCATTTCTTGTTTTTGTCAGCTTTGTTGAAGATCAGATGGTTTTAGGTGTGTGACCTTGTTATTGGGCTATTTATTCTGTTCCACTGGTTTATGTGTCTATTTTTGTACCAGTACCATGCTGTTTGGGTACAAAACAGAGTTACTGTATCGCTGTAGTATAGTGTGAAATTGGATAGCATGATGGTTGCTTACAGCTTTGTTCTATTTGCTTAGGATTGCCTTGGCCATTTGGACTCTTTTTAGTTCCCTATGAATTTTAAAACAGTTTTATCCAGTTCTGTGAAGAATGTCATTGGTAGTTTGATAGGAATAGCATTGAATCTGTAAATTACTTTGGGCAATGTGGCCATTTTAATCCTATTGATTTTTCTTATCCATACGTATGTAATGTTTTTCCATTTGTTTATGCCATCTCTGATTTCTTTGTGAATGTTTTGTATTTTTCCTTGTAGAGATTTATCACCTCCCTGGTTAGCTTTATTCCTAGGTGTTTTTTTTTTTTTTTTTTTTTTTGCTGGCATTTGGGAATGGGACTCTGTTCCTAATATGGCTCCCAGGTTGGCTGTTGTTGGTGTATGAAAATGCTGGTGATCTGGTCATTATAGGAATGTAAATCAAAACTGCATTGAGATACCATCTCACACCAGTTAGAATGGCGATCATTAAAAAATCTGGAGACAACAGATGCTGGAGAGCATGTGGAGAAATAGGAACAGTTTTACACTGTTGGTGGGAGTGTAAATTAGTTCAACCCTTGTGGAAGACAGTGTGGCGATTCCTCAAGGACCTAGAAATAGAAATTCCATTTGACCCAGCAATCCCATTACTGGGTATATATCCAAAGAACTATAAATCGTT
This sequence comes from Callithrix jacchus, assembly GCF_049354715.1. NCBI lineage: Eukaryota > Metazoa > Chordata > Mammalia > Primates > Cebidae > Callithrix > Callithrix jacchus. The sequence goes on along the minus strand of NC_133513.1, from coordinate 78,259,997 downwards.
CTACTATAAGGACACATGCACACGAATGTTCATTGCAGCACTGTTTACAATAGCAAAGACCTGGAAACAATGCAAATGCCCATCAATGATAGACTGGACAAGGAAAATGTGGCACATATATACCATGGAATACTATGCAGCCATGAAAAATGATGAGTTCGCGTCCTTTGTAGGGACATGGATGAACCTGGAGACCATCATTCTCAGCAATCTGACACAAGAACAGAAAATGAAATACCGCATGTTCTGACTCATAGGTGGGTGTTGAACAATGAGAACACATGGACACAGGGTGGGGATCACTACACGCTGGGTCTGTTGGGGGGAATAGGGGAGGGACAGCAGAGGTTGGGGAGTTGGGGAGAGATAGCAGGGGGAGAAAGGCCAGATACAGGTGAAGGGGAGGAAGACAGCAAATCACACTGCCACATGTGTACTGAGCATGTATCTTGCATGTTCTTCACATGTACCCCAAACCTAAAATGCAATTAAAAAAAAGAAAATGCTAGTGATTTTTATATGTTGATTTTGCTTCCTGAGACTTTACCGAAGTTGTTCATCAGATCAAGGAGCTTTGGGCTGTGATGATGGGTTTTCTAGATAAAGGATTATATCATCTGCAAATAGGGATGACTTGACTTCCTTTCTTTCTATTTGGATGTGCTTTATTTCTTTTTCTTGCCTGAAATCTCTGACCAGGACTTCTAATACTATGTTGAATTGGAGTGGTGAGAGACAGCATCATCTTTGTCTTGTGCTGGTTTTCAAAGGGAATGCTTTCAGCTTTTGCCCATTCAGTGTGATACTATCTGCAGAATTGTCATAGATGGCTCTTATTATTTTGAGGTATGTTCCTTCAGTGCCTAGTTTATTGAGAGTTTTGAATGTGAAGAGATATTAAATTGTATCTAAAGACTTTTCTGCATCTATTAAGATCATGTAGTTTTTGTCTCTAGTTCTGTTTATATGGTGAATCATAGTTATTGATTTGTATATGTTGAACCAACCTTGTATCCAAGGATAAAGCCTACTTGAATGTGATGGATAAGCTTTTTGATGTGCTACTGGACTTGATTTGACAGTATTTTGTTGAGGATTTTTGCATAAATATTCATTGAGGATATTGGTCTTTTTTTTTTCCTTTTCCTGTTTTGTCTCTGCCAGGTTTTGGTATCAGGATGATGCTCACTTCATAGAATGACTTAGGGAGGGGTTCTTCCTTTCCATTTTTGGTAATAATTTCAGGAGGAAGGGTATCAACTCTCAAGTGTTCTTTGTATATCTGATAGAGTTCAGCTCTAAATCAATCTGGTTCTGGTTCTGGGCTTTCTTTTTTGTAGGCTATTTATTACTGGTTCAATTTGAAGCTCATTGTTGGTCTGTTCAGGATCCAATTTCTTCCTGTCTCAGTCTTGGGAGGGTGTATATATCCAAAAATGTTCCCATTTCATCTAGATTTTCTAGTGTGTGTGCACGGAAGTGTTCTTAATATTCTTTGATGGTTATTTGCATTTCTGTGAGGTCAGAGTAATATCCCCTTTGTCATTTATAATTGTGTTTATTTAGATCTTATCTCTTTTGTTCTTTATTAGTCTTACTAGCAGTCTGTCTAATTTGTATTTTTAAAAATCCTAGATTCATTGATCTTTTGAAAGGGTTTTTATGTCTCAGTCTGTCCACTTCAATTGAGTTCTGATTTTGATTATTTGTTGTCTTCTGCTGGCTTTGTTTTGTTCTTGCTTCTCTAGTTTTCTAGTTGTGATGTTAGGTTGTTAATTTGAGATCTTTCTAACTTTTTCATGTTAGCGCTATAATTTTCCTCTTAAGACTGTCTTACCTGTGTCGCAGAGATTCTGGTTTGTTGTATAGTTGTTCTCATTAGTTTCAAATAACTTCTTGGTTTCAACTTTAATTTAATTATTTCTTAAAAATCATTCAGGAGCAGGTTATTCAATTCACATGTAATGGAATGGTTTTGAAGAATCTTCTTAGTCTTGATTCCTAATTTTATTGTGCTGTGGTCTGAAAGAATAGTTATTATGATTTCAGTTCTTTTGTACTTTCTAAGGAGTGTTTTGTGTCTGACTATGTGATTGATTTTAGAGTATGTGCCATGAGGTGATGAGGAGAACATATAGTCTGTTGTTTTTGGTTGGAGAGTTCTGCAGATTTCTATTGGGCCCATTGGATCCAGTACTGGATTCAGGTCTTCAATATCTTCATTAATTTTCTACCTTGATAATCTGTCTAATACTGTCAGTAGAGTGTTGAAGTCTCCTACTGTTATTGTGTTGGATTCTAAGTCTCTTTGAAAGTCTCTAAGATCTTGCTTTATGAATCTGGGTACTCCTCTGTTGGGTGTGTATATATTTAGGATAGTTAGGTCTTCTCGTTGAACTCTTTACCATTATGTAATGTCCTTCTTTGTCTTTTTAAATCTTTGTTGGTTTAAAATCTTTTTTGTCTGAAATTAGGATTGCAACTCTGATTTTTTTTGTCTTCCATTTGCTTGGTAGATTTTTCTCTATTCCTTTATTTGGAGCCTATGGATGTCATTATGTGTAAGATAGGTCTCTTGAAGACAGGATGCCAATGTCTCTTGCTTCTTTATCCAGCCTTCCATTTTGTGCCTTTTAATTAGGGCATTTAGCCTGTTTACATTCAAGGTTAATATTGATATGTGTAGATTTTATACTACCTTCATGATATTAGGTGATTATTATGCAGAGTCTTTTGTGTAGTTGCTTTATAGTATCACTGGTCTGTGTACTTAAGTGTGTGTGTGTTTTTAGTCAATGGTAATGGTCTTTCTCTTCATATTTAGAGTTTCCTTTAGGAGCTTTTTTAAGGCATGTCAAGTGATAACAAATTCCCTTGGCAATTGCTTGTCTGAAAAGGATCTTATTTATCCTTCACTTATTAAGCTTACTTGGGCCAGATATGAAATGCTGGGTTGGAATTTCTTTTCTTTAAGAATGTCGAATGGCTGGGCATGGTGGCTCATGCCTGTAATCCCAGCACTTTGGGAGGCTGAGGTGGGTGGATCACCTGAGATCAGGAGTTCAGGACCAGCCTGACCAACAGGGTGAAATCCTGTCTTTATTAATAATACAAAAATTAGCCAGGCATAGTGGCATGTGCCTGTAATCCCAGCTACTCAGGAGATTGAGGCAGAATAATTGCTGGAACCTGGGGGACAGAGGTTGTAGTTAGCCGAGATTGCACCACTGCACTTCAGCCTGGGGGACAGAGCAAGACTCTGTCTCAATACATAAATAAGTTAAAAATTAAAAAAGAATGTTTAATATTGGCCCTCAATTTGTTTTGGCTTGTAGGGTTTTTGCTGAGTGGTCCCCTGTTAGCCTTATGGACTTCCTTTTGTTAACCTACCTGATCTTTCTCTCTAGCTGCCTTCACAGTGTTTTCTTTGATTTCAACTGTAAAGAAACTGATGACTGTGTGTCTTGGGGATCATCTTCTTCTGAATTATCTTACTGAAGTTATCTGCATTTCCTGAATTTGAATATTGGCCTCTCTAGCTAGCTTGGAGAATTTCTCATGGATGATATCCTAAAATATGTTTTCCAAGTTGCTTACACTCTCCCCATCTCCTTCAGGGACACCAGTGAGTTGTAGATTTCGTCTCTTGACAGGATCTCATATATCTCAGAGGTTTTGTTCATTCCCTTGTATTTTTTTTATCTGTTCTTGTCTGTCTTATTTCAGAAAACCAGTCTTCAAGCTCTGAGTTTCTTTCCTCAGCTTGGTCTATTCTGTTATTAATCCTTGTGATTGCATTACAAAATTCTTTTAGCATGTTTTCGGCTCTATCGGGTTGGTTACATTCTTTTCTATACTGGCTATTTTGTCTGTCAGCTCCTGTTTCATTTTACTGTGATTTGCATCTTCTTTGGATTGAGTTTCAGTGTATTCCTGCACCTCAATGATGTTCATTCCTATCCATATTCTGAATTTTATTTCCATCATTTGAGCCATCTCATCCTGGTTCACAATTTTTGCTGGAGAGGCGGTGCAGTCATTTGGAGGAAAGAAGGCACTCTGGCTTTTTGAGTTGTCAGAGTTCTTGAGCTGGTTCCTTCTTATCTTTGTGGTCTGGTGTTTCTTTATCCTTTGACATTGCTGACATTTTGATTTTTTTTTTCTTTTACCCTATTTGATGATTTTGAGTGTTTGATTGCGCTATAAGGTAGGTTCAGCCAACTGACTTTATTTCTGGAATATTTTAGGGGACCAACACTCAGCTCCCAACTCCTGGACTGTGTGCTGTAATTCTGGGGGACTTTTATCAGCTCCAAACTTTGTTCTCTGTCTCCTTGAGGTTAGGAATCCATTGTGCTGGGAGTGCTGAGGTGATCCCAGACCACTATTCACTACACTCCAATGGTTGGTGTTAGCAAAAGTGTTTTATAGCGCAGTGGCAGTGGGATCCATCCTCTTTTACACATGCCAGCAGCAGTGGCAGTGTGGTGGGGTGTATACTCGTTGGCTGCAGCAGAGTGCTAGTGGATACCAGGGTGCCTGCCTCCATGCATGCAGTTACCAAAGTAGTCCAGGCAGCATGGCTCACTGGGGAGGGCAGGTGATCCCTGCTGGCAACTGTGCCCATGACTGTGCTGCTGGTGGTATTAACATGGGGATGGGGCACTGGTGGCCATAGGTCTGTGTGTGCTCCTCGTCTGCTGCAGGCAGGTTTGGTAACTCAGTGAGGGGGTTGGTCACCTGACACCAGTGTTGGCAAGGGTGGGGCATGGCAGATGGGGGGCTGGCTGGCTTTTTCCTGCCAAGGCTCTGACTATAATGGTGGTCCCATATGGGATGGGGGCATGGGGGCAGAGTGTGGTGCTGGTGGGGCAAGAAAGGTTACCTCCCAGGCCCCTCATTTCTAACCTCCACAAACACTGCTGGCAGGGCTATGTGGGAGGTGGCCATGGGGAGGGAACCAGCGGGTTGTTGGATGGCATGGGGGCAGCCCCACTGAAGCTCTTTACCAGTCAGGCATAGTCTGCCTGTGAAAGAACTATGATGTGGGCCCCCACAGCAACTGAGGCTGCACTGTAAGCAGGTGTGGCCAGGCTGGGGCCCCAGGATAGGACAGCAGACCAATGGATGCTTAGATTGGACCAGCCCTATCTGATGGGCAAGAGCACCCTACAGAGTTTGTGTCCCACAGTTCCCCTAGGGCTAAAGTCTTTTATGGGAACAAGTCAAACCTGAGGGATGGGCATTTCTGGCTGTGTTCCTCTACAGAAACTCCCACACCAAACCCTCTGGGCTCTACATCAGCTCACACACAGCACCTATCACTTCTCTAGGCAACTCTCCCTGCCAACCGAGTGTGTGGTGGTCAAGGGGTATCCAGCTGAGATTCCAGAAGGCCTTGACGAGAAGAGCTTGCTCCTTGCTAGTCCAACTCAGGGTCAGGAACAAGTCCAGGTGCAAAGTAGCCCTGTGCAGGTTCCCAGCTTTCTGCCCCCAGCCAAACTGCTGTGTCAGATGTAGTTCTTTTAAAAGGAAAAATAAGTTTGCCAAAAATTAGGGGCACATATTTGAAATGTGGTTGGCCATATATGTAGTTCTAGAGAAAGATGAGGAAGCCGTAGTCACTTACATTAAGAAGTACACAATTACAGACACATTAACCACTTTGGTGCAGTGTGAGAGGATATATGTGACACTAGGCATAGAAGAGAAATGCATAGGGAACCTGAAGAAAGAAAACTTATTTCTCTGTGAGGCATGTTATAAAGGGTGATATGAGAAACTACTTGGGAGGACTATATGGTAGAAATATTTTGTGAGAGGAATTCATGATTGAAGACATCATGCAATTCAAAATTTGTGTAATTACAAACTAATTTTAAAGGTTGGCTGGTTTTATTACCTACAAGTTAAAGTGGCATTGGTAACTGCAACACTATAAACAAAGTTTATTATTCATTTCTGATGATTTTGAAATGATTTAATTATTGACAAAATATTTCTTTTGGGAGATTCACATCATTTTAAATTTTGAGTAAAAAGCGATATTTTAATGTTTCCTATTATACTCTATGAAGTATGAACAACTTGAAGTAGCTCAATTGTGCCTGTGTTGTAGGCAACAAGATTTCACTGACAAGAATAGGGTAGGTAGAAGATTTTTTGTAATACCTGTAGATGCAACATTGCAAGGTGTACTTCAAAGAATTATTAAGAAATAATATCTTTTATATGCTATAGATATCTCTGACTGAAAGGTGCTATAATAGAACTCTTAGTGGTAATGTGAGAGTCATTTTTGTGTCTATAAAAATGATTTGAGGCCTGTAGAATCAAAGCTCAATACTGCCTGAGTTTTTTAGATGGGGCCTAATCATTCTAAATGATCTAAATTCCCTCAAAACTAAGACTAGAAGATTTAACAGAAAAAGAAAAGCCTATGAATAGGCTGGTAGTTGGTAAGACAAGGGCGTGACAGTAAAGTTAAAATTTGTTCTGAATGATGTTTTGCTCCCTCTGGGCAGTGTCCGGAATGCTTCATGAAGAGTAAGTGTCTGAAAAGAAGGGAATTCCTGTATTGGAATGTACACCAACTAAATTAATTTATTTCCTTTTGCTTATAACTTATAGATCCCACAGGACATACATTTTTAGGCAGTAGTTCATTTTGAATTGTTATAATGAAGAATTTGTCCTTCATGGAACATGTCTTGGATTTTTATTCCATGCCTTTTGTTAAACTTGTTCTTTTTTGGTTCACACTAAATTAGCCAAAACCCTTATTAGAAAGCAACAAGAAATTAGGTTAGCCCAGGAGCAAAAGTGCTTATGGATTATTTCAAGAAAAGTAATTCAGGCTTGTTCCATACAATTGACAGAGGAAAATACAGTGAAATTTTTTTCAGCTGCACAAAATTTAGGGCATTTCAGAGAAAGCAAAATCTTTCATGTTCATAGTATTCTGTATGTTATTAATTTCGGTGTCAAAATTGTTATTCATTGCTTTATTTAAATGACTAAAAATGTTTAAAAATGCTAAAAATGTAAGCTCATGGACAAAACATGGGAATTGTATCACTTGTTCTTTTTTAAGATTGCTTCTGTCAGCTCTTGGCACATCAGCTGGAGAAAATAAAGAAAAAACATCATTTCCTCAGTTTTGATTGTGAGCTTGGAGAAGTTACCAAAGTATGCATCTAAGTAATATTTTTATAGTCACTTGTTTTCTATTTGTAGTCTGCTGCCATTTAAAAAATGATTGTATCATACTTCAAATTTAAAATGTATTGGTAATACGAAGGCCACCTTAAGGACGTATTTGCTTAATTCTCTATAGTCTCCATGGATGCTGGGTGTCTTAGTCAGTTTGGGCTGCTATAACAAATACAGGTGTTCCTCCATTTACAATGGGGTTACAACCCATTAGACCCTTTGCAAGTTGAAATATAGTTAGTTGAAAATGCATTTAATACACTTAGTCTGCTAAACATCATAGCTTAGGCTAGCTTACCTTAAACATGCTCAGAACACTTACATTAGCTTACAATTGGGCAAAAGCATTTGGTAACACCATGCACTATAGGGTATTTGTCATTTACCCAGTGATCCCATGGCTGAATGGGAGCTGCGGCTCACTCGCACTGTCCAGAACTGCAAGAGAGTATTGTGCTTGCATATTGCTAACCCAGGAAAAGATCAAAATTCAAATTTCAAAGTACAGTTTCTGATGAATGCATCTTGTTTTTAACAATTTTAAAGTTAAAAAAAAAATCAACCATTGTAAGTCAGGAACCACCTGTACAATGAAGAAAAGAAAGTTTCTGAAACTAGGAGCTAGCCTCACCACTTTGTATTTTGTTTCAGTGACTCCTGTAGTTATTTCCTTCAAGAAATATGTCCCCTAAACCTGTATTATTCAGAATTATTATTTTAACATAGTCACATAGAACACATAAGATAGTCATTTCAAAAAAAAAAAGATCTTTTTCAAGTTCAAGGGAAGGAAAAAGTTAAACAAAAAACACTATGATTTTTGATGAGCACTTTCTCAGAGATCTGGGCAAAGTAGAAGAACATTATGTGATGCCAGCCAAGAATATCAAGTTCTGTATGGTTTAAACAAGAGTAATGCTCGGATGTTGACCTCAGCTGCCAGAGAAAAAGTCTATAGTGGGCTGCACCCTGTAAAATCATCTGCTTCAACATGAATTTTGGTCTCTAGACTCATGTTATTTAATTCTTCAGAGCAGCCTCTACCTTGATAACAGGTGTCTGGGATTAGAAGTAAAACCTCAGCTGCAGTGATGTCTCTCACATGCATGCTGCTTAGAACTCATATGAGATACTGGGACTTGCCTATTGGAAAGGAGGAATAAGGTGCCTCTCAGAGCAGCTGGCATTGTGGACATTCTTCCCATAGAAGGAACAGGAAAAAATATACTTCTATCTTGAACACATACAACTTGCTAACACAAGAACTCTTCAGGGAGCTAGGCAAGTCTGTCAAGTTTGTTTCTTCAGTATTCTCTTATTAAATTGACTACTGTATATCATTGAAATAAGAAAAGCTTATCATGAAAATGATTAATACTTAGATCTAATATTTTCTTTGAATATATATTTTCTATTGGTAAGTAATTATGTATCATATCTACAACTAGAATTAATAATTAAAAATAAAAACATATCCTATTTGAAAATTACAGATTCCATTAGAAGCATCAATTAAAAAGTCTTAAAGTTGGGTGGTTAAGGTTAGTAAATATGTAAGTGCATTTCATGTAAATGGTGTCCAGCAAAGAAAAGGAAAGGTCTCTGGGTATATTTGTTCAATGATGTATGTACTTTCATGAAGCCACTGCAAGGTTAGCACTTTTAATTAAAAAAAAAAATCCAGGGTGTATGTGGTTCAAGACAGAGAAAAAAATAAAGCCACTGCAGTCATCTGGGAAAGAAGGTTTAAGAAGGAAATGGAAGCTTATGTTGTATATGTAGCAGAAGCTTTGTTAAATGTTGACATGTAAAATCTACTCATTTTTTTTTGAGACTTATAATTAGAAAAGACGTTAGCAATACCGTGGTCCAAACGGTTTACTTTCAACAGTCCCAGAAATTCTAAGTGACTAGTTGTGTGAATTGGAAATGAATTGTTAGCCACTATGGGCTTCAGTGTTTCACACTGTAAAAAAAAAAAAAAAAAAAAAAAAAATGTATTCTGTAAGTTTATCTCCAACCATAAAATTCAAGGCTATTTCTTTAATTTTAGTCCAATATTTGTAACTATTCACTCTAAGGAAATTTCATTACCAGTAATACATATCTTCCATTAATATTGTGTCAGTGTATGTGTATCTGTGTTTATCTGTGTACATTTATCTGACAAAGAGTTGCCGGGTAGATTTAGTAAAAGACAAATACAGGTTCAAGAAAATGGCCACAATGAGCAATTTTTAAATGAAATTATAAGAAGTTTAGAAGTTGCTGAATGGTACAAAAATAATATAAAATTACTAACTATGCCTCACACTCAGGTTGGGCAGTTGTTAACTTTATGCCATATTTGTTCCAAGAATATATATAAAATTTAGAAATAAAATATTATAATTCAGCCTGGATTTGAACCTCCCTTTGATCTTATTTACTTTTCCCCTTTTTCATAGGTAACTGCCATTCTAATATTGTATGTGCCCTTTCCATCTATGTTTTTGAAATTTACCACTAATGGGGAATATCATTAAAACAATGCATCATATTGTTTGGTTTGTACTAAAAATACACATAAATTATATTTCATTGACTATATTGCTTTACACACTAATTTTCTACTGGTTAACGTATTTTTGAAATTTACCCATGTAGATATCTTTAATTTGATGCACTTTATTATAAAATTTATTGATTCTTTCCTAGATGGTCAGTTAATTCCACTAAGATAAATAATGTTATGGTGAACCTACTTGTATTTGTATATTATTAATCATTGGGTTGCTAGAAATTACTAACGATTTACAAATCTCCAATATGAGAGTATCAAAATAATTGTCCTCAGCAGCATCATTAAGTGTGTGGAAGTTTCAGTTTTTCTATATCATCACCAACATTTTGGTTTAACACATTTTAAAATATTTCCTTGGTTTGAGGTACCATTGTTTAAAATTTCACTTCTCCAGTAATAAAGTTAAGCATTTTTCCATAAGTATTGGCTATTCTAGTTTCTTATTCTGTTAGTTGCCTATGCATATCCTTTATACCTTTTTCTTTAAGGTTTTTGATTGGTAGAGGTGTCTTGTTCTTGTTGATTGGTAAGAAATTTTTTTAGGCACTAATCTTTGCCAGTTTTATGGGGGTGGCACATCTCTTCACTGTCTTTATACCTGTGTATTTCACTTTAAAATAATATAGTCTTTGTTTTCTATAGAATTTTTTAAATGCTAGTTTAAATATAGTTTATAGGTTTAATTTAAATATGAGTTATTTACGTTATTATTTCTTCTGTCTTAAGAAATCCTTCCCTATTCAGACATCATAAAGCTATTTTATATTTCCTCTGTTTTTTTTTTTTTTTTTTTTTTTTTTTTTGAGACGGAGTTTCGCTTTTGTTACCCAGGCTGGAGTGCAATGGCGCAATCTCGGCTCACCGCAACCTCCACCTCCTGGGTTCAGGCAATTCTCCTGCCTCAGCATCCTGAGTAACTGGGATTACATGCATGCGCCACCATGCCCAGCCAATTTTTTTGTATTTTAGTAGAGACGGGGTTTCACCATGTTGACCAGGATGGTCTCAATCTCTTGACCTCATGATCCACCTGCCTCTGCCTCCCAAAGTGCTGGGATTACAGGCGTGAGCCACCGCGCCCGCCCCCCTATATTTCCTCTAACAATTAGCTTGTCTTTTAATTTTTTTCATATATACCTAAAATTATTTTCTGTCATGTTGATCCACATATAGATAGAGTAGAGATGAGCAAAAAAGTGTCTAAACCTGTGCTAACAGTGTTAGTGAAGATGCAGAGGTAAGAGAAGGCATGGCAAGTGCAAGGAAATGAAAAAAAAAAGTTAGGTTGTATCATAGGGTATGTCATTGGATGGGTGAAAAGGGAAAAAAGTAAGTAGGTAAAGCCAGATGGGTCTCATTATATGAGTTCTTAAATCCATTTAAAGAGTTTGATTTTTATATTAAGATTAGTAAGAAACAGTTGCAAGGTGTTAGTAGAGAATAGCATCATCAAAGATCTATTCATTTTAACAATGATTACCAGTAATGTGGAGAATGACTGGAAGAGGTGGGATGAGTCAGGGAAAATGAGGAAGGAATTATGTAATAATCCAAGATTAAGTCAATGACAAATGAGTCTAGTATAGAGACAGTCCCTGTACTACACATCTCCAGAGGTAAATTTAGTAATGTAACTAGATTACCTGTAATGTCAATCATAATAGCTTTGGCTATCAAGTCTATAGAAATTAATGATGATGAAAAAACACTTAAAAGTTGTGAAGAGAATATTTCATCTGGGACCCATCAAGACACTTTAAGAAATCTCTCATAATTCATTGAGCAGCATAGATGTCATGAACATAGGAACAATTTAGAGAATCTACAAGGTCAGCAGAGGAGAAAAGAATCTGTTGAAAATCAGACTCATCTTTAAAGAGTGACTTTGTTATAAACATTTCTTTTAAGTTTGATGTAATTCCATGTGTTTATTTGTGCATTCGTTGCCTATTCTTTTGGGACCCTATTCAAAACATCATTGCCTATACTAATATCATGGAGCTTTCTCTCTCTATCTTTTTTTTTTTTAATAATAGTTTTGATTTCAGGTTTTAAGTTTAAATCTTTCATCCCTTTTAAGCTGATGTTGACTTAATACAGTTTTTTTTTCTTTAGTATATGGTGTGAGAATAGGGTCTATTTTATTCTTTTGCATGTAGATATCCAGTTGTTCTAACACCATTTATTGTCCCAATACCATTTATTGAAAGGACTCTCCCTTTTCTCACTGTGTGTTCTTGGCACCTTTGTCAAAGATCAATTTACCATAAATGCATTAATTTATTTCTGGGCTTTCTATAATATTCTGTTATAGTAATCTTATATCTGTTTTTTTATGCCAGAACCATGCAGTTTTGATTACTATAGCTTTGTAGTACAATTCAAGATCTATACTGTATTAACTGCAGCTTTGTTCTTTTTGTTCAAGATTGTTTTGGCTGTTCAGGATCTTTTGTGTTTTTGTACAAATTTTTGGATAGTTTTTTCCATTTCTTTGAAGAATATCATTGGTATTGTGATAAGGATTGTACTGAATCTGTAGATAGTTTTTGGAAGTGTACACATTTTATTAATATTAATTCTTCCAATCCATGGTCATGATATATCTTTACTTTTTTTTTGTATTCTCTTCAAATTCTTTTTTTTGATGATTATTGTATTTAATGTACATTTAAAAATGTTTCAGGTAATTTGTATTATTTTTATAATATTTAACTTTTATTTTAAGTTCAGGGTTACATGTTTAGGTTTGTTATGTAGGTAAACTTGTGTCATGGGGGTTTGTTGTATAGATTATTTTCTCACCTAGGTATTAAGCCTAGTTCTCGTTAGCTATTTTTCCTGATCCTCTCCTTCCTCACACCCTTTACCCTCTGATTAGGTCCAGTGTTTGCTGTTCCTCTCTATGTGTTCATGTGTTCTCATCATTCAGTTTCCACTTAAAATGAGAACATTTATTTGGTTTTCTGTTTCTGTGTTAGTTTGTGAGGTATGATATGGCTTCCAGCTCCATCCATGTTTCTGCAAAGGATATGATCTCATTCTCTTTATGGCTGCATAGTATTCCATGGTATTTATGTACCACATTTTCTTTATCCAGTCTATCATTGATGGGCATTTAAGTTAATTCCAAGTCTTTGCTACTTTTTGATTTCTTTCCTCAATATTTAACATTTTTCATTGTAAAGATCTTTTACCTCCTTGGTTAAATTTATTTCTAAGTGTCTTTTTTTTTTTTTGTAGCCATTGCAAATGGGATTGTTCACCTGATTTCACTTTTCTGTTGATGTATAGAAATGCTACTGAATTTTCCTGTTGATTTTATATCCTGCAACTTTATTGACTCTCATTTTAACAGTGTTTTTTTGTGGAGTCTTTAGGGTTTTCAATATGTAAGATTGTCTTGTCTGCGAACTGGGATAATTTCATTTCCTCCATTCTAATTTGGATACTCTTTATCTTTTTCTCTTGACTAATTGCTATAAAAATGATGAAAGTAGTCACCCTTGTCTTTTCCAGATCTTAAAGAGAACGCTTTCAACTTTTTTCAATTTAGTATGATGTCAACTGTGGGTTTGTCACATAAGGACTTTTTTGTGCTGAGGTGATTTTCCTCTATAAATAATTTGTTGGGGGTTTTTATCATAAAGCAATGTTGGATTTTATCAAATGCTTTTTCTGCATCTGTTGAAATGATCATATGGGTTTTGTCATTGATTATGTGAATGCAGTGTATTACATTTACAGATTTTCATAAGTTGAACCATCTTTGCATTCCTGGAAGGAATCTCACCTGATTATGGTGAATTATCTTATTAATATGCACTTTTTTTTAAAATTTAACAGAAAAGAAAGAAAAGCTGTTTTGGAGATTCATAGATTTAGACACACCTATGTCAATATATTTATTGTGTGGGCATATAACTCAGCTTGAGACCCTAGTTTTCAAGAGATAAAGGGCAATAAAAACCTATACCTAATAAAGTTGCCTGCGAAAAAAGAAAGTTGACCTCCAAATTGGAAAGTCAACCTTTCCAATCTGCTTCTTTCTATTCTCCTTTTTATCCCACTCTTTATTTTGAATGTGTGTGTGTAGTTCAATAATTATTTGTCTGAATTTGGTATTCTGATGGTTTCAGCAGCACAGCATAGAGGCCTAAACTATAATGTTGGAGAAACTGTATGTGAGGAGGGGTAAGTTTAGGAGCCAAAATACTATTTATGCAATTACTGTATTGGGTGATATACATTCTTAGTTCCAAGCCCCAAGTGAAAGGTAAAAAATTTGATATACTCCATTTATAATTTGAGAATTATTATAATCTTATAAATATACTTTAAATTCTATCTGTTTTAATTTAGATAGGGAAACTAACAAGTACATTAATATTACAGGGTATGTGATAAATCCATTTCATATTCTTTCCTATAAAGCATTGGTTTCCAACCTGAGATCCTCATGGAAACTATATGCCCAATTGTATGTCCACTGAAATTATATGCTCAATTTTGTAAACAGAAGTGTGAGTATAGAAAATGTGCACACAGAAAAGGATTACAAATTTCATGGTCTCCTCTTCTTTACCACCAATCTGCTGATCTAGACTAAATATTTCCTGTTTCTTTAAGTTTTCATTTTCTTCCTTTTTAAAAAAATCTTTTATGTATTGTAAAAATGGAAGAGGGAGGTATTATTTTATTTGCTTGAGTTGAATGCCTTAAGAAGGCACTCATAAGACCTCTGTAAGAAATAGAACATTCTTTTTCCGATTCCCACTTCCCTTCATCCGAGCTTTAGGTCTCTGGACGATTTCTAGATTACCCCCTACTTTGTCCATCATTTACCTTCTGCCACTTTCCCAGCCAATACTTTCCTCAATATCACTCCCTCAAAAACCCTATGTTTTCTCTAAATTGCAGCAGCCCTCAGTAATGCAGTTTTGTCCTCTGGCTTACTTAGACATCGAGGCCTAAAATGGTATAGAGTATGAGTGTCTCTGTGTGTATGTTTGCATATGTGTGCATGCAAATGTATGCATATGTTATTTCTTCTCAAATGCCTCAACTGAAGTTGAAAATTGTATTTTACTTGCACAAAACCTAGATAATTATTTTCATAACCAGTGTCAGTTTGAATCAGTAGAAGGCAATAGATATCCAGAGTGATCTGTTAGTTTTACATTGATTTTGCCAGTTTGATTAAAAAATCTGTTGGTATCTTGGGATTTGCAAAATCGAGACCAGCATTTGTGCTTAGTGCTTTCTTCTTACTCACTGAAGGGAAGAATCAAATTGAAGGGACTCTTTATAGTTGCCATCTAAATGAGGCATAATATTTAGTTAATAAACTGTTCTGATAATTACTGTTATGAGAAAAAAATGTTCGTAAGTAGTTTGTAAAACTTATCTCCTCATTATATATCTAGCACGCAAATAAGCTTTAAGGCAGTAGATTTCCACCACAATTTTGTAATTTTTAAATTCTCTCAATATTCCAGGTTTTTTATTTCCTCTTAAGTAGCTCAGTAGTAAAAGCTATCTATACTGTGCCTTGATAAATCTTCTCATTAAAAAAAAATATAGTCTGCATGCATCTCTTCATAGAATGACAAAGGGACAGAAATTTTGAACAAGAAACTTTGACCTGAGGAACAAGTCTAGTGGGAGCATTAATGAAAGCCCTCATTTATTGAGCTTATTTTATGTAATGCTTATTACAACCCTATGAGTAGGATTATTATCATCTGCGTGTTATATTATGAGATTGAGTCTAAGAGAGTTTGAATAATTTGCTTTAATTTATGTAGCTAACAGTTGGCAATACCAGGATTCTGGCTCTCACAGGATCATCTCACTGAGGATTTAAGAAATTGAAATAGGTAAAGCAGTGATAACATGGCAACAATGGCAGAGCTCTTTCTGCTCCTCTATCTATAACCCTTTTCACTGTAAAGTTTCATCCAGATGGCTATGCAAGCATCCTTATATTGCCTCTCAGTGTTTTAATTTGCATGACAATTGTCAGGTTGACTGAAAGCTTCCAATTTGTCTTAAATATATTCTTCCTCATTATCTCAAAACCACTGTTATGAACATTCAACTCTAATCCCAACTTCAGGACTCTCTCCTGTTCCAAAGCCTTTCCTAGGGCTTTCTTTATTATGTTAACCTTCTCTTTCAAAGGAGGGTCTCCTTCCTTCCTTTGGTGGCCTGAAATAACCATCCAGTCTAAAGAAATGGCATAGGGTTTATAAACTGTGTTCTGAAACCAGGAAACCGTGTACTTCCTTTAGCATTTCTTGTCCCTCTAAGAGATACACAATGCTCGGGCTCTTCCTCAATGGCAAACTACTGCTTGCTGTTCAGGCTTTCTTCCTAAAGACAATTCTAAGGAACTGAAGCTGCTTTCTTCTTTCTTCTCATCTTAGGGATATATATTTGCAAGGCTTCTTAACAGAGTATAATTATTAATTTGTATCGACTTTTATGTTAGAGAGTGAAAATTTCAGTCTTTCTCCTTTTGCTTCAGATAACACCTCAGATAAAACTACATTGATCAGAGTCTCCTTGTGATCCTGTATTGTAGACAGAAGATGTCCTCTTATACGTTAAGCAAGAGGTATCTCTGTTTTCTCAGAAATGCAATATGTATCCCTGAAAACTTCCAAAAAAGATAATATTACCCTTACCTTTCTGCCTATCTAAGAACCCCTCGGGGCATTTCCGCATGGAAATAGTGATTTTCTTTTGCTTCATCTCTGCCAGAGGGCTAGTCAATTCCCAAGCCCTGCTGGGAGCTCAGGTATGAGAGCATAAACTTGTTTGACTGAGAGACTAAGATGTGCCTAAGGAGGCTTGGTCCTTAGGTCCATAATGCTTTTGATGCTTGCAGTATTGTTTCCTCCCTGGAACTATGTACTATTTCACAGCCTCCAGGAGAAGAGTGTGCTATTGTCTCTTCATACATTTGAAACACACCTGCTGAGCTTTTTTAATCTAAAGGGAAGGAAGTACTATTTTATTTGACCTATGGAGCACTGATACCTCCTTGAGATTGAAGAAGTCACTGCTTTTATCACCTTGACAAAGATAATACACTGACTTTGACACTGCGAGCTAAAGGGAAACTCTGAACATTCTATATTTCCACAGTTACTCATATCATATTTTTATGGATACTTAGTATACACCAGGCACTTTGCATACATAAGCTCATTCAGTCTTCACAGCAACACTGGAAGGTAGTTGCTATTATCTCCACTTAATATTCATGCAAACTAGATTCAGAGAGGTTAAATAACTTGCTTATGATTGCTTAAATAGTAAGAGGCAGAGCATTAATTCAAAGCCAAATCTTTTGGCACCAATTTGACGCTCTTTTTACTCTGCCTGGTATTTACAAAAAGGCATTTTAGCAACTTTGAGACCACCAAAACCATTCTGAACAAAAAGCTATGGTTAATAAATTTTGTACATGGCAGGTATTTAATCAGATGCCTGTTTTAACAGTGAATGATCTTAAATAGGGGCATGTAAGAGATAATCATGTAGTTATATGAACCTTAACTACCTTAAAACTGTTAGACAAATTTAGTTACCTTTTCTTAATGATCTGGATGATAATATTATAGGTAAGAATTATTCATTGTCTAAAATTTTCCCAGTACACAAATATTCACATATAAAATAGGCCAAAAAATCTCCTCTTTTTCTGAATTCATGTATCATTGAATGTTTTTACTATTCATATGGATACTTGGTTGTATAATAATTATTTTAAATTTTGTGCATGTGTATTTCTGTCTTCTCTCCTCCACCATATTGTCACTTCCATTTGAACACACTACCTACATAAAGGAAAGCAAGTGCAGTGATGTAAAAAGGGCACTGACTTCAGGATCCTATGGATTAGTCTTGAAAGCATCCTCCACCAGTAAATGCCTGTGAGAAAGTTTCATAACATTTTAGCTCAGTTCCTTATCTGAAAAATGGATACAAATATATATACCTTTCAGTGCTGATATAAAGCTTAATTGAGACAGCATATGTTAAGCAGAAATAGAAACATGAGAGAAAATATTAAAAATACAAGAAGAAAACATGGGGGGAAGCCCCATGACATTGGTCTGAGTGATGCTTATTTGGCTACGACCCTAAAAGCACAAGCAACAAAAGCAAAAATAGATGAGTGAGATTACATTAAACTAAAAAGCTTATTCACAGCAAAGAAAACAATCAACAGAGAAAAGAGATAACCGGCCGGGTACAGTGGCTCATGCCTGTAATCCCATCACTTTGGGAGGCCAAGGCAGGCGGATCACGAGATCAGGAGTTCAAGGCCAGCCTGGCCAATATGGTGAAACCCCACCTCTACTAAAAAATACAAAAAAATTAGCCGGGTGTGGTGGCATGCACGTGTAGTCTCAGCTAATCAGGAGTCTGAGGCTGGAGAATCACTTGACCTGGGAGGCAGAGGTTGTAGTGAGCCAATATTGTGCCACTGCACTCCAACCTGGGCGACAGAGTGAGGTTGCATCTCAAGAAAAAAAAAAAGATAACCTACAGAATGGGAAAAAAATATCTGCAATCCACATATCAGATGAGGGATTAATATCCACAATATATAAAGAACTCAACTCAATAGTAATAAAACAAATATTCTGATTAAAGAATGGCCAAAATGCCTGAATAACCATTTCTCAATAGAAGACATAAAAGTAGCCAAAAGGTATATGAAATGAATGCTCAGAACGCCAATAATCAGAGAAATGAAATTAAAGGCATAATAAGATATCACTTTCCAACTGCTAGATTGGCTGTTATAAAAAAGATGATGATAATTAGTATTGATAAGGATGTGCAGAAAAGGGAACCCTTAAACACTGTTGGTGAGAATATTAATTAGTATGTCCATTGTGAAAAACAGTATGGAGGTTCCTCACAAAATTAGAAATAGAACCACCATATATACAGCAATCCCAGTACTGGGTATATATCCAAAGGAGATGAAATCAGTATTTCAAAGAGATATCTGCACTGTACATTGTAGCATAATTTATAGCCAAGATAGAGAATCAACATAAGTGTTCATCAAGGGATGCATGGATAAAGAAAAACATGGTATGTGTACAAAATTCAGCTATAGAAAAAGGGGGAAAGCCTGTTATTTGTGACAAAATTAATGAACCTGAAGGTTATTAAGGGAAATAATCCTGGCACAGGAAAAAAGTACCATATGACTTCACTCAGATGTGGAACCTAAAACAGTTGATCTCATAAAAATGAAGAGTAGAATGTTAGTTGCCAGGGGCTGGGATGCTAGGGGGATAGAGGGTGTGGTGGAAAGATGTTGATCAGTGGATCCAAAATTTTAATTAAATCAGATAAATAAGTTCAAGAAATCTATTTGTACAACATAGTGACTACAGTTAATAATATTGTATTCTTAAAAAATATTAAGAGAGAATGTTACATTTTCTTAATACAAATGTAATATTGTGAAATAATACACACATCAGTTAGCTAGGTTTATTCATTCCACAAAGTATTCATACTTCAAAATATAATGTTGTACACAATAAATACATACAATTTTACTAAATTTGAGTACTTTGTTGGCATATTGTTTGGATTTTCTATATACAAAATCATATTACCTGTGAATAATAACAGTTTTTCCTCCTCTTTTTCTTTTATCTCCTTTCCTTTCCTCCTGTCCCCTCCCCATCTCTCTCTTTTCTTTTCCCCACTTCATTCCCCTTTAGTTTTTATTTTCTCTTGTCTTACTCTTCTGACTATAACTTCCAATAAACTGTTGAATAGAGGCGATGATAGCAAGCATCTTCTTTCCTACTCTCAGAAAGAAAGCTTTCAATGTTTCACCATAAAAATATTATTTTTTACTCTAGGTTTTTGGTAGACATTCTATCATGTAAGGAATGCTCTCTTTTGTTCATTTTTTGCCAACAGTGTATATTTAAAATTATGAAAAGATGTTGAAATTATCCGGACTCTTGAGCAATTTTTTTTTTTTTTTTTTTTTTTTTTTTTTTTTTGTGATGGAGTTTCGCTCTTGTTACCCAGGCTGGAGTGCAATGGCGCGATCTCGGCTCACCACAACCTCTGCCTCCTGGGTTCAAGCAATTCTCCTGCCTCAGCCTCCTGAGTAGCTGGGATTACAGGCACGCGCCACCGTGCCCAGCTAATTTTTTGTATTTTTAGTAGAGACGGGGTTTCACCATGTTGACCAGGATGGTCTCGATCTCTTGACCTCGTGATCCACCCACCTCGGCCTCCCAAAGTACTGGGATTACAGGCGTGAGCCACCGTGCCCAGCCCTTGAGCAATATTTTTTAAAGATATTATTTTCCCCTTTAATTGGCTAACATGATGAATAGCATTCATGGTTTTCGTTTCTTTTTTTTTTTTTTCCCCTCAACTAAGCATTTGAGGCTAAAATTCCCTCTCAGTGGTGATTATACTGTCCATGATGTTGACATTGTGTGACTTTGGGGTCTTGATATCATCTGGGAGCTCCATTCACCCATCTAAATGGAAGTTTATGGATATTCGTGTTCAACAAATACTCCTAGACTGAAACACCCTGAATGTTCACTTATTTTTTACATTGCCATGGTCCCTGTTTTTGGTCTTGGAGTATTCATTAGTTTTTTGAGAGATCATCATGCATTTAGAAAGTTGTTTTTAAATATTTTATCTACTATATTTAGTTGTTTCCAACAGCCTGGTTTTTGGAGTATCTGTTATATATATTGTTGGAAACAAATGTCTAATATATTACTTATTTTTTTCAAAAATACTGAAGCATATATACTAAACTGTTAAATTGTGTTAAAACTGAGTGAAGTATACATAGGTGTTTGTTATGTTATCCTGTAATGTTTGTATATTTTAAAAAAAATCAAGTATTTGCAATTTTTGAAGATAGTCCTTTTCTGCTTATCAGGGACAATATTCAGCCCCTTTCAAAATCTTTGACTTTCTCTTCCCTTTAGATTATTCTCATTTCCCTTCACTGTCAAAGTCATTTTCCCTGTGGCACTTCTAAGAGGGACTTTTCACTCTTTTCATCTCATGTTTGGTGGTGGGAAATCCCAGAGCAATAAGCAAAAAGCCTAAGGGCATATTTGCTGCTTTTGTCTGTAAAGAGTGGTGACTGCTAAATCTTCATACTAACTTTCTAGCATTTTTTATTTCTTTGTCAAAGTCACTCATTTCCTCTCCTCTGTTTTCTAAGGTTTAGGGGAGATTTTCCTTAAAACTTTAAATCAGAACTGCATCTAACTATAACCAAAAGCAGCAGATGTGAACTTACATGTGGGAGAATAAAACGCTAAAGTCACTGCCTTTCTTTTTTTTTTTTTTTTTTTTTTTTTTTTTTTTTTTTTATTTATTTTTATTTTTTAATTTTTTATTGGATTATAGGTTTTGGGGTACATGAGCAGAGCATGCAAGACAGTTGCGTAGGTACACACATGGCAGTGAAGTCACTGCCTTTCTATTCTTCCCCAAGCTAAATCTCAATTATGAATACAGCTTTCTACCCTTTACTCCCTTGTGCCTGCTTCCATATACAGGTTGAAGGCGTTACATTGTCTGGGACAGAGCTACAATTTGTGTCAGCAGGACATGCCCGGAAACAATGCCATCTGTTAAATGACTCACTATTAGAGAACAGACTCACATGATGGGCTTTTAGAGGCTGGACTTTATAAAACTGAGCACTCGAAAAAGGAAACTTGCCAGCTTCATAAGGATGTTTTAGGGTTAGAATTGCAAAACCAGAATCAACATGAACTTGGATTAAATTTAAAATATACTTTCATTGCTATTACTTTTTAAACATATCTATCTCTGTATCTTTTGCTGTCTTTTGGAGGAATTAATGAATAAGTATTCTAAGTATATAAACAGAACTAAAATGGCTTTTCCTTTTGGACACCTCTAGAACTATTGATAATGTGATTCTTTTCTTTAGAATACTTTGCATATATTTTATGTAAGAGTTTACATATATTTATTTTGCTTCCAGTTTTTTGAGAGGATCTTAGATAATGTAAAGAATTAAATTTGTAAAAATTCAGGTACAGATGTATTTTTTCAGTCTTTAGTAGATCCATATTTTGTGTATCTCCATACATTTTAAGAGGTTATGAGCTAAAAAGCTTAATTTTTTAAAATTATGTTTTTTTTAAATGAAGTTAACAATAACAGCAAGACTAAAAAATAATGAAATTAGGCAGAATATGGATCAGATGTTTGGCACAGGAAAAACTTTCCAGTTTATATTAGTTTAATAAAAGGTTTCAATTTGGCTTTTTAATGTACTATGGAATATTATAACTATTTCTGATTCTTGTAATGCGTTTTCATGTTTTGTTCCTTTATTGTTGTTCCATAAAGTTCATTCACTGCCTTTCCATTTTATTTTTTTCAAATAAAATCTCAGATAAAATGCAGTTCCACATTTATAGGAGATAATAAAAAAGCAGAGCTCAGGATGATACATTTGTGACTTATGTTTAGCTGCATTGTTTTATGATGTACCATTAGAAGGCAGGACAGTCTAAGTTCTATGAAAAAGGAAAATGCATTATTGTTTTTGGTAGACCATTCTCAAACATTGGAGATATTAAAAATGAGTGAGACAGCAAAAAATACATAATTTCAATAGGTAATTGAAATCTGTAAATTAAGAAAGTATTTTAACACTTCAAGGTGATAATCTTATTTATTGTATATTTCCATCTCTACACATGAATTTTTCTTGAGCTACTCAACAGGAATCTAAATATAGAAGGTGAGAAATTAAGATTGGCATTTATACTATTCCAGCCTGTATTTTATTGAAAAATTGGTGGTGCACAGTTCAATATTCAGGTCCTTTTGGGTAATACAGAATTGATTGTGAATGAAAGTACCCTTTCAGAGATCTTGGAAGGATTAGACTTCTCTTAATTTGGCAGCTTCTGTCTGCTTCCCTTCTACCTTTTCCATTTATTCAACAATACCATAGGGCTTGTTCTTTTTCTTTTCTTTTGGTAAAATATTGACAGACATAAAAACATACTCTCACACATTGAATTAGTAAGCAAAAATTGTTTAAAGAAAATGTTAATTGCCGGAGTATCAAATGAAATTTGTCTTCCAGCTACTAATCACTTCAATGTAATAAAATTTCTTTACAACCAAAAAGTCAAAAAAGTTTTAATAGTGCAACAGCTTCAAAGCCGTCGCACGAATCTGAAATTTGAGCAACTCAAAAAATGACTTCATTTTTTTTTTAGTTGTACCCTGAAGTTTTGTACCCTGTAATCTGTAGCTCCTCTCTCTACCAAACCCCTAATGACTGTCATTCTACTCTGTATTACTATAGGTTCAAATTTATGCAGTATTTGTCTTTCTGTGTCTGGCTTATCTCATTTAGCATAAGGTCATCCAGGTTCAACCATGTTTTTAAAAATGACAGATTTCCTTCTTTTTAAAAACTGGATAATATTTGATTGTGCATAACTTTACCCATTCATCTGTTAACGGGCACTTCAGTTATAAGAAGAATAATTATGGAGACCTAATGTACAACATGGTGACTATAGTTAATAATGTACTGTATACTGCAGTTTGCTAAGATAGAGCTCAAGTGTTCTCACTACAAAAAAACCATAACTATGTGAGGTGATGCATATGCTAATTAGCTCTGGTAATCATTTCACAATGTATACCTACATCAAAATATCACATCATATATCCTAAATATATGCAATTTTTGTTTTTTTTTGAAATGGAGTCTCGCTCTGTCACCCAGGCTGGAGTACAGTGGCGAAATCTCAGCTCACTGCAACCTCTGCCTCCCAGGCTCAAGTGATCCAGCTTATTTTTGTATTTTTAGTAGAAACAAGGTCTCACCATGTTACCCAGGCTGGTCTCAAACTCCTGACATCAGGAGATCCACCCAGCTCGGCCTCCCAAAGTGCTGGGATTCCAGGTGTGAGCCACGGCGCCTGGCCTACAATTTTTTTTTTGTCAGTCATACCTCAGTAAAACTTGTTAAAAATATTTGCCTCTCTTTTAGGAATTTATAGATGAGAGTTCTTTTTAATCCTTCAGTCATTTTTTTTCCCTAAAAATCTGTTAACTGGTATTTAAATATAAGACTCTCTACATTAATAGTGGAGTTTTAAAATATTCTGAGCAGCAAAAGTAAATACTCAAAAATATATTGAAACAAAAATAAAAGTAAAAAGAAAAATAACCTCTACCACATTGTTTAAACATGAAGAATTGTCATCTTAACCACTCATATTTACTTGGTATGAACTCTTGTTTATTATTAAGATTCTTAATTCTTAACTGTATGGAATTTAGAACCATAAAGTGGACAGTCTTAATATTACTTTACATAACATATCTTTTAAACTATTTAAATCTAGAGTAAATGGTTACGTAAAACATTTGATGTTGGGGCTGATTCTCCTCCTTTAGTAAGAAAAAAAAGAACAGCAACCATGAGATAAGAATTGAATATGATCAGTGAAAAGGAAAGGAAATGTTAAGCTAGTAACTATTAGTGAGATCCGTAAACCCATTTTCCGTCTCTTTACCAATATTCCCAAGGAATATTATTATTATTACATTTGTGATCAATTATTTCAAGATCAGTTTTAATTTAAAGGATTATAATCCTATTATCCAATTACTTGGCAAAAGACGACCTGAGATTTATATTTTTAATACTGCCTTCTTTTTCAATGATAGATTACATAACAAGTTCTTTGCGAGTGCTATTTATTGTTAGGCACATTTCTGGTTTTGACAATTCCTATCTGTCTGCTTTTGTCATCACTTCTCATGCTTTATACAGTGTCTAACATAATTTGATGGAATACTTTTTGTTTTTACTCAGAGTTTGGTTAACCCTTATTATTATTATTATTTTGTGATGATAGGTCTTAAAACACACTGGTGACTCCTTTTCTTCATTTCTTCCTTTTTTCTTGCCTTTCTTTTATTCTTTTTGAGAAACGTTAACACAGATCCACTCAATAGCACTGCGCTCTTCATGTAGTAGAAAAAACAAAACATTGTGCCATTGTGTAGCTGACTCACCCTCAAGATTGCTCCAGTTAAAGGCAGAATCTATCCCTGGGTTTTTGTATTGATAATTACTGAGTGGTAGTTTTTCTTTTCTTTGGGTTTCACAGCATGTGCCTTTGCACTTCTCTCAAATGGTATTTTATATGATATGCTTGTGTAAGAGTACAAATTTCATAGAAAAGTGAGAATGGACAAAGAACTGGGGAAGATGAGTTTATAATACATCAAGATATAAATATTTACACCCTATGTTGTTCACTTAAATATTGAAAACACTATGTTAGATTATCAACAGCCATTTTTTCTTGCATTTTTTTCAGCTCTCTTGACATATATGGTTATAGTTGGAGGCATTTTTCAATGTACCAATTAAAATTTTTTTTTCTTACACAATTCAGCAAAAGTGTGAGAACAATCATAATAGGAATTTGAGTTAGTGAAAGTTAGTGTGACATGTAAGATTGTGGCTTTAATGCATAGTGGTTATTTGTTTATGAATCTTATTCTGCCTGTGTCTCATTTACCATCCTCAATTCTGTCTCTGCATTTCTTTTACCAAATGCCTCCATAGAATCTTGCATGGTGTTTAAGCCTGCAAACTCTTCTTTCCTAGTTCCATCTGGTATCATTCTCTTTTTTTAGCCAAACTGCACTGTGTACTGAGTGAAGGACAGTGCCACTTTTAAGAGATAGTATCCTGGCTGTGTCACTAATTAACTGGTACCCTTAAGAAAGTCACTTAATCTTGTTGAAATACAGTTTCCTCAATTATAACACATTTACAGTTTCCTATAAGACCTATGATTTAACTTTCTGAAATTTTATGATTCGTGTATTTTGAGTTTGTGTTCTTTTTAGTCTAAATCTTATTATCCTCAAATTCCATTCTCCTTTGCAAATCCAGATGTTCAATTATATAGGTAAAATAGAAGTAGGATTCAGAAAATCACGAGGGAAACAATTTGTATATGAAACATTGTAAGAACAGCAATAGTAAAGAAGTTTTGAAGTCTTGCCCTCAGCTTCTTGTCCTTTTCTTATGCACCCCAATAGTTGTGTCATATGTATACGTTCATATGTATATGTTCATTCAGCAAACATTATTGAACACCTTCCAAAGATCTGATGCTGGTCAGACTCTCAGAACCCAGATATGAACCAGATGAAAATTCAGGAATACCAGTTTGGGGAAGATACAGAAAAGACAGCTGACATTTTCTCTAACCGAGCAATGCACAAACTGTTATAGATATGTATAGGAGACACAGAGAGATAACAATAACCTGGAGAAACAATTCCTCAATTTATCCTGGTTTTCTTCTTATATTTTTGCAGCCCATCTATATCCCTCTCAAATCTTCTTTGCAGCTCAGTGCTCACAAGTGGGCTCTGAAGTCAGACTTTCTGCCCTGGTAGCTCAGCTCCTTGATCTAGTTGCTTTGTGGCCCTGGGAAGTCATTTTACCTCTTGGTCAGTTTTCTCATCTGTAAAATGGAAATGATAATAACTGCCTATATTATGAGAGTTGAATGTATGTATAATGTTTAATATAGTTTTTTGCACATAATAAGCACACAATAAATTATTCACATAATTATCTCTATTTTTGCCCTTTCCTCTAACTGTTCTAAGAAGACATTAAATTTGTAAATTCCTAGATGTTTCTGTTCAAAATGATATTCTCACAAACCACTTTTTGGCTGTAAACTCCATGACAGCAAGTTTTTTTTCTTTTTTATGTATTTGTTTTTAATTATATTTTAAAATTCTAATAAAATTCTGGCACAAATAAATATTAAAAGAAGGAAGGAAGGCAAGAGTTACTTGCATTGTTGAAAACAACAGTAATGTCAACTGCATGTTGATAAACAGGTAGAAATTCCTAAAATATGTTAAAACAAGATAAAGATGATATAGATAAGGCAATAATGCTGATTCTCAGTTAAAAACTGAAGTATGATTACTTCTCTTCAGCATCTCCTGGGACTGAATCTATCCTCTCATAGTCCATCTAGACAAAAGATCCCCATCTACTGGATAATGTTTGAACAGCATCCAACAAATGTGACTCCTATGTATGTTAGGGAGTTAATTTCCCTTAAAAATGCATACCATCAAATGTCATATTCGGGACTGTTCTGTGAGATCTCACTCAAGAAGAGGAAGTTAGTGTTACACAGTGACCTGGAAGTGGTAAAAGAAAAACGTTCATAATTTACTTAATTTGCTGCTATTGTTACCATATTATTCAGTTCGTATGTCCTATTGTTGAAATAAAAATATGATTTAGACCCAGGCACAGTGGCTCATGCTAGGTCTAAGCACATTGGGAGATTGAGGTGGAAAGATTGCTTGAGCCCAGGAGGTCGAGGTTGCAGTGAGCTGTGATCACACCACTGTACTCCAGCCTAAGTAACAGACTAATACCCAGTCACCAAAAAAATAAAAAGGAAAAATATATGAATTAAGAAAATTTTAATCGTTATAAATATAAGTGTGCTTAAATCCCCCTTCACTTTCTTTTCAGTTATAGTTTTAGGAGCCAACAAAATATATTTTCTTCTTTATTTCATGCGTTACAGGACTTGGCAGGCAAGCTTTTGCTTAAGTTATTTTCTACACCCTGAAACTTGCCTTTTCTTTTTATTAATACTATCCTGGAGAAATGGCATATATGATAGTGTGGCATTTGTGAATTTTTTTTTTTCAGTAGAGATAAATTTTTGCTATGTTGTCCAGGCTGGTCTTGAACTGGCTTCAAGTGATATGCCCACCTCAGCTTCCCAAAGTGCAAGAATTGCCCCACATCCAACCAGTGCCCATCTTTTTAAAATGCTATGGAGCTTTCTGTTGTACTGGGAAATACTTTGACAGCAAAGTGTGTGACCCCACCCAACCCTGCCATTGGTAGCTAGGCAGACAATGCATGCTAGAGCTTCTGGCCATGTGGCCTGCTTCTGTGTGAACTCAACTGGAGGACACAGCTTTCTGTTGCCCCAGGAAGCACATGGAAAGTAACATGGACATTTCCACCCACCCCTGCCACTGGTAGCCAGGTGAGACATGACTGTTAGGGCTTCTGGCCCAGTGGTTCTACTTCTGTCTGAATTTGTTGAGGGGTGCAGCCTTTTGTTGCTCTGAAAACACCCAGATGTCAGGATGGGCAAGTCCACCAATCCTGTCCCCCATGGCCAGACATGCTGGAGCTTCCAACCCAACAATCTTGCTTCCACCTAAACTGTGTGGGCAGGTGCAACTCGTGTTTTCACAGGAAGCACACAGACAGCACATTATGACTGACATGGCAAGGATACGGCTTATCTGCCAGCTGTGGCCCCTGCCTGAGGAAGACCCTGGCCAACAACGCACAACAAAATAACTCAGGCATGGAGAGAATAATCAGAGGTGCCATTAAGACTAGCAAATTAACATCAAAGTCTGTGAACTGAACCCACATTATACCGCAATCAAACCTCCAGGGGCATCAAAGAAGATAAAAGACACACACAAAAAAAGTCTAGCCAGAAGACAGCAATTTCAAAGATTAAAGGAACATCAGCCCACAAAAATGAGAAACAACAAGTGTAAGAACTGCTTCAACTCTGGCAACTCAAAAAGCCGAAGTAATTTCTTTCTTCCAAATGACCACACTTGTTCCCTAGCAATGGTTCTCAACAGGGCTGAAATAGCTGAGGTGACAGAAATAGAATTCAGAATATGGATTAAAAATGAAGACCATCAAGATTCAGGAGAATGTAGAAACCCAATCCACAAAATCTAAGAATCACAATAAAAGGATACAGGAGCTGATATACAAAATAGCCATTATAAGGAAGAACCAAACTAATCTGAAAGAGCTGAAAAATACACAAGAATTGCATAATGCAATTGCTATTAACAGCAGAATAGACCAAGCTCAGGAAAGAATCTCAGAGCTCAAAGACTGCCTCTGAAATTACTCAGTCAGACAAAAATAAAAAAGAATGAAAAACAATGAAGAAAACCTCCAAGAAACATGGGATTATGTAAAAAGGACCTGTCTATGACTCACTGATGTCCCTGAAAGAGACAGGAGAAAAGCAAGCAACTTAGAAAACATATGTCAGGATATCATTCGAGAAAACTTTCCCAACTTTGCTAAGAGAGGACAACATTCAAATCTAGTAAATGCAGAGAATCCCTGTGAAATATTGCAAGAGGAGATCATTCCTAAGTGACATAGTGATTATATTCTCCAAGGTCAAAGTGCAAGAAAAAATGTTAAAGGCAGGAAGAGAGAAGGGGCAGATCACCTACAAAGGGAACCTCAGTGCTTAACAGTGCACTTTTAAGCAGAAACCCTAACAGCCAGAAGAGATTGGGGATGTGTATTCACCATTCTTAAAGAAAAAAAAATTCCAACCAGGAATTCCATGTCCAGCCAAACTAAACTTCATAGGTGAAGGATAAATAAGATCCCTTTTCAAAGAAGCAAATGGTGAAGAATTTTGTTACCACCAGACCTGCCTTACAAGTTGCTCCTGAAGGAAGCTCTATCTATGGAAAGGAAAGACCATTATCAGCCAGTACAAAAACACACTTAAGTAGACAGACCAGTACACTATAAAGCAACTACACAAGAGTCTGCATTTAACATCAACATCTAACATCACAATGATAGGTTCAGATCCATACATATCAATACTAACCTTGAATGTAATCCGGCTAAAGGCCCCCAGTTAAAAGGTACAGCATGGCAAGCTGGATAAAGAAACAAGATCCAATGTTATGCTGTCTTCAAGAGATCCACCTCACATACAATAACATTCTTAGGCTCAAAATAAAGGGATGGAGAAAACTATGCAAAGCAAAGAAAACTCAGAATAAAGCAGGGCCTGTAACCATAATTTTAGATAAAAAATTTCAAATCAACAAAGATGAAAGAGACAATGAGCAGCATTATATAATGCTAAAGGGTTCAATTCAATAAGAAGTCCTAACTATCATAAATATATACACACCCAATACAGGAACACCCAGATTCACAAAGCACATTCTTAGAGACTTATGAAGAGATGTAGATTCCTGCACAATAATAGAGGGAGTCTTCAACACTCCACTGACAGTATTAAACTTTTCATTGAGGCAGAAAATTAACAAAGATATTTAGGTTGCCCAAATGGACCTAATAGACATCTACAGAACTCTCCACCTAAAAGCAACAGAATATACATTCTTTTCATCACATAGCACATACTCTAAAATTAACCACATATCAGACATAAAATACTACTTAGCAAATTTGGAAAAACCAAAATTATACCAAACACACTTGGGCTACAGTGCAGTAAAAATTGAAATCAGTGCTAAGAAAATCCCTCGAAATGATACAATTACATGGAAATTAAATAACCTGCTCCCACATGACTTTTGGGAAATAATGTAATTAAGGAGAAATCAGTAAAATATTTGAAACTTATAAGAACAAAACTATACTGGAATCTCTGGGATGCAGCCAAGGCAGTATTAAGAGAGAAGTTTCTAGTATTGAACACCCACATCAAAAACTTAGACAGATCTCAAATTAACAACCTAGCATTACAAGCAGAACTGGAGAAGCAAGAGCAAACCAACCTCAAAGCTAATAGAAGACAAGAAATAATTAAAATCAGAGATGAACTGAAGGAAATTGAAACATGAAAAATTATACAATACATCAACAGATGTAGGTGTTGGTTTTTTTGAAAAAATTAATAAGATAGACCACTAGTTAAACTAATAAAGAGAAGAAGAGAGAATATTCAAATAGCCCAATTAGAAATGGCAAAGGGGACATTACCACTGACTACACAGAAATACAAAAGCACTGTCAGAGGGTACGGTGAACATCTCTGTTCAAACAAACTAGAAAATCTAGAAGAAATAGATAAATTTCTGGATACATACAACCGCCAAGAACTCAACCAGAAGAAATTAAATCCCTGAACAGACTAATAACAAGTTCTGAAGTTGAATCAACAACAAAACCCTACCAATCAAGAAAAGTCCATTTGGATTCAGTCAAATTCTACAAGATGTACAAAGAAGAGCTGGTTTTTAAAAAATTGGCAAGTTTCCTCCCCAATTTTTTGTAACAGTTTCAACAGGAATGTAATAGATATAAAAATCCTCAGCAAAATACTAGCAAACTGAATCTAGCACCACATTAAAAAACTAAAACATCATGATCAAATAGGCTTTATCCCTGGCATGCAAGGTTGGTGCAACATATGCAAATCAATAAATGTGACTCCTCAGATAAACAGAACTAACAAAACCCCACATATATCTCAATAAATGTAGAAAAGGATTTAAATAAAATTCAACATCCCTTCATGGTAAAAAGCCTCAATATAAAACTAGGCATTGAAGAAACATACTTCAAAAAACTAAGAGCGGTCTATGACAGTCTCACAGCCAACATTATACTGAATGGGCCAAAGCTGAAAGGATTCCTTTGGAAAACCAGTTCAAGACAAGTGTGCCCTTTCTCACTGCTCGTATTCAACATAGTGTTGGAAGTTCTAGCCAGAGCAATCAGGCAAGAAGAAGAAATAAGAGACATCTGAATAGAAAAGGAGGGAGTCAAACTATTCCTGTTTGCAGATGATGTGATTCTATATCTAGAAAACACCATTATTTCTGCCCCAAAGCTCCTTGATCTGAGGAACAGCTTCAACAAAGTTCATTACAAAAATCAGTGGCATTCCTGTTCACCAACAGCATCCAAGTTAAGAGCCAAATCAGGAATGAAATTCCATTCATGACTGCTACAAAAAGAATAAAATACTTAAGGATACAGATAACCAAGAAGGTGAAAGGTCTCTACAATGGTAATTAGAAAACACTGCTCAAGGAAATCAGAAATGACACAAACAAATGGAAAAACATTTCATGCTCGGAGATAGGAAGAATAACATCATTAAAATGGTCATATAGTCCAAAGAAATGTAAAGATTCATTGATATTTCTACCAAACTGCCAGTGATGTTCTTCACAGAATTGGAAAAACTTTTAAAATTCATATGGAACCAGAAAAAGAGGCCACATAGGCAAGGCAATCAAAAGCAAAAAGAAGAAATCTAGAGGCATCACCTTACCCAACTTCAAACTATATTACAGGCAGCAGTAATCAAAACAGCATAGACTAAAAACAAATCCATAGACCAATGGAACAGAGTAGAGAGCACAGAATTAATGTTGCATACCTACAACCATCTGATGTTTGACTAAGCTGACAAAAACAAGCAATGGGGAAAGGACTTCCTATTCAATAAATGGTGCTGGGATAACTGGCTAGCCATATATAGAAGATTGAAACTGGACCCCTACCTTACATCTTACATAAACAATCAACTCAAGATTGATTTAAGACTTAAATGTAAAACCTAAAACTATAAAAATCATGGAAGATAACCTAGGAAGTACCATTTTGGACAAGGAAACAGGCAAAGATTTCATGACAAAGACACTAAAAGCAAATGCAACAAAATTAAAAATCGACAAATGGGACCTAATTAAACTAACAAGCGTCTGCATAGCAAAAGAAACTATCAGCAGAGTAAATGGACACCCTACAGAGTAGGAGAAAGTACTTGTAAACTAAGTATCTGACAAGCATCTAATTTCCAGAATCCTTAAGGAACTTAAATTTATAAGCAAAAACAACAATCACATTAAAAAGTGGGCAAAGGATATGAACAAACACTTTTTAAAAGAAAACATACATGCAGCCAATAAGCATATAAAAATGCTCATGATCACTAATAATTAGATAAATATAAATCAAAACCAATGATATACCATTTCACACTAGTCAGAATGGGTATTATTAAAAAATTATAAAAACAACAGGTGCTGACAAGGTTGCAGAGAAAGGAAAATGCTTATACTCTGCTGGTGGGAATGTACATTAGATTAGCCATTGTGGACAGCAGTTGTGGTGATTCTGTTCTCAAAGACCTTAAAACAGAATTATCATCTGACCCAACAATCCCCTTATTAGGTATATACCCAAAGTAAACTGTTCTACCATATGAACACATGCACAAATATGTTCATGGCAGCACTGTTCACAATAGCAAAGACATGGAATCAATTTAAATGCCCATCAGTGATAGACTGGATAAAAGAAAATGTAGTACATATATATACCATGGAATACTCTGCAGCCATAAAAAAGAATGAGATCATGTCCTTTGCAGCAACATGGATGGAGCTAGAGTCCATTATTCAAAGAAAACTAACGTAGGAACAGCAAACCAAATGCCACATGTTCTCACTTATATGTGAGGGCTAAACCATGAGAATGTTTGAGCACATAGAAGGCAATAACACACACTGGGGCCTACTTGAGGGTAAAGGGTGGGAGGAGGGAGAGGATCAGAAAAAATACCTATCTGGAATATGTTTATTACTTGGCTGACAAAATTATATGTACAGCAACCCCCATGACATGCAATTTACCTCTGTAACAAACCTGCACATGTATCCCTGAACCTAAAATAAAAGTATAAAAATGCTATTTTGGGGTTCCTTTTCAAAATGGCTTCTTGTTTCATCCCAATCAAGGCTTCTAAATCAATGTGTTTGTTTGAAAACCATTCTACAAGAAACAGGATCAAGGAGGCTGGGAAACATTAATTTTTACAAGTAAGAATATTCAACTCCATTTGTAATTTTCACTTGTAGCTACTTGAGACCTGTGAGCACTATTCTCTTCTGTTTTACCCTTTTCTATATTTTATTGAGTTCTCAGAGATTGTCTCCAGAGTAGTTTTTGAGTGAAAGTAAGACTTTCAGGAGAAAATTTTCTCACATTCATTATATTCAGAAGCTGGTGAAAATATGGCTATGGTCATACTTTAAGCAGATTTTGAAATGAAGACTATCTGTAAGAATTCCTGGGTCACCAACATAGTAAGAACCATACTGAATATATTAACAATTAGAAGGATCAGGAGGATAGTGACAGACCTTGACTTTCCCAATAATCTAATATAAGGTCAGCAAACTTTTTCTTCAAAGATCAGATAATGTATTTTCAGTTTTGCAGTTCATTCAACCTCTGTTATAACTTTTCAGCTTTGCAGTTCATTCAACCTCTGTTGTAACTATTCAGTTTTGCCATTATAGTATTAATACATAATGGGTACACATGGTTGTGTCCTAACAAAACTTTACAAGAACTTGACCTACAGTAGTTTCTTAGCAAAAGGACACAACTCAAGTCATGTTGATAAGTACATCAGAATCATCTACCTGATGAGAACTCTCATCCATATCATACTTGCAGTTTTTTTTAATATACATGTCTAATTCTCTACTTAAACTAGGAGTGTTGAAAAACTAACTGTTGGGGATTATACTCATCAACTGGGTGATGGGATCTTTTGTATTTCAAACTTCAGCATCATGTAATAACTCATGTAACAGACCTCCACATGAACTTCCTGAATGTAAAATAAAACTTAAAATTATTTTAAAAAAGAATCTGCAGAAGCAGATGGAAGACCTCAAATAATCCAGATAAACCCAAGGCCTTCCCATCCTGACTTGTGACATTGGTAAAAAAAAAATGTTGTGAATTTCCTATTCTTTATGATGAAGATGGCTTCACATTATCTGTTAAGACTTGCAACCAGTGTTATTAGCCTGATTTTAGGTAACAGCTCCAGAAGACTCATAAAAGCACAACAATAATGAGTATCCAGAAAAAAAAGGCAAATATTGTGATTGTGGTGCTGAAACAAGCTTCTCTGACTTCTAGAAACTGTCATTTTGTTCATCCCTTTTTGAAGTATTTAGTAGCCCAATGTTCCATATCTCCTTTACTTGATTCAAGCATGAAAATCTGTTCTGTCATTGTTTGACAGTTCTCTCAGCTCTATCATAGCAAGTAGAAGGCAGCCATTTCATTTCAGAATGCCAACTACCCAGAGCAGAATGTGGCATGATTAGCTTGTATTTATTAATTGTTGGTAGATAGACCTACTTAGGTAGGCCAAATGGCCTGAAGGAAAATTTCACACAGAGCTTTTTTCTCTTTAAGTTTCTGCCTTTAGAGGGGTATCCAAGCTTTATTTTTATAATTCATTTTATATACTACATAGTTCTAGGCTGGCTAGAAAAACTGGTATTAATAAACATGTGAATGTTTTGCCAGACGCCTACATGTGCTCTGTTATGACCCCCTTCAACTATTTAACTTCCCAAAAATATGTATCAGTGGTCAGAAGGATGATGGAAAAAGGGGATATGGATATTTCTACAAAAAGTTTCTCCTTTCTCTTTCCAATGGTAACTCACTTCCAATGGCAAATAACTTCCTTTCTGCCCTCCGCCTCCTTTATTTGGTCCTATGTAGAGTCTCAAGACCACAATTATTTCCCCCAGCATATACCCTGCTTGCATCACCAAGTTCATCCCTTTCAATGCTCCTTTGCTTCTACTGGAAATAGATTTCTTAAAACAGAACAAATGTGGACTCCTCACCTGATTTGTTACCACTTGTAATTCCCAATCTTACTTTCTCCCATCAGTGCTGAACTGGTAGATAGAGCAGATTTTTAACATTGCCTCCATTTCTAGTTACCTCTTGATATGGTTCTGTTCTGTTTCCCCAACCAAATATAATTTTGTTGCTCCCATAATTCCCATGTGTTGTGGGAGGGACCCAGTGGGAGATGATCAAATCATGGAGGTGGGTATTCCTCATGCTGTTCTTGTGACAGTGAATAAATCTCATGAGATCCGATGGTTGCAAAAACAGGAGTTTCTCTGCACAAGCCCTCTCTTTTTGTTTGCTGCCATCCATGTAAGACGTTACCTGTTCCTCCTTGCCTTTCACCTTCTGCCATGGTTGTGAGGCCTCACCAGCCACATGAAACTGTAAGTCCAATAAACCTCTTTCTTTTGTAAATTGCTCAGTCTCGGGTATGTCTTTATCAGCAGTGTGATAATGGACTAATATACCTCGATTTTACTCTTCACTCTTCTCCCTATTTTATGAAATTCCACATACTTGCCTAATTCAGGGATATTTTATTGTTACTCTGCCTTTACACATTTTTTGTTTTACCTGGGCTATTGCACAGTTTTTTTTTTGTTTGTTTTTGTTTTTTCTAGAAATGGTTTTTTCAAGGATTAATTTGCCTTTTTTTTTGAGACAACGTCTCACTCTGTTGACAAGGCTGGAATACAGTGGCACAATCTCAGCTCACTGTAACTTCCACCTCTCAGGTTCAGCTGGGATTACAGGCATGTACCATCACGCCCAGCTAATTTTTGTATTTTTAGTAAAGACAGGGTTTCACCATGTTGGCCAAGCTGGTCTCAAACTCCTGAGTTCAAGTGATTCACCCACCTCTACCTCTGAAAGTACTGGAATTATAAGCATCTGGCTTATTTGTCTTTTTAAATGTAATATTTAGTACCAGCTAAATCTTAGGTAGTGAGATGAGGAGATATAATTAGTAATAATAATAATATTATTGATAGTTAATTCTTATGATATATATATTATTGGTCAGGTACTGTTCTAAGTGTCTTAGACAAATGACCTCATTTTCACAGAATACCTGCCATTTGTGAGATGTGATTATACTCACTGCGTACTACGTCAATACCATGTGGTAATTATTATGTTAGTATCATTATTTCTGTTTTGAAAGTAAAGAAACTAGAGTTCAGAAAAAAATAATTCCCCAATGTCACAATTAGTTTTAGAGCTATTTGAGTGAGATATGGTCCTTTCCCTTAGGAATCTCATAGCCCAATAGAATAGTGAACTCAGGCTGCTTAAATGTCATTCTAATGTAAAGTATGGTACAGTAAAGGCTAACCAGTGGTTCAAGAAAGATGGTCGGGAGGTTGTCGGGAATGCATTGGGACTGGATAAATCAAGTGAGTCTTCAAGGAGGAGGTCTTTTTGCTGTCCCTTGAATAGGTGGAACTCTTTTAGTTAGTATTAGAGGACAGTCAGTCCTAAACTGTAGGTTCAGTATAAGCAAAGATAGACGCATGAGCTTATGTTTGAGAAAGGTGGGGAGTTTGATTTGCTTTGAACACAGGATGTGTGCAGGGAGGCAGTGGGAAATGTAACTGAAGGCCTTGATTCAAAGGAATTTTGACTTGAATGTGTATTTGAATTGCAGAGCCCTTGATGAGGTTTAGAAATAGCAGTGGCTGATCAACCTGTATGTTAGTATGATAGCTATGGTAGCAGTATAAAGGATACTATATTCTCAAGTCTGTTCTTAATATCACTCTTACTTTTCTGTTTTCTCTTTACTCACCTCTGTGGGTATCATGCAAGGCTCTCTCTCCTTGATTTTATACACTCTATCTTGGGAGCTCATTCCTTTTCCTGGACTCTCTGTTCTTATATGGCTGACTGCCACATTTCCTGCTTTTTCCTTAGTTACTTCCAATTTTCTAAGAAAGAGAGAAATCCAGGTAGAATACTCTAAAATAATATATTACTAAGCTTGGTGTCAGTAATGAGTAAGAAAAATGAAAGGACAGGATTGAAGTACAAGGGGACTTTTCAAGAAGAAAAGGTATTTCAAATTTATAAACAAAAGAGGTTTAATTGACAGTTTCACATGGCTAGGGAGGCCTCAGAAAACTTAAAATCATGGCAGAAAGTGAAGGGGAAGCAAGGTACATATTACATGGTGACAGGAGAGAGAGAGAGAGAGAGAAGGCATGGGGGAAGAGCCGAACACTTTTAAACCATTAGATCTCATGAAAACTCACTCACTATCACTATCATGAGAACACCATGGGGGATACAGGCCCCATGATCCAATCACCTCCCACTAGGTCTCATCCTCAACACTTGGGAACTATAATTTGAGGTGATGTTTGGGTGGGGATACAGAGACAAACTATATCATTCTGTCCCTGACCCCTCCCAAATCTCTTGTCCTTTCCACATTTCAAAATCAATCATGCCTTTCCAACAGTTCCCCAAAGTCTTAACTCATTCAAGCATTAACTCAAAAGTCCAAATTCAAAGTCTCATCTGAGGTAAGGCAAGTCTCTTCCACCTATGAGCCTATAAAATAAAAAAAACAAGTTA
Organism: Callithrix jacchus; assembly: GCF_049354715.1. Taxonomy (NCBI): domain Eukaryota; kingdom Metazoa; phylum Chordata; class Mammalia; order Primates; family Cebidae; genus Callithrix; species Callithrix jacchus. Next base: position 78,222,006 of record NC_133513.1, on the reverse strand, counting down.
GTTACATCCCAGATACAATTGAGGGTACAGTCATTGGGTAAATGTTTCTGTTACAAATGGAAGAAATTGGCCAAAATGAAGGGGCCACAGGCTCCATGCAAGTCTACAAGCTGGCAGGGCATTCATTAAACCTTAAAGCTCCAAAATAATCTCCCTTGACTCCATGTCTCACATTCAAGGCACACTGATGCAAGGAATAGGCTCCCAAGGCCTGAGGCAGCTCCACCCCTGTGGCTCAGGACACTGCCCCAATAGCTACTTTAATGGGCTGGTGTTGAGTGCCTGTGGCTTTTCTAGGTGCACAATACAAGCTGTTGGTGGATCTACCATTCTGGGTCTGGAGGACAGTAACTTTATTCTCACAGTTCTGCTTGGCAGTGCCCCCAGTGGGGACTCTGTGTGAGGGTTCCAGCCCAACATTTCCCTTTTTCATTGCTCTAGTAGAGGTTGTCCATGAGGGTTCCACCCCTGCAGCAGACTTCTGCCTGGACATCCAGAAATTTCCATACATCCTCTGAAATATAGGCAGAAGCTCCCAAAGCTCAATTCTTGTCTGCTGCACACCCATAGACCCAACACCATGTGGAAGCTGCCAAGGGTTGGGACTTGCACACTCTGAAGCAATGGCCTGAGCTGTACATTTGCCCCTTTTAGCTATGGCTAGAGTTGGAGCAGCCGGGACTGAGGGCACCATGTCCTGAGGGTGCACAGGGAAGCAGGGTCTTGGGCAAGGCCCACAAAATCATTTTTCTTCTTTAGGTCTCCAGACCTGTGGTGGCAGGGGCTGCTGCAAAGATCTCTGATGTGCTCTGGAAATGTTTTCCGCATTGCCTTGGCTATTAACATTTGGCTTCTTATTATTTACATAATTTTTTGAAGCTTGCTTGAATTTCTCCCCAGTAAATGGGTTTTTCTTTTCTATCACATGTCAGGCTGCAAATTTTCCAAACCTTTATACTTTGCTTTCCTTTCTTTTTAAGCATAAGTTCCAATTTCAAACCATGTCTTTGTAAACACATATGACTAAAAGCTTTCAGAATCATCCAGGTTGCATCCTGAATGCTTTTCTGCTTAGGAATCTCTTCTGCCAGTTATGCTAAATTATCTCTCACAAGTTGAAAGTTCCATGGATCTCTAGGACAGGGGCAAAATGCTGCCAACCTCTTTGCTAAAGCATAGCAAGAGTTATGCTTGAGTTCCCAATAAGTTTCTGATCTCCATCTGAGACTGCTTTAGCCTGGACATTATTGTTCATATCACTATCAGCATTTGTTCATATCACTATCAGCATTTTGGTGAAAACCATTCAACAAGTGTCTAGGAAATTCCAAAGTATCCTTCATCTTCCTGTCTTCTTCTGAGCCCTCCAAACTGTTCCAGTTTCTGTCCATTACTTAGGTCCAAAGTTACCTTCACATTTTTAGTTATCTTTTTTTTTTTTTTTTGAGACAGAGTTTTGCTCTTGTTACCCAGGCTGGAGTGCAATGGCATGATCTCGGCTCACCGCAATCTCCGCCTCCTGGGTTCAGGCAATTCTCCTGCCTCAGCCTCCCGAGTAGCTGGGATTACAGGCACGCACCACCGTGCCCAGCTAATTTTTAGTAATTTTAGTAGAGACAGGGTTTCACCATGTTGACCAAGATGGTCTCGATCTGTTTAGTTATCTTTATAACAGTACCCCACTCTGTCATTACCAAATTTCTGTATTAGTCCATTCTTACACTGCTATAAGGATACTACTTAAGACTGGGTAATTTATAAACCAAAGAGTTTAATTGACTCAGCTCCACATGACTGGGGAAACCTCAGGAAACTTACAATAATGGCAAAAGGCAAAGAGGAAGCAAGGCATGTTTTATATGGTAGCTGGAGAGAGAGAGAGGGCAAGAGATCAAGTGCCAAACACTTTAAAGCCATCAAATCTTGTTAAAACGTATTCACTATCATGAGAACAGCATGAGGGAAACTACCCCCATGATTCTGTCACCTCCTTTGGCATGTGGGGATTACAATTTGAGATGAGATTTGGGTGGGGTCACAGAGCCAAACTATATCAAATATTCTGTCATTCTAAAGTCTTTAATTTAGAAAAGTGAAAGAACAACAGACAGAGTGTGGTTATTAGAGAAACAGCTGCTTTATAAAGGTAATGTATCTTTTAGTATTTATGAAATGTGGAAATAATGTAATCATTTATAAATATTTTTAAAATCCTTTGTTATGTGCCAGATACCTTGCCAGGCTCTGAGGATATAACAGTGAAAAAGAGAGTCCTTGCTTTCCTAGTGTTTACATTCTGGTGGAAAGAGCTAGAAAATAAGCATATTTATAAATGCTATAGAATAAAATTGTTTAAAAAAACACAATAACAGAACAAGCTAAAATACAGAACAAAGGGATGAAAGGAAGAAGGAAAGGGAGGAGGGTATATTAACTAGTGTGGTTAGTCCTTCCTAAAAGGGTTATTTTTTTGGCAGAGACTTGCATTAATTCCCAGAGCTAGCCAGGTGGCAAATTTGGACACAGAGCATAGTAGATAAAAAGAAATGTAAATTTCCTAACTGAGAAGCTTGGTTTGTCTGAGGAACAAAAAGAAGGTTATAGTGACTGAAAAAGAGGGAGTGAAGGCTTAAGTATTAAGAGATAAAAATATCTTTAAAAAAAAGGAAAACAAAAGAGAGATAAAAATGTTGAAGGTGGCATACTAAGTGCTTTGGCTTTTGTTCTCTGTGATGGAGGAGAAATGGAAAAATTTGAGCAGGGAAATGTAGTTCTCTGGTTTAACTTGTAAATCTTTTTTCTTATTGCATTATGGACATTTGACTGTATTTAAGACTGCTGAAAAAGAAGCACAAAGAAAGTGAAATTAATGCAGAAGTGAAACTAGACAATGTCATAGCTTGAACAGGTGCATTATGATGAGGAGTGGTTGGATTAGAAAAATATTTTTAAAGTGATGCTGACAAGTCTTGCTGCTGAGATGCCAGGGAAAGAAATCTGGGGGTGATTCCAAGGTTTTGAGTCTGAGGTAGATGGTAGGTATCATTATTGAGGAGGGGAAGATAGGGGCACAAATAGAATTAGATGGGTTATAGATAAAATGTTTAGATGTGATACTTGCAAAATGCCTATTAATTATTCCAAATGGTGCTGTTAATTAGGCCATTGAATATGAGTCTGGAGGTCCGGGCTGCAGAGGAGTGGAAATAGCTATGTGGAGTGTGATGCCACAATACCTAAGATGTTTCCTTGGATTCTAGACAAAGGGAAGTGGCACAATTTCAGGAAACTTCACAAGACCCCTGTTGTAATTCATTTTTTTTCTATAATTGCATGAAATCAGAGCTTCTCAGTTTTATAATGATCTTATTCATATATTGTAATATTAGCATTAAGAAGCCTAGGAAACTATCTTTGAATAACCCTATAAATTACAATTGCACTTTTCTCCCATTTTCTGGGCTAGAGTCACTCACATTAATATTCTAGTATGAGAATCAATTTGCTCAATTAAGCAGCATTTTTTTGGCCATCCACGGTTGTCATTTCAAGTTCAGTAGAGATCAACTCAGGGGTGACCTACAGCATGCTTTCTAAAAGATTTAGTATTTTATAGAGTAAAATGACTAAATCATGAGTTCCAGAGACCTATTAACAGCTCATAAAATGTGGTGTCAAGCCAAATTTTATGTCTTCGCCTTGATAAAAATGATTTAATGAATGGGCAAGAAACTGTCTTTATTCATTTTGCATTTTTAAAGCATTTAAAAAAATAAAACTGTGTACCCTTAGTATTGAAAAGATAAGCATGTTCATGGACAGCATCACTATTTGTAAGATGAATTTAATTGGTTGAATATATATATATATATATATATTTTTTGAGATGGAGTTTCACTCTTGTTACCCAGGCTGGAGTGCAATGGCGCGATCTCGGCCCACCGCAACCTCCACCTCCTGGGTTCAGGCAATTCTCCTCCCTCAGCCTCCCAAGTAGCTGGGATTACAGGCACGCACTACCATGCCCAGCTAATTTTTTGTATTTTTAGTAGAGACGGGGTTTCACCATGTTGACCAGGATGGTTTTGATCTCTCGACCTCGTGATCCACCCGTCTCGGCCTCCCAAAGTGCTGGGATTACAGGCTTGAGCCACTGCGCTCGGCCCTGTTGAATATATTTTTATGTCCATTTTTGATACACAAAGATACAAATTAGTTTCCTGTTCTACAGCATCCACATAGAGTGAATTATATTTGAAAAGAAAATACATTATACTGCTTATTTTGAGGAGTCCTATGGTCCTTGTACCAAATTAGACCTATAAACAAAACAATCAAATGAATGAACCAAAAAACCCAAAACAACTCAGAATCTTTAAATTTTATAAAATGTAACCTAGTTTCTTTCATATCCTTCTGGGAATGAGATGGCTAATATCCCTACTTATGATTTTGTATTTAGTGACATCAAAGAATAATTGTACCAAGCATAGTAAAACAGGCCAAGAGGACTTTAATTCAAGACCTCCAGTAGGGAAGAGACACTGAACTCAACTCCACTGAAACAAAAGGTGGTAGAGTTTTTAAGCCCTGGAGTAAGCTAGTGAAAAAGTACTAGAAGACATTAAGGGGGAATTTGGTCAATGTGATTAAGCCAGCTGTGTTTGCTAATTGGTGCATATGAAAGTTAGGACCTGTCTTTGTCTCTTTTATATTGCTAAAAAGGAATACTCGAGGCTGGATAATTTATGAAGAAAAAGGGTTCATTTGTCTCATAATTCTAGACAGCTGGAGAATACAAGATTGGAAATTGACATCTGGTGAGGGCCTTAGCCTCCTTCTACTCATGGTGAAAAACTTAAGGGGAGCTGCTTGCACAAAGGGGTAGGGGGAGGTACCAGCCTCTATGTGCTAGAAACAAGTAGTTTAAACAGTTCCTCTTCTAAGAGTTTCACTTTGTTATGAATGAGGTGTGAGGTGTTCTTATCCAAGGAGTGTTTGCTTCCTTGTACTGTTTGTCCTGAATTCCTATTTCCCTGTGCTTTGTCTAAAGATAATCTTGCCCTCCAATCTGTCAACCCCTTCCTCCTGTCTAGCTGTGCTCAGGCATGCCCACCAAGACACTCCTCTTTCCTGTTGTAATGGCTTTTCCTGCCAAAACTGCTCTTCCCGCCACTATAACCCATGCCCTTGAACTCTTCAAATTGGCCAGTTTTGTTCAGCTTAGACTATGCAGTTCAACCCCAACCAATAGAGGAATGACACAGCAGCTACGGTCAATTGCATTATGGAATGGAACCCCTGCTCTTCTTTGTCCAGTGTGCTTGCACCATTGCTCCATCCTCAAGATGCACCCTTCTATAGAAGTAAATTTGCCTTGCTGAGAAGTTTGCTGTCTGAGTGCTCATTTCTTTTGTGAGTCCAAGCTTTTATTTCCAACAAACTGGTATTTCCAACATATGTAACTACCAGCTCTGCTAGGATTTAATGGGAACTCACTCACCCCACTGAGGGAAGGCATTAATTTATTCATGAGGAATTTGCCCCCATGACCCAAACACCTCCCTTTAGGCTGAATTTTCAACATTGGGGATCAGAATTCACCAAGAAGTTTGTGGGGGACAAACATCCAAAGTATAGCAGGATCCCATTCTCTTAGAGAGACTGGGAAATGGTGTCATTATCTTTCATGATGATGATGTTTCAAAGGGAAGACTCACAGGTTTTTGGAGAAAAAGTTCCTGGGTTATAAAACTGGTTACAAACTGGAGGAAGATTTACATCTCAAAGGAGTAGAGAAAGAATTTATAATTTCAAATTTTTGAAAGTAACTTTTCTAAGAAGAGGATGCTCTAGAACCTGTAGTCAGGAAGAAGCCTGTCTAAAATCTAGTCAAGTTGAGGAGAACTTAAAGTTGTGTTATTCAGGACATCTTATACTCTATCCATAAGATATTGATATGCTCAGTCATTTATAAAGAGGGCAAATTCAGCCCCCACAGAAGTATTTTATTTGGGAGAAAGAATAGGAAGAGCTGTTTTAGCTTATAATCTAAGCCAGAAAATTTACCAAAATGGGTTTAACTTCCTCAGATTGCTTAAAGTTGTTTGTTGGGATTGGAGATCTTGCCTGGGGACTGACGGTTTTTGAGTTTGGACGGTTCTCCAGGCTCCCAGGTAAGATGAAATTCTCTGAGCTGAATAGCCTCAGGAAGGAATTGAGCTTTAAATTCAAGTTACTTGCATTTCAGAGGATCGGGAGTTCAGAGTCTCTGGTCAGAAAGGCAAACAATGAAGATAGGAGGAAAGTTAGACATTTTTAAAAATAATAATACTAATATACTATATTTACCCACTGAAATATATTTTATTTTATTAGTGGGCTGCTTGACCTTTCTTTGCTTCGGTTTCTTAGTTATTGTTTCTTTATCTTCTGTAAAATTAAGGTAATAAAATACACTTATTAGAGTTATATGAGGGTAAATGAGACCATACATATAAAAATAGGACTGCTTGGCTTATAGTAAATCTCCAAAACTATTTTATATTGTTCTTATTTCTTGGTGTTTCTCATCTGTCTCTTCTGTAGATTAGATCTCCCTTCAGCACAGGGACTGAGTCTTTTCATCTGTGGATCTCTAGCCCTCCATAAAGCATCTCATAAGTATTTGTTGATTGAATGATAAGTAAACTTGTTACCTGTGGGAGTTATCCAAGTTACTGGCAGCAACTCCATGAGTGTCCACAGTAACCTCAATTCTTGCCTCCTCAGAAGAAAGAATTCGACTGAGGGGCATAAGGCAGAAAAAAAGACTGAGACAAGTTTCGGAGCAGGAGTGGAAGTTTATTTAAAAAGACTTTAGAACAGGAAAGAAAGGAAAGTATACCCAAGCAGGTTGTGAAGGTCAAGAGTGTTTAACCTCAATCGTAGGATTTTATGGGCTGGCCCCTTTCCCATGATTCTTCCCTTAGGGTGGGCTCCCCACATGTGCAGTGCCCTCCTGATGCTTGGGAGATGAGCACACGCAATGTGTTTAGGAAGTTGTACACATGCCCATCTGGGGCTTTCTCCTCCTTTCTAGTGGAGTGCCCCTGGAAGGTCATAGTCAGCCACTTTGTCTCTTAATTCATGTGCCAGGCTCACTCATCCAATACATGAGATTTTATTGGAAGCTCCTTTTTGCTTCTCCCTGGCATCTGCATTCAATTAGCACTTTAATGCAACAGGTGTGGAACGTCAGGAAGTAGCCTCTCCCTGGTGCCTGCTGCCAATTTATCACTTTTAGGGAGGCAATGTGACAGTTGCCAAACCGTCACCTGACATTCCTAGTGAGTGGGGGAGAGCCCTCTTCTGCACTGCTCATGCCTGTTTAACTACCTGTAACAACTTTGTAAGCAACACTAACACATCTCAGAACATGTTTTATAGGCTGATGTCCCCCAAACTAAGCTGTTCATCAGAATGACCTACAGATTCTCAACTGCCAGATGTCACAGGCAGGAACAAGTCGTTCAGTGTTAATAGAGTAGAAGCTTAAGGTAAGGAAGTGTAGCATGAAAGGCTTGAAAATTATAAAGGCAGCCTTGTATGATATGTTGCTTTTGTATTTTATTCTCTGAATTTTATTCTCTGGTTTATTCTCCGGATGGATTCTAAGCAGGAGGGAGGCCACATGAGGTGTGAGATAAAGTCTTGGGCCATTTAAAGGTATCTGGTTTAGTGTCAGGCACATGCTGGATTCTCAAAAAATATATTTTGAATGAATAGGATAGTACATATGTAATCTTGAGAATAAGGAATAATGTAGATCTCTATGTGCTGCTGATCTGGAAAGATGTTCAACATTACTCTTAAGTGAACAAAGCAACTGCAGTATGTAAAGTATATTTCCATTTGCATTTGAAAAAATTACGTATGTGTTTATGTGTGTGTGGTGGACAGTAGGCAGGTGGGTGAATGTATAAATACCCAATTTATACTTTATGTTTCATATAATATTCATTTGCATTACCCAAATTGCATGAATTTTTTTGTGATGATGATGATGATGTTGATGATGATGATGAAAAATTAAAAAAACTTTCCAGGTTACTATTGAGGTTTGTAGCCAGACTCTACAATGTAATCTATTTAATTATGATTTAAATTTTCATTTTGATTATGACAGAATGAGAGCCAAGACTAGGAAAGAGACACTGTTTTTTCTTATTGCCATATCCATGTTGTTTCTTATATTCTCTTCTTTATTTATGGTTAAAACTGTACTAAACATAATGTGTCATATAAGTTGCTATACAGACAGTTCTCATGGCTCAACTTATAATTTTTCAACTTTACAATGGTATGAAAGCAATATGCATTCAGTAAAAGGTGGTAAGAAACTCTCTCAAGACTCTGGGCAGCAGTGCAGCTCCAAGTTAGCCAAGCGATCATGAGACTAAATGACTGATACTCTGTAGGGTGCTGTGTTGCCAGAATTTGTCCAACTGCAAGCTAATATAAGTGATCTGAGAACATTCAGAGTAGACTAGACTAATCTATGATGCTTGATTGGTTACGTGTATTAAACACATTTTGACATACTCTATTTTCAACGTTTGGAGGGTTTTTTGGGACATAATTCCATCATAAGTCATAGAGCCTCTGTATTGCAATAGGAGTTTGATTTTTTTAATTCATTAGTGATAAATGAAAAATGTTTCTAATATTTACATTTACAATTTTGTACTTTAATTTCTGATGAAATTTACATTATTTAAAGTTAAAATTTAATATTCAATAATTGTTATATGACAAATCCAGTCTCCACATTATGATTTTATATTATTTTATAGTTATCTTTTTATTCTTTAAGTACTTCAAGTGTTCAGGCTATGGTTTCCAGTACACATGGGAATAGGCAGGCTAATATGAAGGAATAGCTAAAGATGTTCTAAGTTGCACAATAGTGTGTGGTATAACTCATCTGAAAATAATATTTGTCTCCTCTAAAATTAGAAAAAGAATAATAATCCAAAATGTTGGCAGGGACAAGAGGAAAAGAAGGGCATTTATGTTTGTGTGGAGCATAACATATACAAAGTCCAGAAATGAAAGTAAAAGTAAAAATTAGGAAATAGCAAATCATGTTATTTAAGAATATGGAAACATATTATAGAATACACAGCAGGAAAACATTCATTATTACTGTAAAAATGCAGAATTTTTGGTGAGAGTATTTTTTACTATAACTTTTTAGATTTATTTTTATCTATGAAAAAAACACTTGTGATTTATTAAAATATATTACCTGGAATGGATTAGAGACAATGTTCTAAAAGAAAGAGGAATATGGAGTAGATGATAAAATTTGATAATCAAAACATGTGTTGAACTAAACAAAAGAAAATAGTCAGAGTCATGGAGGTAGTAAACTAAATTACACTTCCTCGCATATGCTTCTGTCTTCCTGACATAAAAAGAAGTGAAGTACTGATTTCAGCTGCAGTATGAATAAACTTTGAAGACATTGTGCCAAGTGAAGGATATCAAACACAAAAGGCCATGTATTTTATGATTCCATTTTTAAGAGATGTCCCAAAATGGGCAATTCCGTAGAGACAGAAAAGACATTATTGGTTGCCTAAAACTGAGGAAAAGCAGAATGGGGAGTGACTGCTGATCAGTATGAAGTTCCTTTTTGGGGTGATGAAAAGATTCTTAATTTAGAGAGTGGTAATGGATACACAACTCTGTTAAGATACTAAAAATCTTGTGCATTCAAAAGGGTGAATTTGGTGGTAAAAGAATTTTATCTCAATTTAAGAAATTGTTTTGTGACTGTGTCTGCCCAGAAGAGGTTATATAAGAGAAGACATGTAACCTCTAACTCATTTCATGGAAACTGCATTTGAAAAAGAAAGCAATTTATATGGTCTGCATTTTCTGTTGTCTGGCTCTGTGTCTCTAGGTCACTAAATAATTGCTCAAGTGTACTTGTTACCTAGCCTGGGTGCAAGCCTGATGGATAGAGGCAACAGCAACCGCAAAAACCCAATGAAGGAGTTTTGCAAAACTCAGTTCAGAGGGCTGTGATGTGTATATGGCTTGAGGGTGGTGGATGAGGGTTTGTGTGTTTCTTTTTCAATTAATTGGCACAGATCTTGTATTGCAAAAGGCTTGTATTGTAGTAAATGAATGTATAGATAGCAGATGTTGCTGCTTCAGAATCACTCACGATGAGGCTTGGGATATATACTTTTATACACAACAGATTTTGTTTCTAACATACAATCCAAGATGTGAACAAGTTTCCTAAACAATCCAGACAATTGCATCTATTTTCTACTTCACTTTGTCCAAGTACACACACATAAACAATGGTGAGCATGGGATAAGGAGAAGGTAGTAATTTGGTCAATCTTTGCAATGACAGTCTATGACAGTGACTTGCTGCTTTGGAAATTGTGTTCCTTAGTCTGTTTAATTAAGCTGATTTAATATAAAGCAAAAAATAAACCATGGATTAACTGAATTGGAGCTTTTATTGAAGCCCAGTCTGTTCTATCTTTTATTATTATTATTATTATTATTATTATTACTTTCGAGATGGAGTCTTGCTCTGTCACCCAGGCTGGAATATAGTGGAACAATCTCAGCTCATTGCAACCTCCACCTTCCGGGTTTGAGCAGTTCTCCTGCCTCAGCCTCCTGAGTAGCTGGGACTTTAGGCAACTGCCACCATGCCTGGCTAATTTTTGTATTTGTAGTAGAGGTGGGGTTTCACCAAATCGGCCAGGCTGGTCTCGAATTCCTGATCTCAAATGATACACCCACCTCAGCCTCCCAAAGTGCTGGGATTATGCGCCCAGCCCATCTTTATATTTTATTATTGAAAATGTAGCCACATGGTTTCCCCCCCACCCCCCCAAGGGTTACTATTTCTGTCCCAACAATGGCAGATTGTCCACAGGGCAGCCAGGTCAAACACACCATAGTTTGAGTTTTCATATTATTATAGAGTCCTATATAGTTTTTAGTTTTCTACTTTTCAGATGTGTACAACTCCTGTCTGCACATTCCATTATTTTCGTTGCACACGGTTTGAGAACAGAACCCTGCAAGCCGGAGTGCCTTTAATTTCCAGCGAGATTTATGTATGTATCTCTCTCGTGTACTATGTGCAAAGTTAAGCCAGTCAATTACTTTTCTGTTAGTCTTTTTTTCTTGCTCATTCTCCTCTGGAGATCTACTATTTCTGTAAAATACTCTTTTATTATCATCTCCACTTCAGTGTAACCCCTCAAGTGTAACTTCTGGGAAGGAAGGAAAAGGTTATACCTCATTGTTCTGTATAACTTGTGCCTAAGGTTTACTTTGGGCTGCTTGTAATCTCATGTTAAATAGATCCTAAATGTACCTCTTCTAATACCTAGTTTATTTTCCCCTAAGGTGCATTTGCTTCAGAAAATTTTAAGAACCTACTTGGAATTCTTTTTGATATTTGGAACAGTACAGACGCCATTTTCTTTTATTATATCTAACCCTCAGTGTCCATGATTGTGGAATATTAGTGCAATATAATTTTAGTGTGTTTGGTAAGAACATCTTAGAAATGAACAATCATGGTGAAATAAGGACTAAATATTTGAAAAACTTTCCAGACGTAATCAGTCTTGTCTTGAGGTTCTCGATACAGTGAAATTCCAGGTTAAAAAAATAGTATTTCACAAAAGACCCTTGCTATTTGTAAGGTTGGTGATTTTAAACCATGACTCTTCTAAATTGCAAACGACTTTAAAAGTAGGTCCCTTAAGGAGCCTGACAAAATAGTGTGCTGTGTCCCAAAGTGGTGCTTCTGGTTTTCCACTGGGCTGCTGATACAGCAGGCTGGAAGTTCCTATTCTTGCATATTACGTTCTGCTCTTTTTGATTTCTCAGTGAAATCAGAAAGCTTAGTGCATAATTATTTCAAAATAGAAAAGTTATTCCATTCTTTTCCAGAAACACACAGTCTCTCTTTTTCACCTTGTATTTAAATGTTCACAAATGAATTTCTTTCCATTATAGTTGTTTCATCTCATTTCAATTCTTTTTTGGATTCACACATCTCCTCTCGGCCAAGTTCACAGTAAACATGAAAGTACTATTAGAGATGAATGGAATTGCTTCTAAAACCTCTCAGAGAAGGTTTCTCAATGGAAGCAACAGTAGAGATGTGCCTTTAACAGGTGCTTGTGTCAAAATAAACAGGCAAAGGGAAGTGCAATCTCATAGTTGATATACTTTGCTGGAAAGAAAACGCTTCATTAGGCCCACATCTGAGTCTGTACTTTAGTGCCTGGTACTTAACCGTGGCTGAACACTGGGATCACTTGAAGAACTTTAATACTGGTCCCAGCTCTAGGTTATCTGACTTCATATATTTCAGGGAAAGGCCTAGGTATCACAATTCTTAAACCTTCCTTGATAATATTAATGGGCAAAGTTAGAAGCTGTATGGCTCCCTTAGTTGTGGTTTCCTATTCTATAGATGATTAGAAACAGGGTACCTAGCTGTGTGCTGGGCATGTGGAAAGCACATGTCCTCAGGTATCTCTCCTGCAAAAAAGTTATTCCAATCTAAACCTGACCTTCCTGTTATATCTTATGACCTACTGAACCCCATTTACTTTTTAAAGAAATCCATACAGTCGTTCAAAAAATACTGGAGAAGCCACCATGTCTCTGGCTCCGAATCTTTCTACCTGAACTCACTTCTTTACTCCGTGTTGCATCCTGCTTAAATCCCATCAGTGGCTTCTTTTACCCATGGATAAAGTCAAAGAGAGCATATAATCCACAGCTACCTTTGCAACTCTGACGTCTCAGTTCCTGTTACATGCTGCCTAAACGGGCTCTAGTAATACTGAGAAGTTTGTCATTCTGTGTACATACCATGCTACTTCAGGCTCCTGAGAATTTACCTTTCCTCTTTTTTATCCCACTAGCTACCTTTCATCTGTCTAGTTCCTATCCACATATCAAGGCTCAGATCAGCCACTAACTTTTTTGAGAGTAATTCTCTGTACCCCCATGCCACTGAGGACTTCTTGTTTTATGATATCCTTAGCAAAGCACTTTTGTGTTATTTTAAAACTGTCCGATTCCACTTATGCACCTCCTCTGGACTGTAAGCTCATAAAAGGCATATCTTCATCATCTGTGTATGCCCATTTCCTAGTACCTAACGCATTCACTTGATTTTTTCTTCAAATGAACAGATCTAGCATATGGCATATTGCGATGCTGCTAGTGAAGTGATATTGAAGGTTTAAGGAAGTTAGAGCTAACAGTTTGGCAGCAAGGAAAGAATCAGGAGAACTAAGAAGTCAGCAGTGGGGAATGACCACATAAGAGTAGTGGCATGCTTCAGTTATCATACAGGACATGACCATGCTATGACTCAGTATAATAACTGTTGTGAATAATAATGAATCCAGGTCAATTTGAAAAAGTCAAATACATCAGTATGATGTAGTTTAAAAATTAAAATAAGCGTAACTGTATAAAGAGCATAATTGCATAAATGCATTTTAACCAAATCAATTAAAAAGGAAGAGGAATTATGGGGAGATTTTGCTTATAAGGGAACGATACAACATTCTTTGAATGCTAGGTAAATTATATAATGTATTTTATACATTATAAAACTACAGTATCAATTTCTGTTTTCACATGTGTTTATTGCCAAAGAAAGTTTCTAGCCAGAGCCAGGTAAGGTGATATCACTAACTCAGACCCACTATTTACTCTCAAACTTAAAAAAAAATGCTGCCCATTATCCCTAATGTCATTGATCCACATAGAACTAGGTTGGGAAATAGAGTAAGATAAAATGATTGACCCCTGGGAAGATCTGTTCTAATGCTGTTGCCTGTGAATTTCTCCTCCAAATACACAGGCTTGAAAATAATTAGTTTCCAATTTAGGATGTTCATAAATGGGCATATGTAGCACCTGTAAGAAATAACTGTCTTTTATCTCAAGATTTCGGGGAATAATATAATTCACATATGTACTTTGCATTTTGGTTGCTAGAATAAGTATTCTGCAGATGTTAGAAACAACTACATAATGAATTTTGGGTCTGATCTCTCATCTGAAAAATGGAGATTATGATGAGGTTTTTACTAACTATAAAAAGGTCTTCTTGCAATGATCTAAGAGAATATATATTTTTGAAGGATCTTTATAAATTGTAAAGTATTTGTTAGTAATACTAATTTATTAGTCATTTTACAAAACAATGCATTAGACTAAGGAAAAATGATTGTAAGCTAAGTAAAAAGTCAGACTATGAGCATAGGCTTTCTAAAGCAAACTTGGATTTAAATTTTGTTTCTAAAGTTTACCTGCTGGGTGATTTTGGGAAAATTACTCAACTTGTTCAAGTTTCTGTTTTGTTGTGGTAAAAAAGAGATTATAATACGTCAGAGAGTCATTGTCCTAATTAAGATATTCTTAACACATTGTCTAGCATGTGATAAATGTTAAATTAATAGTAGCTATTATTTTTATGATGTGTTATGTATAAAAGTGAATATTTATAGTTAATATAAAATATTTAGTCATATTATATTCAGGAAAATTAGCATACTTTTAACTAATTATTTGTATTTTTTTAATTCCCCCTTTTTCATTGCTGGAAAAAGGAAAATAAAAATTCAGGAACATAGCCTTAATGCCCTGTGGTCTCATTTAAATGTAAATATGTTAACCACTAGGACTTCCACAGTAACCATGTTCTAAACAGCTGTGATCACAACACTTGCTGAATTGGACATATCGCTATAAAGTAGGTAACAGCCTTTCTGCCTTTTTAAATGGTAAAGATCCTGTGCTTTCCTTTTAGTATTGGGTGTCTGCAGAGACATCCTGATGTAGTCTAAGTTTAGCAGTTGAAGGCAGCAGTATGGAAGGAAGTCTTTATCTGTAAGGATGGTTGTCAGGGTACCATTACTTCGTTAAAGTTTTTCATACTTAGGATGTGGGCTTTATTTTGGCAGGAAGAGAGACTGGCTCTTTTATCTATACCCAGCCTTCATTCAGTCCACCAACTTTTAGTATACTAATATTACTTGAGACTGATATAAGAACCCAAATGCCACCTTAGTACTTTCTAGTGTGTGCCAGTCATGCATACGTCTCGAGTACAGATTCCCTTCCTCTTGATGTCAAAGCACCTGGGAAGGAAACAGTTTAATGAGAAGATTACCTGGTGACTATTCAGTTAGAGCCAAAAAAAGTGGCTCATGTAAATGCATAATTCTTTCAAGTGGTTAAGGCTGAAAAAACATACCTGGACAAGGCTGATAAAACAACAGCACACTTCACTGTGGTGACAAAAAAAGTTTATAACTGTCAGATCTGTGATCTCTAACTTACACATACATGTTGCTCATATGTGTTTTCTCTTACCCCTCTCTTTCTGTGTTCCATTGATAAACATACTATATTTTAATGTTTTTTTTTTCCTCCTTAGCTATGTTTATATCACCTTTTTAGCTACTTGGCTACTCCCAGCCTTGGTGACAGTCTGTCCTCCAGTTTTGTGCAGGCTGAGCTACTGTATTTCCTGTATTTCCTCTGTCATTACAACTGCTATTACCAGTAGTGATGTTTATCCTGAATTTAGAAACTTTAAAACATATGTGAAGCAAGAGCTGTCGGGGGAAGGAGGATTATGGAGGTAGTGCAGGAATATTTCTATGGCTTCTATTAAATGGGTTTGCACAAGTGGTTAACACATTGAAATGCTACTGTACCTGTTAGTACATATTGTTTGCTAGTAACCCCCTGACTGCTGCCTCAGCTAATTTTTGGGACCTCTAAACCTCGCCATAATCTAGGAGGGGACTTTGGACCCTGTGTAGCCTGTGTACTTTCTGACTGGTTAGTGCCATTAAACTACTACTTATCAAATATTCTGTATACTACATTTGGTATTAGATCTGGGTAGATACACTAATTTTACTTTCTATAAAACAACAACAACAACAACAACAAACACCTTTTCTTCTTTTGTCTCCTAATTCTTGAGAAGCACTCAATTTGCAACAGTGCACTGCTTCTGAGTAGTTATATGGCACATTGTAGAATGAAACAAGACTTTTCTCAAACCAGCCTAGACAGAAACAAAAAATCCTTACCGTAAGAACCATGTCCTCCAATGTGTAAGGAGCAAGCCCTTTTTTCCTTCATGTAATTTAAATTCTCTCTTCTTTCTATTCTTTATTTACCTCAAGCACTCAAGATGCTCTTAAACTAAATAGTGCCTTCTCAAAGAGAAATGTGTGTTTTTTTAAACTCCTATAGAAGTAAAATATTGAGTAAATTCTACATACATTTGACCTTCCCCCACTATTTTTGCTGTGAGAAACTGTGATCAACCTGCTTGTTTTCCTTTTTGAGTATTGGATTTATTTTGGTAGAAACTTCAATACATATTTATACTCCAGATGAAAACTCTGAAACACTAAATGGGTGTGATTCCCTGTAACACATTTCATAATCCGTCAGGGCAAACGATTTTCAAGTTCTGTTGAAGCTAATTGCCTTTATAAATCAAATTGTAAAATTTGAGTTATAGTTTAATTAGGTGGAGTGAGACTGCTTGCTGGTCTACTCTATAAACCGTTTTATTCTGTTGTGAAATGAATAGGTCTGAAATGAACTAAGTTTAAAATCGATTTTTTGTGTTTTGTGGGTCTGCTTTGATATTCCTCTTAGTCATTATATTATGTTAGTATATTTGTATCGAAAATCTCTGAAAGGAAATAGGAACAGTTTGACTTTCTCCTTTCCAATTTAGATTCCTTTTGTTCCTTTCACTTGCTAATTGCTCTGGCTAGGACTTTCAGTATTGTACTGAATAGAAGTGGTGAAAGTAGGCATCCCTATCTTATTCTGGATCTTAGAAGGAAAGTTTTCAATTTCTCCCCCATTAAGTATGATGTTAGCTATGGGTTTTTCATATATGGCTTTTTTTTTTTTTAAGATGGAGTCTTGCTCTATTGCCCAGGCTGGAGTGCTGTGGTGCAATCCCAGGTCACTGCAACCTCTGCTTTCTGGGTTTAAACAATTCTCCTGCCTCAACCTCACAAGTAGCTGGGATTACATGTGCCCCCCTCCTCACGCCTGTCTAATTTTTAATTTTTTGTTTTTAGTAGAGACAGGGTTTCATCATGTTGGCCAGGCTGGTTTTGAACTCTGGACCTTAAGTGATCTGCCCACCTCGGCCTGCAAAGTATTGGGATTACAGTTGTAAATCACTGCTTGTATTGAGGTACATATCTTCTATGCCTAATTTGTTGGGAGTTTTTATCATTAAATTGATAATGAATTGTGTCAAATGCTTTTCCTGTCTTTATTGAAATGATCACAGGGTTTTTATCCTTAATTTTGTTAATGGGATGAATTACTTTTATTGATTGACATTTGTTGAACCATCCTTGTATCCTTTGGAAGAATCCCACCCATTATGGTGAATTATTTTTAAAGTGCTGTTGAATTCAGTTTGCTAGTATTTTTTGGAGGTTTTTGCATCTATATTCATCCAGAATGTTGGCCTATAGTTTGTTGTTTCTGTTGTTGTGGTCTTGACTGGTTTTGGTATCAGGGTAATGCTGGCCTTGGTAGAAATCAGCAGTGAAGCCATCAGGTCCCGTGCTTTTCTTAGATGAGGGATTTGTTACCACTGATTTAATCTTGTTAGTAATTATTGACCTGTTTATATTTGCTATTTATTCATAATTGAGTCTGGTAAGTTGTATATGTTCAGGAATTTATACAAAGCCTCTTCTAGGCTTTCCAATTTTTGGCATAAAATTATTTATAATAATTTTTTATGATCTTAAACATGTAAAAGCCTAAGAGTCTTTCAAAAATTTTTAGAATTAATGAATAAATTTACTAAAATTTCAGAATACAAATCAATATGCTTAAATTGGTAGCTTTTCTATATGTTAACAGTGAACTATCTAAAAAAGAAATAAAACAACAAATACCATTTATGTAATAATAGCTACCCCACAAAAATTAGATACCAAGGAATAAATTTAACCAACCAGGTAAGGCAAGGTTGCTACACTAAAAACTATAAAGCACTGATGAAAGAAATTAAAGAGAACAGAAATAAACAGAAGGATATTCTGTGTTCATGGATTCAAAAGTTAATATTGTTATAATATTAAATATTGTTGAAGTGCCCATACTACCCAAAGTGATCTGCAGATTCAATGTAATTCCTCTCAAAATAAAAAAGGACATTTTGCAGAAATAGAAGAAATGATTCTAAAATTGCTATGGAACCACAGAAGACCCTGAATAGTCAAAGCAATCTCAAGTAAAAAGAGCAAAGCTAGAGATATCACACTACCTGACTTCAAAATACACTAAAAAGCTATAGTAACCAAACAACGTGGTACTGGTATACAAACAGATACATAGATGAATGGAACAAAGTAGAGCCCAGAAATAAATCCACAAGTAATAGCCAATTGATTTTCAAAAAAGTGCCAAGAGCACACATTGGGGAATGAATAGTCTCTTCAATAAATGGTTCTGGGAAAACTGGATATCCACATGTGGAAGAATGAAACTAGACCCCTATCTTTCACCATATGAAAAAATCAACTCCAAATGGATTAAAGACTTAAATGGAAGACCCAAAACTATGAAAATACTAGGAGACCATATAAGGGAAATGCTCCATGACATTGATCTGGTCAATAACTTTTGGATAAGACCTCAAAAGCACAGGCAACACAAACAAAAATAAACAAATGGGATTACATCAAACTCAAAAGGTTTTGCCCAACAGGGAAAACAATCAACATAATGAAGAGACAACCTACAGAATAAGAGAAATATTCTAAAATTATACATCCAACAAGGCATTAATGTCCAGACTATATAAGAAACTCAACCCAATAGCAATACCAAACCAAAAAACTTGAAAAATGTTATATCACTAATTATCATGGAAATGTGAATCAGAACCATGGTGAGATTACATCTCCCTCCAGTTAGAATGGCTATTATCAAAAAGATAAAAGAAAACAAGTGTTACTGAGTATGTGGAGAGAAAAGAATCTTACTGTTGGTGGGAATGTAAATTAGTACATTCATATGGAAAACAATATGGAGGTTCCTCAAAAAATTAGAAATAGAGCTGCCATATAATTCAGTAAATTATGGGGTATAAATCCAAAGGAAATGGAATCATATAGTGAGGTGATATCTGGACTTTCATGTTTATTGCTGCACTATGAAAGGTATGAAATCATACTTTGACTATTGTACATAGTGCTGCAATGAATGAATGGATTAAAAAATGTGGAATATATACACAATGAAATACTTTTTAGCTGTAAAAATGAAGTCCTGGCATTTGTGACAACATGGGTAAATCTGGGGGACATTAAGTGAAATAAGTCAAACACGAAAAAACACATACTGCATGATCTCACTTATATGTGTGAAATGTAAAAGCTTGTTTCATAAAAATAGGGAGTCAAATATTGGTTACCCTGAGATGGGGAGGGTAGGAGAAAGGGAGGAATGGGGAGGGGTATAAAGTTAAAGTTAGATAGGAAAAATAAGTTTTGGTATTCTATTGCATATTTTAGGTAAAAATAATATAGATTTCAAAATAGCTAAAGGAGGATTTGCATGTTGTCACCACAAAGAAATGATAAACATTTAAGGTAATAGACTGCTAAACACCCTGATTTGAACATTACACATGTATATACATATATTGAAACATCACATTTTACTTCATAAATATGCATAATTATGCATCAGTTAAAAATAAAACATAAAAAGAAAATCTTTGAAAGAATAACCAGGGATTGAAAATCCATTGGGAAAACAATGTCATTGAAGAGCGCAGTTAAACATCAAAAACCCCAAGCATTTGTGGAATTTCAGCCCAGGTTATCCCTTCCTTTGTCTGATATTCAGCCTAAGGATTCAGATAGTCCAGGCAGCCAGTGCCGGGTTAAAAGTTGTCTTTGAATCATTAACTCTGAAGGTGTTCAAGAAACTTAAAGGATAATGATGTGCTCTCACCACCAAAGACACAAAGAACTCCAAGATATTTGAGATTCAAAGAAAGAAACCAGCAGTGCCAGTTATACAAAAGCCTATACCGTTTCCTTGCACTGTGAGAAGTGCTAAGTTAGTGAGGAAAATTGGGTACTTGGATATACCAAAATGTAAATATAAGCAATTGCCTTTTTTCATAATGTGGGAAAGGTAAGGCAGAAGATTGAGGAAGAAGATCAGAGTGCTGGATGAGAAAACAGGTGAACTAAGTCAATGTGTCATTTACTTAAATGGAGGTTAAAGATTCTTTTTAAGAAGTACTAGTACTTTCCACCTATTCACACCTTTCATAGGGGAAATCATTTAAAAAATGAAAGAACTCCAATATAAGTGTTTTTATTAATGATAATTACTAAGAATGATTTGATGTAGAAGCCAAGATACCTCACTGTTCTGAAAGTTTATGGCTTTTGTAAAGAAAGAAAAGTATTTATTTTATCGAAGCATTGTTTGTTGTAGTAAGGAATATGTTTTCCATTTGGGTCTAGCACACCCGTAATTATTCACATGCACAAATTAAACACTTTTCCAGATTATACTTATCTTACTTCCTGTGCTTTATTGATATTTTCTGTTCTATTTCATTTTTTAAAAAGATGCTGTATGCATCCCTCTAAATGGATTTCTTGATAACTTTAATGGGTTGTATAGAAGAAGGAACACAGCAGCATACTCCCAGATGGAATTATGGCTTTTCTTGGTTCTTTGGACACAATAAGATTGCAAAGCTTCCAGTCATTTCTGTTCATTGTGGTGACAATCCTGTTAATTCCTTTAAGAAGCTACAGCTGGGTCTACTGCAGGAAATCTTTATACCTTTGTGTCAACTCCAAATTGCTTGAGAGGAAGACATACAGCAATTTTGACTCTCAGCCAGCCTGTTGGCTTAGTACATTTGGGTGCAAGCCACAAATTAATTTTCTAAATTTTTGCACAGTACCAGTACTTCTTGCCCTGGGTACTTTCACATCTATCACTTTCCATGTGATAGCTAGTAAGAATTAATCCCAACACCTTGATAAGGCAAATTTGACTTATGTGTCTTTGGGATCTGACTTTACATACCTGGTCAGGATAAGGCTTAGGCCTGTCTGATATTCTTTTTTTTTTTTTATTGCATTTTAGGTTTTGGGGTACATGTGCAGAGCATGCAATACAGTTGCATAGGTACACACATCACAGTGTGTTTTGTTTGCTTTCTCCCCTTCACCCACATTTGGCATTTCTCCCCAGGCTATCCCTCCCCACCTCCCCCTCCCACTGGCCCTCCCCTTTTCCCCCCAATAGACCCCAGTGTTTAGTACTACCCTCTCTGTGTCCATGTGTTCTCATTTTTCATCACCTGCCTATGAGTGAGAATATGCGGTGTTTCATTTTCTGTTCTTGTGTCAGTTTGCTGAGAATGATGTTCTTCAGATTCATCCATGTCCCTACAAATGACACGAACTCATCATTTCTGATTGCTGCATAATATTCCATGGTGTATATGTGCCACATTTTCCCAGTCCAGTCTATCATCAATGGGCATTTGGGTTGATTCCAGGTCTTTGCTATTGTAAACAGTGCTGCAATGAACATTCGTGTGCAAGTGTCCTTATAGTAGAATGATTTATAGTCCTTTGGATATATATCCAGTAATGGGATTGCTGGGTCAAATGGAATTTATTTCTAAGGCCTTGAGGAATCGCCACATTGTCTTCCACAATGGTTGGACTGATTTACACTTCCACCAACAATGTAAAAGTGTTCCTTTTTCTCCACATCCTCTCCAGCATCTGTTGTCTCCAAATTTTTTAATGATCGCCATTCTAACTGGCGTGAGATGGTATCTCAATGTGGTTTTGCTTTGCATCTCTCTGATGACCAGTGACGATGAGCATTTTTTCATATGATCGTTGGCCTCATATATGTGTTCTTTCGTAAAGTGTCTGTTCATATCCTTTGCCCAATTTTGAATGGGCTTGTTTGTTTTTTTCCTGTAAATCTGTTTGAGATCTTTGTAAATTCTGGATATCAGCCCTTTGTCAGATGGGTAAACTGCAAAGATTTTTTCCCATTCTGTTGGTTGCCGATTCACACTAGAGACTGTTTCTTTTGCTGTGCAGAAGCTGTGGAGTTTGATTAGGTCCCATTTGTCTATTTTGGCTTTTGTTGCCAATGCTTTTGGTGTTTTGTTCATGAAGTCCTTGCCTACTCCTATGTCCTGGATGGTTTTGCCTAGATTTCCTTCTAGGGTTTTTATGATGCCAGGTCTTATGTTTAAGTCTTTAATCCATCTGGAGTTAATTTTAGTGTAAGGTGTCAGGAAGGGGTCCAGTTTCTGCTTTCTGCACATGGCTAGCCAGTTTTCCCAGCACCATTTGTTGAACAGGAAATCCTTTCCCCATTGCTTGTTTTTGTCGGATTTATCAAAGATTGTATGGTTGTAGCTATGTTGTGTTGCTTCTGATGCCTCTGTTCTGTTCCATTGGTCTATATCTCTGTTTTGGTACCAGTACCATGCTGTTTTGATTACTGTAGCCTTGTAGTATAGTTTGAAATCCGGTAGTGTGATGCCCCCCGCTGTGTTCTTTTTGCTTAGAATAGACTTGGCTATACGGGCTCTCTTTCGGTTCCATATGAAGTTCATGGTGGTTTTTTTCAGTTCTGTGAAGAAAGTCAATGGTAGCTTGATGGGGATAGCATTGATTCTGTAAATTGCTTTGGGCAGTATAGCCATTTTTACGATATTAATTCTTCCTAACCATGAACATGGAATGTTTCTCCATCTGTTTGTGTCCTCTCTGATTTCGTTGAGCAGTGGTTTGTAGTTTTCCTTGATGAGGTCCCTTACGTTCCTTGTGAGTTGTATTCCAAGGTATTTTATTCTTTTTGTAGCAATTGTGAATGGCAGTTCGTTCTTGATTTGGCTCTCTTTAAGTCTGTTATTGGTGTAGAGGAAGGCTTGTGATTTTTGCACATTGATTTTATATCCTGAGACTTTGCTGAAGTTGCTTATCAGTTTCAGGAGTTTTTGGGCTGAGGCGATGGGGTCTTCTAGGTATACTATCATGTCGTCTGCAAATAGAGACAATTTGGCTTCCACCTTTCCTATTTGAATACCCTTCATTTCTTTTTCTTGCCTGATTGCTGTGGCTAGAACTTCCAGTACTGTATTGAATAGGAGTGGTGACAGAGGGCATCCTTGTCTAGTCCCGGATTTCAAAGGGAATGCTTCCAGTTTTTGCCCATTCATTATGATATTGGCTGTTGGTTTGTCATAAATAGCTTTTATTACTTTGAGATACGTTCCATCGATACCTAGTTTATTGAGGGTTTTTAGTATAAAGGGCTGTTGAATTTTGTCAAATGCCTTCTCTGCATCAATTGAAATAATCATGTGGTTTTTGTTTTTGGTTATGTTTATGTGGTGAATTACATTTATACACTTGCGTATGTTGAACCAGCCTTGCATTTCAGGGATGAATCCTACTTGATCATGATGAATAAGTTTTTTGATTTGCTGTTGCAATCGGCTTGCCAATATTTTATTGAAGATTTTTGCATCTATGTTCATCATGGATATTGGCCTGAAGTTTTCTTTGCTTGTTGGGTCTCTGCCGGGTTTTGGTATCAGGATGATATTGGTCTCATAGTATGATTTGGTAAGGATTCCTTCTTTTTGGATTATTTGGAATAGTTTCAGAAGAAATGGTACCAGCTCCTCATTGTGTGTCTGGTAGAATTCGGCTGTGAACCCGTCTGGACCTGGGCTTTTTTTGTGTGGTAGTCTCCTAATTGCTGCCTCGACTTCTGCCCTTGTTATTAGTCTATTTATAGTTTCAGCTTCCTCCTGGTTTAGGCTTGGGAGGACACAGAGATCCAGGAATTTATCCATTTCTTCCAGGTTTACTAGTTTATGTGCATAGAGTTGTTTGTAATATTCTCTGATGATGGTTTGAATTTCTGTGGAATCTGTGGTGATTTCCCCTTTATCATTTTTTATTGCATCTATTTGGTTGTTCTCTCTTTTCTTTTTAATCAGTCTGGCTAGTGGTCTGTCTATTTTGTTGATCTTTTCAAAAAACCAGCTCTTGGATTTATTGATTTTTTGAAGAATTTTTCGTGTCTCTATCTCCTTCAGTTCAGCTCTGATCTTAGTTATTTTTTGTCTTCTGCTGGGTTTTGAGTTTTTTTGATCTTGCTCCTCTAGCTCTTTCAATTTTGACGATAGGGTGTCAATTTTGTATCTCTCCACTCTCCTCATATGGGCACTTATTGCTATACATTTTCCTCTAGAGACTGCTTTAAATGTGTCCCAGAGATTCTGGCATGTTGTGTCTTCATTCTCATTGGTTTCAAAGAACTTCTTTATGTCTGCCTTCATTTCATTGCTTATCCAGTCAACATTTGAGAGCCAGTTGTTCAGTTTCCATGAAGCTGTGCAGTTCTGAGTTAGTTTCTGAATTCTGAGTTCTAGCTTGATTGCACTATGGTCTGAGAGACTGTTTGTTATTATGTCAGTTGTTCTGCATTTGCTGAGGAGTGCTTTACTTCCAATTATGTGGTCAATTTTAGAGTAGGTGTGATGTGGTGCTGAGAAGAATGTATATTCTGTGGATTTGGGGTGGAGAGTTCTGTAAATGTCTATCAGGTTTGCTTGCTCCAGGTCTGAGTTCAAGCCCTGGATATCCTTGTTGATTTTCTGTCTGGTAGATCTGTCTAATATTGACAGTGGAGTGTTAAAGTCTCCCACTATTATTGTGTGGGAGTCTAAGTCTCTTTGTAAGTCATTAAGAACTTGCCTTATGTATCTGGGTGCTCCTGTATTGGGTCCATATGTTTAGGATCGTTAGCTCTTCTTGCTATACCGATCCTTTTACCATTATGTAATGGCCTTCTTTGTCTCTTTTGATCTTTGTTGCTTTAAAGTCTATTTTATCAGAGATGAGAATTGCAACTCCTGCTTTTTTTTGCTCTCCATTTGCTTGGTAAATCTTCCTCCATCCCTTTATTTTGAGCCTTTGTGTATCCTTGCATGTGAGATGGGTTTCCTGGATACAGCACACTGCTGGGTTTTGGCTTTTTATCCAATTTGCTAGTCTCTGTCTTTTGATTGGCGCATTTAGTCCATTTACATTTAGGGTTAATATTCTTATGTGTGAATTTGATACTGCCATTTTGATGCTAGCTGCCTGTTTTGCTCGTTAGTTGTTGTAGATTCTTCATTATGTTGATGCTCTTTAGCATTTAGTGTGATTTTGGAATGGCTGGTACTGGTTGTTCCTTTCTATGTGTAGTGCCTCTTTCAGGAGCTCTTGTAAAGCAGGCCTGGTGGTGACAAACTCTCTGAGTACTTGCTTGTTCGCAAAGGATTTTATTTTTCCTTCACTTATGAAGTTCAGTTTGGCTGGATATGAAATTCTGGGTTGAAAGTTCTTTTCTTTAAGGATGTTGAATATTCGCCCCCACTCTCTTCTGGCTTGTAGAGTTTCTGCCGAGAGATCTGCTGTGAGTCAGATGGGCTTCCCTTTGTGGGTGACCAGACCTTTCTCCCTGGCTGCCCTTAGTATTTTCTCATTTATTTCAACCTTGTTGAATCTGACTATTATGTGCCTGGGTTTGCTCTTCTTGCGGATATCTTTGTGGTGTTCTCTGTATTTCCTGCATTGAGTGTTGGCCTGTCTTGCTAGGTGGGGGAAATTTTTCTGGGTAATGTCCTGAAGAGTATTTTACAGCTTGGATTCATTCTCTTCGTCACATTCTGGTACACCTATCAAACGTAGGTTAGGTCTCTTCACATAGTTCCACATTTCTTGTAGACTTTGTTCATTCCTTTTTGCACTTTTTTCTCTAATCTTCATTTCTCATTTTATTTCATTGACTTGATCTTCGACTTCTGATATTCTTTCTTCTGCTTGGTCAATTTGGCTATTGAAACGTGCATGCTTTGTAAACTTCTCGTATTGTGTTTTTCAGCTCCTTTAATTCATTCATATTCCTCTCTAAGGTATCCATTCTTGTTATCATTTCTTCAAATCTTTTTTCAAGGTTCTTAGTTTCTTTGCATTGATTTAAAACATGTTCTTTTAGCTCACAAAAGTTTCTCATTATCCACCTTCTGAAGTCTAATTCCATCATTTCATCATAGTCCTTCTCCATTCAGCTTTGTTCCCTTGCTGGTAGTGAGTTTTGGCCCTTTCTAGGTGGCAAGGTGTTCTGGTTTCGGGTGTTTTCCTCCTTTTTGCGCTGGTTTCTTACCATCTTTGTGGATTTATCCACCTGTCGTCTGTGTAGTTGCTGACTTTTCAATTGGGTCTCTGAGTGGACACCCAGATTGTTGATGATGAAGTATTTCTGTTACTTGGTTTTCCTTCTACCAGTCTAGCCCCTTCACTGTATGACTGCTGAGGTCCACTCCAGGCCCTGCTTCTCTGGGGTGCACCTATAGCAGCTGCGGAACAGCGAGGGATGCTACCAGTTTCTTTTTCTGCTATCTTTGTCCCAGAATGATGCCTGCCAAATGTCAGTCTTTTGGATATAGAGGTGTGAGGGAGCTGCTTGAGGAGACTGTCTGTACTTTGTAGGAGCTCCAGTGCTGAGCTGTGAGCTCTGTTGTTCATTCATGGCTGTTAGGCTGCTATGTTTAATTCTGCTGCAACATAGTTCATAAAAAAACCCTTTTTTTCTCAGATGCTCTGTCTGGCAGGGGGTTGGCGCTTTCCTTGTGAGTGTCCTCCTCACTGTCCTGCGCAGCTAGGAGGCAGTCTAGTCACTATTTGCCTGCTGAGGCTCTGCCCTGCTGGTATGAGGTTCGCCCTGTTGATGCAGGCTCTGCCCTTCTGCTGCAGTTTCTGCCCTGTTGCCATGGGCTATGCCCTGTGGCAGAGTCTCTCTGTTGTACTGGGTTGCCTCGGCAACGTCAGGCTGCGTCAGCAATGGGCGTGTACCTCAGTAGGGGCTGATTGCCTCGGTAATGGTGGACGCCCCTCCCCCACGGAGCTGCACTTTAAGAAAACCTCCTCACCAGGAGTGTTTGGAATCGCCATTTTGTCTGTCGCACTGTGCTACCCCAAACGCTGTGTCCCTGGGATTTCCTGGGCTGGCTCACTCTCCAAGTCCTGTTCAGTCTTAAGTTCAGCCCTCTCAAGTCTCAGTTTGCCGGTTCAACAGGGCACCTGTAACAGTGCGCTTTTGTATGGAGCGCTGTGGAGTGCCTCTGCGCTCCGGCGCGGGCCGCAGCCGCACCAGTTGCCAGCTACACCAGCCAAGACCTCTGCCTGGCGTCCTGCGTCTCTTTTATACCTGGGAATTTCCCCATTCTGTGGTCAACTAAGATCCATATGGAAATGTGTCCCCGACTCACCCTCTCCGCGCATCCAGTGAAAGCTTCAATCCTGGGTTGTTCTCACAGCACCATCTTGAGTCCTCCCTGCCTGTCTGATATTCTATCCCCACATATCAGTCCTATCTAGTGAGGGTCAGGCCAATTTATAGAGCAATCCTAGGGCTTCAGATACAGATGGTTACTGCAGTAGGAACAAGGTCCTGAGACTAACATCAAGGTAGATAGAAATGTAATGATTCAGGTAGAAAGGACCAAGCATAAATGCCTTGTAGCTAGAATGTATCACAACACCAGAAAGAGCTAGGCAAAGTTCAAGGTGAAGGTAGTTTGATAAATAGTGTTACAGGTAAGTGAGAAGTGTTTCATGTAGGGCTGTTATGACATAAAAGAATGTGACAAGAGACATCTGTGTACACATAGATTCTTAGAAATGAAGGTGACACAGACTCATATTTGTGGCCCAGCTCTTTGTGTCTTAAATAATCTTGGTGAGCTAGGCAAGTTTGGTGTCTTGAGGGACAATGATAGGCAGGCTCTCTATTCAGAAGTCTTAGATAACTATACTTGAAGATTTTTAAAAGCCTAAACATTTTTTTGTCTACATTTGGGTTTCTACCAAGGTGTTTAGGTTCTCTGGGCACTCTGAGTCAGCCCCAGAAGAGTGGAGGGATACATTTTATTGATGATTAGAGCTCTCTTTGTTTGATATCCACATTTTCACTCATGGTGGCATGTGGTTCATGGTGGGAGGGGAAAGGCTCTGACTGCTTATCTGGAAATCATCCTTCCTTCCCATGGTAGATGGTCCTGGTAGATGAAACTTCTAAGCAGTCACAGTGCATGCTGATGTTGGCCAAGATTCTGGTTTTTACTGTTCAGGATGTGTTTCTGTATTCCTTCTCATCTACAGGACATTGACTAGGGAGATCTCTGAATTTTAAATACAAAATTAGATTGGAAGTGAAGTTTACTCTTGTGATTTTTGTGTGATAGAGGACAGAATGATAAAGAAGACATTATATTTTAGTTTATTCAGAGGTTGAAGGTCACTGGGCTAATGATATTTGATTTGGAGAATGACCCAATAAAAATAAATTCATTTCTACTTTGTGAGTTATAAGATTCAGTCACTCTGACCTCCTTTTTTTTTTAATGTAAACCACATGCACCCATCATCTGAGTACCCTTACATTTGTAGAGGTATTTGTACGTTTACAAACACTGTTCTGTGTTCATGGAAAGCTCTTCTCCCTTCCTCCCCATCCAGCAAGGAATCACTGCTTGCCTGGTAAAACCTTTCTATTATAGATTATTTCTATACAGTTCTATCTCTTTACACTGAAATTTCCTTGAAAATAATAAAACTAGCAATTTGGAGGTATATAGTGATTACAATGTGACAGACCCTGTGTTTTGTTATTATTAACTCATTCAGTCCTCACAACAATCTGTTTATGGAGGTATGATTATATTTTACAGAAAGGAAAATGGTATAGGAAGTTTAAGTGACATGCTTATGGTTCCAGAGCTGGATTTGTAACCAGGGAGTCTGCCTCCCATATATGTTTAACCACAATGTTATGCTGACTCTCTAGTTGTTGACTTGGGTATCTTTGTAGCCCCAGTGTCAAGTGCAGTGTATCATTCATTGGAAGCACACAAAACTAATGGTGGTTTAGTTAACGAAATTAACAAAAGACTGCATTCTACTAGCAATGGTGAGAATTTTATGCTGTTATGAATAGCTTTTAGTTTTTCTTGGCACTTCTAGATAATCTAGGACCAGGCATATCTAATGGACAGAGCTTTGCCAAATAGAAAAGTCCAGAGCCAAGAAACACCTTGCTTGTTGGCTACCCAACAAGTCTGATTTTTGATTAATCAAGCTGTTTGATGATTCTCTTCTCCATGAAGAGGTCTTGTCATTGGAGTAAACCTGGGATATTAGGGAGAGGTAGGAATTTCCTTTGAGGAATTCACTGATTTCAGCTTCAGAAAGGCAGATCCTAACAGTTTAAATAATGTTGTTTTCTGTTTTAATGTAGGACTCTTCTTCTGAGATAGATCTTCTGAAAGAATGAGGTACAAATCATGGCCCAAGATCCTATTGATTAATGTTAACTCAGCAGAATTCCAATTATTATTCCCTGTTTCAAACATTTATTAGTCATGCTTTAGCTGAGATGTATATGAGATATACATGTGTATGTATATATAAATATAGTGGGCTTACAAAGGTGGTTTCTACTTATTCTAGCTATTTTTATGATCAATAGGAATTACCACAGTATTGGTAATTGCCTAAATTACCATAGTATTGGCAATTGCCTAAATCAGTAATTAGCCTGAATTACATATGACCTTATCATTATAAAAGTGTCAATTAAGGATGATCTGTGCTTTAATAAAGACAAGCATAATTCCAAACTTAAATATAGAGGAAATAATATATTCTTTGGCTGAAATAATTTAGGGTGATAATTTATTTCAGAATGATATACTGTGTTTTAGTTTATAATAACTGAGATTCAATGACAGATTATGTTAGAGTCAGAACTGAAATTGAAATTTCTAGGTAAAATACAGTATATTTGATATTGATAACTATGATTGTGATCTAATAAAAGAAAGTAAATAATTTATGTTCACCAAGGAGTCACTACCAAGGCCTTCAACGACCATATCCAGTGTTGTACTAAGCTTCCGTCAGGTGTCATCAAATATGTGAATTTAAAAATACCTAAATGTGCATTTATATATTAATTTTGAATTCTGAGAAACCAAAGGCACAGATATTAAGAAGAAAAGCCATGTCTTTTTCTTTTTCCAATGAGAAGACAGGCTTTTCTAAGTCATAAGTTTCAGAATAAAACTCCAAGTTTCTGCCTTTGGGGAAATGTATATCTGAATTTAGACATGCTGTCAATTTTCATTCTCTATCCTCTTAATCTATGACTTATGACTCAGTATTCTTATTTTAAATGAAGAGGTGTGGGCCAAATCTATCTTCACTTTAGTTATCCTTCAATAAATATATATTGAATGCCTATTTTGTGTTAGGCACTGTTCAAAGTGAAACAATAACATAAGATATAACATAAGATCTCCAGATAATGGGGGGAGGAGTCACAGATAGCAAGGAAAAGAGTAATGATTTCGGGTCATAAAGAGTGTGATACAAGGCTCTTCTCACAGGAGGCTTTGCTGTAGTTTGCAGCTGTGCTGGTTATCAAGCAGTCATTAAAGGATGCAGGTGAATTTTGGCAGTAGCAAATCTTTGGATAGCTTTTTAGTATAAAAATACAAACAGGAGTGTGGGATAGAAACTGAATGGAGTCAGAGTGCATATTGGTATGACTGGCCAGAAAAAGGCTTTATGAGGCCCCAGTGATGACCACAAGATAATGATGAAAATCCTAAGGAGGAGTGCTAGAGAAAGGGCCAGTTGAGAGGAAAGTTCTGAAGAGGGATCTAGCATGGCACATACAAGTTACAGAAGAAAAGCCAGCAAGTCTGAAACAGAATCATGAGGGTGATAAAGGGAGGGAGAAAGGATAGAGAAGTGAATAGGGGTCAGAATACAGAGAATTTCACAGATTACAATAAATTGTTTATGATTTTACTTGTAGCAAGAAGCCATTGAAACTTTTTAAGCAATAAAGTGCTTTCAATTGATTTGTTATTTGAAAGGTCACTTTGATGGAAATGAGAAAAATAGAGGGGATGGAGGGTATGATGAGTGGGAAAATGACAGTGAGACCAGGTAAGAACACATTGCAAAAGTCCAAGATAAGATTTTGTCTTGCATGAGGGAGATAACAGTGGAGATAGTGAAAGAATATTGGGCTTAGCACATGAATTGGTAGTACTAATTTCTAATGGACTGACTATAGGCAATGTTAATCATGAGGATTAAGGAAGACTATTTCATTTTTGCAATCATTTTTGAGTCTCTACCATGTTTTAATCACAAGGTTAGGCACTGGAGATTTTATATATGGTGAACAGAACTACACACAGTTCTTGCTTTCAGAGGAGTTAAAATCCTGGTGAAAAATAATCATGTAAGTCAATAAATAAGTACAAGCCTAGAAAAAGGGTAATGAAATAGAGCTATGTGGTATTGTAAGTTCATGCAATGGAGAGACATAACTTAGCCAGTGTGTGTGTGTGTGTGTGTGTGTGTGTGTGTGTGTGGTGGTGGTTATAAGGGTAGATATGCCAGGTGAGAGAAGGATAGGATCTGAAAGAAAAGTAGGATTAACTAGGGTAACAGCAGTGAAGTATGGCAGTGGGATTGCTCAGGCCTTTGGTGGTGGCACAGTCAATGAACCAACCTCAGAAAGCTGGCAGGGCTGGAGGGTAAAATCAGAGAGAGTGAGAAGAGGTTGGATACTATGGCATTGAGCAGACAAGGTCTTGTAGGCCATATTCAGGGGATTGGCTTTTAACTTAATAACTATGGAAACTTTTTAAAGGAAACTGTCTAATTGCTAAGGTTTCTTCCTACTCTAAATTCTGTATATCTCTTTGATTTAATTTGAAATATGAAAATGGTAAAGCCATAAAATGACCTTCAAAAAACAGTGAAAGTGCTGGCATTTGATTAACATAATTAGAGTGCCTCTTGAAGAATCAGCATGCAAGATCATCTTCCCCTTAGGTGCAATTAAACTTTTCAGGATAGCTTAGTCATTACAGTCCTGGTGTTATGACTCCATGAGTATTATCTTTCCCAAACCTGGAATGCCTTTGGCCACTGTTCCATAGGCTGTTCTGTGAACCCCTGGGTTTTATGAGCTCATCCAACACAGACATATGTTCAATGAATGCCTGTGTAAGTAAACAAATATTTATATAGCAAGTGTGGGTGTTGAATTATGAAACACCATATCAGATGATGTTAAGAAGATTATTAGGTAAGTTTCATGAATTAAATAGCTAGACTGTGTCTGTACATCCTTGTCAAACTTTCAACTTTAAGATGAAGAGATTAAAAATATAAAACATTTAGAGTAATTGCTGTCAGCTGGGGGCAGTTTTGTTCCCAATGGAGTAATTAGCAATGTTTGGAGATATTTTTGATTTCTACAACTGGGGTTGGGGTGCTACTAGCACATAGTGGGAAAAGACTGGCAACTCTGCTAAATATCCTGCAGCAAAACTGGATGTACAGGACATCTCTCTACAATAAGAACGATTGGTTTCAAAATGTCAATCGTGCTGAGGTTAAAAACCCCTTACCTTCACCCATTTTAGTATATTACAAATAATTTTGGCTTTCTGAAAGAAAATAACTATCATATGGATAGGGATATATTTTTTAAAAAAAGATGGATGAGGGGAATGAGCTCACATGGGTTAAGAGTTCTTCAATTTTTGGTGCTTTTTATTTGCATTTTTCTAGTTTTTCGAAAATAATTGTATATTCACTATTATTATTTTATCGCAGTGAGCTGCTTATTCTCTTCTTTCTGGGGTGCTTTTCACCTGCAGAACATTGGTGACCTCTTCTTCATCCTTCAGTGGGGGCTCAAGAATCCTCCATGGAGAAGCTCTTGGGAAGTCACGTCTCCCAAACTGTATTCAAACTCTATTCTCACACATATAACCCTGTACTAAAATACAGTAAAACATTTTGCATACTGGATTATTTTCTGGCTTTTGAGTGATCTTGAATTAGGAACCAAGTGAGAAACAAGACAAATACTAGGATAAATGGAGGCAAAACATTACTATTATTACTAATAAAATCTGGGTTATGGAACTAGTCTTTCCAAATTGAACTGTATCATGCAGAATTACCTGCCCTTTCACAGAAGCTCAGACACAGGCAAACTTCACTATGGTGGAGAGAAGAGCCTTCCCCTGGAGAAGCAGCAATGCCAACCCTCTCTGGGAAGCTCCCTCCCATGAGGAAGAGATGATAAGTTGAGTTGAGCATACATAGCAGTTTACCTCTAAGTTTATCAGTCAGATAAGTCATGCCACCTCCACTGGTGAGGCGAGGAAAGGGGGAGAGAAAGGTCCTTAGTTTTACTAACTGAGCTTCCTTTACCTGGAAGGAAATATCAAGAGTGGGAAAGATGTTCTCCTCTTCTCCTTGCCCCAAAGCTACAACTGTAATTCTGTTGCTACCTTTACTACCCAATAGAGTAGCTACTAGCTATGTGTGA
The DNA here is from genome assembly GCF_049354715.1 of Callithrix jacchus. Taxonomy (NCBI): domain Eukaryota; kingdom Metazoa; phylum Chordata; class Mammalia; order Primates; family Cebidae; genus Callithrix; species Callithrix jacchus. The sequence goes on along the minus strand of NC_133513.1, from coordinate 78,188,373 downwards.
CTATTTAAACTTTAATTTATTAAAATTAAATAAATTAAAAAATTCAGTTTCTCATTCACACTGTTAATATTCCAAATGCTAAGTAGCCCCATGTGTCTTGTAGCTACCATATTGGACAATACAGTTATAGAACATTTCCAGTGGATGGTGCTATTGTAACCGGGTTTTTTATTGGGTGTTGCTGAGGCACAGCTCCCCTGAGAGAATGCTGTGGGTTCTTCGTCTCCAATCTCTTAAAGAATAAGCGATGGGACCACTGCAGGTGTGCCGTATACTCGTAAAAGTAAATATTGGACCCAAGAAGTGTTGCAGAAAGGTGATTTTTATTTAGGTAGAGAAAAGAGAAAAGGAGGAGAAGAAGAGAAAGACTTCCACGAAGAATGTGGAAGGGGATTCCAGAGGGGAAATGCCAGAGGGGAAAGGGAGCTCCCACAGTGTGGGAAGGGATTCCAGAGAGCTGGAAATCCTGCATGGGTGAAGGAGCAGGGGAATTTATCCTGAGAGATTCCCACCTTCCCAAGTTCCTCTGGCCAATGAAAGGAGTTCCTTTAAACTTCCACTGGAGGGTTTGACTCTTATTTTCTTCCTGCTCTCATGAAATTCAAACATAAACCATTGACTCTCCTGGATGGAGAGAGATGGGACGGGGGCATGGCACTGGGAAAATCTTGCCCTTAAAACTACGCCTCCTTTTGGACCCAGTAAGAGAATACATTCCCTTACTATTATGAGATTTTACCCTACTCATTTTTGAATTATCAATGCCTATAAAAAGGCCTTACCTTGAGGCCCTCAAAAATGTTTGCTGGGAAGGCACACTGGCTCATGCCTCTAATCCTAACACTTGGGGAGGCCAAGGTGGGAGGATCACTTGATCCCAGGGGTTTGAGGCCAGCCTGGGCCACATGTAGGGAAAACCTATCTCTACAAAAAAAAAAAAAAAAAAAAAAATTAAGCCAGCTGGACATGTAGTGTGCATCTGTGGTCCCAGATACTTGGGAGGCTGGATTAGTTTATTTTCACACTGCTGATAAAGACATACCCAAGACTGGGTAATTTATAAAGAAAAAGAGGTTCAGTGGATTCACAATTCCAAGTGGCTGAGGAGGCCTCACAATCATGGCAGAGGGCAAAAGGCACATTTACATGGTGGCAGACAAGAAAGGAGAGCCAAAAAAGGGGGAAACCTCTTATAAAACCATCAGATCTCATGAGTCTTATTCACTACCACAAGAACAGATGGGAGAAACTGCCCAGTGATTCAACTATCTCCCACCAGGTCCCTCCCATAACACATGGGAGTGGGTACTGCAATTTGAGTTGAGATTTGAGTTGGGAGACAGAGCAAAACCATTTAATTCCACACCGACCCCTCCCATATTTCATGTCCTTACATTTAAAAACCAATCATGCCTTCCCAAAAGTCTCCCAAAGTCTTAACTTGCTTTAGCATTAACTCAAAAGTCCACAGTCCAAAGTCTTATCTGAGACAGGCAAGTTCCTTCTGCCTATGAGCCTGTAAAATCAAAAGCAAGTTAGTTACTTCTTAGATACAATGGGGATACAGGCATTGGATAAATATACCCATTCCAAATGGGATAAATTGGCCAAAATGAAGGGGTTAAAGGTCCCAGGCAAGTTTAAAATCCAGCATGGCAGTAAAATCTTAGAGATTCAAAATGATCTCTTTTGACTCCATATCTCACATCCAGGTCACACTGATGCATGAGATGGGTTTCCATGGTCTTGGGCAGCTCTGCCCCTGTGGCTTTTCAGAGTCCAGCCTTTCTCTTGGTTGCTTTCATGGGCTGGTATTGAGTGTCTGTGGCTTTTCCAGGTACATTGTGCAAGCTGTCAGTGGATATACCATTCTGGGATCTGGAGGATGGTGGCCCTCTTCTCACAGCTTCACTAGGGAGTGCCTCAATGGGGACTCTCTGTGGGAGCTTGCATTCCACATTTCCCTTCAGCACTTCCCTGGCAGAGGTTCTTCATGAGGGCTCTGCCTCTACAGCAAACTTCTACCTGGACATCCAGGTGTTTCCATACATCCTGTGAAATCTAGGCAGAGCTTCCCAAACCTCGATTCTTGACTTCTCTTCACCTGCAGGCTCAACACCACATGGAAGCTGCCAAGCCTTGGGGCTTGTACCTTCTGAAGCCACAGCCTGAGCTATACCTTGGCCCCTTTCTGCCAGTGCTATAGTTACTGGGATGCAGGGCACTAAGTCCCTAGGCTTCACACAGCAGGGGGGCCCTCGGCCTGGCCCATGAAACCATTTATTTCTCCTAGGCCTCTGGGCCTCTGTTGGGAGGGGCTGCCATAAAGGACTCTGATATGTCCTGGAGAAACTTTCCCCATTGTTTTGGCGTTAAGCATTTGGTTTCTTGTTACTTATGCAAATTTATGCAGCCAACTTGAATTTCTTCTCAGAAAACAGGTTTTTCTTTTTCATCATATCATCAGGCTGCAAATTGTATCGGGATTTTGGTAAAAGCAATTCGGTAAGTCTCTGGGAAGTTCCAATATTTCCCACATCTTTCTATCTTCTGAGCCCTCCAAGTTTCTAGGAAGTTTCAAACTTTCTCACATTTTCATATCTTCTTCTGAAAGTCCTCCAAACTGTTCCAACGTCTGGGTGTTATCCAACTCCAAAGTCGCTTTCACATATTTGGGTATATTTACAGCAGCACCCCATTCCCAGTACCAATTTACTCTATTAGTTTGTTTTCATGCTGCTGATAAAAACATACCTGAAACTGGGTAATTTATAAAGAGAAAGAAGTTTATGGACTCACAATTCCACATGGTTGGGGAGGCCTCACAATCATGGCAGAAGGCAAAAAGCACATCTTACATGGTAGTGGACAAGAAAGAATGAGAGCCAAACAAAAGGGGAAACCTTCTATAAAACTGTCAGATCTCATGAGACGTATTCACTACCACAAAAACAGTATGGGAGAAACTGTCCCCATGATTTACTTATCTCCCATAGGTCCCTCTCACAACCTGTGGGAATTATGAAAGCTACAATTTAAGATGAGATTTTGGTGTGGACACAGCCAAACCATATCAGAGGCTGACCTAGGAGGATCACTTGAGCCTGGGAAATCAGGGCTGCCATGAGCCATGATTGGGCCATTGTACCGCAGCCTGAGCAACAGAATGAGACCCTGTCTCAAAAAAGTATTTGTTCAATGAATACATGAAAGTGGACTTTGCAATTTTGTTCATCAAATCTGCATGTTTTAAAGTTCTTTCTTTTTTAGTGCTGCAAAACATGAAAATTGAACATAGATATCTTGTTAAATAAATCAATTGAATATGCATTCTATAATCTTATTTAGAAATAATTATTTGTATGCATGTGTGTGTGCAAGGTAGGGCAATGGTGGTTAAAAGCATAAAAAAAAATGTCTTGAAGGGTACATACCAGACTCTATATATCATCTGGTGGTTGAAATTGAGGGAAAAGAATAAGGAATACCTTTTTTCCTTAAAAATCTTGTTACTAGAAAAATGAATTACTTCTGAGTAAAAAATAAATTGGCAAATTAGGTAGTATGTTAACTTTCTAGAAACTCTAAAAAAATGGTTCTTCTCAAAGTCAAGTGTTAACGAAAGGCAATTTAAGGCAATCTTAACACTTTATGTGTTAAGAAAAACGGTATTGAAGCATAAGGCAAATAACAACCGTCAGCCTTTTATTTCCCAAAATATAGCTTCTCTGCTATGCTGCAGAAAAGGATAGGGCCAGATGGCAGAGTTCACATTTTTCTGTTAGACCTCTTGACCCAGCAGTAGTTTCCCTCACCTCTGCTTATTGAAATTACTTTTGTTCGTTGCAGAAGTCATCTTCAACCTGGGAATGGACCTAGTTGTGTTGTTTGTGTCAGAATACTGACATACTGATTGTGATAATCCTCTTGAAGCCTTACCTCACTCCTTGTTTGATAGTTTATAAGCTCACAGATGCTGGACCAGAATTCAGTCCATAAAATTAAGACATTCTGTTTGACAGGGCCAAATCTAAACTGCTGAAGCGAGAACACTAAAGCATGAAGTGGTGCCTTAAAAAGTAACTAGGGCCATGTAACCCACACTTAAAGTCAACCTGGTTTCAAATGAAGATTTTTACATGCTGTAGTAATTTCTTAGGAAAAAAGACTCTCATTATGAGACTATTAAAACCAAATGAGAATGACAAATAATATAGAATGAGTAGTTTAATTAGCAGCTCTGCTATTTTGTTTCATGCTCAGTTGATGGGAGAAAAAAATATTTTCATCAAATAATTAAAATGAATGAATTTAAGGATATGATACAGTCAGCTAGAAAAATGACATTAAAAACAGTCTTGCAAATGAGCATTATAGAAATGAAATCTCTGTAATTATTGCATACATTGGCTAATATTCAATATTAAATTGTGAGGAGTACTAGGCTGGGATAAAATTCCATCATGATGAATGTATCACTGGGGGTTGATATTTGAAGAGGCTGAGCTGTTTGGTAGCTTACTGCTAGCTTAATTTTTTTTCTTATTGTTTCTGCTTTTCAGACCCACTATGAAAATGGAGAATATATTATCAGGCAAGGTGCAAGAGGGGACACCTTCTTTATCATCAGCAAAGGAACGGTAAGCTTTGGTGGCACAAGACAATGATGCAGTAGGGGAGCCTGGTGTTGGTTAATAACTCCAGTAGGAATACATACAGTCTTGTGCTGTATGAGTTACTTCCATTTTTTGACACAGAGAGGTATTAGAGAATGGATCTTACAAAAATGATGCAGGAGGGAAAAAAAGGTGTAACTTTGAACATCAGAGAGTAGCTTACTTGCTAATAATCATAATATTCGATGACACTGATATATTTGTATGAATAGAAAGATCTCCATAATTAAAATAATATAATAAAAAAGAAAATACTGTGCAGTGGCTTATGCCTGTAATCCCAGCACTTTGGGAGGTGGAGGCAGGCGGATCACCTGAGGTCAGGAGTTCGAAACCAGCCTGGGCAATGTGGCAAAACCCCATCTATACTACAAATGCAAAAAATTAGCTGGGCATGGTGGCACATGCCTGTGGTCTCAGCTACTTGGGAGGCTGAGGCAGGAGGATCACTTGAGCCCAAGAGGCGAAGATTGCAGTGAGCCAAGATAATGCCACTGTACTTCAACCTGGGTAATAGAGCAAACCTTTGCCTCAAAAAAAAAAAAATACTTAGATCACTTACAAAACTCATCTAGTTATTAGAAGCAGTAACATTGCTATAATTAAACATCTGGACTTTGAAATTAGATGTCCTAAATTTTAATCCTGTTACAAAACAGTCATTTTAGTGCCCTTTGGCAAGTTGCTGAATACTTTGAGGATGATAAGGATAGATATACAGTAATGTTTGAAGTTATTTTCATAAAAAATATTGATATTAAAAACTACTAAAAGTGATAAATTATAGAGGAAAGGGTAAATATGGGATAGACAAGGGTTATGAGTGAAAAATCATACTTTATTTCTTAAACTGTTTAAACCATTTTAGTTTTTCAATAATATAAATTTATTTATATCTTAAAACTAAGAAATGGAGTGAATTGGAAAATACAATTTTTTAGATGAATACTGTACTATTATATTACTAAAAGTATCTTAAATTTCTTTCCACAGTAAATCTGTAATCATTTTTGTGTTTGTGTCATTACACTCTCACCTATGATTTAAACTTATTTTCCTTTCTTATGTATCATTACAATGAATTTGTATCACTGGATGTACTAACTATAGAAAGAGATGAGAAGGAACTGCAAAAAAGGAATTGATATGCCAGTTTCTGTTTTTATAATAATCACTTTATAAATAAAGTAAATTTATTTCTTCTAATTTAACAAAATGACTGACTCTGGTAATTTATAGCTCGTATATAGAAAGATTTAGAGCCACAGTGAATAGAATGTGGTGGAAGATTATAAGTATTGTTGAATCACGATTTAGATAATTCTCTTTGGACTAATTTTGGATCAAATATATGCATATGTCAATGTTTACACCAATGGTATGTCACACTAAAATGAAGAAAACAATTTTTATGCTTTTATTTTTCCAATTTCTTGACTGATTAATGAATGCCTGGGATAGAGGTAGAACTCAAGGGCTGACTTCCTAAAAGGCGTCATGAAATAACATGTCTGACCACAGTTAAAGTAAAAATGGTATCTTGTATTTTCCAATGTTAGAAGATAAGAAAATGTTGATATTTTGTAGTTTGTATGATAGATTGTTAGAGCTTATCATTTACTGTCTTATTGTTTAGATTGACTAAAGAATCAGGGAAAATTGAAAAATACCATGGATATAAATGACTCAGAAGGTTGCATGGGGAATTTGTCCTGATATTCTGAATTTATTTTTTTGTTACTGCATTGCTAATACTTTGCTATCATAGAATGATGTGTTTATCCTTTGAGATGGATTTCTGACAGGCTTTTGTTACCACCCTATTAGTACAAATTTTACTACCTAAAAGTAGTGCTTTGTAATCAGTTTCAGCTGAAGACAGTTGCATTAGTGGTGCCTTTTTACAGGTTTTGAAGTAAGTATAAGTAGAAACAGTGTGGAAATTATACCACAGGAACCAATTCTCTTGGCAATATTTCAGAGCACTGTGGGATTTCTGGGAGAGAAGCAGTACTAATACATTAGACTCTCTTGACACATTCCAGATCTTTTATTTTAAAGCAGACATAAATTTCTACTAACTTACTTTTTTAGGTCACACAAGTTAGCTGCTACAATTCTTAATTCCATCAATTACATAATAACTGTATTCATTTCATTCTAATACTAATATATTCTCAATATTAATTTTGTTAGTTCTAATATGTTAAAATCATTAAGAATATGTCACTATATACAAAAATTAGAATATATTAAGTCTTAAGAAGCAGAAGGTGTGGTTAGCATACTTAAGACCCAGTGGCAAAGAGCAGGAAAGAGAGGTGACTAATAAGAGAGTAGGTTCAATTCAGCAGGCAAATAAGTTATAGATCTGGAATTTTCTACAATTATATGTTATATGTTTTATTTTAGATTTACAGATGTCAACTTGTTTTCTCATGCATTTAAAAAATGTACAAAGGATAACCTTGGCCAAGATCTGTTTCTTGTTACCACCAAACTGGCTTTTTCTTTGAAAATGCTCTGAGATAGAAGGAGACACAACAGGGGCTGCCAAGCTACAAATGAAATTTCCCTTGTTCAGTTCTACTTATTTAAGTGTAAAACAATTTTTATTCTTCCATGAAGCACATTCACACAAAGAGAGAAGCATTATAAAATAAGCTTTGCAATACTTGTTTTTCCCCATTAAATCTGTGCAATCTGATTTTTCTAAAACCTGAGGCAGAATGCTTGCAGTGATGATGGCTAAAGTAGTTGGTGCTGCCTCAAGTAGAAGCTCAGTTAGTTCTCCATACTTCAATCAGTCCATTCCAGTTGCCTGGAAACGTGACTTGCTTCCCCAACAGTGAACTTTAAAGCACCAAAGATTCCTGCATATGTCCCTGCAGTTGTGTCACATCACAAGATGAACTATTTCTTTACAAATAAATCAAACCAAAATTGAACAGGATGAGTAAGCAAAGTTGCAGAGTTCTAATAATAGTTCAAAGGCATTTTCATTTTTCTGATTCTATTCAATATATCTTATATCCTACCATTAGAAAAAAAAGTGTTTCAAAAATTCTTGTCTATCAAATGCCATTTAAAATCACATGGCCTAACTTCATAAAATTAACAAGTATTTAAACATTCCAATTAAACATGTTGCCTTAACACAATGCTCAGTGGTTTTGAACATAAAAAGTGTTCTCTTGTGGAAATTTTATTTGCATATGTATACATATGTTTATATATATCTTATGGTGAAACCTCTGAGAAACATTTTTTTAATATCAAGAACAAGATAAAGATATACATTATTACCAGTTTTGTTTAGTGTGGTACGAGATGTCCCAACTACTGTAGTGAAAAAGAAATAACATTTAGAAATAGTAGTTTATACATGATATGATTTTAATTTCTTTTAGGATTTTATACAGACATATATATTATTAAAATTAAGAGTTTAGCAAAATCAGCATTATTCAGAACATTTTTCTTTATTAACGGAACTGTTCTATATCTCTACACAACTCAATATAATAGCTATTTGTTGCACTTGCTAACTAAAGTAAAATTATCTAATTTAACTTGAATGTTAGTATTCAGTAGCAGTAGCCACATTACAATAGCTGCTAGTGGTGACTGTATTGGATACTATAGAACTGGATATTTTACTATAAATGAATACTGAAAAAGCCATATCATTTAATGTGTTCTACCATATTAACAGTCTAAAGAAGAAAAATAACATTATCATGTCAACTGATACAGTGAAAACGTGACATGTGTAACATCCATCCATAATAAAAATTCTCAGCAAACTGACAATATAAGAGAAATTTCTTTTTTTTTTTTTTTAATTTTTTATTGGATTATAGGTTTGGGGTACATGAGCAGAGCATGCAAGACAGTTGCGTAGGTACACACATGGCAGTGTGCTTTGCTTTTCTTCTCCCCTTCACCCACATTTGGCATTTCTCCCCAGGCTATCCCTCCCCACCTCCCCCTCCCACTGGCCCTCCCCTTTTCCCCCCAATAGACCCCAGTGTTTAGTACTCCCCTTTCTGTGTCCATGTGTTCTCATTTTTCATCACCCACCTATGAGTGAGAATATGCGGTGTTTCATTTTCTGTTCTTGTGTCAGTTTGCTGAGGATGATGTTCTCCAGATTCATCCATGTCCCTACAAACGACACAAACTCATCATTTCTGATTGCTGCATAATATTCCATGGTGTATATGTGCCACATTTTTCCAATCCAGTCTATTATCAATGGGCATTTGGGTTGATTCCAGGTCTTTGCTATTGTAAACAGTGCTGCAATGAACATTCGTGTACATGTGTCCTTATAGTAGAACGATTTATAGTCTTTTGGATATATACCCAGTAATGGGATTGCTGGGTCAAATGGAATTTCTATTTCTAAGGCCTTGAGGAATCACCACACTGTCTTCCACAATGGTTGAACTAATTTACACTCCCACCAACAGTGTAAAAGTGTTCCTTTTTCTCCACATCCTCTCCAGCATCTGTTGTCTCCAGATTTTTTAATGATCGCTTCTAACTAGCGTGAGATGGTATCTCAATGTGGTTTTGCTTTGCATCTCTCTGATGACCAGTGACGATGAGCATTTTTTCATATGATTGGTGGCCTCATATATGTCTTCTTTCATAAAGTGTCTGTTCATATCCTTTGCCCACTTTTGAATGGGCTTGTTTGTTTTTTTCCTGTAAATCTGTTTGAGTTCTTTGTAAATTCTGGATATCAGCCCTTTGTCAGATGGGTAAACTGCAAAAATTTTTTCCCATTCTGTTGGTTGCCAATCCACTCTAGTGACTGTTTCTTTTGCCGTGCAGAAGCTGTGGAGTTTCATTAGGTCCCATTTGTCTATTTTGGCTTTTGTTGCCAATGCTTTTGGTGTTTTGTTCATGAAGTCCTTGCCTACTCCTATGTCCTGGATAGTTTTGCCTAGATTTCCTTCTAGGGTTTTTATGGTGCCAGGTCTTATGTTTAAGTCTTTAATCCATCTGGAGTTAATTTTAGTGTAAGGTGTCAGGAAGGGGTCCAGTTTCTGCTTTCTGCACATGGCTAGCCACTTTTCCCAACACCATTTGTTAAACATGGAATCCTTTCCCCATTGCTTGTTTTTGTCAGGTTTATCAAAGTTTGTATAGTTGTATGTATGTTGTGTTGCCTCCAGTGCCTCTGTTTTGTTCCATTGGTCTATATCTCTGTTTTGGTACCAGTACCATGCTGTTTTGATTACTGTAGCCTTGTAGTATAGTTTGAAATCCAGTAGTGTGATGCCCCCCGCTGTGTTCTTTTTGCTTAGAATAGACTTGGCTATGCGGGCTCTCTTTTGGTTCCATATGAAGTTCATGGTGGTTTTTTCCAGTTCTGTGAAGAAAGTCAATGGTAGCTTGATGGGGATAGCGTTGATTCTGTAAATTACTTTGGGCAGTATAGCCATTTTCATGATATTAATTCTTCCTAACCATGAACATGGAATGTTTCTCCATCTGTTTATGTCCTCTCTGATTTCGTTGAGCAGTGGTTTGTAGTTCTCCTTGAAGAGGTCTCTTACGTTCCTTGTGAATTGTGTTCCAAGGTATTTTATTCTTTTTGTAGCAATTGCGAATGGCAGTTCGCTCTTGATTTGGCTTTCTTTAAGTCTGTTATTGGTGTAGACAAATGCTTGTGATTTTTGCACATTGATTTTATATCCTGAGACTTTGCTGAAGTTGCATATCAGTTTCAGGAGTTTTTGGGCTGAGGCGATGGGGTCTTCTAGGTATACTATCATGTCGTCTGCAAATAAAGACAATTTGGCTTCCACCTTTCCTATTTGAATACCCGTTATTTCTTTTTCTTGCCTGATTGCTGTGGCTAGAACTTCCAGTACTATATTGAATAGGAGTGGTGAAAGAGGGCATCCTTGTCTAGTGCCAGATTTTAAAGGGCATGCTTCCAGTTTTTGCCCATTCAGTATGATATTGGCTGTTGGTTTGTCATAAATAGCTTTTATTACTTTGAGATACGTTCCATCGATACCGAGTTTATTGAGGGTTTTTAGCATAAAGGGCTGTTGAGTTTTGTCAAATGCCTTCTCTGTGTCAATTGAGATAATCATGTGGTTTTTGTTTTTGGTTCTGTTTATGTGGTGAATTACGTTGATAGACTTGCGTATGTTGAACCAGCCTTGCATTTCCGGGATGAATCCTACTTGATCATGATGAATAAGTTTTTTGATTTGCTGTTGCAATCGGCTTGCCAATATTTTATTGAAGATTTTTGCATCTATGTTCATCATGGATATTGGCCTGAAGTTTTCTTTGCTTGTTGGGTCTCTGCCGGGTTTTGGTATCAGGATGATGTTGGTCTCATAAAATGATTTGGGAAGGATTCCCTTTTTTTGGATTGTTTGAAATAGTTTTAGAAGGAACGGTACCAGCTCCTCCTTGTGTGTCTGGTAGAATTCGGCTGTGAACCCGTCTGGACCTGGGCTTTCTTTGTGTGGTAGGCTCTTAATTGCTGCCTCAACTTCAGTCCTTGTTATTGGTCTATTCATAGTTTCAGGTTCCTCCTGGTTTAGGCTTGGGAGGACACAGGAGTCCAGGAATTTATCCATTTCTTCCAGGTTTACTAGTTTATGCGCATAGAGTTGTTTGTAACATTCTCTGATGATGGTTTGAATTTCTGTGGAATCTGTGGTGATTTCCCCTTTATCATTTTTTATTGCATCTATTTGGTTGTTCTCTCTTTTCTTTTTAATCAATCTGGCTAGTGGTCTGTCTATTTTGTTGATCTTTTCAAAAAACCAGCTCTTGGATTTATTGATTTTTTGAAGGGTTTTTCTTATCTCAATCTCCTTCAGCTCAGCTCTGATCTTAGTTATTTCTTGTCTTCTGCTGGGTTTTGAGTTTTTTTGATCTTTCTCTTCTAGCTCTTTCAATTTTGATGATAGGGTGTCAATTTTGGATCTCTCCATTCTCCTCATATGGGCACTTATTGCTATATAGTTTCCTCTAGAGACTGCTTTAAATGTGTCCCAGAGGTTCTGGCATGTTGTGTCTTCATTCTCATTGGTTTCGAAGAACTTCTTTATTTCTGCATTCATTTCGTTGTTTACCCAGTCATCATTCAAGAGCCAGTTGTTCAGTTTCCATGAAGCTGTGCGGTTCTGGGTTGGTTTCTGAATTCTGAGTTCTAACTTGATTGCACTATGGTCTGAGAGGCTGTTTGTTAAAATTTCAGTTGTTTTGCATTTGTTGAGCAGTGCTTTACTTCCAATTATGTGGTCAATTTTAGAGTAGGTGTGATGTGGTGCTGAGAAGAATGTGTATTCTGTGGATTTGAGGTGGAGAGTTCTGTAAATGTCTATCAGGTTTGCTTGCTCCAGGTCTGAGTTCAAGCCCTGGATATCCTTGTTGATTTTCTGTCTGGTTGATCTGTCTAGTATTGACAGTGGAGTGTTAAAGTCTCCCACTATTATTGTGTGGGAGTCTAAGTCCTTTTGTAAGTCATTAAGAACTTGCCTTATTTATCTGGGTGCTCCTGCATTGGGTCCATATATGTTTAGGATCGTTAGCTCTTCTTGTTGTATTGATCCTTTTACCATTATGTAATGGCCTTCTTTGTCTCTTTTGATCTTTGTTGCTTTAAAGTCTATTTTATCAGAGATGAGAATTCCAACTCATGCTTTTTTTTTGCTTTCCATTAGCTTGGTAAATCTTCCTCCATCCCTTTATCTTGAGCCTTTGTGTATCCTTGCATGTGAGATGGGTTTCCTGGATACAGCACACTGATGGGTTTTGGATTTTTATCCAATTTGCCAGTCTGTGTCTTTTGATTGGTGCATTTAGTCCATTTACATTTAGGGTTAATATTGTTATGTGTAAATTTGATACTGCCATTTTGATGCTAAGTGGCTGTTTTGCCTGTTAGTTGTTGTAGATTCTTCATTATGTTGAAGCTCTTTAGCATTCAGTGTGATTTTGGAATGGCTGGTACTGGTTGATCCTTTCTATGTGTAGTGCCTCTTTTAGGAGCTCTTGTAAAGCAGGCCTGGTGGTGACAAAATCTCTGAGTACTTGCTTGTTCGCAAAGGATTTTATTTTTCCTTCACTTCTGAAGCTCAGTTTGGCTGGATATGAAATTCTGGGTTGAAAGTTCTTTTCTTTAAGAATGTTGAATATTGGCCCCCACTCTCTTCTGGCTTGTAGTGTTTCTGCCGAGAGATCTGCTGTGAGTCTGATGGGCTTCCCTTTGTGGGTGGCCCGACCTTTCTCTCTGGCTGCTCTTAGTATTCTCTCCTTTATTTCAACCCTGTTGAATCTGACGATTATGTGCCTTGGTGTTGCTCTTCTTGTGGAATATCTTTGTGGTGTTCTCTGTATTTCCTGCAATTGAGTGTTGACCTGTCTTGCTAGGTGGGGGAAATTTTCCTGGATGATGTCCTGAAGAGTATTTTCCAGCTTGGATTCATTCTCTTCGTTCCCGTCTGGTACACCTATCAAACGTAGGTTAGGTCTTTTCACATAGTCCCACATTTCTTGGAGACTTTGTTCATTCCTTTTTGCCCTTTTTTCTCTGATCTTAGTTTCTCGTTTTATTTCATTGAGTTGGTCTTCGACTTCAGATATTCTTTCTTCTGCTTGGTCAATTCGGCTATTGAAACTTGTGTTTGCTTCGCAAAGTTCTCGTATTGTGTTTTTCAGCTCCTTTAATTCATTCATATTCCTCTCTAAGTTATCCATTCTTGTTATCATTTCCTCAAATCTTTTTTCAAATCTTTTATCAAGGTTCTTAGTTTCTTTGCATTGATTTAATACATGATCTTTTAGCTCACAAAAGTTTCTCATTATCCATCTTCTGAAGTCTAATTCCGTCATTTCGTCACAGTCATTCTCCGTCCAGCTTTGTTCCCTTGCTGGTGAGGAGTTTTGGTCCTTTCTAGGAGGTGAGGTGTTCTGGTTTCGGGTGGTTTCCTCCTTTTTGCGCTGGTTTCTTCCCATCTTTGTGGATTTTTCCGCTGGTCGTCTGCGTAGTTGCTGACTTTTCGATTGGGTCTCTGAGTGGACACCCAGAATGTTGATGATGAAGTATTTCTGTTACTTGGTTTTCCTTCTACCGGTCTAGCCTTTTTGCTGTACGACTGCTGAGGTCCACTCCAGACCCTGCTTGTCTGGGGTGCACCTCTAGCAGCTGTGGCACAGCGAGGGATGCTCCCAGTTTCTTTTTCTGCTATCTTTGTCCCTGGATGATGCCTGCCTAATGTCAGTCTTTTGGATATAGAGGGGTCAGGGAGCTGCTTGAGGAGACAGTTTGTACTTTATAGGGGCTTAATTGCTGAGCTGTGCACTCTGTTGTTCATTCAGGGCTGTTAGGCTGCTATGTTTGATTCTGCTGCAACAGAGCTCATTAAAATACCCCCTTTTTTTTCCTCAAATGCTCTGTGTTGAGGGGTTTGGGCTTTATTTTTGGATGTCCGATGAGGTGTCCTTTCCAGCTAGAAGGCAGACTAGCCACTGTTTGGCTGCCGAGGATCTGCCCTGCCGTTGTGTGGTTCGCCCTGTTCCTGCAGGCTCTGCTGTGGTCTCCGCCACGACCTGCGGCAGATTCTCTTCATTGTAGTGTGTTGCCTCAGCAACGGCAGGCTGCGTCAGCAGTGGGCATATATCTTAGTAGGGACGGGTTGCCTCGGCAACGGCTGGCTGCGTCAGTGGTGGGCGTGTATCTCAGTGTGGGCGGGTTGCCTCGGCAATGGCTGGCTGCGTCAGCAGTGGGCGTGTATCTCAGTTGGGGCGGGTTGCCTCGGTAGTGGTGGACGCCCCTCCCCCACAGAGCATCTCGGACCGTCTGCTCGGGATAGTTTGAAATCGCGGTTTTGTTCGTCCGACAGGGTATCCCAAACGATCTGTTCTTGCAATCCCCTGGGCTGGCCTACTGTCCAAGTCTCGTTCAGTCTTGAGTCCAGCCCTCTCAAGTCTCAGGTTGCTGGTTCAACAGGGCACCCGGACAAGCACGCCCTGTGGGGATTGCTAGGTAGGGCCGGCTGCCTCCGCCCCAGCTGCCGGCTTTGCCAGGCAGACCTACTGCCTGGCGTCCCGTGTCTTTTTTATACTTGGGAGTTTCCCCGTCCTGTGGGCAACAAAGATCAGTCTGGAAATGCAGCTCTGACTCACCGTTTGCGGATTCAACGTGAGCTCCAATCCTGGGTTGTTCTCTATAAGAGAAATTTCTAACCCTGATACATGGTGTCTACAACATACTTACAGTTAAACTTGTTAATGGTGCAAAACACGGCAATCAATAAATGAAAGTAACCAACAATAAAAGGAAAGTTTTTCAACAAATTGGTGTTGGAACCATTGGTAATCCATGGACCAAAACAGAAGAACCTTGATCTAGACTATAAAAACTAAATGAAAATTGATAACATTTAAAAATAAAGCATAAAACTATAAAACGTTCAAGAGAAATTTATTACTTGGGATTAGATAGAAAGAGTTCCTAGAGATGATAACACCCACACAATCCATAAGGAAAAAATTGTAAATTGGGCTTTTTCAAATTTAGAAACTTTTATTCTATGAAAAAAACTGTTCAGAGAATGGAAAGACAAATTACTAACAAGGATAATTATTTGTAAAGTGCATGTCTGGTAAGGGGCTTTTGTTGACCCTATCCTGTATTGTTCCTATATGAAAAACACCTAAAAATCAACAAAAAACTCTGAAGTACCCATTTAAAAAAAATGGATGAAGGACTTGAACACAAAGCAAAGAAGATATACAAATAGCAAATATACACATGAAGAGATGTTCTAATTAGTCATTGGAAAATCACATGTTGAAACCCTGAGATGCTACTGAATACTTAATAGAATGGCTAAATCTGAAAACAAAAGTTGACAATATCAAATGCTAGTGAGGATGTAGAGCAACCAGTATTCTCATACATTGCTCTTGAGAATGCAAAATGGTAAAGCCATTCTGGAAAACAATTTGGCAGTTTCATACAAAGTTGAATAAACATTTACCATATGATATAGCAATTACTCTTTGTGATATTTATCATAGAAAAATGAAAATATAGCTCACACAAAAAACTGCATTACTGTTTGTAGTATCTCTATTCATAATTGTCAAAGATTAGAAATAAACAAATTATGTTATATTCATTCAATGAAATATTAGTTAGCAATAAAAATCCATAAACTATTGAACCTTGCAACAACTTGGATGAATCTTACAGGCCTAATGCTGAGTAAAAAAAAAAAAGACTGGAGAGGGGGACTCAAGATGGAGTGGTGAGAACAACCCAGGATTGAAGCTCTCGGTGAATGTGTGGAGGGTGAGTCAGGGCCACATTTCCAGATGGATCTTTGTAGCCCACAGAACGAAGAAATTCCCAGGTATAAAAGAGATGCGGGACTCCAGGCAGAGGTTTTGGCTGGTGCAGCCGGCAGCTAGTGCTGCCGGCAGCCTGCACTGTAGCACAGCGGCACTCCCCAGCACTCCACACAAAGCACACTGGTCCAGGTGCCATGTTGAACTGGCAATCTGAGACTTGAGAGGGCAGATTGGCATCTCTATCTGACTGAATGGGACTTGGACAGTGAGCCAGGCCAGGAGATTCCAGGGAAGCGGCATTTGGGGTAGCGCAGTGGGACAAACAAAATGGCGATTCCAAATGCTCCGGGTGGAGAGTTTCACTGCGGGCACAGCTGAACCCAGGACGGTGCAGCTCAGTGGGGGAGGGGCGTCCACCATTACTGAGGCAATCTGCCCCTACTGAGGTACACGCCCATTGCTGACGCAGCCTGCCATTGCCGAGGCAATCTGCCACAACAGAGAGACTCCACCACAGGGCGTAGCCCGTGGCAGCAGGGTGGAGACTGCAGCAGCAGGGCAGAGCCTGCAGCAACAGGGCGAACCTCACACCAGCAGGGCGGAGCCTCGACAGGCAAATAGTGACTAGACTGCCTCCTAGCTGGGCAGGACAGCGCAACAGGCACTCACAAAGAAAGCCTTAATCCCCAGAGACAGAGCATCTGAGAAAAAAAGTTTTTTTTTAATGAGTTCTGCTGCAGCAGAATTAAATGTAGCAGCCTAACAGCCCTGAATGAACAACAGAACTCACAGCTCAGCACTTGAGCTCCTATAAAGTGCAGACTGTCTCCTCAAGCAGCTCCCTGACCCCTCTATATCCAAAAGACTGACATTTGGCAGGCATCATTCTGGGACAAAGATAGCAGAAAAAGAAACTGGTGGCATCCCTCACTGTTCCGCAGCTGCTACAGGTGCACCCCAGACAAGCGGGGCCTGGAGTGGACCTCAGCAGTCGTACAGTGGAGGGTCTAGACTGGTAGAAGGAAAGCCAAGTAACAGAAATACTTCATCATCAACAATCTGGGCATCCACTCAGAGACCCAATCAAAAAGTCAGCAACTACTCAGATGACAGGTGGATAAATCCACAAAGATGGGAAGAAACCAGTGCAAAAAGGACGAAAACACCCGAAACCAGAACATCTCGCCTCCTAGAAAGGACCAAAACTCCTCACCAGCAATGGAACAAAGCTGGATGGAGAATGACTGTGACGAAATGATGGAATTAGACTTCAGAAGGTGGATAATGAGAAACTTTTGTGAGCTAAAAGAACATGTATTAAATCAATGCAAAGAAACTAAGAACCTTGAAAAAAGATTTGAAAAAAGATTCAAGGAAATGATAACAAGAATGGATACCTTAGAGAGGAATATGAATGAATTAAAGGAGCTGAAAAACACAATATGAGAACTTCGTGAAGTATGCACAAGTTTCAACAGCCAATTGACCAAGCAAAAGAAAGAATATCAGAAGTCAAAAGTCAACTCAATAAAATAAAACGAGAAACCAAGATCAGAGAAAAAAAGTAAAAAGGAATGAACGAAGTCTCCAAGAAATGTGGGACTATGTGAAGAGACCTAACCTACGTTTGATAGGTGTACCAGAGTGTGACGAAGAGAATGAATCCAAGCTGAAAAATTCTCTTCAGGACATTATCCAGGAAAATTTCCCCAACCTAGCAAGACAGGCCAACACTCAAATGCAGGAAATACAGAGAACATCACAAAAATATTCCGCAAGAAGAGCAACCCCAAGGCATATAATCGTCAGATTCAACAAGTTTGAAATAAAGGAGAAAATACTAAGAGCAGCCAGAGAGAAAGGTCGGGTCACCCACAAAGGGAAGCCCATCAGACTCACAGCAGATCTCTCGGCAGAAACACTACAAGCCAGAATAGAGTGGGGGCCAATATTCAACATCCTTAAGGAAAAGAAGTTTCAACCCAGAATTTTATATCCAGTCAAACTGAGCTTCATAAGTAAAGGAAAAATAAAATCCTTTGCAAACAAGCAAATACTCAGAGAGTTGGTCACCAACAGGCCTGCTTTACAAGAGCTACTGAAAGAGGCACTACACATAGAAAGGAACAACCAGTACCAGCCATTCCAAAAACATACCAAATGCCAAAGAGCATCAACAAAATGAAGAATCTGCATCAACTAACGGGCAAAACAGGCAGCTAGCATCAAAATGGCAGTATCAAATTCACACATAAGAATATTAACCCTAAATGTAAATGGACTAAATGCACCAATCAAAAGACAGAGACTGGCAAATTGGATAAAAATCCAAAACCCATCAGTGTGCTGTATCCAGAAACCCATCTCACATGCAAGGATACACAAAGGCTCAAAATAAAGGGATGGAGGAAGATTTACCAAGCTAATGGAGAGTGGAAAAAAGCAGGAGTTGCAATTTTCATCTCTGATAAAATAGACCTTAAAGCAACAAAGATCAAAAGAGACAAAGAAGGCCATTACATAATGGTAAAAGGATCAGTATAACAAGAAGGGCTAACGATCATAAACATATGGACACAATACAGGAGCACTCAGATACATAAAGCAAGTTCTTAATGACTTACAAAGAGACTTAGACTCCCACACAATAATAGTGGGAGACTTTAACACTCCACTGTCAATATTAGACAGATCTACCAGACAGAAAATCAACAAGGATATCCAGGGCTTGAACTCAGACCTGGAGCAAGCAAACCTGATAGACATTTACAGAACTCTCCACCCCAAATCCACAGAATATACATTCTTCTCAGCACCACATCACACCTACTCTAAAATTGACCACATAATTGGAAGTAAAGCACTCCTTAGCAAATGCAAAACAACTGACATAATAACGAACAGTCTCTCAGACCATAGTGCAATCAAGCTAGAACTCAGAATTCAGAAACTAACTCAGAACTGCACAGCTTCATGGAAACTGAACAACTGGCTCTCGAATGTTGACTGGATAAGCAATGAAATGAAGGCAGACATAAAGAAGTTCTTCGAAACCAATGAGAATGAAGACACAACATGCCAGAATCTCTGGGACACATTTAAAGCAGTCTCTAGAGGAAAATATATAGCAATAAGTGCCCATATGAGGAGAGTGGAGAGATCCAAAATTGACACCCTATCATCAAAATTGAAAGAGCTAGAGAAGCAAGATCAAAAAAACTCAAAACCTAGCAAAAGACAAGAAATAACTAAGATCAGAGCTGAACTGAAGGAGATTGAGACACGAAAAACCCTTCAAAAAATCAATAAATCCAAGAGCTGATTTTTTGAAAAGTTCAACAAAATAGACCACTAGCCAGATTGATTAATAAGAAAAGAGAGAACAACCAAATAGATGCAATAAAAAATGATAAAGGGGAAATCACCACAGATTCCACAGAAATTCAAACCATCATCACAGAATATTACAAACAACTCTATGCACATACACTAGTAAACCTGGAAGAAATGGATAAATTCCTAGACTCCTGTGTCCTCCCAAGCCTAAACCAGGAGGAAGCTGAAACTATGAATAGACCAATAACAAGGTCAGAAGTCGAGGCAACAATTAAGAGCCTACCACACAAAGAAAGCCCAGGTCCAGATGGGTTCACAGCTGAATTCTACCAGACACACAAAGAGGAGCTGGTACCATGCCTTCTGAAACTATTTCAAATAATCCAAAAAGGGAATCCTTTCCAAATCATTCTATGAGACCAATATCATCCTGATACCAAAACCCGGCAGAGACCCAACAAGCAAAGAAAACTTCAGGCCAATATCCATGATGAACATAGATGCAAAAATCTTCAATAAAATATTGGCAAGCCGATTGCAACAGCAAATCAAAAAACTTATCCATCATGATCAAGTAGGATTCATCCCGGGGATGCAAGGCTGATTCAACATACGCAAGTCTATGAACATAATTCACCACATAAACAGAACCAAAAACAAAAACCACATGATTATCTCAATTGACACAGAGAAGGCATTCAACAAAATTCAACAGCGCTTTTTGCTAAAAACCCTCAGTAAACTCGGTATTAATGGAACGTATCTCAAAGTAATAAAAGCTATTTATGACAAACCAACAGTCAATATCATACTGAATGGGCAAAAACTGGAAGCATTCCCTTTGAAATCCAGGACTAGACAAGGATGCCCTCTTTCACCACTCCTATTCAATATAGTACTGGAAGTTCTAGCCACAGCAATCAGGCAAGAAAAAGAAATAACGGGTATTCAAATAGGAAAGGTGGAAGCCAAATTGTCTTTATTTGCAGACGACATGATAGTATACCTAGAAGACCCCATTGCCTCAGCCCAAAAACTCCTGAAACTGATAAGCAACTTCAGCAAAGTCTCAGGATATAAAATCAATGTGCAAAAATCACAAGCATTCGTCTACACCAATAACAGTCTTAAAGAAAGCCAAATTAAGAACAAACTGCCATTCACAATTGCTACAAAACGAATAAAATACCTAGTAATACAACTCACAAGGAAGGTAAGGGACCTCTTTAAGGAAAACTACAAACCCCTGCTCAACGAAATAAGAGAGGACACAAATAATGGAGAAACATTCCATGTTCATGGTCAGGAAGAATTAATATCGTGAAAATGACTATACTGCCCAAAGTAATTTACAGAATCAACGCTATCCCCATCAAGCTACCATTGACTTTCTTCACAGAACTGGAAAAACCATCATGAACTTCATACGGAACCAAAAGAGAGCCTGCATAGCCAAGTCAATTCTAAGCAAAAAGAACACAGTGGGGGCATCACACTACTGGATTTCAAACTATACTACAAGGCTACAGTAATCAAAACAGCATGGTACTGGTACCAAAACAGAGATATAGACCAATGGAACAAAACAGAGGCATCGGAGGCAACACAACATATCTACAACCATACAATCTTTGATAAACCTGACAAAAACAAGCAATGGGGAAAGGATTCCCTGTTTAATAAATGGTGTTGGGTAAACTGGCTAGCCATATGCAGAAAGCAGAAACTGGACCTCTTCCTGACACCTTACACTAAAATTAACTCCAGATGGATTAAAGACTTAAACATAAGACCTGGCATCATAAAAACCCTAGAAGGAAATCTAGGCAAAACCATCCAGGACATAGGAGTAGGCAAGGACTTCATGAACAAAACACCAAAAGCATTGGCAACAAAAGCCAAAATAGACAAATGGGACCTAATCAAACTCCACAGCTTCTGCACAGCAAAAGAAACAGTCACTAGAGTGAATCAGCAACCAACAGAATGGGAAAAAATTTTTGCAGTTTACCCATCTGACAAAGGGCTGATATCCAGAATTTACAAAGAACTCAAACAGATTTACAGGAAAAAAACAAACAAGCCCATACAAAAATGGGCAAAGGATATGAACAGACACTTTACGAAAGAAGACATATATGAGGCCACCAATCATATGAAAAAATGCTCATCATCACTGGTCATCAGAGAGATGCAAATCAAAACCACATTGAGCCACCATCTCACGCCAGTTAGAATGGTGATCATTAAAAAATCTGGAGACAACAGATGCTGGAGAGGATGTGGAGAAAAAGGAACACTTTTACACTGTTGGTGCAAGTATAAATCAGTCCAACCATTGTGGAAGACAGTGTGGCGATTCCTCAAGGCCTTAGAAATAGAAATTCCATTTGACCCAGCAATCCCATTACTGGGTATATATCCAAAGGACTATAAATCGTTCTACTATAAGGACACATGCACACAAATGTTCATTGCAGCACTGTTTACAATAGGAAAGACTTGGAATCAACCCAAATGCCCATTGATGATAGACTAGATTGGGACATTGTGGCACATATACACCATGGAATATTATGCAGCAATCAGAAATGATGAGTTCGTGTCATTTGTAGGTACATGGATGAATCTGGAGAACATCATTCTCAGCAAATTGACACAAGAACAGAAAATGAAATACCACATATTCTCACTCATAGGTGGGTGATGAAAAATGAGAACACATGGACACAGGGAGGGGAGTGCTAAACACTGGGGTCTATTGGGGGGAAAAGGGGAGGGCTAGCAGATGCGGGGGAGCTGGGGAGGGATTGCCTGGGGAGAAATGCCAAATGTGGGTGAAGGGGAGAAAGGAAGCAAAACACACTGCCATGTGTGTACCTATGCTACTGTCTTGCGTGTTCTGCACATGTACCCCAAAACCTAAAATGCAATAAAAAATTTAAAAAAAATTGAAGGGGAAATTATCCACATATACCTTAGAAACCACTTTATATGCCAGGAACTCTCTTTAACCAGAAGAGAAACAAATGAAAATTTAAAATCTCATAGAAAATTAGAGGAATTCAATTAAACTTATGAGAAGATATCCAACAGCAATGAACACACAAACAAAAGCCCAAGTACCTTTATTCTCAGCTAAGAATGGTAAATTTCTTGATAAGGTTTGCAGTCATTTCATTTTCATGAACAATATGTGTATATACATGCTGTTTGTTCAGGCTGTTATAACATAATGCTACAGAGTGGGCGACTTAAACAACAGACATTTATATCTGATAGTTCTGGAGCTGAGAAGTCCAAGACTAAGTGTCAGCAGATTCAGCATCTAGTGAGGGCTCTCTTCATGGCTTGTAGACAGGCATATTCTTGCTGTTTGCTCACATGATCCTTTATGCATACTTGTGAAGGGAAAAAGAGATCTCTCTCTCTTCCTCTGCTTATAAGGGCATCAATCTCATCATGAAGGTTTCACTCTCATGGTTGAATCTAAACTTAATTATGCCAAAAGGCCCCACCTCCAAATACTATCAACTTGGAAGCTAGGGCTTCAATGTATAAGTTGGGGAGGATAGAAACATTCATCTCATAACACATATTCATATGTATTGTACATGTTTATGTATTTTTTACATACATATTTCCGCATTAATTTATTCTCATGAACATTTTCTTTATATGGAAAAAAATCATCTGTTGAATATGCTCCACACCATTAACAAAGGATACGTCAGCAAAGTGAGGGAGGTAGATACAGGATCATTTCTTTTTTCACATAAACATGTCTTTTGCTCAATTTCTTTTAATTATGAGCATATATCAGTTTTGTGATTTAGAAAAGCAATTCTTATAAATTTGTGAAAAAATAAAAACTTGCTGTAATCGAATCTCAGTAATTTATTTTGTATAAGTTAATAGCCTGGAAAGCAATTTGTGCTTAGTAATATAAATAATGTAGCATAAAAAAAAGGAGATCCTGCCATTTGCCGCAACATGGGCGGACCTGGAGGTCATTATACTGAATGAAATAAGCCAGACACAGAAAGACAAATATTGCACAGTCCCACATATATGTCAAATATTTTTAAAAGGCCAAATACACACACACACACACAGACACACACACAAGTCAATAGAGATTACAAGGGTTAGGGTGGGAAAAGGAAATGGGGAGATGTAGGTCAAAGACACAAAGCAGCAAACATGTAGGACAAACAAGTCAAAATAT
This sequence comes from Callithrix jacchus, assembly GCF_049354715.1. Classification (NCBI taxonomy): domain Eukaryota; kingdom Metazoa; phylum Chordata; class Mammalia; order Primates; family Cebidae; genus Callithrix; species Callithrix jacchus. The sequence continues at coordinate 78,164,793 of NC_133513.1, read as the reverse complement.
CTAATGTCCAATATGGGGCTATAGTAAATAACAGTGTATTGGATTAGGAATTTTTACTAAAAGAGTAGATTACAGCTGTTCTTGCCACAAAGAGGAAAATAGGAAACTGTAACATGATGGATATGTTAATCTATTCCACTATAATAATCATTTTACTATATGTATGTATCTTATAGCAGCATGTTGCACAACTTACAATTTACAATAAAATTAATTTTTCAAAAGGAAAAAAAAGACTGAAAAGGTTAAATATTTTATTATTCTACTTATATGGCATTCTCAAAAAGAAAAATTAGTTTGATGCAGAACAGACTATGGGGTGAGGAATTGAGAAGGATATGACTATAACACTGCATGAAGGATTTTCTGGAGATGATGAAATTGTTCTGTATCTAATCTATCTGTATCTGCTGTGAATTAGACAAAGCTATCCATGTATTTAAGTTCATACAACTAGATTCTGAAAAAGAAAAAACGTAAATTTTACTATATGATAACTTAAAAAATTCATATACATTTCTAAGTACTATAACACGTAATTAAAATATTTTTTAAATGCCATTTCAAAAATCAAGTATCTAGGCATATCTATAACAAGAAAATGCTCAAGTCTTTTAAGAAGAAAATTATATTTAAAATAATATAATGGAGAGCAAAACACCAACATGGCAGGACATCTGAAAGAAAGAGAAACATACTGGGAGTTACTACAGTAGATATTAAGCTTATTGTAAGGTTCAGGTAGTGGGCAAAAATGTGGCTTTAATTTGACTGAGAACCAGACAAATATGTCAGAATAAGATGGTAAGTCCAGATAAAGATCCATGTTAATATGGAAATTTGATTTAGGATGTCATGGGCACTACAGATATCACAATAATTTTTTATGCATAGGGACATAAATAAACTTGGATCCCTAATTACACCATACATAATGCAAGTTTCAGATAAAATGTGAAAAGAAAAATTAGGAAAAAAATTAAAAGATAATTGGGAGAATATTTTTATTATCTTGGGATAGGAAAGGATTTCTTGAATAAGATATTTTAAAGTGCAAACAACAAAACATAACATGGTTAAATGTAATTACATTAAAATTAATAAAGTTGTTTAACAAGACACCGTAAAGATTGTTTAGACAAACTGTAGTCTTGTGAATCAACAACAAAAATAAAGATGATCAGTCCAATAGAAAAATGGACAAAAAACATAATCAGACACATCATCAAAAGAAGCACAAGTGTCTCAAAAAATAAGATGATAAAATGTTCCACGTCTATTAATAATAAGGGAAATGACATCTAATACCTGCCTTTTTGGAAAAAAAATCAAAGTCTGACAATATTAATCCACTGATGGTAGGAATGTAAGACTGTGCCATGAGTGAGTTGATACCTAGTAAAATTGAAGATGCGTGTATTTAATAACCTTGTTCTTTATTTGTAAATGTTGACCCTAGTGAACTCTTATCCATGGACACCAGAGCACATGCATAAGAATGTTCACAGTAACACTGTTAATAGCATGATAAAAACAAAGTAAAACAAAAATAAAACTGTAAGCAACCCACATTTATATATATAGAATTAGTAAATTGCATATGAATACATGTAATGGAATACCATTTAAACAAAGAAAATAAATTTCAGCTATTTATATGAACATGAGTGAATGAGAACCTCAAGAATATGGGCCCAGTAACCTTTATTTTAAATCAAACTCCCTACTGAAGATTCCTTTTACATCTAAAAAAGCCTCATCAGCATGCAAATTAGTGTCTCTATGATACAGCTTAGTAGTAAGTAAAAGTGTTAAAAACTGAATTTTCATGGTTTTGAAACACTGTGTGGAGGAGTAATCAAATGGATCAGTGGAGAATAATAATTGAATTTCCTTCACCTTGCGCAGACCTTTTTAATACTTATAAAAATTCCTAACATCTAATCTCTAGATTCAGAAACTTGAAGCACAGTGTTATTAAATGTGTTTAAGTGTCTGGCATTGTCTCAAGAAATTAGTTTTTTTACTTTATCACATTTTCCAGGTAGGTGAATTTTAATTATTTAACCTCTCTGGATGACACATAGACAGTTTTATGAATGTTAGTAGAGCTTGAGGGGAAAGTGAACTAACACAAAGGTACAAGTTACTCTGTTTTTGTTTTCATTCATGCAACAACAACAAAAAATTATTACTTGCCTTATGTGGACTATCACTTAAGTCACAAGTCCTGTGTGTGCCAGGCTATCTGTCTTGTTAGTAATGACACATTCTTTTAAAACAATTTACAACTACTTATTGAGTGCTTATTATAATTTGTGGAGAATGCTGAAGAAAGACAACTTTCTTTGAAGGACATATTATTTATTATAGTAATAAGGGGCATGTATGTAATTTCTGTATCTTTAGAAATAGAAATCCTACCAAATAAAACATATGTATTATTAGGGATATAGTCAGTCAGAGCCATGCAATCAATCTTTATGAAAATGTGATGTGTCTTCAAATGAAAGCTGGTTTCTTCTCAGGAAAAGGGACAAGCTTATCATAGAGAAACTAGGATATGAATGTGGAGGCATGTAGAAGGATGTTCATTTCAGCAAAAAGAAAGAAAAAAAATGAAAACAGTATAGTTGCCAATTTACAAGATATGGGTAAGGAAATATATTTATATGATGAACTAAGACTCATGCATGAAAATGAATGAAATAGATTTATATCTAAGACCATGGAATAATTAAAACAATATTAGGAGAAGAAAGTAAGTTGCAGAATGATGAATACCACTTATGTTACTAATATATTTTTAAAAATACATGTATATAAACATAACAAAGATCTACAGAATGGTCAGTAAGTTTGTTATAGTGGTTGCTTCATAAAGGTAGGAAAATTAGAATGGATATGAGGAGTGAGTTCAAATTAATAAGTAATGTATTATTTCTTTAAAATAACTTGAAAGGCTAACAAAGTATTTGGAAGTAAGCTCTTGTGGTTTTCCTGGGAATTTTTGATAATTGTTCTTTGGTCTTTATAGTGCTCTTCTTTATAAATATAAACAAGGAAAAGAAACAAGAAATGGAATTAACTTTATTAATTAGCGTTGCTTTAATCATTGTGGGTAAGCAGTGGATTTGAACTTTCATTGTTTCTCTTTGTAGGTAAATGTCACTCGTGAAGACTCACCAAATGAGGACCCAGTCTTTCTTAGAACTTTAGGAAAAGGAGACTGGTTTGGAGAGAAAGCCTTGCAGGGGTAAGTAGATCCCATGTTGAGTACTACATATATTCCTGTCTGAAATTATGAGCTCCTAGCACAATAGACTTTTTATTTAGTGCTTATCCTAATATCAAATATAGACCACTGATAATAAATAAATTTTTATTTATTTTCAGCTTGACTTGGAATCTGTTTGAATAGGTTATGGAAGAAATTCCTTAATTTCTAATAAACCAGCGTTATATTAATTAGAAAAAATTTCAGGTTTGTGTCCTTAATTGCAACCTCTATAACAACTTCAAAGAGAGGAAGTCTCTGCTAAACTTACTTTGTGCAATGATTTCACTCAGAATCATAAGACGGTTGGTTGAAATTTTTGAAATCCCTAAACATGTTTGTACAAACAGTTGTTATAGGATCTTTGGGGTGTCACTTTTCTGGCTGGAAACCTGTGGCTGGTGGCACCTTTGCTTGAGTTTTGCTTAGGCCCACTGGGCTTATTGTGCCCACTCAGCCTGGCAGGCTGCATTCAGTTCACACTACCAATTTGCCACACCTCCAAGGGAGACTGCAAGTCAGATGTGAAGTGGTGAGGGGCATGTGAGCAAGCATGGGTTCCAGCCACTGTGCAGGCAAACAGACTGGCTGCTGCCTGAAGTGGGCAGCTGCAGGTACTGGCACAAGCACCAGCTCTTTGTGAGGCTGCAGCTGGATCAGGCATGCCACAAGCAGCTTCCATGGCTGGCAACAACCAATAAACATTTATTTTTCTATGGAACTTCAGGTGTAGGAGCATCTCCTAGGGAGGGAGAGCAATGTGACGTAATTTATTAGTAGCATATGGTAACAGTTTTGTTTTCATTTCAAATTGTGCCTTCATTTAAAAAATTACATTATGAGCCTTTTGCTTCAAAGTACTTCTAAGAAGTAACTTATGAAGTTATTTTTTTTACAGCACAATCAGATGGCAGGTTTTATTTCCTTTCTTATTTCACAGCTTCATAAGTGAAATAAAGATATCCTGATAAGTCATCTTACCCAGGCTATATTACCTTACGAAAATTCAGAACTGACTACACTCAACTTTCCTTTTTTCTCTTACTGAATATTTGATCCTTATCTGATGAACATGTAGTTGCCATTAGATTTTTTCAATGTCGAAGTTGGAAGAAGTAGTATGTTTGGTGTAGATCTACAGAAGAGTGAAATAAACATTATCTTTCTGGTATAAATATACAATATGTACCTTAGTCTTGCTTTCCTTTGAATATTAAATGTGTAGAAGATTTTATAGAAAGGTGCCACCTGATTTCATTGTTCCAAGATTAAATATGTCTGTGGAAAACAATGTCATTTCCAACAAAACTAAAGAACCAGAAATATTTATAAACATTGAGGTCACAAATAGAATGCCAGAATATAAGGCTTAATGGTGAATCAACAGATTTTCTTTTGTAGCTTATTGTTACTGAATGTTGGTGCCAATTAAAGAAACTTTCATGGTGAAATACCTTCCTAGAATTCATCCCAAGAAGTAACCTCGTGGATGTAGCTCATGGTAAAGTTGCCAAATTTTGCTCTAATATCAAAATTTAAATTAATGGTTCTTTAACTAAATTGAATTCTTTCTAGATTATGGTTATTCTTGTGAACTCTGGTACCAAGACTTTTGTTTGCATATATTCAGTCCTCTTCACTTGGCATCTTTCATAGCCCAAAAAATACCCAACTCATCTCCCTGTCTGCATCCAGCCCCACTCTTACCCTTCACATCCACCCCTCACCCTCATTTCACTCACATCTCTTTCTTATGCTCTTATTCTCACTGTCTTGCTATGGAACCTGGTTTTATTGGTCTACTCTAAGTGCCCTCTTAAATGTTACCGGAGATTTGCTACTTAGCTCATGAAATGGTGTTTTTTTTTTTTTCTTCATTGGACTTCACTTCTCAGTCATGATTTTACATTGTTGACTACCTCTTCTTTCTTTAAATTCTCCATCCTTTGGGACCATTTAAATTATGGCACCCTTTGAATTTATTTCATTTCCTATGGTTTGCTAATATTATGTCTTCAACTCTATTTCATACACCTTGGTAAGCACCTCCAGATGTATGATTGCATAGTACTTCACTGAAAATAAGTCTCAAGTATATTTGAACCCAGCATCTGGCACTTATCAAATACCTACATATTTGTTGAACAAATGAATGAGTGAATGAATAAATAGGTGAACAAATGAACCTCTTGAATGATGTCCAGTCTTAAAGTCCCTTCTGCCATTGATCAAGTTCACTACTTGAATTTACCTGGCAGTGGATAGGGGTTATGAGCTCGCTTGACCATAGGGGGCAGGCTAGCAATGTAAATGAGTACAATAGGTTAATAAAACAGGTGGCAAACTAGAAAGCCTTATGTGATGAGGACAGAAATTACTGAACTCCAGCTTCCTGCTGCTCTGTAAGAATGTAAGCTTGGCTTTTTAAGAAAAAAAGAAAAAAACTAGATTTTAAAAATATAAAATGTGATTTTGTAATCTGATTTTTTAAAAAACCTCTGTAAACCAACAAACCATTTCTGCAAATTATTTGGTGTGTGGATGCCATTTTGTGATTTCAAAATGAGGCAAATATGCCTCTTTAAAAACTGTACTTTGCTTCAAATGTAGGAAGGCTATTAAGTTAATCTATCTTGATTATTTTCTTGTTTTGATTTTTTGACATTTTAACATTTTGATATCCTGTGTCTGTAACTTGTTTGTCACTGTGTGAATGTTTTTCAAAATCTTTTCTTTGCATTTCAATATTTTGCACAAGAAATTCTAACTTTTCACAAATCAAATAGATTTGTTTCTAAATAATTTAGAAATTGATATAACTCTGAAAAATATAAAATCTTCTGTGTGTATCCTTTGGGTGATAGTTATGCTTGTTTACAAACTATGGTTTTTATACTGGGAATAAAAATTTTATAGCCAGCATTCTCTATATTTGCATAATAATAGCATTTTAGATTGTAGTTTTCTCACAAATAAAATTTCTATGTAGTGAGAATTGTGATTTTATTCTCTTGAGGTTGTTCAGCAGATAATTAAAATACTGATAAGTTGGTGATTGGAGATTGGGTGAAATGAATACATGCTTGACTATTCTTTTTAAATTTGAGAGTACATAAATACTAGTACTGATTAAGCACACAGTAGAAAATTGAATGGCATTGCTGAAATGTAAACTCAGTACCCTTTCTCCAAAACTCAGCCTCCTGACCACTATACAGTTCTGCCTCTAAAAGTAACAAGCTTTAATTTCTTGTTAGATGGAGTCAGTAGGGTAATAAACTGAGCCATCTCATAAACTGTATTATTAACATCCTTTAGAAGATGACCGATTACTAGCAGCTCGGGATTGTAGCTCCCAGTGAAAGCGCAGAGAATGAGAGGATGCCACATTTTCAGTTTGATTTTTGTTGCTCACGGACCAGGAGATTCCCAGCAGAGGAGCCCCATGGGTCGCGAGCATGACTCCTGTGGCTGGTACGATGGTTTTGCTGGCATCTCGGCACGGTGGTTCTTGGTGAAGAGTAGATAGGACTGGGTCCCCTTTTGGTCGACGTTTGGAGCTCTGGGAAGGCAGAGTCACCCATTCAGCTGATTGAGGGAGGGAGTCAGGGGGGAAGCCAGACCAGAGATTCCCAGGCAGAAAAGCACCATGAAGCTTAATGCCACTGTTTTAGCTGGTGCAGGGGGTTGCTAAGATTTTGGCGCTGGGAATCAACAAGTTGGACGTCCACTCTGAGGTCTAATTTGAAAGTTGGTAATTACAAAGACGACAGGTGGATAACTTTACAATGATGGGAAGAAACCAGCGTAAAAAGACTGAGAATACCCAAAATCAGAATGCCTCTCCCTCTACAGGGGATCACAGTTCCTCATCAACAAGGGAACAAGGCCTGATGGAGAACGAGTGCATTCCATTAACAGATTTAGACTTCAGAAGGTGGATAATAAGAAACTTCTGAGTTAAAAGAACATGTTCTAGCCCGACATAAAGAAACCAAGAATCTTGAAAAAAGGTTTGATGAAATCATAATGAGAATAGACAATTTAGAGAGGAATATAAGTGAATTAATGAAACTGAAGAATACAATGCAAGAACTCTGCGAAGTATGCACAGGTTTTAACAGCCGAATTGATCAAGCAGAAGAAAGGATAGCAGAGGTCGAAGACCAACAATGAAATGAAACAAGAAGACAAGATCAGAGAATAAGGAGTAAAAAGGAATGAGCAAATTCTCCAAGAAATATGGGACTATGTGAAAAGACCTAACTATGTTTTATAGGTGTACCTGAATGCCAGGAAGAGAATGAATCCAAGTTGGAAAATATTCTTCAGGAAAACTTTCCTAATCTAGTAAGGCAGGACAATACTTAACTCCAGGTAATACAGAGAACACCACAAAGATATTCCTCAAGTAGAGCAACCCCAAGACACATAATCGTTAGATTCACCAGGTTTGAAATAAAGGAGAAAATTCTAACTGCCGCTAGAGAGAAAGGTCAGGTCACCCATAAAGGGAAGCCTATCAGACTTACAGCAGATTTCTCAGCTGAAACCCTACAAACTAGAAGAGAGTGGGGGTCAATATTCAATATCCTCAAAGAAAAGGATTTTCAACCCAGAATCTCATATTTAGCCAAATTAAGCTTCATAAATGAAGGAAAAATAAAATTTTTCACAAACAAGCAAGCACTCAGAGATTTCATCACCACCAGGCCTTGCTTTACAAGAGCTTCTGAAAGAAGCATTACACATAGAAAGGAACAACCAGTATCAGTCATCCTAAAACCTTACCAAAAGGTAAAGAGTATCTCCATAATGAAGAATTTATACCAACTAATGGGCAAAATAGGCAGCCAGCATTAAATGACAATATTAAACTCACAAATATCAATATTAATCCTAAATTTAAATAGATTGAATGCCCCAAACAAAGACACAGACAGGCAAATTGAATAAAAAGTTAAAACCCATCAGTACACTTTATCCAGATCCATCTCATAAGCAAGGACACACAAAGACTCTCAAAGGATTGGAGGAAGACTCATCAATCAAGTGGAGAGAAAAAACAAAACAAAACAGGAGTTGTAACTTTTGTCTCTGACAAAATAGACTTTAATAGTAACAAAGACTAAAAGAAACAAAGGACATTACATAATGGTAAAAGGATCAATGCAACAACAGGAGTCAATGATCATAAATATATATGCACCCAATATAGGTGCACCCAGATACATAAGACAAGTTCTTAATGACTTATAAAGAGACTTGGACTCCCGCACAATAATAATGGGATACTTTGACACCACATTGTTAATACTCGATGGATCAACAAGATAGAAAATTAACTGCAACATCTATGATTTGAACTCAGACCTGGAACAAGTAAACTCAGTGAATATTATAGAATTCTTCACCCCAGGTCCACAGAACATACATTTTTCTCAGTATCACATTACACCTATTTTGAAAGTGACCACATAATTCGAAGTAAATCACTCTTCAGCATTTGCATAGCATTTCACAGACTTAAATGAAATATTGGTTGGCTGTTTGTTTGTTATTTTCTTCCCTTATTCCTTCCTGTTTCTGCTCTTAAGCACAATTATTGGCATAAAAGAGGTTTTTAATACCTATTTTTAGATTGCATTCCAGCCTGGGCAATAGAGCAAGACTCCTGCTCTCTCTCCCCCTTTCTCTTTCTCTCTCTCTCTCTCTTTCTTTCTTTTTCTTTCTCTCTTTCATTAAAAAAAAAAAAAAAAAAAAGGCTGCCAAGAAGTTAGCAAGGCCAGAATGCAGAATGGTACCCTGAGCAGCTGCCACTTACTTGATTTTCACCTACTAAAAAAAAGAAAAAAAATCCTTTAACAAGTAGTATCTTATTATTAGAAAAATTTGAGTCACTTTGACTTTGGTTGGCATAAAGCAAATTATGCAATATTGTTTGACTCAAGTGTCTTTTTTTTTTCCCTCTGGGAAGGGTTTGTATACACCAGAGAGAGGGTAAAATGTTTACGTTTTGCGGAAGTACTCCATATATATTTTGCGGAAGTTCACATATATATATGTGAAAACTAAAGGTGTGTTTAAGATAAATCACTTCAGGTTTAGTTTAACAAGTCATGAGTCAATCCATTTATACTTCGACTTACCATTGCTTCAAGATCCCTACTTGACTTGAAACCATATGGAATACATATAAACGTCAGATGATGGCAAATTCTAAACCAAATATCCACTTTGCATCTTCAGTGATAGGAAATACACTAGATCTGTCTATAAGTTGTACCCAAGAAGGATGGGATTGAGCTTCCAGTGGCCACCTTTCTCTCTTTCCCTTAAATTTGAGTCTTTAGTAAAGCATATGGATAAGAGTTCCAGTTCAGAGTCAGATTCCCTGGGTTGGAACCTATTCTGTCATTTATTAATGGTTAGTTGCTGAGAAGAATTTCTTTTATCTGAAATGGAGATTATGATTATACCTAACTATTTGTGTTTTTGACTCAAAATAATACTTATTAACAATTTGGGTGAGTGCCTAGAATTTAATCCCTCCCTAAAGTGAGCTGTCATAATCACTACCACCATCATCTTCATCTACATCATCATGATCATGATCATCATCACATCATTATACCATTCCCGGCAGTATTCTGCTACCACTTGACTGAAGGGTAGTGCACTGATGAAGTTGATATAGCATTAGATATTGAGTCAACCGCTCATTGGTTGACTTTGAGCAAGCCACTTAAGCTCTGCATTTCCTCCCTTTCTCAATCTGTAAAATAAGCCAGTTGAACTAGATGATCTCTAAGTTTCCTTAGGTCATAGCTTCTGAGTCTGAGAGTTGGCTCCTTTCCAACTGGAACAGACCCCTGAATGCCAAGTGCAGCCCTAAAGTTCCCCATTAAATGGTGGCATTTAACACCAAACCACTGTCAGCAGGGAACTACGCTCCAAGAACTTTCCCAGCTGATGCCTCTCATTTTGAGCACCTGTGCCACATGCCAGGCCCTGTCCATGTTAATGCAAAATGAATTCAGCAAAGTCAGTTTAACAGATACTGATATTAGAAGTCTGTATTTCCTTGTTTTATTTGCCTTCATAGCCTGAGATCCTTTATAAGTTAATTAACATTTCTGACCTTGCTTCTTTGTTTTTTCTTCTCATGCATAATTTTCCTTTTAAAAACATTAATAAATTTTGGCTGGTCATGGTGACTCATGCCTGTAATCCCAGCACTTTGGGAGGTTGAGGCAGGCAGACTATTTGAGGTCAGGAATTTAAGACCAGCCTGGCCAACATGACGAAACAGTATCTCTATTATAAATGCAAAAATTAGCTGGTTATGGTGGCACAAGCCTGTAATTCTAGCTACTCGGGAGGCTGAAGTAGGAGAGTCACTTGAACCCAGGAGGTAGAGGTTGCAATGAATGAGATCACACCACTGCATTCCAACCTGGGCTCCAGAGCGATACGCAGTCTCAAAAAACAAGACAAAAAAAAAACAAAAGTCAAAGTTAAAATAAGTAATAAAAACTATTCAACTGCTTTTATATTCCACTCCATACTTCCTCTCCTTCCTAATGTCACCGTTCTGAATCTGAGTATATGCATCCTCATTGTTTATGTGTCTAAACTTTATTATGTGTATATGTATTCATATGAATGAGTTTTTTTTATTTGTATTTAACATTTTACAGGTGAAATATTGTGTTTCATTCTGGGTCATTTTTCTTTATATATATCATTTTTTTCTTTTCCTTCTACTGTCATAGTCATTGCACTTGTGTCATTCTTTCATTTAGTTTTACCTTCTTCTTCTATTCTTTTAATGATTAATCTTTAAATTTTAATTTGTATATTTAACATATAACACTAATCAGTAGCTCTATTCCTTTCTTGAACAGTAAAATAATATTAAGGGTGTTGAACTCCAAATTAATTACTCCTACCCATCTTCTAGGGAGTTTTCTTCTGGTTGGTAAATCCCCAAATATTAAACATTATTATTAGTATATTTTCTCCGATACAATCAAAACGTAATTATTTAGCATTTATCAAATTGTTTACAAATTCCTTTGCCCACTATTGCTTCTATAACCCACCTAATTCCTTTTAGATTTATTCTTTGAAGAGATGATTGGTTTATACATTCTGCTTTTGCGTACACATGAATGAATTTTGGGGTAGGTGCAAATATCTAGGTCAAATTTTATTTTTTCTTTAGCATTTGATGTATTATTACATTTTCTTCTGATGTCCATATTCTGCATTCAGTCAAATCACCATTCCTTCATAAACTGTCTCATTCTCTGGTAGCTGTTTCTGTCTTTGACATTATGCATTTTTGCTATAATTAATGTAGATACAAATATATTTATAAATAAATGAAGAATAAATAAAAGCCTTTGTGTCCCCTACTTCTGAGAATGCAGTGTTTTTTTAATTCTAGAAAATTCTCAGCATTATTTCTGCATATATTTTTCCCCCACTTTCTCTCTTCTCTCATTTTGGAGCTCTCAGTGGCCTAGACTTAACCTCATCTTCCTGAGTCCTTACCTCCTTATTCACATTCATGTCTTCTTTTTCTCTGTCATTTAGTACCACATTTGTAACAGAGTCTGGGCAGAATTTCTCAGATCGTCATGCCATTCTCTACTTCTTCCTTTAATTGTATCAAGTCTTCAGTTAACCCACTGAGTAGGTTCCAATGACTATTTTATTAAAGTAATTTTAGAATTTCTACCTGGTGCACCAAAGGGCTTAGGAGTGTGAGTTCTGAAATGAGACTTCCTGGGTTCAAACCCCAGCTTCATGATTTCTGAAATGTGTGATCTTGTTGATGTTCATCTCTCTGCTTCAGCTTCATGGTTTGTAAAAGCAGAGTAATAGTTATTGCCACATAGGGTCAAGGTGATTAATAGGCCAAATAATGTATATAGTATATATGCATATTAGAATAATGCCTGGCAAATACTAAATGCTTGATAAATGTGAGCTTACTATTGCCAATATTTTATTATTTTAAAATCTTTTTCTTTTCCTTTATTGATTTATATTTTTAATTTTGATGCAGAAGGTACATGTGCAGGTTTGTTACATGGGTATACTGTGTGATGCTAAGGTTTAGGCTGCTAATCCTCCCATGGCCCAAGTAGTGAACGTTGTACCTGATAGGTAGTTTTTCAAGCCTTGCCTCCATCTCTGCCTCCTGTCTTTTTGAATCTCTAGAGTCTATTTTTCCCATGATGGTATTCATATGAACCCAATGTACAAGTGAAAAGTGTATTTGGCTTTCTGTTTTTGCATTAACTGGTGTAGGATCATGGCTTCCAGTTGCATCCATGTTGCTGCAATGGACATCTTAGGTATCTCTTACAGTGTTAATCATATCATCATTTTTGCTCTATGTCTTTAGAAATTATTTTTCAGGCCGGGCGCGGTGGCTCACACCTGTAATCCCAGGACTTTGGGAGGCCGAGGCAGGTGGATCACGAGGTCAAAAGATTGAGACTATCCTGGTCAACATGATGAAACCCCCATCTCTACTAAAAATACAAAAAATTAGCTGGGCATGGTGGCGCGTGCCTGTAATCCAAGCTACTCAGCAGGCTGAGGCAGGAGAATTGCCTGAACCAGGAGGCGGAGGTTGCGGTGAGCCAAGATCGTGCCATTGCACTCCAGCCTGGGTAACAAGAGTGAAACTCCATCTAAAAAAAAGAAAGAAAGAAAGAAAGAAATTATTTTTCAAATGTCAAATTATTGGAAACTTTCTGTTAGTTTCACTTTTGGGGTAGACCTTCTTCCATTTGTCACTTCTATCAATTCTCCTTCCTTGTGTGGTTTAGTATAGCTGTGCTATGCTTTTCTTGGGGGTGGGGTGGGGTATTTTTGTGTTTTCATTTTTTACCACATACCCGTTTTCAGTGGAGTTAGTGGACTGAGGGATTGATTTTCTTGTGCATTTCATGTGCGTTATTGAAGCATCTCTATATACCTATGTTATTTGTTTCATATTTGCTTCTGCAAGATCTGTTTTAGATTAATATCTCTGTAACTTGAAGATAACATTGAAAGAATTCAGTTCTTCCAGTTACAAGGCTTGAGTTTCTGTTTCTCTCAGAGAGAGACTCTTGACATTTACTTGAGACAACAAAGAGAGTTATTTATACTGTGTGCCTTTTGTGTAGAAATGCTCCAGGGCTCTGACCTCATGGAAGGCTTAATCCAGGTGGGACCATCACCAGGCTCCACTGACTTTACGCAGCCCACATGACTTCTGTGCAACTCCTGCTTATTTCTCCAGCCTTGGGACCCTTCTATTCCCAGCACAGAGACTCTTGGGGTGTATTGTTTTGCTTTTAGTGAGTTTTATAATTAATTTGGTTTTCAGTGAAGATTATTCTTGTGAGGATTATAGTTAATAATCTAGGTAAAAATTAATACAATGTCTGGTGGGAATTTTTATTCCTGTTGTTCTAGATTTGTGGTTGTCTAAAATAAAACAAAACAAAAAGATGAAGTTCTCTCACTTTTCTGGCCTCAGTTATTCTCCTCTTCAGGATTTACAGATAAAGAGGAGATTAAAATAATGAATGTACTAAGTGGCATAGGAGAAGCACAGAGTATCACAGTAACATTTTATCTCCACTCCAGAACTTTTTCCTGTGGGGCATGTCCACTTATCTATCACACAGTTGTCTCACATGTCCCTTGGACAAAAGTACACTCATTTTTTCTCCAACTCCAACCAAATCTATTCATTTTCAAGTGAATATTACCATGTGTTTGTCAAACCAGAAATGTGGACATATCCTTGACAATTTCTTCTCCTAAAATTCCCTCTCCTGATGATGAATCCTGTTCATTCTACCTCCTAAATAACTCTGAATTTCAGTTCTCAACCTGCTTCTCACCATCCTCAGCCACTGTCCCTGTTAGTGCCACCATTATCTGTCACCTAAATTATAGGACACCCATCTAATTGGTCTCCCTGTGTCCAATCTTGCTCACCTTTTATCCATTCCCCTCACTGTGGTAATGATAAAATCTTTGTATTAAGTTTCTTAGCGTGGCCATAATAAATTACCATGAACTGAGCTACTAAAACAGTAGCAATGTATTCTTTCACAGGTCTGGAGGCTAGACATCCTCATGGTATCACCAGGCTACACTCCGTCTGGAAGCTCTGAGGAGGAATCTGTTCCATGTCTCACTCCTAGCTTCTGGTGGTTCCCAGCAGTCCTTGGCATTTTTTGGCCTGGAGTTACATCACTTCAGTTTCTGTCCCTGTCTTCACATGGCTGTCTTCCTTCTGTGTGTGCCTCTGTATAAAAATCTTTCTTTATAAGAACACCAGTCATTGAATTTAGGATCCACCCTGATCCAGTATAGTGGGACCTTTACTTGATTATATCTAGAAGACCTTATTTTCAAATATTATTACATTCACAGGCTTGAGGGCTAAGGCTTTGACATATCTTTTGGGAGGACACAATTCAACTCACTATATTCTCTAAAGCAAATCAGGTCATGCCACTTTTCTCTTCAAAGGCTTGCTCTGGCACTCCTTGTTGTGAGAGCTGCTCCCATATCACTGCTGCAGTCTCGTCATCAACTATATCCTGCTTCACTACCTGTGCTGTAATCATACTGAGACCTCTTATGTCCTCATCATCCCCATGATTTATTTCACTTTTAGGTATTTCACTTGTAGTAACATTTTGCAATTAGTCTGTTCTGGCATGGAAGAGTAGCTGAACTTACAACAATCTCCAAGTGGGATGTTAGAATTTGGAAGCCCAGCACAGCATAGGCCCAAATACATAGGCATGTAGAAGCTGACCTGTTGCTCTGAAGGTGCCTAGACCCATTATATAGACCTTAATTAAAAGATGCCTGGGTTGTAATAGCCCATTGGATTTTGATGTCAAGTAACTCGTCAGAGGATAATGGAAACTATATCCTGATTTTAGAGAAACCATAATGCATACAAAAAAATAATTATACACATACAACCTCCCCTTCATATCCCAAAGTATTGATATTTGTATCGGAGCACCTTAGCATTTGGACTAGACAACCTCCACAATAATGAAGATAAAGTAATAAAATTTGAATTCTTACTCTGAACTTCTCTGAATACCTTCACTTTGGAATATAAAGTTAACTGTAAAAAATACTTGTTGTTGTTGCTGTTGTTTGAATTTACTTAATAACCTTGCCAATGTTTTAGTGTGTACCTTAGACTTTATCCCTAAATTCTTGATTCAGCACATTATAGGAGGTACAAATTATTAGTAACTTACCAGTAACTAATGTAAAAAAATACATTAGTTTTAAGTAAGTTGGGAAATTGATTGTTTAGAAAATTTCTGTTAAACGCAAGGAATAAAGAGAGAACTTTTCCTCTAAAGGAAAGCTAAGGACCTGCTTACATGAATGATTGCATATAGAAAAGGGATCAGCTTTTCATAGACAGTTGGAGAAACATCAGGGTATCTTAGTACTTTTCCATAAAATGGTTTATTTATCTCTACTATCTAAAACATAAGGTCATTTTCTGTGGTGGAAATTGAGCTACTTATAAAAACAATTCAGTCTCTCATTGTTATTCTTCAACATGTCATTCAGACAAATAATTCCCTTCAGGTGCTGCAAGATAAGAGAAAATAATGTAAATTTGAAAATCCCTTCAAAAATGGATATAAAAATATTTCACTTGGAGTTAATTTTCTTGCTAATGAACTCAGCCAGTGTTTTGTGTCTCTATTATTCTCATACCTTCCAAGTCTAAATGATTGCTTCTTAATTTCCCCTTTCTACAGTTGTTGATAAATCATGACTTGTTATAAATCATACTTTGGGACAGGCAACAGATATTTTAATTGGCTAGATTCAATGTCATTACACCAATCACTTCTGATGCCTACAAAAAAATGTTTTAAGGCCCTCTAAATTCTTGTCAGAAAATATCTTTGAGTGTAACACTACTCGTGTATTCTGATTAAGACCATATCTGCATAAAACGAGCATTTGCAACTGTATTTGGCATTGCATGGTTCTTATTCCTTCTTCACACAATGAAATGGAAATTAGAAGTATTTGAGAAAAGTATGCTGTGTGATAATTGCCTTATCTCCTAGTCCAGGCATTTAGGAAAAGTGCAAGATTATTTTTAGAACATTTCTGTAGTATTTAAAGGACTTTAAGTTCACTAACTTTTCCTGAGGCCATTTTGAAAAATGTCAATAAATAATCACATAGGTACCCCTGATTTAATCAAGCAAGAAACAATTAAAAATTGAAATTTAAAAGACCACGATGATAGCATCAAAAACTAGGAAGTAGTTACAGATAAATTTGAAAAGGATGTGTAAGATCTGTTCACTGAAAATTACAAAACAATTCCAAGAGAAAACCGAAGATATTATGTTCATACATCATGACTCAGTATTATTCTCCCAGATGGATCTATACATTCACTGCAATCCCAATCAAAATGTTATTAAAATGTTTTTTGTTGAAATTGACAAGTTGATTTTAAAATTTATATGGACCTAAAATTTATATGAACAATTTAGAATAGGAAAAATGTTGGAAGACTAACTAACTCTAGCTGACTCCAAAACTTACTACAGTAAGCTACAGTAACCAAGGCATGTGATATTGATATCAAGTTAGACAAATAGACAAACAGATTGATGAAATAGAATAAAGAGTCTGTAAATCAACCACACATATATTTCCATTTTAGTTAGCTTAGTCAGCTTTGCCGTTACAAAATATACCATGGATTCAGTGGCTTAACCAGCAGAAATATATTTTCTCACATTTTTAATGGCTGGAAGTCTGAGGTTAAGTTGCTAACATTGTCACGTTTTATTGAATGTCCTCTTCCTGGCTTGCAGACATCCTTCTGGCTTTGTGCGCACATGGCCCTTTGTCAATGAACTCATGTAGAAAGAGAAAAACCACCTGCTCTCTGGTATCTCTTCTTGTGAGGGCACTGATTCCATCATGAGGGCCCCATTCTCATGAGGTCATGAGAATCAGTGCCCTCACAAGAAGAGATCCCAGAGGCCCTATCTCCAAATACTATCACATTGGGAGTTAGAGCTTCAACATAGGCATGTAAATTTAAAGGGGACAATTCACCAATTGATTTTCAACAAAGGTTCAAAGGCAATTCAGTTAAAAAGGTCAGATTTGCCACAAATGATGTTGAAACAATTGAATATCCATCAAGAAAAAAATTAACTTGAATCCATACCTTGCGTGACATACAAAAGTCAAAATGGATCATGGACCTAAATGTAAGATCAAAACTACAATCTTTAGAAAAAATAGACAATAAATTTAGTAGACTTTGGTAAGGTAAGTATTTTCACATCAAAACATAATCTATAAAAGAAAAAAAGGGGCCGTGCATGGTGGCTCACACCTGTATCCCAGCACTTTGGGAGTCTAGGGCAGGCAGATAACTTGAGGTCAGGAGTTCAAGACCAGCCTGGCCAACACGGCGAAACTCTATCTCTACTAAAAATGCAAAAATTAGCTGGGCATGGTGGTGTGCACTTGTAATCGCAGCTACTCACAAGGCTGAGATAGGAGAATTGCTTGAGCCTGGAAGGTGGAGGTTGCAGTGAGCTAAGATCATCCCACTGTACTTCAGCTTGGGCAACAGAGCAAGACTGTGTCTCAAAAAACAAAAAAGTAGATAAATTAGATTTTATTAATCTTAATAATTTCTGTTTTTTGAAAAACACTATTTAAAAAAAGGCAGTCCACAGGCTGGGAGAAAATATTTGCAAATCACACATTTGAAAAAAGATTTGATTCCAGAATATTTACAGAACTCTCAAATCTCAATGAGAAAATGAATAACCCATTTTTTAAAAATGACCAAATTATTTGAGCAGATATTTTACCATGAAGAGAAACTAATGGCAAATAAGCAAGTGAAAATTTCCTCAACATGATTAGTCATTAGGGAAATGAAAATTAAAAGCATGAGATAATGCCATTATAAACATATTAGAATACCTAAAATTAAAAGGATTGATTATATAAAGTATTGGAGAGAATGTAGAGTATAAAACAGTACAGAAATTTGGAGAACAGTTTGGCAGGTTTTTTTTTTTTTTTTTTTACTTAAACATACTGCCTACCATCTGACCCAGCCATTCCATTGTTAGGTATTTACATGAAACATGAAAGCTCACATACATACAAAAACTTGTACAAAAATATTATAGCAGCTTTATATTTAATAGCTCCAAATTTGAAACAACTGAAATGTGCATCAACAGATAAATGGATAAACAATGGTGTTATATAGCCATGCAATGAAGCAGTAGATAGCAATAAAAATAGAGATGTACTCAGAAACATAGATTAATGTCAAAAAATTATGAGGAAAACTTCAAAAATACTTATAATGCCCGATACAAAACAGTGCATGCTATATAATTCTATCTATATAAAATTCTGTAGAATGCCAACGAATGTATAGTGATGGAAAACAGACAAGAGATAACCCATTATCTGCTTTCTGTCACTATAGATTAGTTGGCATTCTGTAGAATTTTATATAGAGATGAGAGATGGCAGGAGACAGAGATTATAAAGGGATACTAATAAACTTTTGTAGATGATGGATATTTTCACTGTATTGATTGTAGTGACAGCAATTAGAGTGTCTACAAATGCCAAAAGTTTTCAAATTGTACATTTTAAATGTGCAGTTTAGTTAATGTCAATTGTACCTCAGTAAAACTAATAAAATGTTTTAAAACTCACTAGACAATCTTACCCGCCATCACTTTTACGGTTCTACACACAGTTGGCTCAGAGTTCTCTATGATTCTATTATCACAACATCTTTTAATACATTTTAGTTCTACAACTTCTTTTACTACAGTCACCAATAGCAGAATACATTAGGGCTCATTTGGGTAAACAGAATTAGATGCCCATGAGTGTAATACACTTACTGACAGTAGTAATCATCTTCTTAAAAGGCATGGGGTTTTGAACAAGTCAAGTAATGGAAACTCAAACCGCACAAGCAGGGATAGGCCAAAAGGGCCTTGTCTTTGAGAGGCAAGGTCTGTGCTTAGAGGTGCCCTCAGCAGCAGTTGATGACAGTTGTCTGCTGCCCAGATGGCCAACTGCCACTCTCACTGTCTACTTGACGACATCTTTGCTGCAAGCCTGCTTCCCATATGGGGAAACATGTTGCTTTGAAAGGAACATTTTCCACACACATTCTGTAAGAACACAGATTTTCTACTGGCTACATCCATATGCACTTAATTCCCTTAGAAACATGGGTTAGCTAACCTGGAAAAATAGACCTTTTTTAATTTAAGCCTTTTACATTGTATTACCAAACACAAATAGTCAAGAATTGTAAAACATATACTTGAAGTTAATTTTAAAATCGATAAAATTTTAAAATAACCACAAATTAGTTTTAAAACAATCATTTTTAAATATATGGGGGAAGATAAATGTATGTTTCTAGACCTACCCGAGAATAGTAAGTATTTGAGATGGTGGAAAATAATAGGTTATATAAACTTATACAAGAAAATATTGATGTTTCATATTATTCTAACTTCCTACATATGTACACTATTCCACACACTATCATGAGCTAACCTGTGATCACCATGTCCCTATATGCACCTGACTAGTAATGAAAATATTAAGTCAGCTGTCACACACCAGAGACTACCATGTACCACAATTATTTTTATTATTTCTCATTTTAACTGTTATTTTTATTCAAAGGAAGACTGGATAAATTATTCTGTTACAGCAACAACAATTTCATTAATTTCTATTTACTAAGGCAGAGTGAGTCATTAAGAACTGAAATATAAATCTTATAATTTCTCCTTCTAGCAATGTCTAAACATGCTGAAAAGTGCTGTTCAACAAAATAATTTTATTTAAAGTAGTAAGACTATATGTATTTATGAAAATGAGAAATAATTTTTACATGAATGATGAGATATTTGTATTTATAGTTTCTGTTATTCCGTTCAAGGTTCAGAGATGGCTCGTGGATCCTGGGTCTTCCATGAGAATAGAGTTGGATATGCCTAGAGGCAAATACCATAGGAGAATAGCCTCTGCTGGCATTTAAATTTCTTTCTCAAGTGTATTAATTGCTCTGCAATCAGGTTTCTCTGTTAAGAACACCTGGTCACCCTGGCTTGAACATTAAGGACAACCTCTGAAACACCCCTCTGTGTCATAGCTCTCCTTCTTCATCTTTGGACATCAAATTTTATTTACAATTCTTCCAAAGTATTTCTCCCATTCATTCATTTATTTCTTTTAACACCTTTTCCACTGTAATTCAGATCTTTTCTTTACCTGTAGCTCATTCTATTAGATGTGCATGTATTTTTTTTCATCATAACCCAGTATATCAAAGCACCACAGCATTAGACCCAGGCAGTAGGACCCCTGCTTAAAGCCTGAGCTTTAGTTTAGATCACAGAGGCTCTCTTCTGCTGTGTCTTACCTAAGAAAAAGAGTCTTTGGGGTCAGGAGGACATGTCCACATGGAGCCTGCACATCTCTTTCTAGATTATCCTTCAAGAACCTGAGACTCCTCACTTTTGTTTCCCTCTGGGGCCAGGGAAGGCTATTTCTTGGATCCTTCCTAGCACAAGTTGAGCACAACAGTTGTGTGTAACCTAGAGGCAAGGCTACTGGTTTAATTGGGGTGGGAGAAGAAATGGTCCACTTATCAATTTGGATATATGGACCACTCATGGTTTGTTAGAAAGCAGGATATAGCTGGTAGACAGGGACTAGGGTCACCTATTTCCGTATGGTTATAATGCAGAGCTGGGCTTGGAATTCTGAAGAACAAAAAAATTATAGTTTGAATCTAGTCTTCCAAATTATTGAGAAATATTTTTCAAGGTAGGAGGATACTTTTATATTATTATTAGACATATGGGGTCCTCCATTTACAGTCTTGCTATAGGCCCCATACATGTTAATAAGTGTTATGGCAGGCTATCTCATGATAGAGCCATATAGAAAAGCTGTTTTGATGATAGCACAGCTTTCTCCAAAGCATTTTGTTATATCCCAGTGCCCACTAAATAAACACCAAATTTATTATTTTGAACCTCGAGTCCTATGACACAGCTTCAAATTTACTTTTTTGGCTTTATCTTCTACTCTAGAACAAAAAACTAAATTCTCAAGAAATATGGATTATAATATTGATCATTCCTGAGACCCTGGCACTGTTCTGCCTCTGCATAACATTTCTTTTGCCTCTGTGCCATTTCATGCTGCATCTACTATCCATTTATAAGGTCCTGCTCATCCTTCATGATTTAGTTTGAGCAACTTCTCGATAATTTTTTTTTCATGAGTATCTAACCAAAAGTGATCCTTATCCATTAAGAGCTGGCCCATGTCCCGTCTTTGAATCTGACAAAACAAATATGCCAGTACCCTTCTAAAGGTTTTCTAAATGTATGTTGAATTATTTTGTTACATTTTTTAATGCAAAAAAAATTTTGCAAAGATGGTCAAATTTCTTTCTCTTATTTTGCTTCTCAAAATATGCTAATTTAGGAGTCTATGAAATGGAGGCAAGCAAATTGAGATTTTGTAGCTAAACTAGTTTTGTAAGGGGCTTAATTTGGTTGATAAGTACAAAAGTAAGGCATATAGAATCTTCTGGATTCCCACTGAGTTGACTATTACCTATTTTTTTTTTTATTTTTAAATTGCTGTTTGGTGCTTATTTGTGTATTATACAAAAATACTAGCTTTTATTTTCCCCTATGTTTTTTATTATTCTGTGTTAAAATATTTTTAATGAATTTAATTTATTTGAAGTCTCTAGCCTTTTTGAGAGTAATCATAATAATATTGATCTGTATAATAAATGCTGTGGTATGCCACCAAGATCCCCTTTAAGATTGGGTCATTCCCTCAGCTTTCCAGAATGTTGATTACTGTCAGCTTGGTTCCCTGGCCTCAATTAGAATAATTCTGCAAGGCTATCTACTCCAAAACTTATGATAGAATAGGCTGAGACCTCTGTTGCAATTGCATCATAGCTCACCTTCTCCCTGTGTTCAGTCATGCTTCTTTCACTCCAACAGGTGTTGCTGCTGAGCACCCTCTTCAACACACCACCTGCAAACACATCTCAGCGTCTCAGATATTGTTTTTCAGGAAACTGAATGTACGATGTGTGATGTTTATCTTGAAATTAAATTTATTGTGGAATGTGTGTTAGATAGAAACTTTGGAGGTAATGTGGTATAATAAAAAATACTGGGGATCAGGCAAAGATATACCAGGATTTGAATTTTTGATTGACTTGCTCCATTATCTTGAGCTAGCTACTTAAACTTTTGACTCCCAATTTCATTGTTATTGAAATCATAATAGTTGCCCACCATTCCGGGTTCACTTAATTGTTAAATGGAGAAGTAAAGCACCCATCAACATTATCTGGTACTTTGTGGACAGATCCCAGTAAATGTTTGTTACTGCATATCTCTCCCTTCCTCACACCATCTAGTTAAAAAGTCAAATTTGTAGCTTCAATTAAGGTAGGAATGTAACATATATTCATTTGATTGATTAATTGTAATTCATTCAATACTTACCATAAGCCATATCCAGTGTAGGCATTTGGGAGACACTGATGGAGAAGCAAAACATGTTTCCACCTTATATTTAGTAAATAAATCACATCTTGTGACAACTCACTAACACAAGAAGAGCAGCATGGGGGTAACTGCCCCCATGATTAAACTACCTCCTACTGGGTCCCTCCCACATGTGGGAATTATGAGATCTACAATTCAAGATGAGATTTGGGTGGGGACACAGCCAAACCATATCATTGCATCCTTTCTCTTCTCTGAGCCTTGGTATAAGTTGCCCATTCTACCTAGAAAGCCCTTTTGCATACCTTCTACTATGCTTAAAAATGTTTAACAACCACCTCTCTCTTGGGCAGGAAAGAAAGCTCTGGTGATTGCATGTTTCTGTGGTATAAATAACCCTATCATGACCAAGTTACCAATGTGGTGGCATGGAAAGTGAAATTGGGAAGATATGCAAATTGGCTCTGGCAAGTTGGTGTGAGGGGGCTCTAACACAGCACTGCACTTGATTTACTTCTCACAGGGTATCACCTGTTTGAAGTTCTCTCTGCTCTAGCTCTTATCCCATTATGGTTTGATAACATTGTTCTGCCTTCTGAAAGCACACACATTCTTTTTTCTGTCATAACACTTTCATGTTTTATCTACCTGTTTATCTAAACACTTGAACATTTTAAGACGATGATCATTTTTACATTAAAGGTTTAGCATAGTCTCTGACATGTAGTAGGAACATATAGTATATTTTTAAATTACCAATTTTAGTAGTTTGGTGTTTTTAAAAAATTTTGCTTCTAATATTTGTTAATAAAGAATTATTATTTTAGAGTTATAATGATGTTATATGATCATAGAGATTATGATGTTAAAGAAAGCTTGTATCGTTTGAGGATATATAGCAGATATTTGCAGAAAAAAATACATGGAGAATGGATATGTTTCTGGATAATCTAGTGGTGTAGTGGGTGGAGGGATGTGGAAGAAAAGATTGGCCAAAAATTGATCATTTTTGAAACTGAATAACAGACATACTGTCATTTTTTCTTTTTTTCCTCTTTAGTTTTATATATGTTTGAAATATTCCATAGCACACTAAATAAATTCATTCTAATTTAATTAATTTGATGTTTTCCATAAATTGGACTTTGGGGGAGCTATGTTATTCTTTGCACAATTTTACTGTTAGAAAATTATGTTGAACATTGGATTGCATTTTATGAGTTCATTTTTGAAGAAGTTGTTATTTGGTAACCACTAATATAATGACTTTCATAATATATTTACTTTTCAGCCATAATTGCTCAGGAAATATATTGTATAGTTGACTAAGGAAAACAAACAAACAAGTGAACAAAACAAAACAAAAAAATGTGTGATCCAGAAAACATAGAACAGGACCAGGACATAATATTCTATGCTATCCTTTCTTGGCTTAAGTAGTGTTAAAGTTTTCATTCATATTTTCATGTTTCATTCCTTTTACTTAAAAGTGATTAGTCAGGAATTAATTCATGCAAAATTGCCACTTTGAGTTATTTTACAAAACTGATTTTCTGACAGACTCAAGGGACATTTATGAGAGGCATGTGTAAAGCAAAATATATTTTTTCGGTGGCTGCACATACCTACCCTCAGTGTTTTGCCTAAAGAGTTCAAGAATGGATGTGAAATTGCCTAGAAAATTAGATGTAGATTTATTTTATGTTAAACCTGAGTGAAAAGAATATGTTTTAGTCTAGCAATATTAGTAAATATTCCTACAAATATAAAGAAGCAAATCATGTCTACAGGGGCTGGAAGATCAGTG
This sequence comes from Callithrix jacchus, assembly GCF_049354715.1. Lineage (NCBI taxonomy): Eukaryota > Metazoa > Chordata > Mammalia > Primates > Cebidae > Callithrix > Callithrix jacchus. Next base: position 78,140,042 of record NC_133513.1, on the reverse strand, counting down.
GGTACTAAAACAAAATCTTTTATTGCTTATTCTCTTCTATCTGGGCAGAATTTTAAGTAACTATTTTACATTTCAAATTCAAGTTTACATAAATACATAATAATGCAATTCCAGTTGATATTGATGGGCTATGAAGAACGTTGCCAAAAGAATATAGACAGGACTTTGAGGAATTTCTAGGGAAATAGCTGATTTTAATATTTGTTCATAAAATAACCCAACTTTACAAGAAGTTCATTAGAAGATGATTAGTAGTGCATTTAAAGTGTTTGATAGGGTCTGTTTTTTAAAAAGGAGCAGTAAGGTTTTCTTACTGCTGTAGTATTTGATAAAATGCATTTGATTTATACAACAATGAAACTAAAATCTGCTCAACTAAGATGCTTTCAAGACAAATGAGATGAAAGTTTTTGCAGTTTCAAATGTTATTATCTCTGTTCATTCACTTGCAACAAGACCTGATTCTACTAAGACTCAACTTTGAAATATTTACTGCCTTGAGATATATTGCCATGTTTTTCACAAATTTGAAATAATTTCAAATTAACATAGAAGTTGCAAGATTAACACAGAAAAGTCCCTTATACATTTACTCGATTTCACCTGTTTTTGACATTTTGCTACATTTGTTTCCTCTTCTCTTTCTGTAATATATTGATATAAATGAGTTTATATAATATACAGTTATATACTTTTTCTGCACTATTTGAGAACAAGTTCAATAGTTCATGCTTCTGTCCCTTATTAGGGACACTCAGGAACAAGGATGTTTTCCTATATAATGACTATAAAGTTAAAAAGTTCAAAAACTTGACACAGATATAATATTTTATCTAGTTTACAGCCCCATGCCAATTTTGCAAATTGTCCCAATAATGTTCTTTATGACACCTTTTTTTGTCCAGTTTTCAAGCCAGTCCAGGATCATATATTCAGATGTCATGTCTCTTAGGTATCCTTTAATCTGAAACTATTCTACAGCTTTCTTTTTCTTGACACAGATATTTTTTGAGGACCATAGACAAGTTATTTTACATTGTCACTCAATTTGAGTTTATCTGGTATTTCCTAATGACTGGATTCAGGTTATGTATTCCTTGCCAGAAGATTATATAAGTGACATTGTACTTGTACTCTTCCCAGGGAATCAAACACATTAGGAGCCACATGTCTGTCTCTCACTGGTGATATTAATATAGATCATTCGGTTAGGTAGTTGCTCAGAGTTTCCACTGTGTAGTGGAGAATAACTTTTTCCCTTGCAACTAATAAACTACCTGTAAGGAAACTCTTAAAGAGCATGCAAATATTCTGCTCTGCATCAAACTATTCTCCCTCTCCACATTGATTTAGCATTTATCAAGATTTCTTCCTTTCAAAAGAAATCTTTGTAACAAAGATTGCAAAATGATGATTTTTCTAACTCATCTACTTTCCTTGCTAGAAGCTCTTCATTTTTTCCTTCCAATTAATTATCAATATGGACTGGTGGATTACTATTGTATTCAATGGCTAATCAATTACTTTCATTCTCACATTGTCCCAGACATGACTGGGATAATCTATTTAAAGTGGCTTTGTGTTCTTTTGACATGCGCACATCATTTTTTCCCTCATGAGCTCTTTCTTGTTGGCATAATAATCTGTGTCACTCTCAACTTATATATTTCCTGTCTCAACTTTGGAGTCAAGGGCTGTAAGAGCCCTGATTCTTTTTCGTATGGAATGATGTTTAAAAACCAATATCTGTATATTAAATATGCTCACAGCTACTTGGTATAACTATAATTCACTGAAGAAATGTAGGAAATTTGTGTGTGTATGTGTTCATCTCCTCTTGGAATTCTTTCTTTCATCCCCCACTTTATATGTATATTTCCCCTTTCCCTGGTTCCTAACATGAAGATATTTACTCATTTCCTCAATCCTATATTAAATATAAAAGTTTTGTAAATTGTGACATGCATAGCAGTCCAAAAATCTAGTAAAAAAAAAAAAGCTTCATTTGCAGTTTTTTCCCTTTGGATAAAGTTCTTCAGTCACAGTACTAGGTTCATATGTTACCTGAATTAATTTTTTTCTCCCTTTGGTTTGATTATGTTACTGATTTGAAATATAGCTGAATCAATGTTTCTCTGTTTAATCCAGTTCAGGTCTTTTTCCTCTTGTTTAATTTTATGTTTTGAATGTGTAGAACTTTACTATGCCTTTAATAATGTTTGGTAACATTATTACCAAAAAAGTTTACTCAGAGAAGTTTATGCCTTCTCCATCCTTTCCACCCTGTTCTCCTTCCACCTCTTATAGGAAACCAGTTGCATTCTTTTCTAGTTTATCTTTCTTGTGTTTTTTTTTTGTAAAAGTGAGTAGATACATGTTTGTTTCCTAGTTACCTCTTTCTTACACTAAAGGTAGCATGCTATACACTTTTTTAAACTTTATTTTTCTCAATATATTTTAGAAATTATTCTATATGAGTTTATAGGTATGATTTTTAACTTTTTATTTATTTATTTATTTTTTTGAGATGGAGTCTTACTCTGTTACCCAGGCTGGAGTACAGTGTGACACAATCTCTGCTCACTGCAACCTTCGCCTCCCAGGTTCAAGCAATTTTCCTGCCTCAGCCTTCCAAATAGCTGAGATTACAGGTGAGCAGCACCACACCCAGCTGATTCTTGTATTTTTAATAGAGATGGGGTTTTACCATGTTGGCCAGGCTGGTCTCAAACTCCTGACCTCAAAAGATCCACCCACCTCAGCCTTGACTTTCCTTTTTTTAGCCCTTTAGTACTCTGTTGTGTGTATGTACCCTTGTTCCCTCAAACAATTGGCTACATATGGGCATTTAGGTGGTGTAGTAGTCTTTGTTCTTACAGCGCAAATAAATATATACCCCAAATTAAGCAATTTATAAGGAAAGAGGTTTAATTGACTCACAGTTCCACGGGGCTGGGGAAAGCTCAGGAAACTTACAATCATGGCAAAAGAGGAAGCAAACACATCCTTTTTTACATGGCAGCAGCAAAGAGAAATGCCCAGTAAAAGGCAGCAAAGCCCATTATGAAACCATCAGGTCTCCTGATATCTCACTCACTATCATGAGAACAATTGCCTCCCACTGGGTTCTTTTCATGACATGTGGGGATTATAGGAACTACAATTCAAGATGAGATTTGGGTGGGACGCAGCCAAACTATATCAGATACTCTCCAATAATAAAAAAAAATTGCATTTTTTTCCGGCAGTGCATGAGAGGATTTGTTCTCCAAAGCCTTGCCAGTGGGGTATCTTGTAAACTTTTGACATTTTGCCAGTTTGATGGACAAGAAATGATATCTCAGTATGGTCTTTCAATTTTTATTTTTAATTGTGAATGAAGTTAATAATTAAAAAATATTTTTTGTTAAATCCTGGTCATGATTTTTGCCCATTTTCCTACAGGAATTTTGAACTTTAGTTCTACATTTTTAAGGTTTCTTATATATTAGAAAATTTATCTTTTTTGATAAACATTGCAAATATTTTTCACAATATGATTTATTTTTGACTTTGCTTATGGTTTTTCCTCATGCACAAGTTTTTTTATTTTCATTTAGTCATTTTTATAAATCTTGTCTTTAATTGTATCTAGATTTTGAGTCATAGTTAGAAAGCCTTTTACATGTTTTAGAGAAATTTACTCATGTTTTCTTATAGTACTTACATAATTTAACATTTTGTGCTTTACTGGTTTTAATGTAAATAATACATTTTTAGATAAATCAAATAAAGCTACACTTATGCCACTAAATTGCATGTGGCAACCAAGAACAGAATGAATGTGGCCATTCTCATGTTTTTTTTTTCTTTCGGTAGAAGCATATGAACTGTAGTTAAGAATTCTCTTATTTCACTAAAGCTACTTCCTTTTTAAAATAGAGAAAAGGCAAAACTCATTTCTTTTCTCAATTGTAAGGAGACAAAACTAGGAAATGTTTCAATAAGAAAACTGCATGATATGTATGAAAATTTCTTGAAATACTGAGCACAGTCATTTCTCCCAAACTCTTTCATCAGGACTAATGAACTTATAAAATTGAGTGGTAATTCTCAAGAGCATCCCATACTCCCACCCTAGGTAGGGAATGTCAGAAAATGTACCATAACTATTTCATATTCTGCTTAACTCTAATCTATGGATAAGACATCATCCAGATTAACATTTATATATGCATATTTTTTAAGGTTATACAAAAGGAATTATAGCATACACTCAATTATTTGCTTTATATTTTTTATTTAAAAATTTGGAAAACTTCTCATCCACAAAAATGTCTTGTTCTTTTTAATGATTAAATAGGATTTAACAAAATACTATTTCATGAATAAAAAGCAGTTTATTTACAATATCAAAGAGCATGTTATTAGTAAATAATAAATTGATATTATTTCATATATATATATATATATATATATATTAAGGCTCTCTTGATGGGTGCTATGGTTTCAATGTTGCATCCTCTCCAAAATCTATGTTGAAACTTAATTCCCAATGCAACAATATTAAGAGATGGAGTCTTTAGGAAGGCTGGAGGAAATTAGCAGGGACTCTTTGCCTTCTATCTCCTCTGCTGTGTGTCAGCACAGCGTTCATGACTTTTCCCCTTCCATCTCCCAGTATGTAAGGACACAGTAACAGGGTGCCATCTTTTAAGCAGAGACTGGGTTCTTATCAGACACTGAACTTGCCAGCACCTTGATCGTGGAGACTTCTCAGCCTCTAGAATGTAAGATATAAATTTCTGTTGTTTATGGATTATCTGATCTCAGGTATTATGTTATGACAGCAGGAAAAGACTGACAATGAGCATTATTTGTTTCTATGTTTTTGGTACTGCAAAAATGATGCCCAGTCACCCTTAAATATTCTACTCTGTACCATCTGAAAACAAACATACCCTCTTGCACACTGACCCTCCTAATCAGAAAATCAATAATGATGAATTACCATTCTATCTATAGACCATGTTATATAAACAAAGGGTATATGGTACATGAGTGATTAAAATTTTATTTCAGATATATTTCTATATTTTAAAAATGTTCTACAATGAACACATTATTTTTATAATCAGAAAAATATTTTAAAATTTCAAAATCTTTTGTCTTTTTAAATCTTACTAAGTAAGGAGAGAAATGAAATTATGTTAAATATCTGGTTATTTTATTAAATAGGATCAGAACAATTGGTATTTCCAAATTATGCTGAGTTCTTAGATGAATTGTGTAACTTGACTCTTAAAAAAGGTTTCACATCAAAGGGCAGAATGGAATTCAACAACTAGCAACCAGCAGGGGTAACAAAAATTAAACAGTGGGTAAGCATGATACCCACAGCTGTGAAAAATGCATTTTATAATTTTTTATTATCTAATCCAATTTTCTTGAATTACATTTGGTTGGCCATTCTCAGCAACAAACTGATGAAAAAATTCTTTTTTGAGTCACTAGGCCAGTTAGTATAATTTAGTCATTAAGATGGATCAAATTGAGATTTTTATTTTGGTCCTACTTCCACATGTTTATTTTATCTTATATACATGTACTAATAGATGAAATGGTAATAGAAAGATCTTACAAAATATACAATACACAATGAGAGCCAGGTTTCTTACTGTCAGAGAAAGAAGTTACAAATTAAGCAAGGAAGTCTAGCTTAGAGGTAGAGGTGTCAGTATGAATGCAGCTAAGTAGAGAAACCAGTTCAAATAAATGGGTTAGCATACATATATACATATTTTCTAGTTCTGTTTGCTTACGGGCCTAGAAGCAGTGACATCCTCGTAGCAACCAACATATCCAGGGCTAAGATTATTGTTTCTAAATACCACTACTCAATAAAAGAAACCAGAACTCCCTGGAGAAATAGCTAATTCTATACATGGGGTAGATGATCCTGGAGTATCTTGTAGTGCTAGAAAGTAAGGAATGATTTTTTTTAATGGCTACCTATAAAAAAGACATTGGAGTTAACCCAAAAGAGCTCCCAATGGGCAAAGCTAAAGCAATTTGTGAAACAAAATAAATTATAACAGTATTGGGTTGTAAACCAAAGGATAAAATAAATATTCATAAGTCCCTACTGATATAAATAATTTATTTATGAATAAATACATGAGAAGAGGTAAATATGCCTTTCCGAATAATTCTACTTAATAAATATAGACAAAACAAGGGAAATAGAAAATCATCATTGGATCATCACAGTTAATAATTGCTGCAGGCAAGATCCACTGAAAATGGTTAAAATTAATGAGTTGAAACTTTAAGGTGAAAGGGGATATTTGCATAGCCTTAAAACTATCTCCCTTAACATATTTGTTAATTACCATAGCCCTTTTAACATATGTCCCCATAAACATTTTGGCAGGTAAATGTTATTTGAATGTGGTAAGTAAGTATTAATTTCTGTGTCTTTTTGCACTGTGTTCTTTTATGGCAAGTTATCAATTTTAAGATTTAATCAATTAGCACATTAACATAAAGTGAGCATTTAGACATAAATAAATAATAAATTGCTGATCAAACCAGTTCATTTTTGCCTTTTGATGAAATACTAATTTCAACTTGTGAAAATTACAAAGCACATTTGTTAATGCTTTTTTCTTCTACTCTTGTTGACATACCTGTGTTAGTTTTCTATTGCTGCATAACACATTACCATGAGTTTTGAGGATTAAAAACAACATCCATTTATTATCTCACAATTATATGAGTCAGAATTCTCAGTGGACTTGGCTGAATTCTCTGCTGACTGTCTCAGGAGGCTGTAATGAAGGTGCTGTGCTCTTACCTGTTGTAATCTGTGAGGGAAAAATCTACTTTCAAGGTCATTCTGGTTGTTGACAGAATTTAATTTCCTGAAGTTGTAAAACTGAGGCCCCTCTTTCCTTGTCAAATGGCTTTCTCTATCTTTAAGCTAGAAATTCTCTTGTTTAGAATCTCTTTCTTCCCCTTTTTTACCAGTTGGAGAAGACTCTTGACTTTTTAAAGGGATTGTGTAATTAGATCAGACCTACATAGACAATATCCCTATCTTAAGATCAACTGTGCCATATAATGTAACCCAATCATGGGAGGGATGTCTCATTGAATTCATAGGTCCTGAAGAATCCAGGGAAGGGTATCTTTGAGGATTTATTTCAGAAATTCTGCCTATCACAATAACATCTTGTCTAATCTTTACTTACATCTTTCATTCAGTCTTGTTCCTCACATGTGGACAATTTAAATGGAGATAAAAGTGTCTTGGGACTAATATCATATCTTAGGCATTGCAAACAATATGGGTCATCATGTTGGTTTTTATCAGTGGGTTAAACATTCTCAGGGTGCATCAGATTTGTTTTTATTTTGTAGAGATTTAAATATGAGAAAACTATAACAAAGCAGAAATGCTCTAAACAAGACATTTGAGGTGGCCTCATTGTGAAATCAGCATGCATAAAAGTGATGATATGAAAGTAATGAAGGAACAAACCTTAAGGCACATTCACAGAATTTTGATATTCATCCTGTGATGCTGCAATCCCAAATGTACAATAATCATCTTTTTCAAGGCTCATCAGATATTTATTGTTCTGTATAAGGGAAAGAGGTTGAGAAAGTAGGGCTGACTTGATGTCACTATATGACTACTTCTGGGCAAAAACTTCTCCTGGAGTTACCAGTATTTCCTTCTTGATTGCTAATGCTGCATTGTAAGCATGAGCCCTTAGTATTTAACTTGTGGTTCCTATATTAACCCCAATAGTTTATCTCCATTGTTCTTCATGTCTAAAAGGTAGGTTGGGTAGACTTTTGTTTTGCCTTAATTTTATCTGTTAGGGAGGATGACTCATAGAGGGCAAGATAATGCATATTTTAGGTAAGAACATCTCATATGATCTCTTCAAATTTATTCTAACCTATTTATGTGTAAAGTAAAAGCCTACAAATATACACTGAAATTTACTTTAAATAAAATTTCCTATGCTTTTTGGTATATTTGTAGTGTGGTTTTTGATGAGTACTAAAATTTGAAAAACATGTTAACTAAAAATAGTCTTTTCTGTGTGTAATATTCCTAAGAACACACTAAAAAGAAAGAGTTCTGACATAAAGTTTGATTCTCTTCCTCGTGGTGTGGAAGCTGCTGATATTCTTTGGTCATCCTTCTATGTCTGATTACATTTCTGAGTTGTAACCTGACCCCCTTCAGCATAGAGTCCTGTGGTGTTGAGATTTTACTTAGGCAAGCACTTTGATAGATACTTGATCCAACCTGTGTCCTCTCAAGGGCAATAAAGGGTCTAGAAAATGTAAAAGTCTTCACATAAAATTAAGCATATTGAATACAACTTAAATATGAAAATATTCTTGTATTATATAATGCTTCAAGTTTTACTGGTTAGCAAAATGATGCTTTAAACCAAATTTCTATTTTTTGTGTGTGTTTTATCATTGGGAAGATAAAGAACTCCAGATCAAAGTAGAACATTGAGCCAATTTGTAGTAAACAAACTGAAAATTTATTTGTATGGTAAGTATGATTTTATCTGCATAATTCTTTTCTTGTGAATTGTAGTGGCCTTAGATAAAATTCTTAGAGGCCTGTAAAAGTGTGGACTGGAGAGTCCTGGTTTTGAATCCCAATTACTAGCAATGTGCATGTGAATAAACAAAACTTGGTTCTTTTTAATAAAATGAGATGATAATCTTAGGACCCCATGAAGTGTGATTGTGCAAGAAAATCTTGGATGTAGAACCATTGTTAGGGTTTCTAGGTACTTATTTAATTTTCATTGTGAGAAATACATGACAAATATATTGGAACATAAAGAAGTGAAGATTATAATAGAGACTTTTTGTTTCTTTTGGTGAAAATTCAAGTGAATCTTTAAGCTTTCTTAATAGAAATAAAGATGCTTCTGAAATCATTTTTAAAAGAAGTGGTCTGAATAACTGTTACCCTTTCTGAGTTGCTTTCATTTTTCCATTTGTCAGAGAAAATAACTTAAAAGTAAAATAAATTTCAGCTAGCTCTAGCTACTTAAGGAACGTAGATGCTGTGGCATTAATATTTAATGCAAGAGCAAATTGTTCTGAAAATGCACATGTGAAAGAAAAGGAAAAGCACCATGAAACTAAGCCTCAAAAATAAAATCAACTCTAAGTTTTTTATAGGAAAAGGAATTTTTATTTTAACCTTTAAAATTGCCTCTAATCATGGATGCTATAAACAGATGACAGGTAATTATCTGATTTAAAGTAAAACATATTAATCTCTACCTTGTTCAGATAGTTCTGGAAAATAGTTTTCTTTTCTGTTCTGAATTATGCAAATACTCACCGCTGTTTATTATTTTCATCTGTTAGTGTAGGTGTTGCCTTAGATAGCAAAAATTGAACTTTTTGGAGGCCTCTTAAGAAATTCAACTGTAATATATTATTTGGAATGATAGTGGAGCTTAACCTTCTATTGTTTTAAACTCTGAAAACTATAGTCTGTCTTACAAAAAGTAAATTCCCATATACAGAAAATTATGCACACAGCTGAGAAGCTTACAGATATTCCAAAACCTACCAGTGAAATCCAGATTAAGAACCCCCATGGTTGAAGAAATCAGCTTGCTACCATTTTCTAGACAAATTGTAGGTTGTTATTCAACAAGCACCTTAGATATATATCAATTTCTAAAAAACAAAATTATGGAAACTGGGGGAAATGTTTGCTTAGGGGTCTGTTTCTTTAATATAGTATAGATTAATGAAAAAAACTGTCTTGAAAATGTGGTAAATATTCTTATAGTTGTATTATGCTTGACAAAATGATGTTTTAGATAAAATAAAGAATTTGAAATTCACCTAGATCTCTATAAAAACAAATTGATGCAATCATTTCTACTATTACTAATTTAGTTCTTACATCTTTATTCTTCCTCATTGATCATTAATACTACTAATACATTTCCTTTGTCAGCTGCTATAATTCTTTTTTGATATTTTTATTTAATCACTATACATTAATTCATACTCATATCACCTGATGCTGTCTCTCTCTTTTATCTCTCATTTTTATAAATCCATTATTTCATTTCTTTTATTTTGTATCACCATTGTTCATATTTTTAAACATTAAAACCAGAGAAATCTCCATCATGTTCATTATTACTATCCTAGTCTGCTCAAGCTGTCACAACAAAATGCTATAGTCTGAATGGCTTAAACAATGGAAATTTATTTTCTCCCAATTCTAGAGGCTCAAAAGTCTGAGATCAGCGTGCCATTATGATCAGCTCTGGTGAGACCTCTCTTCCTGGCTGCAGACAGCTGCCTTCTTGTGTGCTCACAGGGCTGGTGGGGGACAGGGGCCTGCACAAGCTCTCTGGTTTTTTCTCTTATAAGGATGCTAATCTTATCTTGAGGGCCCTACTCTCATGGCCTAATGTAAACCTAAATACTACTCAAGACCCCATCTCCAAAATTAGGGCTTCAACCTATGAATTTGGGAGGACACAATTTATTCACTAGCAACTGCATTTGATTCGGAGTGTTTTCTTTTATTCTTTTTCTTTTTTGTTTTTCCTTTTCTTTCTTGAGACAGAGTCTCACTCTGTCGCCCAGGCTGGAGTGAAGTGGCATGATCTCGGCTCACTGCATCCTCCACCTTTTGGGTTCAAGTGATTTTCCTGCCTCAGCCTCCTGAGTAGCTGGCATTACAGGCATTTGCCACCACGCCTAGCTATTTTTTTTGTATTTTTAGTAGAGACTGAGTTTCTCCATATTGGCCAGGCTGATCTCACACTCCTGACCACCTTGGCTTTCCAAAGTGCTTGGATTACAGGCATGAACCACTGTGCCTGGCCTAGAGTGTTTTCTTGTAGAGTTCAAACTCCTTGGGACCCTTTTGCTTATCTCTTCTCAATGTCAAATACTCCTGCTTTTGGGCCACTAGATTCTGTTAGCACAGCTCATTTATTCATTCACAGCCTCTAAACCACCTGCCAGGCCCCACACCACACTATCTGCACCTCTGCCCTGAACCAGCTTTGCTTTACTTCTCTCCTCTACAGCCACAGTGGGCTTCCTTGCTGATTCTTGAATACACCAGGCACTCTGATCTTTAAGCTTACACCTGTTGTTTCCTCTGCCTGGCATATTCTTTCGCAGTATATCTGCTTGATATACTAAATTCCTCATTTTCTTTAAGTCTTGGTTCAAATCTCATCCTCTCAATGAGAACTACTCTGACACCTTATGTAATTCTGCTCCCTTCTCCCACATGTCCAGTGCCTTTATCCCAATCATTTTATTCTGGTGTTTATATTTTTCCATAGTACTTATACTTTCATAGATTATGTAATATTTACTTATTTTAGTTGTTTATTGTCAACCCCTAACCATGCCCTCTGTTAACCACCAAACATATGCAAAATAGAATGTAAGCACCATGAGGGCTGAAGGCAGGGATCTTTGTCTCCTTTTTGTTAGATCCCAAATTTCTATAACATGCCTAACAATAGCCACTTAATAAATATGCTTTAATGATATTAAGTGAATTTATATATTTAGCATTGAGCCAGTTGCTAGATGCAGAAGTGAAATCTACAGCCCTGTCATCCTAAGGATTGTACAGGCTAGAAAGAAAGACAAGAAACAAATGGCATCTATTGATTGCATATGATATATGGAGATACATTGCTGAGCAAAACCCAAGGAGGTTATAGCTTTTATGTTGCTCAAATTTAGCTAGTGATCAGGTTTACTATGAATGTAATGTACTTTCTAATTCGCGATATGTTAGCCTAGATATGCGAGGTGCTGTGGGACCATAACTGTGAGTGGTTGAGGCAGTCGGAGAGGGATTCCCCAGACAGGTAGTACTGGGAAGTGAGCAGTCTGTAAGGCAGGCAGTTAAGTGAGAAGTCTGTGAGCAAGGCGTCTGGGGAAGAATATTCCAGAGGGAGCAACATCTGTGCTTAGAGGCTGTATGGTCTCGTATCTATTCCCAGTTTCGTGCCTTACTTTTTGGCTCTTGTCACTGATACCTTTTGTACTTTTCGGTGCCACATCTTCTAAGAATTCCTTTTTAAACAGAGGTCTCAGACTTTAGGCTTTAGATGTGTTTTTGTAATTAACCTAGTGTTTACAAGCATTAAAACCAAAATTTAAAAGTCTGGGCACTTTCATATAAACACATCTTGCTTCTCTTTAAAAATCTGATGATGGGTAACACTGGCTCACAGCCTGACATGGCCCCACCTGTGTGTAGGGAACATGCTCTCCCATTTATCCTGTTCCATGACTTACCCAGCTTCTTCAGGTTTCTGAGTTTATGATCCTTGCACTGAAACAGGAAACCAACCTGCTCCTTGTGATATGCAGTTTCCTCTGCTTTGTTGCATTTCTACCCTTCTTAAGATCTCTTCCATATATTCTTTGGGAAAATGCAGTAAAAATTGGACACTTGCTTTGACACTAGCTTCTTCCTTTAAGTAGACTGCAGTTAGTATAATTGTTCCATCTAAAGAATCTCTGTGACTTTGCATTAATTTTTTGAATCCTGGACTCTATAGGGATGATGAGATATTGCTATGTGTGCATGTTTGTAGATCTATGCATACAGATTTAATTTAATATACATATAATTTTATTTTTATGTTAAAATTTAGTCATCTTATAGTAAAATTAAAGTGGACTCCCTTGGGCTATTATTTAATACATAGGAAGGCAAATTAAATTTATTATAGATTCCACTACAATGTATTATTGTAAGTTTCTGTTGTTATCCCTGTTGTTATGATTATTAACTTACACATTATGACTGCTTTCTCTGAGCTGGGTACAGAGTAAGGGTTTAGTATGCATAATTTCAGTTAATTCTTAGGACTCTGGAGTAGATCTTAATACCCACATTCTGTGGATTAGGAAGTTTGAAATCAGATAGATTAAATAAAATTGTTGAGCTATACAGCTAAAGATTCCAAATTGAAATTTGAACCTGGCTTATATGACATAGATCTATGTGTCCCTTCCTCTGTTGGCACAAAACAGACCCATTTTTAATGCCTATATAAAAACCCACTTTTGGCTTTTAAAGCATAACCTGACATACATTGTCTCATTTATTTGCTTTGGAGGAAAAGAAGGTAAAAATGATTTCTAATGAGTGTCTATTATTGACCATTTTAGTTCTGTATAGTAATTGTTGAATAGTTGATTGTTAACTGTTCAGTAGAATATATGTGGGTGTTGTTTATTTATTAATATAAGATTTATTAAATGAAATTACTGTGTTAATATTTGTTTTAAAGATTTAATGATTCTACAGAAGTCTTCATAGATAAGATAACCAAAATTTAATCTAGCCAATGCTATATCTTTTCAGTTTAGCATTTATTTTATTTTGTTTTTCCTTGATACTTTGATATTATACTTTACTCATAGTATTTAATAAACTAAGTTCATTAACATCTTCTGCAAACTAATTGATTCTCCATAAGAGGGCTTTGTTTTCTTGTCAATTCTTTGATGTCTTCACAAGATTATATATCATTCCATCCTAAAATTAATTATTTTATGAATGGAGTGGTGATTTTCATATGCCTAATATACATTGCTGATAGCTTTTTAAAAAATCAAGATGTTGTTTGAAGATGTTATGAATCAATCATTACCATTAATTTCTGGGGTACTAAGTCATGAAAGGATGATAGGGCATAATGCTTTGTGCCTTAGAGAACAAAAATAGAGCTTGTAAACCATAAAACTCTCTAAAGGTAAGCTTTTCTTGTTTTTATTTGCTCAGACATCAAGTAGATAAGTACATAGCTATTTAGAACATTTATCATATAGGATGTGAAAGTGAAATACATACATTTTGGTCTAATAAGAAAAATTTAGTTGAGAAAATGTTACATGCAATTGCAAAGTTAAAAGGAAGAAAAAGCTATGGTAGTTTAATTCAGCGTATACTGAAAATACTCGTTTAATAACAGGCAATAATAATTTCTATGTCAAGAAGATACCACAAATGTTTTTAATTATGATAATTTTCACTTCACAAAAATAATACGTTTTGATAGCCCTTTGTTCCTTGTAAAGTCATTTTCTACAATTCCCTCTAATTACATTAATTTTTCATGAATCCTGAGTAAACGTGTGCCAGAAAAACTGATGGAGGTTTTATAGAAGGGGTAATGAGTATTTAACTCCCTTTTTTAGAGAGACATGGCTAATTTATAACAATAGTATGAACAGGGTTACTTTTATATTTCTCTAACATATGTTAAGCACTTTTGAGATCCAGGTACTGCATAAAATTTGGGGAAACAATACAAATAAAAAGCAGGAAAGACAGATGTGTAAATGGGCTGGGCACGGTGATTCACACCTGTAATCCCAGCACTTGGGAAGGCCGGGGCAGGTGTATCATTTGAGGTCAGCAGTTCAAGACAGATATGTAAATAGATGTATACATGTTAAGTAGAATATGAAAATTTTAAGAGTGTCATAAGTAGTGTGAAAATACATAGGAGAGTGCCTAATCCAGGTTGGATCAGAAAATGGGAATTTGGGAAGAATAGCTAATACCTAAATGAGTGTTAGGAGGATGTGTAGCACTTCATTCCCAATCCCTGAAAAGTGAGTGGTTATGATGGGGGGACGAGAAACGTGTTCAGATGGTCTAAATATCTAAATAATGAACCTGTGAGGGACTATAATTAGTTGGTTCCATGAATGCCTTTATGATAAAATAATCCAAATGTAAAGCTGTATGAGAAGGTAAAGGAAGCAATTCACTACAGGGAGATACCAGAGAAATTTAACAACAACAAAAATTTCTAATTAGCTTAATCTTCTTTGCCTATATTTCTTAAACAATTTTAGCATGAGATGACATGGTAAGAAAAGAGTAGGATTGTAAAAAAGCTGGCCTGTTACAAGTTTCCTTCTGTACAGATAATTATGGAATCCTGCAGTTACACAGAATACTTCCAGAGATAATCTGTTTGTAAAATTACAGTGCAATCTCATATTTTTAGATTGGCTTTCATTTGTGGCTGCCTGTAGTAGTGGAACCTTGTCATATGTATAAAATGAAGAGGAAAATGGTAGAACATTTAAAAAATGTTAAAACACTGCCTTCCAAACTGTCCTGAAAGAGATTTACAATGAATCATTCTTTTACAGAAGTACAAGATGATTAATTATTAAGAACCAAAGTCTAGGAAGAGATTTTTACATGTGATCAGTCTTAGAAAGAACACTTTCTCTTAACACCATTCTCTAACTATGAAGCCACTATGTCACACAATATTTTGACACAGGCCTTATCATGGATCCTCTTTTCTCTGTGGTTTTTCTTTAAAATACATGGAATCCTGGGGGGGGGGTAACAGGTTGATGGTCAGAGTAGCAGAGTAGGGTGGCAGATATGTGTGGGGAAAATGAAAGATGGGTAACAGAGGGTTCAAAGCATAAATTCAATCTACATTACATAAAAGTAATAAGATCATCTACAAGATGTTACCATCCACAGTGACTTAGATACTGTAAGGGTTGCTTTTGGAATCACAAACCTAGGGTATAAGCCTGGCTTGCCACTAAATAGCCACGCAGTCCTGAATAAGGAAGACCTTCCAGAGATTTGGTAAGCCAAAAATGTCAGTGGCACTTTCAGATTTGAATCTAGCCCCAGGATTATGTACAGCAATGAGTTCAGTGAGGGATGGGGATTCCTCTCTCATGAGGATATCCCAGCCTTCTCTCAGCACAGTGAACTCATGTAAAGAGAGTGGACAGGAATCTCTTTTGATATGAGGCCAAGGAAGGGCTTGCTAGTAAATTTTAATAAGTTATTTTGTTTTAATGCTTCTGTTGATATCTCTAGGAAAGCATTAAGACAAGTCCAAAATCAGTGGCAGGGTTTGACTAGTTTTCCAGTAGCACTAATGGACTACATGGAGTTAGAAGCATGCCCACCTGGCCCCACAGTGGTGAACAATATTGATTTGTTACATGCTAAAGTAGATTCAGTGCACAGTCTGTGCAGCGAAACGATTTTTATATGTTTTTTTCTGCCAAGTTAGCTGACCTTTGGCACCACACCAAAGGGCTAAATGATATAGATTTACTGTTGATCCTAATTCAACTAAGATGAGCCCAGCCCCCAAGGATCCCTATCGATGACATTTTAATAAACCTTGGCAACTATGCCAGAAGTTTTTCTTTATCCCTCTGAGAGGAAATAGAAACATCTGTTGCCAAGAAACTACTCACTTTATGTGAAATTATGCCTAAAACGAGACCCTTTTTCCAAGATGAATTGTTAAAATTGCTTTGTTGGTTTCATAGAATCTATGGTATTGACATTTGTGAATTACCTTTACTGCATTTTATTTTTTTTCCAACCTCTTATTTATATCTGCTTCATTACTAACTGGGATTTTGTGAAAACAAGTAAAGGATTAAGCTTCTTTCATAAGGAAACATAGCTTAAAGGAAATAACATTTTTAACGCTGCTTTCAGCTCTTTCTCATTTGTGGTGTTTCTGCTTTGTTGCCCAGAAGATATTCATTAGAGATTGTCTAAAGAAATTCTATTAAAATTTCTGTGGCCAAGGCAATTTGATGGATATATGCAAACAATCTTACATGATTTGGATGTTCACTTACCTGCCATTCATATTGATGAATCTGTCTCCTTAGCTTACTTTTAATTTTCAGAATTCATATCAGCATATCTCTCTGCATTTTTATAATACTTCTGAAAAAAATCTAAAAATATACAAGCAGGTTTATTTTTCTGTTGAACTTCTGTCTTAATATGACAACAGAATACAGCTTTCAAAGTCTACTGATATATCTCTAGTATTTCAGAGACAGGTGTCCATCAGCTCCATATTTTACAGCCTAAAAAATATTGAGGAATATGAATTTGATGTAATTTTATCATAATCACATTATATATATATTTATGAGCCCTATTCAGTCCATATTACATACATGGACCTTTGTGGAGGAAGGACATTAGAATTACATTTCCCCCACACATATATTGCCCAGGGATTTTATTGAAATCTTATTTATATTACAAAGATTCATGTAAACAATGAGGAAGCAAAGGTTCAGTTTTCTAGGAACACAGGGCACTTAATAACAGCAGTAATATAGTAATCAACATTTAATGAATTCTTACAGGGCCAAGTACTTCTCTAAATAATTTATGTGTATTGACTCATTTAGTCTTCAGAACAATCCTGTGAGGTAGATGGTTACTTTATCAATAAGACAACTGAGACCCAAACAGGTTAAAATGTCTTGGCTGAGACCACCTAGTCAGTAGCTTCCAGAGGCAGAATTGAATTGACAGAGGTTGTATTAGTTTCCTATTGCTGGTATAATGAATTACCACAACTTCATTGGCTAAAGCAACATCAGTTCATGATCTTTTAGTTCTGGATGATGGAAGCCTGAAATGTCCACAAAGGGCATTTGTTAGTAAGGAAGAGAAGCAAGCACCAAGACTTAAGGCAGGAAGGAGAAGACTAACTCTATTTTTTTGTGTGAATGAAGTCAACTTTCTGATCAGGACTGCCCTTCTCAATAAAGATGCTAACCCCTAAGCCTTCAAGGTAAAGGGAAAAGATAAACACCAGCTGACAGTCTTTTGTATGTATAACAAAAAGGACTAAGGAAAATGAGCCCCTTTTCTAGATTAGTTCCATAATCAGTACTTTGTCCCTGAAGTCAGAAAGTACTTAGCCAATAAGCAACTTCCTTTTTACTGTTTTTTTTTTTTTTTTTGACATTGGACAATGCCCCTGGCCACCCAGAACTCCATGAGCTCAACACTGAAGGCATTCATGTGGTCTCCTTGTCCCAAACACAACGTATTTAATTCAGCCTCTAGATGAGTAGTCATAAGGATCTTTAAGGCTCATTACAAACATATGCTGTGGGAAGAATTGACAATACTGGAGAATCTCTGCAGAGGGAATGTCATAGCCTCTGGAAGGATTTCACCAGTAAAGATGCCATCATCCTTATAGAAAAATCTCTGAAAGCCATCAAGCCCAAAACAATAAATTTCTACTGAAGGAAACTGTCTAGATGTTGTGCATGACTTCATAGGATCTATGACTGAGCTAATCATGAAAATCATGAAAGAGATTGTGGAAATGGCAAAAAAAAAAAAAGATGGGAAATAAAGGATTTCGAGATATGGATCTCAGAGAAATTCAAGAGCTAACAGACACCACACCAGAGAAATTAAAAGAAGATGACTTGATGGAACTGAGTGCTTTGGAGCTAGTGACAAATAATGAGGAAGACATAGAAGCAGTACCAGAAAACAAATTAACGTTAGACAATCTGGCAGAACAGTCCAGTTACTAAAGACTGCTTTTGACTTATTTTATAACATAGACCATTCTATAATATGGGCATGAAAGCAAATGGTGAAAGAAGTAGTACCAGATAGCTGGGGTTCCCAGCCCCCGTGCCCTGGACTGGTACTGGTCTGTGGTCTGTTAGGAACCAAGCCTTCCAGCAGGAGGTGAGCAGCCGGCGAGTAGGCATTACTGCCTGAGCTCCACCTGTCAGATCAAAAATGGCATTAGATTCTTATAGGAGCATGGATCCTATTATGAACTGTACATGCAAGTGATCTAGGCTGTGTATTCCTTATGAGAATCTAATGCCTGATGATCTGAGGTAAACAGTTTTATCTCGAAACTAACCCCAACCCCACACCCCTGACCCTGACCCGTTCATGGAAAAACTGTCTTCCACAAAATATGTCCCTGGTGCCAAAAAGTTTGGGGGCCACGCCATATAGAAACATTTTTAGGAAACATTTTTAGGTAAATGAAAAATCGAAAAAGACAGAAATTACAATATATTTCCATAAAGTTACACTGTGCCTGCCTCTCCTGCCTCTTCTATATCTTCCACCTCTTCTAGCACTGCATGATCAGCCTCTCTCCTTCCTCCCCCTCAGCCTAATCAATGTGAAGATGATGAGGAGGAAGATCTTTATAATGATCCACTTTCACTTAATGAATTAGTAAATATATTTTCTCTTCCTTATGATTTTAACAGCATTTTTTTCTCTAGCTTACTTTATTGTAAGAATACAGTATGTAACACATATAATATATACAAGATGTATTAATAACTTTGCTATACTTAAGGCTTCTCATCAACAGTAGACCATTAGTAGTTAAGTGTTGAGGAGTCAAAAGATATATGTGGATTTTCTACTGCACAGGGGATTGGCACTCCAACCCCTGTGTTGTTCAAAGGTCAAGTGTATATATATGTTGTTGAGGAGAAATAATAATAATGTTAATTAAGGAAGATTAAATACGCTTGAAAGCCTCATTGTTTTCTTTACATGAAATAACAGCACAGGGGTTATTAGTTTTAAGTCAACAGTAAAGTCAATAAGATGCAAATCTTTGGATTTATATATCCTATTAGGTATTTCTCAGAGTGAAGAAAATTAATAAAACTAAAATAGGCCCTTAATTCTGTGACCATATGAGCTTTCTTCTATTATGACTTTAAATATGCATATATATATCCCATACATTATTTTAGCTTAAAATTAACTATATTTAAGACTAAATGTAAGTCCTGATTTTTAGCTGCCCTATCGTACCAAATGATTAAATGATGGCTATAATTTCATATTTACATTTTAACATATAAATCTTTTTATTTTATGTACGTGGGAATATTTTGATTTAGTGCTGAAGGTCATTTTAGCCACAAAATGGATTTCAATAAAGTAATAGATAAATTGCTTTTAACTTACTAAATGCTTTAATAATGATACTTTAATTGTTAGAGACTATATTATAAGATAAAAATGAAGTCATTAGGGTCTTTAAAAACTGATATGGCTTTATTTCTATACAGTGCTTACACTGAAAGATGATATCTGGATATATACATACCCCACTATCTTTCAGTGTTACTTTATCCTTCATCTGGGGAAGTGACAGTTTTCATATGCTGAGGTCTTGAAGTTGTTCTGAAAATTTTTTTTATCACTCTGGAGGATAGAAAAAGAAAGTAGTTCATAAAACCACCTCTGCTGAAACTTTTGACCATTTGTCACATAGTTTTACCTCAAAAGAGGGATTACATACATGGTGCAAGGAGATGGACTAAATAATATATAAATATTCTTTTTAAGTCTAAAATCCTAAAAGATTTTTTTCTTTAAGACATAGTTCAAGAATTGAAAACATCTTAATTATGAACTAAGACACATTATCATAATAATTACTCTATTAATTTATGCTACCCTATCAGTGGCACATAACCCGATAAAATAAGACATATCAACTTTTTTGGAATTTAACAGTTCCACCTATCCATTTGTAAATCAATTGATTTATCACAATCCAGCCACAAATGTGTAATATTTTTCTTTATTTTTGTTAAAGAATGTGGGGAAATCAATATATATTAATTTCACTTGACTAGAGGTTGTATTCACTTTCTTTTGATCTGTATTAATTATAATTTTAAAAAATTAGACATTAAATACCATGGACAACTAATAATGGCCACGCAAATGCTGTTTTAAGACTCATTGAAAAGAAGGTTTTTCTCATTCATAGTTTCTTAAAATCTTAAATGGAAGAACTCATCAAATATATATGCAAAGTAGATGGTTCCTTTATTGTTTGGTGAAATTAAGAGACAACTGTTTTTCTTTATTACCAACTGGAAGAAACATATATGTGCGTCTACATTGTCTCCAATTCCAGAAGGAAGCAGAAATTATATGATGTCTGTAAAAATACTTCATGTTATAGTTTTTAGATTGCTGGATTACTTGTGTTTTACAGGTGATTTTTCATAAACACATCTCCAAGAAGTTGGTAAGAGGTGAACTTGACCTATTATTGCTTCCCTTGTGTTAGGGAAGCAATAATAACCCTGAAGGGCCATGTAGAATTAAGGCATCATGTCACTAAGTTATCCTTGGCTTTGCAGCGTGTAGGCAGGACTGCAGAGGGGTGTAGAATGGAACCCTCACTACTTTTATTTATTTTCAACATATGCAAGTCCATAAACATAATCCACCACATAAATAGAACCAAAGACAAAAACCACATTATTATCTCAATAGATGCAGAGAAGGCCTTGGATAAAATTCAACAGCCGTTCATGCTAAAAACTCTCAAAAACTAGGTATCAGTGGAACATATCACAAAATAATAAAAGCTATTTATGACAAACCCACTGCCAATATTGTACTGAATGGGCAAAAACTAGAAGCATTCCCTTTGAAATCTGGCACTAGACGAGGATGCCCTCTCTCACCACTCTTATTCAATATAGTATTGGAAGTTTTAGCCAGAGCATTCAGGCAAGAAAAAGAAATAAAGGTTATTCGATTAGGAAAGGAGGAAGTCAAATTGTCTCTATTTGCAGACGACATGCGTGTATATTTAGAAGACCTCATCATCTAAGCCCAAAGTTTCCTTAAACTGATAAGCAACTTCTGCAAAGTTTCAGGATACAAAATCAATGTGCAGAAATAAGCATTCCTATACACTAATAACAGACAAACAGAGAGCCAAATCAAGAGCAAACTCCCATTCACAGTTGCTACAAACAGAATAAAATACCCAGGAATACAGCTAACAAAGGAGGTAAAGGACCTCTTCAGGGAGAACTATAAACCACTGCTCAAGGAAATTAGAGAGGACACAAACAGATGATGAAACACTCCATGCTTATAGTTAGGAAGAATCAATATTATGAAAATGGCCATTCTGCCCAAAGTAATTTATAGATTTAATGCTATCCCCATCAAACTACCAATGACTTTCTTCACAGAACTAGGAAAACTCACTTTAAACTTTGAAACCAACCAAAAAAGAGCATGCATAGCCAAGACAATCCTAAGCAAAAAGAACGAAGCTGGTAGCATCATCCTGCCAGACTTCAAGTTACACTACAAGTCCACAGTAATTAAAACAGCATGGTACTGGTACCAAAACAGAGACATAAACCAGTGGAACAGATTAGAGGCCTCCAGAGCAATGCCACATGTCTACAACCATCTAATCTTGACAAACCTGACAAAAACAAGCAATGGGGAAGGGATCCCTCTTTAATAAATGGTGTTTGGAAAATTGGCTAGCAATGTGTGGAAAGCAGAAACTGGGCCCCTTCCTGACACCTTACACTAAAATTGACTCCAGATGGATTAAGGACTTAAACATAAGACCTAACATCATGAAAACCCTAGAAAAAAACCTAGGCAAAACCATCCAGGACATAGGCATAGGCAAGGACTTCATGACTAAAACACCAAAAGCAATGGCAACAAAAGCCAAAATATCAAATGGGATCTAATTAAACTTCAGAGCTTCTGTACAGCAAAAGAAACAATCATTAGAGTGAACCAGCAACCAACAGAATGGGAAAAATTTTTGCAATTTACCCATCTGACAAAGGGCTAATATCCAGAATCTACAAAGACCTAAAATGGATTTACAAGAAAAAACCAAACCCATCCAAAAGTGGGCGAAGGATATGAACAGACACTTTACAAAAGAAGACATATATGAGGCCAAGAAACATATGAAAAAATGCTCATCATCACTGGTAACTAGAGAAATGCAAATCAAAACCATGATGAGATACCATCTCATGCCAGTGATCATTAAAAAAATCTGGAGACTACAGATGATGGAGAGGATGTGGAGAAATAGAGACACTTTTACATTGTTGATGGGAGTGTAAATTAGTTCAACCATTGTGGAAGACAGTGTGATGATTCCTCAAGGACCTAGAAATAGAAATTCCATTTGACCCAGCAATCGCATTACTGGGTATATACCCAAAGGACTATAAATTTTTCTTTTATAAAGAGACATGCACACACATGTTCATTGTGGCACTGTTTACAATAGCAAAGACCTGTAACCAACACAAATGCCCATCAATGATAGACTGGACAAAGAAAATGTGGCACATATACACCATGGAATGCTATGCAGCTATAAAAATGATGAGTTTGTGTCCTTTGTAGGAACATGGATGAACCTGGAAGCTATCATTCTCAGCAAACTGACACAAGAACAGAATATCAAACACTGTATGTTCTCACTCATAGGTGGGTGTTGAACATCAAGAACATGTGGACACAGAGAGGGGAGTATCACACACCGGGGTCCGTTGAGAGGGGTCAGGGGAGGGATAGTGGGAGGGATGGTGGAAAGGGATAACATGGGGAGAAATGTCAGGTATAGGTGATGGGGAGATGAAGGCAGCAAACCACATTGCCATGAATGTACCTGTGCAACAGTCTTACATGATTTGCACATGTACCCCAGAATCTAAAATACAGAAAAAAAAGTTAATACCTTTTTACTTTTTTTAACTTTTAAGTTTGGAGGTACAAGTATAGGTTTGTTACATAGGTAAACTTGTGTCATAGGGGTTTATTGTAGAGATTATTTCCTCATCCAGGGATTAAGCTTAGCACCATTTAGTTATTTTTCCTGATCTTGTCCTCCCCTCAACTCTTTAGCCTCCAAAATTTGTTTCTTTTCAATGCTGCTTTATTTTCTTTTTAATTTCAGTAGTTTTTTTTTGGAAACAGGTAGTTTTTGGTTACATGGATAAGTTCTTTAGTGGTGATTTATGAGATTTTGGTGCACCCATCATCCAAGCAATGTATACTACACCCAATGTGTAGTCTTTTATCCCCCACTACCCTCCCATCCTTCCCCCCCAGTCACCAAAATTTGCTCTATCTTTCTTATGCCTTTTCATCCTCATAGCTTAGGTCCCGCTTATAAGTGAGAGCATACAATGTTTGATTTGCCATTCCTGAGTTACTTCGCATAGAATCATAGTCTCCAACTCCATCCAGAATGCTTTTTTAAAAAATAGCAATGAAATAACAGTCTCTAAACTGTCAATTCATAAGTATTTAATGAAGGCCCTCCAGTTGTTCAGCACTGAATTGTACCCGTTGGAGATATTGGAACAAAACCAAAAACTATTTGGCATGACTTGTTTCTAGACCAGGGTTGCCAAATACAAGACACCCAGTTAAATTTTAGTTTCAAATAAACAGTGCACAGTTTTGTTAATATAAGTATGTCCCATGTGATATTTGCAAAATCTTTTTTTTTTTTTTTTGAGATGGAATTTTACTCTTGTCACCCAGGCCTGGAGTGTAGTGGTATGATCTCAGCCCACTGCATCTTCTACCTCCAGGGTTTAAGCAATCGTCCTGCCTCAGCCTCCTGAGTAGCTAGGATTACAAGCACCCACCATCACGCCTGGATAATTTTTGTATGTTTAGTAAAGACAGGTTTTTACCATGTTGGCCAGGCTTGTCTTGAATTCATGACTTCAGGTGATCCACCCTTTTTGGCCTCCCAAAGTGCTGTGATTACAGGCGTGAGCCACCACGCCCAGCCAAAATCTGTAATTTTACTTGTTACATCTGGCCACTTTTTCCTCCAGAAACTCACAAGTTGGTGAGAACAGTAACATATGTATATTAAATCCTTAGGGAGCAACATCACATAGTATGTAAGCAAAGTTCTAAATCATGTACTTTAGGCCAACACTTCAGAAAATTTTCCTCCTGTGGCACAAATCACAGATGTTCCTCATGGGAAGCTTTAAGACCTGCAGTATAAATGTTGAGCTCTTCTTAGTTCCTGGTTGTTTCTCCCATTTATTTTCAATTTAAAAAAGAAAATTGTAATGACGCATAATGAGAGTGACTTTATTATAGTAATATTTTTCAAGCAATTCTAGTTTCTAGATACTTTCAAATAAATGATTCAAAAGCACCCTTCAACTATGGTTAGTAACAAAGTACTTGCACAGCTGATCTTGTAGCATTTATGTATGTGTGTGTGGTTAAGAAGGTTTGCTTTATCTTAAAATGTCATGGGATGTCCTGATCCTCCATAGTCAGTGAGAATCAGAAGAGGTGGATGAAGTTTCATGGGAGAGACTGGCTATGAGCGAGTTCTCATGAGCCTAGAAAGGATTCAGTTAAGTAGCATTGTCTGAACATTTTATCACAGAAACATAAGTATAGCCATTTCCCAATCAATAGAATGACCAGAACAAGATGTTACCCAGAAGAAGAAATACCCTTTCAGGTTGGCTAAATCAATGGAAGGGTTACCTCAAAAATCCTCTTTTGAGAAAGAAGTACATTTTAGACAAAGACCTAAAACATGGGAAAAGATGATAATCCTCTGTTCTGCTGTATTTTAATTGCCAAACAATAGTCAAGAAACTAAATATACAATAAAATCTAAATTGTTAATTTAAATATTATAAATTCTTAAATGAGACTGAGAGTCTAAGGAATGACATTTTTACCTAAAGCCTACTGAGCAGTGAGAGTCATTTGGGAAACTTCGTTCAACCTCCACAATGTCTGAAAATATTTATAATATGCACAACATTATTACATGTTTCTTCTGGAATAATCTCTATAAATAATCACTTGAACTTTAAAAATGTTGCACTTTTTTCTCATGTCTCAATGCCCTAAATAGATTTAAAAGATCTTAAAAGAAGCAACAGCTTAACTAAGAAAATGACAATGTTTTCACAAATTCTTATTATTTAAGGTAATGAAGCTCAGGTCCTTATGTGTCTATGGACCATGGATTTTCATCACCAATATGTACCTCTCCAATGTTGCCTCTTAGTATTATTTTTCAGCCCCAAAATTCTGCTACTTTCTGCTTTAATTACAGTTTGGAGTCAATAAATGAAATAGAAGATATGATTAGCTTTGCAAAATAGAGTATAGCTGGCATAATCACCTAGCCTGTGTCAACATGGTAAAATGTGTTATGAAATAACTGAATGTATGCAATAAAACTTGTTTGGTTTCTAGTGATTATTTTAGAATCTTTCTGTTTATTTTCAAATTATATACACACATGCACACACAAAGACATTGGGTAGATACTTAAATATGTATTATCCTAATTTCACAAAGAAATATGAAAACTCCAAGAGGTTAAATGACAGCCTGATATCTCAGAACTGTTATGGAGAGCAACACAAATAATGACTCCAGCTTTTTCCAATCCCATACATGTTCCCACTCGTATTTCATCCTTCTCTCTTTAAACTCTTAAAGGGATGTAAGATGTTAAAATGTCTATTACACAGTGAAATTATACCCAGGATGTCATAGGTATGCCAGAAGTGATGGCTTCTAATCTGTGTGATAACTAGTGAAATAACCTTGTGAGAAACTCTTTTATGTCTACATGTTTTTTTCAGGGAACTCTGCCTGGCTTCCACTGATATACACCATGATGACAGGGTAACACCCCTGCTCTTGTTTCATATTCAAACAATGACCTGTCAAAGATACCTAAGTGTGGCTTGCTTAGGAGTTAGTCCAAATATCACTGCCCAAGTGAATTGCATTTTGCTGTGTCATATAAAATGTGGCCTCTCATTTCTCTTTTAGTATACTGTAAATAATCAAGAGAGGAACACCTAGTTTATTCATCTTATGATGTTTTTCACTAAATTGTTCTAAGTAAAAAAAAAAAAGAAAACTAACACTGGTTCATTCTACAGCTTATAGTCTATTATTACAAAAAACTGTCTTTTGAAAATGTACATAAGCTATCAAGAAAATATTCCTCTTCCTTGTTAGATAGCTATTGCAATGAGGCTATAGATATCTAAAGTAGAATTTTTATTAACTTAGAAGAACAAGGATAATTTCAACAAGTATTTCTAGGTACCACCTTATACTCTGAAAGTTATCACAGGTCTCAGAGGGGAAGTGGCTAGAAATATAACCAAGAGTGTAATGTAGAAATATACTAGGCAGATTCTAGAAACCACATTATTTTCTGAAACATAAAATTTGGTTATGTTTTTTCCCCCCTACTTCACCATTTTTCTAAAACAACACATGCAGCTTCTAGGAAGGTCCATATTAAACCAAAGGGGTAAAACCAGCTTATTTTTCCCTGCTTATTTTCTTGGTTAGGAAAATACAGGGTTTGACTTCTCTTGACTGGTCAAAGAAAACAAATTAATAAATACCAACGATTTATTTAGATATAAAATTTCTGGCCAGGGGCGGTGGCTCCCACTTGTAATCCCAACATTTTGGGAGGCCGAGGCAGACAGATCACCTGAGGTCAGGAGTTCGAGACCAGCCTGGCCAACATGGTAAAACCCTTTCTCTGCTAAAAACACAAAAAAAGTAGCTGGGCATGGTGGTACATGCATGTAGTCTCAGCTACTCAGGAGTCTGAGGCAGAAGAATTGCTTGAACTCAGGAGGCGGTGGTTGCAGTGAGTTGATATTGTGCCACTGCACTTCAGCCTGGGAGACAGAGTGAGACTCCATCTAAAAAAAAAGAAGTCTCATGTCCAAAATGACTTTATGTGTTGAAAACAATAAAAACAACAATAATAATATCACTGCCTTTCGTAGGTCATATACGGCAGTGCCAATGAGCTTCAGTTGACTTTGGATGATGGTGGTTCTTGTCTTCCCTGCCCATGTCCTATACCCCACCACTTCCCACTTCTCAATGCCCAAGCTGTGAGGCTTGACATTGTAAAGCAACTGTAACAGTGCAAAGATTATGGTCATGATGCATCACGTGTTCATTGGGAAGGTGCCACTCTACAGTCTTCAGAAAACCTGATTCTAGGTTGAGGATGCCCATGCAGATCTTTATGTAGTCTATTGAGAACATGCTCATCACACATTTTTTGTGTCTTGTTTTTAGAAAGACGGAGGGAGGGAAGAAGAAAGATCAGTACTCTAGGGAAAATGTGCTGAGAAATTGAGGCATATTGTGCAGAGGCAGGGAAGGAAGATAGGAAAAGAGAATGAGACCAATTCCACCCTCTTTTCTGGGAAGTCCAGTTCGCTTTTTAGAGCTGAGCCATGGTTTAGAGTTGTGCTTCCTAGCAAACAGTGCAAAGAGAGAAGTGTTTGGTTGCATCCAACCATCTGTAAAGCACAAACAGCTTGATTGCTCAATAGATTATTCACATAGTTGGTACCACTTTACAATCGTTAGTCCATCATAGCTGCCGTGTTGCTACTTTGTGTGACTAGTGTGCAGAACTGCATGTTCTAGGGGTAGATAGAATTGCCATCCTCTTAGGAAGGGAAAATACCTAAGAAAGGAAGGTGCCCAAGTAAAAATGGATCCATTAGACTGAGAAAGGACCTAACTAAGCATGGCCAAGAATGTTCAGTAATGCCAAGTACCAGAGTTTTCCCAGAGGTCTTCATTTAGATTATCTCGTTGAATCTTTTCACCCTGCAATGTAGACATTATAGTCCCATTTTTACAGATATGTAAATCTAGGCAAAGTGAGATCAAATAACTTATTTATCTTACTTAACAAAAAGGATCCATAAAGAGTATGTTGAAGTCATCTGCCCACACGCTTTCCATCACAAAAGATAGAAAGTTGCAGATGGAAGTGGAAAAAAGTTGTAGGGAAAGTATTTTGGAGAAGCAATTTCACATACATCTTCTTTAAATTAAACAGTCTATGTAGAGCACATGGCACAGTGCCTAGCACATGCTAAATACACAAAAATGTCAGCTATTATACTAACACTTTGTTTTAACAATTTTGCTCCCTTAGCAATGTAATGACAGCCTTTTTTGACATTCTTACTCAGAATTACAGGATTTGTAGGTAACAAAAGATAGTACATATTGTGATGTTTCTCTATTCTTATTAAAATCTCTTAGTAAATATCATAGCCATTCTATTGCTTAGACACTAATGGATAATTTAAATATAATTCGGGTTGTTAGAATATGACATATGATCTTGATTGTGTATGTCAATGAGAATCTTTTAATCCTATCTAATTTTAGACTTTCTGTAGATATAAATAGTTTGTTCTTGGGGATCAAGAAATGCTTCCATGCTGAAGTTTCCTGGAGACACTTAGTGCAATATTATTTGGGTTCACTGCTTCTATCTTTTGGGGAGAGTTGTTGATGGGACATTCTACTGAGGCAGACCATTTGCCTGCTTAGTGAAGACATTATGAAACGAGGAATTACTTTTTTTGGGCTCTGTTTATTGTCTCACTGAACTCCTAAGTGCTCTTCCTGTATGTTTCTCCTTCTCACATACTGCTTGACACTACCAGAGGGATCTTTTTAAAACTTATGATAGTGCATGCCTTTAAATAAAGGATTAAAATGTCCTAATGTCACAGCCTACTATTCTCTGCCTGCTGCAGCCTGACCCTAGACTATCTTTCTGACTTGAGTCTTCTGTATGCCCTCAAGCCAACCTGATTCCAGCGAAAGTGAACCTCTCAACACACACCATCATTCAGGTTGCCCCAACTATTTAGAATAATCTTCCTTCTTTCACTACCAACAGATTCTATCAATATTTTAAATTCTGGTAATTATCTCCTTCTTTATATATTCATTCCTTATGTTTCTACCTGAATGTGGTTTATATTCTTTCCAGATCCCTTAATAAATACTTAGCTTGTGGAATTTGCAACTTTTCTCTCTTGTATTACAGTTATTTTGTGATTCTTACATAAGCTTCTACAGGTTCAATTTTCTCCAAGTGAAAAGTGGGGATAGGACTCTAGCATATATGTAATAGTTATACTTTTATGGTAAATAGCAAAGCCCAATTCAATCTAGTGTGATTCCTAAAGGAACCATATTAGATGGGTTATGAGGTATTTTATGGGCCCAATGTTCATAAGGTATCTTGAACCTCTCAAAAGTTATAATGAGCACCAATAAATCCATTCAAAACACATAGGGTTCTTTCTCTCATCTCAGCTTTTCTGTTAACATTTCCCATTCTTTCTCCAGACCAGATTTCCTCTGCTTTTTCTATTCCTATGGTAGAGTTTTCAGCCAAAGCTCTCAGGTTTTGACTTGTCCTTTGGTACTAGTGTCCCTGATTCCCAATTATCCCTAAACAGAATTTGAATGGCCAGCTTGGTCATAGCCATTTACCTCTAAGCAGCTGTGAGCATATGAGCCTACTGGCAAAGAATAAGATTATCAAAGGCTTACCTGACTAAGTTTGGAGTACAAAAAACATTCTTACAAAATTATGACTATGTTCATCCAAGAAAACACTAAAAATCTATCATCATAGGATTGTTGTGAGGATAAAATATGATAATTTATGCTACAAGAAGTATAATTTTTGGTACCACAGTCAGATTACCTGAATTTTCTTCTATGCTGCGTGCCACTCATCAGCTTTATGGCCTTGGGGAAATAGCTTAACCTCTATTTACGGAAGCTTCTTCATCTGTCAAAGTGAGAAAGTATAATAGTAACTAAATCTCAGGTTTGTTTTGAAGATTCAGAGTTTGAATGTGCAAATACCTATTACAGAAATTGGCACAGGGTGATCACAGTACATATTACTTGCTGTTTAATAAAATTTGCATAATTGCTAATCTATCATTAGCATGAAATAAAAGTTTGTTGCTAAGCTCTAACATTGCTTTTATTAAACTATAAATTCCTTGAGAGTAAAAATTATTCATTATGTATCATTGTATCTGTCTTAGTGCTTAACATGGCTTCTTACACATTTTAGACACAGTAAATGGATGGATGGATGGATGGATGGATGGGTAAAAAAAGAACAGAAGGGAGGGAGGCAAAAAGGGAGGGTGACAGAAAGAAAATATCGGATTTTCAAATGAATTTTGAATTAGGAAGGCAGATTTGGCTGCTTTTTCCGTAAAGAATATCAGACCACAATCTTGGGGCAGATTGAAGAAAATAGAAATCTGATGAAGTGATATGACTTACTGCCCTGCTCTACAAGTCAAAATACTAGACAGCTATGACTGTCTGGTAGCAATATGAGATTTCTCAACTTTAAGATTAAGAGTGAAGATGACAAATGATCATTGTAAGCCTCATGCTATAGCTGCACATAATTAAAACCACTAGGTACCTTAATTAAGATTAAGTGTTTAATTAAGACATTATTTAATTAGCAGGTTAGGTGCTATGTGATTTTTTTTAAATCTGTCAGATGGTATGATGTTTTATTAAACTACAACTTGTGTCTATTGAGCATTGTCTTGTGAGCCACGATGAATGTAGTTTAGAGTCTGCAGAAGTTATTGTTAAATCACTAATTAGCTTTAGTGTAGATTTTATTTTTGTTACTGCTGAGAAAACATTAAGCAAGAACTTGGACTTGATTAGATTGTCTTTCCTTGGATACAGAAGCATAAAGTCACAAGAATAGAAGGGAGTGGTAGAGGAGTGTTTTTTGCATAATAATGGACTTGGGGTTAGGTAAATGGTAGTTTATGCCTATGTTTTGCTCAGTTTAGGTGATGAAGTCAAATGCAACCTGTAGAACAACACCCTTTGATCACGGCCTCAGAATATCAGAGACAGATATGGCTAAGGTTGGGGTGATAGCATGATTAGTGGAAGCTACATGGATGTTGAGAACAAATAAATGCAGGTTAAAATCTAGATTTGCCACTTTTTAGCTGTATGACTCCTGTCAGGTTCTTGAACCTCTTTGAGCTTCAGTTTCTCCATCCATTCATGGGGAGGCAAACTTTTCTGTCAAGAGACAGATAGTAGAGATTCTAGACTTTACATATCACTTATAGTCTCTCACATATTTTAGTTCTTGTTCTTTTTTTTTTTCTTTCAAACAATCCTTTAAAAATATAAAAATCATTTATAATTTGATAACTTTATACAAACAGGCCGATTTGGGCTCAGGGGCATAATTTGCTGACCCTATATGATTATATAATTAAGGGTTTCACTTTTAAGCAGCAAATACCTGGCAAAGAGAAGTGCACATTGTTGGTTCTTCCAATTATCAATGAAGCTAAAACTTTTACTCAGTTGTGCCAGAGATTTTGAAAATGACCCTATTCTGCTACCATACATGCTTCCTGATTATGAGCTATAAATTTAAAGTAAAAATTCGTGGCTCTTGCTACCTGCCTTCCCAGTGCTCCCAGTAGAGTAGGTGCTCAATTATGTATTATTTAATGATAGTAATGGGAATAGTTGGTGCACCAGCACCTCAGCATTCATAGGGAAGTGGCTGTGAATGGAGCATCATAGAGGAAATAGGAGGCAGATGCACAGTCAGTAAGTGCAGAATCTAGAACATAAAAGACAATGAAAGAAGTTTTCTAAATGTCCTGTATCTGTCCATTACTATCATGCACATGAAGTACCATGGGTGTACTGAATAGAAGAAATGATGAGAGCAACTGGGTGGTGGTAGGGAAGAAAGACGTGTTGGTAATACTAATATTGTTACTATTAACTTTATCTAAATAGTTTGCTTTTTACAATTATCTAAGAAGGATTTAGGGCTTTCTCTAGCAATTCACTTTAGTCTTTCAGGACAAAAAAAGCAAAATAGTAGACCTAAACAACATTGGCCACACATTGTCTCCTGTTAATGCTGTTTTTATAAAATTTATTTTTCCTCCCTTCTAGAGATTTTACATAGGTTTAACAAGGCGTTAAAGCATTTTGCTGAATATTTAAAGAACATTTGTGTAGTCAATATAAAGCCATTTAGAATTTTTTCTGTTCCAAAAGTACTAGCTTTGTTTCTCTCTCCTTGCCTATTTGGCCCCAGAGCTTCAGACATTTTCAATTTCCTGCTATTCCCTATACACAGTATTGTCTCATTTTATTTTACAGGTTGTTCCTGGTGACATGACGGTCTCACTTTCTCTGTTGACTAATTTCTACATGCATATCAGTTCTTATCTAAGGCATCGCCTCTTCCCATGGCTTTCACTGATCCACTATCAACCCATTCCCCTTCCTTACTCCATCTCGTGGTCAGGGTTGGGATATTTCCATGTGATTTGTGTAATGACTTTGTCCTTTACACTTCTGTATGCCCAGCAACTTCGACTATCTGGCTCAGGGTCTATATGCAGAAACTTAATTTTAGCGTTGCCTGGTAAAATACAGAATACCTGGTTAAATTAGAATTTTAGATATTCAAAGAAAAACTTTAGACAAATTAAATATAGCAGATTTTATTTGAGCAAGGAAATGATTCATGAATCAGGCAGTGCCCTGAACCAGTAAAGTCTTGGAGAGCTCCATTCAGCAATGTAGACAGGAAGCAGTTATAGACAGAAAAAAAGAAGTGCCATTTAGAAATAACCCGATTGGTTATAGCACTGCCTTTTCCTTATCTGGACATGTTTTGACAGTTTGCAGCCAATGCTGAAAGCTCAGCTGCTATGATTGGCTGAGATTTGGCTACTAGTTACAAAAATGTACTTTCAGTTAAAATGAAAAGTTAGGTTACCGTTCATTACATATGAAGGTAGCTTTAAGTGGAATTCAAATTAACACAGATAAACAATGAATACTTTTTCTACATAGAATGCACACTAAAAAACAGTACTCATTATTTATCTGAAATTCAAATTAAATTGCATGCTCTGTATTTTTATTTGCTAAATCTGGCAACCCTACTCTATTTCATGAATGAATAAACTGATGTTATTCTATTATGTATTATAGCAAGAAATAGTTTTCATTATTTTCTGTATGTTTCAGACTAGAGATTAAGTCATATTAGAAAATTTCAGCAATGTGATCTGAAATCCTTGCTTGCCCTTCAAAAGCATGTTTTTGTAATAACAGTGGAGGGCCTTACTCACTGTGAAGAAATGACTGTTACTCCTTGAGCAACTTTTCAGATTAATAGAAGCAGTGTGACACTCATGATGGTTTATCAACAGAGCAAACAAGAATGAGTAAGAGTCTTTTGGGATTAGACATGAAGTAATAATAATGAAAACATACTCTCTAATGTTTATTGAGGGTTTCAGTATGTCAGTCAATGATCCAGGTTATTTTCATATATTTACTTGCTTATTCTTCACAAAATTAGCACTGTCAAATATTATTTTCCTCATTTTTTAAATAAGAAAATCGATAAGCAGAGAACATAGGTGTCTGACCCTAGGTCACACAGCTGATTAGTGGCACATTTGGTATTTTAACCAATGTAGAATAACTCTTCAGCCAGCTTTTCTAACCACTATGTTCTACTCTCTCGTTGTAAAGATACCCTGTGAGTTAATATAGTGGTTAATGCACCTTATGTGATTGAAATCTGAAAAAAAATCATTATGAAGAGAAAATATGTTCCCCAATTACTAGTGGAAATATTAGACAATCTCAAAGTGAGATTGAATGTAATTATTATTATATATATGTGCATGGATATCTATGTGAAATATCTGTATGTGTGTGTGTGTGTGTGTGTGTGTGTGTGTATACAATTGGTAGCTTAATCTTTTAAGAGATCCAAATGCCACTCTAAAAGTTATGAAGGGTGTTAAGATGTCCCTGCTGAAAAAATATCTTCCTTAGTTTGTCCTCCAGTTCCTATGATTGCTGCCAAAGAAACTGGGGCAAAAGGCAATGTTGTAAGTGACACTGGAGGATTCTGTGTCACACATGTTTTACTTGATCTACCTGCTAAACTGGTATCTCTTCAGTGTAATTAGACTAGGCCCCCACAAATTACCTCTGGATCTGATAGCTGGGGATGGTTCTGGTGTGAGGTTTGAAGGATGGCCCAAGAATGAATAGCAGCCAATAACCACACAGTCAACACACAGCCCATCAGAAAGAGTAAGAGCAGCCCCTCTACTCAGAATTTACTTGTAAGAGTTAATTTCTATTATTTAATATAATTTTTTTAAAAATAGAATATTTATTTCATACATGTAATTCAAATACATAATATAAAATTTAAAAGCTACAATAATAATTGTCCCTTCTTCCTCTGTCCTTTAATCACACATTTTCTTCCCTGAATTTTTTTCTCTAATGCATCCAGAAAAATACCATGCATTTTACTATATGCTAATTTGTGTGTGTGTGCATGTGTATTTTACACAAATGATAAAATACATACACATGGTTCTATACCATGGCCTTTTCACCTAAGATAGGATAGCATATACAAATAGGGGTTTTTAAGTTATTTAATGGTTTTAAAATATTTCGTTTTATTATTGTACAAAAAATGTATCTAATCAATTCTGTCTTGATGGGTATTTAGGTTATTTCGAATCTTCCTATACATAATGCTGTTGTAATATGCTTTTAATATCATTTCCCAAAATATAAGTACATATATAGGATTAAAAACTACAAGAAAATACTTAAATAAATTATGCAGAATTGTCTCTACAAAAGTTATACTAGATTGTATTTTTACCAGCATTGTTTTCACATCCTTTTGCTTTTCTCTTACTGTGTGTGAGATAGTGCATATTTTCTAATGTTTAAAGGACATTTCTCCTTCCTTGTCTGTGAACTATTCATGTCTTTTGCTTATTTTTTAATTGAGGTATTCTTCTTTATCTTATTATCGCCTTAAAGATCTCTTTTGAGATTTTAAGAGAGTTTCTAACTATCAAATATTTGATATTTAGAAATCAAATATTTGATAATCAAATAAATATTTCATATTCAGAAACTCTCTAAATATCAAAGAAATTAGCTTTTTGATATTTAGATATTTAAACTATACATACTTAAGGAAACTTAATGCATATATTTCTATATTGAGAAACATTTAGGAGCATTTTAATGTACATATATTTGTGTATATTATGTATATATACAGTATTTTAAGACCTTTAAAATGCTTATACAGCATATCTCTATCATAAGTGCTGAGCAGGTAAGCCAAGTTTAATAAGTCATAATTTTTGGTAAAAATTGATACATTTAATGAATCAAATGCCATTTTTGCTTTGTTTTCTAAATTAATGCTATTTACATTTTGACTGTATACCGAAGTTCAGCTTTTAGTACTTTTCATTTGAATTTCCTTTAGTACTTTGCATTGAATTTGAATGCATGGTATTTTTCTGGATGCATTAGAAAAAATAATTCAGGGAAGAACATATGTGATTAAAGGACACAGGAAGAAGGGACAATTATTATTGTAGCTTTTAAATTTAGTATTATATATTTGAATTACATGTATGAAATAAATATTGTATTTTTCTATTGCATTTCAGGTTTTGGGGTACATGTGAAGAACATGCAAGATAGTTGCATAGGTACACATGTGGCAGTGTGATTTGCTGCCTTCATCCCCCATATCTGGCATTTCTCCCAATGCTATCTCTCCCCAACTCCCCACTCCCCACTTTCCCTCCCATATTCCCCCCAACAGACCCCAGTGTGTAGTGCTCTCCTCCCTGTGTCCATGTGTTCTCACTGTTCAACACCCACCTATGAGTGAGAACATGTGGTATTTCATTTGCTTTTCTTGTGTCAGTTTGCTGAGAATGATGTTCTCCAGGTTCATCCATGTCCCTACAAAGAACACAAACTCATCATTTTTGATTGCTGCATAATATTCCATGGTGTATATGTGCCACATTTTCCCAGTCCAGTCTATCATTGATGGGCATTTGGGTTGATTCCAGGTCTTTGCTATTGTAAACAGTGCTGCAATGAACATTGGTGTGCATGTGTCTTTATAGTAGAATGATTTATAATCCTTTGGCTATATACCCAGTAATGGGATTGCTGGGTCAAATGGAATTTCTATTTCTAGGTCCTTGAGGAATCGCCACACTGTCTTCCACAATGGTTGAACTAGTTTACACTCCCACCAGCAGTGTAAAACTGTTCCTATTTCTCCACATGCTCTCCAGCATCTGTTGTCTCCATATTTTTTAATGATCACCATTCTAATTGGTGTGAGATGGTATTTCAATGTAGTTTTGATTTGCATTTCTCTAATGACCAGTGATGATGAGCATTTTTTCACGTTTGTTGGCCTCATGTATGTCTTCTTTTGTAAAGTGTCTGTTCATATTCTTTGCCCACTTTGGAATGGGCTTATTTGTTTTTTTCCTGTAAATCTGTTTGAGTTCTTTGTAAATTCTGGATATCAGCCCTTTGTCAGATGGGTAAACTGCAAAAATTTTTTCCCATTCTATTGGTCGGTGATTCACTCTAATGACTGTTTCTTTTGCCGTGCAGAAGCTGTGGAGTTTGATTAGGTCCCATTTGTCTATTTTGGCTTTTGTTGCCAATGCTTTTGGTGTTTTGGTTATAAAGTCCTTGCCTACTCCTATGTCCTGGATGGTTTTGCCTAGATTTTCTTCTAGGGGTTTTATGGTGTTAGGTCTTATGTTTAAGTCTTTAATCCATCTGGAGTTAATTTTAGTGTAAGGTGTCAGGAAGGGGTTATTGTGTTGCCTCTGATGCCTCTGTTCTGTTCCATTGGTCTGTATCTCTGTTTTGGTACCAGTACCATGCTGTTTTGATTACTGTAGCCTTGTTGTATAGTTTGAAGTCTGGTAGTATGATGCCTCCCACTGCGTTCTTTTTACTTAGAATTGAGTTGGCTATGCGGGCTCTCTTTTGGTTCCATATGAAGTTTAAGGTGTTTTTTTCCAGTTCTGTGAAGAAGGTCATTGGTAGCTTGATGGGGATAGCATTGAATCTGTAAATTACTTTGGGCAGTATGGCCATTTTCACAATATTGATTCTCCCTAACCATGAACATGGAATGTTTCTCCATCTGTTTGTGTCCTCTCTTATTTCGTTGAGCAGTGGTTTGTAGTTCTCCTTGAAGAGGTCCTTTACTTTAAATCCTTGTTAGTTGTCAAAAAAAAAATTATATGAAATAATAGAAATTAACTCTTACAAGTAAATTCTGAGTAGAGGGGCTGCTGAGGTCTTACTCTTTAAGTACTTTTCATTTGAATTTCCTTTACAGTCGTTTCCTCTCTTAGTTTTCAAGCTGCAGTTAATCTTCAGCATGGGTAAAATTATACCATGGTAGATGCACTAAATTGTGAAATCACTAAAAGTTTTTGTTTAGTGAGTTAGCTCTTTATTCAATTAAGGTAAAAGAGGAAATATGTGATAAGCATGTACCAAAAATTGTTTTTCCAATTTAACTTTATATTACAATTTTGGATATTTCTCTTCTTTAAAAGAACTTCTTGAAGTCTCAATTTTAATTTTCATTTACAATATATGGTTTTATGTGTATTTTTAAAATTTCCTTGACTTTTTATTGTGAGAATCTCTTAGTTCAAGTGATCATGTTTGATTTCTATGTGAAAATACATTTTAGTCACCTATATAAAATATTACTATGAAAATCTACATATTCCATGATACACCACTTACATTTTCAGATAGTAGACCACAATTAGAGGCTTATAATTACTTTTCTATCTAAAGAAATATCCTTGGACTCAAGATGAATCATCTTAAAAGCATTGAAGACCATGGCAATTATAACTTTTAAAAAGTATCGACATTTTAAAATCCTAACAAATTACAGAGTAGAATAGGGCAGTGATTTTGATCACTATTTCACATATGAAAGAAATGAAATGGAGAATGGGTCATTTTCTCAAGGTCACATGCAAAGTTGGCAGTAGAATAATAAAAAGGAGACACTTTCCTGACACATTGTCTAGAATTCTGATAAGAGAGAACACGGTCCAGTTTTATTTTAGGTAAAAATCCTTTCAAATATGTTACCATGCAACTTAACATTTATTTCAAATGTGTATCAGTTGAGGTTTACTAGTGTATCAATCCAGTCATTCCAGTATGCTTCCTCTCACTCTACTTAAAAGTAGGCATAGGAAAAAAGTGAATACATATTTTTTAGCCCTATGAATGAAGAATACCAAGAAAAATAAAGGAAAAGACTAATGCATTGCTTTATTCTCTAAAATATTCATAACTCTTGACACATCCTGTCTTGTCCTCTCTTGATCTGTTTTGTCCTACTATAAGTGAATACCACAGACCAGGTAATTTATGAAGAACAGAAATTTATTTTTTACAGTTGGAAGTTGAAAAGTATACGGTTGTGGGCCCATATCTTTCAAGAGCCTTCTTGCTGTGTCATCCAATGGCAGAAGGCAGAAGGTGAAAGGGGAAGAGAGCACAAACACGGGAGAGACACACATGTACAGAGAGAGAGGGAGACAGACAGAGAGAGAAAGAGAGACAGAGACAGAAAGAGAGACAGAGAGACAGAGAGTCAGCGAGAGACAGAGACAGAGACAGTGAGAGAAACAGAGAGACAGAGAGAGACAGAGAAACAGAGAGAGAGAGAGACAGAGAGAGACAGACAGACAGTGCACTGAACTTGCTTTTATAACAAACTCACTCTTGCAATAACAAACTCACTCCCTTGATAAGGACACTAATTCATCCATTGAGGGCAGAACTCTCATGACCAAATCACCTCTTAAAGATCCCACCACTCAGTACTGTTGCACTGGGGACTAAGTTGCCAACACATGAACTTTGGGGGATACATTCAAACTATCAAATTCTTTCTCTGCCCCTCTAAATTTATATCCTTCTCACATCCAAAATACATTAATTCTATCCCAATACTCCTCAGAGTTTTAACTAGTTCGGCATCAACTCAAAAGTCCAAATTCCAAGTCTCATCTAAATCAGTTATGGGTAAGACTCAAGGCACAATTCATATTCAGGCAAATTCCCTCCAGCCATGTCTGTGAGAGCAAAACAGGTTATCTACCTCCAAAATACAATGGTGGGACAGGCATAACATAGATGTTTTCATTCCAAAAGGGAGACACAGGCAAGAAGAAAGGAATAACTGGTGCCAAGGAAGTTCAAAACCAAATAGGGCAAACAACATTAAACCTTCCAAATAGTCTTCTTTGACCCCATGTTCCATATTCTGTGCAAACTGGGACAGGAGTTCGGTTTCCAAGGCCTCAGGCAGCCCCACCCCTGTGGCTTTGCTGGCTTTAGTCACCCAGTCAGTCTGTGCCTGAAACTTTCCTAGGCTTCTGCTGCATGCTGGCAGCTCTACAGTTATGGTGTCAGATGCAGCCCCGCTCCTGTGGCTCCACTAGGCATTGCCCTAGCAGTGTCTCCCTATGGTGATTCTCCCTTTGTGACAAGTTTCTGCCTGGGCCCCAGGCTGTCCATGACATCTTGTGAAATCTTGGTGGAGGCTACCATGGCTCCACAGCTTGGAAACTGTGTGCACTTTCAGAGTTAGTTATGTGTGGACGCTGCCAAGGCCCACTGCTTTTGCCCTCCAAAGTGGCAGACCAAGCAGTCCAAGCTGCACCTGGACCCACTTGAGCCATAATTACTCTTGGGGTGGTCCAGGAGTGCTGCATTAGAATGAAGAAACAGAGGGGTCCTGCACCTGAGCTTATTGTATTATAGCAAGCTCAGCAAATCCTGAGGTCTTTAGGGCATCTCTCTGAAAACTTTGACTTGAAGGTCCTGCTCTGGGCCTGTGATTGGAGGGGCAGCCTTGAATGTATCTGAAATGCCTAGACAGTCTTTATTTCATATTCTTGATGAACAGGATCTAACTGCCTTCCATCCATATTACTATTTTTAGTGAACAGGTGCTTGGCCACACCATTAGTATTCTATCCCAAGCATGCCTTATTGTTGTTTACATGACCAGTCTGAGAGTTTTCCAAATCTTTCCGTTCTACTTCTGTTTTAATTATTCATTCCATCTTAAAATCATTTCTCTTCTCTCTAATTTTACTGTAAGCAGCTAAAAGAGACATCATATAACATCTTGAATGCTTTGCTGCTTAGATATTCTTTCAGATATTTTAGTTTATCATTCTTAAATTTCAACTTTAACAAAGCCATAAGGCATGGACACAGTTCAGCCAGGTTCTTTGCCACTTTATAATAAAGCTGGGCTCTACTCCAGTTTCCAATACCCTATTCCTCATTTCCATCTGAAACTTCATCAGAATTGCCTTTACTGTCCATATTCCTACAACATTTTAATTATGACCAATTAAGTACTCTCTAAGAAGATTTAGTCTCTCCCTACAGCTCCTGTCTTTTGAGCCCCCACTAGAAGTTCCCTAGTGCTCTGTTCACAGCAATCTAGGTTTTTTTTCCTCAGCTGCTGCTTAAAGTTCTTTTAGCCTTTATTCATTACTTCATTCCAAAGCTGATTCCACATTTTCAGATATTTGTTTTAGCATCAGCCCAACTTCTTGGTACCAGTTTTCTATCTTAAGCTATTTTGTGCAGCTATAACAGAATACCTGAAATTGGGGAATTTGTGAAGAACAGAAATTAACTTGTTACACTTGGACACTAGGAAGTCCAAGGCTGAAGGGCTAACATCTGGTGAGTGTCTTCTTGATGCATCGTTCCATGGTGGAAGGCAAAACATGGACGGGCAAGAAAGCACATGCACATGCGCAAGAGAGTTCAAGAGGACCACTCTGCAAGAGCCAAACCCACTTTTATTA
This sequence comes from Callithrix jacchus, assembly GCF_049354715.1. NCBI lineage: Eukaryota > Metazoa > Chordata > Mammalia > Primates > Cebidae > Callithrix > Callithrix jacchus. Next base: position 78,098,663 of record NC_133513.1, on the reverse strand, counting down.
CAGACTCACTCTTTCCGTAGCATACTCACTCTTGAGATAATGACATGGATCCATTCATAAAGGCAGAGCCCTTCTGACCTTATTACCTCTTAACGGTCTCTCTTCTTAACACTGTTGCATTGAGGATTAAGTTTCCAACACATAAACTTTTAGGAATACATTCAAACCATAACCCACCTATTGAATAATTACTCTATTTATATATTCTACCCAAATCCAAGCTTATCTTTTACCTATTACCTTTCAAAATTACATATATCAATATCTGAAAACCATAAGATTTATATTAATTCTATTATTTTATGAAATGTGGCTCAGAGAAGAAGGATAGACATAATCTACTAATAAAATAATAGCAGACAACAATAAGCTCATCCTTCTATCTGTAAATTCTCCCTGAGGTGACATTCTTTAAATTTGTAAGGCTTTGACAAAGAGTTTAATATTTGAAGCAAAAGCACAGAGTAAATACCATTTGTACCCTAACAATAAACCAGGATTCAGAATTTTTCAGAATATCTTATGCCAGCTATAATTGGAATGTTGAGAATATTACCTGTAATGACTAGATGGAGCAAAAGCCATCAGTCATGTTTTAACATTTAGGGAAATGAATTCATTCCAATATGAAATATGGAAGACATACAGGTTACTGCGGAATCTCAGTTCCACTAAGAAACACAAGGAAACAAAGGAAACACAGCAGAAAAAAATAGCAATATATATCCTGCTGCAATTACTTTTTCTTCCCTTTCTCTTTCATTAGTTCTGTGTATTAGGTTGAACCATAGAAAATTGTCAATATTTGGCTGTTTTTAACCTGCACAAACAGCAGTTTTATTTGGCTTAATCTAATAAACGTCTGCTTTCATTGTCACTGAAGTATGCCATAGAAAGTGAAGTTTGTATGTCAGATAAAAAAATTCATTATACAGTCAACCCAGCAGAAGTAATGAAAAAAAATGTGAAAATTGAATTCTTCCAACTTCATCATTCTCTATTTACTTATTGTGTTTTTCTGGGGATATAGATTGAAGAGGATATGCAGTCTCTCGGGAAGCGAATTAATATAATGAATGGAAATATCCACTCACATGACCAGGAAGAATAAACCTTGGAGGTGCTTTTTGGACAGCACTTACAATTTTTCTGCCTAGAGAATTTTTCTCTTTTAGGTCATGTCACGAGACCATTTTATTGTAAGAAACCACACTGCCTTGGGTAAACTCCAGAAAGAGGATATGCTTTAAACTGAGGTCTATGTTTGTCATGAGTTGCTATATAGTCTTAATAATACATTGACTTTTATGCATTTTCTTCATTATTCCTTTATTCTATATTGTAGGATTCTTAAGGACAGAGATTATATTTTCTGTTTAGAAGAAATTATTCTTTAACATATAAATTCTTTACTGCGTAAATAGGATTTAGACATTAAATGGGATTTATGCACTACATCCTATTTATACATTAAGTGACATTTACTTCAGTATGTGAAAAGGCCATCGGTATAGGTATTCCAAAATTATTAATACAGTTTTCTTAAAACTTTATTCTATCATGACTACAAACTGTGTCCTCTTCTTGAGTTTAAGCTCTCTAACTAACTTTAGAGATTTTATTTAATATGGTAACAGAAAAGGGGAAAAGAAAGTTAGTGAACGTTTAAAAAAAAATCCTGAGAACTACCTCCAGACACTGAATGATGCGGCCCTGTTTCTCCTCTGTCTTCTATGGTCTCTGCCTTCTTTTACTCAATCTCTCAATTCAACCTTGTTTGTGTTACAATAAGCTCTTTCCTACTTCAAGGCTATTGTTTATGTTGTTCATGTGTTACTTAAGGATTTCAAGGCTATTGTTTATGTTAATCATGTGTTACTTAAGGATTGGGACACATACTGAGAAATGCATCTTTAGGCAATTTCATTATGCTAGCATTGTGGAGTCTACTTATATAAATGTAGGTTGTATAGCCTACTATATACCAAGGTTCTGTGGGATAGCCTGTTGCTTCTAGGCTAGAAACCTGTACAGCATGTGACTGTACTGAATACTGCAGGCAGTTGTAACACAATGGTATTTGTGTATCTAAACACAGAAAAGGTATAGCAAAAATATAGCAGGAAATTTAAAAAATGATGCACCCAAATAGGGCATTGACCATGAATGAAGCTTTCAGGACTGGAAGTTGTTCCGGGTGAGTCAGTGAGTGATGAGTGAATGTGAAGGCCTAGGACATTACACTGTAGACTCTGTAAACACTGGATACTTAGGCTACATGAAATTTATAAAAATATTTTTCTTTCTTCAATAGTAAGTTAACTTTAGCTTATTATAATCTTTTTACTTTATAAACTTTTTAATTTGTTTCTAGTAATTCCTAAAACACAATTTGGATAGCTGTACAAAAATATTTTATTCCTTTCATATTTATTCTATAAGCTTTTTTCTATTTCTAATTTATTTTATTTTTTACTTTTTGAACTTTTTGTTAAAAACGAAGACACAAACACAGTAGCGTAGGTCTACACAGGGTCGAGATCATCAATATCACTGTCTTCCACCTGCACATCTTGTCCCCTTGGAAGGTCTTCGGGAAAGTTACACACATGGAGCTATCATCTTCTATAACAGTGCCTTCTTCTGGAATGCCTCCTGAAAGACTAGCCTGAGGCTCTTTTATATTAAGCCTTTTTTTAAAAAAATAAGTAGGACTACTACCCTAAAATAACAATAAAAAGCATAGTATAGTAAATACGTAAACTGATAGCATAGTCATTTATTGTCATTATCAAGTACTATGCAAGGTACATAATCGTATGTCCTATACTTTTATGCAACTGGCAGCACAGTAGGTTTGTTTAGGGCTATGATATTACTAGTTGACAGGAGTCTTTCATGAGACTATTGTTATGTATGCGGTCTGTTTGTTGACCAAAATGTCATTATGTGGGGCATGACTATGCATGCTTCCTAGGGCACATTCTCCTGACTCTTCATCTTGAGAACCCCAACTCCACCTTTGGGTCTTAGTTTCTAATCTCCTTACAAAAGTTGTTTGTCCTAGTTGCTGAACCAGATCTTCCTATTAGTTACTGGATTGCATGCTATTTGATCAATGTTTCCATTAGAGTAGTCCCCACTTATGTGCAGGAAATACATTCTAAAACCTCCAGTGAATAAACCAGAAACAGATGGTAGTCTGGAACCGATTGCCATCAATTGGAACACTTTTCCGTTTGTGTCTTCCATCCACAAAAGTAATATCTTTTCCATCTTAACTAAGCACTTATCATGCACTATGGCCACAACTTTTGCAGTTTGACTGCAACAGCAAAACTAGCACAGATTTGTATTTCCTTCTTCACAATTTCACAGACAGAAGATATGTTTTTATCATAGATCCTCAACATATGGCCTTTTATTCTTTCTTATCAAGTCAAGAACTTTCACCTTTCATGAGGGAAGCACTTTAAGGCTTCTCTTTGGCATATCAGAATTGCCAGCATCACTACTCTTGACTTTGGGACAGTAACGTGACAGTTGATCTGATAACTGAGATGGCTATTAAGTGGCTAATGGGTGGGGAACGTCTATAGCAGGGACACACTGGATAAAGGGAGGATTCAAGTCCAGGGTATGAGGAAGCAGGACAGAATAAGACTTAATTAAGCTACTTAGAATGGTGTGCAATTTAAAATGTACGATTTGTTTCTGGAATTTTCCCTTTAATATTTTTGGACTGAAGTTGATGTAGGTATCTGAAACCTAAAGTAACTGAGTGAAACTGTGGATAATGGTGAGGGGAGCTGTTAGTGGGGTGGGGGAGGGCTACTGCATATGTTTGTGTACTCATTTGATATCTGTCCCCACTAGACTGCAAGGTCAGGTATTCAAAATATATTAGCCTTCGGTAAATATTTGTTAAAATAATTGCTGGTTTGTTATTATTATATTCATGAGACATATACTTCATAATAAATGTGGCTTTTCTAATTTAATAAATAAAAAAGATGAGAATAAATTGTTTGTAAGTCTATTCACCAAGATGCTAATCTTAGCTCCAGGTAGATGGTGTTATGGTATTTTTGATTTTCACCTATTTTTTGTTTGCTCTTTTTGTAGTTAATATGCAGAAATACTTACTTTGCTTTCTTTCTTTGCAGAGGTGGGGTGTTGCCCAGGCTGGTCTCAAATTCCTGGGCTCCAGTGATCCTCCCACTTAAGTTTTTTGGGTAGTTGGGATTACAAGTCCATGCCACCAAACACAGCTCTGTAGAAATATTTCTTGTGTGTAAATATTGTTCTTATTCTTTAAAAATGCTGCTGAAGGACAATGGAGGTTTTATGGATGAACTGAAGTAGAAGGTTCTTAGAAGACTCAGCTGCATGTGCATAGGCATGGGCAGAATTAACAGCTGGCATATTTTGAGGGCAAAGTTATTTGTCACAAGCACAGTGGAGGGTCATCAGCATAGTGCCTAGAAACTGATAGATCAGATAGTTGGAGGACCTCTAAATATAAATGAAAATATTGAAACTTTTCTTGTTTTCTTTAAAAGTTCCTGTGCAAAGAGTCAACATGACTCGATTTACATTTGAGAATGTATGGTAGAGGAGTGAGATATGGACTAGAAGAGGGAGAGAGTCGAGGCGAGGGGATCACTCAGGAGGCTAGATCAATGGTCCAGGGCAGTGATTGTGATGGCCCACAGTAGATCCATACCTGTGGGAGTGTGAAGGAAGGATGGATATGAGTCATAGACAGAGATGGAACCAATATGACCAAATATACACAAGAGAGATGGGGAAGAGTAAATAGTGAGTCCAATCTTCTGAGCCTAGGTGAATGCAATATTGCTTATACCATTTATCATAATAGGGAACCCAAGGAAAACAGTGGTTTTGAGGTTAGGAGAAAATAAGTTATGTTTGAATCAGAGGTCACAATGCGACTTCCAGATAGGATTGTATAGAGGAGAGAGGTAAATGTTAGAAATGAAGACTTGCAAGTCATTCATATAAAACTGATAGTTGACATCATAGTGTTATGTGAGTTTTCCTCAGTGAGAGAAAGTAGGGCTAGGAAAAAGAAAGCCCAAAACAGAATTTTGGAAAAATACCTATCATCAGTGGACTAGGCACAAAATGTCAAGAAAGCAAATTGAGAGGGTGATGTCAGAAAAGAATTGGGAGATTAATTTATTATATAGAAACTTAGGGAAGGGGGTTACTTTTTTATATACTTTACAAAGTATATAAAAAAGGGTCACAGGCTTCCCAGATGTCAGAGGGTCCTAAAGTGATAATGACCATGATCATGATGATTGTGGCTAACATTTATTGGTTGATCACTCTGCGCAACCATGATTAGAAGGTATGTAATTATTTGCATGTGTAAGTTACTTGTTTACTTAAATAATGGGTTTTATTACATTGTTGGGGTATAAATCATGTTGGAATAGTTTCAGGACTTAGTGGAAAGTGGAATTAGTGATTGACCTGATACAACTTTTTCTTAAAGCACACTAATCTGCTACAGGATCCAATTTTCAAATAGCACGGTCAGATTTACCACCAATTCTGCAATTCTTGTTTATAATTAATTCAATACTATGATTTTATTTCATGTAGCTCTTTGATGCTTGTCATGTCCTACCAATTTTGATTATCCTATCCCTTGTAGTAAGATTGCCTTTGATTTTGAGATGAAAAGAATTTGCTTTGTACTATGTGAACTTAACTGGGGACATTAAACTGCTGCACATGACAGAGAGTGAAGAGCTGTGACTCCTGGATTGCTGTAAGCTCATAAGCAATTGGAGTAGTGTCAGTTTCCATGAAGGCTGGCACTGGGAGTGTGCTGGGATTCTGTTGACAGCAATCAGGTTGCTCCAGAGCTGAAAAGCGAGAGCCCCTACTCTGACAGTTACTTTGCATCAACTGTGTTCTGCTTTGGCCTCATACACTCTGTTTGTTCGCCTGAGATATCAATGAACCATAGAGTTCTCTCATAGCCATGAGACACAAGAGAATTGCTTTAGAACAAGAAGAGTCCATGTGAATTCTCCATATGGATTATTCAGATACTGACAGTGATGCGACTTGGGGATACAGCGACGATGAAGATTCCAGTGATGAAGTTCAAGGAATATCAGAGTCAGTGCACAGAAACCTATATTTGCAAATATTTGGGGATATTTTTCATGCTCCATAATTTCATTTTAAGGAATTTCTAACTCATCTGAACATGCTTAAAAAGAGACCACTACTAAACTGCATAGCTTTGATTGTAATTATTAATCAATAGCAAGTTCGTGAAAATACTTGTTAATCTGCCAAACAGTAGCCACTTTTGCAGTAGTGCTTTTTAAAATGTTTATTAACTGTCACATAGAAATAAACTAATACAGAGGCACAGAACTAGATAAACCTGAGATTTTATTTATAAAGACAATTTGCATGTTGGATATGGACTATTATGTAGATAGATATTTATTTATTTATTGTAAAAAAGCAAGCATAGTGTGTTGAATGTTCAGAGGTAATGTGTGTTTGATAAAATATTTTAATTAAATAAATCAAGCATTATAATTCTAGTTATAAAATTCTCTTGAGTTCAATATTTTATTAAAATGTCATGTGTTATTGTATTAGAAATTATTAAATACCCTTATCTGTAATAAAGTAAAAATGAAAGTTAAGTTTTTTAAAAAATAACACTTTTCTCCTTTCTTCCCTTTTCCTACTTCTTAACCACTATCATATGCAATGCCTTCTAACTTGGTAGATGTTCTGTGTGAAACCAGTATCATAACATCTATGTATGGATAAAAATACATTTAATAACAAAACAGAGTTAATAAGACCTTTGTGTTATATAAATATGTAATATTACATCTTTAAATCCAAATGATATTTGCTTTTACCATGGTCCTTGGACCCATAAAAGATAAAAACATACATAGTAAATCACAGTGTTGTCAGCTTCTGTCATTAACATTCTCTCTGCAGAAGTTAGAAATTTCCACTATCTCTCTGAAAATGAGAGATTATATATGTTATATATTAATATCAAAGATTTTATTTCTATCTCTAGCAGAATTAATACATGTTATATATTAGTATCAAGTATTTTGTCCCTATCTCTAGCAGAAACAGAATTTATAGATACCCTCTTGGAGAGGTAAAAGCACCTTTATAATAGAAACAAAATGACACCATAATGGCAACATGAGTTTTTCATTGAATGATCTTGGCATTGAATAATTCCGCATTGTTAGGCAATATTATTACAAAGCAATATAGCAGGCTAGGACATATGTATTGAAGGGAATTCTAACAATTTTAAAATCAAAATGATCCTTTCATATTAGTTTTACAATTGGGAAGCCATAACTCTTAGTACTGGTTCTGTGAACAAGTAAATGTAATTTTCATAATGATAGAGAGACATGAATACTTACTGCTGAAAGGTTATTTTGCATTTTAATGAATGTAGAATTAGAACCTGATAGCTGAGTACATAAGCAATGTACTGTTGTGGAAAGAACATGACTTTAGGGACAGCCAGATCTGTGTTCAAATTCCAGAGCTGCAACTCACTAGCTATATCTGACTTTGGGTGCATTCCCTAACCTCTATTCTCAGGTATAAATCTGGTATAAAATCACCACTCTTTGTTACGTGCAACAAATAAGATTTGTATGAAATGTTTAGTATTGTTCCTGACATGTACTATGTGCTTAATAAATGGCAAATATTATAATTTATTGTTTAGCATGTTGTTTTTTTCCCTCCAATGTGATGCTTCTTTTCAGTTTTAATATATGTCACTTTACTAGGTACTATGCCTGGCTCTAGGCCATACTTATTTTCCTTTTTAAAGTAAAATTTTATATTTCTGTAAACTATGTCACTCTTTTGATCTTTATATTTACCCCCATCTACATTAAAAAAAATACTAATGTGTCTTCTTTATGTGGCATGGAAATTGCATTCAACTTTAAAGTATATCCAATTTAGGCCAGATAATATGATGAAATTCTGAAATATTGTAAATTTGTGAGGAATACATTTTTAAAAATTCTTATGCACAGAAAATATCTTCAAAATGAAGTACTATTTTTTATTTATTATATTTTTAAAGAATGTGGGCAATTTCTTAATAGTCAAATGGAAATATATTTCAAGGAAAGCTAAATTTAATATGATATTTTCTATGCTGCGATGGTGATTTGTTTATTATTGTTGTTAGTTTATTTGTTTGTGGCTGGCAGCAATTGGTAGTAACTTATGCTGCCATGAACAACTTAGAAATAAGTCATTCACACAAGTTGTGAAGAACCAAATGGGCACTACAGAAGTTTTCTGCCTGTTGTGTTCACTTTACCAAAAATTCCCACTAAGAAAGTAATAATGAAGTGAAAATATATTGTTTATATCTATGGAGCAGAAAGAAAATTTCCCACTGTGTTTCTGGGTAGAAGTGTTTTATAAAACACAAGACAGACCCTCCACACAGGCAGGCATGAAGGTGTTGGGGATGAGAAGAATTAGAAATAATAAACAGCAGACCATAGTTCCACTGGGCCGGGCACTATGATAAACTTAACTTTGATTATCTCATTTAATACCACATGGTGAGTGGGTACTCTTATTCCCATTTTACAGATGAGGAAATTGAGGCTTTCACACAGCTTGTGAATGGAGGTGGGTTTAACATCAGAATAGTGCAACCCAAAAGCCTGAGCTCTGCCTTCTTACCCCAGGGCTCAGGAGTATGATGTCTGTGTCATAAACTGCTTTAAACACTAAGCATCTTCTATGTGTGAGGCATTTGGGATGAAGTGGGGGACCAAAGCCAGCAGTGGTCCCTGTCCTCATAGAGTTTAGTGGGAGGAAGACTGAGTTATTGACCAAATGACTACATAAATACATGTATTAATATAAATTACAAATGGTGATACATGCTTGGGTGAAGAGATATGTAGGACTATGAGAAAAGATGCATTGGAAACCCAACCCAGTCAATTCAGGATGGCATCCCTGAGGAAGGGGTATGTAGGCTGGGATTGAACAGATAAGAAGGGGTGAACTAAGCAAACATTAGAGAGGAATTTCCTAGGTCTGGGGAAAGCATGTTAAGAACTCATGGCATGAGGGTGATGATGTGTATTAAAAGGAGGCCAGTGGCTAGGAGCGGTGGTTCATGCCTGTAATCCCACCACTTTGGGAGGCCAAGGCCGGTGGATCGCCTGAAGTCAGGAGTTTTAGACCACCCTGGCCAACATGGTGAAACCCTATCTCTACTATCTATACAAAAATTAGCCAGGCATGGTCATGGCCGCCTTTAATCCCCCTAATTTGAATCTGGGAGACAGAGGTTGCAGTGAGTCAAGTGCCACCTCACCTCACTCCAACCTGGGCAACAAGAGTAAAACTTTGTCTCAAAAAACAAAAAGAAAAGCCCAGCTTGAATGGAAGGCAGGGAATGTGAGGGAGACACGGGGAGGATTGTACTGGGAGTTAATGAGACTATAACGAACCTTTAGAGTTAGGATAACATAGTATGGTGGGTGGATTATGTACAATAAGTGATAGCTTTTTACAGAGAATAGAGTAACCAGTGAGAAACAAATGAAAAGGAATGGTACTCATAAGAAAAACATAATATGAAACACATAAGAATACAGTTTTTAAAGTATCAGGACCCAAGTGAAAGAAATTATGAAATTGTATTTAAAGATATGAAATTATATCTGAACAAGTAGAAAGTTGTGCCATGTTCTTACATGGGAAAATTAATATAATAAGAAATAACATGTTTCAATATAAATGAATAAGTGTTAATGTAATACAATGCTACTAGAATCCCAAGGTGGATGTTTCAGAAGTGAAAGATAATTTTAAAGTCTATATGAAAAATGAATGCTTATGAATATTATCAATGAATTTTCTAAAAATAAATGCCTAAGAATATCATCATGCCATTTCTGAAAAAAATAATTTTCGTAAGGGAGAACTTGCTTTGCCAAATATTAAATACTGATAGTTAATATAAAGCAATGGTAATGTGAACAGCATGGTATAGCAACAGTGAAAGACAAAGAGATCAGTGGAAAATAGATTTCAGAAATGTATGTCAGAATGTAGTGTGTTTCAAAAGTATAAAAATTTACTGAGAACATCTTTATTCTTAAAATCTTAAGAGCCTGTAATTAAGAGATGTGATGATTTTTGGTTTATAGACTGTATTATTAATTCTGTATTATTTCATATGTACCTATCTCTTTAATGTATTCCAAACACATTCATCATTAATTATATTAACTTAGAAATGTTATTATTTTTGGAAAAAGTAAATTTTCAAGTATAACTTATTTTATAATTTTTAAATTATTTTTTTTTAAATTTCATGGGTACATAGTAGGTGTACATGTTTATGGGGTACATGAGATGTTTTGATACAGGCATGCAATATAAAATAAGCACACTATGAAGAATAGAGTATCCATCCCTCAAGTTTTTATCCTTTGAGTTACAAATAATCCAATTATATTATTTGTTATTCAAAAATACACAATTTTGCTATTACTGACTATCATCATCATATTGTACTATCCAATAGTAGATCTTATTTATTCTTTCTATTTTTTTGGTACCCACTAACCATGTTACCATGACAGTGATACTATTAAATTTTTAGTAGCTGAAAATTAATTGTGAATGTTAATTTATCAAATCCACCTTTGACTATTGGATCAAACTTAAGATACCAGGATAGATTTTTAAATGTTTAAAAGGTTGATAGAATCTAATCCAGGAATAAATTAAATGCGTATAAAGAGACAATCTTTGCATGTTTCTATCAGTGTGACTTAAGATTTGTCAAATACTCTTTTTTTTTTTTTAAATTTTTTATTGGATTATAGGTTTTGGGGTACATGAGCAGAGCATGCAAGACAGTTGCGTAGGTACACACATGGCAGTGTGCTTTGCTTTTCTTCTCCCCTTCACCCACATTTGGCATTTCTCCCCAGGATATCCCTCCCCACCTCCCCCTCCCACTGGCCCTCCCCTTTTTCCCCCAATAGACCCCAGTGTTTAGTACTCCCCTTTCTGTGTCCATGTGTTCTCATTTTTCATCACCCACCTATGAGTGAGAATATGGGGTGTTTCATTTTCTGTTCTTGTGTCAGTTTGCTGAGGATGATGTTCTCCAGATTCATCCATGTCCCTACAAACGACACAAACTCATCATTTCTGATTGCTGCATAATATTCCATGGTGTATATGTGCCACATTTTTCCAATCCAGTCTATTATCAATGGGCATTTTGGTTGATTCCAGGTCTTTGCTATTGTAAACAGTGCTGCAATGAACATTCGTGTACATGTGTCCTTATAGTAGAACGATTTATAGTCTTTTGGATATATACCCAGTAATGGGATTGCTGGGTCAAATGGAATTTCTATTTCTAAGGCCTTGAGGAATCGCCACACTGTCTTCCACAATGGTTGAACTAATTTACACTCCCACCAACAGTGTAAAAGTGTTCCTTTTTCTCCACATCCTCTCCAGCATCTGTTGTCTCCAGATTTTTTAATGATCGCCATTCTAACTGGCGTGAGATGGTATCTCAATGTGGTTTTGATTTGCATCTCTCTGATGATCAGTGACGATGAGCATTTTTTCATATGATTGTTGGCCTCATATATGTCTTCTTTCATAAAGTATCTGTTCATATCCTTTGCCCACTTTTGAATGGGCTTGTTTGTTTTTTTCCTGTAAATCTGTTTGAGTTCTTTGTAAATTCTGGATATCAGCCCTTTGTCAGATGGGTAGACTGCAAAAATTTTTTCCCATTCTGTTGGTTGCCTATCCACTCTACTGACTGTTTCTTTTGCCGTGCAGAAGCTGTGGAGTTTCATTAGGTCCCATTTGTCTATTTTGGCTTTTGTTGCCAATGCTTTTGGTGTTTTGTTCATGAAGTCCTTGCCTACTCCTATGTCCTGGATAGTTTTGCCTAGATTTTCTTCTAGGGTTTTTATGGTGCCAGGTCTTATGTTTAAGTCTTTAATCCATCTGGAGTTAATTTTAGTGTAAGGTGTCAGGAAGGGGTCCAGTTTCTGCTTTCTGCACATGGCTAGCCAGTTTTCCCAACACCATTTGTTAAACATGGAATCCTTTCCCCATTGCTTGTTTTTGTCAGGTTTATCAAAGATTGTATAGTTGTATGTATGTTGTGTTGCCTCCGATGCCTCTGTTTTGTTCCATTGGTCTATATCTCTGTTTTGGTACCAGTACCATGCTGTTTTGATTACTGTAGCCTTGTAGTATAGTTTGAAATCCGGTAGTGTGATGCCCCCCGCTGTGTTCTTTTTGCTTAGAATTGACTTGGCTATGCGGGCTCTCTTTTGGTTCCATATGAAGTTCAAGGTGGTTTTTTCCAGTTCTGTGAAGAAAGTCAATGGTAGCTTGATGGGGATAGCGTTGATTCTGTAAATTACTTTGGGCAGTATAGCAATTTTCACGATATTAATTCTTCCTAACCATGAACATGGAATGTTTCTCCATCTGTTTGTGTCCTCTCTTATTTCATTGAGCAGTGGTTTGTAGTTCTTCTTGAAGAGGTCCCTTACGTTCCTTGTGAGTTGTATTCCAAGGTATTTTATTCTTTTTGTAGCAATTGTGAATGGCAGTTCGCTCTTGATTTGGCTTTCTTTAAGTCTGTTATTGGTGTAGACGAATGCTTGTGATTTTTGCACATTGATTTTATATCCTGAGACTTTGCTGAAGTTGCTTATCAGTTTCAGGAGTTTTTGGGCTGAGGCGATGGGGTCTTCTAGGTATACTATCATGTCGTCTGCAAATAGAGACAATTTGGCTTCCACCTTTCCTATTTGAATACCCTTTATTTCTTTTTCTTGCCTGATTGCTGTGGCTAGAACTTCCAGTACTATATTGAATAGGAGTGGTGAAAGAGGGCATCCTTGTCTAGTGCCAGATTTCAAAGGGAATGCTTCCAGTTTTTGCTCATTCAGTATGATATTGGCTGTTGGTTTGTCATAAATAGCTTTTATTACTTTGAGATACGTTCCATCGATACTGAGTTTATTGAGGGTTTTTAGCATAAAGAGCTGTTGAATTTTGTCAAATGCCTTCTCTGCGTCAATTGAGATAATCATGTGGTTTTTGTTTTTGGTTCTGTTTATGTGGTGAATTACGTTGATAGACTTGCGTATGTTGAACCAGCCTTGCATCCCCGGGATGAATCCTACTTGATCATGATGAATAAGTTTTTTGATTTGCTGTTGCAATCGGCTTACCAATATTTTATTGAAGATTTTTGCATCTATGTTCATCATGGATATTGGTCTGAAGTTTTCTTTTCTTGTTGGGTCTCTGCCGGGTTTTGGTATCAGAATGATGTTGGTCTCATAAAATGATTTGGGAAGGATTCCCTCTTTTTGGATTGTTTGAAATAGTTTTAGAAGAAACGGTACCAGCTCTTCCTTGTGTGTCTGGTAGAATTCAGCTGTGAACCCGTCTGGTCTGGGCTTTTTTTGTGTGGTAGGCTCTTAATTGCTGCCTCGACTTCAGACCTTGTTATTGGTCTATTCATAGTTTCAGCTTCCTCCTGGTTTAGGCTTGGGAGGACACAGGAATCCAGGAATTTATCCATTTCTTCCAGGTTTACTAGTTTATGCGCATAGAGTTGTTTCTAATATTCTCTGATGATGGTTTGAATTTCTGTGGAATATGTGGTGATTTCCCCTTTATCATTTTTTATTGCATCTATTTGGTTGTTCTCTCTTTTATTTTTAATCAATCTGGCTAGTGGTCTGTCTATTTTGTTGATCTTTTCAAAAAACCGGCTCTTGGATTTATTGATTTTTTGAAGGGTTTTTTGTGTCTCAATCTCCTTCAGCTCAGTTCTGATCTTAGTTATTTCTTGTCTTCTGCTGGGTTTTGAGTTTTTTTGATCTTGCTCCTCTAGCTCTTTCAATTTTGACGATAGGGTGTCAATTTTGGATCTCTCCACTCTCCTCATATGGGCACTTATTGCTATATATTTTCCTCTAGAGACTGCTTTAAATGTGTCACAGAGGTTCTGGCACGTTGTGTCTTCGTTCTCATTGGTTTCGAAGAACTTCTTTATTTCTGCCTTCATTTCGTTGTTTACCCAGTCAACATTCAAGAGCCAGTTGTTCAGTTTCCATGAAGCTGTGCGGTTCTGGGTCGGTTTCTGAATTCTGAGTTCTAACTTGATTGCACTATGGTCTGAGAGGCTGTTTGTTATGATTTCAGTTGTTTTGCATTTGTTGAGCAGTGCTTTACTTCCAATTATGTGGTCAATTTTAGAGTAGGTGTGATGTGGTGCTGAGAAGAATGTGTATTCTGTGGATTTGGGGTGGAAAGTTCTGTAAATGTCTATCAGGTTTGCTTGCTCCAGGTCTGAGTTCAAGCCCTGGAAATCCTTGTTGATTTTTTGTCTGGTAGATCTGTCTAGTATTGACAGTGGAGTGTTAAAGTCTCCCACTATTATTGTGTGGGAGTCTAAGTCCTTTTGTAAGTCATTAAGAACTTGCCTTATGTATCTGGGTGCTCCTGCATTGGGTCCATATATGTTTAGGATCGTTAGCTCTTCTTGTTGCATCAATCCTTTTACCATTATGTAATGGCCTTCTTTGTCTCTTTTGATCTTTGTTGCTTTAAAGTCTATTTTATCGGAAATGAGAATTGCAACTCCTGCTTTTTTTTTGCTTTCCATTTGCTTGGTAAATCTTCCTCCATCCCTTTATTTTGAACCTTTGTGTATCCTTGCATGTGAGATGGGTTTCCTGGATACAGCACACTGATGGGTTTTGGCTTTTTATCCAATTTGCCAGTCTGTGTCTTTCGATTGGTGCATTTAGTCCATTTACATTTAGGGTTAATATTCTTATGTGTGAATTTGATACTGCCATTTTGATGCTACGTGGCTGTTTTGCCTGTTAGTTGTTGTAGATTCTTCATTATGTTGATGCTCTTTAGCATTCAGTGTGATTTTGGAATGGCTGGTACTGGTTGATCCTTTCTATGTGTAGTGCCTCTTTTAGGAGCCCTTGTAAAGCAGGCCTGGTGGTGACAAAATCTCTGAGTATTTCTAGTTTGCAAAGGATTTTATTTTTCCTTCACTTCTGAAGCTCAGTTTGGCTCGATATGAAATTCTGGGTTGCAAGTTCTTTTCTTTAAGAATGTTGAATATTGGCCCCCACTCTCTTCTGGCTTATAGTGTTTCTGCCGAGAGATCTGCTGTGAGTCTGATGGGCTTTCCCTTTGTGGGTGACCCGACCTTTCTCTCTGGCTGCCTTTAGCTGTGGCACAGTGAGGGATGCTACCAGTTTCTTTTTCTGCTATCTTTGTCCCAGGATGGTGTCTGCCTAATGTCAGTCTTTTGGATATAGAGGGGTCAGGGAGCTGCTTGAGGAGACAGTTTGTACTTTATAGGGGCTTAATTGCTGAGCTGTGAGCTCTGTTGTTCATTCAGGGCTGTTAGGCTGCTATGTTTGATTCTGCTGCAACAGAGCTCATTAAAAAAACCCTTTTTTTTCTCAAATGCTCTGTGTTGAGGGGTTTGGGCTTTATTTTTGGATGTCCGTTGAGGTCCTGCCCAGCTAGGATGCAGACTAGCCACTGTTTGCCTGCCGAGGCTCTGCCCTGCTGTTGTGAGGCTCGCCCTGGCTCCGCTGTTCTGCTGTTCTCTGCCACGCCCTGCGGCGGAGTCTCTCTGTTGTAGCGGGTTGCCTCGGCAACGACAGGCTGCATCAGCAGTGGGCGTGTATCTCAGTAGGGACGGGTTGCCTCGGCAACGGCTGGCTGCATCAGCAATGGGCGTGTATCTCAGTTGGGGCGGGTTGCCTCGGTAATGGTGGCCGCCCCTCCCCCTCAGAGCGTCTCGGGCTGTCTGCACGGGGCTTGTTTGAAATCGCGGTTTTGTTCGTCCCACTGGGCCAACCCTAACGCTCTGTTCCTGCAGTCCCCTGGGCTGGCCCACTGTCCAAGTCTAGCTCAGTCTCAAGTCCAGCCCTCTCACGTCTCCGGTTGCTGGTTCAACGGGGCACCCGGACAAGCGCGCCCTGTGGGGAGCGCTGGGTAGGGCCGGCCACCACCACCCGGGCTGCTGGCTTCGCCAGGTGGAATATCTGCCTGGCGTCCTGCGTCTCCTCTTCACGTGGGAATTTCCCCGTTCCATGGGCAACAAAGATCAGTCTGGAAATGCAGCTCAGACTCACCTCTCCGCAGACACAACGAGAACTCCAATCCTGGGTTGTTCTCACAGCGCCATCTTGACTCTTGTCAAATACTCTTAAAGAACCATAACCTCTGGTATAGTTGAATGACTATGTGACATAAGTTGCCAAAATGTTAGTCACATAAAAACGGCATTTAAGGAAATAATTTAAACAGATCAATTGTTCTCAAGGATATAATGATAAATTCATATACAAATGGATTGAATACTCAATTTCTAGAAGTATAAATTCAAATTCTTTAAAATATTTTATGTATGTATGTTTATTACTATCTTGATCATTATCCAACTTTTTATTAATTCCCCCAAAGGGAATGATATCAATTATATCCTACTTGCATGAGTAAAATTTCAAATTTGAATATTGTAACTATTATAATTATAAGATTTGTATGATTAATAACAAGGGTAAGATGATTTCTCAGAAAAAAATTTGAAACATAAACAAAGCTTAAACGTGGAGGTGGATAAATCAGAAGAGTTTATATAATGTAAATTGTTTCCTGAATTAATCACAGTGGACACTGTGCTTTGTTATTAAAGGTTATTTTATTTGAATGTCTCTATTTTTTATACAGGGAAGATGTGAGAACAGCAAACGTAATTGCTGCAGAAGCTGTAACCTGCCTTGTGATTGACAGAGAGTAAGTACATTGTTTTATTATGTGAATTATACACTCATATCAGCAACACACATGAGTTCCTGGAATTAGACGCCATTTTATGCAGCTATTAATACTTGCTTTATATTTTTTCATTTTTAAATGAGTTCTATGTTTGATTCTTATTCCCTATTATTCTTAAAGGTGGCTGGCTCTGCCATTCTAGCTTTATGATCTTTACCAAGGTACTTAACCACTGTGTACTTCGCCTCAGCTCATTTGTATACTGGGTTAATAAAATATCACAGGGTATTTTGAGGATTAATGAGAAGATGTGAGTAAAGCATTTGTCCAAGTGTCTTTTACTCAGGAGGTACTCAACCAATGCTAGTCATTTTTGTGAATTTTTAGAATTATTATTCTGTTCTTGTTAAGAAGTAGATTCTTCTTTGAGTATGTTTTAGTTATCCCCTCTATTATCCCATCTCCAGACTTCCATAATGGAAGTCTTTAGGGAAGACACTTTTGGAGAAATAATCAGTTCTAGACATAGGCATATATTTAAGGCCATTAAAACATTTTCTGATAATGTCTATCCCTGTTTCTTCTCCCAATTCTGACTTGCTCTTTTCATTACCTAGATGCTTTAAGGGTTAAACTACAAATGTCAGACTATTGATACTCCAAGAACATGGTTAAAATGCATACATACTTTCTGGAAGCAGTCAAACAGACTTTTCTTTGTTGTAGTGTATGTGGATAAATTTATCAGAATAGCCAAGCACCTGACGCAAGAACTATAGAATATCCATTTCAGTGGAGCTATTATAACTGGAATAGGCAGTGAGTGTCCATGTAGAGTAAACCTGAGGAGTCAGATATGATCAGCCTAGAATGACGGAGCTTGATGCCAAACTCAGAGGACTCTGGATGGAGAAGAATTCTACTTGATTCACAAATCTCACTTTTAGAGGTCCTTCTATGCTGGATCACTAGAACCAGAGCAAAGATACAGTTGCAGAATGATAGTAATATACATGAATAATTCTGAAATTGTTATATTTTGTCTGGCTTCCCAAAACAATAATTACTGATTCACTGTTCTGTTCAACTCACATTTACTGAGGATCAACCATGTACAAAGCATTGTACTGGAAGAGAAGAGTCAAAGGAGCAGCACAGATGCTGGTTTTAGAAGTTAGCATCTAATAGGGATGTCTCATATATAAAAATAACCATCCTACCAGGCAAAAAAAGACTTCAGAATAAATAAGGGAATTCAGAAAACAGAGTGAGTACTTTTGAGAAGAGTCAGGGAGATCTTCATGGAAGAAAAGGTATTATTAGGTGGATACAGAAGCACAGGAAAAGCAATATAAATATGATGACTAGCAAAGAAATACCCATAGGAAAGCTATCAGCCATTTCAACTAGCTAAAGTGAGACTTTGTAAAGGTAATTGGCAGAGGTGTTGCAAAAAGTTCACAAGCGTGCTGGCACTAGTTCACTAAGAAAATTGAATGTGGGATAAGGGCAGCTCTGAACATTTTATGCAGCAAAAAGATATCACCATAACAATGGATTTAATAGACTAATCTGAGAATTCTGTGTAAAAGGAATTAGAGGGAGAGGTTAGAGACAAAATATTTGGTTAGGAGTCTAAATTCAGTTGGTGATTATGAGACCATTCATAAGAGGAACCCATAAGAGACGAATAGGTAAAATCAAAGGGTTTTAAGTCTTACTGAATGTGAAGAGCAAGGGAGAAATTAGGAATGTCATTGGGATAGAAAAGACATGAAAGGAAAATAGAAAAATCAGTTTGATAGATATAATGACATTCCACTAAGAATATAATGCATTGAACATACAATATCGAACATTCAAGTATGGATGTCCTGCAGGAGACAGGAAATGTGGGGCAGAAACTTTTCTTAGAATTAACTTAAAATTAACTTTAGAATTTCCTTCATGTGGTTAGCAGCTGAAGCGATGAGACAGGACAGAATTGTGTGAAAGAATAGAGAAGAAGATTACAAAGCCAAGGTTAGATTTGGGGAAATCCTTTCATTTAAGCGTTAGTCAGGGAAAGTAAAACCAGTGAAGAATAATGAGATGTTAGAAATCAGAGCAGTATAAGAGACCCCAGAATGCAAGAGGATATTTCATGAGAAAAGAGATGATCACAGTCTTAAAAGCTGAGAGGCATGCAGATAGAAAAAAGGGTGATAGATTTAGTCACCTGGGAGAAAACAGTTTTATTAAAGTGGTAAGGGTGGAATCCAGATTACAAAGTGTGAGTGGGTGAAAAGGAAGTGAGAGCACTGAGCCTACAGTATACAAGTATCCAGAAAGATGTAGCAAATGAAATACTAAAGGGAATATTTGATAATAAATGGGGCCTCAGGGGAGGAAATTATGGGCAAACGAGGAAAGGTTCTTGGAGAGCATATATATGTGTATTTTTGATTTTCTGAAAAGAGTCAACATAGAAAATTTGTAGAGAAATGCTGGGATGTAGATAAGGATAGTTGTGGGAACTTGGATGGACTTAAACTTACCATTTCTCTCCTTATCCAAACCTAGGCATATACAGTATGCATTGACAAGTGAATGGATTTGGTCAAACAAAGCTCAATACTTGAATTTTGACTGCACCATTTTACAAGAATATGGATGAATTAGTTAAATTCTGGGTCTCAGTTTTTCTGTCTGCAAAATTGGATAACATTATTGAAATTATAAAATTGATTTGAAAATAAAACAGTATAGCATATGTAAACATCCATGCTCAGCACAAGACATGAAATAAGCACTAAGTAAATATGCCCTTCCTTCACACTATTACAAAGCGTGAGTGAGTGGGTACAAAGGTGTAGGATTCCCTTGGATTTAGTAGTGTTACTTTCTACTCAGTGTTGGTTTATTTTCTGGGTTATATACAGAGAAGACACCTTGAGAGGAGTCTGCCTTATGCACAAATACAGAGAAATCAGCTTGGGTCTAAGAATTCAAAGAGTACATTTTTATACTCTTAGCAGAGAAGTTGGGCTTCCCACCAAATGTTCAATTCATAGCTTTAGTTTTTTTTTTAATGAAATTGTAACTGAAGGATCCTGTCAAAAGCCTGCTGCTAACACCTAATTTATGGCCAGTTAGAAGAGCACCAGGGCTTCATCCCATGCAAACAGATGGCAGACATTAGAACTGTCAACAAAAGGAGCTTCCTTTACAAATTTACAAGCAAAGTACCATGTTCCATAGCCCAGTGATTATGCTTTATCATTCCAGAGGGAGAGCAAAAGAACATTATTGTAACTAATCATGCATGTCAAATTTTTTAAAATGCTTATTGACAAATCAGAAGATGACAAACAGATACATGGTGTCCTTAAAAGGCATTCTCTGAATATTGGTTTCTTGTAGTCTACTCATTATCTTAACAAGTATCTGCAGTAATGTCAAAATTTGTTAATATTATATAAAAGAATATTAGTCTAACAGAACCACCCTTAATACATTTCCTAAATATATAAAAAACAATTAAGTACCTTTGGTACCTCTTATTTTGGAATCTGTGAAAAGAAATAAATATAAAACTAAGTATCCATGGGGGATTGGTTCAAGGACCCCCATTGGATAACAAAATCCACAGATGCTGAAATTCCTCATATAAAATGGCATAGTTACTTGCATATAACCTATGCATATCTCTCCTATATTTTAAAATATATCTCGGTTACTTATAATACCTAGTACAATGTAAATGCTATGTAAAAACTTGTTACACTATATTGTTTAGAAAATTACAAGAAAAAAATTCTGTGCGTGTTCAGTAAAGAAGTAACCACTGTCTTTTTTTGCTAAATATTTTTGATCTATAGTTGGTTGAATCCACAGATACAGAATGCATGAATGTGAAGGCTGACTGTACACTTTTGTATTCTCTAATAAGTTATGCAGTGTCTACTTATTCATTGTTATGGGAAGCTGTTTAAGCTAGAAGTTCTATTAAGATAATTGATTTTTTTTGGCAAACTGAGGATTATTTTGATAATTGTTCAAAGGCAACAACTTATAATTACTAGTAAATCTTAAAGAGTTATGTGTTTTTCCCCAGGAAATTGAGATCTAAATTATTAGAGTCCTAACTCTATCCCTGATTCACTGTGTAGCCACTGAGATACATCCATATTGATTATGAAAATTGAAATATTTTCATGCTGGATGATAAATAGCACTGGTCTGAGATCCCTGCATGTCTCTCCTACTTCTCTGCTGCCCAGGTTGTCTGATTGCCCCCTACTCCTAGGACATTCTTCTTTAGTCCAGCAAGTAAGAAGGTGACATCTGACAAGCACCAGGACCAGTGTCCATTTATTTTGGTCAGTTCCTGTCCCTACTGGCCACTAATTATTTTCCCTATCACCTCTGATAATGTCAAGCTAAAATATAATGTCTTATTACCAGTGGTTTTCATGTTTTTGCTTTACCAGGCCCATTTTTAAATAAAATCAGTTAGAAAGAAAACAGAGGAATTTTTTTGGCTGTCATGGAGGTAAGACTCCTAAAGGATCCAGAGGTCTTCATTCTTTCCCTCAATATCACTCCGGGTTATTCTTGAGGGCCTAGAAGACCCTAAGAATGATTTATATACCAGATATGGCTGATCAGGCCCCTGCCATCAGTGGCGCTCTGTGATATTTTTTATACCGTGGGGCCATCTTTGTTATTGGGAAGTGGAGACCAAGAACAAACCCGGAGTAAATTCAATGTCATAGAGCACAAAAATGATGAAATTAGGAGGGAATATCAAGCATAAGATTGTAGGGCATTGCAAGTAGTAATCTCTGAAACTGAGATATCTCTAGATATCATGTTTCAAATTTTAGAGCTCCCAGAATTATATTCACCTGGTGTATTCATGCCATATATTTAAAAATGTGGCCGGGCGCGGTGGCTCAAGCCTGTAATCCCAGCACGTTGGGAGGCTGAGGCGGGTGGATCACGAGGTCAACAGATCGAGACCATCTTGGTCAACATGGTGAAACCCCGTCTCTACTAAAATTACAAAAAAAATTAGCTGGGCACGGTGGTGCGTGCCTGTAATTTCAGCTGCTCAGGAGGCTGAGAAAGGAGAATTGCCTGAACCCAGGAGGCGGAGATTGCAGTGAGCTGAGATCGCACCATTGCACTCCAGCCTGGGTAACAAGAGTGAAACTCCGTCTCAAAAAAAAAAAAAAAAATGTACCCAGGCTCTTACCATGACTGGGGAGCAACTCATAGTAGCAAATAGATTACTGAGAAAGATTAGTCACAGAGAAAAACGTCACTGAAGTTGGCAAACTAAAGACTATTCCTTGGCACTCAGACTGGAGCCTAAGTATTGAAACTGGCTATGTTTTAATACATTTGACATTAGAGCTAGAGGAGGCAATTTTGATATTTATTCATAGAGAAAGATAACAAGGAATGCCTGCTTCCTGTGTCAGGTACTGGGACACTGGGATGGACAAGACACAAATTCAAAATAGGTCTGAAAACTGAGTATATAGAACTAACTCAATTAGAGACAGATCGGTGTCTGTATTAGAATGGCTTTTTGTTCCTTTACCAGTGCTCGTAGGAAAACCCCACTGCCTTCCACGTGTAGCCTCTGTTTAGAACCCATTTCTAACTCTAACCACAGCAGCATGTCCCCAGATATGGGGCTTCTAATGCTGGTCTCTCTCTGAATCTCCTCCCAGCCTTATTGCTTATGGTGAGTTTGTGCCTTCCTCCATTTCCTGTTACTATGTTTATTCAGATGTTCAACTCTAAGTTCCAGGGGCAAAACTTGGAATAGGATGAATGTCTTCTACCATTTTAAAGCCAGCCAAACATGCTAGGAGTTGTCTCAACTATCTCTTTCCATGACTTTAAACCAAAAATGTTGTATCTAGGTATACTCCTTTTCCAATGAGAATATACTTATTTTTGTGGTTAGATTATGCTTGTTCAGGGAGTGCTGTAATTCAACTCACATCATTAAATTGAATGAGTATAATATCACTCTTTCTTCCAAATCCCTGGACTTATATTTGCTGCTTAATACATATTTTTTGAAAAGCACACCAGTCATAACAGCTCTGTAAAAAAAGACAAGTTTAAATAATTGCAGCGGACACAATTCTAACAAGGCACATTGAGAAATACTGAATCCATGCTCTGGGATAGGAAGATCATGTGGTGAGCCAGCCATGCAGGAACCTGCACACCCATCTACATGGGGACCCAGATTGCCAATGGGGATAGAAATATATGGAGAAAATAGCATTTATGTAACTCTCCTCAGGGAGGATGCTATAGGTGTTTCTTATAAGCAACTTGGGGGTGGGGGGTAAGGCTTACCAGGTGCATATTTAAGGAAGAATAAATGATCACTAAACTGACTGGTAGGGTGTGTTTAGTGTAGGAGTTTTATCTTCTGAGTGGGGTCTGCAAGCAGGAAGCTATTATAGAACTACATGACTCAAACCAGGGGTTGGCAAACTTTTACTTAAAGGGCCAGATAGTAAATATTTTAGGCTGTGTGGGACAATTAATCTTTGTTTCAGCTACTCACAACTCTGTCTTTGCAGTGCAAAAGCAACCAAAGATGATATGTAAATGAATGAGAACAGATGTGTTTCAATAAAGCTTTATTTATGGACATTGACATTTGAATTTTATATCATTTTCTTATGTCAAGAAGTATTATTCAGCATTTGACTCTGTTCTCATTATTAAAACATATAAAAATCATTCTTATCTCATGTCCACACCAAAAATAAGCAACTGACAGAATTTGGCCTGTTGGCCATAGTTTGCTGACACCTAACTTAAACAATATTAGAAAGTGGAGGGCTATCCATAGTTGTCCTGTTCCAGTTTTTCTCCATCCTGTACTCAGCTTCTTAAAATAAAGCAAATACATAAAAGAACTGATTTGAAGTTCCTGATCAGCACTGCCAGTGGTATCCTCCAGTGGTCCTCCTAATGCCATCTATTGTCTTCCACACGCTGGCACTCTTTACTCCATTCCCTCAGTTTCTTCACTTTACTCTTCTGTGTACATTTTCTGTAACTCTTGTGCATTTTATCCCCTTCCCACTTCACTACACATGCACACACCTCTTTTTGTTTTTGATTCCTGTACCTCTTAATTCCACTCCTGCATTCCTTAGAAGTTTGCTTCAAGCTTTGCATTAATTTGATAATAGCTAATTAATTAGAGATTAAAATGGTTGTTTGCAATAATTGTTTCCATTTTGATAATGTACCCCTCAAGACTGAAAAATTTTGAAAATCCAGAAGAATATTTTGAAATGTCAGGTGCCACTTGGGGAGAGGAAAGGGACAGTACAGGGGAGATTTTGTGACAGCAAACCCTTGCAGGCACCACTCTAAGCCCAACAACCAGGTCAGTCTTAGGAAGGAACATGCACCCAAAGGTAATTTGTCCCACCTAGTTCACCTGTATTCTTCTTCTCATGTAGTTTGTCACTCTGTGTCCACACGATAAGACTGGATGAACTCCAATGTGTCACATCGCTTGTTGTCACATTGCTGAACTAATACAATGAAAAACTTAAAATATTTCACAGCCTCAGCCTTTCCTACAGCCTAAGTGGATTTTATTTTTGTTCATTTTCCAGAACAAAATCTAGGGTGATGTGAGGATATTGGCAGGATGATCACAGTAAAACAAATGTGCCTTGTTACAATGGTGTCAGCTGCAATTATTTGAACTTGTCTTTTTTTTACAGAGCTGTTATTGACTAGTGTGCTTTTCAAAAAAAATGTGTATTAAACAGGAAAGATAAAATCCAGAGGTTTAGAAGAAAGAATGATATTATATTGGTTCGATTTAATGATGTGAGTTGAATTATAGCACTCCCTGGACAAGCATGATCTAACTACAAAATAAGTATAGTCTCATTGGAAAAGGAGTATACCCAGAGACAACATTTGTGGTTTAAAGTCATGGAAACGAGAAAGATGAGACAACTCCTCACATGTTTGGCTGGCTTTATGTGGTAGAAGACGACTCTTCAAGATGGAGGGGTAGGAGCAGCTCGTGGTTTCAGCAGCTCGCGGTTGCGGCTCTCAGTGAAGGCTCAGAGGGTGAGTTCAAGCTGCATTTTCAGATGGATCTTTGTTGCCCACAGAACGGGGGGATTCCCAGATGGAGGAGAGACAGGGAGCGCCACCTCCACTGTTTTGGTCAGTACTGCCATTGCGGCTGGCGCAGCAGCACAGGGGCACTCTGCACAAGGCGCACTGGTCTGGATGCCCTGTTAAACCGGCAATCTGAGATGTGGGAGGGCAGATTAGCATATCCATCCGATTCAACGGGACTTGGACAGTGACCCAGACCAGGAGATTCCCAGGAGGCAACATTTGAGCTGGCCAGTGTGTCGCTGCACGGGAAATCACACGGATCCCAGTCCCCAATCAGCGGGCGATTGAAATACCTGGAGGAGAGTCAAACTTTCAACTTAGGAAAGGTAAAAAGAGGGGCTCTGAGGCAGCAAGCCAGGTGACCAAGCGCGGCAGGTCCCACCCCCATAAGGACAAGCAGGGTGGCGATTCCATAAGCCCGGGGTTGAGTGTTTCACTGCGGATGCAACTGAGCCTGGGATGGCGCAGCTCAGAGGGGGAGGGGCGTCCCCCATTGCCAGAGGCAATCCGCCCCTATGGAAGTATACTCCCATTGCTGTCGCAGCCTGCCGTTGCCAAGGCAACCCGCCATAACAGAGAGACTCTGCTAATACAGAGGCAACAGAGCTGAGCTCACGACAGCAGGGCGGAGCCCTCAGTAACAGGGCAAAGTCCAAGGCAACAGAGCAGAGCCCGCCACAGTAGGGCGGAGCCAAAACCAACAGAGCAGAACCTCGGCAGGCAAATAGTGACTAGACTGCCCCCTAGCTGGGCAGGAAAGTGCAACAGATACTCATAAAGAAAGCCCTAACACCCCAAGACAGAACATCTGAGGAAAAAACAAAGGGTTTTATGAGTTCTGCTGCAGCAGACTTAAAA
Source organism: Callithrix jacchus (assembly GCF_049354715.1). NCBI lineage: Eukaryota > Metazoa > Chordata > Mammalia > Primates > Cebidae > Callithrix > Callithrix jacchus. Next base: position 78,072,701 of record NC_133513.1, on the reverse strand, counting down.
GTATCTGCCGAACAGTCCTCAATGAACAATGGAGCTCACAGCTCAGCACTCGAGCTCCTATAAAATACAGATCGTCTCCTCAAGCAGCTCCCTGACCCCTGAATGTCCAAAGAGTCACCTCAGAAAGGACTGATCAGACTGACATTTGGTGGGCATTATTCTGGGACAAAGATAGCAGAAGAAGAAACTGGTAGCATCCCTCACTGTTCTGCAGCTGCTACAGGTGTACCCAAGACAAGCAGGGCCTGGAGGGGACCTCAGCAGTCGTACAGCAGAGGGGTTAGACAGTTAGAAGGAAAACTAAGCAACAGAAATACTTCACCATCAACAATCTGGACGTCCACTCAGAGAACCAACCGAAAAGTCAACAACTACTCAGCCTACAGGAGGATAAACCCACAAAGATGGGAAGAAACCAGTGCAAAAAGGAGGAAAACACCCGAAACCAAAAGACCTCCCCTCCTACAAGGACCAAAACTCCTCTCCAGCAAGGGAACAAAGCTGGACGGAGAATGAAGGTCATGAAATGATGGAATCAGACTTCAGAAAGTGGATAATGACAAACTTCCATGAGCTAAAAGAACATGGTCTAAATCAATGCAAAGAAACTCAGAACTTGAAAAAATATTTGAAAAAAAGATTCAAGGAAATGATAACAAGAATGGACAACTTAAAGAGGAATATAAACGAATTGAAGGAGCTGAAAAACACAACACGAGAACTTCACGAAGCATGCACAAGTTTCAACAGCTGAAATGACCAAGCAGAAGAAAGAATATCGGAAGTCGAAGATCAACTCAATGAAATATAACGAGAAACCAAGATTAGAGAAAAAAGCGCAAAAAGGAATGAACAAAGTCTCCAAGAAATGTGGGATTATATGAAGAGATCTAACCTACGTTTGATAGGTGTACCAGAATGTGGTGAAGAGAATGAATTCAAGCTGGAAAATAACTCTTCAGGATATTATCCAGGAAAATTTCCCCAACCTAGCAATCCAGGCCAATACTCAAGTCCAAGAAATACAGAGAACACCACAAAGATATTCCACAAGAAGAGCAACCCCAAGGCACATAATCATCAGAATCAACAGGGTTGAAATGAAGGAGAAAATACTAAGGGCAGCCAGAGAAAAAGGTCAGGTCACCCACAAAGGGAAACCCATCAGACTCACAGCAGATCTCTTGGCAGAAACTCTACAAGCCAGGAGACAGTGGGGGCCAATATTCAACATCCTTAAAGAAAAGAACTTTCAACCCAGAATTTCATGCCCAGCCAAACTAAACTTCATAAGTGAAGGAAAAATAAAATCCTTTGCAAACTAGAAATACTCAGAGATTTGGTCACCACCAGGCCTGCTTTACAAGAGTTTATGAAAGAGGCATTACACATAGAAAGGAACAACCAGTACCAGCCATTCCAAAAACATACCAAATGCTAAAGAGCATCAAGAAAAAGAATAGTCTGCACCAACTAATGGGCAAAACAGCCAGCAAGCATCAAAATGGCAGTATCAAATTCACACATAACAATATTAACCCTAAATGTAAATGGGCTAAATGCACCAATCAAAAGACACAGACTGGCAAATTGGATAAAAATCCAAAACCCATCAGTGTGCTGTATCCAGGAAACCCATCTCACATGCAAGGATACGCAAAAGCTCAAAATAAAGGGATGGAGGAAGATTTACCAAGCAAATGGAGAGCAAAAATAAGCAGGAGTTGCAATTCTCGTCTCTGATAAAATAGACTTTAAAGCAACAAAGATCAAAAGAGACAAAGAAGGTCATTACATAATGGTAAAAGGATCGATACAACAAGAAGAGCTAATGATCATAAATATATATGGACCAAATACAGGAGCACCCAGATATATAAGGCAAGTTCTTAATGATTTACAAAGAGACTTAGACTCCCACACAATAATCATGGGAGACATTAACACTTCACTGTCAATATTAGACAGATCAAAGACAGAAAATTAACAAGGAAATCCAGGACTTGAACTCAGACCTGGAACAAGCAAACCTGATAGACATTTACAGAACTCTCCACCCCAAATTCACAGAATATACATACTTCTCAGCACCACATCACACCTACTCTAAAGTTGACCTCATAATTGGAAGTAAAGCACCCCTCAGCAAATGCAAAGCAACTGACATAATAACAAACAGTCTCTCAGACCATAGTGCAATCAAGTTAGAACTAATAATTCAGAAACTAACTCAGAACCACACAGCTTCATGGAAACTGAACAACTGGCTCTTGAATGTTGAATGGATAAAGAATGAAATGAAGGCAGAAATAAAGAAGTTCTTCGAAACCAACTAGAATGAAGACACAACATACCAGAATCTCTGGGACACATTTAAAGCAGTCTCTAGAGGAAAATATATAGCAATAAGTGCCCATATGAGAAGAGTGGAGAGATCCAAAATTGACACCCTATTATCAAAATTGAAAGAGCTAGAGGAGCAAGATCAAAAAAAACTCAAAACCCAGCAGAAGACAAGAAATAACTAAGATCAGATCAGAACTGAAGGAGATAGAGACACAAAAAACCCTTCAAAAAATCAATAAATCCAAGAGCTGGTTTGCTGAAAAGATCAACAAAATAGACCACTAGCCAGACTGATAAAAAAGAAAAGAGAGAACAACCAAATAGATGCAATAAAAAATGATAAAGGGGAAATCACCACAGATTCCACAGAAATTCAAACCATCATCACAGAATATTACAAACAACTCTATGCACATACACTAGTAAACCTGGAAGAAATGGATAAATTCCTGGACTCCTGTGTCCTCCCAAGCCTAAACCAGGAGGAAGCTGAAACTATGAATAGACCAATAACAAGGTCTGAAGTCGAGGCAGCAATTAAGAGCCTACCACACAAAAAAAGCCCAGGTCCAGATGGGTTCACAGCCGAATTCTACCAGACATACAAAGAGGAGCTGGTATCATTCCTTCTGAAACTATTCCAAATAATTCAAAAAGAGGGAATCCTTCCCAAATCATTTTATGAGACCAACATCATCCTGATACCAAAACCCGGCAGAGACCCAACAAGCAAAGAAAACTTCAGGCCAATATCCATGATGAACATAGATGCAAAAATCTTCAATAAAATACTGGCAAGCCGATTGCAACAGCACATCAAAAAACTTATCCATCATGATCAAGAAGGATTCTTCCCAGGGATGCAAGGCTAGTTCAACATATGGAAGTCTATAAATGTAATTCACCACATAAACAGAACCAAAAACAAAAACCACATGATTATCTCAATTGACGCAGAGAAGGCATTTGACAAAATTCAACAGCCCTTTATGCTAAAAATCCTCAATAAACTCGGTATTGATGGAACATATCTTAAAGTAATAAAAGCTACTTATGACAAACCAACAGCCAATATCATACTAAATGGGCAAAACTGGAAGCATTCACTTTGAAATCTGGCACTAGACAAGGATGTCCTCTTTCACCACTCCTATTCAATATAGTACTGGAGGTTCTAGCCAGAGCAATCAGGCAAGAAAAAGAAATAAAGGGTATTCAAATAGGAAAGGAGAAAACCAAATTGTCTCTATTTGCAGACGACATGATAGTATACCTAGAAGACCCCATCGCCTCAGCCCAAAAACTCCTGAAACTGATAAGCAACTTCAGCAAAGTCTCAGGATATAAAATCAATGTGCAAAAATCACAAGGATTCCTATACACCAATAACAGACTTAAAGAGAGCCAAATCAAGAATGAACTGCCATTCACAATTGCTACAAAAAGAATAAAATACCTAGGAATACAACTTGCAAGGAACATAAGAGATCTCTTCAAGGAAAACTACAAACCACTGCTCAAAGAAATCAGAGAGGACACAAACAGTTGGAGAAACATTCCATGTTCATGGTTAGGAAGAATCAATGTCGTGAAAATGGTTATACTGCCCAAAGTAATTTACAGAATCAACGCTATCCCCATCAAGCTACCATTGACTTTCTTCACAGAACTGGAAAAAACCATCATGAACTTCATATGGAACCAAAAGAGCCCGCATAGCCAAGTCAATTCTAAACAAAAAGAACACAGTGGGGGGCATCATACTACCAGATTTCAAACTATACTACAAGGCTACAGTAACCAAAACAGCATGGTACTGGTATTAAAACAGAGATATAAACCAACAGAACAAAACAGAGGCATCGGAGGCAACACAACATATCCACAACCATACAATCTTTGATAAACCTGACAAAAACAAGCAATGGGGAAAGGACTCCCTGTTTAATAAATGGTGTTGGGCAAACTGGCTAACCATATGCAGAAAGCAGAAATTGGACCCCTTCCTGACACCTTGCACTAAAATTAACTCCAGATGGATTAAAGACTTAAACATAAGACCTGGCGCCATAAAAACCCTAGAGGAAAATCTAGGCAAAACCATTCAGGACATAGGAGTAGGCAAGGACTTCATGAACAAAACACCAAAAGCATTGGCAACAAAAGCCAAAATAGACAAATGGGACCTAATGAAACTCCACAGCTTCTGCACGGCAAAAGAAACAGTCACTATAGTGAATTGGCAACCAACAGAATGGGAAAAAAATTTTGCAGTGTACCCATCTGATAAAGGGCTGATATCCAGAATATACAAATAACTCAAACAAATTTACAGGAAAAAAACAAACAAGCCCATTCAAAAATGGGCAAAGGATATGAACAGATACTTTTCGAAAGAAGACTTGCATGAGACAAACATATGAAAAATTGCTCATCATCACTGGTCATTAGAGAGATGCAAATCAAAACCACATTGAGATACCATCTCACGGCAGTTAGAATGGCGATCATTAAAAAATCTGGAGACAACAGATGCTGGAGAGCATATGGAGGAATAGGAACACTTTTTCACTGTTGGTGGGAGTGTAAATTAGTTCAACCATTGTGGAAGACAGTGTGGCGATTCCTCAAGGCCTTAGAAATGGAAATTCCATTTGACCCAGCAATCCCCTTACTGGGTATATATCCAAAGGACTATAAATCATTCTACTATAAGGACACATGCACACGAATGTTCATTGCAGCACTGTTTACAATAGCAAAGACCTGGAACCAACCCAAATGCCCATCCATGATAGACTGGATTGGGAAAATGTGGCACATATACACCATGGAATATTATGCAGCAATCAAAAAGGATGAGTTTGTGTTCTTTGTAGGGACAGGGATGAATTTGGAGAACATCATTCTCAGCAAACTGACACAAGAACAGAAAATGAAATACTGCATATTCTTGCTCATAGGCGGGGGATGAAAAAAGAGAACACATGGACACAGGAAGGGAGTACTACACACTGGGGTCTACTGGGGGAATAGGGGAGGGACAGCGGGGGGTAAGGGGTGAGGGATAGCCTGGGGAGAAATGCCAAATGTGGGTGAAGGGGAAGACGGCAGCAAAACACACTGCCATGTGTGTACCTATGCAACTATCTTGCATGATCTGCACGTGTACCCCAAAACCTAAAATGCAATAAAAAATAAAATAAATAAATAAATAAAATGGTGGAAGACATTCATCCTATTGTCAGTCCTTATAATAATGATATATAGCATCACTGACGGGGATGCCCACACTGTTGGGTCATCTCCCCAACCAGAACTTACTGGCTGCCTGCCATATGTGAACCATCCAGACATCTAGTACAAACTCCCAAAGGTTCTCTTTAGTAACCTTTTGACTTTGTTCAGAGTAAAGGAAGTCCAATCTCAATTTTCAATATGCTGGTGGGCCATTAGTCAACATTTTGCACACTTAAAGAATCATTTTTTAAAATTTCATCTGCTAAGTGTATAAGTCAGAAAGTCATAGAAGAGATTAAAGAAGGAGAAGTAAAAGGTAACCTACAAGCGAGGGCTTACCAAGCATTTTCTAGAAAAGGTCCATCAACAAATATTTTCAGCTTTGTGGGCCAAACAGTCTCTGTCATGAAAACTTAACTCTGCCATTTCACCCAAGAGTCATAGGTTTTTAACCCTTTTATAAATAGCTTATTTTACAGATGAAGAATTTGAGGCTCAGAAGTGTCAGGTATACTCAAATCACACTGTTTAATAAGAATTAATCAGAACAGATTAGGTATTCACATTCTTGTAATAAAATCCATTTGTTACACCATTGGATTTTAGAAAAGAATGAGAAAAACTTATGTTCCAATTTTTTTAGTTTAAAAATGAGACAGGCGAGTCCCAGAAAGAGTATGGATTGTCCAAGCTCTTTAGTGACAAGGGTGGGATTATAGCACAGGTCTCATGACATCAGTTTCAGTGCTTTTTCACCTGTCCCACATTAGTTTATAAATGGCTAAGATAGAAAACTCAGACATTTATTAATTCAATAAGGACATACTGAGAGTATCAACTGGATATAATGCATAAGGCTCAGTGCTATGATATATCAGGATGTTTAAAACAGACAGTTTCCTTCAAGAATCTTAGAGTCATGAAATATAAACAATATGATACTGTCCACCTGGAGATCCAACATGGCTGAATAGGAACAGCTCTGGAATGCAGTTCCCAATGAGAACACAGAGGGTGAGTGATCACCACATTTCCAAACAAGTTTTTACTGCCCACGGACCAGGAGATTCCTGGGTGGAAAAGTGCCACAAATCTCCAGAATGGCTGCTTCAGCCAGAGCAGTGGGTCTTCACACAAAAACTCACATAAATCTGGGTGACTGTTTCAACTGGTTCCTAGAAAGCCTGGGAGACAGAGTTGCCCATTCAACTGATAAAGAGGGGGCTGATACAGGGAGCCAGGTGATCTGGCTCCCACCCCCACAAAGACCAGCAATCTGAAATGCTCTGGATTGAGAATTTCACAGCAAGTACAGCTGGACCCAGGATGGTCCAGCTTTGTGGGGGGAAGGGCGTCTCCCATTACCTAGGCAGTCTACCACTACTAAGGCAGTCTGCCATTACTGTGGCAGTCCACTATTACCAAGGCAATCCAACATTACTGAGGCAATCTGCCATTACCAAGGCAGTTCGCCATTACTGAGGCAATCTGCCATTACTGAGGAAATCTGCCATTACAGAGACAGTCTACAATTACTGAGGCAATCCGCCATTACTGGGACAGTTATAACTATACCTCTATAAATAAAACCACAAGGAAGTTCACACAGCAGCTGAGCAGAGCCCACAGCAGTTCAACGATGCCTCTGCTGGTAGACTGTGACTAAGCTACCTCCTTGCTGGAAAGGGCATCTCTGAAAAAAGGCAGCAGCATATCACGAACTTCAAAATAAAACCCCACCTTCCTAGGACAGAGCACCTGGGAAAAAAGGTGGTTATGAGTTCTGTTGCAGCAGACTTAAATGTACCTGCCCAGCATCTCTGAACAGGACAATGGAGCACACAGCTCAGTGCTTGAGCTCCTATAAGGGACACACTGTCTCCTAAAGTAGCTTCCTGACCCCCATATATTTAAAGAGACACCTCATAAGGAGACTCAGCCTCACATCTGGCGGGTATCCTTCTGGGACAAAGATAACAGAAAAAGAAACTGGCAGCAACCCTTACTCTTCTGTAGCTGCTGCAGGTGATCCCCAGGCAAGCAGGGTATGGAGTGGAACTCCAACAGTCCTATAGTAGAAGGGCCTGACTGTTAAAAGCAAAACTAAAAAACAGAAAGAAATAACTTCATCATCAACAAAAAGGATGTCCACTCAGAGACCCCATCCTAATGTCACGAACTACAAAGACCACAGGTAGATAAATCCACAAAGATGGAAAGAAACCAGTGCAAAAAGGATGAAAACACCAAAAACCGGAATGCCTCTCCTCCTCCAAGGGATCATAACTCCTCACCGGCAAGGGAACAGGGCCATATAGTGAATGAGTCTGATGAATTGACAGAAACAGGCTTCAGAGAGTGGGCAATAACAAACTTTTGTGAGCTAAAAGAACATGTTCTAACCCACTGCAGAGAAACTAAGAACCTTGAAAAAAGATTTGGTGAAATGCTAAAGAGAATAAACAGCTTAGAGAAAAATATAAATGAATTCATGGGGCTGAAAAACAAAACACGAAAACTTCGTGAAGCATACACAAGTTTCAATAGCCGAATCAACCAAGCAGAAGAAAGGGTATCAGAGATTAAAGATTAACTCAATGAAATAAAAAGAGAAGACAAAATTGGAGAAAAAAGAGTGAAAAGAAATGAACGAAGCCTCCAATAAAATATGGGATTATATGAAAAGACCTAATCTACATTTGATAGGTGTACCTGAAAGTGACAGAGAGAATGAATCCAAGCTGGAAAACACTCTTCAGGATATTATCCAGGAGAACTTCCCCAACCTAGAAAGGCAGGCCAATATTCAAGTCCAGGAAATACAGAGAACACCACAAAGATATTCCTCAAGAAGAACAACCCCAAGGCACATAATTGTCAGATTCACCAGGGTTGAAATGAAGGAAAAAATGCTAAGGGAAGCCAGAGAGAAAGGTCAGATTTCCCACAAAGGGAAGCCCATCAGACTCACAGTGGATCTCTCAGCAGAAACCCTACAAGCCAGAAGAGAGTGGGGGCCAATATTCAACATCCTTAAAGAAAAGAACTTTCAACCTAGAATTTCATTTTTAGCCAAACTAAGCTTCATAAGTGAAAGAGAAATAAAATCCTTTATGAACAAGTAATTGCTCAGATATTTTGTCACCACCAGGCCTGCCTTACAAGGGCTCCTGAAAGAAGCACTAACCGTAGAAAGGAACAACCAGTACCAGCCACTCCAAAAACAGACAAAATGATAAAGAGCATCGACACAATGAAGAAACAGAATCAACTAATGGGCAATACAAGCAGCTACCATCAAAATGGCAGGATCAAATTCACGAATAACAATATTATCCTTAAAAGTAAATGGGCTAAATGACCCAGTCAAAAGATACAGATGGGCAAATTGGATAAAAAGTCAAAAACCATAGGTGTGCTGTATTCAGGAAACCCAACTCACATGCAAAGATACACATAAACTCATATTAAAGGGATGGTGGAAGATTTACAAAGGAAATCAAGAGCGAAAAAAAGGCTGGAGGTGCAATCCTAGTCTCTGATAAAATACACCTTAACCCAACAAAGATCAAAAGCAACGAAGAAGGGCCTTACGTAATGGTTAAAGGATCACTGCAACAAGAAGACCTAATGATCCTAAATATATACACACCCAATCCGAGAGCACCCAGATACATAAAGCAAGTTCTTAATGACCAACAAAGATACTTAGTCTCCCACACAGTAATACTGGGAGGCTTTAACACTCCACTGTCAATATTAGACAGAGAAAAGAAACAGAAAATTAACAAAGATATCCAGGACTTGAACTCAGATCTGGACCAAGCAAACCTAAGAGACATCTACAGAACTTTCCATCCCAAATCCACAGAATATACATTCTTCTCAGCACCACATCACACCTATGCTGAAATTGACCACATAATTGGAAGTAAACTACTCCTCAGCAAATGTAAAAGAACAGAAATCATAACAGTCTCTCCAACCACAGTGCAATCAAATTAGAACTCAGGATTAAGAAACTAACTCAGAACCACACAATTTCATGGAAACTGAACATCTGGCTCCTGAATGTCAACTGGATAAACAGTGAAATGAAAGCAGAAATAAAGATGTTTTTTGAAACCAACGAGAATGAAGACACAACATACCAGAATCTCCGGAACACATTTAAAGAAGTGGCTAGAGGAAAATTTGTAGCAATAAATCCCCACAGGAGAAGCAAGGAAATATCTAAAATGGACATCCTATCATCAAAATTGAAAGAGCTAGAGGATCAAGATTAAAAAAAAAGCTAGCAGAAGACAAGAAATAACTTAAGATCAGAGCAGAACTGAAGGAGATAGAGACACAAAAAAATCCTTTAAAAATCAATAAATCCAGGATCTGGTTCTTTGAAAAGATCAACAAAATAGACCACTAACCAGATTAATAAAAAAGAAGAGAATAATCAAATAGATGCAATAAAAAACGATAAAGAGGATACCACCACCGATTCCACAGATACAAACTACCATCAGATATTGCTAGAAACAACTGTATGCACATAAACCAGTAAACCCAGAATAAATGGATAAATTCATGGACACTTGCACCCTCCCAAGCCTTAAACAGAAAGAAGTTGAAACCCTGAATAGATCAACAACAAGGACTGAAGTTGAGGCAGCAATTAATAGCCCACCAATCATAAAAAGCCCAGGTCCAGTTAGGTTCACAGCTGAATTCTACCAGACATACAAAGACGAGCTGGTACCACTCCTTCTGAAACTATTCCAAACAATCCAAAAAGAGGGAATCCTTCCCAAATCATTTTATAAGACCAACATCATCCTGATACCAAAACACAGCAGTGACTCAACAAGAAAAGAAAACTTCAGGCCAATACCCAGGATGAACATAGATGCAAAAATCTTCAATAAAATACTGGCAAGCTGATTGCAACAGCACATTAAAAAGCTTATCCATTATGATCAAGTAGGCTTCATCCCAGGGATGCAAGGCTGGTTCAACCTACACAGCCTATAAATGTAATTCACCACATAAACCAAACCAAAGACAAAAACCACATGATTTTCTCAATAGATGCAGAGAAGGCCTTCGACAAAATTCAACAGCCCTTTATGCTGAGAACTCTCAATAAAGTAGGTATCAATGGAATATATCTCAAAATAATAAAAGCTGTTTATGACAAACCCACAGCCAATATCATACTGAATGGGTAAAAACAGGAAGCATTCCCTTTGACATCTGGCATTAGACAAGGATGCCCTCTAGCCAGAGCAATCAGGCAAGAAAAAGAAATAAAGGGTATTCAATTAGGAAAGGAGGATGTCAAATTGTCTCTATTTGCACATGACATGATTGGATATTTAGAAGACCCTGTCTTCTCAGCCCATAATCTACTGAAACTGATAAGCAACTTCAGTAAAGTCTCAGGATACAAAATCAATGTGCCGAAATCACATGCATTCCTATACACCAAGACCAGACTTAAAGAGCCAAATCAAGAACGAAGTGCCATTCACAATTGCTACAGAGAGAATAAAATACCCAGGAATACAACTAACTAAGGATATAAAATACCTCTTTAAGGAGAACTATAAACAACTGCTCAACAAAATAAGAGAGGACACAAACAGATACCCAAAAACATTCCATTCTCATGGTTAGGAAGAATCAATATTGTGAAAATGGCCATACTGCCCAAAATACTTTATAGATTCAATGCTGTGCTCATCAAGTTCCCTATGACTCTTTTCACAGAACTGGAAAAAAACACCTTAAACTTCATATGGAACCAAAGAGAGCCCACATAGCCAAGTCAATTCTAAGCAAAAAGAACAAAGTTGTAGGCATCATGCTGCCTGACTTCAAACTATACCATAAGGCTATAGTAATCAAAACAGCATTGTATTGGTACCAAAACAGATATATAGACAAATGGAACAGAACAGAGTCCTTGGAGGCCACCCCACACATCTACAATCATCTGATCTTTGACAAACCTGACAAAAACAAGCAATGGGGAAAGGATTCCCTTTCTCATAAATGGGTATTGGGAAAACTGGCTAGCCATGAGCAGAAATCAGAAACCGGACCCCTTCCTGATACCTTACACTAAAATTAACTCCAGATGGATTAAAGACTTAAACATAAGACCTAACACAATAAAAACCCTAGAAGAAAAACAAGCAAAACCATTCAGCACATAGGCATATCAAGGATTTCATGACTAAACCACTAAAAGCATTGGCAGCAAAAGCCAAAATAGACAAATGGGATCTAATTAAACTCCAGTGCCTCTGCACAGCAAAAGAAACAATCATTAGAGTGAACCAGCGACAAACAGAATGGGAAAATTTTTTTGCAGTCTCCCCATCTGACAAAGGGCTAATATCCAGAAGCTACAAAGAACTAAAACAGTTTTACAAGAAAAAAACAAACCCATTCGAAAGTGGGTAACAGATATGAACAGACAGTTTTCAAATGAAGACATTTATGAGGCCAAAAAACATGAAAAAATGCTCATCATCACTGGTCATTAGAGAAATGCAAATCCAAACCACATTGAGATACCATCTCATGCCAGTTAGAATGGCTATCAAATCTGGAGACAACAGATGCTGGAGAGGATGTGGAGAAATAGGAACACTTTTACACTGTTGGTAGGAATGCAAATTAGTGTAACCATTGTAGAAGACAGTGTGGCGATTCTTCAAGGACCTAGAAATAGCAATTCCATTTGACCCAGCAATCCCATTGCTGGGTATATATCCAAAGGATTATAAATCATTATATTATAAAGCCACATGCACACGTGTGTTCATTGCAGCACTGTTTACAATAGCCAAGACCTGGAACCAACCCAAATGCCCATCGATGATAGACTGGACAAGGAAAATGTGGCACATATACACTATGGAATTCTATGCAGCCATAAAAAACGATGAGAACAGAAAATCAAACACTGCATGTTCTCACTCATAGGCAGGTGTTGAACAATGAGAACATATGGACACGGGGAGGTGAGCATAACACACTGGGGTCTGTTGTGGGGGATTAGGGGAGGGACTGTGGGGGTTAGGGAGTTGGGGAGAGATAACATGGGGAGAAATGCCAGATATAGGTGACAGGGAATGGAGGCAGCAAACCACATTACCATGTATGTACCTATGCAACAATCCTACATGTTCTGCACATGTACCCCAGAACCTAAAGTGCAATAAAATATTTTTTTTAAAGTCCACCTGAAAAGAGGGATTGATGGCTTATGAATTGAACTAAATTATTTTCATTGAATTAAATCTGAATCTAATTCTTGTACTTCTAAATATATGTTGATATATGGATCTATATAGATATGTCTCAATAAATAAATTGATAGATTGATCAATCAATAGTAAAATATTTGAGTTCCAAATGACTTTTCAAATGGGTAAGATCCTCAAGAGTGAAATATCCATCATTCTGGCTAAATCGTTGGAATTATAGAATTTAATTGACAATTTTATCAATTCAGCTAATAAATTTATTTTATTAAAAACATGTGGGTCCTTACTAGCCCACTCCCCTCACCTCCCATAACTATTTTGGCTCATCTGCTGCTTTTCACTGAACCATCCTTTTACTTGCCATGTCATAATTTATAACACTTGTTAATCTATATTGACTTTACAAACTGCAAGCTTAAGGAGGACAGGACTATGTTTATTTGGTTCACTACTGCATCCACAATGAGCACAGTTTCAGGAAATGAGAACCCACCATCTATTGAAATAAATGAATGAGTGATGCCATATTCGTTTGAATCTAATTAGCATATAGTAATTTCAGCAGCAAAATGTTATGATTAAAAAATTACTAACTATGGGTCAGGTGCAGTTTGGGAGGCTAAGGCAGGCAGATCAGCTGAGGTCAGAAGTTCAAGACTAGCCTGACCAACATGGCAAAATTCTGTCTTTACTAAAAATACAAAAATTAGCTGGGCATGGCAACACGTGCCTATAATACCAGTTACTCAGGAGGCTGAAGCACGAGAATCTCTTGAACCTGGGAGGCGGAGATTGCAGTGAGCTAAGATCGTGCCTTTGCACTCCAGCCTGGGTGACTGGAGTGCAATGGCACTTGTCAAAAAGAAAATTAGTAACTATAATAGGGGACCGGAATAATAAGAGATTCCCCAGTAAGAAACAGAGAGAGCTTTTGAAAATATAGAAATAGCAGATATAAGGAGTATTCACTAACACCACTCCTGTGAGAAAGCACCAAGTGAAGACACCACCCTTCTTGCCCTCCACCACCCCTCCCCGCTCCACCCTGCTGGGACTATGAACTAGACTTTGTTATAGAGCAGGATTCCTGAAGCTCAGCACTATTGACATTTGGGGTCAGATGGTTTGGTGTTGGGGCAGGGGGGCTGTCATAGCAATGTAGGCTGTTTGGCAGCATCCTGACCTCTACCCACTAAATACTAATATCCTACATCTCTCCAGTGTGACATTCAAAAGCATGCCCTGAGCAAGCATTGCCAAATATTCCGTGTGGGGTGAAAATCACCCCGTTAGGAAGGACATAGCTGTTACTTACTGGATGGCAGTGAAGTCTCTGTGATATAATGCCAGTAGAATTTTTGCCAGAAATCTGTGCTATAGGGTGCAGGAAAGCTCTTTAAAGGGAGGTATAAAACCACCTGAGGGGAAGTCTCCTGGGAAAGCTGCTGGCTGCCATATACTACAATATCCAGACACTGGAGAAACCGCAAGAGCCTACCAAGCTCCAAGAAGCTGAACCCTTTTGTCCTTGAAGTATCTCTCAAATGACCTCTGCTGACAGTTTCAGTGTCAGTTGGCCTGATCCACTTTTACAAAGCAGTCAAAAAGTAAATTTGGGCCTGAGAAGCAATAAATCAATTAACAATACAAATTCCAAAACAAATCTTATTCTGGGATCCAGAGATATAAAGGTGAATAGCAAAGTCTTCTTCCTTGGATTAACTCTATGTCCAAACAGATGCATTCAAAAATCAGCATGAGCAAGTGCAGTTCAAGTAAGAACAAAATACTTGGGGAGAATTGAGGATGGAGGAATATGTTTGGCCAGTAGCATCCCAGAACTTCCTGGACAGAATAACGTGAGAGCCAAGTTGTTAAGTTTGAGTAGGTATATTAGAAGTGAAGAAGGAAGGGTAAAGAGAGCTACTGCTGCAGGAAGGGCATGTATAAAAGGGAATTTAGAAAGGCTTTTGACAGTAATAAGGAGAGTATGGCAAGAACAGAGAATTTATGGGACAAGGAACTGGATAATTAGTTGGAAACCTGGAAGATGTGTTACAATGGGGAGACTTTTAGGGTATTACTGCAGCAGTCCTAATGGATGTTCATTAGAACTGAAGAGTCTAAACTTTAGTCTAGGGATGAGCACAGTGGCTCAGACCTATAATCCAAGCACTTTGGGAGGCCAAGATGGGTGGATCACGAGGTCAAGAGTTCGAGACCAGCCTGGCCAACATAGTGAAACCCCATCTCCACAAAAAATACAAAAATTAGCCTTAGTCAAGTGTGGTGGTGCACACCTATGGTCCCAGCTAACTTGGAAAGCTGAAGCAGGAGAATCGCTTGAACCCAAGAGGCAGAGTGAGCCGAGGTCATGCCACTGCACTCCGCCCCAGGCAAAAGAACAGACTGACTCAAGACACAAAAATAAAAATAAACTTTAGTCTAGAGCAAATTTTTATGAATAATTAAATGTGAGGGATGAAAGGGAAAATGTTTCTAGTTTAGGAGACTTGGATATATTTAATAAAGAAATAATAGATGTATGTAATAGATAAATAATAGATCAAGATAGAGCAGGTTGAGATGGAAGTAATTGGCTGATTCAGTTATGGATGTGCCAAGTTCAGACTGCCTAAGCGTCATGCAGGTATTCTGCAGAATCCATTGACAGAAATGTGGGTTTTGTTTCATTTTATTTTTTACAATCAGAAGATGAATGGAAATTGATGCTGGAGTTCATAATCATTTTTAAATATCATAATCATGGCTTGGATTAATTGCAGTTATTGTTTTGTTTTGCACCAATGAATAAATAATTCATTTTTCCAGTAAATGCTTGAAACATTACTGTATTTCTAAGGCTTGCATTTTTGTCCATTGGATGTTTTAAAATTTGTTATTTAGAAATTCACAATGTCTTTGGAACTCATAAACAAGTTGTATGAGTAAATAAAAAAATTTAAATTTTCAGTTTCTAAATCATAAATATCCATTTTAATTTCTTCAATTAAAAAAATAATATTTGAAATTTCGTACTTGAAAACCTCCTTACTTTTTTTATGCAAAACATTTGGCTGTTTATTTGAAGAGGACATTACAATGCTTTTTGAGTTCCAGAGGTAAAGCAGGGAGGGGAGGACACCAGGATCTATTTCTGACAGAAGCTTAGCAATCCGTTTAAAAATTTTTGCCGTATAGTCATGAAGTTTGAAAGTTGAATTCTGCTTTAGTCATCCACAGCATTATTTTTGGTAGAGTTAAATGGTTTTGCTTACTTTAGTATTCACACTTCCCTGGTGAGACAGTTATTACAGGCCCAGCTGGGTCATAAGGATCTAAGACTTTTCTTTTCAGTATATCTAGCAGTTGGTACTTGTTTTGAAACCCATAGCATGGATGTATGAATTGGATTAGCATCAGCCACAATAACAGCGAAACTTCATTTCCAGACAGCTTTGTTTACAAAGGAGGCCTTTTTAGAATTTACTAATTTACATAAAATACAATGATCATATTAGCCATTGCTTTGCCACAGTCATATAATTAGTTTTAAATGGAAAGCCAGACTAGCAAAGGCAAATCATGATTTGGTTGTTGATAAGAAGGGTGTTGTCCTGCTAGCTGCATTCGAGATAGTATATTGTCATCTAGACAAGAAACCCACTTGGGCTGCATAACATATTTTATTTAATTATTTTACATTATTCCCATAGGGTTCACTTTAAATCTCCTTTTTTTTCCCCTTTCTAATACAGTCTATGTCATGTGATTATAAATGTAGTAACTGTTTTAGAAAAATTGGAAAGCATAGAAATAAACAAATATAACCCTGCCATTCAAAGGCAATTACTATTGATAATTTCATATGTCCTTAAATAGTGAGATAATTCTGCCTAAATATTTTTCTCCTGCTTTGTCTACATCCTGGGGCAGCATTAATGAATCACATACACAGAGATATTAATGTATACAGATAGATGACAGATGTACTATAGATAAAGTCATAGATAATTTCTTTCACAGCAAACTTTCAAGAAATCTTTTTTTCCCCTCCATTTCAAAGGTAAACTAAGCTTCAGATAGCCAAAGTGTCATGTAGCAAAACATACATATTGTAAGTAAAGAAATGGTATTTGAATATAATTCTATTTTCAAAGCCTATTATAGCACATTACTTTACCACATTGCTTTGGCAATTTACCATGTTGATTAAAATGCCTCATGTTTATCACTGAATATTTTGTCCTAGTTTCTTGACTGTGCTTGGGCATTTAAGCTCATTTAAATTTTTTATTTTGTAAAGAATTCTGTGTATTAAACTGTATTCCTCTTTTAGAAATATGCGGTATTAGAATTACTGATTCAAAGGTTATGTATATTTTTAAATTATTGTCTAGGACCATTATACAGTTAACTCTCCAGTGACAATATATGAGAACATCTGTTCTCACTGCACCCTTGCCAGCTTAAATTTTTGGTTGAAACAACATAACTGGGGCAAATCAGCCCAAGGCATGGGATATATCACCGTCTTGGAAGAATTAGTTTGACATTTGTTCTTCTCTTGCAGTTGAGACATGGAACTTAGTTACTGACAGAATCTGAAAGATTGTTCATTCTTTAGTGATTGCTTCTTTGTTCTGGAAAAGAATAAACACATCTAAGGCTTCAGAAAATTGAGAGTAGAAAAGAACTCCAATAAGCTTTCTCTGAAATGTCAAAAGTAAATAGTAAAGGCCAACAAAGTACCTGAAAAGGAAGGGTAGACAAAAGAAAAATGGAAATTATCCAAATAATAACTTAAATAGGAATAAAAATTTATGACTTGAGAAGATCCCAGTTTATAGCTGATATAGATTGTGATCAGTGGTAGAAAAGAAAGGACGAATTCACACAAGCCAATTTACAAATTTTTGAGCATCAAAATATGATACTTTTGTTTTAATACACTCATGTCAGCTAATCCCCAAAATAGCCCTGTGGGAACAGAAAACATAAAATGTTTCGGAAATGAATGATCAGTAAGACCCAATGAACTGGTCAGAGTTACACAGTTATATTGCAATTCCAGGACTGTCTGCACTAAGACCATGCTCTGTCTATTATACTCTTTTTAGGCTGTTGATTTTATAACAACAAAGTAAGTGGTAACTGGCAAGCTTGGTTATGTTTGAGGAAAGAGTAGGGTAGGAGAGATCAAAGACAGTGAAACAGAGGATGCTTCTGATGTAAAAATGTCAGTAACCTGAATAAGGCAGTGGAAGTACAAAGGAAAAAGAGGACCAAATTCAAGAGAGATTGCAAAGGTAAATTTGATGGACTTGGGTAAAAGGGAAGGGACATAGATAACACCAAGATTTCTAACCTGAATTATTTGTATGTGATAATACCACTAGAAAGACAGAAAACCCAGCAGCAAGTATTGATGGAAGCTGGTTAATGCAGTGATGTTTAGGTTGAGTTTGAGGTGCAGGTGAGATATGCATATGACACAGAAAACAATGATGACATGTGTATCTGGAGAGTTCAAGGACACAGATATAGATTTGAAAGTCATCAGCCTGGGGATATGAACTGAAGTCTTAAGGATAAATATTATTTTATGGCAGAACTTAAATTAGTGTACTATGTAAGAACTAAGTTCTAATAAAAATCAGACTACCTGGAATCAAATCGTAGGTCTACCACTTTCTGGCTCCCAGGAGAATTTATATAACCTCTCTTAGCCTTGTCTCTCATGTATTCTCATCTAGGTAACATTGGCAATGACTGGAGACATTTTTTTGTTGGTGCCACTGGGTTTGCTACTGTCATCTTGATGGGTAGGGTTCATGGATGCTGTTAACCATCCTACAAAGCATAGGACAGCTCCCTAAAACAATGAATTATCTTGTCTAAAACTTTGGTAACTCTGAGTTTGAGAAACCATGCTATAAGTATTCTTTAAAGCAGAGATAACTGTACTTGCCTAATAGAGATGTTGTGAGACTTCAATGAGATTATGCAGGTAAAAAATGAAACTGAACATATTTTAACAAGAAATATTAAAAAAAACTAATATAATATATTGAATTAAAAAACAAGGAAAATGAGGCACATATACACTATGGAATACTATGCAGCCATAAAAAACTATGAGTTCATGTCCTTTGTAGGGACATAGATGAATCTGGAAACCATCATTCTCAGCAAACTGACACAAGAACAGAAAATCAAACACTGCATCTTCTCACTCATAGGCAGGTGTTGAACAATGAGAACACATGGACACAGGGAGGGGAGCATCACATACTGGGGTCTGTTGGGGGAACTAGGGGAGGGATAGCGAGGGTGGGGAGGTTAGGGTGGGATAACGTGGGGAGAAATACCAGATATAGTTGACAAGCAGATGGAGGCAGCAAACTACATTTCCAGGTATGTACCTATGCAACAATCCTACATGATCTGCACATGTACTCCAGAACCTAAATACAATTAAAAAAAAGAACTAGGTCTTATTTTTATATATGTATTTTCATCCCTACCCTCTTGTCCCCACCATAAAGAAATGGAAGAATCTCATTTTAAAACAAAAAAACAAAAAACCTTGCCTATTGAAACAAACAAAAAACAACAAGGCAAAGGGCACAATTTGGGTACCCATTTATCTTCAAGAAATGTCAGAGCAAGTAATGTGTGTCACATATGCTGAAAGGTAGCATAGAGGGAGAAGAACAGAATCAGGAAAAGTGGGACATCAGAGATCAGCACAGAGCAGCTAAGTGTAGGGCCATGAGCATCTATTGCTTGACTACAATCAAGGAAGAAGGTGAGCAAGGCCATGAACCTCAGATAGCTCACTGAGGATGGGACCTGGAAAGAGATCACTGGGGTGAACAGTTAGCAGAGTAATGATAACTTTGGGGGAAAAGTTGTAATAAGGGTGAAAGAAAGATGGAAATAGAATTCCAGGCTGCAATAGGCTGAGAATTAAATGAAAAACAAAGATGAGAGATAAGAAAAGCAGCTTCTTCACAGTGGCTATTTGACTACAGAGGACAGTTTTGCTTCTATTTTTAGGTTTGGAAAGACCATCCTGTTTAGACTAAAAAGAAAGAAAAGTCAAAAGGGAGACAACAAAACAATAAGAAAGACTAATTGATGGAGCAAGAGTCCAGGAGAGAAAGATTGAAGACTGTGATTAGCAACAATGAAAAGGAGACTTGCTTTAAAAAAAACTTGGGGTACTTCCCATGACAGAAGAGTATGATGCTAATGTCACTAAACTTGAAGTCAAGGGAAAAAATGCAAGTCTATTTAATGAGATTTTCATTTGTAGTTTATTTCATACAAAGCATAAAAAGCTGAGTTCTTTTTATGAGACTTTCAAAAATTACAAATGAAAATTGAATTAAATAGCCCAAGTACACAAGAGAATGTATCCTCTAGATTGACATTTTCATCATTAGACTTCCTATTAAGGACAGATTTATGTCCCTCAAAATCTATATATTGAAGCTCTAACCCCCAATGTAATTGTATTTTGAGACAGGGCCTTTAAAAAGATATAATAATTAAGGTTAAATGAGGTCCTAAGGGTGGGGCCTCGAATCTAAGGAAATGGAGTCCTTGGAAGCCAGGAAAAGACACCAGCTCATGTGGAGGAAAGGCCATTTGAGGGTGCCGTGAGTATGGGCCTGTTAGCCAAAGGCAGGACAAAAGACTTCACCAGAAACCAACCCTGGTGGTTCCTTGATCGTGGACTTCCAGCCTCAGGAATGGTGGATAGATAAATTTCTGTTCTTTAAGCCACCTAGTCTGTGGCATTTTGTTACGGCAGCCCCAGGAGACTAATTACTTCCCTAATTGAAACTTTTATACACATAATACAATAGGAGAAAGAAGGTGACCCACTGAAATAAAAACTATTTCTCTCAAGGAATCTGACTGGTCTCCTGAATTTACAAGAAAAAACAACCCCATCAAAACGTGGGTGAAGGATAAGACACTTCTTACAAGAAGACATTTATGCTGCCAACAAACATGAAAAAAAGCTCATCATCACTGGTCATTAGAGAAATGCAAATCAAAACCACAATGAGATACCATCTCACTCCAATTAGAATGGCAATCATTAAAAAGTCAGGAGACAACAGATACTGGAGAGGATGTGGAGAAATAGGAATCTTTTACACTGTCGGTGGGAGTTAAATTAGTTCAACCATTGTGGAAGACAGTGTGGCAATTCCTCAAGGATCTAGAACCAGAAATACCATTTGAGCCAGCAATCCCATTACTGGATATATACCCAAAGGATTATAAATCATTCTGTTATAAAGACACATGCACACCTTTATTGCAGCACTGTTCACAGTAGCAAAGACTTGGAACCAAACCAAATGCACATCAATGATAGACCAGATTTTTAAAATGTAGCACATATATACCATGGAATACTATGCAACCATTAAAAAGGATGAGTCCATATCCTTTGCTGGGACATGGATGAAGCTGAATACCATCATTCTCAACAAACTAACACAGGAACAGAAAACCAAACACTGCATGTTCTCACTCAAAAGTGAAAGTGAAACAATGAGAACACATGGACACAGGGAGGGAAATATCACACAGTGGGGCCTGTTGGTGGGTAGGGTGCAAGAGGAGGGAGGCATTAGGAGAAATATCTAATGTAGATGACAGGTGAATAGGTGCAGCAAACCACCATGGCACATGTATCCCTTCACGTTCTGAACATGTACCCCAGAACTTAAAGTATAATAATAAAAAGAATCTGATTGGCCATAAGGGCAGGATGTGAGAGAGAAAGCAGATATTTAATACCAAATGCTAGCCACAACTATTAACTAGATCACCTGAGATTTCCATATCGGGGAGATAAATATGGTGTCAACCGTGGCTGGGATGGCAGGTGTTAGAATCAGGTTGCATTGGTTCAAATCCCAGTGGGGACATTTGATAGACATGTGACCTTGGGCAAATTACTTAATTTTTTAGCTGTGATTACCTTACCTTTAAAACAGGAAACATCCATGTAAATAGTTTGTACAATCCTAATGCATCCTAGTTAGTATTTTCATGTTTTGCTTGAAATTTATATTGCTACATTATATAAACATTAATTTGCGACATTAAGGGATGTATTTATTGTTAAGCTTCTAACTTTTTTTTGGGAAAAGCTATGTATTTCCCTTTCTAGTCATGTAATGAGAACAGAAATCGAAAGTCAGGGAATTGATTGATTTTTATAAAAATGTTAAGCTAGGGACTAATGTCTTTGTTTCAAGGAGTTTCAGGGCATAAGTAACAAAAAGATATCTGGGGATAGATTTATTGTGCCATTTTAGGATTTCACTTTCAAGTAATAGAAAATCAGTGACTATCATAGTATTTGCATTTCCATGACATTTTTCTTAGCTAGAGTTTTCCAGAGGCAGTTTTTAAATAGTTACCAAAAAGTGGATTGTTTTAATTGATATCTGCTATAATTGATATAATTGATATAAACCAGAATATATCTGCTATAAATTTTATTGTTTTTAATAAATATGGCCTATTTATTTTTAGACAATTTTGATTTTTTTTTGCCAGTTATATGAATTTGTAAATTTTAAATAATTTGTAAGTAGAGAAGCTTGAAATTTTAAAAAACTTTTAGGTTTTAGGGTACATGTGCAGTTTTGTTATATAGGTTAACTTGTGTCATGAGAGTTTGTTGTATAGATTATTTTGTCATTCAGGTACTAAGCCTGGTACCCAGGAGTTATTTTATTTTATTTTTTTGTTCCTCTCCTTCTTGTCAGTTGTATTCTTCTGAAAATTTTTTAATAGATAAGATGCTCATTGTTGCCATAGATTCTGCTTTGAGAATACCAAAATTTGGAGGAAAAAAAAATGAAGATTTGCTTCTACATGATTCTATCACAAAGTGGTCTTAAAATTTAGAACTTACAGTTCATGAAAAAATTAATTTAGTATTGATATTTTGTTTTCTTTGGGAAAGTATATTATTTTGATGAAATTAATTAAACCTATGTGAAACTTATCATTGGTTTTTTTGTGTCAAAACAGTGTAATTTGGTCTAGAAAAGTAATGATAGGAAGAGTAATGTGTAATATCTGCTTTCATTAGTATGGATTTTATATAGTAAGGTAAAGGGAGTTTCTTTTAAACATTAAAAATACTTGGCCTGCCACAAAAAGTATGTCCACTGTATGGACTGTTTGATTTCAGTATAGTTTAGAGATATTTATTTTTAAGGAAAAGGAAACATACAGAGTTGGCACATTAGGGCAATCTATTCTTAGATTTTCCTCCTAAACACTGAAAAGGCTAAGAACTATCACATGAGATGTGATTCTAATTTCTCCTGCTTTTAATTGAAAATGAAAGTCATGCTACATTTTCAAATCTTTTCTTCCACTTTAATTGCAATTGGGATTCATGGATATAAATTTCATTATGGTCTAAAATAATTACTCTCATTTAATGTCCTCTATATAATTCAGTGTTAAATTGCTAAGTGCTTCAAACCACTTCTTCCATATTGATACCAATGTATTGCTGCATTAGGACCCAAAACGTATGTGAAGCTTTCATTGTAACTAAGCTTTTGTCCTAAAAGTTCATGTAGGTGGATTCCGTAAGACACACAGAGGACTTTTAACTCATATATCTTGAATTTTAAATAAAACATTGCTTCAGAAACTTAAGAGTTTCCTTGTCTTATCCTGGGAACATGCATACATACAAATGAACAAATGAGTAAGTGGTTGAGTGAGTCCATCCATTTATTAATTCATTTTAAATTTCTATCACAGACCAGGAAATAACCTAGTTCCTAAAGAGAGATTGATGAAGAAGCTAAACTAGGTGACTGTTCTCATGAAATGTTCATTTTGGCCTGAGAAAGACAGCAGATATTTAAATAAACAAAGTAGTTTTTAGCTAGTGGTGACTGAAAATGAGTTAAAGTCACAGAGTGACAGCAGAGAGGATTTTCAGTAAAGGCTACTTTGCATGGATTGGTTAGTCCTGTATGAAGATGAAAAAATTGAGCTGGAACCTGAATGGTACTGAGAAAAAGCCATGAAAATCTAGAGAAATAATGTTCCAGGCAGAAGATAAAGGCCCTGAGGCAGAGGCATGATGTATTCTATAGTCTAATGTAGCATAGTATAACTCAGAGAAGTTATAGAGGTCAACTAAACAGTGACATGATCTGATTTGTGGTTTTAAAAGATTACTCTGCCCACTGTGTAAGGACAAGAGAGGAAATAAAGAAAAACGCAGTTACAGAATTCTCCAGTGAGACAATGGCAGTTGAGACCCCAAGAGAATATAGAAAAGGGGATTCATTTCAGATTATTGCAGTTGGAATGTACAGGATTTGGTGTTGAATTAGATATGGAGGAAGGAAGAGGACAATCTAGAACAGGAGTCAGCAAGTGTTTTTTGGAAAGGGCCAGGACATTAAAGACTATCTGTAAACTTGGACATCACATAGCTCAGTTTATAGAGGAGACTGACCAAAAACTAACAATTTCAGAACTCTGCAATATGTTCTGAAAGGCAACCTCAAGGTATCAGATAGGATTCAAAAAGAGGCACATAAGCGGGGGCGAGACGGAAAGTGAGTGGTCTAGGACAGTGTTTTTCTGAGGATCTGTGCTGAAGGACAAGTTTTGTTTTTTGTTTTCAGCCTATCCATTGTAGACAGCTGTTTTTGTAAAACAAAATACAAATGAATTGCTAGAAAAATACAAGTGGAAAAAAAGCATAGAAATAAATGCCCACTTTTTAAAACTATTATATTCAGCATACATAAAGTCCTATTTCAATAAAAATATTAGAACAAACATAACATTGAATAAAAGGAAAAGAATTGCCCCAATTAATCACATTGTCATTGAAAGCATGTGTACAAGCAATAAGAAAGATAATGGCTATTATACTTCTTTTGTCATCATAACAAAACCACAATTTATGAGTGAAATAGCAATTCTCCATTCTGACTGCAATTGGTACACTTTGAAAGAACACTGTGGATTTCACTGTCTAGTCTTAAATGTGTCAAATGTACCTGTTCCTTGATTGTTAACTTTTTTTATCTAGGTTAGATGAATGATGGAAATGCCACTTGGAGGGAGTAATGTGTGCTTAAGCTGTTTTATGTTTTGTTTCATACACTCCAAATAGAGAAACCAGTCTCACAGAGGAGAATTGATGGGAATAGAAGTGATTTTAAAGTAATATCATCATACCAAAAATATTCATTTTTACTTTTTATCAAAATGGAACAAGTGATGTTCTATTTTTTTAATCCTTCATTAGTAGCTAGTTCTATCAGTTACTTCTGTAGAGGATGGCTAAATTTTAATTCTCTTTTGATAAAATAAATAGATTCTAAATTTTACATACTTTAGGTTAAAATTCACAAACTAATATTAAATATTAGTTTATACATAAAATACACACACACACACACACACACACACACATATATATATATATGTGGTATATTATATAGTATATTTAGGCCAGGTGCTGTGGCTCATGCCTCTAATCCCAGCAGTTTGGGAGGCCAAGGTGGGCAGATCATGAAGTCAGGAGATTGAGACCATCCTGACCAACATGGTGAAAACCTGTCTCTACTAAAAATACAGAATTACCTGGGCATGGTGATGCTTGCCTGTACTCGGGAGGCTGAGGCAGGAGAATCACTTGAACCTAGGAGGCGGAGGTTGCAGTGAGCAGAGACAGTGCCACTGCACTCCAGCCCGGCAATAGAGCTAGATTCCTCTCAAAAAAAAAAAAAAAATCACACATTTAATAATACTCTCTTATGCACAACTTGTATGCAGCTTTTACCAAATGTTTCTCACCTTATGGATTTGACAGTAACACAGATTTATACCCTGTTCAAAACCGTAAGTCCACTGATCTTGCTCTTGGATGTCTCAGCATTGTCAAATTATTAGAAAACTTTCTAACCTTCTTTGCTTCTGTCTTTATAGACTAGCAACAAATAGTGTACCAATTATACTCTGAGTAGCACTACTCTATTGAAAGATTCTAAATTCAATCATTCTTAGAAAAGGGTGAATATATAGGAATCTTCTATTTAAATATTAAACATAGAATGTTTATATCAAAATTGTGTATAGGAAAATCTCAAAACACTTCTTTAGAAAACACGATGTTTCCCTTTTTATACCCTTTACTAAGATGCATATTTTTTTTATTTCAATACTTTTGGGGTATAAGTGGTTTTGATTACATGGACTAAGTTCTTTAGTGGTGATTTCTGAGATTTTGATGCACCCATCACCCTAATAGTGTACACTGTACCCAGTATGTAGTCTTTTATCCACTACCTTCCTTTCACCCTTCCCCTCGAGTCCCCAAAATCCATTATGTCATTCTTATGCCTTTGGATCCTCATAGCTTAGCTCCCACTTATAAATCAGAACATATGATATTTAGTTTTCCATTCCTGAGGTACTTCACTTAGAAAAATGGTCTTTGACTCCATCCAAGTTGCTGTAAATGCCATTATTTCATTCCTTCTTATGGCTGAGTAATATTCCATGGTGTATATATACCACATTTTCTTTATCCATATCCACTCATTGGTTGATGGGCATTTAGGTTGGTTCCATATTTTGCAGTTGTGAATTGTGTGGTTACAAACATACATGTGCAAGTGTCTTTTTTTTATAACGACTTATTTTCCTCAAGGTAGATACACAGTAGTGGGATAGCTGGATTGAATGGCAGTTCTACTTTTAATTCTTTAAGGAATCTCCGTACTGTTTTCCATAGTGGTTGTACTAGTTACATTCCCACTAGCAATGTAAGTGTTCCCTTTCACTGCATCTGCACCAAAAAGATATATATATTCTTAACAGTTAAGAATTAAAAGTGAGAAAGAGTTAAAAAAAATACAATTTAAGCTAACATTTGTCACCAGTATTTCAACAGTAGAATTACTAGTTAAGCAAATAAACAAAAATTTGAGAAGTTTAGTTATTTTATATTGGATATTTCTATGTAACTAGGTGTGTCCTACATGCTTGATTGGATTGTTTTCCACACTTAACCATTAAGTTGGTTATAAGTATAGACAGCCTAAAATCAAATAAGTACTAAACCAATACAATTCCAACTTTGAAATAACTGAAAAAAAGTCGAGGAGGATACATGCCACAATGTTAACGTTTAACTCAAGATTGTAAAATTACAATAGATTGTTTATCCCTTAGAGTTCTTCAGGGCCTTTCAGTTTGTTAACATATTGTCATTGGAATCACACACACACACACACACACACACACACACACATACACACACACGTAACCTTAAAAATCAAAACTGTATGATTTCATTTGATTAACATAATAAGCCTAGTCAATTTAACAAGACCATATCCTGAAAAAGACAGATTTATATAGGCATATTAGACATGGAAACTTGATCAGCACCTAATCACTTTTTATTTCTCAAAAGTGACAGTAAGTAAAAGGAGAGAACTCCTGAAATCAATTCTTAGCTTTTTATTCCTTTGCTGAATATGCTAAATTAGATCATTATTTTCAAATGTTGGTACCTTTTAAAGCATATAATTATAATCAGGAAACAGTTTAAATGAAATGTTGGTTATTTGAAAAACATTTTCTACTGAATAATCTCCATAATAGATATGGGGACATTATTACAAAGCAAAGACACAAATAAACATCTAATACTTTTGTGTGTATAATTCTCTCTCTTGCAAATATAAACATGTGCATGATAAAAAACTAAGATAACTACTCATCAAAGTGTCATTGCTTTCTCTGAAATTACTATGTAATATGAATTTGAGTAAATGAAATTCTTTTATAGGCACTATTGCCTTCCTTCTGATAAGTATTCAGCCACTTATTACTTCCCACCTTTGTATTATAAGTCTTTGTGTCTTATCTGTAATGTAAGACTGTAAATTCCTCAAAGTTGTACTTTATTCTCTTTGCATAATCCACAGTAGCTTGAATTGTCCCTTATAGATAGTAGGCATTGTATATATACATATGTGTGTGTCTGGGTGAATGGATGGATGGATAGGTCGATGATAAATGGATGGATGAATAAATGGATGGATAACTGGCAAAATATGGATGTGACCGATTTTATTTTATTGGGGCATTATTTTTTTTCTCCAAAGAGACATAAAGTCATATGATAGTTGATAGTATAAACCACTAAGAATTATGATTGTCCTCATTATAAATAAAGTAAACAAAAAATAACAACCATAAGAACACTTGAAGTCACATAGTAAATCAAAGGATTTTCTGCATAAGTATACCAAAACAATGAAGGATGCCTGTAAAACCTTGGGTTTAGCTAAGTAAAACATCCCAGCTAATTTGGAATACTAACTTTCTATATTTTAAAAAATGATTTAGGTGAGATTCAGGTTAACAACGCATAATGGTATGGCTTGTTAAATTAAGAAGGCTTTGCCAAGCATTCTAATAATACCTGATCAACATTTTGCTTAGCACTATTGAAATATTTGAAATTTTAAGATTTTACCTTTTACTCTTTTTGATTTATAACATTTGACTATCAAGAATAGAGAGTGTAAGAAAGAAAAAAACTGTGTTAAATGGTATGACACTTTCTCCCACCCAATTTTTAATTTGAAAATATTCTATTTTAAAAATATACAAAATTCTAAACCATTATATCAGAATAAAGGATAGGAGGTCATGAGAATAAAATCAACACACACACACACACACACACACACATAATTGAATACATACATGATTCATGAATATAAAAAGTGCTTTGTACACTGTAAAGTAAACTATAAATGCTATGATTTTTTAACAGCATGGTAATGCTGAACTCTGATATTTGGACTGCCTTTCTAATAATTTAAAATACCATTTCTGTCTAGATGAGGTCTCATTATATCACAGCTGAAGAGCTGAATTATATTCTCTTTAGACATACCACTGAGTAATCAGCTCCCTTCAGAAGAATGTTTTGCCTTAATAATGAAAACATTTTAATGACTAAACTTATTACCCACTGAGTTACTGTCATCATAGCATTCTAAAACAGACAAAGTTTCTAGACTGAGAAACACAGCTTCTTAACTGATAACCTTCAAGGATAATTTCTTTAAATGTTACCATTCTTAGTGTGTAAAGATTATAGTTTCTTTTTCCTTCCTGTTTCCGTTTTTCCATACATCTTGTATTCTTTCCTTAATCCCTTCCTTGTTCTTCCTTCTTCCTTCCTCTTTCCTTTATTTTCCCTCACCACCTGGCAAGCATGTATAAACTACCAGCGTTACACATAAAATGGATTTCCCAAAGTGCTGGGATTACAGGCGTGAGCCACCACATCTAGCCCAAGTTCATTCTTTTTTTTTTTTTTTTTTAATACTTTATGTTCTGTGGTACATGTGCAGATCCTGCAGGATTATTACACAGGTAAACAAGACTCCATCTCAAAAAAAAAAAAAAAGAATAAACTTGGACCTTTAGTTTAATCAAAAGGCCTAACAAAATAAGTTAATGGAACTGTCTGATATTCTTAGTCATAAATATAGAATTTCTTTTTGTCCTTAAAAAAAAAAAAAACGGGATTTCCCATTTGCCCTCTTTCAACATCTGTGTACTCAAATGATAACATTTTACCCACACTCCTTCAAGGATTCTGTCAAGACTTGTAAAATCAGATTTTCTATCCCAAGAAAAGTGACAGAAAATTTTGCATGAAATATGTACATGCATAGAGGTTTGCTGCAGAGATGCCCTAAACTAAAGCCATTTTCTCAGTGACGTGTCTGCAGTTTATTCTGAAATTAGGTTTAGCATTTATGTAGAAACTGGATATTTTATTTTACAATGTTAAAATGTAACTTGTCTATGAGTTGTGAGTTTGTTTAAAAAGAGAATTTAATGATTTTTTTCTAGTTGCCTATATTTGTTATAACCTATAAATAATATTTTCTGGTTTCTACTCATTCAGTTGCTGGAGTTTTCACAACATCTCATTATAATCTTTTTCAGAATAGAATAGCAGTCAAAAAAAGGCATTAGTCAAGAAATATCATAGGACCTGAGTAACCATTTAGGAAAGCATTTGATACCTATAGTAGTACTTTTCGAAATGTCTATTTGATGAGGGTTCACACAGATGGCAGGTGTTCCTACAGAGTGTCTGAGAGAAGAAAAAATGAAACACTAATTGGTTCATTTTTGTTCCAGGAGTGATAAATTCTATAACACCATCAATTGTGCTTATCAAGATGTCCTAAATTATTCATTGATCAGTACAGGGATCTGCAGACAGTGGCAGTCATTTGGAACGCAATAATATTACTAGAAATTCTATGTTTTCTTAAACTTCCAGTGATGTATAATGGTTGATTTATCGTTTAAGAAGATTTTGAATATCAGCAAGACACATTTGTTTAATGTTTCAGAAAATGTTATATTCTTTTGGCTAGGATTGGCTTCTAAGTAAAGATTATTTATGAAGGACACATGGTTCCAATTCCAAAGGCCAAAATTATAGTTTTAAGTATATTTATTTTGAAAATAAATTCCATATGTTTAGTCTATAATACAGGGTATGAATAAAGATATTGGTATAAAAGGTCAACAACTCCTTTTTCAACTATACATGTGTATGTATGTGTCTGTGAATATTTGAGTACTTGTGATGTGTTCACCTCTAAACTATTGCTTAAGGAGTTTTTCAAAATTAAAGTAAATGCATATGCTATAATATTAAGTTAAAAATCAACATATTAATCATAGCTACCAAGATTACAAGTATGAACAACAAGAACAACAAAAAGCTATGCAGAAAAATAATTAAAAAGTAAAAGGAAATATATAAAGATACCCCCACTAGTCATTTGTAGTTAGAGGTATGGGTGATTTCTTAATTTCTTCATTCTGTTTTAATTTATTTATAATCAAAAATTAATTACATTTTAAATAAAAGTGGGAACTGATTTTAAAAATAATTTTTATATTGATAGAGGTCTTTTGTAGGTAC
The DNA here is from genome assembly GCF_049354715.1 of Callithrix jacchus. Classification (NCBI taxonomy): domain Eukaryota; kingdom Metazoa; phylum Chordata; class Mammalia; order Primates; family Cebidae; genus Callithrix; species Callithrix jacchus. The sequence continues at coordinate 78,041,771 of NC_133513.1, read as the reverse complement.
ATATTATTTTCTCATTTATTTGTCTAGTCATAAGAAATATTAATAAATATTGAGTCAGGACAACATAGAACATTCATATTTCAAATCAAGGACATTTCGGAAGACATTAAGAAAGTTATATTTCAGATACTGATTTTTTTCATTGTTTTTTAATGTAATACTTGTCACTGGATCTGATGAGGTTTAAAGTGTTTTTTCCAATCAAGATCAACTTATTTTTAAGCTCATTGGGATGATTAGATGATTTCTACTATTAAAATTTCATCTAACGTAACTATAGCTATGTTTTTCCATTTATATATTTTGCTAATAAGAATTTCAAAGTATATTTTCAAAATAACATTTTCCAGAGTTTTAATCTTAATGGTTTGAACAGAATTTCTTAAGTTAAAAGTTTTAATTCTTGTCAGATTTATCGTCAGTTTACTCCGTAATTCTTTGATAATGTGCTATCCTATCTCAAGTGGCCTTAGCTCAAATAGATAATAGAAGGAAGACAGGATTTTTATTTAAAAAAAAAAAAACTACTTGATTTTTCAGAATTACTATGAGTTTTAAAGGCCTAATAACACAATCTCATAATATATCTGAATGGATTACAAAAACTAAGTTTTAGTAATTATTGCTGTTTGATTTTTCCTACATAATATTATTTGATTCTTCTTTTTCAATACCTTTTCATAGTGTTTTGAATTTCATTGTATTGGAAATATCCAAATATTATAAAGGACAGAGCATTATGAATCTACATCTAATGGTAGATATGCTGCTGAATTGCAGTCATCTTGGACAAGGAACTTAAATTCTGTGCTTAAATTTTTGTATTATCTAAACACAAAAATAGAAAATTAATCAGATATTATCTATTTTTATAATAAAAGAAGTATTATATTTTACTTTATATTGTGAACATGTCTAGCCTTAAGGACATTCTCTAAACTCATACCTCCTCTAAGTTTAAGTAAGGACCAAGACATTCTATGGGAAAGTAGGAAATTTTGCCATATAAAGAACAATGACAAATATAATATTTGAACATATTTTTCAACTATGGGAATTATATTTATTACTTATCACTGATAATATATTTTTGAAAACTTTGTAAGGACCGTTGCCTATTATTTGTCTATTTAGCATTCATTTGTTTTGGCATGAATTAATACAATTCATTATAGAAAGCTTTATATTCTTGAATGTGATTCTTGACTCCCTGGATCTCTGCCTAATCTTGTTTGGGGTCCCTTTATGTATAGAAATAGTTCATATATTAGGTTCAGCATTCTGGTTACCATGCACCCTAAATGAGCTCATTACCCAAGGGTCTGAAGTAACAGCTGCTCCTTTCCCCTCCAGCCAGCCCCAAGAAGGGTGTCATGTTTCTCTTTATAGTTTTTCAAAGTTAAAAAGTATATGTAAAAGAAATTAAGGAACATTTAAATTTTAAATCAGCAAGCATTTTACTATGTTTTGGGACCTGACTACACATAACTTATAGTTTAATACAACACACAAACCGTTTAATTTGTTAAGATGAGAGAGGCTTAAAATTAAAATGTAATTTCTTAAAGTACTTTAAAATTATCTCCATTACAATTGGAGATAGTAATACTAACTCATAGTATTTCAAAATAAAAGCATATACTTTTATTTCAAAAAACCTCATTGCAACTATTATTTGTTATTACATGTAAAGCACTTATAGCAATATTTGGCATATGAGTACCATGTAAGTGAGGCTCCGATATTTGTATGTGTCCTGGGACTTCTGAGTATAGACTTTCACTTTTTTCTTTTCTTCACTCTAATTCAGTAGTTGCCAGAATGTAGTGTATAGTAAGAGTTACTGTATCTGGTTGTATTCAGTAATTTTTAAAGGTGATTCTAGTATACATGTGTGTATTCATTTTGTGTTGGCTCTATAATATTTTATATTTCAGTGACAGAATTGAAAAGGCTTCACTACAGAAGTCTGAATACAGTTCCAGATGCACAGTAGGATATTGAATAGATTTGATGTAAGCAGTAAAATCACTCTTCCTGTTTTATGCTAAAGTTGGCTTTTCACTCTTCCAAAATGAGTTAATTTTTCTGTGATTCTCTCCTGTTGTTTTCCTGTATTCTGCACATTTATTTTGCCTTTGAAGATTAGTTTACTATTTTGTTAAGTGGAGATAATGATGCTTGTTTTTAGAATTTGTTTGAGAATTGGAATTAATATATGTTAATGGTAATTCAAATAATAGTACATGGCATATAGGAGACATTTCATGATTGGTAGATCTTGCTGACATTTCAGTATTTTGTGATATATATCATTTAATGTGTCACAGACTTTATTCCAAACAATTATTTGAATATCTGCTTTTGCCAGATGTGGCTGCCAGATTTGGTTATGTGTCGGCAACTGTATTGGCAAATAAGGTAGAAGAGGTTCCTAATCTCATAGAGTTTATATTCTAGTCAGGAAAAATATTATCTGACATACTTCTTAATAACGCATTTAGATTAAGTGTTTGAATTTATTTTTATATATATGCCTTTAGATTGCTTTATTATGTCACTAACTAGGTTGCCATTTTTACTGCTTTTTAGAAGGTTTACTCTAATCACTGTCCTTTTCCTCTGATAGTTCTTTCAAGCATTTGATTGGAGGGCTGGATGATGTTTCTAATAAAGCATATGAAGATGCAGAAGCTAAAGCAAAGTAAGTGACTTTTTTCCTTTGGCCTTAATCTTGATTGAAAGATGATTTTGAATAGAAATAAAATCAAATATTTTGTTGGCCTTGACAAAGCCCCACACTCTGACAGGACATAACTAATTACAAAAGAAGCAAACTCTTCAAGATAATTATTATATGGAATGCTTACCTAGTAGTATGTCTCTTTAAATACAAATCTTTAATTTTGTGATGAAGATCATCCCAGCAAGAAAAAATGCTTATTTACAAATATAATACAAAAAATTAAATGTAAACGTCTTGTTTGTCCTCCAGAAAACACTTCCTGAACAACTGGTGGCTGTGTTTCATAGTTGCTTGCACAATTGTATGAAAAATAATAAAGCTATAAATATTCCCCTGTGCTAATTCATCATTACATTGAACTTTGATTTTACTAACGTGAAAATGACATGAGATAGTAAATATCCCATTAATTATCATGTTGTATAAAAATACAACTCTGTCTATAAGAATAGTTTGATTAAAATAATATTTTTGGACAAAGATTTAATGTAAGTTGATATTAGCTTTTTCTGGAAAATTATTATTTTAAAAATACCTGTAATCTATATAATCTCCCTTCTTAACCTAATGTAATTATTATTTAATAACATATAGCATACCTAAATGATTAAATTGACAACAATTAGCATTAAACATATAGTTCAGGGCCAGAATTTGATCCATTGGTTTTCTAGTAACCTGAAAATCAAAAGAAGTAAAATAATTTATTTTGCTCTGAGAATCCATGAAGATGAAAAATTTGCCCTAGAACTAAAATATTGAGAATTATATTCCATCTTAATCCATAAAATTATTTTATTTTCAAAGCTATATTCACAATATCTCCTCTGTATAGCCCTGAGGTCAAATGCCTGCAGTGTCTCTGCTAAGGTTTGCTTAGAAAGTTACACAGGCCAGTTGTAACACCAGACTGCATGCAGTCACTGAGACTGCTTACATTCTGTATAATTATTATTAATTGTCCTGGTTTGTTTCAACAGGCTAAAATGCACATTGATATTCAGTTTATAATTTAGTTTCTAGTATTAATAATAGTCCCACCAAGGTGGCAAAGGGGACCGTTTAAGGTACCTCATCAGTTTTTAAAGTTATGAAATGCCCTGTGTTATGGTTGGGTTCTTTTCCTAAAGGAATTTTTTTGCTATGTAACAAAATTCATACTTATTTATGTCAGCTTATCTTTACTTATTCGTGTGTGTGTGTGTGTATTCAGTTAAGGATCTCATTGATCATTTTATATATACATCTCATACATAGTTTATATATAATATATATAATTTTTATATGCACTACAGTTTACATAGTTATATAATTGTAATCATATTATATAACACTATATGTGTGCATGCATAGATATATAAAATATATAAAACAACTGATGGAAATCTTAAAAATTCATATACAATTCAGTTAAGTATTCTTAGTTGTCAGAAAAAGTCAAGAGTCTTGTAGACAAATGTATTTTTCCTGTTTCCCTATTAAACTTTGAAGTTTAATCTAATTTTTCCTATTAAACTTTAAAAGATTTTCTAATGAATGTTTTTGTAGAAATCTCATTTATTTCACTTAAAGTTGAGGTCACTAACATGCGTCAGATTGATCAGTGATGGGGAAGTGACTGAGTTAGTCCTAGGTTTCTCAGTGTCCTATTGACTTTATAAAGATAACTGTACATCTCCTGAACTCTGGCCATTCATGAATTCACTTGCACATACTTCAATTAAAAGTACTAAGTAAGAAAAACTGAAACAGTGAAATTCAGATATTCCGAAAGTTAGAGGTAGGTATGGCAACAGTTCTTAACATTGGAAGAAAATTGGTCAATGTGAAAAACATGAACCTGAATGAAGGCCGGAAGCCTTGGGTTCTGCTCCTGTTTCTGTCATTACCAGACAAGTGATTTTAGTCATGTATGTTAATGCCTATCTCTAAATCTCAGTTTTTACACTTTTAAAATGGTGTTTTTAAGATTTAATTGATGACAGTGTGTAAAAATACTTTGTAAATTTTAAAGGCTGTAAAAATATATCACTAGGCTCACACCTGTAATCCCAGCACTTTGGGAGGCCGAGGTAGGCGGAGGACCTGAGGTCAGGAGTTTGAGACCAGCCTGTCCAACATGGTGAAATGTTATTGCTACTAAAAGTATAAAAATTAGCTGGGCATGGTGATGGGCACTTATAATAACAGCTACTCAGGAGGCTGAGGCAGGAGAGTCACTTGAACCCAGGAGGTGGAAGTTGCAGTAAGCCAATATCGTGTCATTACACTCCAGCCTGGGTGACTGGAGCAAAACTTTATCTCAAAAATAAATAAAGTATATCACTAGAAATAACTAGAAACATACTTCAGTACATTTGATATGTAATTGAATTTACAGATTCCATATCTTTATGTTGATCAAATTTTACTTGGACAAGAAGTCTTTAATTTTACATAAGCAACATAATTTTATTTGAGTAGCATATTATGAAATTAAACCTAACCTAGAAAATATTTAAAAATATATTTTTAATAAAACAGTAACATTTGATTAAAAGAGAGTTCAATTATAATTAAAGAAGAAAGAAGGGCAATGACATGACTACCTACATTAAACTCGTTTCACATATTGCTATTTGGAACCATAGATTTGATAGATTATAATTTAGCTGTTATATTTATATTCTTTCCCCCAACTTTACTGTGGTGTAACTAAGAAATAAGAATTGTATACAGTTAAAGTGTATATGACATGATTTGATATATAGGAATACATTGTCAAATGATTATCATAATCAAACTAATGAACATATCTACCACCTCACATAGTTACTTTCGTGTGTGTGTGGTAAGAACACTTAAGATCTACTGTCTTAGCAAAATTCAACTGTACAGTTTTGTTTGAATTTTCTCTTCAGTTCGCACTAAACCCAAATGAATGTATAGTTCATGTTTTTTAATATTGATTATTATATAGAAAATGGTAATGGCACGATGAAAAAAAGTCTAAAACCTTTTATCCAAATTCTAGTGAGGTTGATAATGTGAACTTCATTCCTAAAAACAGCCAAATAAATAAATATCAGAGTTACTGTTGTGTCTTATACACAGTTAGCATTTTACAGTCTTCTAATAAATAATTAATATCAGAAGATTTCTGAAGTGTAAGGTATCTTTTAATTAGGTGTCCTAGAACTCAAAGAAGGCAAACTGTGAATTATTCCCTAGAGAAAGCTTTCTAGTTGAACTCTCAAGTTTAAAACTCTATTTGAATCAGCATTGTTGTTTCTCTCTATTGAATTTCTTCCCCTTAACTATTTTATATTTTCACTTTGTATTTAAGGAATTTATAAGCCTTGCCATTGCTGTAGGGGCTAGAAACCAGCTCTATTTGTTTAAAATCTGGGATATTTCTGTTAATACCTCTAAATTTTTACACAGATCACAAAATCTTGACCATTTAGAAAGACAATGTTAATTGGCTCCACTTTGTAAGCTTTATTTGTTCAAGGTCTTCTTGAAGTTTTGCAAAATCTATGGAAGATAAGATTAAGATTTCTTAAAACTAAACTAAAATGATTATCTTAGTTATCTGTGGGAAAGTAGTATTGGTGTTATCTCATTGACTATGTCTATTTGGGTAAGAAGCGAAAAAAAGTAGGACTGACTGTAAAGACTGATTAAGTCAAGACATTTAAAAACTTAAATGTTAGCATAATCAAGCTCAATGGCAGAAAGATTTCACAAAACGTATAGACCATCCCTTTCAGTAAAACCATACCAGGCGTTCAGCTCAAGTAGAGAGTATAGGAAGATTGGCTTCAGAGAAATGTTCCAGTAAAAGTGGTTCTCAAAACTCCTCTACTGCAGGATAGGAGCCCTCAGTCTCTTATGAGATATATATTCTGCAAAGACAATTAATTCTTGGTAGAAATTTTGTCTATATGGCATGCTTAAGCTTCACCTGATTGCTGCTTATTATCCACTGAGGGCTTCTCTTTTTTAAAATAGGAAGTTATAATCACAAAGACATTAGAAGAGACAATATCAGATCAAAGTTAAGGTTCACTGAAGTTTATCTGGAGAAGAAGGTAGCATGTGTGATGACAGTTACATATTTTCAATTGATAATATGTATTCATTCATTTAATAAACGTTTAGGAATTTACTTATGATAAGTCAGGCATTGTGCTTTATAATATGCACAAAAAATAGAAAACACCATTTTCAATACTAAAGATTATCTTACAGATCAGTAGGGAAGCTGATATGTAATTCAATGAATACTTTCACTAATTAGTTCTAAGAGTGAGTTATAATAATTATTATGAGATGACTATTTGGATATAAAGTTATATCTCTATATGGAAGCCTGTTTTTATAAAAATCACAACCATTCAGAAATATCAAAAGAAAAATATCTTATTTCATTAAATATTTTTGCTATGTGTATAACTTGTATCTTAAGTGAAATATTTTCAAGTTATACTATCTTTGATGTCTTAATTACTAAATACTTAGCAGTTACAGGCAAGAAAACTATTTCCTGAAATAAAAAATTCCATATATTTGTATCTTTCATTTTCTTCTTCTAGCTCAGCCTATGTGTGTGTGTGTGTGTGTGTGTATATATACATATATAGAGGCACACACACAGGCCAAGACAGAGAAAGACAATGGAAACGATCTAAAGCAAACACACTGCTATTACCTATCACTGTGGTTTACAGTTGTACTTGTAGTGCATTTTTAATTTTATATCTTGTTCTATTCTATTTAACATCTGTGTTAGTCTGTTTTGCATTCCTATAAAGTAATACCTGAGGATCAGTTCTTTATGAAGAAAAAAGGTTTATTTGGTTCATGGTTCTACACGTCATACAGGAAGCATAATACTGGCATCTGTTCTGGCAAGGCCGCTGGAAGCTTCTAATAATGGCAGAAGGCAACAGGGAAACAGGCATATCACATAGAGATACAGGGAGCAAGGGAGATGCCAGGCTCTCTTAAACCACCAGCTCTCACGCTGTGAACTAAGAGAGGAAAAACTCACTTATTACCATGGAGATGGCACCAAGGCTTTCATAAGAGATCCACCTCCATAACCAAAACACTTCCCATAAGGCCCCACCTCCAACACTGGGGATGACATTTTAACATGAGATTTAGAGGGGACAAATATTGAAACCATATCAGCATCTTCATATTATACACTTTTATAATAACTATTTTTTTGAGACAGTTTCGATCTTGTTGCCCAGACTGGAGTGCAATGGCACAATTTTGGCTCACCGCAACCTCTGCCTCCTGGGTTCAAGTAATTCTACCTCAGCCTCCCGAGTAGCTGATATTATAGGCACATGCCACCACACCTGGCTAATTTTTGGGGGGATTTTTAGTAGAGACGGGATGTTAGTCACCCATCTAGAGAGTCACCTGTTTAGAGAGTCACCATGTTAGCCAGGATGGTCTCCATCTCCTGACCTCGTGATCCGCCTGCCTCGGCCTCCCAAAGTTCTGGGTTTATATAATACTGTTATATATTCTTCATGAAAATCATTTTAATGGTACCTGATAACCCAGTGAATAGAAACTTAGACTTCTAGACTGATTCAAGTTGTAGCCTTATTGATTCAATGTATTTTGCAAGCACCAAACAACGAAACCACCTTCTAACACATTTCATCTAGTGGTGCTTTTCAAACTACTTATGTCATGACATTAATAGAAAATGAGTACAGTGTTTTGCACAAATTAGTTCAGCTGCCCTAGCTCCATCCTTCAGTTTTGAAGGCTGAAGAACTCATAACTAAGCCCTTCAATGGGAAGTTCTGACAACTATGTGACTATAGATATGTAAATGCATTTAGTTTTTATCTAGATTGATAATACACAATATTGTTTTTTATGAACTCCTTCTCTTGTCAAAATCTATGTAAAGCTCCTAAATGAGTGTGGACATGTTTTTAAATCTGTAATGTCCCTAGGTATACATAAAGATTTAAAGACTCCCTGCAGTGACTCTGCAGTCCTCATGCACCAGCATCACCCATGTTCATTCACTTCTTCATATGCTTTCATCTCTTCAACAGATATTTTTCTGTGTGCCTACAAAATGCTGCACATAAAAGAGTGAATAAAATAGATAAGTTGGTTGCCTTAATGGAGCTTATGGTCCAGTGAGAGAGAGAGAGGCATATGTTAATCTTTCTGGGAAGTCTTCTTAGGGGAAGTGACATTTTAACTAGATGTGGCCTGAATTCTGAAGAATTAGCTGGTGCTGGCTAGACAGGAGTTAGTTGGTATTAGTTAAGCAAGGAGGTATGGAGAGCATTCTAGCTGGAGGAACAAATGGAGAGCATTCTAGATAGAGGAATAGCATGGAAAAATCCCTCGAAGTAGGAAGCAACATTATATATTCAAGGAACTAAACTCCCAATATGTCTGAGACCTAGAACAAAGGAGAGAGGATATCAGAAAGGAGAGAATGACAAAGACCAAGTCTCATAAGACTTTGTAAGCCACATTAAGACATGGAGAAATCACATTAGACTTCAAAGCCGGCAACTGAGATGAGTTGGTTTATATTAAAACTGGGCATCCCTGTCTCTGTGATTGAAGGGGTGTACACTGAAAGCAGGGAGAATGATCAGAATATTTTTCATGCTAAGGCTGATAGTAGACAGGAATAGAGTGAGGGCAATGTGAGTTGAAAAAAGCATTTGAGAGATATTTAGGTGGCAAAGCCAGTATGCCTTCAGGAAATACATATAGGTGGTGAAGGGGGAAAAGGTCAAGGAAAATGCAAAGAGTTTTGGTCTGAATATTGGAGATAAGTGATGGAATTCTCTAAGGTAGAGAAGGATTATATGATTACCAGGTTTGGAGAGTGGGGTGATCATGAACTGATTTTTTGACCGGTTAAATGAGATAATTTTGTTAGGCAGGTCTGGTGCACAGAGAAAAGATTGTTATCAATTTAAGAATAACAAACATTTCAATGGTAGATGGTAATTATAGTTGTGGATGAGATAGAAATTAGAGATTGAGAGGAGCATGGCACTGAGGACTGATTCTTGAGGAATATTAGCATTTAAAAGTTAGAGAAGAAAGACGAATTTGACAAAAATTTAAAAAAAAGAAAGACTGAGAAGGAGAGATGAAAGGTAGAAGGAATACCAGATGCACATGGCATCACAGAAACCAAGAACAGAGTATATGTCATAGTTATTCAGGCTGCTATAACAAAATACTGCAAACTTAGTAGCTTATAAACTGTAGAAATTTATTTCTAAGTTCAAAGGCTCTTCCTCCTGATACCATCACAATTAGGATTAGGTTTCAACATATGAATTTAGGTAGGGAGGAGTGCACAGTCTATAGCAGTGTACTTCAAGAATGGGGGAGGAAACAATATTACATGTTGCTGAGAATTCTAGTATGTTAACAAATGCTAATTGGATTTAGCAAACCAGTGGGTTCATTTTCATTTTAGAATGGAGTGATAGGGATGGAGCCCCCCTCACATAGGCTACAAATGAATCTAATTTTCAGAAACAGGAGCCAATGAGCTTATACCAAATTATAAAACACTGTAAGTAAAATAGCCAGAAATGTGTAAATGGAAGGTTATGGATCTTCAGTATTGATAGAGATGTGACTATGTTAAGTCTAACAGAGAAGAGAGTTTAAGACTTTGCAAGTGGGTCTCAGGTCCTTTTAACTTCATGATAAAGGCAGATGTCTTCAAAGGTTGAGTGAGACCATCTCCATGGATCAGGGTTACACCACTTTGTGACGTTATTTCTTGGTAAAGGTCATTACTCTTCAGTCTTATACTAGGTAACGTTCCTTTAGTTTAAAGTATTGCCATCTCTCTAAAGAACCTAAAAAAACAATAAGTTCTCCTAAGAGGAATAAAAAATATATTTTTAATATTTTTTATGTACATAAACACTATCCTGCAAGGATAGCAAAAGCCTTCCTCTGATCACAAATAAGAAAGTAAAACACTAAGAAAGAGGTCCCAAATTTGCCAAAACCTAATGAAGACCCACCCTGTAATGACCATCTTGTCCTGCCCTAGTCTCCTCATCATGTACCTAAATTGTTCACATATTCTCTGCCTTGTCTCTCAAAAGGACATTCATAGTAGATTCACATAATATAGGAAGAAAATATTAGAAGTAAACAAGAAAGATGTATCTATGATAGTGAGCCAGAGATAAGGCTAGTATGCAAAACAGGACCCTTATCAGTGCAGGGATGAGAGATGCACAAAAGCGTTAGTGACTGCAAGACTGGCTCTGACTTAATGCCACTAAACAGTGAAGTGCCACAATCTCCCCCCGCTCCACTCCACTGACACTCTGCAAGAATCGTAGGGAGTATTGCCTACCTGTTTACCACTCTTTTGGCTCTTTGATAAAATAGTCCTTAAATATTTTACTTCTGTTTCCGTAATTAGTCCTCATTGACTTAAAGCTCTCCTGTTTACAAATTTGTTTGCGAAGGAACATTTAAGACTGTCTGATATTTTCAGGATTACTTTTGGTGGTCAGCCTTGTTGTTTGACACAATGTGACAGTAATAAAAGATGTTCTCTCATTACAGTTCATTAGCAGAGATAACCCTTTAGTAACTGACTCTGCCTGTCACAGGGAGGTTGCTCTTTGGCTTCCAGAGAGAATGGCTGATGTTGTTCAGGCCTTTGAAATGCACTCATCAAATGCCTCTCAAAGCACATGAGGCTATGTAAGTCAGAACCTAGTCTGCATTGTTTGGTTACATCTTCTGAAATCCCTCAGGGTCAGCTAGCATCTATCAAACAGGAGGTTTTTAAATGCACAGTTGAGTACACAGGCATTGCTCTTTTGAACATGCTAACTTTGAAATTTGGGACTTTCTTATTGGTAGTGTTTTTTGTTGTTGTTGTTTGGGTTTTTTTTTTTTTTTTTTTTTTTTTGCCTGGCATTTTCAAGTAAAGATTTTGGTATTCCCATAATCTTATCAACAATTTACTTAAAATAACTTGGTCTTGATCTAAGCAATTCTCAGGGAAATGATCCTGGAAAATTGTTTTTCCCCTATGGAAAGAATTCAAGTGAGCAATATCCTGTTTCACAATGGGAACTGTATGTCAATTAAATGGAAAAAACACTGAACATAGCATTGTGAAATAGCCCTCAAACCAGAATTAGAACTTGCTGACCATTTGTAGGGTGAGTAGTCGTAAGACAGCCCCATTCTCTCAGGAATATAAAATATTTTTCATTTTATTTCAGGGCAAAATATAGGAGATGAAAAATTTTCAGCAGTTGGCCCTGAACAAATGAGCTGGCTTTCAGCCTTTCAAGAGCTGTTTGTGTTTTAAATTCTAGTACATGTAATCAGGCTAGGCAGAAGGATAGAATGGTTTCTAAGGCCACCAATACTGATAGATTAATGCTTCAGCATGATTTGTGACTACAGAGAGTATCAAAGTACAATGCTCTTTCAAGTGCAGTGAGACTGATTCAGTTGCTTTTTAAAAAAAAATGGTTTTCAGGACAAAACTACTTGGCCGACCTTGAATAGAAGTAATTTTCTTTTATTAAAAATTTTAAAACTCTCAAAGGCCATTTGCTAATTTTTCTCTGCAGTGCTTATCTTTGAGACTCCCTAGGTAGGAAGACTTTATAAATGTGAATCCCAGTATGTACTTGCATGCAGCCTTTTCTAATTGACAGAGAGGAGGACTACAGATAATTGAAAATTCTAGTGCTGCTGACTTGCTTGGTAAAAGCAGACAAGCTACTTGATTGCTGACTCTGTTTCCTTCTTCCAAAAAAAATAAAGATGCTTTCTTTCCACCATTGCTGTATTAAGTAATGCCAATTGAAAATTACTTTCAAAACATCAGGAGCTCTTTAAATTCTGTGGATACATTGGTCCTGTATGGCAATTATCTCAGCCTCTCCAGAGCCCCCAAAGAACAACCCAATGCGTGTTTCTTTTCAATCGCTTGATATATAAAGCCTATTTACAATACAGTACCTTTTAAAAGAAAAAAAGAATAATACCTTTTATATCCTTTTGTGTTCTCAGTAGTTTCATTTGAAAAATAATTATCTCCAGCTACAATGCCTTTTCTTAAGTTAAGGCAGTCTCTATTATTGGAGTGAACATAGCATGTAGTGTAATTCTAAAACTGCTTTGCAAGTAAGGTTGAGCCATTCTAGAGAGAAAATGTTTGAACCAAGTGAGTGAATGCAAGGCTAGAGCTCAGTGCTGAAGGGCTCCTTCTGATAAGGCCATATTTACGTAGCGAGTAATAGCAGTAGCTGGGAATTTGGAGAACAAACCATAGTTACAATACAGCCGCTAACTTCATGTGAACTTGGACAGCACCCTGGCCTCTTAGAGCCTGTTTCCCAATCTGTAAAAATAGCAATCTTGAAATCCTTTCTAGTTTTTGACTTTAGCCTTCTAAGATTCTTAGAATGTGCATATTAACAAGGCATTCTTTTAGAAGCATAACTTCTAATAATGAATCCAAGTTGGAAAATACTCTTCAGGATATTATTCAGGAAAACTTTCCGAATCTGGCAAGGCAGGACAGTATTCAACCCCAGGTAATACAGAGAACACCACAAAGATATTCCTCAAGAAGAGCAACCCCAAGGCACATAATTGTTAGCTTCACCAGGGTTGAAACAAAGGAGAAAATACTAAGGGCAGCCAGAGAGAAAGGTCAGACTACCCACAAAGGGAAGCCTATTAGACTTACAGCAGATCTCTCAGCAGAAACCCTACAAGCCAGAAGAGAGTGGGGGCCAATATTCAACATTCTTAAAGAACAGAACTTTCAGCCCAGAATTTCATATCCTGCCAAACTAAGCTTCCCAATTGAAGGAAAAATAAAATCTTTTATGAAACAACCAAATACTCAGAGATTTTATTACCACCAGGCCGGCTTTACAAGAGCTTCTGAAAGAAGCATTATACACAGAAAGGAACAACCAGTATTAGCCTTTCTAAAAATATACCAAAAAGTAAAGAGCATCAACATAAAGAAGAATTTACACCAACGAATGGATAAAATAGCCAGTTAACATCAAATGGCAGTAACCCTAAATTTAAGTCGACTAAATCCCCCAATCAAAAGATACAGCCAAAACCCAATGGTATGCTACATCGAGACCCATTTCACATCCAAAGATACACAAAGACTTAAAACAAAGGGTTGGAGAAAGATCTACTAACCAAATGGAGAGCAAAAATAAATAAATAAATAAAAAGCAGGAGTTGCAATTCTTGCATCTGATAAAATAGATTTCAAAGCAACAAAGATACAGTGGTAAAAGGATCAATGCACCAATAAGAGCTAATGATCCTAACACCCAGATACATTAGACTCATAAAGAGATTTAGACTCAACGAGACAGAAAATTAATAAGGATATCCTGGACTTGAACTCAGATCCGGAACAAGTAAACTTAATAAATATTTATAGAGGCCAGGTGCGGTGGCTCAAGCCTGTAATCCCAGCACTTTGGGAGGCCGAGGCAGGTGGATCACGAGGTCAAGATATCAAGACCATTCTGGTCAACAAGGTGAAACCCCATTTCTACTAAAAATACAAAAATTTAGCTGGGCATGGTGGTGCATGCCTGTAATTCCAGCTACTCAGGAGGCTGAGGCAGGAGAATTGCCTGTTCCCAGGAGGCAGAGGTTACGGTGAGCCGAGATCGCGCCATTGCACTCCAGCCTGGGTAACAAGAGCAAAACTCCATCTCAAAAAAAACCAAAACCAAAATAAATAAATAAATAAATATTTATAGAGCTCTTCATTTTAAATACACAAAATATACATTCTCCACCTTAAATACACAAAATATTGATTGGCCATTATTAATACCCATTTTTAGAATAAACCTGCATTCCTGTTCTCTCTCCCTCTTTTTCTTCCTCTTTCTTCCTCTCCTTCACTCCTTAAAAAAAAGAAAAGAAAATTATTGATTACCTTTGAAACTAGAAAATGTTATGCTAATATTTTCCCCATAAGTCCTTTTAGAAAGAAGTGATTTTTAAATAATGTATTTAATGGCAGCATAAATTGTTTTGATACAATGAACATAATATACTATATTAATTTAGATCTTTAACTTGCTATTTGAGGAAGATGAGATATAGAAGTGAAGCATGGCTGGTGCTCAGAGACATTTACATGTATTACACCCTTTTTCTCTGATGCATAAATTTCAAGCATTAGTCAACTTTATAAACTCTATTAATTACTTCAGGCAGCCAGCCTGTTCCCTAGTATATCAGACATGGAGAGATAAAGGACAAAAGCTATTGCTCTAATATTCAAAAACTGTACAAACATTTTAGACAACCTAGATAAATAACTAATTGAGCACATTGAAGAGTAATAATCCTCATGTCCTTGAAAGGAGGGTAAGGCAGCTTATTACAATGATGAATTTAAAACCACTTTCAGTTTAAGGACTTAGAAAAGTTTGAGTCATGGAGTCTTTAATTACTCATCAGTCTTACTAAGGTTTTTGTTGAAATGACCCGGAAAATATGATTCAGCCTAGTGTGCCTATGATGCTAGTAAAATTGGCTTATCAAAATGTCACAATATCTTTCAGGACGTTGTTTTCCCAAATCTAGTTCTCTTGCTCACTACACTGGTAAGCTGGTTGTTCTTGTAAACTCCTTTTGACAGGACTCATGGTTTTTCCTCTCAAGCCCCCTAACTTTATTATATTACTTAAACAATTAAATTAATGATGAAGAACCTGCTTTAGTCTTTAGAAGAATTCCATATTTCAAATGAGCTCCAAAAAGTTGCCTTGAGATTAAAAAAAAAAAAGGTATAGAAGAGGTGACACCTTTATAAGCAAATGATGCTTTTTTGAGTGACAGCAACAGCTAGGAGAGTATATCAGCTTCTTTTTTCAGGAAGTTGTTGACATACACATTGATTAATATTAATATTCTCTTCTGCACTGCCATGAGTGATCAAAGCAATGACTTAATATACCAATGAATAGAGGGGAACAGGGAGAAAATTTAAGAAAAAAAGGACTATAAGAGAATCATTTAACTACTTATCAAGATGTGATTACCATATTTCAATTTTTAAAAAAAATACCTACTATAAAACTATAGTATTAAAAATAATTGCATTATGCTTGCTATGTCTCTATAGCTCATAATTTTAGCGATTTATTTAATTCATACATCACACTAGGAAGTCCTAAAAATAATGTAAAAATGCTTTCTCCTCCAAGAAGCATACATATTTCCAGCAATGTATACTTTCAAATTATGAAGCCCATATATTCCTAGATAATGTTCAAAAAAGAATGATCTTACTTCATTTTTCCTTAGTACAACCAAAGGCAAGACATATTATCTGCTTTATATAATTTTCTTTTTATCTACATTGTTATATCAATGCATTTTTATTTAATTATTTATTTTTAAATTTATTTATTTTACTTTAGGTGCATACTATATCTGGCATTTCTCCCCATGTTATCCCTTGCCACCCTCCCCAACCTTCCCTCCTTCCCCACCCCTCATTGTCTCTCCCCTACCCCTGCAACTGTCCCCTATGTGTGATGCTCCTCTCCCTGAGTCCACGTATTCTCGTTGTTGAACACCCACCTATGAGTGAGAACATACAGTGCTTGGCTTTCTGTTCTTGGGTCAGTTTGCTGAGAATGATGGTTTCCAGATTTATCCAAGTCCCTACAAAGGACACAAAGTCATTGTTTTTTATGGCTGTGTAGTATTCTGTGGTGTATATGTACCACATTTTCTTTGTCTAGTCTATCATTGATGGGCGTTTGGGTTGGTTCCAGGTCTTTGGTATTGTATACAGGGCTGCAATGAACGTACATGTGCATGTGTCTTTATAGTAGAATGATTTATAGTTCTTTGGCTATATACCCAATAGTGGGATTGCTGGGTCAAATGGAATTTCTATTTCTAGATCCTCGAGAAATTGCCACACTGTCTTCCACAATGGTTGAACTAATTTACACTCCCACCAACTGTGTAAGAGTGTTCCTATTTCTCCACATCCTCTCCAGCATCTGTTGTCTCCAGAATTTTTAATAATCGCCATTCTAACTGACATGAGATGATATCTCAGTGTGGTTTTGATTTGCATTTCTCTAATGACCAGGGATGATGAGCATTTTTTCATGTTTGTTGGCCTCATAGATGTCCTCTTTTGAAAAGTGTCTGTTCGTTTCCTTCGCCCACTTTTGAATGGGGTTGTTTGTTTTTTTCTTGTATATCTGTTTTAGTTCTTTGTAGATTCTGGATAGTAGCCCTTTGTCAGATGGGTAGATTGCAAAAATTTTTTTCCATTCTGTTGGTTGCCAATTCACTCTGATGATGGTTTCTTTTGCTGTACAGAAGCTCTGGAGTTTAATTAGATCCCATTTGTCTATCCTGGCTTTTATTGCCATTGCTTTTGGTGTTTTAGTCATGAAGTCCTTGCCAATGCCTGTGTCCTATATGGTTTTGCCTACATTTTCTTTTAGTGTTTTTATGGTGTTAGGTTTTATGTTTAAATCTTTGAACCATCTGGAGTTAATTTTAGTGTAAGGTGACAGGTAGGGGTCCAGTTTCTGCTTTCTGCACATTGCTAGCCAGTTTTCACAACACCATTTATTAAACATGGAGTCCTTTCCCCATTGCTTGTTTTTGTTGTGTTTGTCAAAGATCAGGTGGTTGTAGATGTGTGGTGTTTCTTCTGGGGTTTCTGTTCTGTTCCATTGGTCTGTGTCTCTGTTTTGGTACCAGTACCATGCTGTTTTGATTACTGTAGCCTTGTAGTATAGTTTGAAGTCTGGCAGTGTGATGCCTCCAGCTTTGTTCTTTTTGCTTAGGATTGTCTTGGCTATGTTCTTTTTGCTTAGGATTGTCTTGGCTATGTGGGGTCTCTTGTGATTCCATATGAAGTTTAAAGTGTTTTTTTCCAGTTCTGTGAAGAAGGTCATCAGTAGCTTGATGGGGATAGTTTTGAATCTGTAGATTACTTTGGGCAGTATGGCCATTTTCACCATATTGATTCTTCCTAACTATGAGCATGGAATGTTTCTCCATATGTTTGTGTCCTCTCTTATTTCATTGAGCAGTGGTTTGTAGTTCTTCTTGAAGAGGTCCTTTGCATCCTTTTTTAGTTTTATTCCTAGGTATTTTATTCTCTTTGTAGCAATTGTGAATGGGAGTTCACTCTTGATTTGGCTCTCTGTTTGTCTGTTATTGGTATATAGGAATTCTTGTGATTTTTGCACATTGATTTTGTATCCTGAGACTTTGCTGAAGTTGCTTATCAGTTTGAGAAGATTTTGGGCTGAGATGATGGGTTCTTCTAGATATACAATCATGTCATCTGCAAATGGAGACAGTTTGACTTCCTCCTTTCCTAATTGAATACCCTTTATTTCTTTTTCTTGCCTGATTGCTCTGGCTAGAACTTCCAGTACTATGTTGAATAGGAGTGGCGAGAGGGCATCCTTGTCTAGTGCCTGATTATAAAGGGAATTCTTCCAGCTTTTGCCCATTCAGTATGATATTGGCTGTAGGTTTGTCATATATAGCTTTTATCATTTTATGATACATTCCATCAATACCTAGTTTATTGAGAGTTTTTAGCATGAAGGGCTGTTGAATTTTATCAAAGGCCTTCTCTGCATCTATTGAGAGAATCATGTGCTTTTTGTCTTTGGTTCCATTTATGTGATGGATTACATTTATGGATTTGTGTATGTTGAACCAGCGTTGTGATGGATAAGCTTCTTGATGTGCTGTTGCAATCTGTTTGCCAGTATTTTATTGAATATTTTTGCGTCTATGTTCATCATAGGTATTGGCCTTAAGTTTTCTATTTTAGTTGATTCTCTGCCTGGTTTTGGTATCAGGATGATGTTGGTCTCATTAAATGAGTTAGGGAGGATTCCCTCCTTTTGTATTGTTTGGTACAGTTTCAGAAGGAATGGAACCAGCTCCTCTTTGTATGTCTGGTAGAATTCGGTTGTGAACCCATCTGGACCTGGACTTTTTTTGCTTGGTAGGCTATTGATTGCTGCCTCTACTTCAGCCCTTGTTATTGGTTTATTCAGGGTTTCAGCTTCCTCCTGGTTTAGTTTTGGTAGAGTATAAGTATCTAGGAATTTATCCATTTCTTCCTGGTTTGCTGGTTTATGTGAGTAGAGCTGTTTGTAGTAATCTCTGATGGTAGTTTGTATTTCTATGGGATCAGTGGTGATATCCCCTTTATCATTTTTTATTGCATCTATTTGATTCTTCTTCCTTTTTTTTATTAATCTGGCTAATGGTCTATCTATTTTTGGATCTTTTCAAAAAAACAGCTCCCGGATTTACTGATTTTTTGAAGGGTTTTTTGTATCTCTGTCTACTTCAGTTCTGCTCTGATCTTAGTTATCTCTTGTCTTCTGCTAGCTTTTGAGGTTTTTTGATCTTGCTCCTCTAGTTCTTTCAATTTCGACGACAGGGTGTCGATTTTAGAGCTTTCCTCTCTTCTCTGGTGGGCATTTATTGCTATAAATTTCCCTCTCGATACTGCTTTAAAGGTGTCCCAGAGATTCTGGTAAGTTGTGTCTTCATTCTCGTTTGTTTCAAAGAACGTCTTTATTTCTGCCTTCGTTTCATTGTCTATCCAGTGAACATTCAGAAGCAAGTTGTTCAGTTTCCAAGCGATTGGTTGCACTGTGGTCTGAGAGACTGTTTGTTATGATTTCTGTTCTTTTGCATTTGCTGAGGAGTGATTTGCTTCCAATGATCTGATCAATTTTAGAGTAAGTGCAATGTGGTGCTGAGAAAAATGTATATTCTGTGGATTTGGGTGGAGTGTTCTGTATATGTCTATTAGGTCTGTTTGGCCCAGCTCTGCATTCAAGTCCTGGATATCCTTGTTAATTTTCTGTCTCATTGATCTGTCTAATATTGACAGTGGAGTATTGAAGTCTCCCACTATTATTGTGTGGGAGTCTAAATCTCATTTTAGGTCATTAAGAACTTTCTTTATATATCTGGGTGCTCCTGTGTTGGGGGCATATATGTTTAGAATAGTTAGCTCTTCCTGTTGGATTGATCCTTTTACCATTATGTAATGTCCTTTGTCTCTTTTGATCTTTGTTGATTTGAAGTCCATTTTATCAGAGACTACGATTGCAACCCCTGCTTTTTTTGTTCTCCATTTGCTTGTTAAATCTTCTCCCATCCCTTTATTTTGAGTCTATGCATGTTTTTGTATGTGAGCTGGGTTTCTTGAATACAGCACATCAATGGGTTCTGACTTTTTAATCCAGTTTGCCAGTCTGTGTCTATTGATTGGGGGGTTTAGGCCATTTACATTCAATGTTAATATTGTTTTGTGTGAATTTGATCCTGCCATTTTGTTACTGGCTAGTATTCTTTGTCATTTGTTGACTCATTTTCTTCATTGCATTTTTGGTCTTTGCCAGCTGGTTTGCTTTTGCAGTGACTGGTACTTTTCCATGCTTAGTGTTTCTTTCAGGAGCTCTTGTAGGGCCGGTCTGGTGGTGACAAAATCTCTCAATAATTGCTTGTCTGTAAAGGATTTTATTTCTCCTTCACGTATGAAGCTTCGTTTTGCTGGATATGAGATTCTGGGTTGAAAGTTCTTTTCTTTAAGGATGTTGAATATTGGCCCCCACTCTCTTCTGGCTTGTAGAGTTTCTGCTGAGAGATCTGCTGTGAGTCTGATTGGCTTCCCTCTGTGGGTGACCTGACCTTTCTCTCTGGCTGTCCTTAGCATTTTTTTCTTCATTTTGACCCTGGTGAATCTGACAATTATGTGCCTTGGGGTTGCTCTTCTTGAGGAATATTTTTGTGGAGTTCTCTGTATTTCTTGAATTTGAAATTTGGACTGCCTTGCTAGGCTTGGGACATTCTCCTGGATAATATCCTGGAGTGTGTTTTCCAGCATGGATTCATTATCCCCATCATATTCAGGTATACCGATCAAGCATAGATTAGGTTTTTTCACATAATCCCATATTTCTTGGAGGCTTTGTTCATTTCTTTTCACTCTTTTTTCTCTTGTATTGCCTTCTCTTTATTTCGTTGAGTTGATCTTCAATCTCTGATATCCTCTCTTCTGCTTGATCGATTTGGCTATTAAAACTTGTGTTTGCTTCATGTAGTTCTTGTGTTGTGTTCTTCAATTCCATCAAGTCATTTATGTTCTTCTCTAAGCTGGTTATTCCAGTTAGCATTTCGTCTAACCTTTTTTCAAGGTTTTTGGTTTCTTTGCATTGAGGTAGAACATGTTCCTTTAGCTCTGAAAAGTTTGTTATTATCCACCTTCTGAATCCTGTTTCCGTCAATTCTTCACACTCCTTCTCGGTCAAGTTGTGATCCTGTGTTGTTGAGTTGTGATCCCTTGAAGGAGAATAGATGTTCTGGTCTTTGGTGGTGTCACCTTTTTTTGTGCTTTTTTCCCCATCTTTGTGGATTTACCTGGCTGTGGTGTCAGAGAGCTGCCTGATGAGGTCACTTGTCTGCCTGAGAGGGCGCTACTGGGTTTCTAGGAACTCCTTCAGGTTACTGGGGAAGCTTCCTGTGTCTTTTTTGTTTATGCTGGGAGATTAGGCCTGCCTCTTCCGCTGACCTGTCGGTGCTGCTGGGTTGTCAAGAACGCTTCCAGTTGCTACTTAGCCTTCTTGTGTTTTTTGTTAAAACATGTAGCCCAGTCCCACAGTTGTGCCCTTCCTCCACTGGGCTGGATCATCTCAGGGTTTATCTCAGACTGTGGCACTGGCTATGCAACCCACTAGAGTCAGAGCTTCAGCCCTCTGGGGTTTATGGGGGAGGGTAGAGACCCACCCAGCTGCAACCAACTGTCTCCCCCTTTCAGCTTTCTCTCTCTTCAGTCATGGAGTAGGGGCTGCCCAGCTGCTCCTGCTTGCAGCTCCCTCTCTCTCCAGGCGGGGGGGGAGGTGGCGATAGCTCAGCCTGCAGACTCTTATTCAACTCCACACTTGTAATTCCCGGTGCTTGACTGGCAAAGATCTCCTGTTCTGTGTATTACTGAGGCTTTGGGGGAAGCACTGTATCTGGACCTGAGTGCCAGAGGTGGAGCCTCTGACTCGTCAATCAGATGCACTTTCTGGGTGAAGCAGCATCCCTCCCTGCCTTGGTCTGCCCTGAGTGGGCTTTGCTCATTCTTGGACCAGACCCGTTGAATTGCACCTGGTACCTCGGTTGGAGCTAGGAGATCTCTGGGTTTCTGTGTCTCTCTCGCTGGCTGTTGTGTGCTGGAGTTGTGTCTAATCCACCATCTTGGATCCTCTCCTGCATCTTTATTTTTAATTGCTATAAATATACATATATATATATCCAGATATATGTACAGGGTACATAATGATGTTCCAGTACATATAATGTATAGTGATCTGATCAGGACAATTAGCATATTTATCGTCTCAAACATTTATGATTACTCTGTATTGGAAACATTCAATATCATCCTTTAGCTATTTGAAACTATCATTAACTATTTCATCCTACAATAGTATAGAACGTTAGAACGTATTCCTCCTATCTAGCTGCAATTCTGCGTCCTTTAACAACTCTCCCTGTCTCCCATTTCCTCCTATTTTCTTCTAGCTTCTAGTTTCCTTTGTTTGACTTTTTAATGCTGTGATCAACTTTATTTTAGCCTCCACATGTGAGTAAGAACATGCAGTGTATAATTTTCTGTTTCTGGCTTATTTCACTTAACATAATATCTTCCACTTTCATTCATATTTTCACGAATGACACAATTCCGTTTTTCATGACTGAATAACATTCTATTTTGTATGTATGCCACATTTTCTATATCCAGTTATGTGTTTTTGAATCATATCAACACCTAGGTTGATTCCATATCTTGGCTATTAGGAATAGTACTGCAATACACATGGGGAGACAAATGTCTCTTCAATATACTGATTTCCTTTTCTTTGATTAAGTGCCCAGTAGTGGGATTGCTGGATCATATAGTAGGTTTTTTTTTAGTTTCTTCATGAAACTCTATACTGTTCACCATAGTGGATATTCTAGTTTACATTCCTACCAACTGTATACAAGAGTTCCTTTTTCTCTGTATCCTCACCACTATTTGTTATATTTTGTCTTTTGATAAAAGCTATCCTAACTGAAACAAAAAGATATCTCATTGTGGTTTTGATTTGCATTTTCCTAATGATTGGTTATGTCGAGCATTTCTTCATATATATGTTGGCCATTTGTATGTCTTTTTCTTTCTTTCTTTCTTTTTTTTTTTTTTTTTGAGACAGAGTTTCTCTCTTGTTACCCAGGCTGGAGTGCAATGGCACAATCTCAGCTCACCGCAACCTCCACCTCCTGGGTTTAAGCAATTCTCCTGCCTCAGCCTTCTGAGTAGCTGGGACTACAGGCGTGTGCCACCAGGCCCAGCTAATTTTTGTATTTTTAGTAGAGACAGGGTTTCACCATGTTGACCAGGAATGTCTCGATCTCTCGACCTCGTGATCCACCTGCCTCAGCCTCCCAAAGTGCTGGGATTACAGGCTTGTATGTCTTCTTTTGAAAAATGTCTGTTCAAATCCTTTGACCACGTTTTAATCCCATTGTTGAGATATTTTTGTTCCTTGCATATTTTGGACAGTAATTCCCTATTGGATGAATAGTTTGCAAATATTTTCTCTCATTCTTTAAGTGGTCTTTTCACTCTGATGATTCTTTCCTTTTCTGTGCAGAAGCCTTTCAGTTTGATATAAGTGCATTTATTTATTTTCACTTTGGTTGCCTATGTTTTTGAGGCCTTATTCAAAAAGTATTCTCCTAGGCCAGTATCCTGAAGCATTTCATCAGTATTTTATTACAGAGTTTTACAGTTTAGGGCCTTACATTTAGCTCTTTGATCCATTTTGAGGTTTTATATGTATATATATATTTTTTGTAGGGTGAGAGTGGAAGTCTAGTTTCATTCTGCATGTTGGCATCATTTTCCTAGCACCATTTATTGAAGGGACTATTCTTTCCCCAGTGAGTGGTCTTGGCAAGTTTATGAAAAATTAGTTGGCTGTAGATAAGTAGATTAATTTTGGGTTCTCTAGTCTGTTATATTTTTCTGTGTCTTTTGTTATGCCAATTTCATGCTGTTTTTGGTTACTATGGCTTTGTAGTATATTTTGTAGTCTGACAGTGTGATCCCTTCAGGTTCCCCCTAACCCCCACAATCAGGATTGCTTTGACTTCTCAAGATCTTTCATGGCTCCATACAAATTTTAAGATTTTTATTTATTTTTCTGTGAAGAAGGTTATTGACTTTTTGATATGGATTTCACTGAATCTGTAGATTGCTTTGGCTAGTAATGAACACTTTAACAGTATTAATTCTGATCCGTGAGCATAAAATGTCTTCCAGTTCGTTTGTATCTTCTTCAGTTTTGTTGTTGTTGTTGTTAGTGTTTCGAAGTTTTCATTTTAGAGGACTTTTACTTCTTTTGTTGAATTTATTCCATGTATTTTATTTTATTGTAGTTACTTTAAATGGGATTCCCTTCTTTATTACTTTCTCAGCTAGTTTATCGCATGTGTGTAGAAATGTTATTGATTTTTGGTTAATTTTGTATGTTGCAACTTTACTGAATTTATTGATCAATGTTAAGAGATTTTTCGTAGAGTTTGCAGTTTTTCTCTATATAAGATCATGCCCTCTGCAAGGCTGTAAACAGGGACAGTATGATTTCCTCCTTTCCAATTTGGATGCCCTTTATTTGTTTCTCTTACCTAATTGCTCTGGCTAGGACTTTCAGCATTATGTTGAAAAAGATTGGTGAGGTTGGGTATCCTTGTCTTAAAGGAAAAACTTTCCAATTTTACCCTTTAGTAAGTTAGCTGTCATATATGGCTCTTATTTTGTTGAAGAATGTTAATTCTGTAACTAATTTATTGAGAGTTTATATTATGAAGGGATGTTTAATTTTCTCAAATGCTTTTTCTGCATCTGAGAAAACATGAGTTTTTATCTTCATTCTGTTGATGGTATGTATGACATTTATGTATTTGTCTATATTAAACCATCCTTGCATTTCTGGAAAAAAAATCCCATTTGATCCTGGTGTATTATCTTTTTGATTTATTGTTAGATTCAGTTTGCTACTCTTTGATTGAAGATATTTATGTCTATGTTCATCAGGCACATTGGCTTGTAGAATAATTTCTTGATTGTATTTTTGTCTGGTTTTGATATCAGGGTTATGCTTGCTTCATAAAATGAGTTAGGAAGAATTCTCTTCACTTCCATTTTTGGAATGTTTTTTTTTAAATATATATTTTATTGCATGTTAGATTTTGGGGTACATGTGAAGAACATGCAAGATTGTTGCATAGGTACATACATGGTAGTGTGGTTTGCTGCCTTTCTCCCTATCACCTATATCTGGCATTTCTCCCCATGTTATTTCTCTCAAACTCCACACTCCCTGCTGTCCCTCCCCTAGTTACCCCCTGCAGACCCCAGTGTGTGATGCTCCCCTCCCTGTGTCCATGTGTTCTCATTATTCAACACCAGCCTATAAGTGAGAACATGTGGTGTTTGATTTTCTGTTCTTGTGTCAGTCTGCTGAGTATGATGGTTTCCAGGTTCATCCATGTCCCTACAAAGGACACGAACTCATCGTTTTTTATGGCTGCATAGTATTCCATGGTGTATATTTTCCTTGTCCAGTCTATCGTCGATGGGCATTTGGGTTGGTTTCAGATCTTTGCTGTTGTAAACAGTGCCACAATGAACATATGTGTGCATGTGTCTTTACAATAGAATGATTTTATAATCCTTTGGCTATATGCCTTGTAATGGGATTGCTGGGTTAAACAGAATTTCTATTTCTAGGTCCTTGAGCAATTGCCACACTGTCTTTCACAATGGTTAAACTAATTGACATCCCACCAACAGTGTAAAAGTGTTCTTATTTCTCCACATCCTCTCTAGCATCTGTTGTCTCCAGAATTTTTAATGATCACCATTCTATTTATTTATTTAGAGACGGAGTTTCACTCTTGTTACCCAGGCTGGAGTGCAATGGCCCGATCTCGGCTCACTGCAACCTCTGCCGCCTAGGTTCAGGCAATTCTCCTGCCTCAGCCTTCTGAGTAGCTTGGATTACAGGCACATGCCACTATACCCAACTAATTTTTTGTATTTTTAGTAGAGACGGGGTTTCACCATGTTGACCAGGATGGTCTCAATCTCTTGATCTTGTGATCCACCTGCCTCAGCCTCCCAAAGTGCTGGGATTACAGGCTTAGAGCCACTGCACCCAGCCAATGATCACCATTCTAACTAGCATGAGATGGTATCTCAATGTGGTTTTGATTTGCATTTCTCTAATGACCAGTGATGATGAGCATTTTTTCATGTTTGTTGGCCTCATAGATATCTTCTTTTGAAAAATGTCTGTTCATATCCTTCGCCCACTTTTGAATGGGTTTGTTTGTTTTTTTCTTGTAAATCTGTTTTAGCTCTTTGTAGCTTCTGGATATTAGGCCTTTGTCAGATGGGGAGATTGCAAAAATTTTTTCCCATTCTGTTGGTTGCTGGTTCACTCTAATGCTTCTCTCTTTTGCTGTACAGAAACTCTGGAGTTTAGTTAGATCCCATTTGTCTATTTTGGCTTTTATTGCCAATGCTTTTGGTGTTTTAGTCGTGAAGTCCTTGCCTATGCCTATGTCCTGAAGAGTTTTTGCCTAGGTTTTTTTCTGGGGTTTTTATGGTGTTAGGTGTTATGTTTAAGTCTTTAATCCATCTGGAGTTAATTTTAGTATAAGCTGTCAGGAAGGCATCCAGTTTCTGCTTTCTGCACATGGCTAGCCAGTTTTCCCAATACTATTTATTAAACAGGGAATCCTTCCCCATTGTTTGTTTTTGTCAAGTTTGTCAAAGATCAAATGGTGTAGATGTTTGGCATTGACTCCAAGCCTCTGTTCTGTTCCATTGGTCAATATCTCTGTTTTGGTACCAGTACCATGCTGTTTTGATTACTAGTTTAAAGTCAGGTAGCGTGATGCCTCCAGCTTTGTTCTATTTGCTTGGAATTGTCTTTGCTATCTGGGGTCTCTTCTGTTTCCATATGAAGTTTAAGGTGGTTTTTTCCAGTTCTGTGAAGAGGGTCATAGGTAGCTTGATGGGGATAGCCTTGAATTTATAAATAACTTTGAGCAGTATGGCCATTTTCACAATATTGATTCTTCCTAACCATGAGCATAGAATGTTTTTCCAACTGTTTGTGTCCTCTCCTATTTCCTTTGGCCATGGTTTGTAGTTCTCCTTGAAGAGGTAGTTTATATCCTTTGTTAGTTGTATTCCTAGGTATTTTATTCTCTTTGTAGCAATTGTGAATGGCAGTTCATTCTTGATTTGGCTCTCTTTAAATCTGTTATTGTTATATAGGAATGTTTGTGATATCTGCACATTGATTTTGTATCCTGAGACCTTGCTGAAGTTGCTTATCAGTTTCAGGAGATTTAGGGCAGAGATGATGGGGTCTTCTAAATATCCAATCATGTCATCTGCAAATAGAGACAATTTGACTTCCTCCTTTCCTAATTGAATACCCTTTATTTCTTTTTCTTGCCTGATTGCTCTGGCTAGAACTTCCAATGCTATATTGAATAGCAGTGGTGAGATAGGGCATCCTTGTCTAGTGCCAGATGTCAAAGGGAATGCTTCCCGTTTTTGCCCATTCAGTATGATATTGGCTGTGGGTTTGTCATAAATAGCTTTTATTATTTTGAGATATGTTCCATCGATACCTAGTTTATTGAGAGTTTTCAGCATAAAGGGCTGTTGAATTTTGTCGAAGGCCTTCTCTGCATTCATTGAGAATATCATGTGGTTTTTGTCTTTGGTTCTGTTTATGTGTTGAATTCCATTTGTGGGCTGTGTAGGTTGAACCAGCCTTGCATCCCCGGGATGAAGCCTACTTGATCATCATGGATAAGCTTTTTGATGTGCTGTTGCAATTGGTTTGCCAGTATTTTATTGATGATTTTTGCATCTATGTTCAACATGGATATTGGCCTGTAGTTTTCTTTTCTTGTTGAGTCTCTGCCAGGTTTTGGTATCAGCATAATGCTGGTCTCATAAAATGATTTGTGAAGGATTCCCTCTTTTTGGATTATTTGGAATAGTTTCAGAAGGAGTGGTACCAGCTTGTCTTTGTATGTCTGGTAGAATTCAGCTGTGAACCTATCTGGACCTGGGCTTTTTATGGTTGGTAGGCTATTAATTCTTCCTCAACTTCAGCCCTTGTTATTGGTCAATTCAGGGTTTCAACTTCTTCCTGGTTTAGGCTTGGGAGAGTGCAAGTGTCCAGAAATTTATCCATTTATTCCGGATTTACTGGTTTATGTGCATACAGTTGTTTTTAGTAATATCTGATGGTAGTTTGTATTTCTGTGGAATCGGTGGTGGTATCCTCTTTATCATTTTTTATTGCATCTATTTGATTCTTCTCTCTTTTCTTTTTTATTAATCTGGCTAGTGGTCTATTTTGTTGATCTTTTCAAAAATCCAGCACCTGGATTTATTGATTTTTAAAGGTTTTTTTTTTAATGTCTCTATCTCCTTCAGTTCTGCTCTGATCTTATTTCTTTCTTGTCTTCTGCTAGCTTTTGAGGTTTTTTTATGTTGTTCCTCTAGCTCTTTCAATTTTGATGATACGGTGTTGATTTTAGATCTTTCCTTGCTCTCTTGTGGGCATTTATTCCTATATATTTTCCTCTAGTCACTTCTTTAAATGTGTTACAGAGATTCTGGTATGTTGTGTCTTTGTTCTCATTGGTTTCAAAAAACGTCTTTATTTCTCCCTTCATTTCATTGTTTATCCATCAACATTCAAGAGCAAGTTGTTCAGTTTCCATGAAGTTGTGTGGTTCTGAGTTAGTTTCTGAATTCTGAGTTATAATTTGATTGCACTGTGGTCTGAGAGACTGTATGATTTCTGTTCTTTTATATTTGCTAATGAGTGATTTACTTCCAATTATGTGGTCAATTTCAGAGTAGGTGTGATGTGGTGCTGAGAATAATGTATTTTCTGTGGATTTGGGGTGGAGAGTTCTGTAAATATCTATTAGGTTTGCTTGGTCCAGCTCTGCATTCAAGTCCTTGATATCCTTGTTAATTTTCTGTCTCATTTCCCTGTCTAATATTGACAGGGGAGTGTTAAAATCTCCCACTATTACTGTGTGGGAGTCTAAGACTTTTTGTAGGTCATTAAGAACTCGCTTTATGTATCTGAGTGCTCATAGATTGGATGTGTATATATTTAGGATCGTTAGCTCTTCTTGCTACATTGATCCTTTTACCATTATGTAATGCCCTTCTTTGTCTCATTGATCTGCATTGGGTTAAAGTCTATTTTATCAGAGGCTAGGATTCTAACCTCTGCTTTTTTTTCTCTCTCTACATTTGCTTGATAAATCTTCCTCCATCCTTTTATTTTGAGCCTATGTGTATCCTTGCATGTGAGATGGTTTTCCTGGATACAGCACACCAATGAGTTTTGACTTTTTATCCAATTTGCCAGTCTGTGTCTTTTGATTGGGGCATTTAATCCATTTACATTTAAGGATAATATTGTCATGTGTGAATTTGATCCTGCCATTTTGATGGTAGCTGGTTGTTTTGCCCATTAGTTGACACGGTTTCTACATTGTGACGATGCTCTTTACTGTTTGGTCCATTTTTGGAGTGGCTGATACTGGTTGTTCCTTTCTATGGTTAGTGCTTCTTTCAGGACCTCTTGTAAGGCAGGCCTGGTGGTGACAAAATCTCTGAGCAATTGCTTGTTCATAAAGGTTTTTATTTCTCCTTCACTTATGAAACTCAGTTTGGCTGAATATGAAATTCTAGGTTGGAAGTTCTTTTCTTTAAGGATGTTGAATATTGGCCCCCACTCTCTTCTGGCTTGTAGGGTTTCTGCTGAGAGATTCACTGTAAGTCTGATGTCCTTCCCTTTGTGGGTAACCCGACCTTTCTCTCTGGCTGCCCTTAGCATTTTTTCATTCATTTTAACCCTGGTGAATCTGACGATTATGTGCCTTGGGGTTGTTCTTCTTGAGGAATATCTTTGTGGTGTTCTCTGTATTTCCCGGACTTGAATATTGGCCTACCTTTCTAGGTTGGGGACGTTCTCCTGGATAATATCCTAAAGAGTGTTTTCCAGTCTGGATTCATTCTCTCTATTACATTCAGGTACACCTATCAAATGTAGATTAGGTCTTTTCACATAATCCTATAGGCCTTTGTTCATTTGTTTTCACTCATTTTTCTCTGTTCTTTCCAACTCATTTTATTTCATTGAGTTGATCTTTAATCTCTGATATCCTTTCTTCTGTTTGGTCGATTCATCTATTAAAACTTATGTATGCTTTGCAGAGTTCTCATGTTTTGTTTTTCAGCTGCATCTGGTCATTTATATTCTTCTCTAAGCTCTTTATTCTCGTTAGCATTTTGTCAAACCTTTTTTCAAGGTTCTTAGTGTCTTTGCATTGGGTTAGAACGTGTTCTTTTAACTCAGATAAGTTTGTTATTAATCACCTTCTGAAGGTTGTTTCTGCCAATTCATCAGACTCATTTTCCATCCTGCTTTGTCCCCTTGCTCCTGAGGAGTTGTGATACCTTGGAGGAGGAGAGGTGTTTTAGTTTTGATTGTTTCCATCCTTTTTGCATGCTGGTTTCTTCTCACTTCTGTGGATTTATCTACCTGTGGTCTTTGTAGTTTGTGACTTTCAGATGGGGTCTCTGAGTGGACATCCTTTTTGTTGATTATGAAGTCATTTCTTTCTGTTTTTAGTTTTTCTTCTGACAGCCAGGCTTTTCTGCTGTGGAATTACTGGAGTTCCACTCTAGACCTTGCTTGCCTAGGAATCACCTGTGGCAGCTGCAGAATAGTAAGGGTTTCTGCCTGTTTCTTATTCTTTATCTTTATCCCAGAAGCATACCCGCCAGATGTCAGCCTGAGGTTTCCTTTATGAGGTGTCTCTTTGGATATATGGGGGTCAGGGAGTTGCTTGAGGAGACAATCTGTCCCTGATAGGAACTCAGGTGTTGAACTGTGAGCTCCATTGTTCTATTCAGAGCTGCTGGGCAGGTACATTTAAGTCTTCTGCAGTCGATCTCATAACCTCTTTTTTTTCCCAGGTGCTCTGGGAAGGTGGGGTTTTATTTATAAGTTTCTGACATGCTGCTGCCTTTTTTCAGAGATGCCCTGCCCAGCAAGGAGGTAGCCTAGTCACAGTCTGCCAGCAGAGGCGTTACTGAGCTGTTGTGGGCTCTGCCCAGCTACTGTGTGAACTTCCTTGTTGTTTTATTTATAGACGTATAGTTGGAACTGCCTCAGTAATGGCAGACTGCCTCTGTAATAGCAGACTGCCTCAGTAATGGTGGATTGCCTTGGTGATGGCAGACTGCCTCAGTAATGGTGGACTTTCTCAGTAAAGGTGGACTGCCTTGGTAATGGCAGACATCCTCAGTAATGGTGGATGCCCTTCTCCCCACAGAGCTGGACCTTCCTGGGTCCGGCTGCACTTTCTGGGCAACTCTCAATCCAGAGTGTTTCAGATTGCTGGTCTTTGTGGGGGTGGGACCTGCTGAGCCAGATCACCTGGCTCCCTGTTTCAGCTCCCTTTTTTTCTGTTGAATGGGCGGCTCTGTCTCCCAGGCATTCCAGGTGCCAGTTGAAACAGCCGCCCAGATTTGTGAGTTTTTGTGTGGAGACCCACTGTGCCAGCTGAAACAGTGGTGTTGGAAACTCATGGCACTTTTCAGCCTGGGAATCTCCTGGTCTGTGGGCAGTAATAACTCATTTGGAGATGCAGTGATCACTCACCCTCTGTGTTGTTCTTACTGGAAACTGCACTCCAGAGCTGTTCCTATTTGGCCATCTTGGATCCCTGGCCTGATTCTTAATGATATTTTTCTCTTTGTTGAATTTCTCATTCAAATCATCACTTGTTTCCATGATTTCTGTAAATTGTCTATCTGCATTCTCTTATATCTCACTGAGCTCCCTTAGGATAATTACTTTGGGTTTTTTTATTTTTATTTTTTGGTATTTTGAATGTTCATTTGGATATGTAGTTTCTTGTTTTTCATGTATTTGATGTGTTCCAGTGTTGATTTCCATGCATCTGGTGGAACAGTTACATCTTCCAATTTTATTGTATAGGTTGGATAGGGAAAGATTTACTGATGTATGTGGGTCTTAGGATGTTGGTTCATTGGGTGTGTTGACTTTTATTGTAGGTTAATGCAGTAGTGTAGTCTCCATGTAGTTTCTTCAGCTATAATCCATTCTAGTGACATTTGCTAGTATCTTAATGGCCTAGGCTGAGGATTTGTGTTGTAACTTTGCATGGACTTGCCATGCTATTTCTCAGGTCAGGAGCATGTGCATGCACATGGCAGGTTGGCCAACTTGAGGTTCGGTTCACAGGGATTTGGATCATGGGGCTGTTACTCTGGCTGGGGGCATGGGTACAGAATTTCTTAGCCAGCCTGGGGACATGCTGGCCAGGTGTGGCCAATGGGACTGTTTCTCAGTCTTGGAATATGGCTGCCTGGCTTCTCAGCTGGCCTGGGTTTATGTCCACTGTGGGTGTTTTCCCAGGTTTTTTCTCAGGTCCAGAATTTGGGTGCAAGGCTGTTTGGTCAGCCTGGGCATTTGTCTATCAGGGGCAACCAATAAGGCTATTTCTCAGACTTGGAATGTGGGTGCACAGTTGCTTATCCAATCTGGGGGCTTCTCTGCTAGTGGTAGCACTCAGGGACATTTCTCTGGATGAGAATGGGGTTTCACAGTGGTTGGTTTAGCCCAGGAATGTGTCTGTAAGTGGTAGCCAATGGGCCTGTTTTTCCGGCCTAGAACATGGGCACTTTGCTTCTTAGATAACTTAAATACATGTGTCCTGAGGGTAGCCTGGGACGTGAGAACGCAGCTGCTCAGTCAATTTGTGGTCAAGCTATATTCACCTGTTTTGTGTTTTTAT
This sequence comes from Callithrix jacchus, assembly GCF_049354715.1. Lineage (NCBI taxonomy): Eukaryota > Metazoa > Chordata > Mammalia > Primates > Cebidae > Callithrix > Callithrix jacchus. The sequence goes on along the minus strand of NC_133513.1, from coordinate 78,008,965 downwards.
GAAGGAATATGTGAGACTGGGTAATCTATAATGAAAAGAGATTTATTTGGTTCACAGTTCTTCCACCTGTACAAGCATGGCACCAGCACCTGCTTGGCTTTTAGTCAGGCCCATGGAAATTTTTACTCACACTGGAAAGTGAAGGGGAAACAAGCATGTCACATGGGAGAGAGGGAGAAAGAGATAGAGGGAGGAGGTGTCAGCCTCTTTTAAACAACAGATCTCATATAAACTCACAGAGTTAGACCTAACTCATTACCATGAACACATCACCAAGCCATTCATGAGAATTCAACCCTCATGACCCAAACAGCTCTACTAGACCCCACCTCCAACATTGGAGGTCACATTTCAACATCAGATTTGGAGGGTACAAAACATCCAGACCACATTCTGTGCCTGCCTGGGACAGGCCACAGGGCTGTTTCCTAGGCCGTTATTAGGGGTATGGATATGGGGCTTTTGGGCAAGGCAGAGTCATTTGTGCAAGAAAGTAGGTAGAGCTGTTTCTCAGGACCTGGGCATGAATGAATAGTAGCTCTCCTTGCCTACGAGCATGTCAACTGTTCTGTGGCTCAAGGAAACCCCTCCCTTTTGGGAAGGAGCCACAGCATTTTGACTGTCTCAAGGGCAGGTTCGTCCTGGGTGAGACTGCCAGACTGTTCCTCCAGCTAGAAGTATGGTTGGCAGGAGTTGGTTTTCCTACTGTCTAGGGCCAGAGTCATAGCTAGTCCTGGGCTTAGGCTCTTTGTAGCTGGGGTTATGGCATTAAGCCACCCATGTGGGTTTGGTGTAAGAAGATGGAGCCCCACTGCTGGATAAAGTATAGTGCTTACTGCTCCGTAGAGGAGGCATACTCCAGATGCGGCTCTGGTCTCAAGTTGGTGCCATGCTGCAGCAGCTTGGCTTACAAAGCCTGGTTGGGGACTAGGGAGTGCACATGTTGTGTTTCTAATCTGGAGCAATGAAGCCATGCGAATTCATGGCAGCTCTTCAAACTGAGCTCTGGGCTTGCAATGGCCATGGGATTCTCCTATAACATGAATTTTCCTTTTTTGTGATGTCAATGGGGGCTGGTGGAGTACTTCCATTTACCTTTTCCCCACAAGGGGAAGTCCCTTCTGTCTCCAGGTCAAGCCGATCTGGGTAGAGGAGATGAGGCTGGATAGGCCAGGTGCCTCCCTGCTGCCCTCCTGGGCTACCAGTCACCATGGGTGCCTTACAGTTTCAGTGCTTTGCCTTTGATACTCCAGTCAAATTTTAGCTGTTTTTTCATTGACTTGTGTCTTTCTTCCATTGACATTATTTTATTTTGTTAAAGTTTGGCTTTTTAAAAATGTTACTATTGAAGAAAATAAAAATGAAATAGTTAAGAAATTGATAATAAAGTTAACTTTTTTACTATTCAACCATATAAAACTGCCAATATTTAAACACTTAGCCTACAAAAATGACAATTTCATATGGTTTAACCTATAATTATATACTTTCAGCTGTTGTGATTATTATAGGTTACTTAAGACTTAAAACACTGTTGTCCATATTATGCTATATTATTTAATTTAGCAGCTGAATTTCCTTCTAGTAGTACCAGTGTTTATCAAATCATAATTTTAATAATTTCATAAACATTATATCTAAATTAATTTATTCTTAAGCTTGTTTTATAAGCCTCGGCCTTTTGCTATTTTTTGTAATCTTAGAAATATTACACAGCTATACATATAAATGAGGAACTTTTTTAATCTCTGCACTATTGACGTCTCAGGTGAGCTAGACTATTTTTATCTTACTCTCAAGAAATACCTGATCTCATGTAATCTATATAAAAGAGATATTTAATTGGCTTGCAGTTCTGCAGGCTCATCAGGGAGCATAATGCTGGCATCTGCTTCTGCTGTGGGTCTCAGGAAGCTTCTAATTATGGCAGAAAGCAAAGAAGGAGCAGGCATATCACATGGCAAGAGCAGACACAAGAGGGGTTGTGAGAGGTCCCAGACTTTAAACAACTAGATTGTGAGCAGATTAACAAAGTGAAACTCACTTATCACCAAGAGGTTAGTTCATGAGAGATCCACTCCTTTGATCCAGTCACCTCCCACCAGGCTCCACCTCTAATATTGGGAACCACATTTTAACATGAGATTTGGAGACAACAAGCATCCAAACTATATTAATCTGCTGCTGGTCCCCTAAATCTTACGTCATTCTCACATTGTAAAATACAACCATCTGCTCCCAATAGTCTCTCAAAGTCTCACCTCATTCCAATGTCAAATCCAAAGTCTTAAGTCTCATCTGAGAGTTGTCTTCTTCCACCTATCAGACTGTAAAATCAAAACAAGTTATTTACCACCATGATACAATGGTGATACAAGCATTGGGTAAACATGACCATTCTGAAAGGGACAAATTGGCCAAAAGAATGGGTCTACAGGCCCCATACCTGTACAAAATTCAGCAGGGCAGACATTAAACCTTAAAGCTCCAAAATAATCTCCTTCAACTCCACATCCCACCTCCAGGGCACTGTAGTGCAAGAAATGGTCTCTCAAGCCCACTTGGTTAGCTCTGCCCCTGTGGCTTTCCAGGGTGTACCCCTATGGTAGCTCTCATGGGTTTGAGTTGAGTGGCTGTGGCTCTATCCTTCTGGGATAAGGAGGGTGGAACCCCTCTTTCTATAGCTCCACTAGACAGTGACCTGATGGGAACTCTGTGGGGGTGGTTTCAACCTGATATTTACCCTCTACACTGCCCTCATAGGGGTTATCTGTGAGGGCTTAGATCCTGTGGCAGCTTCTGCCTGGGCACCTTGTACATCCTCTGAAATCTAGGAGGAAACTGCCAAGTCTCTTTTATTCTTGCATTCCATGCATATGCACACTTAACACTGCATGGAAACTACCAGGGATTATGGTGGCTTGTGCACTCCAAAGTGGCAACTTGAGGAGTTATCTGGAGCCTTTTGAGCCAAAGATGGAGCTAAAGCAGCCAGAATGCAAAGAACAGTGTCCCAAGGCTACACAGGGTAGCAGGGACTTGGGGCTGGCCCCTGAAAACATTCAGTCCTCCTAGACCTCTGGGTTTGTGATGGGAGGGGCTGTCCCAAAGGTCTCTGAAATACCTTCCAGGCCTTTTGCTCATTGTCACTTTTGTCCATATTATCACTTTTTTCCCTTTTAGTCATGCTAGTCTCTCTAGCAAGTGGTTGCTCCACAGCTCACTTGAATTCCTCTCTTGATAATGCTTTTTATTTCTCTGCTACATGGCCAGGATGCATCTTTTCCAAATGTTTACTCTTTACTTCCCCTTTAAATATAATTCCAATTTTAAATAATCTCTTTTCTCTCATATCTGACTATAGGTTATTAGAGGCAGCCAGGCCGTATCTTGAATGCTTTGGTGCTTAGAAATTTCTTATACCTGTAAATGTAGATCATCACTCTTGAGTTCAAACTTCCATAGATCCCTAGGGCATAACTGCAGTGCAGCCAAGTTCTTTGCTAGGGCTTAACAAGTGTGACCTTTGCTCCAGTGCCCAATAAGTTTCTCATTTCCATCTGAGACCTTGTCACCCTGGATTTTACTGTTCATATCACTTGGACACAACCATTTAACCAGTTTCTAGGGATTTCCAAACTTTCCCTCATTTTTCTGTCTTCCAATTTCTCTGTACTCTTCCAAACCCTGTCTGTTACCCAGTTTCAAGGCTGCTTTCACATTTTCAAATACCCTTACAGCAATGCCCCATTTCTCTGTATCAATTTTCTGTGTTAGGCCATTTTTGCATTGCTGTAAAGAAATAACTAAAGCTGGGTAATTTATAAAGAAAAGAGGTTTAATTGGCTCATGGTTCTGCAGGGTGTATAGGAAGCATAGTGCTGGCACCTGCTTCTGGTGAGAGCCTTAGGAAGCTTCCAATCATGGTGGAAGGCAAAGGAGAAGCAGGCATATCATAAGATGAGAGTGGAAGCAAGAGAGAGAGGTGGAGGATCCCAGACTTTTAAACTAAATCTCATGTGAACTAATGGAGTAAGAACTCTCTTATCACCAAGAGACTGTGGCTTGGTGGGATTTGACTCCATGAACCCATCACCTACCAGTATTCATGAAGGATTTTCCCCCATGATCTTATCACCTCTTACCAGGCCCCACTTCCAACACTGAGAATCACATTTCAACATGATACCTGGAGGGGACAAGTGTTCATCCTACATCATTGGATGAGATAGTTCTTTGTCGTAGTGGATATCTTGTGCATTGTAGGATGTTTAGTAGAATCACTGGCCTCTACCTACTAGATACCAGCAGCATATTATCTTAACTCTTGTGGTACAATCATCAAAAAAGTTTTAAGACATCACCAAATATATGTGGAGGAGCCAGAATCACCCCCAATTGAAAACCATTGCTACAAATAGAAGAAAAATAAATACAAAATTATTTGAGAAAAACAACACTAAAATTATATTAGTATCAGGCGTAGTTTTATTAGCTGTTGAAAATGAGCCTAATCTTACTATAATTTGATGTCAAAAAGAAAATTTTAGGTGCAGTGGAAGTGTCATAATTTGTATTTGACAAGACTTAAGCTTCACAAGGGCAGGGTTTGCCAAAATGTGATTAATTCAAATGCTAGAATAAAACCAAATTTTATAAAATAATTTATGCACATTCAATTTAGTTTCCTAGGTTTCTCTCCAATATTTAAGATTTAGAAAAATTATTTTTACTCCTTTAAAAAAATCAGAATTTTAAGGATTATGGGACAATTAATTCACTGAGATAATCTGGCTTTGATATTGTTTAAGATGTTAGAGTTGGTAAATTTGCTGAAGCTGGGAAAATTCTACATGTCAGTTTGCTTCTACACATTGTTGGCTGACTTTTTTTACATTAGATGCTAAGTAATTATAATAGCCTCAAATGTAATTTATATTATGTATAATACAATAAATTTTCTTTATTTTTATATAACCTCTTGAGTTACAGTAGTAAAACATGGCATTATATTAAGACAGAAAACACAAAACCGATTTTAGGTAAAATGAACATTTATAATAGAAGACCGATATTACACTGGTAATCTGATATCACCTGAAACTGAATGCCCTACAAAAACGACAAATAGGCTACAGGCAAAAACACAGGTATTTTTGAGAAGTAGAAGTCAGGAATTTGATAGTCTCTCCAAATCACAGCATTTTTACATTACAAGTTCTGTCAACATGGTTTCATTAACTTTTAAAAATAAAGGGCATGACATTCTTTAAATTCCACCTTTGTGGTAATCACTAACAATAGATTCTGCCAACACAATGCTCTATTGTCCTCCTGCTGCTCATTGACATGATTGCTATTCCCCAAATGCTTCCAGGAGCCAAACACTGGTCAATTTGACTTCCTGTTGATTTAGGAAAGACCCAGAAACAATTAGGGAGACACAACTATGTCAGTCTATAAGGTACTGTCATCTGTGCATCCTCAGATGAAGTGGACATTTAAAATGGAGAGAATTTTGAATTTTTTATGCAAAAGAACAAAGCAAAGATTGGAAAGTGATAGGACATAGAATTGTTAAAAGATCTCAAGGAGAATAACAAAATAGTAGACCGCTGGAATTATTATAAAACAGTAGATTTTTAGAATGGTTTTTAAACTGTGAGTTACAAGCCACTAGGGAATCATGAAATTTATTTCATGGATTATGACTAGCATTTTTATTACTTCAGAGTGCATGGTGTGTACTAGTGTTGCTTTGTACATTTTTCAATTCACATATATAAGGGATGAGTATGATAACTATATATGTATATATTTCTTTTTGTTTGATTTTTTTTGAGATGGGGTTTCAGTATTGCCCAGGCAGGAATGCAGTGGCATGATCATAGCTCACTGGAGCCTCGACCATCTGAGGCCTAGTGATCCTCCTACCTCACTCAGCCTTCCAAGTAGCTGGAACCACAGGCGCATGCCATTATGCCTGGCTAATTTATAGAACAAAACAATTTCTTAATGTGCATTGGAGTAAAAAAAGTTTGGAAGTCATAATGAATGAATATATATGTTTCCCTCCCAATTCATTTTTACTATTTATTATAATTTTAATTTCTTTTTAAAGAAATAGATTATTTTCATTGTGTACAGTGAATAGTTAGACTTACCTTATGGCTACAGATTTCCTCCTCTTCAGCCAATTGGTTACCTGGAAAATATGTACAGTTGAATCCAAAGAGCAGAAAAAAAGAATGTAAGAGAGACAAGCACATCTTGCAATATAAACACATGTCAATCTAGTAATGGACTGGTAGTATTATCTCCATATTCAAAGAACAGTGCAAGCATTATTGTGAGGAATTAATTACATGAATACTTTAAAAAATTCAAATATGCCAGATATGTAGTAGGCACAGAGAATACACAACCCAAGATCTGTTCTCTCCTCTTTAGAAACTTAAAATCTAATAAGAAATGCAGCATTTATATTGTTAATTGTGATGTTATTTAGTAAAAAGGAAAATATCCAGTGTTATTTGAGCACATAGAAGGGGCATCCATATTGCTCTAAGGGTTTTTAATTAATATTTATCAAAATACTTTTCTATATAAAGAACATTTTAGGAATGTCTTGAGCTAAGGAAGGATATCATTCATGTAGATTTGTTTGCAATTATCTATCAATTATGTCATCTATAGCATTCTAAGATGTGTTCCTGATAAAATTTTCATAAAAGCACATTTTAAAACTTTCTTTTTACTTCGCAGTCCTTCCCCACTTCTCCTCGAGGTATATGTCTGTGAACTGAGAATGGTGTTAAGGTCAAGAGTTTCACTCATTCATCCTAGACCAGGGGTTTCCAATCCCCAGGCCATGGACTGTTCCATGGCCTATTAGGAACCTGGCCACACAGTAGGAAGTGAGCAGTGGGTGAGTGAGCATTACCACCTGTCAGATCAGTGGCATTAAATTCTCACAGGAGAGCAAACCCTGTTGTGAACTGTACATACAAGGAACCCAGCTTGCACAGTTTTTATGAGAATCTAATGCTAGATGATATGAGGTGCTACAGTTTCAGCCTGAAACCATTTCTCCCGCCTCCAATCCATGAAAAAAGTGTCTTCCACAGAACCAGTCCCTGGTGCCAAAAAGGTTGGGGACTGTTGCCCTAGACCCCTCAGGTCCTGGTAGATTTATTTCCATTGCCAGTTATCAAATTAGTTGCTTTTGGACCTACTACATTTTAAAAGAATGATAGTGGTCAGGTTGTAATGTTTGGATTCTGCTTACAGATGCAAGAAAAGCAAAAAGTATATTTATCCTGCCATTGAGGGCTACTGTCAGCTTTTCAGAGCCACCTCTTTAATGAGTATTCTCATTTATATCCTTAAGCTACTCTTTGGAATTTGAAAGCATTAATAATCATATAATCATCACAGATGCTTATCAATGCAGGTTTATCTCTGTATTTATTGGAGATAGTATCTATTTGCTATAAAATATAGGATAAGCCCCTATTATAAAAACTCTTAACAATCAGAAAGTTCAAATAGTCCCAATTAGTTTTGCAAAGTACATACCGATGATAGTGAAGAGGAGGAAAATCATCAAAAGCCCATAAATTTCTAAGCAATAGAACAAAGTCTTATGTGTATTCAGTACTTCATTCATTCTTTGAAAATTGACAGTTGAGCTATATATCTTTTACAAAATAAATACCAGTAATTAAAATACTCCAGTAAGTGAAACAACCCAAATCTCAAATGATATGGAAAATTCAAATGTATTTTGTTAAAACAGAATACATTATTATTAATGAGGCAGACAAATGCATTTGAAAGCATTTTGTTAAAGGTTAAAATTCTGTTAAATAAAACATAGTCCTGTTTTACTTACATTTTTAATAAATATGAATATGGTGATAATTATGACAATAATGGGTAACATTTGTTGGGCCCTTAGTACATTTCAAGCATGAATTACCTGATTTAATACTAACAACTCTATTAGAAAAATATGTTCTTATTTTACCTGATTTTACAGATCCAGAAATTGAGCCCTATGGGGGTTGAACTCTAGGTCACACAACTTGTAAATGGTAGAATCGAGATTAACTCTGTCTACCAGGTGTCTATTGCCAAAGCCCATTTATACACTTTTAGATACCTAACTATTTCACATGTATGTTTGCATAATATACATTTGTAAACCTTGTTATTATGAAAATTGTCAAGTAGAGAAGTGATGCAATGGACCCTTAAGATTCAATATTTACCAACATTTTGCCACAACTGCTTTGTAGAATTTTTAAAAAAATATTTACTGATATATTTTAAAACAAACCAGTGAAACATCATATTATTTCTTCTAAATACATCCTTCTTATGTATATTCTAAAAATATGGACACTTCCTACATAATCACAGTATCATGATCACACTTAGCAAAATAAGTAGTCATTTTTCAATTTTCCTCAATTTTCTCGAATACGTCATTTTAAAAATTGATTTGATTCAGGATCAAAAGAAACTGCATAATCTGCATTTTGGTTATGTCATAATTTGGTTATAACCAATTATGCATGTGGTTAACATTTGGTTATGTTAAGCTAAAGGAGTCTCCCTACATTGCAATGGCCCTATTAGGTGTTTTGTTTTGTTGAGTCAGACTTGCTCTGTCACCAGGGCTAGAGTGCAGCGGCATGACCACGCTGACTGCAGCCTCAACCTAGTGGGCTCAAGCTGTTATCTTCCTAGCTGCTGAGTAGCTGAGATGACAGGAACCAGAGGAGGCATGCCTCAGTTTTTGTTTTTTGTTTTTTAGGGTTTTTGCCATGTTTCCCAGGCTGGTCTCAAACTTCTGGGCTCAAGCAATACACCCGCCTTGGCATCCCAAAATGCTGGGATTACAGACAGGCATGAGCCGAGGAACATGGCCTAGGTTGTTAAGGAAACTGAATCAGTTGTCCTGGTGTTAGGTTCTGTTCCAGATTATCCTACTGTTTTTAAATAATGTCATCTATCTTCCTCTTGATATCTTTTGTAAAGGTTCATTAAACCTATATGATTGATTACATTCATTTTCTACATTTTGGGCAAGATTTCATAGGTGGTTTATTAAACTTCAATATTGGATTATAACAAAAGGCCAGTAGTGCTTGGTTGTTTCACTTGTAGCTACCTGAAGTTGGATGGGTTAAGAGGTAACAATGGATCCTTTTCCTACAAAGTTTTCAATCAGTATGTTGTTAATGTTTAATATACAATGATGATGATTGCCTGAATCACCTATTTCATTAGGTTTTTAATAGAATCATTATCCAATTCATTCTTCTTTTTCTTTATACTTATTTTATCTATTAATTGGAATTCTTCTCTAAACAGCTTTTCCCATATCAGTTAGGAGTGTGATATACTATTTATCCTCATATTATTCATTCAAGACAGATAAGATAAATGCTATTTATCCTTTCCTATTAATTATCAATTTCCAGAGTAAGTAACTGGTGTCCTAGTTAGCTTTTGGTGACAAATGAGATTTTTTAAATGTTTGCACATTTGAATAATTTGCACATTTTTTTGGTATTATGAATTTGTGGATTTTTTTTTTTTTTTTTGAGATGGATTTTCGCTCTTGTTACCCAGGCTGGAGTGTAACAGCGCAATCTCAGTTCACCGCAACCTCTGCCTCCTGGGTTCAACCAATTCTCCTGCCTCAGCCTCCTGAGTAGCTGGGACTACAGGTGTGCGCCACCATGCCCAGCTAATTTTTCTATTTTTAGTAGAGACGGGGTTTCACCATATTGACCAGGATGGTCTCGATCTCTTGACCTTGTGATCCACCCGCCTCAGCCTCCCAAAGTGCTGGGATTATAGGCATGAGCCACCATACCTGGCCAAATTTGTGAATTTTTATATATTCAGGATGTTCAGTCAGTTTGTTAACGGGAGCCTCTTTAGGTTGGTTCCTTGTTTCTTCTTGATACAACGATTAGTTGCCAATAGCTCCCTTGCTTTCTAGACAGTAAGATGCCCAAGGTTTTTCATGTACATTTCCTCCCCTGGACCTGAGATCAGACATTTCTCAAGTAACACATGTTCCTTTTAGCCAGAAATGGTACTAAGTAAGTATGGTCACTGCTATTAACTTTCTTTGTTTCTAGACGTTTTTAGGGAGAATAAGGTCAGAGAAAGATTTTTTCAATAAGTATATTATTTAACTTGAAGCATGCTATATCTAATCTTGCAGTATTCCCATTTTATTCTAAGGGAATAGCATATTAAGTTACGAACTACATGTATAATTCTTTAAGAAAGATATTTCATCAAGCATTTTAGGTTGACATTCTCAATTTCCATCTATGTTCATAAAGTCAAAAAAACTTTACTATTTTAGGAGGAAGTCAAGAATAAAGCTTTGCTTATGCTACCAATTGAACTAATCTTTTTCCAGATATCAATTAATATCACAACCTCCACAGAATTGGCAACTTTCTAAGATATTAAATATTTCTATAAAAAGAAAAAAACTATATAGATTTGTTTGGATGTAAACCTTAGTTTGCCTTAGAAATTCCTTTCTTATATTAGGATTTAAGGAGACAGAAAACTCATCCTTGAGTTTTTGAAAACATAGTAAGCTGAGGATTTTTTCTTTCTTTCTTTCTTTCTTTTTAACCAAGCAACTTGCCTAAAAGACAGTTGAGGCAAAAGGCTTTGCAATATCCATGTCACTCTGCTTTTATCAATTTTTGTCTTTGTTAAGACCTTAAGTTCATTGTTGTTATCATGAGATTCAGGATCTCTTCCCTTTGGCCTATAATTTTTTAGTTGGCAAGAAGTACACTAGTTAAAAGTGACTGCTACTGAGTTCTCCTAGAACAACAAAGGCTCCAGTTTTCTCAGCCATTTGCCCAAATCTCCATCTCCATAGAGCAAATATTAAAGGAAAAATTTGCCACTTTACAAACTGAAAATTGTAGAAAAAACAAAAAGAAGCTTTTTTCTCTGTGAAAACCTATACATTTTACGTAACCGTTTGACTTAAACATTTTAGAATTATTTCAAATATCATTTAACACTGTGGTTTGTTATTAACCAGGATCTTTATTTCAAGGGACAGTCTACATTTTAAGTAAGTAATAACTAGCTTTTTAAACAAACAACATCATCAAATAAAATATATACACAGTGGGCTAGGTGCTGTGGCTCATGCCTATGATCCCAGCATTTTGGGAGGCCAAGGTGGGTGGATCACAAGGTCAGGAGATTGAGACTATTCTGACTAACATGGTGAAACCCTGTCTCTAATAAAAATATAAAAAAATTAGCCCAGTGTGGTGGCACATGCCTGTAGTTCCAGCTGCTCAGGAGGTTGAGGCAGGAAAATCACTTGAACTCAGGAGGCAGAGGTTGCAGTGATCCGAGACCGCACCACTGCACTTCAGCCTGGGTGACAGAGCAACACTTCATCTCAAAAAAAAAAAAAAATATATATATATATATATATATATATATATATATATAAACATAAATATATATTTTATATATGTAGAGAGAGACACACACACACACACACACACACACACACACACAAAGCAAAAGGCAAATCTTCCTTTTTAGAAGCAAGTACTATAACCAGTTTCCTCTGGTTCCCTTCATTCAGCGATTCAAATACACTTAACTTGTATTTAAGTTAAAATTGGTTGCTTTTTTTAAATGTATGATTTTTAGAGGAGCAGAATGTGGGAAGTAAACAATACTTTGGATGAAACTCCAAATAGATTTTGTTCTCTAAATCCCTTTATTTGCATTGAAGAATTATTTTTTCTATTTTAAATTTCTGTCTGAAAGGTAACTATGTTTGTGACATTTGGTAAAGATTAAAATATACTTATCAAGAATGCAACAACTAGTTCTTTTTAAAGATTTATTTTTCATTTTGTTGTTTTATTTTACATGATAACAGAAATCTCAACAGTACAATAAAACATAAAGAAAACAAAACACCCCCAAGCCTCATCACCAAATAACTAGTTCTTAACAGAAAAGGTTAAGTCCTATTAGCTGGAAACATAATTTCCTGTTTTTGAAAGATGAGCTATTATTCTATATCATTTATTAGGTCACTGTACATATTCTTATCTGTCTAAATAATTGAAGCTCCTTATAAAAAACAACCCTGTCAACATAAACCTAAATGGAGGTGTTTTACCATTTTACTCTTTCTCCACAGTTTCCATGGAAACATGATGGTTATGACAATGCGGGAAAGGAGAATGATGACTGTTATTCAAAGATAAAAATGATCACAGAACTAAACACTTAGGATTAGTAAGAACTTAAAAAGCATCATAGAATTAATATTTGAGTTTTTTAAGTAGTGAAAAGAAAATTAAATATATATTTGGCATGTAAGGTAAAACCCAGCTAATATTATCTCCCTAAAGTTTTCATTTATGTGGCCTTTGTCTCTGGTTTTAACAATGTGAAGCTAAATACCAGAATAGTGTTGGATTAATGAAGTTCAATATTTGAAAAATAGAAAGTAATTGCAATTAAGTTATCAGTGCTAAGAAATTTGAAAAATAATCTTTTTTCTTTCCTGTAATGTTTTACCTATTGACAATATTAAAGCATAATAAAAAGCTATATCCAGGTAATGACATTTAATTTAAAAATGAAATATAGCAGAATTAACTATCCCAAAGCATCAGCCACTTGCATCAAGGTAATAAAACAGAACCTTTAATTATCTGAGCTAATTAGTATGAAATAATCAGGGAGACCACCTGAGGGCTTTATAGTGACACTTGCTGTATTGAATTACTGTGGTCTGATCCACCTCACATTGACTTGTGAGAAAATACCAGTTTAACACTTAAGTTAAATGCCTAAGAGATGTTTTACTGAAATGAATGTTTAGATGGTTTTGTGATGACAAAGAAATAGATCATATGATTTGTTAAGGTGTTTTTGGCATAATTCCTATATCAATGAAAATGGAAAGAGAGATGTATGCAAAATGGCAAGTCCAGAAAACTCACAGTGAGCTGGTTTAATGCCTCTCCTTTTCATGCTTCCTGGGTTTTTTTCTCTCTTTAGCTCAACTAATATTAGTTTGTTTGAAAGACAACTAGCACCAAAATTAAGGTGTTGCTTTAATTTTGATATATTTATTAACCAAAACTATATCTCCAATCAAAAAGCAGGCATAAAATATCAACCACTATTCTTAGTGACATTGGCCTTAATAATTTTCCCTAAGTAGCAGAATTAGAATTGGCTGAGGATCCAAGTCTCTATCTAAACTTCTTGATCTTCTTTTCATTTTTAATCTGTTAAGTGCAGATAGACTTGATCAATGTGTGCTGGGTTTATTATATTACTGAAAGATTGCAATACACAAGCATGTTTTAAAAAGCCCACTATTCTTATTTACAGCCCTTCAAAATTAACCTATGGCTTTTAAATTTTTTAATTTTTATTTACTTTTAGTGATCATTTATAAGTAATACCTCACATTGCTAAGCCCATTCTTATTGACTTCAAATTTCAGAATCTCGGAATGACAATCAGTTTTTAATTTTAACTAAATATTTTTATTAACTTTGAATTAATTGCATTTACAGATTAATTATCCTAATGGAATCATTTAAACTGAAAACTTATAGTGAGATATTTGCTAAGAACATTTTGTATTAACATATATTAATTGGATATAGTTAGGAAAAAGTGTACTCCTATGATTTTCATGGTTCAAATGAAAACTGAAAAAATGGAAATTGATCCCAATTAGTGGTATGTGTAATGGCTGATTAAATATGCAAGGGAATTCTTTAAGGATCATAGTTGAGTCTTGTCTTTAACATCTTAATTACCCAAAAGATGCATTCAACAAATCTGTAATTCAAAATGTAGGTATTATTCCCTAGGAAGTATTGCAAACATATAAGAAGAAAAAAATGCCAAAATGGAGCAAACTGGAGAGGAAATTGATTAAAATGTAAATTAGAAAAACAAGGCTTACCAGCTTGGACTGTAGTCATCTGAAACCCATATATTTGCTGACAAGGAAATATATTCATTTTGGTTAGATGAAAGAAAGCAGGAGGTTTGGGAATTATCTAAAGAGACTCCAGGATATGTGTTAGTAAATTAGAGGTGAACTTGCTAATGCAGCATTATCCTGCAGCAGAAGTAGAGCCAGTGTTATTGGGGATTAGTGGGCAGATGGGCTATATTAGAAGTAGGTAATAATTATATAAATAAAACTTTCCTAAGTGAAGGATTCTCCAAATATTTTATATTATTAAATCAGTATTTCAAAACCTCTTTGAAGTAAGTTATTATCATAGTGTCATATTGAATAAATCTACTATGATCGTATACTAATTATGATGTAGACATTAATTAAATAGTAGAAAGTGCTATTTATTGTAGCAGTATCTCTAAATTTGTGTTCATCTTAGTCAATAATTTCTTTTGACAATAATAGTAGTAGTCACAATAGTAATAGCAAATGTGGTGGAGATGCTTACTTTGTGCAGGTTTGCTACAATTTTATTAGGAAAACAGTTGTTAGTTTCCATTTTGTAAAGGAGGAAACAGATAACAGGTTTTTCTTTTCAGTTTTTGTCTGGACATTCAGATTTTTGTGTGTGCATATCCTCGTAAAGTCAAGTTATCAGCGCTGGATCTCAGAGTTCTAAACTGAACCTTGCTTCATGAGATAATCTCTAAAGATGCAAAAGAATTGGATCCCTTCCTTTGCACTTGTGAAGCATACATTCCACCCCAGCATGAGAAATGAGCTCATGTTGGACTTCAAACATAGGCTAGATAAAAATAAGTAAACATGTCAACTGAGGACAAGATTATACCAAGTGATTCTACTGCCTGTTATTTCAAAGCACATTTTGATATAATCTGAATTATATCAAGAGAATAGAAATATTTACTCATGACAAATATTGTGTCCTTGTGAAGACTGTAGAAGAACCTTCATCTGGTGTAAGAAAAACAGGTTTAAGTCACGATGCTGCACATGAAACAATCATAAAACTGAGACACTAACATGTTTATTCTGGCTGTTTTCCTTGTTAAACCACACCCCCACATGGTTAGTCCATTTGATAACTTTGAGTAAGTCTTCAAATAGCAGCATGGTCACACTGGATCAGTATCCTTCACTTACACCACTTGAGAGGTGGGAGAGATCTCCAAGTCCAGCTCCTTCATTCTGTAGAAGAGGAAACTCTTAGTTATTCTAGAGATGTGGACCAAGTCATCTTAATACCAGACTTTATGGAGACTTAAGAAATATGGCTTTTAAATGTTACCATATTCATGGATGAAATACAGAACAAGTACAAAGCTTCCTCCTGCTATGACAGGTACTCTGGGATGTTTAATGTGCCTTTTCTGGTCACTAGGGTACCATTTAGAGCAGTGAAGCGGTTGATTTACAATATGGTGCACAGGGGAATGTCTCAGGGCTCCCTTTTACCCACCGGGAGGACACAATGTAGCATTACTTCATTACTCATGTCAGTTCATCTTTGAATATGATTTTGTTTACATAATGCTGACAGAAAAATACAAACACAATGTTACAAATGTTCAAATAGTTCATTATATTTTTCCTAATATCTTTGTGTGACTCAGCTTCTTCATTGTTTTCCAGATAGATACACATTCAAACTTGAACATCTGTAGTATATGGTTTCGAGAAACTAAATTTGAAAATGGCATCTCTTAAGGGTATAATTACTTGACTTAATTGACATGCAGTTTGATAAATATTTGTTCTGTGGAAAGAAATAATTTGTTTGAGAACTTGTTGGTGACTGATAGACATAGTTTTTATGACTTAGCATCCTGTAATTGAGCCAAAGAAATTGTGTTTACAATGGCAAACACAGTGTAATCTAACTCAAGAGGAAAGAAAAATAATAATTTTCTAATGGCTGACAATTACTTCAGGAAGGAAGAAACAACGAGCAAACAGAATTTAAAAATCTATAATAATTAGAGTGATAGTAAAAGTAGTAATTACATTATATTAGTTTTCTGTGAATAATGTGACAAATTACCACAAACTGCGTGGTTTAAAATAACAGAAATTTATTCTTTCACACTTCTGGAGACCAGAATTCCTACAGTATCAGAAGCACACTTCTTCTGGAGTTTCTGGAGGAGAATCCATTTATCTCCTCTTCCAGATTCTGGTGGCTACTAGCAGCCTGTGGTTTTTGGTTGCATCCCAATCTTTACCTCTGTCTTTACCTTTCGTGTGTGTGTGTGTGTGTGTGTGTGTGTGTGTGTGCGTGCGCGCACGTGCATGCGCGTTTAAGCTCACTCTGTTTCCTTTTCTTAAGCATACTTGGGATAGTATTTAGGGTCTATTTACAGGTTCCAGGAATTAGGACAATTTTGGGGAACCATTTTTCAGCCTGTCACAAAGAAGTTAACTGGTTATGTTAGCACTGTCTCTCATGGCCACTTTTGTCTTTCAGACTGTAGAGAATGCTACTTTGAACACACCCAACATGACCTTCGATGAAGGATGAGACTGGATTCCAGCCATTCTTGCTCGTTCTATGTTTCCCCCCCAATTCTATTTCAATCCTACTTCTAAAATTTTCCTTCCTAGGCTCAGTGTAGAAAGCATATTCTTTAAAGTTTTCAGGAATCTTTTTACACCCTCTAACTGACATTTTGAGGTAGGCATTTCTTTTAATGACTGCTAGGTACTTATTTTATTATATTCCCTATTGTATTATCCTCCACTCATAGAAGAGTGAAGAGTCTCCTGGTCTCTTAGAAAAAAAAAAAAAAAAAAAAAAACAGTAGAAATTGCTGAACTCAACATCCCCCTAAATCAAGTATATCTTCACTCAAAGATCATACTTGCTGTATGTTCTAACCAGACCCACTAAATTGGGTGCCCTGTATTAGAAAATTTCAAAAGCCACTGACCACTTGGCCAGGTGCAGTGG
The DNA here is from genome assembly GCF_049354715.1 of Callithrix jacchus. Lineage (NCBI taxonomy): Eukaryota > Metazoa > Chordata > Mammalia > Primates > Cebidae > Callithrix > Callithrix jacchus. Next base: position 77,991,968 of record NC_133513.1, on the reverse strand, counting down.
CTCATGCCTATAGTCCCAGCACTTTGGGAGGCTGAGGCGGGTGGATCACGAGGTCAAGAGATTGACACCATCCTGGTCAACATGGTGAAACCCTGTCTCTACTAAAAATACAAAAATTAGCTGGGCATGGTGGCGCGTGCCTGTAGTCCCAGCTAATCGGGAGGCTGAGGCAGAAGAATTGCCTGAACCCAGGAGGTGGAGGTTGTGGTGAGCCGTTATCACGCCATTGCACTCCACCCCGGGTAACAAGAGTGAAACTCCGTCTCAGAAAAAAAAAAGAAAAAGAAAATTCCAAAAGCCACTGACTACTCCTAGCATTACCCATAGAGTAACTGTGTTTGTTTATGTTTTAGGGAAAATTCACAAAGATAATTTCCCACTAGCTTCTCATAACTATTATTTGTAGGGATCTTCATGCTGAGATCTAACCCTTCCATACATAAGTGGTTCAGCTTTGCCAGAACCCCACAGGAAGAGATTATGAAACACCTATTTGTCCTTGAGTTCCTAGCCCAAATTCACCTCCCTGGAATTACTCCATGACCTCCAAATAAACATACCTCACACGCATAAGGAAAATTCCTTAGGTCCTTTTTAAGGATGCAGACCTTGGGGAGTAGCAAAGTGTTTGTGCTAGGATGACCAGTGGAACAGTTACCAACTCTTTCTCCTACACTTCCTAAAACCTGTGTAAAATTTATAACATCATGAAAGAATTATGTGGACTAATGAACATACCTTTTCAGAACAATTAGTTGGGATTGAATACTTGGTCTGTGCCAGGCACTGAGCTAAGCATTTTATTTCTGTTCTTTCATTTAATTCTTTGAGTTAGGGTCCACCTGTTATTATTATCCTCATCTTCTTCTTTTGTTATTGTTTGTTTGTTTGTTTGTTTTTAACTTTTTATTTAGTTTCAAGGGTATATGTGGAGGTTTGTTACGTAGGTAAATTGTGTTGTGGGCATTTGGTGTACAGATTATTTCATCACCCAAGTAATAACTATCGTACCCGATATATAGTTTTATAATCCTCACCCTTGTCCTGCCCTCCACTATCAAACAGGCCCTGGCATCTATTGTTTCCTTCTTGGTGTCCATGTGTACTCAGTGTTTAGCTGCTACTTACAAGTGAGAACATGCAGTATTTGGTTTTATTTTCCTGCCTTAGTTCACTTAGGACAATGGCCTACAGCTCTATCTTTGCTGCTGCAAAGGACATGATCTCATTCTTTTTTATGGCTGCATAATATCCCATAGTATATATGTACCACATTTTCTTTATCCAGTTTATCATTGACAGGCATTTAGGTTGGTTCCATGTCTTTGCTATTGTGAATAGTGCTGCACTGATTGTATGTGTGCATATGTCTTTATGGTAGAACCATTTATATTCCTTTGGGCATATACTCAATAATGGATTTTTGGGTTGAACAGTAGTTCTACTTTAATTTCTTTGAGAAATCACCAAACTGCTTTCCACTAATTAACATTCTCACAGTGTTCCTTTTTCACCACAACCTCACCAGCATCTGTTACTTTTTTGACTTTTTAATAAAAGCCATTCTGACTAGTGTACGATGGTATCTCATTTTTTATTTAGATTTGCATTTCTCTAATAATTAGTGATGTTGAGAATTTTTTCATATACTTGTTGGCTGCATGCATCTCTCTCTCTCTCTTTTTTTTTTTGAGACGGGGTTTCGTTCTTGTTACCCAGGCTGAAGTGCAATGGCGCAATCTCAGCTCACCACAACCTCCGCCTCCTGGGTTCAGGCAATTCTCCTGCCTCAGCCTCCTGAGTAGCTGGGATTACAGGGACCTGCCACCACGCCCAGCTAACTTTTTGTATTTTTAGTAGAGATGGGATTTCACCATGTTGACCAGGCTGGTCTCGATCTCTTGACCTCGTGATCCACCCGCCTCAGCCTCCCAAAGTGCTGGGATTACAGGTGTGAGCCACCGTGCCCGGCCGGCATGTCTCTTTTAAAGAGTGTCTGCTCATGTCCTTTTCTCACTGTTTAATGAGGTTGTTTGTTTCTTGCTTGTTAATTTGTTTAAGTTCCTTGTAGATTTTGGATATTAGCTCTTTGTCAGATGAATAGTTTGCAATATTTTCTTCCATTCTGTAGGTGGTCTGTTTACTCTGTTGATAGTTTCTTTGCAGAAAGAAGCTCTTTAGTTACATCCCATTTGTCAGCTTTTGTTTTTGTTGCAATTTCTTTTGGTGCCTTTATTATGAAATATTTGCCAGTGCCTATATCCAGAATGGTATTTCCTAGGTTATCTTCTAGGGTTTTTAATACTTTTATGATTTGCATTTAAGTATTTAATCCATCTTGAGTTGATTTTTATATACAGTATGAGGAAGGGGTCCAGTTTCAATCTTCTGCATGTAGCTAGCCAGTTATTCCAGCACTACTTATTAAATAGACAGTTATTTATCCATTGATTGTTTTCATTCACTTTGTCGAAGATCATATGGTTGTAGGTGTGCAGATTTATTTCTGGGCTCTATAGTCCATTCTGTTGGTTTATGTGTCTGTTTTTGTACTAGCACCATGCTGTTTTGGTTACCGTATCCTGTAATATAGTTTGAAGTCAAGTAATGTGATGCTTCTAAGTTTGTTCTTTTTGCTTAGGATTGATGTGGCTATTGGGCTTTTATTTATTTATTTTTTTCTTGGTTCCGTATAAATTTTAGAATAGCTTTTTTTTCTAATGTTATGAAAATATCATTGATAGTTTGATAGTAATAATACCGAATCTGTAAATTACTTTGAGCAGTATTGCCATTTTAATATTAATTCTGCCTATTTATGATCCTGAAATGTTTTTTCATTTGTTTGTGTCATCTCCAATTTCTTTCAGCAGTGTTGTGTAATTCACTTTGTAGAGATCTTTCACCTCCCTGACTAGCTGTAATCCTAGGTATTTTATTTTCTGTGTGGGTGGCTATTGTGAATGGGATTGCATTCTTAATTTGGCACTCAGTTTGTATGTTGTTGTTATAGAAATGCAAGTGATATATGTGCATTGATTTTGTGTCCTGAAACTTTGCTGAAGTTGTTTTCAGATTTAGGAATTTTCAAGTAGAGAATATGAATCTTTATAGATATAAAATCATATTGTCTGCAAACAGAGATAGTTTGACTTCCTTCTTCCTATTTGGATGCCTTTTATTTTTTTTCTCTTGCTGGATTGCTCTGGTTATGAGGTCCACTACTATGTTGAACATGAGTGGTGAGTATGGGCATCTTTGTCTTGTTCCAGTTCTCAGGAGGAATGCTTCCAGGTTTTGCTCATTCTGTATGACGTTGTCATAGACAATTTATGACAATTCTTATTATTTTGAAGTATGTTCCTTCAATGCCTACTTTGTCAAGGGTTTTAACATGAAGGGATGTTGCATTTTATCAAACTCCTTTTTGGGATCTACTGATACCATCCTGTGTTTTTGATTTTAGTTCCACTTATGTGATGAATCACATTTATTGATTTGTATATATTGAACTAACCTTGCATCCCAGTGATAAAGGGTACTTGATCATGGTAGATTAGCTTTTTGATGTGCTACTGGCATTTTGTTGAAGATTTTTACATCTATGTTCATCAAGGTTATTAGCCTGGTGATTTCTTTTTTGGTTGTGTCTCTGCTAGATTTTGGTATCAGAATGATGCTGGCCCCACAGAATGAATTAGGGGACAGTCCCACTTCCTCAGTTCTTTTGAATATTTTCCACAGGAATGATTCCAGTTCTTCTTTATACATTTATACATCTTATAGAATTTGGCTATCAATCCACCTGGGCTTTTCTTTCTTTGGTTTTTTTTTTTGTTGTTGTTGTTGTTGTTAATAGGGTTTTTATTACTGATTTAGTTTTGGAACAAATTATGATCTGTTTAGGGTTTCAATATCTCCCTCATTCAACCTTGGGGGGTGGTAAGTTTCCAGGAATTTATCCATTTCTTGTAGCTTTTCTAGTTTGTGTGCATAAAGGTGCTATAATAGTCTCTGAGGGTTTTGTATTTCAGTGGAGTCAGTGGCATTGTGACCATAGTTATGATCTTGTTATAGCCTTGCTTTTAAGCTGAGAATATTCATGAATCACTTTGAATGTAAAAGGCTTCCTTTCTTACATTACAAATGAAAGGCACTCAAGATAAAAAGGAAGACATTCCATTATAAAACTGTTCTTGAATCCTCTGCTTGTAGCTTAATCATGGGCTACGAAACATATAAACTATGATATTTTAGATCCTGTCATAATTTAAAAGTACTAACAAGATCTCTTCTGCAAACAATTCTGTTTGGCATAAACACTTTTTCTCTATCATATTTATCACATCACATAAATGTTATGGTAAAATGCTTTACCGTGAAATCCTGCAGCATCATCTATCTGCATATTTTTAACAGCTGAGTTCATCTTTAAATCAGCATTACCAAATCCACTTATGAACAACTGAAACAAATTCACAACCACTCAGAGCTAACACTAGGACACTTAGACACCATTAATGTTCTACTGGGAGTTTCAAGTAACACTGTATCCATTAAGAGAAAGGAAATTGTAGAAAGATGATCTTTAAGTCAATGACAAGTGAAATGGCAAATTATTTCTGCCCCAAAGGCAATAATTTTTCCATTAGCTATATTGTTCTTTTAAAAGCCTGTTCTTTAATTATTATTGTATAATTTATATATTCTACATAATTTATATTGGTTATAAGTTGATGTGTAGAAATATTCATATGAAGTTTGACTACAGCTAAACTACTAGCCTCACTTCAAAACACAATACTAAGAGTTTATTATTTAGAAGTCTTTTAAAGTTTGTCTCTAAATGTTTTTTGTTTTCACCGAAATAGTTTTAATAATGTAGAAAATATGCTTAAGAGAGACAATGATTTCAGCACATTTCTAACTATATTATATTTGAGTAAAACCCTAATTAAAGAAAAATGTTTTTGATAAATTGCCATTAGGCTTCTCTTACCAAGTGGAATACTGCCCTGGAGCAGGGTCCATAAACTTTTTCTGTAATGATCTTTGTAGTCAATATTTTCAGCCCTCCAGACCTACTCAGCTCTGCCATTTAGGACAGAAGCAGTCACAGGCAATATATAAACAAATGGAAATGACTGTGTTTTGATAAACTTTAGTTATGGAGCCTGAGACCTGAGTTTCATATAATTTTCATGTGTCAGAAAATATTACACCTCTTTTGATTTTATTTCCAACCATTTAAAAATGTCATAATCAATCTTAGTACACTTGCCACACAATAAAACAGGCCCTGGCTGGGTTTTGCCTTGAGTTGTCTATTACTAATTATTTATGTCAAGGGCCTCATCTAATATTAAAAGTAATTTTTGCAGGGAACTGATGAGCACGTGAGGAGAGTACTGAGAATGTCAAAGGAGTTTTAGAATCTTTTTCACAAAAAAGATTTTGCTCTTGACAGATGTTTTTTGCCGTAAGTCATAACCTCATGTGGCTTAGACTTCATCCAAAACTGAAATCTTGATTTTCCTCAAACCTGCTTCTTCTCTAATCTTCTCTATATCAGGAAGCAACAGCACCATCCACCCGCTTCTCCCTCATCACCCATCTCAAATCCGTTAGCAAATAATGTGTGCCTGTTCCTTCTAGGACTCCCTTATTGCCACCACCTGTTCATACCAACACTCTCTCTCACCTGAACCACCATGTTAATTCCCAGTTGACCTCCCCTTCCTGTGACTGTCTCCTCAGCAACAGTCTGTCTTTGGCAACGTATCTTGTTGTTTGCAAATCAGAAATATGATGATGTCACACTTACTAGCTGCAATCTTGGCCAAGTTAATGAAATACCTTAAGATCCCATTTCCACTTCTGTAAATGGAAGGAGTGATTTTCCATGCTTCTGATTTGATTTGAAGATTAAATGACTAATGTTAAACATTTAGGTGATGCCTATTCTGCAATCCCTACTTAATGAACTCGGGCCCATAAGATGGCAGCTACAATCATTATCATTGTCACTCTCCTAATTAAAGTGGATTGCTATTAGAATAAATTCAAAACGTGTCATCTCTTGTATCTTGCAGAAGCTACCTGCCTCTCCTTGCCTGCCTTATGTTTGAAGCTTGTTATGTTTCGGCCACTAGATCTTATTTTAGTTTCTCATGCATTCCAACCTCTCCAGGACGGTCACAACGGCACCTTCCTATTCCTGTCACTGGATTCTTTTTTTTTTTTTTTGAGACCGAGTTTGCTTTTTTTACCCAGGCTGGAGTGCAATGGCGCGATCTTGGCTCACTGCAACCTCTGCTTCCTAGGTTCAGGCAATTCTCCTGCCTCAGCCTCCTCAGTAGCTGGGATTACAGGCACGCACCACCATGCCCAGCTAATTTTTTTTTGTGTTTTTAGTAGAGACGGGGTTTCAACATGTTGACCACGTTGACCACGATGGTCTCGATCTCTTGACCTCGTGATCCACCCGCCTCAGCCTCCCAAAGTGCTGGGATTACAGGCTTGAGCCACCATGCCCGGCTGTCACTGGATTCTTAATGTAAATATCACTTTCTCAGAGAGGCCTTCCCTGACCACTCATTTAAAGAATATTCCCCACAAACTCACACCCTACACAATCACAGAACTCTGCTTGTTTCTTTTATAACAATTCTCATGGTATGTTATTTATTAATGTATTTATTTCTACATTTTTGTTAGAATATAACTTCCAGGAGAGAGATATAAGCCTGTCTCCTTCACCACTGTGCAAATATTGATCTTCTATAAACATTTAAGAAGAAAAATGAAATATCACAGCTATTTGCCAATTTTATTCAAATTCTGATACATTCATTTAAATTCAGCAAACTCTAGGTGGTCAGTAAGTAGACTCACTCATTCTTCTGTCCATGTATCCATCAAACATGTATCAAGTACCTTCTGAGTTAGGCCTGTGCAGATCATAGAGGATCAACAGCCTTGATAGTTGCTTTCGAAGAATTTATAACATAATTGCATAAGTTGTCATTTAAAAGTACATATCAAAAATATACAGATCAATGAGTCAATATACTTATTTCCTTCAGGCTTACGTTTGAATTTTCTTTTTCATTAAAACATTCATCATATAAAATAGCACCTCTAACTGGCGCCATCAGTTATATAGTAAACATTTATTGAACATGTACCAGTTGCTATATTAAGCAATGAAATTCTACTTGGATTTCTTTTTCCTGCTACATTTCACTTTTTAAGAAAAAGAAGCAAAAATCACACAAATCAGTTATCAGATATTCTGATGTTTTAAAGTTTTCAGGTTTTGTCTTGGGATCTGTATGCATATATCATGTTCTGCCTGGGCTCCAGTCTCCACAGGAATTCCTGTTGACCCTGATACACTGCAAGGTCACTCATACAAGGGAGATTATATTTTACCCAGTATGCTAACTATATCCAGAAAATATGTAGAGATATAGTCAAGAAATTTTTCAAAACTAATTATTTTAAAAAAAAACATTTCTGCCTGTAAAGAGCTTAAACCTTCATAATGCAAAGAACGAGGGCTTTTACGAGTTCAGCCTCACTTGCTTATTTAGTTCTCTTTAAGATTATGCATGCATTTAGAAATTGCTACCATCAGATGGTAAAATAATGATATTTTCCTGGGCCAAACCAACAGATTTTCACAATATATTATTAATTCAGACAGTTCTACTGGATTGTCTTTATTACAAATGAGAACATTAATTAAAACTTCCAAAATGAAGTCATTTTTAAAATACACAAACACCTATCCTGTTTAAAAAAAGAAAGAAAAGTAATTTAATAATTTGTTAGTAAAGTAACATGGGGGTGATAAATGTTACTATGGAAAGAAGAAGATATGAATGCACTTAAATGATCTGCTAATAACTGCGTGATCTGTGGCAATTCTACCCCTCCAGACTCAGTTTCTATATTGGAAAAAAATAGGTAAAACAACTTGTATAAAAAGATTTCTATAAATCTTACATTTCTAAAGTTACAGGAATTCAATGCTATTTAATTGAACATTGGCAGTGGGTTTTAATGCAATTAACTTTTTTATTAGGTGTTAAAACTTTTTTATTATGGGTTAATTTATTATTATTTATTATTATTTATTCTGTTAAATTTGTCTAAAGGTTTTCTTTAATAAAGAAACATTTTTGGACAGAAAAAGGAAAATGAGGTCCAAGAAAAACAGAAGTGGGGTACAGAAACAGCCGGATTGGTTACAGCTCAGCATCTGCTTTAGTCAGACAAGGTTTGAACAAATGGCCGCCAGTGATTGGGCAAAGCTCTCTGATTGAAACACGAAGATGTTACAGTCTGTTTACACCTCATTAGCTCATAGTTCACTGTATGGAGAAACCTTTAGAGCGAACTTAAAACTGGTAAGAAGGCAGCTTTAGGCTAAACTTAACACTGGTAATTCACTTGCCTCCTAAACTGTGAATGTAACTACCATCACAAACTTTAACACCTTCGAGAAGAGAATTTGTTTTTCCTGTTCCTTTATTTTTTTAAAAAAGAAATAATTAAAAAGATAACATATACTTTTTCCTCTCATATACTCTAGCTTTTCTATCTTTTCATGTGCATGATTGGTGGGGGGAGAAGAATGGGGTAGGGGAGAGAGAGAGACAGAGAAAGAGAAATACAAGTTACAAGGCAGAATTATTGTTCTGTTTGCATGAAACCCATGGATCACTTTCTCCACAGCAGAAATCTTTTCAGTAGCCTCAATCCATGTTTTGGCTTTATTTATTTATTTATTTTTATTATGCTTTAACTGGATTATGGAATAAAACAAAATTTCAATTTGATTTCTGTTCAATATTGTTTTTCTCAAAGGGATTGTAGCTTTTTCCTACTAAACAGTCAAATTTACCTTCAGTGAAAACACTAAAAGAAAATTGAACAGGAATTTCAACATAGAGTGACTTTGTCATAATAAAAGCAAGTTAGATATACATGGGAAACTTTAGCAATAAAGTGCTTTATATCAGTGGTCCTGATGACCACTGTGTACATATATGTTTGCACACTAAGAAATGGACTTTTGCATTTAAAGCAAATGAACTTTCAAATAGAGAGATAGTAATTCAGCTCTGAACAGAAGTCAATCACTATGTTATGACACAAAGAAATAGAAGTTTAGGCCTGGCCATCAAGACTCTCAGTTGACTTTTAATAGCTTTGCAAACTGAGTTGGCAACAAATATTTTCAAATGTGAAGAAAATCAGGAAACATCTCACCTGATTCTACTTGGTAAAAAATTTGTTATGAGTTTATTTAGGGCTCGTCATGAAAACTTCATCCCTTAGTTATGAAACTGAGTTGGCAACAAATATTTTCAAATGTGAAGAAAATCAGGAAACATCTCGCTTGATTCTATTTGGTAAAAAATTTGTTATGAGTTTATTTAAGGCTCGTCATGAAAACTTCATCCCTTAGTTATGACACTATGTCCTAACATGCAGAATCAGTGCAAATCTTAGCTGCTTTTTAGTGAAGCTCAAGGGAAAAGTCTTGATGACCAACATAAGGAAGAGTCCATTTTAACATAGCAGCAATACATTTATGAAATCCTAGCTGGAGCCAGTTCAGACATGGAAATAGGATGTGCCTTGTAGCTCAGTAGGGAAAAAAGAGCCACTTTTCTCATTGGACTTGTGGGGATTGGGAACAGGCAGCTGGGTTCAACTAAGTAGCTGAGCAGAGCCATCTTGCTTCCGGGAATGGAATAGTCGCTACGAGGTGGAGCTAGACACTGACTCAGCAGTGAGAGGAAGAGAAGCAGCAGCCACTGAGGAAGAGCACATCATCTACAGAGCAGATACAAATCCTTTAGGTAGTTGTCTTTTGAACTTCACTTTATATTCTACCTCTGTGGAAATGTTAAGTGCCTCCATTATAAATAACTTATAAATAATACTAACATAACACGTATAACACATTCCTGATATTTGCAAATAAAACTGTCCAGAAATTTTAAAAGGAAAACCAAACATACATTTAATACATTTATAAGAAATACCTTTTTAGAAAATAAAATGTATATGTTTTGTATATGTTTCAAAATTTGATGAGCATCTAAGATGTGGAATAAGCCTACTTTTTCAAAGTCTGATTGGCAAAGGAGAGAGTCCTAATTTGCAGATTCCATCCAATATATGCCAGCCATTCTCTGGGTGATTCACTGAGATGAATAATACACCCTGCCCAAACTCTAGGATCCCCCACTCTACAGTGGAGTGTTAGTACATAAGCATCCAATATGCTGGCACCCAAAAGTGCAACGGTAGCACAGAGGAAGTAAGGATTCTGCTTGGAAGGAGAGAAAGGAGAGAAAGTAATAAGATTTAAGGTTACCTTCCAGGATATACCTTGGGTGCGTATCTCTCACTGTTCTCCTTTAGCACAAAATCCACAACAGCATGAAAGTCTGCAAACAGAGAACAGTATGCCAGTGTCATTTTTAGATGCATAAACTTTGACATCACACATAACAGTGACATCTAAGGAATCACTCCCTCACTAACATTCAGTTTCCTTACCTATAAGGTGAATGTCGTACATAAACACCTCAGACTTTGGAGCAAAATTATATGAGAGTTTGTGTGTATAGTACTTTATGTAGTAGCTAGCATGCAGTAAGTACAATTACTCTAGGAAATTATTTTTATTTTCTAAAGAAATAGTAGCTATCGCTTCACAACAGAACATTTAAGGATTCTTTAATAGCCCTATGAGACTTAGAGTATGACATGTGAATGGAGTGGCTGTGAAGAAAGAGGCCAAATAAAGATTACACAGCAAAGTTCCATTAATGCCCCACAAAGGAATTCCAACTTGATGCAAATGTAATGGGAAAAACCCAGCGAACATGACTATGTGCTTTGGAACGTTAAATCTAGGGACAATTGGAAGATCATATGGAGCAGGCAACCAATTGAGAGGCCTTTCACTAGGGGAACAGTTTCTGCTATGAAAGCAGTAAGCCAGTTTTTATAATTTGTAGGTCATTTTGAATATTGTGATGGTTATTTGACTTTAATATACATTTTAACAGTTTCTACCATAATTCACATGATTTTTTTGTTAAGACAGCGATAAGTTTTTGCAAAAAAAAAAAAAAAATTGCCAGCACAAAGATGCCATTTTGGAGAGATGTATTATTATAAGTACAAAGTCTATTTTGGCCCAGGTGTGGTGGCTCACACCAATAATCCCCAACACTTTGGGAGGCCGAGGCAGGCAGATCCTCTGAGGTCAGGAGTTTGAGACCAGCCTGGCCAACATGGTGAAACCCCATCTCTACTAAAAGTACAAATATAGCCGGGCATGGTGGTGGGCATCTGTAATCCCTGCTACTTGGGAGGCTGAGGCAGGAGAATTGCTTGAACCTGGGAGGCAGAGGTTGCAGTGAGCCGAGAACATGCCATTGCACTCCAGCCTGGGTGACAAGAGCAAATATCCATCTCAAAAAGAAAGAAAGAAAAGTTTATTTTGAAGCTGACTTGGTATAAGCATCTTATGCTATAGTGCGAGATACACAGGCATCTAAAAAGTTAAAGCAGCAAGAAAAGAAAGCTGTTTTCTTTTGTGAATCTCAGGTCGGTGTACTTTTCAATATCACCTCAACATTTTCTCTTTTCCCCATGGGAAGATGTTTGAATACACATTGGTGGTATTCATACATTCATACATGTTTCAAAGTGAAATAATTTCTTTGTGAAATTTTAAATCATGAATTTGGATGGATAACCTTAAATATGAAAGACAGATGAAAGGAATGAAAAGATGTTAATATACATTTTTATAACGGTAATGTTAGAAACATAACTTTTGATTTTGATCTTACTCAGAATATCACTGACAAAAGGTAGATGACAACGTAGATATTTGATAGTTGTGTTCTAAAAGTGAAAATGTCATATCTAGTTGAGTATCTTAAGAAGCATAGATTGTTTCAGAACAACAAAACCACAAAGGCCTAACCTGGAGACAAACATTGTACTTTTGTGCCCTCCAGTGGCTATTTGGAGAGTATACCCATCCTCATAGAACCGTTCAAGAAACACAAAGTGGCTGAGAGCAAGCCAATGGCAAAGGAGACAAGCGAACTGTACACTCAGAGACCCTGAGGGTGTTTCTTTCTCTTTCATAAATTTACTGAAGTAAGAAGAGAGCTAGCAGATTTGGGAGATTCTTCAGACTGCTTCCAAGAATGCAAAGAAGCTACTGGTTTGGACTACATATGATTCCTTTGATCATTCTAACAAGCATTGCCAAGCAGAGAATGGAAGCTTAAATTTTTATTTCAATCAAAGACATTATGTATGGGACACAAATGACACTAAGCTTCTCACTCTGAGAAAGGTAGCTCTTCAGTCAGCAGACTCCCGTGCTGGGGATCCTTTGGGAAACCAGCAAATAGCTACTGGAATGCCAGGGAAATAGCTGCACATGCATTTTGCAGGAGCCTCAAAATCAAATCACACTGGCCGAGCAAAGAGTTTCGGCAATAAAATGTTAATTGAATAGTCAGAGTTTGATGGAACATCCAAATTAGAAAAATACCTGTTTATTAATATGGAAATTACCTATTTTCTCCTTTTTACCTTTCTGTATTAGTTTAGCCCCAGAATTAGATGCAGTTAATAGAGCCAGGCTGCAGAGCATCTTAGATAGATTTTGACTCCTATTTTATATGTGGCTGGAATTTCTGATATTATTTCTCCCATGGTCCTACAGGGAATAGAACCTTTGGCCTTTATATGGTTGTAGGTTTTGGTGGGGATTTTTAGATCGCTTTACTGTCTTGTTATGAGAATTAAATAGATCAAAATGTCTCTAATTTTCAAAATAACTTTTGTTTAAACCCAGTGACTGCTTAACTATTTTCAAAATACTTCTGAAAACTTTTTAGTTTTTCACAAATGGAAGCTTTCTTTTACTAGGCAGACAATTCTGTTTAATAAGTGGTTCAGATCCCGCATCAAAGTGAATTTAATAGCCTGGAGATCCTGTTTCACTTTCTGCGAGAACAAATCCTATAAATTGCATTCTATGTGCCATTCCATTTCCTGTCTGATGGTGATGCGGAAAAGCAGCTGTTGTGTGGGAACTGTTCAGAGCTGTGTTTCTCAAACCACAGGTCATGGAAGGGTGGTTAAGTAGGCCCTGTTTCCCTTTCTTCCAAAATAGCACCCAAGGCTCTTCTGACCTTGCCTCCTTCAACCTCTTAGTTGTAAGCCTACTAAGGAGTAAGTTTATCCAACTTCCTTTTGTTGTGTTTATTTTTAATTGGGAGGAATAAATACATATCCTGGGAGAGGCTAAAGTTATCTTGAGAGACATGTGGTATAAATATATATACACACACACAGACACATCCACATTCACATATATATACACACATTTTTAGGTATATATATACCTATACATATATATGTGTGTGTGTGTGTGTGTGTGTGTGTCTGTGTGTCCATGTACCTAAAAATTGTGTGTGTGTGTGTGTGTGTGTGTGTGTGTGTATGTAGAGTTCTCTTTTTTTTAGATTAGCATCAAATGAATCTCCTAGTCTAGGAACTAAAGCAAACCACATTGCTCTAATTTTAGTTCACCCTACCTTCAAACAATATTTTCACCCTGCCTTCAAATGGTACATAAAGAGATAGGTTTAATTATTCAATATGATATAATAGAAATAACAAGCCAGCATTAACCTAGGTTTACTCAAATAGCAAGGATTAAACAATATACAGTAGGTTGACAAATGCACTGTCTGCTACTGGATAGGAGACAACAGAAACAAGTTCCATTGGTGTCTTGGACATCTGATGGAAATGTACTAGCTGGGAAATAAACCGGACTTCAGCCCTGTTGATAGTGTAGACATCATCACGAAGGATATTTTAATAATTACACTGTGGCTAGCCCTTCTCTTCCTTCCTCCTTTACTCTTTAGTTGTAATTTGCATAATGAGTGAAACTCCTATTTTGCCTCTCATTCCAATGGCTTCTCTTAGAAAATTCATGGTTTAGAAAAATAGGTTAGGGCCAGGCACAGTGGCTCATGCTTGTAATCTCAGCACTTTGGGAGCCTGAGGCTGGCAGATGATGAGGTCAGGAGTTCAAGACCAGCCTAACCAACATGGTGAAACCCCAGCTCTGCTAAAAATACAAAAATTAGCGGGGCATGGTGGCACATGCCTGTAATCTTAACTGCTCAGGAATTTGAGGCAAGAGAATCAGTTGAACCCAAAAGGCGGAGGTTGCAGTGAACTGAGATTGCACCACTGCACTCCAGCCTGGGTGACAGAGCGAGACTCAGTCAAAAAGAGAAAGAAAGAGAAAGGAAGGAAGGAAACAGAGAGGGAGGGAAGGAAGGGAGGGAGGGAGGAAGGGAAGGAGGGAAGGAAGGAAGGAAGGAAGGAAGGAAGGAAGGAAGGAAGGAAGGAAGGAAGGAAGGAAGGAAGGAAAGAAGAAAGGAAAAAAATGGGTTAAAGTTTTGGGTTTCGGGTTTTTTTTTTTTTGTTGTTGTTGTTTTTAATAAAAACAGGATGAACTAACAGCTGACATCCATCAGAGAGACTGCTCTTTTGCCTGGCATTGAGGTCACAAGCACAAGGCGATGTAGAGACAGAACCTAAGAAATTATCGTAAAAAGCAATAAGATGACAACAGAAAGGACAAGTAGAAATTATTAAATGTTTTTAGACTTCTGGTTAAAAGAGATGTTTTTAAACCTTATCAAATCTGACCCACTTTCTTTTTGATTCAACATAAATGTACCCAATTGTATGAATAGCTGCAATAGAAAATTTTGGTTCACAGCAGCCGAGGCAGTAATCTCCAACCTGAATAGAAGTCTTAACTTCTAAACCATTTATACTTCTTAAAATTATATAAATTCTATGTTTATTACTTTAAAAATATTTGTTGCAAAAATAAATGTTTATTCTGGATTCTTAAATTAAAAATTTACAGGGATTAGGGTACTTTTTCAAGGTAAATTTCCCTTTTAATATCTTTCAAGTATTTGAAGAGCAAAGGAGCCGTTACTGTATTCAGGGCCTCCCAAGAAATGCAATTAGTGTTTATGAGTCTTATCTTCATTAATTAATATTTTAAACTAAACATTTTAACCATAATATAGTTAATGTTAATAATTTTAGTTTTCTGATATAAAATATAAGAGAATATTATGACCAGTCTCTGTATTCAACCAAAGCTAAATTCAACAGCAGTTAGATAAGCTGAAGATAAAAGATGAATGATAGCATATTTATTTAAAAATGAAACACAATTTTAAAAGGAAAAACAAAGAAGTATGTTCCCTTGTGGGACTTCTTTGTTTTCATAGTGCGCACTTGTAATACTTCTTCCTGTGTTCACACTAGATGTAAATGGGTTATAAAACATTTATATACTAGGATGAGTAGGTTTTGAGCCTGGGAGGGTTTAGTCATGTGCAACATATTTACAAACTTATGAGAATTAGAAAAATCATGGGAAAATAAAATAAAGAAATTAACTGAAAAGACTGGCAAGGTTTTAGCCAACTAGAAAGTGTAATTATAGTGTATTTTCCTTTAGATTACAAGCTGTCTGCATAAGTGTCCAGTAATCCTTTGAGTCTAAGATGCCTTAACTGATAATCTAGAATAGGATCAGGCAGAACCAATGAGGTAGGATGTAAATATTAATAACAAACAATCCCAACATCTTATTTTACACATTCATTTATTATTCTCCTCCAATAAGCTTTTATCCACAGTTGCTATAACAAACTACTAAACTGACTCTTTTTTTTCCACTGCCTAATAACAAACAGCAAAGTGCCTCAGGTGACCTGTTAGAAAGAAGGAGATGTAGCTGGGAAGAACCTAAGTAACCCCTATACTGGCCAACAACGTGTTGAATAACCAAGAATTAATTAGCTGACAATCACTCATCCTCTTGTTATTTTTTGTTAATCACTCAAGTGAATTTGCATGCAAATACTGGGGGCAAATAATAATTTCTTCTTACCCTTTTTGCTACCAAATACTGGTTATATTTATAATTATCCTGCCAAGAGCAAACTGTGCGATAGATCTTTAAATATTGCAAATGAAAGAGGCGGGGAGAAAAAAAATAAGCATACATCTCCCATTCATTTTTCTAAAGTAGTTTATTAATTCTTCTAGAAAGAAAGAAAGACTAAAGTTGGAAGGTCATCTTTACATTTCTGTGAAAATCATATTTGCCTCTGTAAACAAATTAGCAAAACACACTTCATTTTTATGGGATCCTTTCCAATATTCCATATTTTTTAAAAGTGGCATTGCTTTCCCTTAACTGCAGAACAAAGACAAGAAGCCTCTGTCTAGTCTTCAGAGTCTTCTAGGGTATGACCCCAGTGACATTCAGAATACTGTGAGTAGGATTTATGTATGACAACTGAGGCTGCATTATGAAGATGTTGTGTCCCCTGACTTACTCTCTGAGGTTGTTTGCTTCTTGGGAAGTCAGCTACCCTATCATGAAGACACTTAGGCAATTTGTGGAAAAGCTCACATGGGGAGGAAGTGGGCCCTTCTTCTAACAACTAGCACCAAGTGGCCAACTATGTGAGTGGGCATTTTGGAATTGCAGCTTCAGTTCTAGTCAGGCTTCATATGACTAAGGAGATGACATCTTTTTTTCTCTAATTTGACCTTGAAGTTCAGGAGTACATGTGCACGTTTGTTATATAGGTAAACTTGTGTCATGGGGGTCTGTCATACAGATTATTTTGTCACCCAGATATTAAGTATAATACCCATTTGTTATTTTTCATGATCCTCTCCCCCCGACCCTCCACCCTCCAAAATGCCCCAGTGTGTGTTGTTTCCCTCTATGTGTCCATGTATTTTCATCGTTTAGCTTCTACTTATAAATGGGAATATGCAGTATTTGGCTTTCCATTTATGTGTTAGTTTGCTAAGGATAATGGCCTGCAGCTCCATCCATGTTCCTGCAGAGGACATGATCTCATTCGTTTTATGACTGTATAAAAAGACTGTATACCATTTTATGACTGTATACCATTCCATGGTATATATGTACCACATTTTCTTTATCCAGTATACCAGTGATGGGCATTTAGGTTGCTTCTATGTCCTTGCTACTGTGAATAGTGCTTTGATGAACATATGTATACATATGTCTTTATAATTATTTACATTCTCTTGGGTGTTTAACCAGTAATGAGATTGCTGGATTGAATGGTATTTCTGTTTTTAGATGTTTGAGGAATCCCCACACTGCTTTCCACAATGGGTGAACTAATTTACACTCCCACCAACAATGTATAAGCATTCCTTTTTCTCCACAACCCCACCAGCATCTGTTATTTTTTTGGCTTTTTAAAAACAGCCATTCTGAGTGGTATGAGATAGTACCTCATTGTGGTTATGATGCATTTCTCTAATGCTCAGTGATGTTGAGCTTTTTTTTCATATGATTGTTGGCCACATGTATGGAGATGTCATCTTGATGGGCTAAGACAGAACTGCCCAGCTAAGTTGCTCCCAACTTCTGCCTCACAGAAACCATAATGTAATAAATGTTTATTGTTGTTTTAAGGCAATACATCTTGAGATAATTTGTTATGCAGCCTTAGATCAATAATATATAATCTGTATTAAAATTTAATGTAGAAGATGATCTGAATAAATGTCAGGATGAATTTTATTTTAAAAACAAAGTCAACACATCTTTTTAAAAATTTAAATTTTTTTAACTACTTAATATGAAAGTTAAGAATATTTGCACATTCCATATATCATGGTACTAAAGTTTTTTCATATGAAACCTAAAAATAAAAACTTTATTAATATTATTTTTAAAAGAAAACAAGAATATGAGCTATGTGTTAAGTTGTATTAATTTTTAAGTAATCCAAGTATTCATATTAATATTCACTGTCAGTGAAAAAATTAAATCAATAAATAAGGAGCTAAAACATCAGATATTTTTTACTTGTTTCACATACACAAACAAGATGATGATAAGCTGATATAAAGCAAGACCTTTTAAAGTCAACTGTGTGTACTAGAGGCTTAATATTTCTAAATATTGTGACAAATGCAAAATCAGACAGTTTCTTAATTCAAGATGCTTTTAGTCTCATTTGATAGTAAAAATCTAGTAAACACTTAAATACTAAGGGAGATTTTGGGGCTATTGGATTAAGTGCTTTCAGAAAACTGAAGAAATAAAACTGAAGCAGAGGTGGTTAGGTATTGATGAAAGTGGTTTGCGAAGATGGGTAAATGTCATTGATTTATGTTGGGCTTTGGAGTCTGGTAAGGGTGGAGATGAGTGTATTAGGTCACCAGCTGCTCCTCCTTCTCCCAGAGTCAGAGGTATTGGGTGAGTGGGTAAGGAGGCCTTGCCTTCCAGTAAACACTCCTTGATGTTCCCTTAGAGTCATCCCCTTGAAGACTTCCATACCTTCGATGACACCAGCAGGGGTGACCCCTTTTAAGCCATCAGAATAGTTCACCCATGGGAGCAGCATGGTGTTCCTCATTAGCCTGCTTTCACCCCTCTCCTGCTGTTTGGTGCTGCCCAAGTGTATTCTGAGAAGAATGGGAGTCCAGAGGGGGTTGGTTTTTAGACTTCCAATGATGCATGTAAACCAAAAAGCCAATCTGTAACTGATCCCTAAACTCCAAGCCTACTATAATGACATGAATTTCTGCCTAGATTCATGGTATTTTGTATTTCACAGTCTCATTTTCTTATAAATATTTCTCAATACAATTCTTCACCATTGGAAACACTAACCAGGAGTGAGAATACAGGATTTTCTAGGTAGATATGTAGATGAATGTATAAAGAGATGGATGGGTGAGAATCAGATAGTGGTTTAGCACAGGTTTTAGAGTCAGTCTGCCTGCATATAAAACCCAGTACAACTCCTTATGAAGCATGTGACATTGGAAAGTTAGTAAATTGTCTGTCTCAGTTTTCTCCAGAAGGTTGTAGTCATTTCTTGTAACAATTAGATGACAATAAGTATAAAAGACTTAGAATAATGCCTACCGCATATTATCTAGTCATTAAATAAAACAGCTATTTGTGTTTGGTGGTGCTGTTGATAGGAAAACATATTGCCTTGTTGTAATACTTGATGTTATCCCAAGTTTGCCTTCTCTGTATGTCTTCGCGAGTGTATAAAAACTCTTACCCATCCTATAGGCTAACCTAGTTTGTCATTCTTTTGAAACATTTGACTTTTACTGGTAACCACATTGACTTATCACTGGTTTGACCTACACTGACATTTCACTGAGTACCAGCTCGTATCCCCTTTCTCTTACTTAACAGCATCATCCTAGAAATTTTCTCCTTCATGTGAATCTTTTTCCTCACTCAAATCTTTAAAAACCAACCAACCAAACAAACAAAAACACTTTATCCCCATATCCCTACTTTGACTGCTAATCCAGTTCTTTGTTCCCATTTGAGAAAATTTCTTGCAATACATACAAGCATAGCATTTCTAATTCCTCACCTCCCATCCTTTCCCGAGGCTCTTATTCGTATTGCTCTACTAAGGTCACTATTGACCTCCACTTTCTGAAATTCAAGTTTTGATTATTATGTCTTATTTGACCTATCTGTAATTTTTGACACAGTTGCCCACTCCTCCTCCTTGAGACATTTTCTTCACTTGGCTTCTAGAATCTCATATGCTCCTTGTTTTCTTTCTTTCCCATTAGCTGTCCTGTCTCTGCTACTTTGTTTGGTTGGTCCTGAGCCTTCCAGTATTTCCATGTTGGCATACTTCACAACTCGATCCTTGATCTCTTCTCGTCTCTGTGTACCCTTTCGTCCTCGGTGATCTTCAGGTAGTCTCACAGCTTTCAATGTGCTCTACATTGCTGACAACTTCCAGATTTACATTTCCAGCCTGGATTTGTCTTTTCAACTTTAGACATGTATCAACCTTCTTGAAAAATACACTTGGGCAAATCATTACACGTCACCCTAAAATATCAAAACGGAACTACTTTTTCTCTAAGCCTGTTTCTCTTGGAATTTTCCCTATTTTACTAAAAAGAAATCCATCCTACCCATTCATGAGGCTTTAAATTTCAGAATCATCCTTCTCTCTTTTCTTTCACTCACATCTGTTCTTGGTCCAACAACAAATCACATTAATTCTACCTTAAAAATGTATCCAAATTCAGCCTCAGTCTAGGCCACATATCTTGCCTGGATTATTGCAATGACTTCTGACTTGTCTCCGTATTTCTGCCTTTGTCTTCCTATTGCCCATTTTCAACCTTGCAGCTATTTTAAAATATAAAATTAGAGGACAAAACCAACTGCTCAGAGCCCTCCAAAGGCTCCTTTTTCAGAATAAAAGGCAGATCTTTACAATGGTCTACAAGGCCCCAGATAGTCTGCACCCCTTCTTCCACCTTGCCTCCCACCTCGTTGCTTCCTTCTCTCTTCTGCCTTCACACTGTCCAGCCACTATCACTGTCTTGCAAATTGTAACACATATCAGACAGACATCTGCTCCAGAACAACTGCAGTTTCTGTTTTCTCTACACAGAATACTCCATCCTGAGTTCCCACAGGGCTCACTCCTCCATCTCCTCCTCAGTTGGACCTTCTCTAATATCCCAAAGTAAAACTGCAGCCCTCTGGCTTCTGTTCCCATACTCTCTAGTATCCCTTTCTTTTTTTACTTCTATATTATTGTTTTCTATTTTTCTGTAAGTAATTGAGGTACCAGTGGTATTTGATTACATGAGAAAGTTCTTTAGCGGTGATTTGTGAGATTTTGGTGCATCCATCACTTGAGCAGTATACACTCCACCATATTTACAGTCTTCAATCCCTTGCCCCCGTCCCACTCTTTCCCCCAAGTCCCCAAAGTCCATTGTATCATTCTTATGCCTTTGTGTCCTAATAGCTTATCTCCCACATTTCAGTGAGAACATACAATGTTTGATTTTCCATTCCTGAGTTACTTCACTTAGAATAATAGTCTCCAGTCTCATCCAGGTTACTAAAAATACTGTTAATTCATGCTTTTTATGGCTGCATAGTATTCCATCATATATGTATACCATAGTTTCTTTATCCACTCATTGATTGATGGGCATTTGGGGTGGTTCCATGATTTTGCAATTTTGAATTGTGCTGCTATAAACATCTGGGTGTAACTTTTTCAAATAATGACTTCTTTTCCTCTGGGTAGATACCCAGTAGTGGGATTGCTGTATCAAATGGTAGTTCTACTTTTAGTTCTTTAAGGAATCTCCACACTGTTTTCCATAGTGGCTGTACTAGTTTACATTCCCACCAATGGTGTAGAAGTATTCCCTGTTCACCACATCCACGCCAACATCTACTGTTTTTTTATTTATTTTTTATTATGGCCATTCTTGCAGGAGTAAGGTGGTATTGCATTGTGGTTTTGATTTGCATTTCCCTAATCTTTAGTGATGTTGAGCATGTTTTCATATGTTTGTTGCCCATTTGTATATTTCTTTTGAGTATTACGTATTCATGTCCTTAGCTCACTTTTTGATGGGATTGTTTGTTTTTCTTTTCCCTACTGGTTGAGTTTGTTGTTGATTCTAGATATCAATCCTTTGTCAGATATATAAATTTTGAAGATGTTCTCCCACTCTGTGAGTTGTCTGTTTATTCTTCTGACTGCTCCTTTTGCTGTGCAAAAGCTCTTTAGTTTAATTAGGTCCCAGCTATTTATATTTGGTTTTATTGCATTTGCTTTTGAGTTGCTGGTCATGAAATCCTTGCCTAAGCTAATGTTTACGAGGATTTTTCCAATGTTGTCTTCTAGAATTTTAATAGTTTCAGGTCTTAGGTCTAAGTCCTTAATCCACCTTGAGTTTATTTTTTTATGAAGTGAGAGATGAGGATCTAGTTTCATTCTCCTACATGTGGACAGTCAATTATGCCAGCACCATTTTTTGAAAAGGGTGTTCTTTCCCTACTTTATGTTGTTGTTTGCTTTGTTGAAGATCAGTTGAATGTAAGTATTTGGGTTTATTTCTGGTTCTCTCTTCTGTTCCATTGGTCTATTTGCCTTTTTTTGTGCCAGTTCCACACTGTTTTAGTGACTATGGCCTTATAATATAGTTTGAAATCAGGCCTAGTACCCCTTTCTTGCCCAGTTTTTCTCCACAGCACTTACTGCGTTTAACATGCTGTATTTAGTTTGTTTCTTTGTTTCCTTCACCAGCATGTAAGTCATGAGGTTGATTTTGTTTTTTTGGTCTGTTTTGTCTACTGTTCCATCCTCAGCCAGCATCTACAACAGTGCCTGACATAAGCATATTTTTACTGGTAATTTGCTAAAGGTAGTTTGTGATATCAAAAAACTGCCTGATTCTGCTGAAAACATAGACAATTTGAATACTGTTTTGATTATGATACTGAAATTACTTAAAATGTTCAAAATAATTTCAAGGGTTTATATTTTACCTTGTCTTAGTTAAAGTTATTTACCACAGACTATCAGTGCCTATTAGCATAACTGACTTGCATGATTTACCAGTCTCAAGAGAGTTAATTAGAATGGTAAACACTGAAAAGATTACAGAATTTCCCTAGAATCATAGTTTGTCCCTCACAGCAGGATTATTCTGTTATTAAGCTGAGGATAATTGCTGTCACCCTTAGCCGCTTGATTTTTATTATAAAATATGCAGAGCAAAGGTGATGTTTTACCAACATTGAAAATATACTTTGTTGTTTTAGTCAATTAAAATCTTATTTCCATGCTGAAAAATAATGACTGAAAAATGTGTGTCATAACCAGTCACAGAATAGGTCAAACCTGCCCCCAGCATCCTCAGGGGTGTGAGTCATTTGCAGAGATGGCTGAGCTCCTGATCATAAGATCCACAGTGAATGTCATTTTCATTTCACAGAGACTCCAGAGCAGGAAAAATCTTTGCACTCCTTCAGGACTATTAGGTATCTTGTATATATCACAAAGGAACAGGTCAAAATCCATGGAGAAAAAAATATTAAAAACTTTTATGAATAGGGTCAACATGTCAGTCATAATCACCAAAGGAACCTAAGATTTATTCCTGAATTCCGTTGAAAATGTGCAGACGCTATTAAATGTCAGTAGATTCCATTCAACATTACAATGAAATAGGCTAACAGAAAATCCTAAATTGCAAGAGATCTCATATTATGTAAAAGACTCGTGTTAATTAGTGGAGTAAAAATATAATTGGAGAGTTTTAACATCTGGTCCTTGAAGCAGTTCAACAGGATTGAGGTGTTGTTTTTATGTATTTTAGTTAATGAATTATCATAATCAAAGCAAGAAACTATATGAAAGCAGCATGAAGGTAGAAGCTGTGTCCAAACTCCCATCACATTGTTTTTAAGGTTGTTAGTCTATGGAAAAATGAGGAAATTTTGCTTACCTGATAGTGGCACCATCTAAGATTATTTTTTTCTTGAGGTGATGCATTTCATAATGTGCTATTTTATTACGGAGAATAAAATACAGTTGATCCTCTGTATCCTTGGGTTCCACATCAGAGGATTCGACCAACCACAAATAAAAAATATTACAAAAAGTTGCATTTGTGCTGAACATTCACATACTTTTTTTCCTGGTCATTATTCCTTAAACAACACAGTGTAACAACTATTTACACTGTAAATAAAGAATTTACATTGTATTAGTTATTATAAGAAATCTAGAGATGATTTAAAGTGTATGGCAGGTTATGCTCAAGTTATATGCAGATACTACACCATTTTACATCAGGGAATTTAGCATCTGCGGATTTTGGTTTCCACAGTAGATCCTGGAACTGATCCCTCATATATACTGAGGGATGACTATATGTTCTATTTGGAAATGAGAACCTACTACATTTAGTAAATATAAAGACATGAATAATAGAAACATCTTTCATAAGCAGCACAAAAACTATAGCATAGCATTACAATGAAAGCTTAACAACAAAAACACAGAAGTTTACATTTTCTGCTTCTGAGTAAAGTAGCACTGCATATGTGCCCAGTTATATTATTATTGTTTTTCTATGAGTAATGAGTGAGAAATCGTTTTGTAAGCAATGAAATCATTTCAATGTTACTTCCTTTTTTATTTATTATATTTTAAGTTCTAGGGTACATATGCAGAATATGCAGCTTTGTTACGTAGGTATACAGGTGCCAGGGTGGTTTCCTGCATCCATTACCTCACCATCTACATTAGGTATTTCTCCTAAAGCTATCCCTCCCTAATCCACTCACCCCCTGCTATCCCTTCACTATGCCCCACCCCCTGACAGGTCCCAATGTGTGATGTTCCCCTCCCTGTGTCCATGTGTACTCATTGTTCAACACCCACTTATGTGTGAGAACATGCAGCATTTAGTTTTCTTTTCTTGTGTCAGTTTCTGAGAATGATGGTTTCCACCTTCATCCATGTCCACACAAAGGACATGAATTCATCCTTTTTATGGCTGCATAGTATTCCATGGCATATATGTGCCAGATTTTCTTAACTTTGTGTTTCTAATTTCAGATCTCCTTCCCTTTCCAGAGGAAGTTAGTGATGCCATAGTGTTAATGTCTGTTTTACAGCAAAACTTGAATGTTCACTTATGTTAGAAAATCTAAAACAGGTGATATATAATTTCTCATGATTTGGAATTTTTTAAAGCCAAGTAAATTTGAAGTTCAAATGTGGGTAGGGGAAGGGGAAGTCAGAAGATGGGTAACATTTTCTTGAATAAAAAGAAAATCTTTCATTGTAATGCAATTGTCTGTGCAGGTATTGCTCTCAACTGCATCATTGCCATAACCAATAGCCTCATTTTCATTAACTTGGCTTAAAATCCAAAAATATTCTGATATGGATTTTTAATAGAAAGTAAAAAAGAAAAGTGAAATGAAGAGGTAGTAGCTAATCCAGGGATTTAAGCCACTGCATTGCTGATCTCAAAAGGAATCTGCTCTGGAAGGAGGAGATCTGTACTAGAGGAGAGGGGGTTCTTATTCTTAAACTCTTAGAGAAAATCTTTTCCATTCATCCCTACTAGTTAAACTGATTAAATTTAGCCTGAGAATAAGAGGCTTATATTATAAGTTCTTCACAGTGATTCTTAATGCTCTTCTATGTGTTTCTTGTTTCATTTGTACCTAAGCAAACATCTGTTCCGAGATTATATGGAAGGATATGGCACAGTGCTGGTCACATGGGTAGCTGCTCAGTTTTAATGTAGCACATGGACCTGTAATAATAATAGCAATAGTATTATACACACATTGCGAATGCTTTTTCTGACATGTCTTAGCTTGTTCTTGTGTGCCCATGTCTAGAGTACTGAAGATGCAAGTCAGAATCTGTGCAACACAGACCAGGCTCTTCAGGTCAGCATCAGTGGGTGGAAATGGGTGGTTGATAATGTTGGCTGGAATAGATAGCAATGAAACATCTGCACTAAGTGAATTCCAGTGGTTTATCATGTCAGTTTCATCTCAGAAACATTAGCCTTTTTATGAGTTTTTATTCCACTGACATACATATCCCCAAGTGATATTAATTGCATGTTAACAGCATAGCTAATAAACTCTTATGACATGATGAAATGTTGCAAATATGCTTTGATGGAGCCTACAGCCTAAAAATTTAGATATTCCATATACTATTTTTTCAGTTATCATTTGTCATTAATAGTGGTAAAGAAGGAATTTGCTCTTTTCTATTTATTTTATTTTCAAAATTTACCTCTGAGAATGTCCCCTAATAAACATTTCTCAAAGGAGTAAAGACATTATGAAAGGCCTTTTTACCAAAAGAGTATTTATAATGATTTGCCAAAGGTAAGAAAATAGAAAATCTGAGATTTAGCTTTCCCCTTCTGAAAGGTACACTTAGAAATTTCTGATCAGCATGAGATACCCATAGCTTTTACCTGCATGTTACTGAAGAAACCATCATGGTGGCTTTAAGGAAGTGAGTCATATTTAGTAAGCCCCAGGAAAATAGGAGAGGGGTCTAGCTACAGGAAGGGGTCTCTGAGTGGCTTCTTGGCAACTGATTTTGACATCAGTTCAGCCAAGAGAGGACATCTCAAGACCTTTTGTGAATGCCTCTCAAGAATCTGTTTCAGGCATGTCCAGCCTTTGGATTACAGTGCTTCTTGCCTGATTCTTTATCTATTGCCTGACTGTGGCTAAGAGCATGGTAATGTACCGTCTGTCTCCAACAAACTCAAGGAACAGTTGAAGGTAAGGATCTTGTGCTGAAGCAACATGAGAACTTTATGCTTTTCTTTAGTCCATGTGATGGCTCATAAATTCCATATTTCCTGAGAGTACAGTAGAATTGTGAAAAGTATATTAAATTTAAATTTTAAAAAGGGAGACTTCACCTACCCTTCTTTTAATTGAGGGTTTAGAATAAACTGTAGAAATTCCACTTCTCATTCATTACATATTCCATCATTTTTAGTCTGATCCATTTATTTGCTAGTACCTGATTATAGGTAAGATGGTTCAGAAATTAAATGCGAAAAAAAAGCATAAATTGCAATATACAGCAAAGTACAAAGAGTTAACAAAGTTTACCAGGGCCAACATAAAACCACCAATTAAAATATTTAGAATAAAGAAACTGAATATTAGGGAAAGGGACAACCCCCAACGTTATGGCATGTTTGGATATTCATATTTGCCTACGTTAACATTATATAGTAACACCTAATTTATCTCTAGTTTGTTTGCCAAGCAACTCTCATACCTAGATCCCAGCCAAGGGGTGAGGGAAGTGGAAACTTAGATCAGCCAAAAATTCATGGACAGAAAATCAGGCAATTAGTATTAACAAAACAGTACATGGCACTAGCAAAAACTCCATGAAAAGTAATGATCATCTTTGATTATTATTGTTAATGATTGCTTACATGGTTTCACATGCATTGTCTCTTTTAATAATATTTATGATAATCAAATGAAGTTGGTTTGTTGATCATACCCATTAAACTGTTGAAGAAAACGGAGGTAAATGAATTAGGTAGCTTGTTTAGGTGGCTAGTGAGTAATGGAATTGGGATTTGTCCAAAGCAGACTGGCTGCAGAGGTTATGCTTCAGTTGTTGTGTATTGCTGCCTTCTTTATGCACCATCATGCCAGGTGCTCATCACTTGTATGGATGTATTATAGGGAAAATTCTCACAAAATTGGCTATCTGCTTTATAGCTTAAAAAAAACAAGCATATTTTGGGGAGATATGGGAGATAAGACAAGTTCCTTGATTCTACCAAAAAATAATATTTAAAGTCTGATCAACTAATAATGCATACTATAGAAGTTTTATTGGAGTCATCTTAAATAGAGGCAATATCACAGTGACTGTTTATTCAAATATTGACCAGGCATCATTCTCTGAATGTTCTGCAGCATAGATTATTCCTTAGTTGGTCGGAAGAAAACAACTATCCTAGAAATACTGATTATCAATTTTTTTTAATGGGGCAAGAGAAATCTATTTGTTCTTTAGAAGGGAAAAGCTTCAGTAACTTGAATTATGTGCTTCTTCATGGAGCACCCCATTTTTTATGGTATTAGGGAATTAGGTGTTACTATTAAAGGGATATTTATATTTTGTCTGGGCATGGTGGCTCACACTTATAATCTCAGCACTTTGAGATGCTAAGGCAGGAAGATCATTTGAGCCCAGGAGTTCGAAATTAACCTAGGCAACATAAGGAAACCTGACCTCTACAAAAAATTCAAATAATTTTAGCCAGGCATGGTGGAGTGTGCCTGTGTTCCCAGTTACTCAGGAGGCTGAGGTGGGAGAATTGCTTGAGCCCAGGAGATCAAGGACACAGTGAGTCATGATTGCACCAGCATACTTCAGCCTGAGCAATAGGGCTGGGTCTTATCTCAAAATGAGGAAAGAAGGAAGGGGAAGGGGAAAGGAAAGGAGAAGGGGGAGGAAAGGAGGGGGGGAAGGGAGAAAGGAGAGGAAAGGCGAGGAGAGGAGAGGAGGGAAGAGAAGAGAAGAGAAGGAAAGAAGGAAAGAAATATTTACATTTTATCAATACATTTAAAAGATTCTGGATCTAGAAAGTATCCCACTTAGCTTATTTTCCCTAATGCTTAGGGCTTAAATTAAGAGTCTTTTGCTAATTAGCAAACTTTTGATTCACTGTTACACTAGGTAACAAATTTCATTCCTTATATTATCTAGGAAAGGTCTTATCTCTGAACAAATACTCTAAACTGTTGTATTTAAGAATAGACAGCAATACAACACCACATCCTGTATTCAAGTGTATTTTCTAAACCCACATAATGTATGTGAGCATCCTGAAACCTAAAATTGCAGTGATTCCTATTGCTGCTCATTTTTGTTTACGTCTTTGTTTCCTAATCAGCAAGTAACACTCTAGAAATTAATAATAACGTTTATGAACTATTTCAAGTCCTCTTACTTGAAAACAGATGTAAACCATTCCTAGCTTCATGCACAGGATGGAACAAAATGTAGGGAGATAAAGATTAACAGTGCAAGCCAAATAACTCAATTGTATCAGGGCCATTTTGTTTTCTTTGCTGATACTTTGATTCTTCAGACTTTAGCAAGAAAACCTGTAAGAATGTTGTTTCTACACTCTGGAAGGCCAAGACCAGCAGATCACCTGAGGTCAGTGTTCAAGACCAGCCTGGCCAACATGGTGAAAACCCATCTCTACTAAAAATACAAAAATTAGCCAGGCATGGTGGCAGGTGCCTGTAGTCCCAGCTACCTGGGAGGCTAAGGCAGGAGAATTGCTCAAAGCCAAGATTACACCATTGTACTCCAGCCTGGGCAACAGAGTGATACTCCATCTCAAAAAAAAAAAAAAAAAAAAAAGAACGTTGTTTCTAAAACAATTATCAATATAGCAGTGGAAATTTTGGTTCCAGAATGTCAGTGTATCTTTTTTATAGAAAGCAAAACTCCACAGATAATATTCTGTTTTGTATTATGTATCTTAAGTGGTATTTTTGTACAAATAGTATATGCTGTGGTACAATTTCTTTACTACCAGAATATCCTTGATAGTTCAGTAAAAATAGAACAATTACTGCTAAAGACAGATTCTCTCAATTTCCAATTGTTTGCCCCATATTTCATTTTTTTTATATATTTACATTGAGTTTCATGTTTTATTTTTCCTGTGAGTAGCCAAATGTCACGAATACTACAGAAATGAAAAAACCATGTGAGTCCTTCTGCTTCCATTCAGGAGGGACAGCCCCTCCCCATGGCTTCACACACTAAGTCCCTGGACTTCCTCCTAGCATCCTTCTCTGGACACCTGCTCCAAATGCCAACACTCAGGACAAGTTTCTAAGGCTTCCACCTTCAGCAATTTCCTGTTATGATGAAGCCAAAGGAAGGTTTTCTGTCCTTGTGCATCTGCAAGTACTACTATGTCTGTTTATAACTGCAAAGTTAAAGGATGGTAAATCAGACCCAGAATCCAGGCAGATACTGTCTGTTCTTTGAAAACATTAAGTTAAGCCTGGGAAAGAGAGGCCACAAGTCAAGGTAGTGTTCTTATCACTTTATTGTCAAATAGAATTGTCTTCTATTGTCAAATAGAAGATCATTCTTCTATTGTCAAAAAGACTTGCAAAACCCAATTAATTCACTTAGACCATGTGCATTTGGTAGTTATTAACTCTTGAGAGAAAATTTAATAGGTGAGGAAGAGGGAACCAGAAGACAAAAGGAGAGTGAGAATAGCAGGTGGCCAAATTTTCAACTCTGTCTCTGAAAACTATGTGGGAAAAAGGAAGTCAAATAGACCTTCTACTCCCAGTTCAATGTTTTGACAGATCCCTTTGGTTAAGATTATAATTAAGACTAATTTTATGATTTAAGATTAAATGTTTCCATCTTCCTTTCAATATTTTAACCTCCATATAACACATGACCTGAAAGAAACAAAGCAAAGACTCTTCTTAGTCTTTGGATAGAAAAAGAATGTTTATATTTGAAGGCAAACTTGGGCTATCTTTCATTATTCCTTTTTTTTTTTTTTTAAATGAAGGCTATGGAAAAGATGTCCTCATGGAAATTGCAATGAGAGCTCTGTAGTAATGTGTAATTTTTCCAGGGTGGCATGAAGCAATAATAGCATGAGGTTGAGGGATATTTACCTATAGGCCTGAGTTGTTGCAGCAGTGAAGGCAGGAGTAGTCATTTTCATTTATCTTCTTTCTCATTAAGCCTCACCTCCCTGGCCCTGGGTAGCCATGCCATAATAGTCACCAACTCTGGACAACCCTGGTCTACAATAAAAAGCAAATAACTCAGGACCGAGGTTCAGAGAGACACAGAAGAATAAAATGATGAAATTAGCTTGCACTGAGATGAGAGAGAACTTCCTTAGACCCCAGCTTCTAATGGCTGTGCATTTATATGAAGGAAATACCTATTCTGGCGTGAGTAATGTTGAAAACTTCATGCATTTTTGTTTGAATACACATATGAAATTATATTCTGTAAAGCAAAACAGAATCATCACTAAATAACTTAATAAATGAGCTTTTTATTATGGCCAATGATTCTGTTAAAGTAACATATACCAAAAGGGAAAAAAACCTTCAATTCTTTTCTTGCCAGTTCTTTATTCATGGACCTTTTTTTAGAAAAAGAAAAATTTGGCCAGGCAAGGTATCTCACGCCTGTAATCCCAACACTTTGGGAGGCCAAGGTGGGTGGATCACTGGAGGTCAGGAGTTTGAGACCATCCTGGCCAACATGGTGAAACCCTGTCTCTACAACAATACAAAAATTAGCTAGGTGTGGTGGCATGCGCCTGTAGTCTCAGCTACTCAGGAGGCTGAGGCCGGAAAATCACTTGAACCCAGGAGGTTGAAGTTGCAGTGAGTCGAGATCTTGCCACTGCATTCCAGCCTGGGTGACAGAGGGAGACTCAGTGTCAAAAAAGCAAAGCAAAGAAAAATGTCTCTCAAACTGTGTAAAAAAAATTCAAAATTAATCATTTAAAATGAATATTTGCCAATCCATTAATACAATGGGTAGCATATTCTCACTCATCTTTTACAAATGCTGCTCTGATATTTGAAGTTTTGAAATACCTCTTGAGTACCAGTGGACTTTCCTTTTTGGCCTTTAATTTTACTGGAACACACATAGGCAGGAACCACATTGTAGGCAAGAACACGTAAGTGCTTTGCTACAAGGAGGCCAAAATTGTTCTAGACTGAAATGTGTTGTAAAAGAACATATTGCTCAACCATATTTTATAACTTTTATATTTGTTTTGGATTGTCAAATATAAGGACATTATAAAAACTGCAGATAGAATCAGATTATGTAAAAATTATAACAGACTAGAAGTCAGAATGGCAGTCTTCTATGCCTAGTTCTTTGTGATCTTAGCTAAAGTCACTTATCATCTCCAGTTTAATTCCTTTATTAAAAAAAAGAAATCTGGAGGTTGGGCTAGATGAGCTTCACTCGTATTAATCCAAATCTTGAAGTATGTTGGTATTTTAAGATTTGGAGATAAAAATATCTTTAAAATTGTGACTCTCTGCTATCACATTTAAAAGGAAATTTATTTATTTGGAATAAGTGTAAACATGCTATCATGTAAAACATGCCCAAAGTCCTAATTTTTTCCAGTGTTTAATTATTGAAACCAATCACTTATCAGCAACTGGTTTACCCAGGTACAAAATAGAAGTAAAAATATTTGTTAACTCATCATCACAAAGAATCAGCCAGGACAAATTAGAGAGATTTTAAAGTCCTTGGAAGAAAGGATGCTTTCTAAATGCAGAATATTTGCATTACTATCATTCTTATTATGCAGCAGATACACAAAATGCAATTTTCCTATATATTCCTGTTGGCTGTATCACCTCCAAAAAATGCATTTGAAAAATGAGTGGAGCTATTTCATGACTAGAGTGCTCAAAAGAAAAAGTCTGTATTTCTGAAGCCACAGTTTTGGAAATAACAGGAACAAAGGAATGTTCTCCCAAATTCCCTGAAGAAGAGATCATAGTTCCCAGAGTAAATTGATACAATGAAATACTTTAGATTCATTAAATTACTTTAAAACTTTTTAGTTCTTTAATTTTTTAATTCTTTAAACTTTTTAGTTCTTTATTCCTCCCACCGCTAAAAGTATAGTGATTACACCTAGATGCTGTACAAGTAGAAATTGTCCCTTTTTGCTTAGAATTTTAGAAGTTTTCTTCTTTAAAGATATTTTTTTAAACCTTATAGTAATAGGTACTTTCGAATTTTTTTTTTATTTTGAAAACATGATTTAGCAGAAAATAACTTCCCATACAAGCAAACTCTAAGATAGTTCTTTTTGTTTTCCAATGAAGTCAGATTCTGCAAAGTTTAGTTGTCAATAAGACTCTTTATATAGCAATTAATAAGAATGAGTGATGACTTGATTATAGAGTCTACTTATTTTTATTTTAGTGTCTAAGCTTATTTAATTTCAAGCATTTGAAAATTGAGGGAATGAGGACATGTATGTCCTAACACTTTCCACATACACAAAGTTAAAGTTGCACAATGAGGCAATAGACCCTGTAGTTTCAGCCAAAATCTTATCTTCCTTTTTAAACATGAAAATATGTTTCATTGGTCCAGTTTTCAATGCTACTTTCTTTTTATATAGGTATATTTCTGACTGAATTTTTATTTACTTCTGCAGACTTACAAATTAGTTCATATACTTAAGATTTATTAAATCAAGAATAATTATCACATAAAATCCAAATTAAGTGCTTATTCAGTGCCTGGCCAGCATTATATCTTGGATGTATCATAGACCAGGCCTGTATATTTTGGGCTTAAGGCTCACTTTCTCAATATTCTTACTCCCTTTTTAACTATTTCTGTAGATTATTATTTATAGATTACAGCACTCTTTGGTTACCTAAAAAGGGAAAGAGGATTTCTGGGCATGTATCTGAACATTTAAGTAAGCTGAGATTCTGACTTGCTTTATCTACTACATTTATACTTATTACATAAGCATGTATTTAACATTATTCCCAGAAAGGCCAAGACATTGAAGAAATCAGGAGTTGGAAGAACAAAGTCACTAGCAGAACCAGGAAGATAAGTCATAAGCTTTTATCTGTAAGTCGAGATACTCTCTTGTAGCATTTTAAAATCCAGAGTAGACATTAATGGTCCTTTGAATCTCATCTTACCTACTACAGTTATGGAATAAGAAATAAACTCATTCATACATGAGAGTCCATGTTTATTTACAAAAACATTTTATTTTCATAATTTTCCCTAAGAATTGATCAATCTAAACTCAACAGGAAATGAAAGTATACCCAAGAGTAGATGAGTCCAGGCAAAGCCAGGCTAACTGTTGGCTGTTTTGCATGTGGATTAGTAGATGTCAACACCTTATTTGTTTTTGTTGTTGTTGTTGTTGTTTGGAGGCACTTACAGTAGACTTCTGTAGCCCATTTGGATTATGGATGAGCTGAGCTAAAGCTAAGAGGGCTACATTTGCCTTTTGTTCTATTGGCTCTGAATTACCCATCTGGAGCTATAATTTTGTTCCTTTTGATGTGGCTTTTACTTTTAAACGGTACACAATATAGTATGCTTTGTAAAATAATGCTGAGTTATTTCCGTTATTGGAACAGCAAGGTGAAAATAAAATTTAAATTTCACAAATTTTGTCCTGGGTTGTAACACTCTATTTGGTTTCTAATACATAGGGAGAGATATTTAGTTTTTAATAATAATGGTCAACATAAGGTGTAGCATCCAATTCTGTTAACTTAAAAAAATGACAGAATTGAGTCATGGGTATTATGTCAACAATGGAAAAAAATTGTGGTGAATGGTAAGGGACACTTGATTATTACTCCTTGGTTTTGTGGAGACTGGTAATATTAGAAGAAATGGAAATATAATAACTAATGACTATTTTCTATTTTGCAAAGAAATGTGCATGTGATACTGTGCACATAGTGGTTTTAGAAAGAGAGATGAGGGAGGGGAGGAAGAGATTGAGATTATTCTATGATTGTTTCCTGTTTCTAAATATGCCTATGTGTGTTGATCTCATTTTTATACCTGCGACTTTACATTTTTATTGTTTTTGGCACCTCCTTTGGTGTATATACAGAAATGAAAAGGTGAAAATCAAGGAAACTTTGTTGCTCCTTAGTTCTTAAAAGTTCAATATTTCATGATTTAAAGAGTCCCCTTTAAGAATTAGCAATTGTCTGTGGTTTCTAATCACCATAGCCCCAGGTGAATCTCTTCATTATCAGATATGTTTGAGAAGTGATGTACTACCCCTGCCATCTTGATGCAACACACTTACTATCTTTTTGTATAGTTATACTGAGTGTTGCTAACCTATTTTAGGGCTCTATAAGCTCCCTATAGGTGTAAGAACAACAGATATGTCAGTGTTTGCACTTTTCTAGGAAGAGGATCCACAGCTTTCACCCTATACTAAAATAATAATAATTAAAAATAATAATTTTTTTAAAAGTAATTGTCTCAAACTAATAAAGAATGATTAGAAAATATACTATATACTGTTTCATATTTTAAGCAACCAAACATCAGGAACTGCATTTCTGACTAAAATGTATTTCTGCTAGCTGTCCTGTAAATACTGTTACACAAATGGATTTTAGAATTGCATGAAGCTGGGCTTAATTTCTCAGACCCAGGATCCCATAATAATAAGTTAGATAGAAACTTGGGTTGCACATTTATCTCTTCAAGCAAAAGAAAGTTGTTTAATAAAATAACAGTAAATGACTGTTACTTAACCATTTACTTAACCATTTATTTAGCTGTCTTCCCCACCTAAACTTTTATCGATTCTAAAAAAGACAGAACATAATTGGTTCAAATTCTCTTCAAATAATTCCCTAGTAAAGAAAAATAATGCAAATGTCCCTCCCAGTTATGATAAGAAACAGCTAAATACTTGAAAAATCTAAATTATCTGTAGCTTAGCCTCTTTATAAAGGTTCATTATGCAGTGATTTTCATGTTAAAACAACTATTAATTCAAAAGTGAAAGTCTGTGCAGTCTTGTGAAGATGTGACTATTGTCTCTAAAAATAATCCAATAAGAAAAATAAATGCATATAAAATATTAAGCAAACTAGCATTTTTTGAGTGGAAAAGAGAGACAGCTATGGTTACATTGCTATATTATTTGACTTTCCCCCAAATCAGGATCTGAAACAAATACAAACAGAATTGAGGATAAAGAGGACAATTATTCAAAGATCCCTTCAAAACAATTTTGGGGTGCCTTCAAGGATTACAAATAATGATACCATACTTTGAATAAATGAAATGGTATCAAAATAGTCTGAAAGAGATCACCCTGTTTGTTAGCTGGGCTTAGTGGCACAAGCATGTAATATCAGCTACTTGGGAGGCTGAGGCACGAGAATAGCTTGGACCTGGGAGGTGGAGATTGCAGTGAGCCAAGATTGCATTGCACTACTGTACTCAATGGGTGCAGTGAGCCAAGATTGCATTGCACTACTGTACTCAATGGGTGCAGTGAGCCAAGATTGCATTGCACCACTGCCTCAGCCTGGGTGATACAGCAAGACTCTGTCTCAAAAAAAAAAAAAAAAGTTCACCCTTTTTGCACCAGAGATTTCTAAATCCAATGAACACATGGATTATTATTCAACAACGATCTCATTAAAGATTTAAGGCAGGAAATGCTTGACCACATACAAATAGTCAGAGGGTCTGTCTGATCTCAACAGATGTCTTTCTTCAGCACCTGTTGAAGTCAACTCTGCCACTAGTCCTTTCAATGGGATGGAGTTTTAATTTTCCAAAAGTAGCAAGCCAGCTGGAATGCTAGAAATGCACATTTGCTGCTTATGTTCCATTCTAGTAAACCATCTCCTGGATCACTATGTTAATCTCTTGAGTGTGTAGTTAATGACAGAAGTCTACAAATACCATTAGGATGCACTAGCCTCCTTTTTTATAAAGGTTTTTCGGAGGGAGTTGATTTCACATAATCAGCCAATAATGGAAAACAATGTTGTTTTTACCCTCTGAGAAGCCTGTCAACAATTGACTTGTTAAAAAACTAGAAACATGGTTGTAAATTGAAGAATGCGGAAAGCTCACCTAGAAAGCTGTTTCACAACAGGCTCTCCGCTTTCTCCCCCAAGTGAAGAGTCTAAATTTGTGTTTGATTTTAATGGAATTAGCTAAGATGTTATACAGCTTCATGTTAAACATACCCATGGCTGATTCTATGCAAAAGCAGTCATAAGCAGGCTGTGTTAGTATCATTACCTCAAGTGCATTCATCATTTCTATCTATAGTATATACCGAATCAGGTGTTGCTGGGATGTAAGTCATAGGTTATGCATAGCTAGTCAAATACTTTATTTTTGAAACAGCTGAATTACTCCCTGACCTGACATGAGTGAGTGGGCAGATCATCTTCATCTTTATGCCTTCCTGTCCTTTCTAAAAATAGCAGGGACTTTGACAAGGATGTATTTTAAGCAGCTCATATTCACTTGTCTCATTAGGAGAAGCTTATTTCAGCCACTTGCATATGTGAGGTTTGCATCTGTGCATAGTTAGACTTTTGGAATAGCAGTCTATGCTTCTCCACACCACTCATATAAGAAACTTGCAAACATAGACACTGAGACTGCTAGCTGAGAGTTTTGGCTACAAGTCAGTGGGTAAACAAAAATGAAGGAAAGACACTTTTTAGGAATGTGACTATGCTTCCGAAATCATCCATTTCGGACATTTGTACATCAGTTCTCAGCGTCTCGGATCTGTTTTCATAAAACCTGGCTGTGATTTCGCTCCGGAGACCTCCGTGATCTTGCTGCTTTTAATAAATATTTATAGGAGGCGCTCCCAGCCTGTGGATAAGGGAAACTAATGAGAAACTGCCATCCAAAATCTGAACGGCAAAAACAAAACCAAGCAAAACCAAAAAATCTAAAACAAAACCAAAAAAGAGCAACTCAAACAATTGGTGTTCACAAGAAGACGCGTAGAAAAAGACCACCATGTAATTTTGATTTGATCACTGGATTTATCAGTCACTTGACTGGCATGCAGAGGGCACTTTTTATTTTTCTACAGTGCTTTGAAAAACAAGTGCAAATTTATGTTGTTCTGCACAACTGGGACCAAAAAATTATGAGTGTGAAAAAACACAAACTCTAAAAGCAAGATGGAATGTAAGCAGGTAAACCCTGTTTCACAGTCATGTCATTCTGGTACAGATGTACGCAGTACTCGTGTTTGCACATCTAAGAAATTTCCATTTTTTCACATCAAAAAATCCAGATATGAAGCTGAAGCTGCTTTCTTCGCCAACCTGAAGCTGTCTGATTTCAACATCATTGATACCCTTGGAGTTGGAGGTTTCGGACGAGTAGAACTGGTAGGTGATTGTTCTTTAAATGCTTTTGATCACCTCTGCTTCCTTTTTAAGTTTTTGCCCTAGATTAAGATTTCTTTCTTTTCTCTTTTTTTCTCTGTTATCATTAATTACCATTGTTCCTAAATCAGTACCAGATACACTCAGACAGCCATGTCAAAATTTGCAACAAAGTGGGCTAAATTATGGAGTCAGTAGACTAAAAATTAAATAAATAACACATTGTTTTTTAGAAAACCTCTTCATATTAAGTGTAAGGTAAACATATTTACTTAAAGAAGAGTCAGCTACATTATGGAGTCAATAAACTAAAAATAACACATTGCTTTTTAGAAAACCTCATCATATTAAGTATAAGGCAAACACACTTACTTAAAGAAGAGTCATTAAGTGCTTTTACCCAGCTAATTTTCTATAATCTTTATTTTCTTAGTTCTGAATGGTGCCTATTAACAATTATGTACCCTAAAAACAATTACAATAATTTAAATGTAAATTTAAATACATGTAAAGGGAAATAGAAAATGTATATATGAAGTAAATGGTGTTAGAGTAGTGATTCTGTGATTCTATAGTTGCAAATACCTATTTACAGTGTACAGTTTGAATATTTTATTTAGTTTATTTCACATACATAGTATGTATGTATATGAATACACATACACGTATATACATACAGCTTTATAGTCATGAAGATGATGAAGACATTTTAAGTTCATACATTAAACACATTGCAAGAATGTGGTATAAATAACATGAAAACATACTCTGTTTTGCATTTGTCTGAAATATAAATTAAAAAACTGACATATTGTCACAATAATTAGAAAAAAATGTATTCTTATGACTGAGTAGCTACATTTCAAGACTGTGAAACCCTAATTGAGAATGTAGATTGATTTCCACCTCTCTGCTGAACATGGAGGAGTCCCTGATATCAGACACCAGTACAGTATGTGAGGAACTCCCTGAGACTGTGTACAGTGTAGTAAACAGTTACCGTTGCCATCAGGGGTCAGGAGAAATCCCCTTCCTTAAAAGTACACTGACCATTGACCCAGCACTATTTTTATGTTTGTCTATTTGTATTGCAGTTAGAATTTCTGACTTGAACAGGAAGAAAGATGGTATGTACTTAAATATTAGACAAGAAGGTTTTAGAGTCATAAGTCTCACTGAATTAGCATTATGCTTCCCTTAATACTGGTTGGGGATACCATTGCCTGCCTTTGACGATAAAAGAATTTTCAGTTCTGGGAGGAAAAATACAAGGAAGGTTCTGAACAGACAACCTCTTGCTTTTCTGAACCCTGCCAATTAATGTAGCCATGGATTTATTTTTTAAGAACTTTGGTTTTGTGGCAAATTATAATTGTCTGTATAGCTACTAAAGATACATTAACATTATACATGAACTACATATACATGTAATCTCAATCCTGAGAGAAATACCAGATAGTCTACCTAGTTTTCCTCTCACAGATATTATATTTTACTCTTTTAGACCAATGGTTATAGACTAATGAAAACCATAGCCCTAAGAATTAATTCAGGTTGGAAATACAGTCAACTTTGCAAACACTTTAGATGTCATTAATGAATGAAAAATTCATAATGGATCATTGGGTACAACTTATACATCGGAGGAAGGGGCACAGGTACGTAACCTTTAAGGCCATATCAGTTTTGTTGTCTTGCACATCTATAACACACTGTAGGACAATCAAAGTGCCTGTATTGTCTTCAGTATTCAATGTGGACCAGCCATTTAAGTGATCACTAATACCTTATTTTCCCAATTCTTACCATTTGTTAATTTCCTGATAATATTACTTTTGGGGTATTAAAGTATTATCTGATTGTTCAGCTTTTACATACATTCAATGATGCCAGAATTGGGAGTTTGACCTCAACACTTTGCCTGTAATTATACATACTATTGTCATGGAGTGTAATGAATCACCATGAAGATAATGGTGTACCATCAGAGTGGTGCCTACCCCATTCATAGTTAGGAGTAAGATATAGGCAGAGACCAGTTCTTTTGTGATTATAGAAGTTTTCACTCTCCTCTGAGAATGATGCATGAAAGATAATCTTGTCAATATTATGAAGTGCTATTAAAGCAATATATAAGCAATAAAATCATCACATAAACTCATTTCATATTTATGTATGCAGTGCTCAACATGTTAATACTAAGTATATAATACTTTTTATATAACACTTTGAATCTTAGTTTAGCAGTAATGTTGAGCAGGTAAATGACATTTCAAGATAATACTATAATTGTAAAGATAATATACTTTAATTTTAAAGTAATTTTTTTTTAATTTCCCAGAAATAAGATGATAAAATTATAAACCCTCCAGTGGAGTATGAAGAATTTAGAAATCTGAATTTTTGAACTTCATTTCCTGTTCGAGTGAAGTTAAGAATGTAGTTTTCTTATCACTGTTTGACATACAGATTATGTTTGTGTGTGAAGGTGCTATACCCTTCACAGAGTTTTTAGCATTTAATTTTTATCATTCATGTCAGTTTAGATAAATGTAGATGCAGAAGTATTTTTTTCTACAGGAGAATTTATAAATGGTTTATTATCAATTTTTGGAGGTGAGAACATAATTTCACCACATAATAAGAAACTTAAATACTTGTTCCGTCAGCAGAAGCTTGAAGTGAAGGTCTTGTATGCTTGGGAATTGCAGTCTTAAGCTATTCAGTCTTTTCCTAAATACTCTCAGCATAACTGACTTTCACTTCTTTAATATCAGATATGTCCTGTTCACAACCATTTGCTCTTGGCAGTCGTTTGGACTGCTTTCCTGTTTTCTGGCATATGCCATATTTTCTACCTATGTTCTTTATGTTTAAGAATGGTCTTTCTAATGTGTTCAGTTACTGTCTCTTTATAGCATGTCTTCTAGGAGAACACATTACATTTATAGTATCACTTTCAGCAGAAGAACTCAGCTCTCTTTTTATATATGACTTACTCATTAAAGCTCTATCCAATGCTGTAAGACATCTAGGTAATCATCTTCATTTACAAAGTATGACTGTAAAATAAAATAAGGAGATTGGTTTTACAAATTACAAGTGAAAATTAGTCCCATCGCTTTATGGTCACATTCCCAATTTACACTACTTTTGTCCTTGTGAGAAAGGCACCTGCTTTTTGGAATAGATTTGTACAAGTCAAACACAAACTGAGTTTTTAATATGCCAAAAATATATAGTTGGTGCTTTAAATATTAGATATTTAGTCTATTTAGCAATCTGCATGTCCCTTATACCAGTACACCATACTTGGGTAAAATACAGGAACAAAGATAAGAGAAACATAACCTCTGTCTTTTTGGATTGTATCCTTTCTACATCAGTAATTTATGTATATGTATAGTGAGCTCTATGATTGTCTATAAAAAATTAATAAATAGAATAGTCCTTAGCTCTAGAGACTCAACAGTCTACTGGGAGGGGCAATCATGTAAACTAATAACTAAACTCATAAGCAAAGCATGATCAGCAGGGGCTCAGTGCATGGAAGAACATGACTTCTTGCAGGAGATAGCATTTCTGAGGCAGAGGAAGAGTTAAAGCACCAACATAAATAACCTGATGCATTATGGAACATACCTAGTAAGATGAAACTATTTCAGAATCAAATGTTTATTAATAAATTACTATTCTTTAATAAAATAACCTTTCATTTGAACCCTAATTTATAATCTTCAAGTTGCTTTCATGTTCGTGGTATAATCTGGCCCTTAACAGCTACCTTGGGAGGAGAACTGTGGCATGATCCACATTTTACAGGAAAGAAGACAAGAATAATGTATATAAGTGGTTTAAGTAAAGCCACTTCATCATTGAAAGAGCATTGTTATTGCCCAGAATTACTGATTTTTTAACTAGAAGCTTTTACTGCCATTCTGGCTTTTAAAAATATTTAGATTCTTACTACCACCATCAACAACAACCACCCCCAAATCAAACAAATGTTACTTCATTGTCATATGTATACCTTTGCTTTAAGAAACATTATTCTGGAATTCAAGAACCCGAATTAGAACTAAATCTAGAATAGATGTACTATTTATCTGCTGTGTGCCTCTCTTTCTGTTATGTCTTCAGAGCCTCCACTTCCTCTAAACCTTTTTCTGCTCCTATTTTAGTGGCAAAATGTCTGTGGAGAAAAGAAATCCAACAGTATAACATGGTAGCTAAAAGCTAGAGCTCTAGAATTAGACTTTCTGGATTCAGATGTTACCTGTTGTGTATGCTTAGTCATTTACTTAAAACTTTGTGAGCCTTGGTTTTCTTGTCTCTGAAATGATGATGATAACAGGACATGTGCTTCACAAGGTTGTGAAGATTAAACAAGTTAAAGCCCTCAAAATAGTGTCTCAAACATCATAGTTCAGTAAATGTCATTAATGATGTTATTGTTGGAATTGTTATTAAAACATGCTAATGATAGTTCTCTTTATATATTGCTTCCAGCTATATGCACAGAAAAGGAAGGGAATGAAATGATTTTACTTTTTTCTTTTGCATTGTCAGGCCAAGGACTGAGAGTGCAACCATTATTCCAATATAAGTAAGAGACAGAGGTCTTCAAATGACCTTCAGTGATAGCTTCTATTAAATTTCTTTAGACCACTAAAGCTCTTAACTTTCTGATCTGTCATGAGAAGAGATGGGAAACAATTTTCAATATCCCTCATGCTGAACCTCTGTACAGCTGATGTAGTCTGCTTTTATTTATCCATTTCTCTTTTAAATTGTGAAGCCCCACCTCTTAACCTCTCAATGGGAAATCGTTTTCAGTGCAAACTGCTGAATCATATCTAGTTTCTCTCCAACCTTCTTAACTCATGGCACCTCAGTTGAGCATAATAAAGACCTGGCTGTTGTCAAGTGGAATACAAAGGTTATCCCTCATTCCTTCTGTGTGGCAGTTCAGTTTCTAAATCCTATAGCTGGATTGCCCAGCAAGGAGAAATGTGGTAGTTGTGAGAAGCAATTTATGCTAAGACAAGAACGTGTGTTTAACAGGGTGTGTGTCTGTTCATAATGACGTCCATACCACTCTCACAGCATTTTTGCCAGCTGCCTTGGCACTATAAAAACAGTCAAGCAGGCTTGGAGTGCTATGTAAACCAGCTGAAAGAAAAAATAGAGACTAAGAGACGATTAAGCAAGAAATTAGGTGATAAACCCATTGCTCAGTCAACAGGGTCTTATTGTGAAAGGTGAGCAACTTAACTCCAAAGGGAAACCCCATGTAAGATGAAAACATTTCAAGAGCTTCCTACTGCCAAGCCACACAGAAATGAAACAGAATAGCTGTGGGGATCTTTGGGCAGCATTGCCATGTGTACCCATGGTGATTTATGCTATATCGGACACCTGCAGAAACCCTGCTTCCTTATGGCCTTGTGTCCTCTGTAACTAAAGTAAGTAAGGACCTCAATACTGGTTGAAATGGGAAGTGTGCTTCATTTAACACAGCCTCTGCGGTACCCTACTTAGTTTATTATTAAATATGTAATTCTCATTGTATGTTTATTCTTCCAAAGAATAAAACTGACAAAAATTATTAACTGTAATGAATAGTATTCATTTCTTATAAAAAGTTCTTCGGATAACTAATGAATATCCGATCTAATAAACACTAATTGAGCATCAGTAGGTGTAGTAACAATATGCTGCAACTGCTGAAATAATACATGACCGTTCCCATGGAGAAACTGCAAGTGGTAAAGCGTATCTCTACTTTGGCATAGGCAAATAAAGTAAGATAAACATTACTTCATCTCATTATTGTAGAGTATGTTTTCTTTTGTACATTGGTAATTATAACAAAATCTAGATAACATGAATGAAAAATAGAAGTTTCTTTTTACACATCTTGGGAAATTAATTATAGAAATTTTATACATTGGCAATTAATTGAAATGCCTATTTCTTATTACAAGTAGTGGAAGTTAGTATCCTACCAGAAGATAAAATGTTAGTTTTTCCTCTAAACCTGCATGTGATTTTAGAATAAACACTATAAATCTAGAATGCGCTGGGCATGTCTTTCCAAAGCTTAAGATAATTGGTGATAAAACAGCTCTTCCAAAAGTTAACACTTAGGTCACACTGCCTTTATGTTTTCTATGACATAAATATTACGTTTTGTAATCCAGGGTCTTAATGGTTATATCACATTAGGCAAAAATCATCTGTTTTAAAAAAATCCAAAATACTTGTGGGATATGGAAATATCTGATATCATTCTTGCCTCAAGGAATTTCTGTCTCCTCCTAAGTAAGAAGATAATTAACACATTTGAAAAGTAGCAAACAAAACCTTATGCTATTGTGTTAAATTAAAAATTATGCAGAAGCGTTCTCAGTATTTCATCAGGAGAGAGGTCATTTGAAACTGATGGAGTAGAAGAGGCCCTGGGAAGATATGCAGAACTGAAGCCAGGCAGTGGAGAATAGGTTGGGATTTAAATGAACAGATGGCGAAAGGCCATTCTGGGAAAAGGCCATTCCAGGCAAAGGTTACAACATAAAAGGCCACATGTCACAAGACACCAAAACAACTGACCAGACTACAGTGAAGTTCTATGGGGGGAGCAGAGAGAAATATTAGATAGCCAATCAGTAGAGTATAATTGTGTTATATTCTTAAAATAGATTAGACTTGTCAAAAAAAAAAAAAAAAAGAGCTGTTTGGACATTAAGTAATGAAAGCATATAAACACAGACTCAGCTCTAAACTTCCATCCATGACATGAAAG
Source organism: Callithrix jacchus (assembly GCF_049354715.1). Lineage (NCBI taxonomy): Eukaryota > Metazoa > Chordata > Mammalia > Primates > Cebidae > Callithrix > Callithrix jacchus. The sequence continues at coordinate 77,947,629 of NC_133513.1, read as the reverse complement.
AATGCATCATAAGGTGACCAGACAGGCTATTTTTAGGTGGCGCTGCTCCCAGAAATAGACATCATAATTTATCTTCTGACAAAGGTAGGTTATTTTGTACCACAGTCTGCATTCCTGAAATTTTCATGTAAACACTTTCAAAGAGGGATTCCTTCCATGAGAAAGAAAAATAGTCCCCTTGTGTATCTTAGTTATATAGAAATGAGTCATGTCTTTTTACATAAAATGAAATAATTTATCTCACTTTCTGGAAAAAATATGTTTCAATATAGCTCGTTGATCGCATACATTTAATTTATGGCTAATTAGTACTTGGTCCCTCAGTATTTCCCATTGCCATTGACATATACCACATATTAGCTTGAACATTGAGCTATGAGGTCAGGAGCTTTTGTGAGACAGGTAGTTTGTTCTTAGTCCCTATCTCTAGTCCACTGCCTTTCATGTTCACACTGAGACGGGGGAGATCATTACTACCCAAAAGAAGTTCAAACAAATAAGTTAAAACAGGAGCCGCTGTCTGGTCATCACTATGACCTTGGATGCCACATGCACATGAACAAAGCAGTCTAAATTTTTAATGTGACTGTTTTCCCTAAAGTGAGCTAACATAAGCACAATCCAGTAAATACTTATTGAACTGACTTGGCTACAGTTGATATCCTTTTAGATTTGTGAAAATCTGAAACACAAGATAAATGTGAAATATAATAATCATATGGGGGAAGAAATTATCTTTTTCTTTTTTCCTTAATTTGCTTTCATCTGAAAATGTCTTTATTTTGCCTTATTATTGAAAGCTTCACTGAATTCTAGGTTGGGAGGTTCTCCCCTATATCCCTCCCCACCCTTATTACCATTCCCACAGCCCTGTCTCCCAGCACTTTTTCAGTATTTAAAAAAATATTTTAAATTGTAATATCTTTAGGGGGTACAAGTCGTTTTTGGTTACATGGATAAATTGTGCAGTTATCCTTTTTTTAACATCAGAAGAGATGAAGTTTAAGGATAATATGTATTAAGACATTAAGATCTGATTATAAGCCATTTTATTAAAGTTTTCCAGTATGTAACAGTTTAAAGAAATTATAAAGTCATTCGTCCCTATATTTAGAAGTATAACTGCAGTGCAAAACCTTTGATGAGTTAATTGGGCCAGAAGTCAGAAAGAGAGCTGAATTTTACAGTATGTGATCCTCTCTGTTTCATTTCAACTCATTTTAGATTTTCAGAGTCAATAAATGAAAGGAATTGAAATATAAACACTCAACTTCACCTACATGGTTATATGTGTGCTTTAAGTATTAGAATAAATGAATTTATGTGAGATATTCATGTGCTCAATTTAAAATATGTAAACAAGTTTTCAAAACTGATACACATAGTATTTCTTTATACAAGTGAGATTATGCATAGAAATTAAAGTGTTGGGTAAAGGATGAAAAATATTTGATTGTTTGATGAAGAAAATAATTTAAAGTGTATTAAAGGTAATAAAATCCTGCAAGTGCCTTTTTTAATAATCACTGCAAAAATAATCACTGAAGTAAAGTTTATTTAGCATAAAAACTTTAGGAAATAAATGTTTTGTTTAAGGAGTGATAAGGCCTTTTGAATGAAAATGAATTAATGCTAATTCCTTATTAAGGGAAAATATAAATGTTCTTTGATTTGCAAGTAACTTCTAGAAAATTGTTCAATCCTTTGTTCATGGTATAATTAAAAATAGAAAAATATTAGGTTTTTTTTCTGACTTTCCTCCAAACTGAAAGTTAAATGTCTTTAAAAAATGAAAAAAAAAAAAAACAAACTTATCTCCTCTACAAAAATACCTTTGTCTTTCGATACATTTAAATGTAATAATATAAATATTTGCTGATATTTTGGGTCACTAGCTGTAGAACTGATTTTAAGTCTGAAGGCAAATCACAGAGCAAAGAAAATTATTGATATTTTTGATGTGGGGTTGAGGTAAATGAGGAAAGAAAAACAAGGATAAGAAGAAGAGAGACCCTCTCTTGATTATCTGTCCATTGTGCAAATGGCAGATGGATTCGAATGAAAAGGCATATATAAAAACAAGCTACTTTTGTATCTTCCTTTCTTCTCAAAATGTTATACCTGACTCTGAGTGTGTGAGTCTGTGTGTGTAGGTGGAGGAGTTATCTATGAATAGGAACTTTAATGCATGAAGCCTTTACCGTGAAATGGAGTCACCACTCCAGCAATGCTGTGCCTCTATGCCTCATGGCTGAAAAGCTTTCCAATTCTGACATCTCTGTTAAACTCACAATCTATCCTGTGCATTCTCGGGTCATTCAAACATGTGTCACTCAGGCTGTGATAAGTTCCTTTTATTCTTCTCTCCTGTATCCTATGAAGCAAAGCAAATGCTATCGTTCATTCTTAAATTTCAGACATTGGCCAAGGGGAAAAATAAATCATATGATGTCATTGTGCAGAGAAAAGTGACAGAAATAGAGAAGTTACTGTGTTCTCTGCTTAAGTAAATAATAGAATTAGTATTTTTTTGTTATTTTTGTTGTTAAGAAATGTTGGGAAATATAACCCAACACTGATTTGTAGGATAGAAGCTTTCTGTTCACTTAAAGCATTTCATTTGCTTTTATGAATGTAGTAAGCTGGCTTCTCCCAGGCATGGCACTTTAGTTGGCCATGTCCAAAAAGTTATCTGAGTCAGAGTAATAAAATTGCTTTTTCTTTCACCATGAAAGTAAAACTTCCTTAAATTCAAACAGGTAGATTTTTTCCTAGTCCTGTTTTTATTCAGTTAATTTGGGACTACTAACTTAAAAACAGATTTAATTATGTGTTCTAATAGTAGGATACCATATCTTGGAAATCATAGTAGTAATGATCATTCTTACACAGCACTTCTTAATTTCCAAAGAATTTTCACATACACTATCTGATTTGATCTTACAATATCTGTTTCTGTAATATGAAGCTGGTTTTATTCCTTTTTTTGTTGTTCTTTTTTGAGATGGAGTCTTGCCTTGTCACCCAGGCTGGAGTGGAGTGGTGCGATCTCAGCTCACTGAAACCTCTGCCTCCCAAGTTCAAGCAATTCTCCTGCCTCAACCTCTTGAGTAGCTGGGATTACAGGCACACACTGCCATGCTCAGCCAATTTTTATGTTTTTGGTAGAGATGGGGTTTCACTATGTTGGCCAAGCTGGTCTTAAACTCCCGATCTCAAGTGATTTGCCTGCTTGGCTTCCCAAAGTGCTGGGATTACATGCATGAGCCACCATGCCTGGACTGGTTTTATTCCCAGAAATAAGGAAAATGAGGCTTTAGGATGTCATAGAGACTTGCATACAATTGCAGTTTGTTTATAATTACAATACTTTAAGCCCTCCACCCCTGCCCCTGCAGTATCCATGAGGATTGGTTCTAGGACCTGCCCTCACCAACCCCTCTTCCTGCTGTGGATACCAAAGTTTATAGATGCTCCATTCCCTAATATAAAATGGCATAGTATTTGCATATACACACATTCTCAGCTATATTTTAAATCATTTCTAAATTATTTACAATACCTAATACAATGCATATTATCTAATGAGCTGTTACACTGTATTGTTTAGGGAATAATGACAAGAAAACTGTATGTATGTGTTCACCTCAAACACAGCTATCCATTTTGGTTGTATGAATGTGGATGTAGAGCCCACAGATACAGAAAGCCAACTGTACATATTATTTTGACAAGATAACTTTTAAAGAACTTTGTGTTAATTACATACATTTTGTTTAAATTCATTCATGATTTTAATTTTTTTTAAATTAAGACTTTTAAATTTAGGTTTTTCGATAAACAAGTAAAAAATCATTAAAAATGACTTTTTAAAAATGTATCAATATTTCACAGAAATTAGAGTTTAAAACTCTAGTTTTTGGCTGACTGGGGAACTTTTATTGTAAATGAAAAGCATTGAGGAATACATTTTTGACATTAAATTTCTTAAAATGTAAAGAAACATATAGCTACCTGACAAATTAATACATAACTAGAAGTTGTAGATTTGAGAACTTATGAGTTCTTTCTCTTTATGAAAGTTCTTTAACAACGTCATTGAGATATAATTTACATACCATAAAACTTTCCCATTTTCAGTGTATAATTCGGTGATTTTTAGAATTGTAATGACCATCACATAACTCAGTTTTAGAACATTCCTACCACTCCAGTAAGAATTCTTGTGCCCATTTAGAAATACTCCATACCCATCCGCAGGTACATTTTTTTTTTTTTTTTTTTGAAATAGGGTCTTGCTCTGTCACCCAGGCTGGAGTGCAGTGGCTAGATCTTGGCTCACGGCAGCCTCCAGCTCCCAGGCTCAAACAATCTCCCACCTCAGCCTCCTGCGTAGCTGGGACTGACTACAGGCCCGCACCACCACACCCAGCTAATTTTTGTGTTTTTTGTAGAGACACAGTTTTGCCATGTTGCCCATGGCTGGTCTCAAACTTGTGAGCTCAAACAATCTACTCGTCTCCCAAAGTGCTGGCATTACAGGCATAAGCCACCACACCTGGCCTCTCATCTACTTTCTATCTCTTGAGATATACTTTTTCTGGTACATATATTCAGATGCTAAAATTTTGTGTTACACTAATTTTTTTTTATTTTCTACATGTATGATCTATTTTAGTAATCTAAATACCCAGTTATTTAATGTATAGTAACTTCATGCTTATTTCTTCTTGAATTTCTTGGCTTCTGTACGTGGTGCTTCAGCTTTGTTATTATACCCCACTGCTGCAGAACAGGATGCTTACATTGTTTTCTGAACATAGACTCTAAGTCCACTGTCTTACAGGGCTGCGAAGAGCTTTCTGGCGATAGGGAAGTATTGGAAAATGATGGAGATGGAACACCACAGTGCTTATGTATTTATAGAGCATCTAATGATTTGTTTACTGATGTTCTTGATTGTTGATGTGTTATTATAGACCTTTGGCCGATTTTGGTGAACCTGCCCTTTGGCACAGTTAATCTAGTAGGATAAAATATTCACAGTCTCTCAATGTAGGGCTTTCTCTCTCCCTCCCCCACTTTCTTTTTTTTCTTTTCTTTTTTTTCCTTTGTAGAGTTTTTCACCACAGAACTTGTCATAAATTCTTTATCTCTATTTATATTAAATGTGGGTTACTTAAATCTCAAATCACAGACCCTGCCAAATTATTTCTAGATTACTTACAAAGCCTTTTTCTCTCAGGTTAAAGAGAGCCAAAACTAAAGAAATGGCTCTATGCTTTACCAAATAATACAGACTACCTGTTTAAAATTTTGTGCTATATTATTTAGAAAAACTATTTGCCATCCCTATTTTGCAGCTATTACAATTACAGTGACTCTGCCCAGATTCTCTTATGCCTTGAGGCCTGTTTTAATGCTCTTCCTGAGAAAAGCTACTGCTACTTATTTCCAGTGTGTGGTCCTTGAAAGTTAGTAACTGAGAATATAACAGAAACCAATTCCTTCATATTTTGGGGTTGAGAGAACAGAGAAAATAAAACCCCCACCTCCCAATAGAATATAAACATAAATGTAAAGTCAAGCCCATACTTTCAGAGAGGATCATCATGTTTCCTTAAGTAACTTTTGTGGGAAGAAGGAAAAAGTATTTTCCCTTTTCCTTCTTCCCAAGATATTGCCACATGTTTGTTGGGCCATTTCTATAAGGTTAAATATAATTAACATGCTTTAAAAATGCATATTATGTCAAATTGCAGATGTATAGAATTCTCTAGCTGGAATGAGTTTTAGAGACAATATAGTTTCACCCTGGATTTTCTGAAAAGTGGTCTGAGGTCCATTGAGATTATATGACTTACTAGTGAAAGATCCATAATTAGATCCCAGGTTTATGTTTTATGTAGTTTCTTCATCACCTTTGTTCTGTAGCATCAGTTTACCTAAGACAGAGCATGAAGGGAGTACCCCTCTCCTGCAGTGCATGAAAATGTAATTTGAACTACATTATATGGGACTTAGGCATAATAATGAGCCATGTGACATTTGACAGTTTAAGCCTTGCATTTGAGAAATCATTTCAATTACAGTGTAGTTCAGAAAGTAACTTTCTTCTGAAATAATTATGATATTGTCAGTGCAAAATAAGCTATGAACTCTTAATAACATAGTTAAATGAAGGAATGGATGCAAATTATAAAGACCAAATCAGAGCCAGTGGTACTAAGCCAGTTTTAACCTTCTCTTGATCATAACTTTCCTTCCCAATAAGGGCAAAAAAATGGGTCCAGTAGGAAACAAGCCTTTTTAAGGCTATCAGCTACCTTAGGTAGAAAGGAAGCATGTACTCTATTTAAATACAACCAGCAAATGCATCTTCAAAGATCTTTAAAATGCTGATGACATCGTCTTTCATTTTCAGGCCAGTATTATGTAGACATCAGCTACAGCCAGATAGTTAAGAACGTGTCAAAATCCTTGTCAGAAATTCCCACCTTAAGATCTACTTGGCCCAAGTATACATTCATTGAAATGTTAATATAATACTTCATACTGAAGTAACAATTTATTGTAAATGAAACATTTACCAATTCTAATTTCTAATATAGCAGATAGCATTTCTTATATAAAACAAAATGAAGACCTTGAGTATTCAAATTTTCTTGTTCATTTTCCCTTTCTAGGAATTTTGAAGTAAAACCAATGTGGAATAAGCAGCCCTAACTTTTTCGAGAATAGTAATATAGTTACAGAAATGTGAAGATAGTATAGAAAATTGCTATATACACTGAACCCAATGAACCCTACTATTGATAACTTACATTTGTATAATACATTTAATATAATTAATAAACTGATATTAATGCTTTATTATTATTTTAAACTTTAAACTTCTGGGGTGCATGTGCAGGATGTATATGTTTGTTAACATAGGTAAACAAGTGCCATGGTGGTTTGGTGCACTTATCAAGCCATCACCTGGCATTAAGCCAGCACGCATTAGCTATTTCTCCTGATGCTCTCTGCCAACACCCCCAAGCCTCCCCTGACAGGCACCAGTGTGTGTTGTTCCTCTCCCTGTGTTCTCATTGTTCAGCTCCCACTTACAAGTGAGAACATGCAGTTTGGTTTTCTGTTCCTGTGTTAGTTTGCTGAGGATAACGGCCTCCAGCTCCATCTATGTCCCTGCAAAACACATGATCTTGTTCCTTTTATAGCATCCACAATCTTCCACAAGCAGATTCTCAAATCCTTACTCATCTGCTTTTTAGCACTGAGGTGGGTTGCAGTCAGAACAAAGTAAACACTTTATTTGATACATAAACCCTTTTATTTAGTTTTCACAGGTAACCTATCAGGATATCCCTATATAATAGATGAGGAAATGAAAGCAGAGAGCAACTTGTCCAAGAGAACAAGCAAAAAAAAAAAAAAAAAAGGTTGAGATTGAAACAAAAATCATTCAAATATCACACTAGTCACACTCTCAACTAGAGGATTAGCCTGGCCACCTAGGAGGTTAGGATAGTCTGCAAAAAGAAGACAAATGTGAGGAACATGCATAACTATCTAGGCTGGGAAGGATTCCTGGGCAAGAGAAAGAACAAAAATATGCATTCCTGTTCTCCTCTTTTGCTGATCTCTCTTCATACCCAAAAGCAATTTCATAGCTCTAACTGACTTGCTAAAATATCATCATTATCATCTCAAATGAGCACACGTGGACTTGGCATAATTAATTTGGACAACAGGAAAAATAAAAAGCAAACTAAATGTCACCTTAACATTCTTCATGGATTAGGTTTGTTAAAATATTTTTATAATAAAACATAATATCTTAGGCTCACCAAATACAAATTGCTATAACTTACTCAGAGTTGATATTGAAAAAAAAATTTTGTGGCCAACACTGAAAGAAGATGATAGTGGGTGGTTCAGCCCCAGACGTGAATAGGTTGTTTTACTCTGTACAATTTCACAAAATTTGCATTCATGGAATTCTAGTTGAATCAAAATCAGTTAGAAAGATTCAGACAATAATAATAAATAGCTGTTACAATTTAAAAGAGACTTAAAGTTCCAGAGTTTTACTTTTACTCATTGTAAAGGCAAGATATGATGATTATTCAAAAGTTAAGCAATTCAAAAAGTAAAAAGAGGTAAAAATCAACTGAAAATCTCCCTAAGGAAAAACATTGTTAACATATCGATAAACACATTTTTGATTGTGTCTTCATCAATTTATTTCACATATAGATGTATATATATGTACGTATATATATACACAGACACATACACTAACATACAAACACCCTGTAAGATCATCAAATGTATGCTGTCCATAATCAGTATCTTTTATTTATACATATGTTTTAGTTATTTTTCCATAATGTTAAACATAATTCTAAGTCATTTTTACAGTTGCATTGCATGGATATACTGTAATTTATTTTTGCAAACTCCTCCTCTTTCTAGGAATTTAGACTGTTTCTAAATTTTTCTATTAGAAACAATGTTGAATTGAACATTCTTGAATGATCATAAGTTGTTGGTTTGTCAGAAGATTTCCAATGAATATGTTACTTGGGCTTTATGCAAATAATTAACATAATTCAACATTCTCCACTCTCTCTATTGAGTTAACTCAACCAGTGGTCCTGGGTGCTGTGAGTCTTGTGGCATTCCAGTTTAAATTGGAAGTGGAGGTTCTAAGGGCCCGAACTCTAAGGAACTCATGAGGTCTTGTACAGAGTGCAAAGAAGGAAGATGATTCTAGACCTAAGGACTGCTTCCCTGCAAAGTAAAGGCAAAGCAGAAAGCTTCAGTAGGTTAGCAGTATAGTTCTATAAACTTTTTCTAATTAATACTTTTAAATTGGCAGCTAGTAAGCCTGACTCCCAAGAATTTCTGTAGCTTTTACCTATCTCTCATGGCATCTGCCACCCACCGGCTCTCATCACGCTCTTCCTACTCCACTTGGCTTCTCCTTGTAGTATTCAAGCAATCCCTTATCACACTGAGGTCCCTGGAAGTGCCTAGGAAAATGTCAGTGAGGACTTGGCTGTTCTCCCAAATCACCTGCCTCGCACAAGTTAAACTTAAAGGTATTAGACATATTGTTCAGTTTATCTCACAGTCCATGAGTTAGCCAATTCCATTAAACTCTGATTTGTAAAGTATCAATCACTGTGCATTTAATTGTTTTTGTATTCAGCTGAAGGGAAGTTGTATATACTGGAAATAGCTTGGGCCGAAATACACCTGAACATGAATCCAGTTCTGCCACTTGATAACTCTGTGACTTTGGGAAAGATATGAACCTTTTGGGAAAATCAGTTTGTTCCTCTGAAAAACCAACATTAGATTTGTCCTGTTCAGTAGAGATTGCTGGGTACAAGCAGAGAGTCTGTCAATGAATGACCATTTGGTGGCAGGTTCTCATTTAGGATCACAATAACTGTGGTATCTGGTATTATCGTTAGCCAGAAATAGGGCTCAGAGCAGTTAAGCAACTAGCCCAAGAGACAATAGTTGCTTATACTGAGAGAGACTAAGCAGAGTCAGAATTCAAGTCCAGACCTGTGACCATAAAGGCTGCATTCTTTCCTCTGACCCTGTGAACAAGTATAAAAAAATCTGCGTTGTCATCACTAAAGAGAATAGTTTTTACAGTAGGCATTTTTGAACTACAAAAGACTCCTCACTAGTTAAACTGGGCATGACTCTGAAGAGGGAATATGACTGTACTCCTTATTCTCTGAATTGTAGTACTCTAACATAGCTCATTTTTCATGCCATCTTCCCTAGCTGTCCAGATTTCATTTAGAAGTGAGTTTTCACATTTTGCATTTTATTATGGGTTACAACTGAATTTACTTGTATCACACTAATCTGTCATCTTTGAGTTTCACAGACAGAGCAGAGGGCCTTTGGCTGTTAAAGGCATTTTCAAATATCCGTTTTTCCCTCTACCTGTCATACTGATTCACAGATTCTGGCAGCTCACTGAGGCCCATTTATTTTCAGTATCTTCATGCTCTCTCCTAAGGAACTTGCCACATTAACGTCCTCTCAGCTTGAACTCAATCTTTACATGTGTGCAGGAACAAGACACTTGAGAACTTCACTATCCCTGATGGTGAAGCAGTAAATAATTAAGAACTAAAGAGGGGACAGCCATACTTCAACTGAAAAGCAGAACCAGCATGCCATGCTATTTCCCCAAGGTTTCATTACCTCCAAATAATGTGGCTGTTTTGTATCATCTTGAGGATTCTGCTGCTTGAGAGCACTAGGTGATGACACCCTTATATTGCTTTTAAGTAATTAGCTCTATTATCACTCTTGTTTTTGTTACAAGTCACCTTGTTGAAATTTCTTGTAAAACAATAAATAGCATCCTGTCTGAGGTATGGCATTTGGAAGACCCTAGCCTCCTTTGGAGCCACTGAAAGCCATGTGGGCTGCAAGAGAGGGATGGCACACTAAAAAAATTAAGTCTCAAGGTCTTCCCAGTTACTAGAGAGTAAAGTTTGAGGTCAAAGGAGCTGACGCCATCATGCATGTTCGAGAAGAAAAACAAATGATTTTCAAAATCTCTTGAAAAAAATCTTGTTACATTATGTTTTTTCCTCTTTAAACTATAGGGAGGGAAAATTCCACAAAGTTAAAAAGAAGAAATGAATACAGCCAGTACTGAAGAAATAACAGTCTGCAGTCTCAGCAGAGACTAGGGTCCACCACTCAAGTTAAAAACTCTAGAAATGTTTGTAGACTAGAACTAAGAAAGAAGAACATAAAGGTCCATATGACCCTATTTTTGGCCATCTTTACTTAAATAAAATTGGAAGTTAATTTTTTTCTACTTTTTTGATTGAAGAAGAAAAACCACAAATTGTATTCAAATATACTCTAAGAAATGAAATAATAAAACTATAACTAAGTACATTTTCCCTCTTCTAGTCCACATGTGAACAAAATTAATTTGGAATTGAGTTAGTTAAAATTCAGCCAGTAACAGAGCATGAGACTGGATGATAGGTGTGAGCCCTGGATGTTAAACCCAGCTCTAGCAAGGATTTCCTGTGTGTGTGACTTGGGTGGGGGCTGAGGTTCATTTAAGTGCTCCATGTGCCTGTTAATTTTGAAATAATAATTTACTCTTATAAGTCTATGGGCTTTTTCTTACTCCCTTCTCTCTTTCTTTAAGGTCCAGTTGAAAAGTGAAGAATCTAAAACGTTTGCTATGAAGATTCTCAAGAAACGTCACATTGTGGACACAAGACAGCAGGAGCACATCCGCTCAGAGAAGCAGATCATGCAGGGGGCTCATTCCGATTTCATCGTGAGGTAAAGGCCCCATTCCAGGGACAGATGTAACCAACACCAAGCAACAAATCCACCACAAAACCCTCTGCCACTTGTGCTTGCTGTTAATACATTTCATATATACAAAGAAACTTATTTTTAGTCTAACCCTAAGAAAGCTGTTTGATTTTTAAAAATAAATTTCTGATTCTATTCTTCCTTTTAAAGAGAATCAGTATCTGAAAACAATGTGTTTTTCCCAAAAGAGGTGCCAGAATTTCTAACATTACATTTTTATCCTTTTCAAAACCCCCAAACTCTACATAGACCTCTGATGCTTAAAAGACAAAATATCCAAAATCAAACTATTTAACCTTTAATTATCTGAACATTTTTTGAAGATCTAAAAAAATGAAATGACAGCTGACCATTCCACCTCAGTACTAATAAATAGATAATGAGGAGATTTTTATATGCAGAAGCAGCTTTTTATAATGAATTTTCCAGTGACACTTACTGAGAACAGGATGTAATTTAACAGGATGAATTTAAGAGAGTAGCACATGAAATTTATATATGTCTGAATTTATAAAGTTTAGTCCACTTTATATCCATTTTCACTACATGTTGATGACAACTAAATGTTACCCCAAGAGTCCATGCTTGAAACATCACCCAAAGTGGAGTAGAAAGAATCTCAAGAAACCCTCTTTGTTCATAATCATTAGGATTAATCCATTTCAAGGGAGGGATTACCACCCTAGTTTCTCCTATTAAAATCCTTATTCATGAGCCATTGACTTCTTTTTCCTATATGGGCTTAGAACTCTCTCATTCTGACAAAATTTGAGCTTGGCTAATCAAAGCTATAATCTGGGACCCCCCCAAAATTGCATACTTGCAAAAGACAGTAATGTTTATAATCTTTGTTTTCTTCTTTGCAATTTACAGACTGTACAGAACATTCAAGGACAGCAAATATTTGTATATGTTGATGGAAGCTTGTCTAGGTGGAGAGCTCTGGACCATTCTCAGGGATAGGTAGGAGATTTAAGAAATTTCTATGATGTCTCTAAGAACCTAGTTGCCCATGTTGGTGTATAGAAGGGTTAATAAAATAAAGTATAATGATCATATTTATACTTTAATATCCTTATATTTCAATATTTAAAGTTAAGTACCAAGCATAACCCACCATATGCATATAATAAAACTCGCTTTGTAACTAACAAGGCAGGCTTAGTCTATCATAAAAGTGGTACATAGCAAAGTAAATATATGACCTTAGTTTAGCATGAATGTTAGAATTAAATAAGTCTATAGCTGGAATTCAATTCATTGCCTTAGCAGAAGGAGAATTATCGTTATTTTATAATTCCAATTTGAATTAACTATCTATTTAATGCTCTCTCTACTCTTTTTCCAGATAGGCAGTTTGCCTTTTTGTGACACTGGGAATTTTTTCCAAAGAATGTTTCCCTCTACCTTTACATTGTTCTTTGGTTTCAAAATTAACAGAAGTTTCCAGTCATGTTTTTATCCCTTGGCTGGTCTCAGGAAAAAGAAAAGAATCCACTTATAAGCAATATTTCATGTAAATAATCCGATTTAGACTTACCTCTTACCATTCCAGGGCAAGGAGAGTTTGTCAAGATGGTGCTTGTTTGTTTGTTTTAATCATGCAAATTCATTGTGTCTTAATATTCCATCTCATATTTAGATCACTAGCAAATTAAATAATTATCTTCTAATATAATTTATCCTATAAAATGTCTCAGGCCTGTAATCCCAGCACATTGGGAGGCCAATGTGGGTAGATCACCTGAGGTCAGGAGTTTGAGGCCACCCTGACCAACAAGGTGAAACCCGTCTCTACTAAAACTACACAAATTAGCAGGGCATGGTGGTGTGCACCCATAGTCCCAACTACTCGGAAGACTGAGACAGGAGAACTGCTTGAACCTAGGAGGCAGAGGTTGCAGTGAGCCAAGGTTGTACCACTGCACACTCCAGCCTGGGTGATGGAGCAAGACTCCGTCTCCAAAAAAAAAAGTCTCAGGAAATCATTATCTACCCTGTGCTTTTTAAAACCATACTTTTATTTTCCTATGAATAATATATTGATTATTTTCTATGAATGATTTATTGATCATTCAAAAGTCATCTGTGTTCCTCTGAACACTCACTTTTAGACATCTATATTTTTCTTATTTGTTTGAGTCCTGCCCCCCAGACTCTTCTTCATGGGGTAGCATCCTTCTGAAACTTAGCTATAGGTATTCCTGATATATATAATGATGTAATGTGTTTACATTTGTTACTTTGTAGATATCCCAGAAAAAAACAGTGGTTTTTTAAATAAATTGTTGATTAAAATTGTCATTCCTAATGGTGTTCTTATGGTACCTTCACTTTTTTTTTTTTTTTTTTTTTGAGATGGAGTCTTGTTCTGTTGCCAGGCTGGAGTGCAGTGGTGCAATCTCGGCTCACTGCCACCTCCGCCTCCTGGGTTCAAGCGATTCTTTCACCTCAGCCTTCCGAGTAGCTGGGACCACAGGCGCGTGCCACCATGCCCGGATAATTTTTTTGTATTTTTAGTAGAGACAGGGTTTCACTGTGTTGGCCAGGATGGTCTCGATTTCTTAACCTTGTGGTCCGCCCACCTCGGCCTCCCGAAGTGCTGGAATTACAGGCATGAGCCACTGCGCCCGGCCGGTACCTTCATATTTTTGTACAACATGCCCTTACACCTGTTAGTCCCATGGCCTTACTTATACATGTCAGATGGATTTCTTGTTATCACATTGTATCCTATTGAATCAGTATTTTATTTCATTTCTTAAATTTAAACTTAAAAAAGCATAAAAAATAATGTACTATGTTGGCATTAGGAGATAAGATAATATCTGTACTAAGCTATCACTAATATACACTAATATATATATACACTAATATATCATAGTGTATATATTATGTATTATTGCTAGTTAATATGTAAATACAGATTAAATACCAGGCATTGTGACAGAGGCTAGGTATCCAGTAATAAACCAAACAGATGTGGTCTGTCTCCTCAGAATATATAGTTTGTTGAACAAAGTTAATATTTTAATGTGTGAGTTAACATTTAGCTTATCTAATGTGTTTCTACTGTATTATATTTGACTTAATATTTCAATCCACTGATTTATTTGAAGTCTTCTATCTTTTTTCTAATTAGAATAGAAGAAGATTTACAGGTGGAATTAAACATGAAAGTAATAGTAAGCCACAAAGGGAGGTAACCAACTATCCTCTCATAGCTTACTTATTTTGTTTCACTTTTTCATAAGTTATTGAGGTACAGGTGGTATTTGGTTACATAAGTAAGTTCTTTAGTGGTGATTTGTGAGATTTTGGTTTACCTGTCACCCAAGCAGTATACACTCCACCATATTTGTAGTCTTCTGTCCCTTGGCCCCCTCCCACCCTTGCCCCCAAGTCCCCAAACTTCATTGCATCACACTTGTGCCTTTGTGCCTTCATAGCTTAGCTCTCATATCAGTGAGCACATATGATGCTTGGTTTTCCATTCCTGAGTTACTTCACTTAGAATAATAGTCTCCAATCTCATCTTGTTCCCTGCAAGTGCTGTTAACTCATTCCTTTTATGGCTGCGTAGTAGTCCATCATTTGCGCGTGCGTGTGTGTGTGCCACACGCACACACACACACACACACACACACACAGTTTCTTTATCCTCTCGTTGACTGACGGGCATTTGGGTTGGTTCCATGATTTTGCAATTGTGAATAGTGAATTGTGCTGCTATGAATATGAGTGTTCATGTGACTTTTGTGAATAATGACTTCTTTCCTCTGGGTAGGTACCCATAGTGAGATTCCTGGATCAAATGGTAGTTCTACTTTTATTTATTTAAGGAATCTCTACACTGTTTTCTGTAGCAGCTGTAGTAGTTTACATTCCCTCCAGCAGTGTAGAAGTGCTCTCTGTTCACTGTATCCACCCCAGCATCTGCTGTTTTTATTTTTTATTTTTTGATTCTGCCCATTCTTGCAGGAATGAGATGGTATCACCTTGTGCTTTTGATTTGCATTTCTCATCATTTGTTAGTGATGTTGAGCATGTTTTCATACATTTCTTGGCCATTTGTATATCTTCTTTTGAGAATTGTCTATTTCATGTCCTTAGCCCACTGGGATTATTTGTTTTTTTCTTACTGATTTGTTTGAGTTTGTTGTAGATTTTGGATATTAGTCCTTTGTCAGATGTACAGATTGTGAAGACTTTCTCCCATTCTGTGGGTTGTCTGCTTACTCAGCTGACTGTTTCTTTTGTTGTACTACAACTTTTTGGTTTAGTTAGGTCCCAGTTATTTATCTTTGTTTTTATTGCATTTGCTTTTGGGTTCTTAGTCATGAAATCCTTGCCTAAGCCAATGTCTAGAAGGGTTTTTCCAATGCCATCTTCTAGAATTTTTATATTTTTAAGTCCTAGGGTTAAGTCCTTAATCCATCTTGAGTTGATATTTATCTAAGGTGAGAGATGGGGATCCAGTTTCATTCTCCTACATGTGGACAGCCAGTTATCCCGGCACCATTTGTTGAAAAGGGTGTCCTTTCCCCACTTTATGTTTTTGTCTGCTTTGTCAAGAATCAGATGGCTGTAAATATTTAGGTTCATTTCTGGATTCTTTATTTTGTTCCAGTGGTCTAGGTGCCTATTTTTGTACCAGCACTATGCTGTTTGGTGACTATGGCCTTATAGTATAGTTTGAAATCAGGTAGTATGATGCCTCCAGATTTGTTCTTTTTGCTTTATCTTGCTTTAGCTATGCAGGCTCTTTTTTGGTTCCATATGAATTTTATAATTGTTTTTTTCTGATTCTGTGAAGAATAATGGTTGTATTTTGATGGAGATTACATTGAATTGAATTTGTAGATTGCTTTTGGCAATGTGGTCATTTTTACAATATTGATTCTACCCATCCATGAGCATGGGATATTTGTGTTGCTTGTTTGTGTCATCTATGATTTCTTTCAGCAGCATTTTGTAATTTTCCTTGTAGAGGTCTTTCAACTCTTTGCTTAGTTGCAACAATATTCCTAAGTTGTTTTTGTTTTGTTTTGTTTTTGTTTTGCAGCTATTGTAAAAAAAGTGTTGAGATCTTGATTTGATTCTCCTCTAGGTCACTGTTAGTGTGTAGAAGAGCTACTGATTCATGTTCATTAATGTATCCAGAAACGTTGCTGAATTCTTTTATCAGTTCTATGAGCTTTCTGGAGGAATCCTTAGGGTTTTCAAGGTAAACTATCACTTTCTCAGCAAACAGTGACAGTTTGACTTCCTCTTTACCAATTTGGATGCCCTTTATTTCTTTCTCTTGTCTGATTGCACTGGCTAGGACTTCCAGTACTATGTTGAAGAGAAGTGGTGAGAGTGGACATCCTTGTCTTGTTCCAGTTCTCAGAGGGAAAGCTTTCAACTTTTTCCCATTCAGTATGTGGGCTGTGGGTTTGTCATAGGTGGCTTTTATTACATTGTTATGTTCCTTGTATGCCGATTTTGCTGAAAGTTTTAATCATAAAGGGATGCTGGATTTTGTTGAACTCTTTTTCTGCCACTATTGAAATGATCATGTGATTTTTGTTTCTAATTCTGTTTATGTGGTGTAACAGATTTATTGACTTATATCTGTTAAACCATCTCTGAATCAATCCCTGGTATGAAACCCACTTGATCATGGTGGAGTATTTTTTTGATATGTTGTTGGATTCAGTTAGCAAGTATTTTGTTAAGTATTTCATCATCTTTGTTCATCGAGGATATTGGTCTGGAGTTTTCTTTTTTGTTTATGTCTTTTCTGTTTTTGGTATTAGGGTGACACTGGCTTCATAGAATGAATTATGGAGGGTTCCTTCTTTATCTTGTGGGACAGTGTCAAAAGGATTTGTACAAATTCTTCTTTGAATATCTGATAGAATTCTGCCATGAACCCGTCTGGTCCTGGACTTTTTTGTTGGTAATTTTTAAATTACCACTTCAATCTCACTGCTTGTTATTGGTCTGTTTAGGGTATGTCATTCTTCCTCATTTAAGCTAGGAGGGTTGTATTTTTCCAGGAATTTATCCATCTCCTTTAAGTTTTCTAGTTTATGTGCATAAAGGTGTCTATAGTAGCCTTGAATGATCTTTTGTATTTCACTGGTGTCAGTCGTAATATCTCCTGTTTTGTTTCTTCGTGAGTTTATTTGGATTTTTGCTCTTCTTTTCTTATTTAGTCTTGCCAATGGTCTATCAATTTTATTAATCTTTTCAAAGAACCAGCTTTTTGTTTCATTTATATATATATATTGTTACAATTTCATTTAGTTCTGCTCTGATCTTGGTTATTTCCTTTCTTCTTCTGGGTTTGGGTTTCATTTGTTCTCTAGTTCCTTGAGAAACTCTTTCATTGTTTCTCTAGTTCCTTGAGGCATGACCTTAGTGTGTCAGTTTGTGCTCCTTCAGTCTTTTTGATGTAGGCATTCAGGGCTATGAACTTTCCCCTTAGAACCACCTTTGCTCTATGCCAGAGGTTTTCATAGGTTGTGTCATTATCGTTGTCCAGTTCAAGAATTTTTAAATTTCCATCTTGATTTCATTTATGACACAATGCTTATTCAAAAGTGGCTATTTAATTTCCATGTACTTTCATGGTTTTGAAGGTTACTTTTGAAGTTGATTTCCAGTTTTATTCCACTGCAGTCTGAGATAGAGCTTGATATAGTTTCAATTTTCTTAAATTTATTGAGGCTCATTTTATGATCTATCGTATAGTCTATCCTGGAGAAAGTTCATGCATTGTCGAATACAACGTGTATTCTGCAGTTGTTGGATGAAATGTTCTGTATATTTCTGTCATCTCTAGCAAGGCTGGGAAAGTTTTCCTCGATTATTCCACCAAATGTATTTTCTAAGCTTTTAGAATTCTCTTCTTCCTCAGGAAAACTGATTATTCTTAGGTTTGGTTATTTAATATAATCCCGACTTCTTGGAGGCTTTGCTCATGTTGCTTATTCTTTTTTCTTTGCCTTTGTTGTGTTGGATTAATTCGAAGACCTTGTCTCTGAGCTCTGAATTTCTTTCTTCTACTTGTTCAGTTCTATACCTGAGACTTTGCAGTGCATTTTGCATTTCTAAAAGTGTGTCCAAAGTTTCCTGAATTTTTGATTTTTCTTTTTTAGGTGTCTGTTTTCTTGCATATTTCTCCCTTCACTTCTTTTATCATATTTTGGATTTCCTTGCACTGGGCTTTGCCTTTCTCTGGTCCCTCCCTGATTAGCTTAATAACTATCCTCCTGAATTCTGTTTCAGATAAATCAGGGACTTCTTCTTGGTTTGGATCCATTGCTTGTGAACTAGTATGATTTTGGGGGCATGCTGAAGAGCTTTGTTTTGTCATATTACCAGTGTTGGTTTTCTGGTTCCTTCCCATTTGGGTAGGCCCTGTCAGAGGGAAGGTCTAGGGCTGAAGGCTATTGTTCAGATTCTTTTGTCTCACAGTGTGCTCCCTTGATGTAGTACTCTCCCCCTTTTCCTATGAATGTGGCTTCCTTTAAGCCGAACTGCAGTGATTGTTGTCTGTCTTCTGCATTTAGCCATCCAGCAAGTCTACCCGGCTCTGAGCTGGTACTTGGGGTTGTCCGCACAGAGTCCTGTGATGTGAACCATCTATGGGTCTCTGAGTCTTGGATACCAGTGCTCTTCTGGTAGAGGTGGCAGGGGGTACGATGGACCCCGTGAAGGTTCTTAGCTTTGGTGGTTTAATATTCTATTTACGTGCTAGTTGGTCTTCTGCCAGGAGGTAGCACATTCCAGAGAGCATCAGCTGTGGTATTATGGGGAGGAACTGGTGGTGTGCAGGGCCCTAGAACTCCCAGTTTATATGCCCTTTGCCTTCCACTACCAGAGTGGATAGGGAAGGAGCATCATTTGGTGGCAGGGCTAGGAATGGCTGAGCTCAGACTCTCCTTGGGCAGGTCTTGCTGCGGCTGCTCTGGGGGATGGAGGTGGGATTCCCAGGTCACTGGAATTGTGTACCTAAAAGGATTATGGCTGCCTCTGCTGAGTCATGCAGGTCCTCAGGAAAGTGGGGGAAAGCTGACGGTCACAGGCCTTACCTAGCTCCCACGCAAATCGAAGGGCCAGTCTCATTCCCACTGTGCCACCCCCAGTGGCCCCCAGACCATTTCCAGGTGGAGAGTGATAGGGGCTTAAAAACCTGGCCCAGGCTATCTGCCACCAGTTTCAGAAGAAAAGGGCTTGGTTCTTCCCCAGCTTGTGAAGTCTGCACAGCAGATTTGCACCATCCCTTGAGTTCTAGACAGGAGGCCTCTCACCCAGTTCTAATTGTTACAAAGTTCAGCTAGAGATTTGCTTCTCCTTGTGTAATTTTACCCCCTGCTCCTCTCCCATTGGATCTCTGTGGTGCCAGGCACAAATGGCCTGGTAGGGGACCCAGCGAGCTCTTAGGTCCTTTCTGCTGCTTCCTCTACCCCTGTATTTCACTTGGCTCTCCAAACCGACTCAGCTCCAGGTAAAGTCGGACACCTCCCGCAAACAAACTTTCAGCTTCTCTAGCGGGGTGTGTGTTCTGGAGAGGAGGGTCTCCCTTTCCCAATTCTGCAGTTGAGGCACTAACAGTTCTAGCGGGTCAGGGGGCGGTTCCTGGGTCCTGCAGAAGTAGGCTGCTTCCTTCAGAGTGTCTGTGGTCCTCTTGGGATTGCTGGTTTGTTCTTGCAGTCCAATGAAGCTAAAATTCACAATGCAAGCTGCCCCCCAACTACTCTATCCATAGCTGCAATCTAGTCCTGCCTCCCATCTGCCATGATCTCTCTAATATCCTCTCATAGCTTTTAAATCTTTTAATAATATCCTTAACCAGAACAACAATAACAATAATAAAACTCAACCTGAAGTCCACTCATGAGGCATCAAACATGCACAGGCATTAATTTTCAACTTATTTTTGAAAGTACTATTTCATAATTTACCTTATTTCACATTTTGTTTGTATTGCCAGCCAAGGCTTCTGAGTGAGACATATCTTGATGTCTCAGGGTAGCCAAAGTTTGCTATTAAGAAGCAGCTTACTTTGGGAGGAGTAAAGGGAGGGAAAATATCGACGGATTTCTCTGCTTCCACTGGGTTGCCTTTTGATCCTTACATTGTTCCTCCCTTTTATCACACTTGGATTTGAGGTACACAATTCCTGAGCCCCCTAATATACTTAATACTCCATGAAGAGTTATGACCTAGAGAAATAGTGGCTATCCGCTTGTTCCTAAAATGCAGATGTAATGAATTAAGCATTATATGTAAAATCATCTCAGAATAAGTATCCCTGGCCAACTTTCTTTCTTTTGTAGGCATGTAGACTTATTGTTTTTATTCTAAGTGATTTTTCTTTTTCCTTCTTAAAAAAATTACCAGAAAAAAAAACCATCATTTTAGACATTTAGGCTCCAATTAATATTGCCACTGACCAGCTTTCTGTTTGTTTAAATTGGGGCTGAAAATCTTAAAGATTAATTGTTAGAAATAAATGAAATTGTGCCAAGGGAAAGATTATGTTGTTGTGCTATTAGTCACAATGTATATGAAAATATCTGTGGTCAAAAACCCTGTCAATGTATTCAGTTTTCCTCTTGTGTCAGAGGACAGAAGCAATAATGGAAAAGCTATTCTGAAAGTATACAAGAAATTTACTCAGGCTGATCTGAAGAAAGTCTTCCATGACCTTATTCATTACTGACATGAAAATACCTCTGAGCCTCAGAGATTTAGCACAGGCAGTCACTGATAGCAACCCAGACATCCTCCTCCTCTCACCTCATAGCTGAGATGACCATTCCCTGCTTCTTATTCTGTTTCTTCTCATCAGCATAGAAAAGAAGCACAGAGGCTGAGTGCAGAGGCTCACACCTGTAATCCCAACATTTTGGGAGGCTGAGGCAGGTGGATCACCTGAAATCAGGAGCATGAGACCAGCCTGGCCAATATGGTGAAACCCCATCTCTACTAAAAATACAGAAAATTAGCTGGGCATGCTGGTGGGCACCTGTAATCCCAGCAACTCACGAGGCTGAGGCAGACGAATTGCTTTAATCTGGGTGGCAGAGGTTACAGTGAGTCGAGATTGTGTCACTGAACTCCAGGCTGTGCAACAAGAGTGAAACTCTGTCTTACAAAAAAAAAAAAAAAAAAAAAAGAAAAAAAGCACAGAGCAGCTCTTTATTTGCCATCAAGAAGTAAGAATTAAAATGATACCATCTATATATAAATAGGGATAGGATTTGAGAACTATTACATATTTTCCTAGCTCCATTTCCCTGGTTTATTCTTAGTTAGCTATTATACTTTATTTTCTAATTTATGACTTTTGTCTGCCACTGGTTCTGTTCTATTATTTGTAATAGGTTGGTACAAATTATATTTTATTCACTTTCGCTCCCTAACACTTAAAGAATTGGCAAATCCCCCAATTTTTGTGAAAATGTGTAAGTGGTTAACATGGTAAATAAATGTATATTTGTATTTATGTTAACATAGAATATAATGTATAACATATTAACACATGTTAAATATTAATATCAGTATTAATGTATATTTGAATTGAATAACATTTAGCATCTCAATTATTTACTTAATTAGAATTTTTAACATATGGGCCAGGCATAGTGGCTTACTGCTGTAATCCCAGCACTTTGGGAGGTTGAGGGGGACAGATCACCTGAGGTCAGGAGTTCAAGACCAGCCTGACCAACATGGAGAAACCCAGTCTCTATTAAAAATACAAATTAGCTGGGTATCATGGCACATGCCTTTAATCCCAACTACTTGAGAGGCTGAGGCAGGAGAATCACTTGAACCCAGGAGGTGAAGGTTGTGCCGAGATTGCACCATTGCTCTCCAGCCTGGGCAACAAGAGTGAAACTCTTATCTTAAAAAAAAATAAGAATAATTAACATATGTATGTTAATTTTCCTTACAGAATATCTTAAATAATTACTTCTGAAGCCATAATTTTCAAATCTCATGCATCTCACTTTCTGGTCATGTTATACCATATGTGTGTTTTAAACTCACAAATGTTGCATTATTTTATATGTTCAGTCTCCTTGATTCTGGCTGTTTTGTGGAAAGTGGTAATTACTTAAATTCTATCTTAGATGCCCTAATAGTTGGCCCAGATTGAAGGTATTTCACAGAAAATAAGTCTGTCTTTGTAATAATTTAGCTTCCCTAAATTTATAGTTGGCAATAAACCTGTACAAATTGCAGCATACTTCAGGTTCATACACTCACTGATTGTTGTTACTCATCAGTGAAAAAGGTGAAATATTTTGATGAAAGATACTTTGCTCTTGTTACATTCTGATATCCAATAACTCAATTGATGACAAATTAACTACACATTGTGATTAAATTTTGAGTCTATCAATATGTATAAATAACCTTCTATTTCTCTAAAATTGTTATCTACTGCCATCTAGCTTAAAACCACCACGCATCCCAAAGAGAGTATAAGGTCCTATCTCTTACTTGTTTTAATTGAAATGACAGAGCTGTCAAGGCATAATTTATTATTTCAAAGAGCTATATAAGGCAAGTGATTTATTTCTTTAACCAACTGTCTAAACTATTGATGAAACAAGGTTTTACTTGTTTTAAATCAAATTTACATTGTAATTTCAAATTCTAATAGTAATTTTTCATTGTGAGCAACATCAGTGCTATGCTTTGTGACTGCTTTCAAGATGTCTATTTTTAAAATCCACAAGTTATCTACATCAAACATTTAGTGATGGGACAGTGTGGTTCTGGTAAACATTTTGTGTGTATGTATTGTATAGATTTACCAACGTTTGAGACAAGGTGTCCATTTAATTTTGAAAATAAGTTACAAATGTATTTATATGTGAAAGATACTCAATATAGATGTGTTGAAGGAATAGAAGCTAGATTTCTAAAACCCTCCACGTTCCAAAATGGCTCAAGACCAGAGAAAACTGGAAACAAATAGAGTTTTCAAGAACTGAAGACCCAAAGATGTACAATTTATGGTCAGTTTACTTCCTGGTAAAAAAGGGAGGGCTTTGATTGGCAGGCAATTAAAGGGTAATTTTGGCCCATGTGAGAAGCATGGGGGAAGTGAAAAGAACCGAGATTAGCAGAGGATTCTTCAGAGTTGATTTGTGGCAGTTAGCCTTGGCAGTCAGAAGCACTTCAATAACAGAGATGATTGGTGTTGCAAACCCCCCACCTCCCCCCTGAAAATACTTCATAGCTGTTTTATACTATGTTAGTTAATTTTCCTATATTGAGACACAATAGCTAAAAAAGAGTTTTCTGGTGCTGAATCAAAATGGCCATTATTACGTTTAGTAAGCCCAAGTTGTGTACCAGATACTTATTTTAAATACATGCCTTATTAATTCTTTGGATCTTCACAACAATCCAATGAGATAGCTACTGCTATTAGCCCCATTTTGCACATGAGGACACAGATACCCAGAGATGTGTAGGTGGTTGCTCAAGAACAAATAGTAAATGGAGTCTGGAGTTAAGCCCAGGATTCTTGCTTCAGGCACCATACTCTAACATATAGCCTCCTCTCAGGAACTTCAGTTTGTATTAGCATTTTTCCATCTTTCTGCTAATGACCAGCTTATTCAGAATATAAATATAATATTCAGCAGAGATTTCATGAGAAATTGAGCTCTCACATAAGCATTTACTCTCATTACAACATTTCAGTGCATTTGTCCATTTGGTTCCATTACCAATTGACTATTAAGGAAGTAGAGATATGCTACCCAGAGTCACAACTGTAGAAATAATCTTCTCTTCTACTAACAGTAATCAAGAATTTGTAAGCTTTCAGAAAGGCCCACTCAAATCACATTTAGGCAGTCCTGATGTAAAGAGAGTGAACAGGCGACCTAGAGAATGGGATAAAATTTTTGCATTCTGTCCATCTCACAAAGGGCTAATATCCAGAATCTACAAGAAACTTAAACAAAATTACAAGCAAAAAAACAAACAACCCAAGCAAAAAGTGGGCAAAGGATATGAACAGATACTTTTCAAAAGAAGATATTTATGCAGCCAACAAACATGAAAACAAGCTCATCATCACTGGTCATTAGAGAAATGCAAATCAAAACCACAGTGAGATACCATCTCAGGCTGGTCAGAATATTGATATTAAAAAGTCAGGAAACAACAGATGATGGAGAGGATGTGGAGAATAGGACCAGTTTTACACTGTTGGTGGGAGTGTATATTAGTTCAACTATTGTGGAAGACAGTGTGGCAATTCCTCAAGGATCTAGAACCAGATATACCATTTGACCCAGCAATACCATTACTGGGTATATACCCAAAGGATTATAAATAATTCTGCTATGAAGACACATGAACACATATATTTATCACAGCACTATTCACAGTAGCAAAGACTTGGAACCAACCCAAATGCCCATCAATGATAGACTGGATAATGAAAATGTGCCACATATATACCATGGAATACTATCTAGCCACAAAAAAGAATGAGTTCATGTTCTTTGCAGGGACATGGATAAAGCTGGAAACCATCATTCTCAGCAAACTAACACGGGAACAGAAAATCAAGCACTGCATGTTCTCACTCATAAGTGGGAGTTGAACAATGAGAACACATGGGCACAGGGAGGAGAACATCACACACTGGGGCCGTTGTGCGGCAGGGGGCAAGGGGAGGGATAGCATTAGGAGAAATACGTAATGTAGATGACAGGTTGATGGGTGCAGCAAATCACCATGGCACATGTATACCTATGTTATAACCTGCACATTCTGTACATTTATCCCAGGACATAAAGTATAATTAAAAAAAAAAAAGAAGTAATCATCTTGCCGATTAAAACAGATGATGCAGGACAGGCTAGCCCCAAAATTGAGGTTTAGCCCAGGAGAGTTCGTGGTGTTTTAATCCAGGAAAGAATCAAGGCAACCTGGTGGTGTTAAACAGCAACTTTTGTTGAAGCAGCAGTGTATAGCAGCAGCAGAGGTATTGCTCCTTGTCCTATAGGACCATCCTTGCCTATAGGACTATCCTATAAGCAGTGTGCCCAGAGTAGCAGCTCAGAGGCAGTTTTATACCCATATTTATGCTTAATTTTAGTTATATGCAAATTAGGGGTGGTTTATGCAGAATTTCTAGAATGAAAGTGGTTAAGTTCTGGGTTGTCGGGTTGTTGCCATGGAAATGGGTGATAACGTCTGGTTGTTTCCATGGCAATGGTAAACTGACAAGGCACACCGGTGGGCATGTCTTATAGGTTGGTGCTTCTGCCCAGGACATATTTAGCTAGTCCTTAATTTTGTCTGATGTCCAAGCCCTGCCTCTAGAGTTGAGTTTCACCCCCTATCTCACAGACATAAAAAAGTAATCAATTTGCTGATTAAAGCAAGACATATAGTGTGAAATAAAATAAGACCATTCCCTGTACTCTTTCATTTTGTTTTGTTTTGTTTTGCTTTGCAATGCTCTCCATTGAGGAGTGATTGAATTCACATACAGCAATGTAGCTAAAGCTGTATAGTAATTATATATACACAGATGCTTACTCTTTATGGTAAATAATCTCTTGAAGTGAAAGAAACATGCTCCTCTTGACAGGTAAACATACTTAATTAAGGGCAAAGAAGGAAGAACTTTCAAGGCAATATTGTAATTCCTTTCCAAGTACACATGATTATAGAATTTTAGCTCTGCCAAGGATATCTTCAAGTCAGAGGAAAATTGTAGCATGAAGTTTATCATTCATTTTCTCATATGAATGCAATTCTCAGACTTTCTCTTGTACTCATAAATTCACGAGTGTTCCATTTAGATATTATTCAAGAGAGATTCAAGAATCATGGTAATTACAGTTAAGATTCTAGAATCTAGAGGAATAGATATTATTATGCCTAGAATTAATTATGTTTCAGAAGAATGATTTTTTTTTTAGGAAAAGCTGATTATTTCAGTAAAAACTTAAGTGATATTATTAATTTAAATGAAGACATTCTCTTTCTGGAAGATACTACCTATTTCTGAAAGGTAGCCTGAAAAGTGGTTGCTGTAGCCTTGGATTCACTTATGAATTTTGTAAAAATGTAACTCTATTCCACTGCCCAGTTTGTTAAACTTTACACCACAATTCTGAAAAAAAATGTGTCACCAAATGCAACCAGGCATTAGAGACTTACAAAATAAGCTCTGGGGCTATCATTTGTTGCAGACTGTCTAATAATAAAATCACTTGTGTGCTTGTCACTCATGTTACATCTCAACCACTTGAGGAGCTGATGTTCACACTAACAATTTTCAAATTATGAAATGAAATTATTAAATTATACTTACTACATGGGAAAGAAAAAAAACATGGTTTATTTTTTTAAGAAGTTCCTTGGGAGGCCGAGGCAGGTGGATCACGAGGTCAGGAGATCGAGACCAGCCTGGTCAACAAGGTGAAACCCCGCCTCTACTAAAAATACAAAAATTAGCTGGGCATGGTGGTGCGTGCCTCGGGAGTAGTCCCAGCTACTCGGGAGGCTGATGAGGAGAATTGCCTGAACCCAGGAGGCGGAGGTTGCGGTGAGCCAAGATCCTGCCGTTGCACTCCAGCCTGGGTAACAAGAGCGAAACTTGGTCCCAAAAAAAAAAAAAAAAAAAAAAAAAAGAAGGCAATCCGTGAAGGCCAGGCGCGGTGGCTCACACCTGTAATTCCAGCACTTTGGGAGGCCGAGGCGGGTGGATCTCGAGGTCAAGAGATGGAAACCATCCTGGCCAACATGGTGAAACCCGTCTCCACTAAAAATACAAAAAAATTCGCTGGGCGTAGTGGCACGTGCCTGTAGTCCCAGCTACTTGGGAGGCTGAGGCAGGAGAATTGCTTGAACCCGGGAGGCAGGGGTTGCAATGAGCCGAGGTCGCGCCACTGCACTCGAGCCTGGTGCCTGGGGACTGAGTGAGACTCTGTCTCAAAAAAAAAAGTTCCATGAAAAAAAAAAAAAAAACCAGTTAAAGTTTAAACATTCTGCAGTAGAACTAAGGGTTTGACCTTAGATGCCAAGATTTTTTCTAAATAATTTTATTTAGTCAACAAAGAAACATATATGTGCCCATATGTCATATGTATATATGAGACAGAGAGAAAGCTTTCTTGCTAAACATCATAATCAAGTTTACTAATAAACATTCCCTTACAGTTACTTTTTCTTTCTAAGTGTCTTTTAGTCCATCTTTTCCCCTTAATAAGAATGCAGTAGTGTCGCAAATAGATATTGTTTGGGTTGCAGAAGTTTTGAACACAGAAGAGTACTTAGCTTGCATTATGATTGCATCGGTAGCATTACATCTCACTTCCAGAGTGGTTCTTTAAAAACGGTAGCTTTTATTCACACTCTTGTGAATCATATCTGCATGATTTAGAAAGATTCAAAAACAAGCCCTCTAAGAATAAATGTGAAGAAACCCATAAACTTCTCCTTTAAAAAACAAATGCTTGGTAGGCAAGCTCTAAAACAGGATTATTTTTCTCTCCTGCCTACTGCTGTTAAGTCTCTGACTTTTTAGATTGTAGTGGGCTGTTGAGAGGAAGATACTAAGTACATGAAATGTGCTGTGTTGAATTGTGCTTCAGCCCTTTCAGGAAGTTAGATTTAACTATTCCATTCATAAAGAGGGAATTCCTTAACTTGATCCTCGAATGCTTCAGAAAACCCAATGTAATGGGAATCGTAACAATTAGCCAGTAGGACAGTGGTCTCTGGTTTAAATTTTGACAAAGGGATATAGTGAAATGAGAAGAACATAAAGCCATATTAGGGAAACTAATTTTTCATACAATTTTCATTCCATTTCTGCATCTCAGAGGTTCGTTTGAAGATTCTACAACCAGATTTTACACAGCATGTGTGGTAGAAGCTTTTGCCTATCTGCATTCCAAAGGAATCATTTACAGGGACCTCAAGCCAGAAAATCTCATCCTAGATCACCGAGGTTATGCCAAACTGGTCAGTGCAATTCACACATGGTTTCTGCCCTGCAGTTTAAAAATACTTGTTTATAAAACTGTGTTCATTTGCTAATATAAAATCTCAGTTTTTCTTTTCAATATTGTAACTTTCTTAAAAGCAGCTTTTGGCATAGAAATTTTCAACTGAATGTTCTTTCAAATGATGTATCTGTTATGAAAAATTAAGTTGGCTAAGTTTGAATTAACAATACTCTGGCAAAACATGCCTTTAATAAGCATTAGAAAACATACTTGCTGGCACATGTTTACAGGCCTAGAATTCCTTTTCTCTAGTCAGTTTTTTGCTATTCATAAGTAATGGGTTTTTATATTAGGGAAAACCATAAATCATTTCAATATTTTAGATTTAAGAATAATGCCAGTGCTTTACAGGCAATTCTAGCCAGGCTACATAATAGTAATAATAGTGGTAACAGTCAACAGCTGTAAAGATTTACCATAGAAGAGAAGTTCTCTTATTTACAAATGCACAACTTTCTTTGGTCCTGTTAGAGCTTGAATCCATTTTTAAACTTTTTAGAATTGTTATTCAATATGTGGTTTTTAGATAAATCAAGTCAGTGGCAGTTTTTTATTTGTAGTTTCAACCAAATCGTTTCAGAAAAAAATAGATTTTCTGCAGTCAAGACTTCCTTCAAAAGAGTTTCAGAAAAATGAAGAATATATTATAATTTTATTTCTGTTTATGCTTACCAAGGGCAGAGTCATTGGTCCCATAACTATGTTACTTACTTCCTGCAACGATAAAATAACTTTTCAAATAATTAATACTAAATGAATTGTCAACTTCATTATATCCAGCAGAAATCATGTATATTCTGGGAAAGATGTTAAGTAGGCCCAACTGGTCTTTTAAAATTTTTATGTACAGAAGAGATTCTGTGTTTATACCCCAACCTCCATTAGCATAAAAGAAGGAAAAATGAAAACTTATATTCAGAAAGAAAGATTTACCTTTATTTCTAATGATATTAAGTTTATGCTGTGTTCAGGTATTACCTTTTCCCATTAAAACTGAGTTTGATCAGGGAGACTTTGTTGGCAATATAGATTATTCCTTTTAGAAGATAGGACTATAAAAACATGCACGTTTTTACATTTTTTCATCATTGGTGTACTTTAGCAAAATAACTTACTGCTTTAAAACTTAATCATAAACAGCCTAAGTATCTTGGTTTTCTCTCTTTGTAAGGTTGATTTTGGCTTTGCAAAGAAAATAGGATTTGGAAAGAAAACATGGACTTTCTGTGGGACTCCAGAATATGTAGCCCCAGAGATCATCCTGAACAAAGGCCATGACATTTCAGCCGACTACTGGTCACTGGGAATCCTAATGTATGAACTTCTGACTGGCAGGTATGGATATTGATAGGAAACTGCTGATAAAAATAGACCAGCAAACAGCTACACACTCCTGCTTTTGTCGCTCTGATTAGAGCATCTTAAAGTACATTTCACCATATCTTGGTGCCACAATTCAATTAGTTATACAGATAACCAGGAATTCATAAAGCAAGGTGTAAAATAGGTTAGGCTAGGGCACATCAACACCAACTTTTGGTCTCATTATTGCTACTTCTTTTTTACATACGTGAATGTGGAAGGTTGTAGTGTCTTTCTGTGAGGTATTTTAGACCAGTCATTTAGCCAGCAATGAAACAAAGGAGACCATAATAATATCAAAATATATAGGATAAATTTTCTATAGAATAAGAGGATCTGTTAGCAACCATTATATACAAGTGAAACATGACTGCTTTGTAGCTCTTTCCTGTAATACTATAATTATCAACTCAAATAGGCTCTAGGGATACCACAAGGTATAAGACAGACTTTAAGGTCCTCAAGGGCCCATACTAAAAGAACACTATGAATACACTACCATGACATGTGCTAAGAACAGGAAGTGACAGGAGCATGATGACCTACAGATTTCAGGACAGGGCTGGGCTCATAAAGAGGCTTTTGAAGAATGAATATAAGGCAGCTGTGTCTTAAAGAAAGAATAGGACTTAGATGTAGAGAGTAAGGAAAGGGTAATCCAGGCAGACAGGCATGGCTTAATGAGAAGGACAATAATGGGCACAGATAAGGAGAAGGTTCATATATATATATGGGAGATCAGCAACAGTCATCTTTTGAGGATCACGATTCCTGCACTTGAGTGTTTGGACTCCATCCACAGAGGGGATCATTGTGATTTTCTGACAAAGAGTGAGTGATATGTGCTGTGGTATTTTTAAAAAACAAGTTGGCATAATAGAGCAAATTGGAAGAGGAATAGGAGGCAGTTCAAATATTATTGCAGTAATTTAGTTCTAGGACACTGAGAGCCTAGAACAGGGCAAGGGCAGTGGTAAGAAAGAGTAAGTGTGAGGCAGGATGTGAAGAATTACTTAAGAGGACCTGGTCACTACAGTGAACATGAGAGGAAGACTTAGGACTTTCAGCACAGGGTACTCTATGAGGATTCAGTGCATATACGAAACACTTAGAGAACTTATTTTTTTTTTTTACCATAAATACATATATTGAACCATGTATGATTAAAAATACCTAAACTTTGTATCCATTTCAAGAAATAATGAGACAGAAATAATTTTGGTCAAAGATAACAGCATTAAAAAATCTTTACTTGGCCAGGTGCGGTGGCTCAAGCCTGTAATCCCAGCACTTTGGGAGGCCGAGATGGGTGGATCATGAGGTCGAGAGATCGAGTCCATCCTGGTCAACATGGTGAAACCCCGTCTCTACTAAAAATACAAAAAATTAGCTGGGCATGGTGGCGCGTGCCTGTAATCCCTGCTACTCGGGAGGCTGAGGCAGGAGAATTGCCTGAACCCAGGAGGCAGAGGTTGCGGTGAGCCGAGATCTCGCCATTGCACTCCAGCCTGGGTAACAAGAGCGAAACTCCATCTCAAAAAAAAAAAAAAAAAAAAAAAAAAAAATCTTTACATTTCTTTTTGTGCCCCAAGAGATGATGGCGGTGGTGAGAGATGGTGGCCAGGGGTGGGGGTGGGAGAAGGCAAGAATAAAACAAGGAGGATGATCTTTAGTTACAATAAAAGTTCCACCAAACACACCTGCCAAACACTATGAAGTGTGGCATGTGACTAGGAATGATGCTTGGACCACAAGCATGATTCCAATGTATTTTGGTCCTGAATGTGATATCTAATGATCTTCAATAGTAATAATAACATTTAGAGGACTGGCTGGGCCTTGAAAACGCAAAGAATGTTCATGTAGAGACCTACTTAAGTGCTACAGAATGACAGAGGAACTGAAGTGAAGGAAGACCTTATAATGTTGGTCAATGAAGCCACCGGGAGTGAAAAAGAGGGAGAAAGCCAGTGATTAAAGGTTTTAGAGAGTGTGGTGGGGCTTTTGTATGAGCCACATGACCTCCTTGAATGTATTAAATTGAGGGCAAAGGAAATAAATAATCTGGTTAGAAGGCAACAAACTTGTAGTGAAGGCTGGTGAATTTCTCACTGCTTCCCTCCAACCTTTCCTGTTCTATTCTTCATGGTGGGCGGCCCAATCTAAGGACAAGTAATAGTCAGAAAGGGTCCCAGAGAGGCCAGTCCCTGCCCTTCTCACAACCTCAGCTCCCTTCCATGCATACACACCAAGTCCTTTCTTACTGGTTTTGTTCAAGGCTCCATCTCCCCCACCAACTTAGGAAAAGATGAATTATCTTTTCTCCAGTTTAAGTTTTGATGCAGCTCATCTATTCCAGTTTCATGGCATTCCTCTAGTGACTGGGTACATAACCTAGAGAAATAATTTTAAAATGTATTATTGGAGGAGAATTCTTTGTTTTTACAGTAGCTACTCAGTGAATAATTACTGAATGAATATACGACCCTATTTCCACTGGCAGACTTCCTGTAACTATGAGGGGAAGCAGCCCTTATGAAACTAATACTGAGTATGGCAGAATGAAAAGCTGGAAAAACTCCAGGTCTTTAAACCACAGATTCTACGAGGTCTAGAATTTGTCCTACCTCTGGAATGTGCTTTTGCGAGTTCAATGTTTTTCTTATTTTAATCAGTTTGAGCTGATATTGCCCATTTAGGTCAACTGAAGGATTCAAAAGTAAAAGCAGCTAAAGAACACACAAGAAAATTAATCAAAGAAAATAGGAGAAAGTATTCAGATAAACTCTTGTCTCTAATTTCTTTGAAGCTATCAAAAGCATGATCTCCCTAAAAAGTAACCTTTAAGATATTTGCAAGTGTTAATAAATAAGAAGACAAGTAACTAGCAGAGCTAAGGACCACTACAGAACTGAAAGTCATGTTGAAAACAGAATAGTAACAATTAAATTCAGAAAACTGAATAGTAACAATTAAAAATCCAGCAAGGGAGATAGTAGATAGGCTTGGAAAAAATAATGGAAAAAGAAAAAAGATATAGATATGATTTCAGAAACAGAAGCTATTAGTCAAAGGAAATAGAAAAATACATGAATTATGTGTATGAATATAATATTACAAACAGGAGAAAAACATATTTAATTACATAATAGAAAATCCGTGGCATAAAGATTTGATTAAGTGTATCCTTTTGATCTGCAGTGACCAGGGGGAAACCGATTGAGAATAATAACACCACAGGGTGTCCATGTGGAATCTCCTAAATTCATTAATAAGGAATAGTCTTATTGGCATCAGTGCTATAAAAACTTGGCATGTGTGGTATTGAGAGTGAAGATAGTTAAAGTTCCAGTTGGCCTCAATCCTCTCTACAGCATCTATAATACCAAAAGATAGTATATCAAGAACTATATAGTTCTAAGGATCACAGAAAGTATAACTCAAGTAATTTATACTGAGGTAAGTTATTCTTCAAATACAAACACAATATGTAAAGTGTGGAACCCAGGCCTTTCTCAAAAACACTACTGTTTAATCAAGTCAACAAAAAGAGGAATCAAAATAAAGCATTCAGGAATAGAGAAACAAGTGAAAAGATTGATGGTGAAATTTGAGTCTAATTAATTGATACTTAGATCAAATAATTTAAATTTGGGTAATTGAACAGAATGTCAATGTTGTAGGCTTTGGCAATCTTAAAATAACACTAAAACCAGCAAAAATTAAGGTGGGAAGTGAAAGTAGGTACAACTACAGATATAGTTATTTCTCATTATTAATAATCAGTAATATTACATATATTCTGCAGTTAAAATGTGTCATTACAGAAGAGAAATTTCTAAATTCAGTCTGAATTTTTTTTTAATTTTAGAGAAATATTTTAGGAATTATTGGTTAAGGAGGATGTATTTGAAATTTAGCATTTCTTTCCATTTTACTCCTTAGTTTAAAGTAAACTTAAATTGAATATTTTTAATTTTAAAATATGCATAATATATTCTGTCTACAATCCACATAGAGAAATCTATGAAAATATGTTCATCAAACGTTGATTACTATGAATATTTTTTGGTGTTGAATGACTTTCTTCTAAATAATTTTGTTTTATATATTGAATGAATATTAGACTAACATGCATCACATAAAAACCACAAAAACCATCTTTAATAATTGATTTTAGTTGTCTAAGATAAGCAATTAAATATAAAAGCAAACATATAAATTAGAAAACATTACATTTATAACACAGAAACCCAAAGATGTGGGTCCTTCTCATTTTTTAAAGTAAAAATGAAAACTGGCATGTTAACTTAAGAGAATAAAGAGAATATTCAATCATAGGATCACATAAAGAGAAACTGTTTAAATTCTAAGACAATACTAAATAGATTTTCATGTTTATATATTTTTTAAGTGATGTAAAATTGATAGACAATTACTAGCTAATAACATATTAAAGTAAATAGAAAGCACTTTGCACAACAAATCAAGGCAGAATCCATCACAGCCCTTAGCACAGGTAAATCTGCTACTCCTTACTTTAAATAACTCATAAGCCTGCTTGATAAAAAGAAATCATTTGAACTGCTCTTAATAAACATGAACATGAAGGGCAAAAATATAATAATTCAGATTTCTCCCCCAAAGACACACAAAAACTGTATTAAAGAGAATAACTAATTTTCAAAGAAATCATTTGTCAAGGTGTACCATCATCTCCCTTCTAAACTGTGAGAAATATGAAGAAAAGACCTCACTTTAGTCATCTTTGTACTCACTGAAGTTGCCACAAACTACACTTCAAGGATGGATAGGTTAAAAAAAAATCAACAGATGTGCCTCATGAGGACTGAAGGGTTACATCCTTACCAACAAAGATAATGATTAGTGTTAAGTTATCTAATGAGGTCCTCTGTGCGGAGAGAAAATGATAGAAGGAGTACTATTCTACAGAAATATTAGATCAATAAATATTTACTGACCCCTTAGTATGTACGTGCTGTGAACACTACTCAACTCTGGGAATACCAGCAGAAAATAAACTATTCTGGAAGGGAAGACAGACATAACATAAATAACTACACAAATGAAAAGATAATTACAAAGTACAATAAGTGGCATAAGCGTGCTATGAAAGTGTAACAGGGACGAAAACTTTAAATTTGAGCATAAGATTAGATTGTTAGATTTTGTGGGTTGATAGAGGTTAATTGATTTTATTAGGTTGACCAGAGTAGGCCTTTTGGAGAAAACAACATAAAACTTACTTCACTGAGATTTGATAAAATGAGGCATTGGCCAGATATGTGGGGAGAACCTTTCAGGCCAGATAAATAACACCATGAGGTAGGAAAGCGCTGAGCATTTCAGTGGAACAGAGAGACACTGTTGTTTCTGGATCCAAGTGAGTGAGGGTGGTAATGGCATGAGGTGAGGGGGGGGGTAGTATCGTTGGTGTTCCTGTGGCCCCTCCTAATGACTTAGGACTTCATCTCAAGTATAATGAGTGAGTCAGTAAGTGTGGAAAAGGTCAGAGAGTGAAAGAAGCATCTTGAATGACCAAGGACAGCATGAGGGATTAGACTCCAGCAGTAAAAAGAAATCAGGGAACAGCAGATAAACTTGACCCATTTCTGGTTTTGCTAAGTGATTTACCTGGAAGGACTTCTACACTGTTTAGCTCTTAATCTACTTTCATTCCATTGTCACTATTAATGTAAGCCCCCAAATAAGAATTGATGTCATCGGTGGAGTTTATAGCAATTCAAGTGTTCTCATGTAGGAAATAAAAATAATAACTCTTGTCATGTCTCTCATTCTTGCAGCCCACCTTTCTCAGGCCCGGATCCTATGAAAACCTATAACATCATACTGAGGGGAATTGACATGATAGAATTTCCGAAGAAGATTGCCAAAAATGCTGCTAATTTAATTAAAAAACTATGCAGGTAAGTATCTCAACTACATTATCTTTGAAAAAAATCATAATGTGAAAAGATTAGATGTAATAAAACTATTATTTTATTTTTAGGGACAATCCATCAGAAAGATTAGGGAACTTGAAAAATGGAGTAAAAGACATTCAAAAGCACAAGTAAGTCTTCTTTCCTTATAACTTTAGGTTTCAGAGTTCCAAACACCTGACATCATTTTGCCAGGGTGTTACTTTTTAAGTTATTGGTGTAAAAACTAGTACAATTAGCATATAGGAACATCCAAAGACAGAATATAAACTTATTAGGCTTTTCCTTTCTAGTTGTTTCTGAAACTTAATTTTATTTACCTGACAACGCTGTGACATAAGAAACTGAATTCATTGAACTCAGTTTCTTGCAACTCATACCAACTAGCATTGTTTTTTCCTCTCTGGCACAAAGAAGAAATGTGTATTTTAAATTTGGAGATTCTATTCTCTACCACAGTATTACAAACAAAAGTCCCCTACTGTTATTGTACCTGATTTCCTAAACACAAAATATATTTTTCTAAGCATTTCCCAACTAGATGTCATAACAGCAGAATACAGTGTTTTTTAACCAATAGCAACATCTTAAATATCAGACCTTTCCTATATTGACTGGATGCTCTAAAGTTAAACTACTTGGTTTTTCTCTATTTGTGTAACACTGACAGAAAATTCACATCCTTATCAAAGAAACATGTTTACTAAAATATCTATGAATATCTGAAAGGCCTGCTAAGAATTTCTTGTAAGCATTTGCTAATGGTGAAACCTTTCAAAGACAAAAGAAAACAAACAGGCAAAAACATTAGTGTTTTTTGGTCTGTATTTCACAGAAAAAACTGTACACAAAATACCTTTATTCTTCATTTAAAAAGGGAAGAAAGGAGGAAAATGGAACATGTAGAGACCACTACAATGATGTGAAATGAAAAGGTTAACTAGCTGAGGCTGTGCACTGAGTCAGTGGCAAAAATGGAAAGTTCATTTTCTATCCTGACTTTTCGTGCCCTTGTTCTATCTCCTTAAAATAAAATACCCTGTAAAGCACAGGGCCAGACATATTATGACATTTATTAAATTATAATTATAGTATAGGAACAAGGTCATTAGAGACATTATGACTGAATTACAAGGAAAAATAGTTTCATGTTTAACTGGTATTTAAAATTGGACAGATATACTTTAAAAGTATGCATTTCACAAAATAAGCTAATTGGAAAAGATATGCAATTAAATAGAAAACATTTTGTCTCATGAAAACGTTTGCCTAACTGCTTTCCATTAGCCATGGACATTGTATACATTGCAATTAGAAGATTTTAGCTGACATATAACATCTTTAACTATCAACATTTTTTCCTTTTCTAGATGGTTTGAGGGCTTTAATTGGGAAGGCTTAAGAAAAGGTACCTTGACACCTCCTATAATACCAAGTGTAAGTAGATTTTACAGCTTATAATTGTATGAGACGCTTGGTGGTGTTTATGTCAGTCAACAATGATCTGTTATCTTTAAAGTTTCATCCTGTTATAAGGTTAAACAAACTATAGGAAAAATGTCACATTGAAATAATGACATTCTAAAATCCAAGCTTAAAAGCAGATACATTTGGGGATAGTCACTGTAAATATGTTTTGCTCTTATTTTTTTTAACTCTTCATTTTAATTCAAATTTCCTTCATTTATGAACATGTTAATTTTTAGTATCGAAAATGTTTAAAATCTAAAAACTGAGACAAAAGTTTATAGTGAGTTTACAGCAACCAGTTTCAGCAGCTATCAGTTTTGGACCAATGTTGTTTCATGTATGTCTTCACATAACTCCCTCCTGCCCTCCCCATGTTACATGGAAGCATACTCAGGCACAATGGTGTGTTTTTATCCTTCCTTCAGGTTCTAAAGTAAAAAAGTAGTTCTTTTTTCTTGACTCTCTTTTTTTAAAAAAAATCAAGTTTTTTGTTAAATAGTCTACTAAATTCACTGTTTATACTATATTAATTTAAAATAGATTTCAGCAGATTGCATTTATATTTTTACTCAGTATTGCATCTAGCTAATAAAATGTGCAGCATCTTTATTACGGGGGAGAGGACTACTTTGTGGTCCTGGGACTTTCATTTGTGTTTCCTCTCTCTAGGACTATTGCAAGACTGCTATTTGCACAGAAACATTTTCTCTATTCCATTTTTCTTTTGAGATTGGGTCTTGCTATGTTGCCCAGGATCCAGGATAGCCTCAAACTCCTGGGTTCAAGCAATTCTCTTGACTCAGCCTCCTGAGTAGCTGGGACCACAGGTGCACACCATGAACTTGGCTCTATTTTCCCTTCTTCTAAGATTTATTTCTATTCTAATATTTGTTTGTTTATAGACCAAAAAAAAGCATTACAGACAGGGTTTCAATGTGTTGGCCAGGCTCATCTCGAACTCCTGACCTCAGGTGGTCTCCCTGCCTTGTCCTCCCAAGTGTTGAGATTATAGGCATGAACCACTGCACCTGTCCTACATGATCACTTGTATACTTTCATGGCATCTCTTTTTCTTTTCATAGCTCTAGCCAAAGTTTATTATATAGAAAGATTTTTGTAATTATTTTTCATTGTATATAGATTTTTGAATTATATATAGATTTTGTGATTATTTGTTTTAATCATACAATGTATTACTTACCATGGGTATAAACTCTGTGAGGATAAAAACCATGTCTATTTGTACTCACCACTGAGACCCTCAATACCTGCTACATAGTAAGCACTCAAAAAAGTAGTCACTAATAGGGAATAAATACAGGATGTGCTTAAAAATTCCAGCAATTCCACACACACACACACAAAGTGCATTCTCTCCTATTTACAGGTTGCATCACCCACAGACACAAGCAATTTTGACAGTTTCCCTGAGGACAACGATGAACCACCACCTGATGACAACTCAGGATGGGACATAGACTTCTAATGTATTTCTCTTACCTGCTTCTGCCTTGCTGAAGACAGCTTTTTCTGAGACACAGCTGCCAGCAAACCTGAAGGAAAGAGAGAAGATTAGTGCTCGGGGTCACCATGATGCCTTTGATCGATGCTGCTCCGGTAACTACAGTGGCATTAGGACTTTTGCTTAGATGACAATAGTGCTCTTTACATGTTTTCTGTTCGAACCTAAAATAGCAGTTGACATGGTGGTCCTGAAGCAAAGCCTTTCACCAGTAAAGAGATGTTTTCTATTGTTGCAATGACCTTGCTTTGCTCTGATTATAATTTGAAAGACTGTAGGAAACACTTCAATCTAGTAGAAGAGTCTGTACCTT
This sequence comes from Callithrix jacchus, assembly GCF_049354715.1. Taxonomy (NCBI): domain Eukaryota; kingdom Metazoa; phylum Chordata; class Mammalia; order Primates; family Cebidae; genus Callithrix; species Callithrix jacchus. The sequence continues at coordinate 77,908,551 of NC_133513.1, read as the reverse complement.
GGTAGAATATTCAAGAAGATGAAAGAATAATATATTGGGTACGATAGATTACTATGGTACAGAAACTAGGCTATTCCCTTTCTTCAAGTGAAGGCTGTGGGATCTATTACTGCAGGCCGGTGTATATACCATTCAAAAGAGGACCACACATCTGTTGGTCACAGAGCTCATGTCACACTAGTGCTAGAAGTTTCATGATTTTATTTCCCAGCAGTGCTGATGACAAGACTGAATGTTACCCTTTCTTTCTGACAGAATTTAAAAATTGATATGATAAAAGCACAACTGCTATAGATTCTGCTGAGACCTCTCATAGTAGGTACATATGCGTTTTCACAGAGGACTGAAAAACAATGCATGATATTTGGGTTTTTTTTTTTTTTTTTGATAAATTGGCATGACAGAGTGGGGAAAAAAAGCAGTTCACAAAACCATTTCATATTTTTAAAAATACTGTGCTTAAAAATGGTCCTGGAAGTAAATGACTAGCAGCCAATTGGTTTTACCTAACATACCCTCAAACTGAGGCTTAAAGTATTCCCTTTTATAAAAATAACCCCTCGGGGTGGGGTGGACAGGGGAGGGATTAAAACCCATCCAAAAAATAAATAAAAGCTATATAGGTGCTATGTATATCTTTCATCTGTAAATGTCAGTGTCTGAACAGACAACACAAATTCAAATCATTATATGTGTAGCCAGAAACTCAAGCATTTTCACTGAAGTTATTAAACCAAACTCCTGTCCAATTTCACTCATACAACATTGTCAGTCTGGAGTTGAGAGACAACGGTGATTATAAACCTATTTGAACTAGCTTTTTGTCTTAGGCCTGAACCAAAAACAAACAAACAAAAAATTAAAAAAAAATAAAACAAGAAGGAAAAACAAAAATAAAAGAAGTAGGAAAGACAAAAAAAGAAAGCCCAAAGTCAAAGTTATTAAGATTTACAGCTTTACCAAGCCAGGAACGTCACTTCTGTGAGGTCAGAGAACAAAACAAAAACCTGGCCAGGTGCTGATTACCTTTTTGTGAATAGGCTGAGTCCACCCACTTCTCCAAGTAAGAAAGCAGTACAGAGGAAAACAGGAACCTGATTTTTAAAAAAATAAATTTTAAGTAGGACAGAATTACTACAGTTCTATGATTTCACACTACCTAGAACAAACTAGATTTGAAAATGTCAAACTAATTTACTTTATTCACGTGGAGAAAAGAATCTGCAAATTAAACTGAGTCCATCCCTGGCAGGCCGGTTGATTATTATTAGCTTTAATAAGTAACTCAGCCATTTGGAAGCTCTTCCTGGACAAAACTGCATTATACCTATGAGGAAAAATATAAAACATTTAAAGCTGTCATTCTGTTTTGGCACAGTGTGTGAATTTGGTATATTAAATTGAGGCTTGCTCTTTTCTCAGTAGAGGTTTCTTTTTAATCAATCAAATGTCAACACTTCTGCAAGAATAAGTCCAATTAGATCACTATACCTTAACTAAGAGGGCATATATTATAAATTTTGTTTGATTTTTCAAACCCAAAACTACCTTAGAATATGATATCTTATGAAAATATAATATTCTTAAAAATGTGGAGGATAAAATGAAAAGGGAATAAACTTCAATTAAAACTTCAATCCTAAAATGTTATTGTTATTCTTGTTTTTCTGGAGTTTTCCCTCCCTTATAATTTCTCCAAATTAGTCTATTTCCCAAGATATCCACTGTTTTCTACATATTTTAGAATATAAAACTAAATATAACCTAAAATCCAGCAATGTATGTTATTACAGTTTTATATTTTTTTAATTGGCCTTTTTGACATACATAATTCCAACATTATAGTCAATGTTCAGTAATTTTTGTTGAAAGATAATGTGGCTTAGGCATGCTAAAGACTTGCTAGGATATTGAATTTACCTTGTTATTTGGAAAGACTCTGCTTCTGCAACTTTTCAAAAATCCCCAAAGTCCCAAAGATTAGCACTTATTGTGGATTTTGGAACTATGGTTCAAGTCTAAGACAACCAATATAAATAAGTTCAGTGGAGAAGGAAGAAGTAGCATTCAGCACAATGTAACTGTAGACTGTTTTCCCACTTGTTACTGCATCTTTGTTCATTTCACCCATAGCATTGCATTAGGTGTCTGAAGCAATCACCACAAAACAAAGGTAAACTACATTTTCCACAATGTACCAACAGAAAACATTCATCTGATTTTCAGCATTGAATTTTTAGGATATAAATCTTGTCTTAATGAAGACTCTAGGGCTAAAATTCATGGTCAGTTCCATAAAGTGCATCTCCCTTTATTTCTGAATTTTTCATAACCCCTCTATTTTCTTACACTAAAGAACATCTGGATAAGTTAGAATAGTGCCAACTTGTTTGATTTGTTAAATGATTTTCTTGTTAATGTGTTGAGTATGGGAAATAAGGGCTTTCTGTGTGTCTTTGACTCACAGGAAAACTGAAATTGTCAAGGCAAGCAACATGAAAATAACTGAGGTAGATTGAATACATTCGAAAAAATAATTTCTGAAATAATGCTATACATGATTTTTATGTTTGTATCTTCTTTCTTACCAAGATATGAATCAGATCCATATGGCATTCAAAACAAATTTATTTTGATTATATTCTTTACAAGTAATACTTGTTACCTAAAATTGTGGAATATGCATGTGAATTACACATGTGTAATAATATATCAACTTAACTATTGAATTTTTCCTGTTTGATTTTTAAACGACTGAACTGATGGTAAACAAATTTAATGAAGTCAGCTACCATACTGGAAACAAGGATATTAGAACTGATTTCACACAATAGAAGTGATCTGTGCATTATCCATAACATTTTCTTTCACAATAGGACCACAGACAAATATTATGTAAATAGATATTTTTGTGTGATATTTTGTGGTACATATAACTTTTTTTAGTGTTTCACAGCATTATTATTTCATTTTATTTGTACTGAATAATGTTTTTAGGTCCAAGTAGACTTGAATTAATGTCATAATTGTCAGTATTATTGAAAATTATGTCAATTGTACTGTTATTCATCTGTCCATAGTTTAGCACATGACCTGGCTATCTGGCATTGTTGCAAGTGCCTTAAATTCATGGCATCCTATTAAAAAAACAAATTTGGTGTTATGCTGCATGACAAAGACAAACACACCTCAAAATGTTGTCCTTTCTTAGCTTGCTGCGTTTTACAGTTCTTTCTGCTAACAATTTATAAGCCTTTATTATATAATATTGATGAATTACAGAAATGATGAAGTTGTTCTCTTATTTCTGTTAAATGTACCAGAGCTGTGTATCTGTTAATGAGATACAGCGTCATTTCTGTGAAATGTATAAATGTATGTGCGGGTCAAATTAATATATGACATACTATCAGTCTGTATACAGGTATTCCTGTTTTGCTAAGTTGTGCAGATTCTGTAAAAGTAAATTAGTGCAGTCAAGTTCTAACATATCTCATTTTATAGACTCCATTGACAATGGTCCAACCCAAAAGAAAAATTGGAAATGACTGCTAACCACACCTTGTTATGAAACCAATGATGAAAAAGACACTTGGTGCACCTCTCAACAAAACAGGATGCTTTCTCTGAGTTCTTGTATATGCAAATCATTTATGAGGCAAGTTTTCAACAGACCTAGAAAGCAAAACATTGAAAGTGTGTTGTTAGCCCTCCTCTCTGCCCCTGCGTCAACAGACAGAGCTCTGGGACCTTGGCAATGACTCAGAAGTTGGGGCTTTCTGAGTAAAGGGACATTTCTTTAAGAGTCATCTATCAAATTTATTTCAATGTATGATGTTTTTACAACTGGTCAGTTCTTTTGTATTCTTATGGCTATGGTTATTTGATTGTCCTCTTACAATCTGTTCTACATGAAAGAGTTCTTTGTTAGTCAGAATGCAACAAACTGTCATCCAATGGTCATTGACCACTTGCACTCTTTTGATGTAGATTAAAAACTTTTTCATAAACTTATCCTGCTTTTATTTGCTCTGTATTTTTCCTGCAGCTGTAATTGCTGAGTGCCTGTTGTATACTTTATAGAGTTGAAATAAAAAATAATTACTTTTGAACTTAGTTGATGTTTAATTCCAGATAAGATTCCAAGAATATAATTGGTATATCACACTAGATGAAATACCAGGTTGTAGAATGTCACTATAACAAAGTATAAAACACTTATAATCCAATAATTCTTCATGAAATAATATAATCTAACATGAAACTAATCCAGCAAAACAGTTGTAAAGAATTCATAAGAATAATGTTGGGCCATCCAGTGTGAAATACAAAGTGAGTATAGATATTCACACAAACTCAGAAATTAGCAGATTGCTGTGCACCACCACCACACAGGCCTTTTCTGGGCTATCCCTAGTCCAACTCTGTATTAGGGAAAACTATTAAAGGGACAATTCTTGTATATTACTGCATGCTAAGAGGAAATGATTTCACATAAAGAGCAACTCCATGAGTATTTGTCTAAGGATTTTTCACCTGATTATTTTGCTCCATCATATGCACAAAGAAGAAAGATTTTAGGGGCAATATGATTACAACAAATTCAACTCTCCAAAGCCTGATTAAACATATTCTTTCTACATCTCTTTGTTCTTCTCTGCAGTAAATGATGCACACATTAAAACTGGCTGAAGTATAAAGATTCTCTCAACTGTACTGTTTTTGTCTTTTTGAGCTCATATTGCCAGTGACAGTGAGTTGAAAACTCTTGTTTGATGAAGAGTAGAAATTCAGTCCAGTTAACTTTTTCAAACAAAGCCAATTAAACCACTTGAAAAAAAAACTATGTCATGACTGCATATCCAGTAATTTCATTTCTTCTGCAAATAGAACTGTATTACACGCTTTTAACATCTGTCCTATGATTTTTTCATACCCTTAATCTGAGAATGTTTTTCCTTAATCCTGAAAGATTTTTGTTTTTGTTTTTGTTTGGGCACTAATCACTCAGTTTTGGGAGGAGCACACAGATCAACACTCATAAGCATTAGAAGGATGGTAGGAGAGGGGGCGTCAGTGACGGTGATGATGTTGCATCTACATCACTCACATCTTGTGCATACTAATTTCAATGGAAATAAATCAGCATGCAATTTTTCAAGTATAACCATAGGAATGAATTATAAAGTTGAGATAAATGGATTGATTGTGTGATCAACCAAATGATACCCAAGTGCAAATATTACAGTGCTATACCACAGACCTACCTTTAGATTCTTAGTTATAGCCTTGTGTGTCATGCTTATAATACAGGCCACCACATTGTTTCTTTCATGTGTGGGGGTGGTATTTGAGACAGGGCCTCACTCTGTCACCCAGGCTGGAGTGCAATGGCACAATCTCAGCTAACTGCAGCCTTGACTTTCTGGGCTCAAGCAATCTTCCCGCCTTGGCCTCCCAAGTATCTAGGACTACAAGTGCACATCACCATGCCCAGTTAATTTCACACTGATGCTTTTTTTATTGAGTCTTATTGAGAGTTTTCCCCTGTGTCTGCAAATCTCTCCTTTCTAACTCAAAAAATCCTATAAATTGATAAAACAGTAATATTTATCTCTGGCAGCTGTTTTTCATCCAAGGTGAGTCTATGGAGCAAAAGACAAATCTATCTACATGCTCGTTAGCAAAGCCAAACAGGTTAACCCTCAAACTTGTGCAAAACAAAGTTTAGAAAGAAAAAAAAGGAGAATGAGGCATCACTGACAACCCCAAAGTGTGGCCACAGATTTTATAAAAATTCATGGACAAGCTCAAGGCATAGGATCTAAGCCAGTGTTTTTCAAACATTAGTGTCATAAGATATATCTGGGAAATAATATAAAAACATAGGTTTCCAGGATAATCCAAAGAATTTTGAGATATAACCCAGGATTCTGAATTTTTAACCAGCACCTTAGTGTATTTTGATGGAAATATACATCTCTATGAGAGAGAAGCAGCAGAAGAACATTCATGGAGAAACATTTCAGGAATAGTAGGGTAAAAGAAGAAAACAGGAAAAAAAAGTCTGTAAAGAATCATGGACATCTAAAGCCTATAAATGCTCTCAGAAATATTAAATGGTATTTATACTCCACCCATAGAAGTGTCCTTTCAATTAACATATTAAAATGGCATATTAATAATAAGCTACTTTTTGTTAAGGAATAGACCCACATCTTGATTTACAAAGCCAAATATATATATATATGTATCCACCTCTGGTATCTGCTACATCAGGGCAGGATACTAGCAGTTAATTTGCCTGAGGACTCTTTGTCCTCTGGGGGTAAATGAGACTGGTGACCTTAGCTTCTGGCTCAGCCGGATTTTGGCCACAGTTCATCTGATTTCTCTCCCTGGGGGACTTTTCTGTGCCATGCAAGTCAGATTTGGCTTTTTGACTTGCTTTGGCCATTGAAAAGTGAGCCTTGTCACTGCAAGCAGAAGCTTTAAGAGCCGGTTCTTGCTTCATTACATTCTCCTTTCTGTGTGATGTTGTGATCAGCATTTCCTCAACAGTGGCTGTCCTGTCAGCTTCAGAAGCAGAATAAGGGCAGTGATGAGGAGTGGAGCCCTCACCAACTCCCAAAGGCTTTACATTGGAATATATTGCTGTTTTGAACAACTAAGATTTTGGCTTTGTCTTTTTCAACAGGATTTCACCTATTCCAACTAATACAACTGTCACACATGAAAGATAAGACCTGCCCTAGCCTCTGCAAGGTGATTTACCACTGTAGAAAATAACAGGCAGAAAATAACAGAATAAATCCCTAGACCCTGAGTCACAGGCAGTAAAACTTGCAGTGAAGACTTGAATTCCCCCAAATGCCCAATCTTCTGACAGAAACTACCTCAAACCTGACATAGCAAAGATACATTTTAAAAGAGTAATGGAAGGAAACATTTTAAGAGCCCAGACCATCTAAAATTGGTGCAATGATTTTACTTGGGTGATTTGTGTGAAGACTTTCAAATTCAGAAGCACTGGTACTAAAGCATGAGAAGCAACGAGGGCAGTAGAAATTATGTTAGACATGGAATTGGGGGATTTATAATTCCTACGAAGAACATGATTCTTCAAGATTCCTGGAAAGAGATGAGAGTGGAGAGTTTTTACAATCAAAGCAGATTAGAATTGGAACAAAATACTATCTTAACTATAATTCTAAATGTCCTCAGTGTATCCCTTTGCTAAATTACATGTGCCACAAATTACTATGTAAATTGAAGTGAATTACTTAGGGCCTTGGTTTTTTTTTTCCCATAAGAAGATTATTAAAGTTATTTTTGGTAATAAAACTATACGCTTTTTACTTCCTTCACTTACAACCTCCTTCCAGGGGTTGGCAAACTATGATACATGAGCCAAATTTGGCTCACAGCCTGTTTTTTAAACTAAAGTTTTATTGGCACAAACATATTGTCTAAAGCTGTTTTCATCTTACATCAGAACTTGAGTAGTAAGCGAGAGGCTACATGGCAGTTAAAACCTAAAGTACTTACTATCTGGCCCTTCCCAGAAAAGGTTGTCAATCTCTGATCAAAAAGAAAAAGTTTGCAATGAGCTGATGATTTTCAAGTTCAATTCTCCATAGAGCTTCAGGACACTGAAGTATGTCTCACAGTCTACCAGGATGGAGAGGGAGCGAAGTACCTGGGTTAAGAAGAGGGGATATACAGGGAGTAGGCTCCACAGGTTCCAGATTTCTAATTCTGATTCAGCCAGAAAGGTTACGATATTATTTGTTTTACATATCAGTTTAACATATTCTAGTGTTAAACCACCCGTATCTGTTTATGTGTGTATATATATATATATATATATATATATATACACACACCAATGGAATATTAAATACATATTAAATTATAATAATATATTTATATAGACATGTGTATATATGTGTATATATACATGTATATATATACACATATGTGTGCATATGTATATATACACATGTATACACGTCTATATAAATAATGTATTTAATATTCCATTGGCATATTTGCCACTCTATACAGTACTATTAAACTGGTTCAATTAACATGTTTAATAAATGTTAGTTATATTTTATGGGGTACCCACTGCCCTCCCTCCCTCTATCCCCCTGGCTTTTTGTCTTCAGAATTGTTTTGGAACATTAAAGTCCTTTTATTCTACATAAATATTAAAACCATATGTTCAACTTTCATGAAAACACCTTTAGGATTTTGTTTACAATTATTTTTAATTTATAAATTAATGGGAGAAATGATGATAACCTTATGATTTTAACTTTTTCCACTCGTGAGCATTATTTAGAGTTTATAGAATGTTTTCAAAAGCATTTCTAATATAATTTATATACATATTGGGTTGCTATTAAAAGAACAGTTTTTTTGAGACGTAGTCTCACTCTGTTGCCTAGGTTGGACTGCAGTGGCGCTATGTCACCTCACTGCAACCTCTGCCTCCTGAGTTCAAGTGATCTTCTGGCCTTGGCCTCCTGTGTAGCTGGGACTTACAGGCATCCACCACCATGCCTGGCTAATTTTTGTATCTTTAGTAGAGACAGAGTTTCACAATGTTGGCCAGGCTGGTCTCAAACCCCTGGGCTCACATGATCCATCCACCTTAGGCTCCCAAAGTGCTGGAATTACAGGTGTGAGGCACGGTGCCAGGCCAGTTTCGTGTATAGTGCTCTTATGTTCACTGTCCTTGCTGAAATTTTACTAATTAGTGTCTACATCTATCTTTTGGGTTATTTCTAAATATAATATTGTTGTCTCTGAATAATGAAATGTTGGATTTAACTCTTTATAGTTCTAATTGGTAAAATTTTTTCTTGAAGTAATGGGATGGCTAGGACCCCAAGTAAATGTATAATATTAAAATTACAGTTGGCATCTTTGCCTTTTTTCTGATTTTAAATTTCATCATTAGATGTTTGATATAGGTTTTACACACATGCCCATGATCATATTAAGAGAGTTCTTAGTTTATCGACCTTTTTAAAAAATCAAAATTCTTTTTCAGCATATATTAAGATGATCATGTAACTTTTTTTAATCTTGTTATTGTGGTCAACTTGGCGTAAGATGTATAACAGCTCTAATGATAAACCAGCCATGCTTCCTTGACACGAATTCAACTTTGTCGTCACATGCATTTTGAATATACTGATGTTTTAGATTTGCCAATGTTATATTTTATTTATTTATTTATTTTAGAGACAGGGTCTCACTGTCACCCAGGCTCTCGTGCAGTGGCACCAGCCTAACTTACTGCAGCCTCAAACTCCTGGACTCAAGTGATCCTCCTGTCTCAGCCATCTGAGTAGCTGGGACTATAGGCACACATCACACACAGCCAATTTCATATATATATATATATATATATATGATTGGGTCTTGCTATATTGCACAGTCTAGTCTAGTCTCAAACTCCTGGCTTCAAGTGATCCTCCCACCTTGGCCTCCAATATTATATTTCAGACTTTTCTATCTATGATCTCAAGAGAGTAGCCTAAAATTCCCCTTTCTTGAGTTATCCTCATCTGGTTTATATGTAAAGGTTATACTAGATTAATTCATTAGGTTAGTCTTTTCATCCAGAAAACAGAAATATATGGACATATACTCCACTTCATTACCAGGAACTATAAATTTAAAAATAAAAATAAACTATTTTCATTCATCAGATTTGCAAATTAAAGTTTAAAAGTAGCACAGTGTTGGTTAGCATGCAGAGCAATGTCAAATTTGTGTATATACTGCTGGGTAAAAATGGGAATTTTTACAACATGAAAGAATAATTTTTCAATATTTAACAAAGTTGAAAATGTCTTTATCCTATAACTGAACACTTCTATTTATTGGTATATTTCTTATAAAAAAGTTCATACATAATAATTATGAGATATATATATATATAAAAGCATATCCTCAGAAGAATTTTGAAATAGTATAAAACTTCAAAGTCAAACTGTCCATCACCTAAATAATAGACCATTAAATCTGGTGTATTCAACTAATAGAATATTATATGAAAGTGAATATAAATGTATTAGTTAAATTTAACATGGATATGTTTCATAAACAATGCTGAATGAAAAAACTGCATAATAATACAGTATGACAACATTTATATAATTTTTTAAGTGATAAACTTTTATTTTGGGAGAAATGGCAGATTAGGTTATTTGAATCAACCCTCTTACTGAAACTTTAAAATGCTATTCTGTGTGTGTGTGTGTCTGTGTGTGTGTGTCTGTGTGTGTGTGTTATACCCCTCTCTCTCTTAAAAATCTCAAAAGTTGACAATATACTAAGAAAAAAACCAAGTCAAAATCTAAGGGAAAGTAGAAACTGTGAAAGTGGGCCACTAAAACTTTATTTGCTCTGAGAACATTTCTTGAGTCCGCTGAAGTTGCACTTTGGCTTAATGGCCACCTGGGACAAAGGCTATATATAGAAGTCACTATTCAAGGACTATGATTTTTAAAAATTAAATGACATAAACTTACAATTAAAGTATATTAAAGTAAGAGTGTATAAATGTTACATAAATAATATAAAATATTTAAATACTCAAAATATATAAATACTTAAAACTTATTACTCCCTAAATATATTACTTCATTGCACTATTGCAAAAGTTATTAAAATTACTTATATCAATTATAACTGTATGGGGCTTAGTGCAGTGGTTCATACCTGTAATCCCAGTGCTTTGGGAGGCTGATGCTGGAGGATCACTTGAGGTCAGGAGTTCAAGGCTAGCCTAGGCAACATAGTGAGATCCTTTCTCTTTTTTAAAAAAAGTCTTTTTTTCATTATCTGGGCCTGGTGATATGCATCTGTAGTTCTAGCTAGGCTTGTAATTCCAGTGCTTTGTGAGACTGGGGCAAGTGAAACACTTGAGTCCAGGAGTTTGAGGGTGAAGTAAGCTATGACTATAACACTACACTGAAGCCTGGGTGACAGAGCAAGACTCTTGCCTCTATTAAAAAAAAAAAAAAAAAGGGAATCTATGGTGGAAGTACTATATAATTTTGAGCTCATCTTTCGACCTCCACAGTCAGTGGAGTCACAGTTTTCAGGTGAAATTGCCTCTGATGATTAATTTTGTATGTTAACTTCATTTAGTTCAGGGATACCCACATAGCTGATAAACAGTATTCCTGGGTGTGTCTCTAAAGGGTTTTTCCAGAAAAGATCTGCACTTGAAGTATGAGACTGAGTAAAGAACGCGTGACCTCTCCAATGTGGGCAGGCATCATCCAGTCCACTGGGGCCCTGCACAAAAAGCAGGTAAGGAAAAAACTCTTCTTGATCAAGGACTCCATCTTCTCCTACCTTTGCACATCAGATTTATTGGTTCTCAGGCCTCTGAACTTCAGGATTTATATTAAAAATTACAGACTGCAGAGTTCTTAATAGATTTTTTTTTTTTTTTTGAGATGGAGTTTGGTTTTTGTTGCCCAGGCTGGAGTGCAGTGGTGCAGTCTCAGCCTACTGCAACCTCCTCCTCCCAGGTTCAAGTGATTCTCCTGCCTCCACCTCCAAAGTAGCTGGGATTACAGGCATGAGCCACCATGACTAGCTTTTTTTTTTTTTTTTTTTTTTTTTTTTTTTTTAAGTACAGACCGGGTTTCACCATGTTGGCCAAGCTGGTCTCGAACTCCTGACCTCAGGTACTCTACCCGTCTCGGCCTCCCAAATTGCTGGGAATACAGGTGTGAGCCACTGTGCCCAGCCTAGATTTTTTTTTTAAGAAATTGGATCTCACTTTCTCACCAAGGCTGAAGTACAGTGATGCAAACATAACTTATACAGCCTTCACCTCCTGGGCACAAGTAATCCTCCCACCTCAGCCTCCCAAGTAGCTGAGACTACAGGTGTGTGCCACTACATCCGGCTAATTTTTTATTTTTAGTAGAGATGGTGTCTCACTTGTTATGAACTGAACGCGAGCCCAGGAATCTCGTCCAGCAAGAGGGTCCCAAACCTGGAAGAGAGCGCGCACCCGAAAAAAAGGAGATAGAAAAGGCGAGGTCTGGAGGGCTACATGCGCTATGCTCATGCAGCAATTTTATTTCTGCAATGTGTTTCATTATATACTTTTCTGAATTTAAAGTTGTTTACACCAGATTAACGTACTTAAGTTACAGTAAGCAAGTTACACCCAGTAAGTAAGTTAAGCGCAGTAAGTAGGCTACGCCCAGTAAGTAGGTTACTTCCAGTAAGTAGGTTACGCCCAATAGGTCAAGGTGAGTAGATTACAGTCAAGCCCTGTAAGCTATGGTAAGTAAGTTACAGTTACACCCAGTAAGTTATGTTAAGTAAGTTACCAAGTGTAAATACTTAAAAGTTAATATTTTACAATGAAGGTAACAAGGGTCCAAAATGAACACAATCAAGCAATAAACCATAAGAAGCCAAAAGTGGACACATTGCCTCCCAAGTCCTCATATCCATAAAATAATGTCTATTAATTATTTAGAATAACATAGTCCCTCTCTCAATTCCTGCTTTCCCTCAGCTCGACTCCCCCAACCAGGGATCTGTGTCCGGGCTCAAGTTTACCGTATGGTGAGGCCCATTTCCTAGGGGCCTCACACAGGAGCGATCCCCACAGGTCTCCCTTACTCACTGTGTTGCCTAGGTTGGTTTTGAACTCCTGGGCCCATGCAGTCCTCCTGCGTCAGCCTCACAACATGTGATTATTGGCACGAGCCATCATGCCTGTCCTCAATAGATTTTTAAGGATAAAAAAAGCACCTTTAATTGACTAATACTTGCCTTTCAATGCCCATAAAAACAGGAAAGAAATCTGTTATTTTTTCTCCTATTCCTTACATATTTGTAAGAAAGTTCCACTTACTTACTTACTTATTTTTCTAATATCAGCTGTCAAACCCTAGCAAAGTCATTTTTCAAACAAGTTGGGGACTTTGCCTGCAAATCAGGAACTCCAAATACAAAAAAAAACAAAAACAAACAAACAAAAAAAAACATGCATTTTAAGTTTTTAGACTTCACAACTCTAGCCACAGTTCCCTTCTAAAATTCTTAGTCAATGCGAATGATACTGGTAAATGGTATTAGCAAAAAGGTGTAGGAGGATATGCCTCTAATAAAAAGCTAATTCACCACTCTACTCTCTGCTTCAGTGCTTCCATAGCTTTTAAGTAAGTTTGTGGTTCTGCTGAATTCACAAAGCTGTTGGTATTTGCAAAACGTTTTTCATTTCATATTTAAACTTAGAGCTTACTTTAAAGAATGTGATTCTTGTGGTAAATAGAATCAGCTGGACTGCAATAATATTATGAGAAAATGGAGATACTGATGGAGAAAATAGCACAATCAGGAAATGTGGACAAGCTTTAATGAATACATTAATGACATTTTGAGAGGTTTTGATTGAGGTCGATTTGCTTCTTAAAGTCATTATTATAAATATATTTTAGAATGTAATCCTAAAATAATATTTACTTAGCATATAACTAATAGCTACAAATTGAGTACACAATTCATATTTAACTGAATGTTTAGAGATGGCATCTCTTAAGCACCTTGCAGGATTTTTAATTTTTTTAAACAAATCATTAAAAAAACACATAGAATAACTTTTTTTATTCTGCCAGAACTCTTCAAAAATAATGATAAATGGGCTGGGTGCGGTGGCTCATGCCTGTAATCCTAGCACTTTGGGAGGCTGAGTAGGGTGGATCACCTGAGGTCGGGAGTTTGACACCAGCCTGGTCAACATGGCAAAACCCCATCTCTACAAAAAAAAAAAAAAAAAAAATGAGATCGAAGAAAAAGTTGGGTCTAGTTTAAAATATTGGCTATCAACAAAATGCTTAATTGCCATTAACATATATTTTAACAGCTACGTATATTATGTTAGAAGCTGCACTTCCACTATGTTGTTTTATTAATTTTCCTGCTGTTCCTTTTCTCCTTGTACAACATGTTGACTCAAATGAAATGAAACTATTAAATAGTATAACTATTGTTTTGCATAAGCATATTGGTTTTTATTTTCCTTTTGAAAATGTAAATATGAAATTATTATTTTTATTATCCAAATAAATTTAAAAAGAATATTCTGTCATATTTTCATTCTCCCTAAATACTGTCTGAACATTCTCAATATTTGTTTGGCCTAGGATTTCTCTATAACCTGATATATTAACATAATAACCTGGAGACCCAGACATTTTAATACAGAAATGCAATATAGAGCCTTTCAACTTCAATCAGACTAAAACATTTAATGAGACCCTAAGTCTCGGACCTCAGCAGCTTTTTTTTTTTTTTTTTTTAAGAAAATGGTGGTGACACTACCATACCTTATCATTTTAATTCTACCATGTGTAGATTTAATCTTTCAACAAAACATTATGTAGAATATTAAGAAAGACAAAATACTATAGAGAGTCTGCAGCATAGGAAGTTAAGAAAATATACAAGTAATTGGACCTGGAGAATGACTCTCAAGAATAAACTACAAGATTAATACATGCTTTTCTCTTCCCTACTAAGAACTTCTACGGAAATTCCACCAGGAGGCAGCAGAAGAGCGGGTTTCTCCCGTTCCCTCCGGACCCCAGAGAGACAGCGGAGCCGGGTGTCCCTCGGAGCTTTAATCTTCCCCTCCGTCGCTTTTCCCCTCACCCGCCTCTAATTAAGTCAGAAAGGTCCTATATTTATTTGCCCATGAACTGACACAGCAAACCAACAGCAGCCACTGTAGTGTGAATGGATTTGCGACCAGGCAAGGGGCTTCAGCCGGGATTACCCGCCCCGCAGCCGGATGAAAGTGCTGAGCACAAAGTCTGCTCAAAGCCGAGCAAACGGACTATTTGTGAAAATGCCATCCTGGCTCAAGTCTGATTAAGACCGGGGGTCCCGAGGCCGTTTGATCTTCGCTCATCAAAGAGAGTCTTTAAACAAGCTTCATTTTACACTACTGTATGCCGGCGACGGGTTGTGACACCCAAGTGCAGCCACCGTGAGCAGCTGGCCCCGGGAGCGCATGAACAATGGGGCTTCGCCGCGCGGCGCGGTGCGGGGCGCCAGGCCTGCGCGCTGGGAAACGCGCCGGCGCTGGAGGCGGGGACTTTGGGGAAGGACTCGGGCTTAGGAGCCCCTAGGTCTGCCCCTCAAGTATGTTCCCTCGCGGACTCCTAGACTCCTCTGAAAATTATTTTATTTTTGTAATTTAAGGGTGATGAAAAATCCTTGCACGAATTAATTATACATCCCTCCTTCACTTCCCCGCCAGAAGTTAATAGTTCTATTTCATAGCCTACGTCTTCCACTCTGTAGCATTTCTTAAGCATACGGACTCTGCGTCTCAAGACTGAAGTGTTTTCCAAGTCCTGCTTTCTACTTTTCACCTAAGGTCCTTTGCAATTCACTAGTTTGAGAATACCACGGTGATAGCTGAAAAAAATCAGCTTTAAATAGTACAATAAATTTTGTGATGGGAAAAACAACGTTTCTACACACACGCACACACCTCTCTCTCTACACACACACACACACACACACACACACACACACACATCCTTTTTAGAAAGTCGCCTGGTTCAAGTAATTCACCTCGTTTCCAGCACTTAATACTTACCTACCAGTCCTCAAAATCGAATACTCAATATCGATGTGAGTGATTGTTACTTGATCTTAGGCTGCATAAAAGAACAGACTCCTTGCAGGATGTTCTTATTTAACCTGAGTACAAAAGGCCTTCCCTTGGCAGTGCTGAAAGAAAAAGAAAACAAAGAGAAAGAGAGACTTTCGTAGCGAAAAGGAACCTCTCCATCTCCCCTACATCCCATTTTATAAAGAAGAGCCAGCACCACACCACAAGTTAAATGGCTTTCCCATATTTAGGAGCCAGATAACGGCTGGCACCCACTGTACAGAGTTCCATCCCCAGCCTCCTGACCCCTTGGCATGACGTCTTTCTTGGCCGTAGTCTGGGAGAAAAGCTGCAAAGTACAGCAGGAGACTGGGAGCGGTGGCTCACGCCTGTAATCCCAGCAGTTTAGGAGACCAAGGTGGGAGGATCGCTTGTGCCCAGAGTTTATTACCTCTTTTAAGGAGGTAATAATAGGAACCCAGTGACATGGAGGAAAACTGTGTTTCTGTAAATGTGGAGACTGTTTCATGGGACCCTACATCCTGCTTTCTGCAGACACGGGCCTATCCTTAGGGTTGGAGATGTTAAATCCTTTAGGGGACTCAAAGGGGCTATTGCGCTCCCCATACCCACACACTGCAGCCCTTTCTGAGTGTGAGGACCTCAGAAAAGATGTAGGCAGATACCTATCTGGTTTAGGCACCATCTTCACTGGGTTTTAATTAAATGTTTCTGGGTTCCAGACTCTTAGCTTTTAATGTCCTGCTCCAGTAAAACACATCTTCTGAACTTGATTAGGAAGCTACCACGGGGCCTGACTTATCTGGGCTGGCCATCTCCACTGCTCGAATAAACGTAATCACGGCCAAATCTTGCCTTCTGTTTGTACTGAGGAGTGCAGAAAATCCAGCTCTCAGGGGAGTTAACATGGAACACAGGTCAAAAAGTTCTTTTAACATTATGAAGAACATTAAGACCAAACTGTTTTAAAAGTCAATGAGAAAGTCACAGCATTTTTTACAAAACATCAGGAAGGAGGAATCCTGCTATAAATACAAGATTGACACTAGCAAAAATGTTAACACCCACTATAAGGAATGATATTTAGGTAGTATTTTCCTAAGCAGAGTAAAATTATACAGCAACAAATTTGCTTCTTTTGATTTAATCAAGAGAAAGAAGGAAAGAAGTAAGGTAGGAAAGAAGTAAGATAGGAAAGGTAGTAAAAAAGAAAGGAGGGAATTCAAAATACAGCCATAGACTGGGCACCATGACTCATGCCTGTAATTCCAGCAATTTAGGAAAACCAAGGTGGGAGGACTGCTTGTACCCAAGAGTTTAAGACCAGCTCTGCCTGGTAACAAATTGAGACCCCGTTTCTACAAAAAAAGTTAAAAATTAGCCAGGTGCGGTGGCATTTAACTGTAGTCCCAGCTACTGTGGGATGGGGTAGGGGGATGAGGGGGTGAAGTGGAAGAATTCCTTGAGCCTGGGAGGTCAAGACTGCAGTTAGCTGTGATTGTCCCACTGTGCTCCAGCCTGAGCAACAGAAGGAGATCCTGTCTCAAAAAAATATATAAAATTAGAAAATTAAGCAGTCACAAATAACAGAAATGGAAAAACGGTGAATAGCATGGTGTGTTTTGGAGTATATTTGTCTGTCTCCCTCATGGATGAAAAGGTTGAGGAATATTCTATGCCTGGCATCCAGCACTTAAAATATAAAGAAGACATATGTTATTATGCTGTTCCTGAGTTATGAGGTTCAATTCCACGCTGTTAAGCATATTTCACCTATTTAAAAATATAATACAAAATATTAAACTTGTTGCATTAATTATGATCATATTTATACCAAATCAAATAGGAGGCAGGGTTCCCTACAGGACTAAATAAACTCAGTTTAATAAACTAAATTCACCTGCCCTGGTGCCCGCCTCCTCTGTCACCCAGCTGTAAGAAAGACTCGATCACCAGAACTCTCTCTCTCTTTCCTGACAGGTGTTGGTCACAGTTCCTGCTCCTTTTTCTTATTTCCCCATGACCAAGAATGTGCCAAAATATAATCAATGTTAGAAAAATGTTTACCTCCATCCCCATATAAGTATACTGTGTTTTCCCAACTACTCACAGACTGAAAGCTTTCTGAGGACAAGAGATCTGCCTTTCATATTTTGAGATATGCTCCCAATAACAGGTACTCACTGAATATTAACCAGCTGCTGATGAAACAATGAGGTTTACTGTACCTCTTTACCTACCTTGCACTCTTGTTGCCAGTGAGCAAACCACATCCTGGAAAGGATTTTCAAATGGAGAATCCACTCAAAAAGTATATTTCCCCATTTGGAACAAAGGGTTGGTTTACTGTGTTCTTAGCCCTCTCTGAGGAACACCCATATAATTTCTTACCTGAATATTTTGTGAGGTTACCTCTCTTCTGCCCACTATATGATCTGAAGGCAGATTATATGAGAATTCATCTTTTATCACTCGATTATGTATAATACTTAGCACAAAGTACGAACTCAGATATTGACCAACTCATTCTTCGTATTAAATTCATGACAACTTCAGGAATGTGAAAGATGAAGAAGGCAGAAGCTGGCCCACTCTTGAAACTCTGTGCTTGGTTTAGCTCTCCTAACTCAATACCACCGATTCTGTCCAGATTCAATGAATATTGAAACATAATAGACCTATGACCTATGTTCAGAGATCAAGGTTGAATTTATGCAACGGGCCTCTTTGTTATAACAGAATTCTTTTGTTAATTAAATTGTTCCACTCTTTTCTTTTGCCCCAGGAAATGGATTTTTTTGTGAAGCCAAGCTTTTAATGAACTAAGTTCATTAAATGTATTAATCATGTACTATCTCTTCAGTAAAAAAGGCAAGAGTTTGGCCGTAAGTGGGGCACAAATATATTTCTAGATTCTAAATATTTAAACAGGTAATAGGATTAAAAAGAAACATTTTCAACCTTGCAATTGGCAGGGGGATTTTTCTCTGCATTTCAACATCATTCAAACTTAACACAGCTTGCAGATTTTCTAGTACCCTGAAGGTGTTTAACGCATTGATTCCTGACAGGATAATTTCCTGGACAGATGGAATTTGGGATGGGAGGGATGCCAGTATAACTAGGGCACCATTCAAGAATTGTTTAGATGATGTTCTTAATATTACCTTTGAGACCAAAGGAACTACAACACAGACCATGGCAAATTGTGTTTTAATTACTCCTTCCCGTACTAAAGTTGAGAATTTCGTTACTTTAACACCTTCACTGGCTTTACTTGGTAGTGGCCCCAGTTCTGACTTTAGTAGGTCAGCATTATAGACAACCTAAATCTATACAGCTTAGAGGAGCACGGAACAAATATATCTTACTCTTTTTTATTCAATAGTGATTATTAAATCATATCTCCCTTTTCCAAACTCACAGAACAGTTGCTTATTTTCTGACACTTATAGTATCAACCTGCTTTAAAAGCATTATGTACATTTTTTATATTTATTTCTATAATTTTATTGTTACATCTTTTATTACTGTAATTAGAATAAAGAGAACTTTATTCTCTAAAATGAGAACTCTGTCTCATAAATATTAGTATTCACTGTGCCCTTTCCCCCACCACCCATCTCACCTAAACATTAAAACAATGAGGCAACAACCCAGAGGGCCACCCAGTACCAGGGCTCTAGGCTTCCAATGTGTTTTTGTTGAATTAAATAGATGACTTTCCATTTATAAGCATGATGCCATTCTTATATATCAGCCTTACTTTATTCTATCTACACAGCAATTTCAATGACGTCAGATTCACTGTCTAATTCACTTTCAGCTCTCCTCCTCCACGTAGTTTATCTCCCTAGAAGGTGTATTGCGTGGTCCTGTGCAAGGTTTGACTTGGGAGCAAACACTGCGTTGGGAAGCCTTGTGAAACCGTTTGCTAATGAGGAAGTCGGGATCTAAGCCCTAAGGGTTTCTTATCTCCCCGCATTAGCCCACCACTGAGAAGGCAGAACCCGAGAAAGGCGACTGACCCGGCACGTTGGACCCCGTCCGCTTTGGCCCCGGCCACTTTGATCTCACTCGTCTGCCTAATCAAGTTCATCTACTGCCGCGACTGCCCTGATTCAAAGAACAACATTAAATAGTTTGATTATCGGACGGGCATTTCCCTCTCCACTCCAACCTTGATCTAATTTCTAAACGCCAGTCTCTCGCCTCCCTCTCTAAACTTCCCATCAAAAGAGAATCAGCTCCTCTTCCTTCTTACCCTCGTTTGATGTGCAAATCTCCTCTTTGCACATTTTTATCGCAGTGGCGGGGGGAGGGAGGAGGAGGGCAACGGAACGACCTTAAAGCCAGGGACCTAACTCAGATCTACAAGCTGCGACTCTTAAAGGGTTAATGAGTAATGAGCAAAGAGGCGTCTTGCTAGAGCCACTGAATTACAGATCGGTTTGTATTTAATACTGAATACGACTTGTGTGCACAGTCAGCGAGTGTTGGCGTAAGCGAGAGGGGCGAAAAGTGCTTTTGCAGAGCGTGTCACCCCCTCGGCTCTGAAAAGTATTTCAGATCCGGATAATCCAACCCTTACCGCCAGGCAAGGGCACCCCTGTTCTCAGAGTTCCTCCTGCCGCCTGCATTTATTAAAGTCGTCTGCTCTGATGCTCGCTGGTCGCCCTCACCCCGAAGGTGAGCCGGGCGGGCCGAGCGACCCAGCAAGGGCGGTGGGTGAAGAGTGTCAAAGCCCCCCCTTCATGTACACAAACACACCCCCTCCCAGCCCCTCCCAGCGCTTTGAAATCCCATCCCGGCTTTGTTGTCTCGCTCCCAAGGGGCCGGAATGCTCCGGGCCGGCGGTATAAAGGCAGCCGCGGTGGCGGTGGCGGCTCAGAGCTCTGTGCTCCCTGCAGTCGGGACTCTGGGACCGCAGGGGGCTCCCGGAACCCTGACTGTGCAGCCGCACCGACACGGTTTCGCGGGGACCCAGGCTTGCAAAGTGACAGTCATTTTCTCTTTCTCCCTCTTGAGTCCTTCTGAGATGATGGCTCTGGGCGCAGCGGGAGCTGCCCGGGTCTTGGTTGCGCTGGTAGCGGCGGCTCTCGGCGGCCACCCTCTGCTGGGAGCGAGCGCCACCTTGAACTCGGTTCTCAATTCCAACGCCATCAAGAACCTGCCCCCACCGCTGGGCGGCGCTGCGGGGCACTCGGGCTCTGCAGTCAGCGCCGCGCCGGGAATTCTGTACCCTGGCGGGAATAAGTACCAGACCATTGACAACTACCAGGTGAGAGGCGTCGGGGAATCCGGGGATGCTGTGACCTTGAAAGGGTCGTATCTGGAGAGGAGGGAGTAGAACGTGATGAGTGTGTGCGTTTCAGCGAGCATTTGGTAACACTGCATTTGGGAGCCGTGGATGGTAACAGGTCCTGGAGAGGGGGACAGATAGGGACTGTGATCAGGTCCACTAGTGAGGGTACCTGAACGTCTGGATGCCTCACCCTCTCCCCGAACCCTTCCCACAGCCATACCCGTGCGGAGAGGACGAGGAGTGCGCCACCGATGAGTACTGCGCTAGTCCCACCCGCGGAGGGGACGCGGGCGTGCAAATCTGTCTCGCCTGCAGGAAGCGCCGAAAACGCTGCATGCGTCACGCTATGTGCTGCCCCGGGAATTTCTGCAAAAATGGTGAGTTCTGAAAGCTCCCTTTCACACGAAAACTGCCCGGCCTTTGAGCCTCTATAAATGGGGTTGGTGGGGGGGAGGGGGGAGGCGCGGGGAATCTCCGCCCTGAGAACACTGCGGCGCCACCTGCTAATGGGTGTACAGCAGTCAAGATTCAGCTGAAGTTATCTTCTTCATTGCAAGTGTTTGATCGGGAAGGAGAGAGAAGTTCGGAGGTCTCTGAGGTCCTTATCTTCCTCTGGGTCCCTCAATGATTTAACACAATGGCTTACCTCGTAGTGGACGCTTCCATAAAAATGTGTCTGGGGAGAACCTTGAGGTCAATTGAGAAGAGGGGTGATGGGTAGGACGGCTGGATCATACAGAGAGACCAAAGAAACCAGCTTTGGCGTTCAGCTGCCCTTTCCATTTTTCTTACTCTGTCTCTCACAGCTCTGCCAGACTGGCCTCTCCTTCTGATCCTTGGTGAAACTGTTGTCGGCCAGAGGACAGTGATTTATCAGCATTGGCCGTTTTCAAGAGAGATCTTGATAGGCGCACAGCCTGACCTCTCCATCCTTCCCCCTCCCTCTCCCCTCTGCTGCCTTAGTATAGGTACTCTTCCCCCAACCACAGATCCACTGACTCTTAGTTTTTCAAAGAGGTGGATTTAAACAGCTAAAGAGGTCTCCCGAAATAAACTAACAGGGCGACGGCCCTCCTTAGGACCCAGCAGTACTCCGGGATGAGCTAACTGAATCTCTGTAATATAGAAATTACACAGTAAAGTAACTGGTGGGTGAGACTGCAATGTTCCAGGCAGCTGGAATTGCATTTGCTTAACTTAGTCTGGCAGTACCCACATAGCACCAGGGGGAGAGAAGTTATTTTTAAGAACATTTTTTAAGTGACTGATTTTCTATTTCTTAACCCAAGGGTAATATTAAAATGGGCATAAATCTCACTTGCCCCTACCACAGTTGGTGGGAAAGTATTTTGAACGGCTATACTAGGTATGTAACATATGACTGACTGGATACAGTGTACACATTGGTGCTTCTGTCCATCTGGAGAGCTTTGCCTTAACAGTAGAGAGGAAGTTCGGCTTGTTTTTAAAATGATGTCACTGCAACGAAGTATCTCAAGTTGGTGCTGGCATAGCAGACTGCCACTGTCAGAGCTGTTAGCAGTAATGCATTACAACCCTGAAGTTAATCACTATTTCCTGCTTCCTTAGGAATATGTGTGTCTTCTGAGCAAACTCATTTCCGAGAGGAAATTGAGGAAACCATCACTGAAAGCTTTGGTAATGATCATAGCACCTTGGATGGATATTCTAGAAGAACTACATTGTCTTCAAAAATGTATCACACCAAAGGTAAGATGTTAAGACTCATTTTTAGCACATCAGAGGTGTCTTTTGAATTATTTAATGAAATGATGCAGGTTTACCAGTAACTGTGTACTTTTTTTCTGCTGTCTTCTCCTGTGTAGGACAAGAAGGTTCTGTCTGTCTCCGATCGTCAGACTGCGCCACAGGATTGTGTTGTGCTAGACACTTCTGGTCCAAGATCTGTAAACCTGTCCTCAAAGAAGGTCAAGTGTGTACCAAACACAGACGAAAAGGCTCCCATGGGCTGGAAATATTCCAACGCTGTTACTGCGGAGAAGGTCTGTCTTGCCGGAATCAGAAAGATCACCATCAAGCCAGTAATTCTTCTAGGCTTCACACTTGTCAGAGACACTAAATCGGCTATCCAAGTGCAGTGAACTCCTTTTATATAATAGATGATACGAAAATCTTTCACGACCTTCATCAACTCAATCCTACGGATATACAAGTTCTGTGGTTTCAGTTAAGCATTCCAATAACACCTTTCAAAAATCTGGAGTGTAAGAGCTTTGTTTCTTTATGGAACTCCCCTGTGATTGCAGTAAATTACTGTATTGTAAATTCTCAGTGTGGCACTTACCTGTAAATGCAACAAAACTTTTAATTATTTTTCTAAAGGTGCTGCACTGCCCATTATTCCTTCTGTTATGTAAATTTTTGTACACATTGATTGATATCTTGACTGACAAATATTCTATATTGAATTGAAATAAATCATTTCAGCTTATAGTTCTTAAAAGCATAACCTTTTCCCCCTTTTAATTCTAGAGTCTAGAATGCAAGGATCTCTTGGAATGACAAATGATAGTATCTAAAATTTAACAAGAAAATACTAGCATATTTTCTGAAATGTACTATCTTAATGCTTAAATTATATTTCTCTTTAGACTGTGATAGTTTCTGAAATAAAATTTAACATGTAATATGAAATGTTATAAGTAGACATATTTTGGGATTGTGATCTTAGGGGGGTGTGTGTGTGTGTGTGTGTGTGTGTGTGTTCTACGGGAACAGAAGTGTGACATGTTTAAAGATAATTAGAGAAAAGACAGTGTCTAAATATAAGAAAATACTGATCAGTTCTAGAATAACTTTAAAGAAAGATGTAATCTGCGTTGATAAACTCAAACGATCATAGTAGAATGAGAGTGAATCTTACATTACTGCTTTCAAAAATAGTTTCCAATAAATTAATAATACCTACCTAAACGGTCAATATTTTTGGAAAAGGAAGAAAATTGTCCACAAAAATAATACCTCAAAGTACTTGGAGGTTGTTGGGAACAGGATGCCTGCCCATAAATACAGTTAACAAATACATGCAGATTTTATATCAAACAAATTAATTTGAAGTATTTTAAGTACTACTACATGCAAAGGAAACTTGTTCTTACTTTGGTTTTAAAATAATTATTAATTAAAAATTACAAATCCTTCCTTATTCCACTCTTTTTTGCTCTTGCTAGGTGAGTTTAATATTTCAAGTATTGTTTAGCCTGAAATCTACTGATTGGAATGAGGATAGGGATACAGCATTTAAAAGAAAACCCACAGGAATGAAATCTAAATTGTCTTTGCATTTTTACTTGCTGAATTTCATATTGTTTATGCTGAGGAAAAGGGAAAGCAAACTTCCCAATGTATACTTTTTCTGTAGTATTCTAAAGTCTGTGCCCAAACCACAAAATGCTGTGTTTCAGGCAAGCAAAGGATAGTAGTGACTGATCAATTGTGCAAATATTTCCTTAACTAATGCAGATGTCCTAGACTGTTTGTTGTTTTTGTGTTCCTGGAAGTGGTTCAATTTCAAGGGGCTCAACCAATGGGACACAAGCTTTGGTTGGTTCTTCACTGAGAGAGGAACTGGCAGGATGTCTGCTGTTACATTCCTTTTGTCTGGAAGTCTCAGCTTCCTCACCCAGGAGAAACTTTCTTTTTCTGCATGTGCTTGTTTTCTGAAGTGCCAGGAAGGCCAATTCTAAGGCCTGCCATCTCCAATAAAGCACAATCAAGGAAAGGAAACAGGAAACTTTTTCTTCAAAAAGAAGAAAGAAGAGCCTTCTGCTTAAGTGGGGAAAAAAGCAAACTTTTAAAGGGCTGTAGTTATTGGATCCCTTCCATTCTACAGGAAGGGACCTCAGTACATTGACCCTCGTGATAGCCCTTCTTGCTTCTCATCTCCAGATGACAGATGTGTAGAGGAATACAAAACCAATCAAAGAGGGATGCCTCTTCTTCCATTCCAGCTGAGAAGTTAGGAAAAGGTTTTCATTAAAAAGAATTCTTCATATTTATTAAGGTGGAAAATATCAAGAAAATTGTAGATATTCTACTAGCTAGTAATGGAGGCTAGAAGATGGGAATCCGATAAAATGCAAATTCAAAAGAGGATTATTTAAGGAATCTAGAACAATTTGTGTAATGATTGTTTACAATGCTGTTGTTGCTGTGTGACTTTTAAACAATGCATTTTAATGGAAAATACATGCACCTGGGAAAATTTCA
The DNA here is from genome assembly GCF_049354715.1 of Callithrix jacchus. Taxonomy (NCBI): domain Eukaryota; kingdom Metazoa; phylum Chordata; class Mammalia; order Primates; family Cebidae; genus Callithrix; species Callithrix jacchus. Next base: position 77,883,295 of record NC_133513.1, on the reverse strand, counting down.
CAAGGTATTTTTATGTCAAATGTTAGTATACTCTACACACTTCCCCGCACCTTCGTTTTTTTACTTTATGTGTCTTGCAGATCATTTTCTATAATACATAGAGAGGTGACTCATTCTTTTTAAAGGTTACATTAAGTTCGTAATATGTTGGAATGGCAATACCATAATTGTTTTAACCAGTGACATTTAAGTTGTTTCCAGAGTTTTTGATCTAACAAATAATGTGTCATGAGTATAGAGTTTTTGTTTGTGTGCCAATATAGTTGTAGGATGACTAATAGTTGAAGCAAAGTCCAAAATGCATGCTTTCTGTAGCTACTCAAAGTCTGGTATGGGCAAAATGTCAAGATGCCTGCTTATCACTGACCAAGTGATGATTAAGCTCTCGCTAAACTGTATCAAAGGAGAAAAAGGGAAAGACAGGCTTATCCTAACAATTTCACATTGAACAGTAATCTCTGGCATTCAATTAAAGCTAGACTTGTTCTAATTATTTTGATTTTGAAATAATTGTTAAATAAAATCACAAGCCTTTTCTCACCACTTCCTTTTCTTGTTTTGCTAGAAGAGTTGAATATTTCAAACTTTGTTTCATCTATTGATAGGAATGAGTCTGGCCCTTTGTTTTTAAATTGGTGACATTATCAAACTTTATCATACTACTGACTTTCTTTCATAGTCTTAAAGAAAAATAGACAAAACTACCATTAGGCTTATAAAATGTCTTCCACTGCAATGTTCATAACTTCTAAAATACTATTCTGAGGACAATATCAAAATGTAAAATAAATACATTATCTATACGTTAAAGAAGAAAATAATTTCATAATTTAAGCATCCGATATTTGTACAAAAGTGTATGTACATATGTGGGCCTTTATATATTAAGTGTAAGGGTCGACAGCTTAGAAACAGTCAATCACATCACTAATCTAAGACTACAGTCTAGGTAATGCTAGGGAATTTTAATTCAGTAAACATTTATTTAGCCTGCCATGGCCAGTGAGCACTATGCTAGCATTTGAAAAGACGTGAATAACATTGGTCTTTAACTTCAAAGAACTTACTGTTTAGCAAGGGAGACAATGAACATTAGTGCTGGAAGTTGGTTAGTAGAGTGGTTAGAAACAGTCTCTAGAATTGGAAAGATTGGGGATTGAGTCATGGCTCCCTTAGTAATGTAGATGTGACACTAACGCATGCATGAGAATACTATTATGTTTAGCTGAATGTAGGCACTCAATTTTAGGTCTTTACTATTGCACAATTAAATGTATATATTATGTTGTATTATACTACAAAAATTAACACCCAACAACAGATTAAAATTAATTAAATCAGACTGTAACTGCTTAGAAACAGCTTCAGAGAAGAAGTGGTATTTGAACCATCACCTTCTCTCACCCTTTTATTTCAAGAAAGAAAAAGCAGCACTTAAACTAGAAAAAGCTAAAAAAAAGACATAGGTTGATGCCGCTCATAAAAATCAAGACAGAAAGCATTCTGCAGACTCACTTATACTTCTGTTCCATAGTACTTTGCAATGTCTATCACTTGTCATGGTGACAAATAAAATTCTGTCCCCAAAAAATGTGATATTCCAGTGCAGTTCCGCTCAATAAATTGCTTAGCCTTTCAGAGACTCCTATTCCAAAATCGTGGGTAAGAGTTCTGTTTAGCTTATCTTTAATCGGGGGTTCACCTCTGGTTCAATTGTCTTGCGTGGTTACCCAGTTCCTAACATATAAACACAGCTGTCTATATCCATTCTGCCTGTAATGGGAACTATAGTAGTTTTACAAGAGGAATGTGTAGGGATAAATCCCACATCTTATGTCTAGCACAAATTAGTTATGAAGAATGAGAAGGCATTTACAAGGAAGAAAAGAAGAGAAAGAATTTCCTTTCTACTGGATACAGAGGAAGAAGTGTGAGCAAAATTACAGAGTTATAAAAATAAAAGTATATAATATATTGAGAAAATAAGTAATATTCCACTGTGGCTAGAGTTTGGGGTAGATGGAAAGAGGACTTTTCTGATTTTGGGTTATGCAAATTTGTTATCCAGGAAAATAGATTATAAATTTTTATTTTCATCTTTATTGTATTAGGTGGCAATGGAATTAAAGAAGGTATATTTGAGACATATTTTGTCTCAAAAGATTACAGATGTCACAAACTATAGTGATTTTTTGCCAAAAACATATAACATAGAAATATTATTTTGTTTCCAGCAAGATTTGTCACATTAGGTTTCAATTAATGTAAATAAGACATACCTTTCACAAACACGGTGGATTTTCTTGCCCCAAATTTATAAATCCTATTAATGCGACATAGTCCCTAACTATTAGTATATAAAAAATTACCTTGGAAGGGCAATGATAACCAACACCTTGTTGTTTTAAACTGTTGAATAAATTCTCTAGTAAAATTTAAAATTGGCAGAAAGCGTGAAACATGGCTTAGCTTGATAAATTCATAGTACACTTAGTAATATTTCCACAACAACCTTCTCCTGATGAGCAGCAAATACTTTTAAGAAGTGTCCTATATGGAAACTTTTCACATATCTGTGATGCTGTGAAGTTCAAATTAAAGGCAGAAAATGATAGAGGCATATCTCGTTACGTTGTGCTTCACTTGATTATACTTTGAGATACTGCATTTTTATTTTTAATTGAAGGTTTGGGGCAATCTTGCATTGCACAAGTCTATTGGTTTCATTTTTCCAACAGCATGTGCTGGCTTCGTGTTCCGGGTCACATTTTAGAAACGTTTTCATTGTTATTATATCAATTATGGTGATCTGTATTCAATAACTTTAATGTTACAAATTGTAATTGTTTTGGGGTGCAATGAGCTGTCCCCATGTAAGACAGCAAACTTGATTGACAAATGTATGTGCTCTGACTGCTCCACTGACCAGCCATTTTCCCATCTCTCTCCCTCTCCCCATGCCTTCCAAGACCCTGAGACACAACAGTATTAAAATGAGACCACTTAATAACCCTACAATGGTCTCTAAGTGCTTAAGTGAAAGAAAGAGGTGCACATCTCTCACTTTAGTGAGGAAGGCATGTGGGAAGCTGAAATAAGCCAGAGGCTAGGCCTCCTGGGGCAAACAGCCAAATAATGAATACAAAAGAAAACTATTTGAAGGAAATTAAAAGTGCTACTCTAGTGAGCGCACAAGTGATAAGGAAGTACAACGCCCTTGTTGCTGATACGGAGAAAGTTTGAGTGGTTTGAATAGAAGATGCAACCAGCCACCACATTCCCTTAAGCCAAACCCCAATCCGGAGCAAGGCTCTAACTCTCTTCAATTCTGTGAAGGCTGAGAGAAGTGAGGAAGCTGGAGAAAAGTTGGATACTAGCAAAGGTTGGTCCATGACGTTTAAGGAAAGAAGCTGTCTCCATAACACAAAAATGCAAGATGAAGCAGCAAGTTATCCAGAAGAGCAGCTAAGAGCATTGATTAAGGTGACTACACTAAACAACAGATTTTCAATGTACATGCAACAGTCTTCTGTTGAAAGAAGACGCTGTCTATGACTTTCATATGTAGAGAAGTCAATGCATGGTTTCAAGGCTTCAAAGGACAGGGTGATTCTCTTGTTAGGGGCTAAAGGAGCTGATGACTTTAAATGAAAGCCAATGATAATTTACCATTATGGAATTTCTAGGACCCTTAAGAATTATACTAAATCTGCTCTGCCTGTGCAATATAAATGGATGGAAAAACAAGGCAATGCCTAGATGACAGCACATCTGTCCACAGAATGCCTACTGAATATTTTAAGCCCACTGTTGAGAGTTACTGCTCAGAAAAAAAGATTATTTCAAAATGTTACTGCTCATTGACAATGCATCTAGTCACCCAAGAGCCCTGAGATGTACAAGGAGGTTAATGTTTTCATGCTTGTTAACACAACATCCATTCTGCAGCCTATGAATCAAGGTATAATTTTGACTTTCAAGTCTTCTTATTTTAGAAAAACATTTTGTAATGTTATCATTACCATAGTTAGTTATTGCTCTGATGGATTTGGGCAAAGTAAATTACCCTGGAAAGAATTCACCATTGTAGATGCCATCAAGACATTCATGATTCATGGGAGGAGGTCAAAGGCTCAACATCAACAGGAATTTGGAAGAGGTTGATTCCAGCCTTCATAAATGGCTTCGAAGGGTTCCTTCAGGACTTCAGTGGAGGAAATTACTGCAGATGTGGTAGAAATAGTAAGAGAACCAGAATTAGAAGTGGAGCCAGAAGAAGTGACTGAAGTGCTATAATCTTTTGATCAAAGTTGAATGGATGAGGAGTCAGTGCTTATAGATGAGCAAAGAAAGTGGTCCATTGAGACAGAATGTTCCACTGGTGAAGAGGCTGTGAATATTGTTGAAATGACAATAAAAGATTTAGAATATCACACAAATTTAATTGATAAAGTCAGAGTTTAAGAGAATGGAATCCAATTTTGAAAGGAGTGCTACCGTGAGTTAAATGCTATCAAACAACATTGCACACTACAGAAAAAAACTTTTGTGAAGAGAAGAGTCAGTCACTGTGGAAAACTTCATTGTTGTCCTGTTTTAAGAAATGGATACAGCTGATCTAATTCTCCGCAACCACTACCCTGATCAGTCAACAGCCAACAACACTGAGGCAAGACCTTCCACTAGCAAAAAGAAGACAACTTGCTGAAGGCTAAGATGATCATTAGAATTTCTTAGCAATAAAGTATTTTTTTAATTAAGGTAAATACTTTGTTTTTTAATATATAATGCTATTGTACATTTAATAGACTATAGTGTAAAAATAATTTTTATATGCCCTAGAACACCAAAAAATCATGTGACTTGCTTTATTGTGATACTGACTTTAATGTGGTGCTCTAGAACTAAATCTAAAATGTCTCTGAGGTATGCCTGTGACTAGTCTGGGGATAAGTGCAAAACTCCAGGCACTCTCGTATAATGCTAGAGGTTATGCAATTAGCATACCTTTCTGAAAAGCAATTTGGCAGTGTTTAAAATGTGAAAGCTCTTCAATGCAATAATTTCATTTCTGGAAATTTAAGAACAGAAACATGGATGTATGAAAATCCATCTACAATGGTATTTTAATAGCAAAAATTAAAAATAAATTACATGTTTTATAGAATATAATAATTTAGATGATTTATGTTATTAAAGCATTCTTCAATCATTAAATTAATATGGAGAAACATTCAGAATTCTCCATGTACAAATATTTGAAAAAAGCATATTTCAGAACGTGCATGGTATGTTATAAATTACTTTGAGTAACATCTCATGTCTAATCGAAGTCTAATGACTTATCTGAGAGGTAGGATTGTGAGAACTAATCGTCTTTTCCTTTTTTTTTCTGAGACAGAGTCTTGCTCTGTCACTCAGGCTGGAGTGCAGTGAGTGGCATAATCTTTGCTCACTGCAACCTCTGTCTCCCAGGTTTAAGCAATTCTCTTGCCTTACCCTCCTGAGTAGCTGGGAGTACAGGTGAGCACCACCATGCCCAGATTATCTTTGTACTTTTGGTAGAGACAGGGTTATAGGCCAGGCTGATCTCAAACTACTGACCTCAAGTGATCTGCCTGCCTCGGCTTCCCAAAGTGCTGAGATTACAGGCATGAGCCACCACGCCTGGCCTTTTTTTCATTATTTTCCTTTTTTTTTTTTCTCCCCTAATAAAAATTAGGGGAGACATTACAATTATTAAACATAAAGGTAGGACAGAACTTGGGTTTTTCTCATAAACTTGCCTATACATTGAACAAATATCTTGATGTGTATCATTCTAATTTAAAAAACTACTGTTAAAGCAGAGCTACTCTTCCTTGAATTTCCCAAAACTACAGGAAATAAAAACGTCCTGGCCAGTCATGGTGGCTCATGTCTATAATCCCAGCATTTTGGGAGGCTGAGGCAGATGGATCACCTGAGGTTAGGAGTTCAAGACCAGCCTGGCCAACATGGCAAAACCCCGTCTCTACTAAAAATACAAAACTTAGCCATGCATGGTGGCAGATGCCTGTAATCTCATCTTCTCAGGAGGCTGTGGCAGGAGAATCACTTAAACCTGGGAGGCAGAGGTTTCAGTGAGCTGAGATCACACAACTGTACTTCAGCCTGGGCAACAGAGTGAGACTCCATTTCCAAAAAAATAAAATAAATAAAAAACAAAAAGAAATAAAGAAAAAAGAAAAACATCCTTCACTTACTGACCAAATTTTTTTCCATTCAGAAAGTACTGACTGGGAGAACTACAGCTAATACAGAGAAGACCTGCACCAAGCAGTTCTTGAATAAAGGATTAAATAAATGAAAGAGAAATAGAATTGCTGTGTCAGCTTCAGCAAAATTACAACAAAATGAACATACAAAAACAAACACTTTAAAATGTCCAAAAGATGAAACAGAAAGTAAGCAAAATGAAAATCACAATTCTGTTATAATGGATATACATTTTGCATGATCGTCTATGCCCATGTTTATTTTGTCAACAATTATATGTTGCAATGAACTATCTGACATGTTACTTGTCTTATAATATATAAACCATGTTAGTCTTTAGTTTTGACATCTTTGTTGGTGAGAAAAAGTTCACTTTTCCTGACAATAGTTAATACTTTCAGACAGCTTGGCTTATAATTTTGTAGGCAAAGAGATTGAATTTCTTTGCTAATTTAAACAGCTAGTGACACAGAAGAAGATGGGAATTATTTATTCTGGAAGCACTGCACATTTCAGTTTATAAGCAGTCTCAATTTTCATCTCGATCAAGTTGCGCCAAGTGCTATCACATCTTGACACTTAGGTGGCATATTGCAGAAAGTGTTTAAAACAAACAAGCAAATAAAACTCAGCACTTCCACTGCTCTAATACCAGGTTCATTTTCAACAAAATTGGAAAATTGGTAATTTTTTTTCTCATATTAACCCTTCATTCAAGAACTTTCTCCTTGCTGCTCACACAATCTCTTTCTGTCTAAGGAAATCTATTCCTATTTTTCTAGTTTTCAATTATCCCTTTTCATCTCTTTCCCTCACTTTCATAAGCTTTCAATGTTTTAATTTAAAATATTTTAATTCTAGCTAGCTACACTTTTGCATCAGTACCCTTCTAGACCTGTTTTTTTAGTTATACACCTTGTGGCAGAAACTATTACCAAACCAGTTGTCATTTCCTCCTGAGCACATTTCCCAGCCTCCCTTGCAGTTAAGTGTGGCCACATGACTGAGCTTGGCCAACAGCATGTGTACCTGAAGACCCTCCTGTAAGCACTTCCATTCCTCCACGCACCATCATCTTCAGATCTTAAGTAGATAATGACAGCCCTGTGATTAAGAGGCAGAGCCTCTCTCAGCCTTGGTTTCTGAATAATAGGATGAACCAATTCCCCTTGCCCCCACCCCCACTTACGTGAGCAAGAAATAAACATTAATTGTGATAAGCCATGGAGATTTAGTTTTTTTCCTTTTAACTTTGACTAATATATACCTCAAACTTTAATTTTCTCCTCCTTTCTCTTTATTCTCCTCCCAAATTCTTCCCCCTTGCATGCCTATGTCAGAGGCCTACCACTGGGAAAACTAGATGGTCTGATAAAAATAAGGCTGTGAAATTGTGCAATGAAATTGAATTGACATTGTTGACGTTTATATGAAAATGTGAAAGCCTGCATCACTGTGTTTCACACACAGTATGAATTCAATTAATATTTATACTTTTCATATTTTGGAACTTTTGCAAATAAAACCTCCTTTCAACTAAGTGACACAATAGGCAGAAAATGCTGATGATAGCTATAACTTTTCAGAGCATGTTTCAGGTACCAGAGATTATTGCATGTTTCACATATATTTACTAATTTTATTTTCACAGTAACTCTATGAAGTATGTGTGTTTATCACTCCTGTTTTACAGATGAGGTAACTGGGGTAAAGAAAGACTGAGTAAATAAAAGTAGGCTAAAAATTTATCTGCTGATTTGTAAAAATGCAGCATCTCAGGTTTCTGAATTGTGAAACTTCTTTTCATGAAATTCCATTAAGAATAAATTTGAAAATGTGGCAGATCACTGGAGTCTGGGAGTTTGAGATGAGCTGGGCAACACTGAGCAACCTTGTCTCTACTAAAAATACAAAAATTAGCTGGGTGTAGTGGCACACACCTGCAAGTCCCAGCTACTTGGAAGGCTGAGGCAGGAGAATCAATTGCTTGAACTCGGTAAGCAGAAGTTGCAGTGGGTTGAGATTGTGCTACTACATTCCAGCATGGGTGACAGAGTGAGACCGTGACTTTAAAAAAAAAAAAAAGATTATTCTCTATAGGTTTTGTGTGTTTAAATAAAAAAGGAATAAAAGGTAGGATTAATGAGACTGTGAAAGTAAACTCTTTTAAGGCTAAAAAATAGTATGATCTCCTTCTTGATTAGCAAGAGAGAGAATTTAGTGGATGAACTACCAGGAAAGTTTACCTCACGGTTAGACTATTATATTATTTCTCTCATCCAAGGGGATGCTTTCTGCATAGTAACATTACATCACAAACTACATTGTGATAAAAATCCTGCATTTAAGACCTGTTACTGAGTCACCTATACATACACATATACTGTGTTCACAAGTGTTGGTTTTGTAGTCTGATTATATAGTTGTTCTTCCTTTAAGTCCATCTTTCAAATTATACCTTCTGTGGTGACAAGCACATTTATGGCTACAATTTGCTATTTATTAACAAATAAGGGCTGAGTGTTTTTAACTTTAAGAAGAAGAAATAAATCGGGTATAATTGTGTTATGGATTCATCCAAAAGAGCTAAAAATAGTGAAAATAGACACAAGAAAGATACCTAAATTCACTGTTTTTTAAGTGCTTGTTTTTCTAAGAGCACAAAATTGATGATGCACTCACAGCTTTGAGGTAGAAATTAGAGTCAGGGTTGAATTTTTGCATAGTTGTAGGTTTTAGGCTAATTCAGGAATTATCCTAAACAAAGTGAGGGCTATTTAATAAATGGTTGCTTTGCCTCACCCCTTATTGACTCATGTGGATGAGCTTTTGGTGCATAGTACTGTGAGCACTATTTTCAGACTGCTTGTTAATTCAGGATGCTGTAATTACATTTTAGTGGTGATGTGTTGTTGCGAATTTTACATGCCAGTTGAAGATCAGGAGACGTCAAGATATACATTCCTGATAATATTTCAAAATGGATGATCATGTTACAGCTTCCTTAGACAAGTGGTTGCCAAACTCAGCTCATCATCCTCTGAAACACCTGGGAAACTCTAAAATTACAGATTGTGGGAGACTTCCAAGACCTACTGAATCAGATTCTCTTAGAATTGAGCCTTTGCATCTGTATTTTTTAAAGCTCTTTCATTGATTGTCATTCTACACCTAATTTTGAAACTACTGTGACATGGCCTTTAATCAAAATGCTTTACTCCAAACAGTATGGCATATAGGGGCTATATGTAGAGAGAGAAATGATTGATTGAGCACTTATCCTGAAGCAGTACTTGGGCTTCCATAAATACATCATTTCATGTGATTGCTGTAACAGTCATAGAAGATATGATAAATGTTCACTATATCCACAAGGCAATGAGACAAGGAGATGCTGAGAGATAAACTGATGTCCTTAATGTCACATGGCTAAGAAGTAATAGAATGATGACTGTGATCTGGATGCTTATTATCCCAAAGCCCACTTTATATCAATGGGGACAAGAATGGTAACTTACTTTTATATCAGGTGTTAGCGTTTACTTGCTATGTTTGCAGATACCTCTTTGACATAACACATTTTATAGATGTCTCAGACTTGGAATAAGAGAAACTCAAAGTGAAATAAACTTAGGTCTTAACTAATAGTAATAGTAATTCTGATTTTCCTCTAATACTCATTTCAACCGATGAACTCTTAACTCATCTTTCAAAGGGAAGTCTTCCCTGGTGCAACACTGTATCAAGGCGTCAGGTATTTTATGTGTGCTCATAAATTATTTTTCATAGCTCTTATTCTAATGCTAAGAAACTGTTTTTATATTTATTTATTAAGTGAATTTCAACCTCATCAAACTTTAATCTTCATGAATGCAAAGAGCTTGGTCATCTTCAATCCAAAGCACCCAGTTGTGGGCTTTCCCTATAGTAGCTGCTCAATAAGGACTTGTTGAATGAATCAATAAACCCCTATGCTATTTCCCCTGAATGGATTTGCCACTATAGTATTCATAATACACATAAATATACCAAAAAGCTCCTAAGTACATTATTTTCTTTTCTGTAACAGGACTATTTAACTACATTAAATTTAAAAATTGTACTTTTAGAAATTTTGTATTTTTATTAACTACCTCATCTTTGCATATGTAAAATAATATACTCATAATTAAAACAGACAAAAATTACTTCCTGATTTTATTATTACTAAATATTATTTATAAGTAAATTTTAGACAAAAGTATTTCCTGATTTTATTTGTAATTACTTGTCATTATTGCTGAATTTGGATAATTTTTAATGCACAAATATAATCTTAAAAACAGTAATTAATCACAAAGAAAGAATATGTTAAAAACAATTACTTGTGATGTAAAATACTCTCATATATTTTGCTATTTGCACTGTATAATGATTTGACAAGATGAATAGCTTGCCTTATTTTGGCTTTCACAAAAGGAAATTTTATTTGCAATTGTAATTCACTTTTACTGAGACAAAATAACCTTATAGTCCTGACTAGACTAACATGTTCCTGTAGGTTGACCACAAAGCAGATCCTTTCACCATAAGGAAAACTACCTTTTTTAAAGGGAGATGGAATGATATTTTCAGCACCTTGTAATTCATGCAATAGCCCTAGCTAAATTAAAACAAATTCTATGGATGCCATTAATCAGTGGTGTTCTTCTTAATTTGTCTTCACATTGGGATTATCTGGGGACTTTCAAAAACTACTCATGCCTGTGACCCATGCCCAGAAAGTGTGATTGTTTGGTTTGGGGTATGGCCTAAGGTTCAAAATGTTTAGAAGATTGATGGGTTATTCTAATGTGCACAAGTTTGGGGAGTACTGTCATTCATTTTTGTCTTCCTCAGGCAAGGCAGCAGAAATATTGATGTTTCTGCCTTAATTTTGGAATAGATTTGTAGAATACCCTGTTGACTCTGAAAGTGGAATTTAGACATCAATTTTCCTCAATTTGCCTGCAAAGGAATGCAAGTTAGAAAAGAGAATGCCAGGGTGTATCTTTAGTTGGGAGTCTTTGGTAACCTGTATGCCAAAGCCTAAGACTGGGGCAGTTTTGATAGCAAACTTACCAGTGAGTAGGTGAGCGAATAAGAATTAAATATAGACTTTAAAAAAATCTCTTATACCTCCACCTCCCAAAACATAGCCGAGTTGAACAGGATGATTATATATTATGGAAAAGGTAAAATGAGTTTAAAGTGATATGATTTATTAGCCAAAGAGATCATAATAATAGCAAGTTTTAGAGAAGTACCAGTTAAGTCATCTTATAATGAAGACATTTATGATCCGAGAGGGAATACTTACATTAACACGATTATTAATATTACTCTGTGCTGACTTCATAAAATTCCAAGAGCATAGAATGCAATTTAAAAACCAATAATTTCTGTGCCTAAATGGACGTTTAAAAGCTGTTGAACTTTTGAAAATCTTGTGGTCTTAAAAATGGCTGAAATCAGTGTTCTAATGGTACATATTTAAACATGTGGCCATAAAGCATTTCTTCCTTCCTTCCTTCCTTCCTTTTCTTTCTTCCTTTTGCATTCTCTCTCTCTCTCTCTCATTCTCTCTCTCTCTTTCTCTCTTTCTTTCATTCACTCTAAATGACACATATTCCATCATCATGAAAACCCATGTGCAACTGCCAGGTGACACAGGCCTATTGTGGAAGGCATAGTGAGTATGCAGAAAGTACCAAAGAAAGAAAAACAGTAAACCACCTGCTTAAGCTGGTCTAGTGTTTTCTAATTCTCTGGACTCCAGTCTCCAAATAATTGAACCTTGATCTCGTTTGAGGTGAGGAAAATACACACACACAGGTGGCCTAACTTCTAATTATTTCATTCCCGGTGAAAGGCACAGGTGTCAAAGTCTTAAGGATTCCAGTCTTCATTTAGTGGACTAAATCTTTTTTCTTTCTTTTACACAAAGCACCAAAGTGCCCTGTTAATCCAAAGTCATGTGTGTGGCTCCTTTCCTTCTGCACTGTCACTTACACTAACTCTTTCGGCTGTTATGATTTGTTGCAGCTGCTACTGTTGCTTTGAAAACTTCTGAAATTTTCTAGGACTGTGGTTCTCAGTCTTTAACTACTTGTTGGATCACTTGGGCTTCTCTAAAAACTACTGATGCTCATGTCCCACCAATGGCGATCCTGATGTTACTGATATGGAGTACAGTCTAAGCATTGGGAGTTTTTAAAGATTCCCAGGTAATTCTAATGTGCTGCAAAGTTTGAGAACCACTGTTCTAGGAAGTGGTATCTGATACTGGTTTTCTTACACAGTGCTGACCTTTTCTAGTTCTGGCCTATCATCCTTGAATATTTGATTGGTTTTATTTTTCAGAGAGAGTACATAGTAGGAGGGTATTGTCAACTGCATCAGCCTGAACACTGTTATATTAACTTCATGTACCTACTTTCAGTATAGACTGGATTTGAGGCTTGTATAAAAATAGGACGATTGCAGGATATGTATGTATTCACCACAGAGCACAGGAAACACCAGAATATAATCTGACAACTCCTTATCCCATTATGCAAACAAATACTTAAACATGAAACATTAAGTATACCCAGATAGAACTGTACATAAATAACATGTTAACCACAATTGATTATAAAACAAGAACGAAGTCTTACCTCTATCCTGAGAAGGAGTAATGACTTAAAATCAAATCTTTCAGGAGTAATAACAATGCAAGTTATAGTGAAACTACATTAACCAAGTTTCACTCATTTGGTCTTTGCATTTCTGAAATGAGACGATATTTCTTACTGCATTTGAGCTGATTTTTAAAAATCTGTGGGATTTCTTAAATCAAGAATAATTCATACTAAAATTATTGTTTTCAAATGGTATTTATGAAATGAGAATTCTGGGCTAAGTTATTCCTTTAGAGTAGTTATTGGATAAACATGATTATAGCAACAGAAACCAAAATGAAAGAAAATTTAATAGGCAGCCATAAAACCCCAACAGGGCATAGCATTTTTGTAGGTGAAGGTTCCCTTTTTATATTTGTATCTACAGGCAAGTATTTTAACAATAATTCCTGTAGGCAAAAATTCTGCTTCATTATAAAATGATACATTGTTATATAGGCCTTCCATGAGTTAATCTTTTTGTTGATATGTCTCATTTTATTAATACTGATATCTTAGTTTATAAGAGATATTACTCTAGAAAGATTATAAGATGTATTTTTTAAAAAGAGTCCCCTGTAAGAAAACCTCTCTTAGTTTCTAAAAATTAGTGAGGTTTGTTATGTTTTAAAATATGCTTACTTTTGGACTTTGTTGTTGATTTTATTTCACCCCCTTTTTAAAATTCTTTTGTAGAGACAGGTATCACCATGTTGCCCAGGCTAGTTTTGAACTACTGTGCCTCCTTTTATTTTAATTCAGAAGCAATATATGAATATGTTTTTGTTGTAAAATATTGAAAAAAATACTTTGAAATTCTTTGATTTCCCTGTTCTACCTCAAAATCCTTCATTTCCCTAGTTATAACTTTTAAACATTTAATAGCTACTCTTTTAGTATAAATGAGACGGTCTTACATTAAATTGTTCTAAATTCCTTTTAATGCATTGAATATTTCTTGGAGCATTTTCAAAGCGCTATATGAAAGTTTGCCCCTTTCTTCTGTAAAGGGTGCATACTATTCTATAGCTCGGATGTTCCTGGGTTATTCTTCATTTCTATCTTGATTGATCATATGCATCCAATTTTGCATTTTTTCAAACAATGTGGTGCTAAACATTCTTATACATTCCTTCATGTATTCATATAAGTTTTGCTAAAACGAGTCTTTCACTTTAACAGGTGATATATATCGCTAATTGCCCTCAAATCGTCTCTGCCATATTATACTCCTACTATCAGTGTTTGAGCAGGTAGTCAATTCCTTGCATTTTTCCTAGTGGTAATAATACCAATCTTTAATTTTTAACAAATGAATAGATGAAAATAGTTCACATATTGTTTTTATTCACTTTTCATTGCTTATTAATAAAGTTAACTTTATTTGAAGTGCTTATTGCCCATACATATTCCTTTTCTGAAATACACAATCCCTGTCTACCAGGAACCAATACACAGTCCTTACTATAGTATCAGATTGTCTGATGATATTTATCGAGATCTCACAATCCTATTAATAATGATCATAGTAGTCTTCTTCAAACAGGGCTTCTTGTATCAGAATCACCAAAATGCTTATGTAAAATGTAAATTCCAGAGTCTCTGGGTGAGTCATAATATCTGGGTGTGAGGACAGGAAATCTGACTTTTAAGTAAATCCCTCATAAAATTCTATGAGCACTATGTTCATGAGGAATAAATTAGACATGCTTTGGACTTTCTTTTTTAAACAAAATAAAAAGGCAAAGTAACAAATATGCTGGGTTAGTTTCCATGGGGGAAAAAGACCTACACAAATTAAATTTAATAATATTCCTAAGACCTCTGCAAGTGACAAATAAGTTGGATAATTTAAAATGCACATTTAAAAATGTTATAATAGCTTACCTGCTGTAAGAGCTGCTCAAGTAATTGCTGTTTGTTTTATAATTAATGGGAACATTCTAATCACAGATAATCTTTCTTTAAAAAAGAAGTAAGTTGTCTGTGCAGCATGCTCATTGCTAGCAGGATTTCTGTCTATGGAGAAGAGGTCCTGGGAAGAAGGAGCACTGAGACCTGCATCCATACCTGTGATGAGATGGCATGCTCTGGCTGAGACAGACAAGAAAGGAGGATTGGGAGACATCTGCTAAGCAGAGGCATCATGGAGGAATAAGAGCCAGAGGGAGTAGACAAGAGAGACAGGGTGAAGCAGGAGACACTAAGAAAACATCACTACAAAAAAAAAAAAAAAAAATCAAACTCACAGACAGAATGGAGGGGAAAGAAGTAGTAAGGAAAATAGATTAAGAACACATTAAACATTTTCTTAATGCTAAATAGTTCCCAGGCAAATAATTTTATAATTATGGACCCTTCATTGTGATCGGGTTCTGTAATTTTTGATTAACACTTTTGTAACAGCTGACACTTATTTGTATTTTGCTTCATTTCTTGCAGGATGGTTTTATGCAAACTCTCGGAAAATCATTATTTTTATTATTACAGATATTTTTGCTTTATCCTAGAAATTAAACTCCAACATTTTAAAAAGTTGGAGCAAGCTTTTTAAACAAAAATGACTTCTGATAAATTATTCACTGCTGGCATTATTATAATCTTACAGTGATCTTCATCTCCTAGTCCTTATTACTTTAAATGAATTTCCCAATGACCCAGATATGATGAATGCCCTGAATATATTCAATAGAAAATATATGCTAACGAATTGTATTGAATAAAGTGTTAAGTCACCATCTTTAAGGTATTATATGAACTGTGAGAAACTTTTAATTACTATAATCAGTATTTTTTTTAAATAATTGGCACTTACAGAAATAATCTGCTGATTCTTATATTCACCTCACCTTTAAGCTTTTATCTCCCTTCCAAAATAGGAAGCAACAACTCTTAGATATGATACAAGATACAAGAAATATGGTTAGAAGCAGGATGCAGGCTGAGAGTGGTGGCTTACCACTGTAATCCCAGCACTTTGGGAGGCCAAGGCATGTGGATCACTTGAGGTCAGGCATTCAAGACCAGCATGGCCAGCATGGTGAAACCCTGTCTCCACTAAAAATACAAAAAATTATCCAGGCATGGTGATGGGTACCTGTAATCCCAGCCACTTGGCAGGCTGAGACAGGAGAATCACTTGAGCCTAGGAGGTGGAGATTGCTGTGTGCCACGATAGCACCATTGCACTCCAGCCTGGGAAACAAGAGGGAAACTCTCTCAAAAAAAAAAAAAAAAAGGCAAGCAAACAACAAAACACACAAAGAAGCAGGTTGCTGAATGTTGCCATGCAGAAGGAGAACAAAAGAGTTTACAATTTCTCAGGATTTTTTTTTTTTTTGAGAAATATCACAATGAAACATATTTTTCTAGTGAAGATGTCTTGTAGGTCAGGCCACACATGTGCAAATAAACTTAAGGAAGTTCACTGATTATAATTGCATGCACTTATTTCACAGCTGTAAGAATGTCTCCAAAACATGTATTGATTCTGTTTCTGTATCTTACATTTCAATGATGTAAGTATGTTTAGTGATGACCTTGAACTTCTAATTATAGGCTGCAATCTTGATTGTTATTTGGCCTTCATTATTAAGTTTATAAAATAAAAGCTGCTAAATTGCCTTCAAATGCTTCCAAGTTAAAAGCATTTTAATAGATGTTACCTATTTCTGGATTTAAGGCCTAAACCAAAACTAGCTACTCTAAAATTTGTTTGTTAATTCTCACTGTAATTTTTACTTTATAAGAGCTCATACTAATTCCTGTATTATCATGAAAAATAATTCTCTTCAACTAAAACCAAAGAGGCTTTATGGATAACCCCTTATTATGTAATAAAGGGAAAATAATATGAAAAATTATAACTGTAATTAACTCTTTGTGGTCCACTCCATTTCACTAAATTGAAGAAGAATGAAAATTGGAACTAGGAGGAACATACTACAGTGATAATGCAATTGGAAAATCCTCCTATATGGTGTAGCACAACCAAATGTCAGCTCTGATGTAACGGAGACACAAGTTCAAATCTTGGCTCTACTTATGGTGCTTTCTGCAGCATTTTATTAACTGCAAAAGAGGAGGAGGAGGAGGAGGAACCTACCTGGCATGATTGCTGAATGGAATACATAAGAATGAGATAATTTGAATATAAATCTGGTTACCATTTTTTACAGCATAATCATGCCGATAGTGATGATAACCACTAATCTTCCCGGTTTCCTACGAATAAGGTACTATATAACATTGCTTAACTTGCTGAACTGACATTTTTACATTGCATTCTTATAACTGTGCTATCAAGAAGATATTCCTTATTGGCTCCATTTTACAGATAAGGATATTGAATCTCAGAGATATCTAGCAATTGATATCTCTTACTTAAACAATTGAAGATTACTGGGAATTGTGTGAGACCTTGGCAAAAGGAGAAAACAAAGAATGGAGAGGTAAGGGATGGGAAGGCAAAGAATTATGGAATGATGACGCCGAAAAGCCTTCAAGACTTCTAGTGCTCCACAGCATGAAAGTGGTAGAAACAGAATTCAGTTATAAGCATTTTGAGTCCAAAGCCTGTAGTCTCAAGAGTTAAGCAACACTACCTCCTTTATGCTATTGCAAAGATCACAAGCATGTACTTAACACAGCAACTAAGCAAGAACTTGATTGAGTGAGGAGCTTCAGCAGTGTAGGATGAATTGATTAGAGTGGAAACAGTCTCACAGGTGAAAGATCATTTAGGAAGCCATTGCAAATGCAGGGGGAGAGCGTCTGATCTAGGAGACAATTTGAAAGACATTTCGTTGGCAATATATTGCCTTAGAGTTGGTGGGCTGCCTATGCCACAGGACTGGAGAGGATGGGTATTTAAGTCCATCGAAACTTGTTACTGAAGTATTTGTACCTATCAATGTAACACACATTGGAGAGTACAAGGGAGGACACTGGAGGGAGAGGAGGAAGGAGAGGAATGGAGAGAGGCGCTAAACGCTTAGAAAATATAGTTCCTGCCCTTCACAGGGCTTAATATTTCATTGAAGAAACTCAATGTGCAGAGACTGGAACATGTGAAATGACTGGAGAACAACTGAAGATTACTGGGAATTGTGTGAGGCCTCGGCGAAAAGAGAAAACACAGAATAGAGAGGTAAGGAGTGGGAAGGCTGGGAATTATGGAATGTTGACGCCAAAAAGTCTTCAAGACTTCTAGTGTAATCTGCTCAGATTGTGGATCACTGACACTGAAATACCAACCAAATCCTAGGGTTTCAAAGCCTCCACCTGCCTTGCTTCTCATATCTTCTTTTCCCTTCTTTGCCTTTTGACCTACCATAGTCTGTTCACAAACACGAGTTAATCTTATCACTTTTGAAGAAATCTCTGGATAAAACAAGCTTGTTGTTTTAAATTGATTCAGCTGCTTGGCATTTTGAAGGGTGGCTTCAAATTTTCCATGTTCTCTGTATCGGCAGACCGTTGCAGGTCAGGCTCTTTGAGAAGCACTGGAGGAGCTTTCCCACACGAAGTTCTTGGTTCTCATTTTAGTTAAAGCACTAGCATGCAGTCTGCCAAGACTCAAAACCAGCGTTACCTTCTGCTAACTGTGTGAACTATTGTACATTTCCTTGGTAAATAAGAACAATAGATAGTACATGTCTTTATAGAGTTTAGGGACCAGACAAAATGAGAAAATGCCTAAATACAAGGGGTTTGGCACAATTCTTGGCACATAGTTAAGAATCACTAATTATTATAATTAATTTCTAAAGTGCCAAGGATATTTCGAACAACATATTTTGTAATTGAAAATTTCCACACAAGAAAAGTTGGGGGTAAAAAGTTGAGGACTGCAGCTGTAACACCTCTTTTCACAGATGCAGATTATGTCCAGGACTCCCAGGGCTCAGGTTTTGCTTTCCTCTCCAGTCTGCTTGTTCCATCTCCTCTCCAGCTTCCATGCTGCTGTGGGCTGTGGAATGTCCTATCCATTCTAGCTCCAGCTGGAGGGATGCTCGAGGGCCAGGTGGTATTTTCGAAAGGGCAGTCTGCCACAAGGCCTTTTCATTTATTGAAATAAGCGTTTGTATGAATGACCTAGCATAAACGGCACCAATAAAAATGAAATGTCACAGAGAATCAGAAATACCTTTTCTTAGATTCATGGTAACTAAATCTGTCAGAATAGTATTTTGCTAAAATGCTGAAATCAGTGATCCATGAAAATGAATGCAGCTTCTAAGTGGTTCTTTGCTGCCTGTTTTGTTTTAAAACAAGGGTTGGTGAATTTTTTCTATAAAGGGACACGTAAATATTTAGGTTTTGCAGGCCATACTCTG
The DNA here is from genome assembly GCF_049354715.1 of Callithrix jacchus. NCBI lineage: Eukaryota > Metazoa > Chordata > Mammalia > Primates > Cebidae > Callithrix > Callithrix jacchus. The sequence goes on along the minus strand of NC_133513.1, from coordinate 77,864,019 downwards.
CTGCAGCTATTTACTCTGCTGTTGTAGTACAAAAGCAGCCATAGACAATGTGTAAACAAATGAGTTTAGCTCATTTGTATTGGAGTTAAGCTTTGTTCCAATAAAACTTTATGGACACTGAAATGGAAATTTATATAATTTTTTTTTAATTTTTTATTGCATTTTAGGTTTTGGGGTACATGTGCAGAACATGCAAGACAGTTGCATAGGTACACACATGGCAGTGTGTTTTGCTTCCTTTCTCCCCTTCACCCACATTTGGCATTTCTCCCCAGGCTATCCCTCCCCAGCTCCCCCTCCCACTGGCCCTCCCCTTTTCCCCACAATAGACCCCAGTGTTTAGTACTCCACTCTCTGTGTCCATGTGTTCTCATTTTTCATCACCCACCTATGAGTGAGAATATGCGGTGTTTCATTTTCTGTTCTTGTGTCAGTTTGCTGAGAATGATGTTCTCCAGATTCATCCATGTCCCTACAAACGACACAAACTCATCATTTTTGATTGCTGAATAATATTCCATGGTGTATATGTGCCACATTTTCCCAATCCAGTCTATCATCATTGGGCATTTGGGTTGATTCCAGGTCTTTGCTATTGTAAACAGTGCGGCAATGAACATTCGTGTGCATGTGTCCTTATGGTAGAACGATTTACAGTCCTTTGGATATATACCCAGTAATGGGATTGCTGGGTCAAATGGAATTTCTATTTCTAAGGCCTTGAGGAATCGCCACACTGTCTTCCACAATGGTTGAACTAATTTACACTCCCACCAACAGTGTAAAAGTGTTCCTTTTTCTCCACATCCTCTCCAGCATCTGTTGTCTCCAGATTTTTTAATGATCGCCATTCTAACTGGCATGAGATGGTATCTCAATGTGGTTTTGATTTGTGTAATGAAATATGTTTCTTTTGAACTTTTTCAGGCATTTAAAAATACATAAGATACTCTTTGCTCAGAGGCTGTACAAAAGCAGTCGGCAGGGTGGATTTGGCTTGTAGGTTGTGGATTGCCATCTCCTATTCTAAAAATTATTAATTTTTAATTCTCAGAAGAGAAACCACCTAGATGGCAGCGTAAGTCTGGCCACAATATACAATGCAATTGTCAGAATTAAGCCAGCTTGTACACCAGTGTTCATAGCAGCATTATTCGTAGTAGCAAAAGGTGGCAGCAACCCAGTGACCATCAACAAATGAATAACAAAACATGGTATACACACACAATGGAATATTATTTAGACTTAGAAGGAAATTTTGACATACACTACAACATGAATGAACCTTAAGGATATTGTACGAAGTGAAATAAGCCAGCCACAAAAAGACAAATACCGTGTAATTCTAATTATGTAAGGTTAAGTTCATAGAGACAGAAAGTAGTATGGTGGTTGCCAGGTGCTGGGAGTGAGGGAGATTAAGGAGTTGATATTTAATGAGTATGGAATTTTAGTTTTACAAGATGGAAAGAGTTCTAAAGATTGGTTACACAATGATGTGGATGAACTTCACTTTATCTAATTGTACAAATGAAAAATGACTAAGATGGTGAATTTTATGTTTGACTACATTCAAAATATTGTTTTTTAAAAAATAGGTAGCTCAGTATTACACACTGTCAATTACTCATTCTATCCAAACCGAATTATCAATATGCACAGTTTGTAGTGGGTTTCTCCAGTTCACATGTCATTTCCATGTTACCTCTCACTATTTCATTTTAGCCACATTGCTGAAGGAAATAACAACCACACTGTTCAGTCCAAAAAGTGCTTTTTAAAACCACCTATACATGCCAAAATATCACTTGGAAAGTATGAATTCAAGCATGGTTAAAGCGCAGTTCCCACCTGTGAGAGGTTAATTTATGGGCCCCAATTAATCATTCTCCTGTAGTAGTATTATCAATTCATACCCTTGTCATGGCTCATGGCAAGATGAATATAATTCCTTACTCCTTGACTTTGGGCTTGTCCATGTGACTTGCTTTGGCCTATGGAATGTTGGTGGACGTGAGGACATTGGAGGCTTAAAATGTACTTGCATTTCTGCCATTGCCAGAAAAATATTTCAGAATGAGACACATGGAGCAGATGCAACTGGACTAGAAGCCAAAAGCCCTGCCCAACCCAGAGTAGCCAAGGTTTGCAAAACCCCGATCCATCCACAGACCTGTGAAGATGAAAATGAATGGTGTGTTCTTTAAAGCAACACGAAATTATTATGGTTAGCGGAATATGACTGACAGATTATCTTTCAGAAGCATACAGGTTAATGTAGGTTCATGGAAATGATTCTATTCTCTTCTCCTAAACTCATCTCCAAAAAGCAGTGGTTCTTAAACTTTAGCAAGCATAAGAATAATTTGATGTTAAGTATTTTTCCATACGTTCATTGGCCACTTGTATGTCTTCTTTCGAGAAGTGCCTGTTCATGTTCTTTGCCTACCTTTTAGTGAAGTTATTTGATTTTGCTTGTTGAACTAAGTTTCTTATGAATTTTGGTTATTAGACCTTTATCAGATGCATAGTTTGTGAATATTTTCTCCCATTCTGTAGCATGCCTGTTTACTCTTTTGATAGTTTCTTTGACTGTGCAGAAGCTCTAGTTTAGGTCTCACTTGTCAATTGTTGTTTTTGTAGCAATTCCTTTTGAGGATTTAGTCATAATTTATTTGCCAAGGCTGATGTCTAGAATGATATTCCTAGTAAAGATGGGCACGATAAACACTGGGGACTACCAGATGGGGATACAAGGAGGGAGGGTAAGGGCTGAAAAAACATGGCTAAAAAACTATTGGGTGCTATGCTTACTACCTGGGTAATGGGATCAATCGTAGTCCAAACCTTAGCATCACGTAATGTATCTAATGTAACAAACTTGCACATGCACCCCCTGAATCTAAAATAAAAGTTGAAATAATTTTAAAAATTGAGAAGCATGTTAAAATTCTGGATTCTCAGGGACCCCAAAGATTCCGCTGTAGTAGGCACGGAATAAATTTCAGAAATCTGCATTTTTGTAAGCACCCAAAACAATTCTGATGCAGGAGGACCTAGGTTTGTGATAGTTTCACTATGTTGTAGTGTATTCGTGAGGGAGAAAGATTTTTGCATGTAAAATCTCACAGGGATGAGAGAGAGTTGATAGCAGAAAAGCAAAGGAAAACAACATCTGTATAAAAACATCTGTATGTAATCTCTGGAACTGGGCAAAGTGATCCCCTACCCAGTGAGGTTTGAGGAAATCATAAAGACAAGCCAAAGTAGCTTCACAACTCACTTCCTTTGCCTTCTTCTGGCCTGGACTTCAGCCAGTGGAGTCATTGCTCTAGGGCAGATGGAAGTCCATCTTAATTCCTTCTGTTATTAACACATTCCCTGACTCGCAGCAGATCAGATGTGACTTTCTAAATTCCTCTGTAGCTGATATTTCCCCCTCCAGGCTTTCCCCTTCCTATGTAGCCTACCTCTCCACTGCCAGTCTCCTCATATAACTCTTCTGCCTGAGGATCTACAGTCACTATTCACCAACTCTTTGGTGTGATAGCCAATACTTGTTTAAAATTATTTATGTTTTTTTTTTAATGACAAAGTAAATGTGTTGTTAAGGCTATCACCTGACTGTCACTCGAGTTAGAGGGCTTTTCCATCTCATCACAAGCTTGATTACTTCCACAACACCTTGTGTGATAACTGTCTTACTCCTGACCACTAACCCCTTTTACTATATTTAGCTTAGGTTCTATTTAGCAGTTTCTCAAATATCATGTTTTCCAAATTTGAAAAGTATACTTACATTTGTTTGATGTCTTCTACTAGAACCAGAATACCTTTGATTGTGCAGTACTTGGTGAACCAAATTGAATTATAGCATGATGTTAAAATATATGATGACCGGAAATAGTAACATTGGTACACCGTAAGAAAAACTGAAAGTTAATTGAGAACTTTCTGTGCTCTGGGAAGTATGCTAAGAACTTAATTGCACTTTATGTTTTATTTAATCCTCACAACAACCAAGGGAGAAAGTACTCATAGTATTTCCATTTGACAGATAATAAAACAGAGGGGGGCTGGGCCTGGTGTCTCATGCCTATAATCATGGCACTTTGGCAGGCCAAGATACGTGGATCACCTGAGGTCAGGAGTTCGAGACCAGCCTGGCCAACATGGTGAAACCCCAACTCTACTAAAAGTACAAATAATTAGCCGGACACCTGTAATCCCAGCTACTCAGGAAGTTGAGACAGGAAAATCGCTGAACCTGAAGGGCAGAGGTTGCAGTGAGCCGAGATAGCACCACTGCACTCCAGCCTGGGCTAAAGAGTGAAACTCTGTCTCAAAAAAACAGAGAGGATGAGATTTTTCTTTTTTTTTTTTTAAATTTTTTATTGGATTATAGGTTTTGGGGTACATGAGCAGAGCATGCAAGACAGTTGCGTAGGTACACACATGGCAGTGTGCTTTGCTTTTCTTCTCCCCTTCACCCACATTTGGCATTTCTTTCCAGGCTATCCCTCCCCACCTCCCCCCTCCCACTGGCCCTCCCCTTTTCCCCACAATAGACCCCAGTGTTTAGTACTCCCCTTTCTGTGTTCATGTGTTCTCATTTTTCATCACCCACCTATGAGTGAGAATATGCGGTGTTTCATTTTCTGTTCTTGTGTCAGTTTGCTGAGGATGATGTTCTCCAGATTCATCCATGTCCCTACAAACGACACAAACTCATCATTTCTGATTGCTGAATAATATTCCATGGTGTATATGTGCCACATTTTTCCAATCCAGTCTATTATCGATGAGATTTTTCTAAGGTAACAGTGCTTTCTGGTGAGAACTTAACTCTCAAAGAGCAGTTAACTGTTTTTCTACCCTGCCTCCATTTGAATAGAGTTATTGGCAATGAGGAGTTTTTCTTTTCTTTAAATTTTTCTTTTAATAAAATGCTTTCAAAATTTATTGTTACATTAAAAATAATATGAAGAGTGCTTAAGAGTGTAAAATTATAAAATTTGAGTGCTGGTTTCAAAACACCATTCTACCATTTAATAACTAACGTATTTTAGTTACTTAAATCTACTTCATTTACTAGTAAAAAGAAAAAAAGATTGTAATATTACCTACCAAATAGGGATGTTTTGACAATTAAAGAGGAAACTCCATTTGAAGAGTGTAGGTCAGAGGCTGATACAGTAGGCAATTTAGAAATATTTGCTAACAGGTTGATGATGATGATGATGACGATAATGACATTCTCCAGAGGTCTTCCTTCCAAAGAGGCAAAAAATTCTAGGTTATAGTCCTTATTCTGTGGGGAAAAAACATGATGAAGACCCTTTATTTCATATTTATTTTAGCTGTATATTTTGCAACTGAGAGTTCTAGGCATGGTGACTCCCTAGGATGACTTGCAGAATAAAACTGACTCAGCATCTTCAAAAATGCATGGGCTCAAACTTTCTGAATACTAAAACATTTGGTTAAATCAAGATAGATTCACATGTACCTGACATTACACAAAACAAACCCATTCTGAGATGGAGTCTTATAAACTAGGCTGAACTCTGTGTACACTAAATTGAAGGAAATCCTAAAACTGAAAAGTGTACTAAATCTACCACCCATCTTCCTATTTTCTTCTATTCAGTATAGCAGTTCTGGTAGGTTTTTATTTTCTCACTGAAGACTGCACTACTCTTAAATAAACATGATTATAGCCTAGAAGAGCTACAGACTGCTTCAGATGCTAAAAATAAAATAGTTAAAATGGAGAGACTTCAATTTGATGCGGGCTGCTCAACAATTTAACTTCTAATTGTCTTGTGGTTATTCCACAACTAGGAATTGACCATATTCCGTTTAAAGGAGATTGAAGGTCTCAGGAAAAATAAGAAATGAAGTGGAAGTTTTCTTCCCAAATTTTGATCTCTAGAAAAATGAGCCAAAATAGTCATATTTTGACCCTAAAATAAAAATATGAAATCTTAAGTCACATCTTGGAATCTTCTCTTTTTAAAAATGGCTTAGTATTCTCCTAGTCATGGAGATTAAAGCAAAAAAAGTTGCATATTAGTAATGGTGTTTCTTTTTTTTTTTGCCAATCAGTTTGAGCTTAGGAGGTTGCTCAGGTTAGCCTTGAACTGATGACCTCGCCTTTGTGAGTGCCATGACCTCCGGCAGGAGCCACTTCGGACCCCAGTAATGGTGTTTCAACCCAAATATTCACTTCTTATTGGGAATGACAAAAGCAAATAGTTCTTGATAACATAAAATTCATTTGAAGTTCTTTCTCAGTTTCCACTTCATTTGTGAAAAATTCTCAGTGCCATTAACCTGATAATTTCCTAACTTCCTTTTATAGCTTCAGAAACATGCCATTTCTTTATAAAATAAAACAAATTTTGAGTATTTGTGTTTCTTTTGGCTTGTAATATTGAATTGAAATTAAGCAATGAATTATTAGATAATTCAGTGTGAAAGCAAGTAAATTGTTTTTCATATCATGGTGCAAAGACCATTTTAAAAGGATTCATGTGAACAGAATAGAATAAATATACACATTTATGAAAAATATAATTATTTATATTTATGGTCTCACCACCCCCAAACCGAAATCCATAGTTATTTGGATTCACCTAACACTTAGGTATTATTAGCAGCCCAATCCCAAGTCTGCTGAAATAAAGTCTAGATTATTGGGTGGATAGTGCAAAGTGAGTTTAGCAACTGAAGTGAACAATCTAGTTCTCAAAGTGGACTCCATGACATATTTTACTGACCTCAGATTCTTTATATGGATTTCTTTCCTCTTCCTACTCCTTACACGTTAGTATCTGTTGGGGCTCTATTCTTATCTGTTTCCTTAACTCTCACTTTACCTGCTTTCTCTAGGCGATTTGATCTTTGCACTTAGTTTTGACTACGCTTACCCACATTCTAATTGTGTGTGTATATTCAGCATGTGCCTAAACCTAAGCACATAGGCATGTTATATATGTGTGAGTACATAAATATATATGTGTGTTATATAGGTTTGGGGGTATATATGTCTGTGTGTGTGGGCTGCTGTGATGTGGCTGGGTCAAGTTGCCTGCCAGTGAGGGAGAAGTGTGGTCAGACTTAGAAGGGCAGGCAGAGAGGGGCCCTGAGGTGGAGCTGGGCCCCCGGAGGTGCAGTGCTTCCACATGGGGTGCAGGGGCCCCTGGGCAGCAAAGCTGGGGCCATGTTTTGGGGACCTGGGGTGGGAAGTGGGAGGGGCACCACCCACTTTGGCGACTCGGCCAGCAGCACAGCGAACATGCCCACACCATTTGTGTCAGGTTTTTGTGCCTAGGACTGACACCCCTCTGAGCCTGACCCTCCTGGCAGCTGGGACTGAGGTCTGCTATTCACTCCCAGAAGTACCCTCTGCCACCTGGCAGCGCTGCAAGCTGGGTGAGGGGCAGCCTCAGGAAGAACTTGTGGGGATATGACCCCTGCCCAAGGCCCACCGAGGATCCGGAACCCCCACCCCAGGATGCAAGAAGGTATGGCTGAGGCTGCCTGCAAGCTCCATGGAGTGGGTGAGAGTCCCACCCTCCCAGGTGCAGGATGCAGGCTTCTCTGCACTTTGCACTCTTGGGAGATGGGAAGAAACCACCTTTCCCTGCAGGCTCAGGGGTATCTGCTCCCACTGCCTAGTTGTCTCCCTGCTCCCTGTGTCTGGTCTGATCTCAGAGCAGGGTTGGGGCCAAGCCCAGGCACTGTCACAACCTGGCCAGGTTGCATATGCTTGGGGCAGCACTGACACGCCATAAGGGCAGCTCAGCTGGCCTGCAGGTGCCCCTTGGCAAAGCAGCCTGGGCACCATAGATAGGGACAAAAGACAGTTTCCTGGGTGGAAGGGGGTGTTCCCCAGTGAGGCCCCACTTTCAGGCCACAGGGGATCTGAAGGCTGGGAGCCAGGCTGCCAGACCCACTGACCAGAGTGGGAACTTGTGTTGCCTTTTCTGGGCCCACCCATGGCTGCCATAGACCAATCGGTGCACACTTTCTTCCCTCTGAGACCCATTATAGCCCTAGGCTCAGCTGGAGCAGAGGAGAGGATGGGATGACCAGCTACAGAGAGGAACTATCCTCCCTACTGAGAACTGAAGACTTGGTAGGACCTGCCTGCGTAGAGGAGCTATCGTCTCTGCTAGGTGAACACTTGTCAGGACACACTGGAAAGGAGCTGCCCACTGTGGGTCTCCTCTGAGCTGTTCTATTGTTCAGTCAAGCTCCCCTTCATCTTATTCACCCTCCACTTGTCTGCATACCTCATTCTTCCTGGTCACAGGGCAAGATCTTGGGACCTGCTGAATCGTGAGGCTAAAAGACCTATAACACCAACAGGGCTGAAACACGCCCATTGCTCATGATGTTGTAGATGAAAAGAAGGAGAGAAGAGCTGCTGCCCTCTGGGGATCCCAGACCTGAGGGATCCCTAAGTCAGGGCTGTGACTCCCTCTTTAAGACCCTGCAGTTTTTGGCATCTCCAAGTTTCCCGATGCCAGCTGTGGAAGCTCCTTGGGGTGTACTTGATCCAAACAAAGCCTTGCAGAGGGCTGGTGCCCATGCCGGAACCTGAAGTTGCCCAGCCTGCTGCAGCAGCTGGTGTGTCTGCACAGTGGCCAGACCCCATGCTCACACACCTGTCTCCACTCCATGTCTGAATTGCCCTTGGCAGGCATGGGAACAAGGCCAGTATCATGAGCTGAGCTCAGCCTGCCAGGCCGAGTGGGTGGAATGAGCCCAGTGGGCCCGAGCAAAACTCAGGCAAAGGCATCACCAGACACAGAGGTTTCTGGCCAGAAAAACAACAACCTAAAGATCTCGTAACATTAGCATCTCTTTCAGTTCTGATTACATATTGCGGTGTAACAAACTATCTTAAAACTCAGTGGCTTGAAATGACAACCCTGTTATTATATTTAATGATTTTGTGGGCAAGCTGAATTGGCTGATAACTGATACAATGCATGGACATTTGGTGATATTTGGAGACTGAGCAGTGTTAAGACAAAAGCTTTAGACATAATAAATTTAACATAATTTATTTGAGTAAATAAATATTCATAAACTGAGCAGCACTTACGCCTAAAGAGGTTCAGAGAGCTCCTCCCAGCAGTGAGAGCTGTGAACTTTTATAAGAACATGAAAGTGAAGTAAAGAAAACACCTGATTGGCTACCAGCCAGGCAACTGCCTAATTATCTGGGCATGGGGTAATGAGGCATTTGCCTTATTTGGGCGTGGGTCTGATCAGTTGGCTGACCGTAATTGCCTGAAACATGGCTGCTTGTGTTTAGCAGAAACCCAGATATTTGTTACAAAAAATATAGTCAAGTTAGGTTTTGATTTGTTTATTTAACTAAGTTAGATTAGTTTTTTACGTAGGAACTTAAATACAGAGGCAGCCTTGGGCTAATTTAACAGCAGGTTTAAGAGTCTAACACGTGTCACTCAAAAGCTGGCACATTGATGGAGATTGCTGAAAGGCAGGGCTCAGATGGACCCCTCTCTTTCTCTATTTAATCTCAAGGACTTTCCACATGGTGTTTCTAGGAGAATAATAGGGCCTTGTACATGGCAGCTTAGGGCTCCAAGAGACCAAGGCAGAAACATACCAGGCATCTTAAAACTAGACTCTGAATGGTACAGCAAAACTTCTTTTGCACTTAAAGCCACAATCCACCCCAGATTCAAGCAGAGGTAAATAGACCCCACCTTGCAATGTGAGGAGAGTCAAAGAATTTATGGTCACTTTGAATTTACCACCACATTCTAAATTTTACATAAATGTTGTCTGTATTTATATTACCGTAAAATTATTTCTTTACATGTCAGACTGTGAGCTCTTTGAAGGCCAAGAACTTTGCCTTACTCATCTTTGTATTCCAGCACCCAGAACCGTACATAGTTTTGTTGCATTAATCGTGTTGCTATTCCTTACTCTTTTGGGACAAATGGCTGCTTTAGGAGGCTCCATTGTAAGAGAAGGGCTGGGCAGTATTTCAAATACCTGGGTTTTCTCCAGATCTGCACACTAGCGAGAACTCTTCCATTTTGTTCTGTGATAATTTTTTTCTCTAAATGTTTCCTTTAGGGACCATAGCCAGTAATATGTTCCCTGTCAGCTTCTTCTCAATGATTCCAGGATCAAATGTTGGAAAACCAAGGTGAACGATTAGAGATTCTTTACCTTTTGTTACTGATGAGCAAAATTGAGCCTGGGAATCAGTAGAGAAAGCAAGTTTTTAAAAACAGGAGCTAGCTTTAAAAAAAAAATCTCATAACTTAAATATAATGTATTTGGGGAGAAAATTGGTTGATGGACAATTCATCAGTCAGAAATTGCCAGATGATATGTATGATTTGATAGATCGTTTGTTTACTTCATGTATTAACTCTAACCTTGCTCAAAGCATTTGACTTCCTGTTCCCTCATCTATAAATTATACAGGTATATTAATCTAAAAGGTAATTATAGTTTTTATGTTTCCATGGCTAATAGTAGAGAAACACTATCTAGTTTTAGAAGAAATTTTCAAAATAGTCAAGGATGCTTTTGATCGTAGATTAAATGACTATCACCTACTCACTACTTCCTTCATTTCAACATAAACATATCATTTGGTTTTGAAACTAGACAGAATTTTTTCTATGAAGACTAATTTCTCATTTCCCAAACTTGATTAACGATAAGTCTTACCTTAAAATGTAAATTCATAAGGAAATCTTCAGAGGGAGAAACCTAAGAATTATGCAAGGGTGATTCTTACAATCAGGCAAATTTCAAAATCACTGTCATAAAACCCATAACCCCTCAGTTCATCTAAGAACATTTCAAAGCTATTTAGTTAGAAAAAATTCTAGACTGTTGAGTTTAGAAAGAAATAGGAATTTCTAAATTTGTAAGGAATTGTTCTGAAATAGTTTTCATGAGGAGAATAAGACCAAATTGAAGAAATAATCATATGCGTTTATTTCTTATGAGGATTTAACACATATGGAAAAGAGCTGAAGAGGTCGTCTCCATCCCCCATGTTATGGACTAAATGTGCCTCCACCCTCAATTCATATTTTGAAATCCTAACCCCAAGTGAGATGGTATTTGGCTGGCCTTTGGAAAGTAATCCAATTTAAATGAGGCCAAGAGACTGTGGCCCCATGATGGGATTACTGTCCTTAAGAGAAGAGAAAGAGACACCAGAGCTACCTATTTTTCCTACATATGAGGACACAGCAAAAAGATGGCCATGAGCAAGACAGGAAGCATCCTTGCACATCAAACAGAATCTGCTGGCACTCACATCTTGGACTTTCCCACCTCCAGAACTGTTAAAAAAAAAAAAAAAGGAGAAGTCTGCTGTTTAATCACCCAGTCTATGATACTTTGTGGTATCAGCCAAGCTGGCATTCCACTTTATAGATAGTAAAACTCAGGCCCAGTTTTTTTCAGTTTTTGTTTTTATTATTATTATTACGAAAACTCCTTAAATAGTCTTCTCTACAAGGGGGAAATGATCACTAATCTATCACACCCTTCCATATTCTACATAGATACCTTGTATCCACTTATATTATTGCTGCATGCTGATTTATGTTTAGGTCCCAATTCATGCCTTCAGAATTTTGATTCAGAACACGATAAAAACACTGAGAACTCTTTGGGAGAATAGTTGTGGTAGTAGTCACAGTGAGGAGTAGTTATGGGGTAAACCTGCTTCGGGAGCTGGACTTTGGAAAATGATTGAGTATATCTAATCCAATTAATGTATTTTTAAAAGCTGTACATTTTTTAACTTCTGTACTTAAGAATTGTACAGAAGAAGCTGTATATTTTTTAATGTACACCTTTTAAAAATACATTTAATTGAATTAGATATACTCAGTAAAAGCTGTATATTTTTTAACTTAATTTTTTAAGTTAAAAAGAAGAATTTGTCTTACTAATGATTCCTTCAAGTACATATCTAGTTACAATATCTATCTAAATTATCCTTTCAGTGATTATTTATTTTGATATTTCCAAGCATAGGATTAACCACAGTAGTTTTTTTAAAAATCTCCCTTTGTATTCAATAAAAAGAATCTTTATATACTTCAAAATAGAATCCTTCTTGAAAAATAAAAAGGGAGTTGATCATTTCCTTTTTCCATTTATGTCAGTAGTCCCTAAATGAAAGTCATTTTCCTCTAGGGAACAAAATCAATGCTATACTCAGAAAAAAATGTGGTTATAGGATGAGGTCACTAATAATAAAATGTTGGTAAAACAATGCTGGTTATTCCAGGTCATGTCAGATAAAATATTTGTGGGTAGTATATAATTTACATGCTATGAATTATGTAAAAGGCTTTGAGCTTGGAGACATCTGGATTTTAACCCTTCTCTAATCTGTCTGTTGTGAGAACCTAGGCATGTTATTTTATCTTTCTGAGTCTCATATTTCTCATCTGTAAAATAAGCCTGATAAAAATTTTATCCATCTCCTGAGATCACTGTGATAATTAGATGAGTTATCATATACTTTATACATAGAACTGTGCCTGGCATATAATAAGTGCTCAAGAGATATAAGTGATTTCTGGTTATTTATTGAAAGAATGGAGATAACCCAAACCTTTGCATTTACATTGCTATATAAGCTTTTGGTACCATAGAGAGTCACCTGAACTCTGTAATTCAATTTTTAAAGCACTGTTAATGTATTTGATTCTAACATAAGAAGTCAATTGCACACTGAATATAAATGAAGTATTCCTGAAAATTTCTTAGCAATTGACCATCTCTGTGATCTGCTAAAGGTCATTGATTTTTCCTTTTGTCTTACATTCTGTGATGCCCACATGCAAGGTCAGGGATTGATGTGATATAACCCTTTTCAAGTTTTTTTTTTTTAAGAATAGTTCAGGAATTAGTAGGAAGGTAGAACAGAGTTGGGCATACAAGTCTAAATCAGGAGACTTAACCACCTATATGACGGGTCAATCCACCTGTCCATTCTATACACAATGTTCAGAGCTCACCATTTTGAGCTGCCAGATATTACTTTGGAATTCCCTGCTTCTGTCATCATTAGTACTTTCATTTCCTTACACCCAGACTTTAAAATCTTATGTCTGTATCTTATTAAATACCAAATAAAGACATTGTAAAAAAATCCCTCATACACATTCTTAACACTCACTCCATGTCGATTCTCATTTAGACCATTATCATTGGCATGGGGTTTGTGACAAAAATATTTACAACTATTTGAACTATGTCTGATCTCTTCCCACTCTAGTGCATCCCATACCTGCTACTGATTCAATCTTCATAAGGCAGAGCTACCTGGCTTCAATGTGGCTTTTCTGTCTTCACTCCAGTATTTTCCATCTATATCTTACTATTTTAGCCCAACAAGTCTGATCATTCACTGTTCTCCAGAAATGTTTGGAGTATTTCCCAACTATTACCTTTGCTTTTGCCATTGCCTTGAATCTCTTATGCATGCCTCATGTCATTTTTGTATTCAGAAGATATATCAGATATACCTATCTCCTATAAAGCCTGATGGATTGCCCATAATCAAAGTGATCTCTTTTCTCTTTAATCCAGCATAACACTTAGTCATACTCTCCCCCCTCTCTCTTTTTTTAATGTGAAAAACACAGGCTTTAGTATCAAATAAACCTCAATTCACTTACTATGTGACATTACACAAGTTTTGTGACTTTACAGAATCATAGATTTGTCTATATAATGGCGAGTGGTATAAGAGCAATATTTACCTTGGAGAGTTATTGTGAGAGTAAAATGCAACAAAGCTTATAAAAAGACCAATCTAAAATTGAAACAAGGATGAGTAACTATTATTTTACTCATAGTAAATGAAATACAAATTAAAGTATATAGTAAAATAAGACATGCCTTATAAGCGGCAGAGGCTAAATAATTATCGACTTGAATTTAAAGTAAAAAAAGAAATTATCATTTAAAAATTTTTCTTCCACCATTAGTCAGACCACCTACTACTGTCCTAAGAATGACTACATTGTCCAGTCGTAGAGAGGTTTTTCTGCACAAATAACCAAGAGATGTCTGTTACTATGAACCTACCATAGTAACAAACAAATTTAAAAGTAGCTGAAAAATTAGAGCAGGAAATAAGTACCCTAAGCCTGCCAACTGTCAGCAAAATGCTAACTTGCTTGAATATTTCCTTGGTTTCTGTTTTAAAAACATGAGGTTTGAAGCACTAAAATTTGTGATCCAAAACTAAACATAGTAAGACACAAATAACAGTGTAAATGTTTTGGTTGTGTAACCCATCTTACTTTGGTTGATGGAGCTTGGGAAACTGACGGTGATGTCCATGACTGTTCGATCATTGACACATCCCGTATTATGCAAGTATGGAATTGGGCACTACAAAAGGCTGTTCCCATTAGGAAAGTTTGACCTGGGTGCCATTTATGACTCAGAATTTGATGTTACCATGGCAAATGAAAGGAGTTCAGGAGAGACCATATTCCTTAACCTAAGTACATTACCAACAAAACTAATTCTAAGATCATTACCTTTCTATGAGGCCTACAGTCAACATTCCAAACCCTGGACAGTCAATATACAGAAAAGAGAATTTGGCACAAGCAGATGAGAAGAGGAGTCCATTTAGTTTCACAGTGGGGCTGACCATAAAGAGGGCTAGGAAAATTCCAGTTGAGGATTTACCTAGTAAGTCTTCCCTCATGTTTGCTGTTAACATGTTCATTTTCGATTTCTGAGTCAAATTGCTTCCCCTGTGACCTTCTATTCTATTCACTCTCTTTCTTCCTTGCCTTTTTAGTTCACGTTGAGGACTGAGCTCTTTCTATAATAAGCATTCAGCATCAGTCAATAGCTAAGGCTTAGCTATTAAGAATACTCAATAGGTTTTGGTTGTAATATATTTCAGTAAATAAGTTATTACATCATTACATAATTATATCATTAGTATTATCATTAGATAATACTCAATGTATTCTAATTAGCAATCTTTTATAGAAAATATATTCAGGTGTACAACATAACTGAATTTTTACCTTCCCTCCATTTTTCCTTTCCTTTAGATTTCTACATCTATAAAATGGAAATGATAGTAGTAAACTCCTTTGAGAATTTCTTTGAGGTTTAAATAAGAAAATTCATGCACAGTTTCTGGTACCTCATAACTGGCCTATAAATTTTAGTTATGATTTTAAGACATTGCCTGTCTCATTATGTCAGTCAGCAAATATTTATTGAAAATCTATTTTGCATGAGGTCTAGAGGTGACAGAACTGTAATCATTGCCCTCAAGAGAATCTCAAGCTAAAATGAGTTACATGATAACTCACAAAACAAGACCAAACTCATCAGACACCATGAGAGCTTTGAAGTGAATCATCTAAGTCAGTCAGGGTTTGAGGAAGACAGTGTCAGGAAGGCTGCAGAGAGGTGGCAGCTTGTTCAGGATGTCCTGAAGGATTTCATAAATTAAAAAGAGGTTTGGCGATAAAAATGGTAGAAGGAAAACACTGAAAAGGCCCAGAGATCAGAGAAAGACTAGAGTGTCTGAGAGATTAAAAGGGGCTCTGCTAAACAATTTAGACCTGGGGGATGCTGGGGAGAAATGAGACTGGCCATTTGCCCCAGTCATCATGGTTGAGAGCTTTTTATGACAGAATCAGAAGGTTGAATTTCATCCTGAATAAAAGGGGGAAGCAAAGGCCCTGAAGTTTTAAGAGAAGGCTGAAGAATGACAGGATGATACAAAAACAGGAGACAACAGCTCATGTTAAAAGAGGTGAGCTAGCAAAGAGAACAAAGAGGAAGGTTCAGACTGAGTGTTCTATGGAAGTCCTTTGTCTTTTACTGAATCAACATGTTCTTATTTCTAGGTTTAGAAATTTTTTGGTGTTTTGTCCAGTGAGGTTACAGATTTCTAAAATGTGTTTCTTTAGGCTTTCACACTATGTTCTCTTCTCAGTGAGAACCTAGAAAATAGTGTAAATGACTTGAAGGCTACTAAAGTGGTTAGATTAAAAAAATAGAGCAGACAAAAATAATAAGGAAAATTGGCTACACTGTATTTTCTGCTTGCTTTTTCTCAGTCACATTGCCTGCATTTAAATGTCTCACAGACCGTACTAATTCCCTGCAAGGTAAGTACTAAGGAGGCAGGGAAAAACACTCATTTTTGCCCAGCAGAGACTGTCCCTGAGAAAGGTCTGGAATTTTCCCGAGTCCATTTACCTAATTAGAGATGGAGTTGGCTGCCACACCTGCTGTAACACAGAGGTTTTCCAAAATGAAGATCCCATCAGTCAGAATGTTTATGGGAAGAGTAGCTTGACTTCTTCAGGAAAAGAATGATAGTAGTGATTCATTTCCAGTACCAGGGACATTATGCAGAATATATCTAAGTCTCAGAATCTGCATGCGCACATGCACACACACACACACACACACACACACACACACACACACACACACACTTTCTTACCCTTCATGATAGCTAGGGTAAAACATCTCTCAAATGTAGTACAGCGATAGAAAGTTAAATTTCACTTTCTACCAAATAGAGGAACTGTCTTGAATTTTCTCAATGGCACTTTCCCTAAGTATGGGTGTCTTCTTCATACTTTCCCCTCCTATCTCTGCATCTGTCTCCCAAAAAAAATGATTGACATTACCCACAGAATATGGGAAATAGGCCAATGAATCCCTTGAGAATTGGGTTTTCACTGCAGGAGAAAGCTGAAAGGTATTCCAGCAGTAGATCACATGTAGAAAAATGAGGCAATGAAGATAAGGGAGATAGTTTGATCAAAACATAAAAAGAACAGCAAATTCCATATAAGACCAAAGTTTATCTTTGGCTTTTACAGGTAAGGGTCATAACACTAGTTCTTGCTTCTTTCTATTCAGTTTATTTTGCAAATGTACACTGCCTTATGCTTGAATAAGTTGTTAAACTATTCTGTTTCTAATCTTTGGTGTACTCTTGATAACATTGACAAACAGGTTAGATAATGTATTTTGTGTCCTACATTTCTGAATTTTGATCCTTGTCCTGCTGATCTCCTAGTATGCCTTATTTTTTTGATTTAACATAGAGGACTAGCTACAATATCCCAGAATTTATTTCCCAGTGATTAATTTCTAGTGAATTAACATAATATTTGTATGCCATCAAGGCAAAGTATACTGTCATCACTCTGGACTTTCAAGCAATTCTTCAGTGTTTAAACACTTTATCTCATTCTTTTTTTTTTTCCCCCTAAAGCAACTCTGGAGAGATATAAGAACAGGTCTAATCGAGATGGGAAAACACAAATAAAGATAAGTTAAATAACTTGCCAATCAATAAGTATCATACTATGTCCTTTAGAATTGCATACCAAGGCTCTGACTGTCTGCTAGCAAGTCAATAAAATTCAGAGCAATTAACAATTAAATGTGAAGTGAGGGGGAGGTAAAAATTAAACTCTTGCAATTTCATAAACAAAACAGTTGACCAAATTTTTAGTGTTTGTAGAGTGGTAATACTGAGATTTAATTGATTTTTATATAACCTTTTATAAAGATTGGAAAGTGCATAAATATGCCATGTGTAAGATCTAGCATTAGATCCACTGCTTCTTTCTAGTTAGATACAATGCTTTTCCCTTTGGAATAATTTTGCTATTTAAATAGGAAAAGATACAGTAAGTATATCTTATAGTATCTCTGCCATCTATAAATCATTATTATTTTATAGATATAAATTTAAAAAGTTTAGGGTTTTTGTGGCTATTTAAAGCAAATAAATTTACACTGAATTTTTTTTTAATTTTTTTTTTTACTGTTGTTAGTTGGGTTAATCCTTAGCTCAGTTGAAATTATATTGGATTTTAAAGTGTAAAACAACGCAGATTAAACATTAAGCATAGAATTCTGGAAGTCAATTCTTGCTTTCATTTGCCACGAATTCCTTTCACATCCTTGCCTTCTTCAAGGCAGTCTTAACAATAACTAAAGTGCTAAAGGAAGTAATAGTTGTTAAACAAAAATAGCATAGTGTGGAAACTGGAAGAGTTAATCCATTATTCAAGTAAAACTTTGTGTAACTACTATGCCTGAACCAAATTTGAATACTTCACTAACTGTAATTTTTCCCACCAACGACATGCAAATAATACATTTTTCTCCTTTTTTCAATATCCCCTACCATTTGTGATCTGTTCTCTTTAAACAGTGTCAAGATGCATTAAATAAATACAAAGTTAGCCTAATGTAGATCCAACTTGTTTTCATTCTAAGGAAGGCATCACTTGCTCAGTTTCTCTGTCAGGACTGCGGACTTTGTTATCGCTCATGCCTTTTAAACACACAGCATCCCTTTCTTCCTCCTTATCCAGCTGTCACCAAATCCTTTTACTTCTTGCCCAACAGTCTCTTACCCTATCTCTTCTTTGGTCTCTTTTGCTAAATACCATATGCTGATTAGGTCTTCTCTTAATGTTTGCTTTTGTTTATTTTAAATCTCTTGGTTCCTCTTTTGCTGATTGCCACCTCACTGCTAGAATTATCTTTTGTTGTTAGAATTTCCATTAAAGCATTTTTTTAAAGAAAATTTTTTTCTAAACAAAGTTAAAGACATGTATCTAAATAATCGCTCTCTGCTGTTTCCAGAAAGCAGGAATAGAGATGTACATTTGGCCTCCCATATGTTATCTTGTTGATTTCCCAGGAAGGCTGTTATATATTTTTAAATGTATATATTAGAATTAAAAATATACAATATTAATGTTGCCTATGTTTACTGATTGCCTGCTATACAGCAGTCACTTTATATAAATAATATTATTTACCTGCAACAGCTGTTCAGGTAATAAACGCTACCCCCATATTTCAAAAGAGGGAACTGAACACAGATAATTTTAGTTACTTGCATCTCGTTCCACCTAAAACTGCCTCCAGTTAATAGCAACTCATTTTTATCTCTACCTTGCTAACTTCTTTCTTCTGTTTGTAGTGGGATAAATCTCTTTGTTCTAGCTCCAATTTCCACCCTAGTTTTCCTAAGAGAACTGAGCTGACCTGGAATATTTCCTAGCTCAAGAGTGCTCTTTTAGACCCCCTGCAGCAAAGTGCTGGGCTTGGACTATGGAACAGCAGCATTGTCTTACATCTTAGCAAGACATTAGAGGTGAAATTTTTTTTCTACTCTCCCTTAGTACACATTTATTGTTCCTTTAAATGTAGAGGTGGGGATCAGACTTAAAGTTTTTGAAAGAAAGCAGTGAAGAATTTAAGGTGTCTGTAAGAGCAGGTCCAGAAACTGCCCAAGACAAGAGAGGAATTTACTGGGCTCCCAAGAAATTGCAGTGATTTAGGAATAGCGAAGCCTTGAAAATGCTTTAGAAAATTCCCAAAGGTCTCCTCACTTCCTTAGCTCTCCTAGCTAAAATTCTTCCTTTTTTTTTTTCCTTTTTGTCTTTACTTATCAATTTGAGTATTTATTGAGCTCAGTGATATGCTTTAATTTTCTATTAATCTGTACAGTAATTACCTGAGTTTGATGCTATTTCCATTTTTAATATGTGTAATAAATAAGTCTTGGAGAGGTTTTTTGATTTGTCTGAGATAACTTGCCGGTAGTAGGTAAATAAAGAGAATTTGAACCCAAATCTCTCCGTCCTCCAAAGGTAGGGGTCTTAACCATTACCTAAATTGCTTTATACACACACATGCACACACACTGTATAGTATTAAGAATGAGAGGCTGAATAATTAAAAGTTATCCCTGACCTCAAAAAATGTATAAACGAAGAAAGAAAGCAGATGAGAAAGAAAATGATAGTCCGTGGTAAAGAGTTACTGTAGAAAAATTAGCCCAGGGTTCTAACTCTACTGGATTATTATAAAAGGTTTTTTTTTTTTTTTGGCTTGTACCCTCCTACCAACCCCATTCCCTGAAAGGAGATCAGCCAGAGCTTTCTTCTTCAGGAGGATATCTATAAAAAATTCACACACATACACAAAGCATGAGCAGGAGGTAACAGCAAGAGGTGATGCTGGAAGAAAAGTTGAAAAGACATGGAAATGTATTAAATAATTACCTTAAAATATGTTAAATAAGAATTGTTACAAAAATAAAAAGGCTGTGATATCGATAGTAAGCTTAAAAGAGCAAGATGTAGAATGATACGTCTTGAACTATTTATTTTCTTTCCCGAAAAATAAGCAAATAAAACTCCCTCTATGACATGAATGCCAGTTTATGTGCATATGAGGAAGGAGAAGGGAATACATACCACTGGTTATACAAGGGGTCCTGATTGGAAGAGGGGAGTTTGTCAAAGATTAATGTTGTGTTTATGCCTCTCTGCATGAATTATTTCACACACCACACCAAGCATCGTTTCCTTTTGTAATCTGAAAGACATCAAAATGGAATAATGTGGAAGTTATTTTTAAAAGTGAAATAAACTGTACTGTAGCAGATTCTAAGACTGGTTTAAGAGTCAAAGACGGGGTCATAAAAATTTTCAAATATGCATGTTCATTTATAAGGACAATTTAGACTACAGTTGAGATTATTTTAGAACATTCTCTTGCTTATTAAGGAGAAATAACATAGCAGGAATGAAGAAGAAATAATATTTATTGAGTATACTTGACTAAGTACCAGGCCATGTGTTCAGAATTTTATAAAATGATCTTGTGTATTCAATATTATCAAAATTTATGAAGGTGGATGTTATTATCTCCATTTTACAGATAAGAAAATTGAGAATCAGAGATTCCTTTATCTTACAAGTTTAGACAATCAATAGCACAGCCAGGAGTCAAACCTAACTAATCCTGTGGGACATTAAAGTTCATGTTTTTTGCTTTGTGCCACTATAGTTGGAGCTGGACCATATACATTTATGAGATTAAAACACTGAATTGGCTGCATGCAGTGACTCATACCTGTAATCCCTGCACTTTGAGAGGCTGAGGTGGGCAGATCACCTGAGGTCAGGAGTTCAAGACCAGCCTGGCCAACATGGTGAAACCCCATCTCTACTAAAAACACAAAAATTAACTGGACGTGGTGGCATACACTTGTCATTCCAGCTACTTAGGAGGCTGAGGTAGGAGAATCACTTGAACCCACAAGCAGAGGTTGTGCTAAATTGAGATTGCACCATCGCACTTCAGCCTGGGCGACAAGAGTGAAACTCTGTCTCCAAAAAAAAAAGAAAAAGAGAAAAACTATTATAAACACTTTTTTTTAAGTACTTGTAATCCATATTTCTTCCCCTCAGAGTAGGAATCTTGTCTGGAGGTGAAATCAGTGCTGATATTGTTACTTCAAGTAGAACTAAAATTTTTTTTTTCTGCCTGAGGAAGTGTAGAGAATACAGAAAAAAATATAGATAGGACCAGGGAGAAATCAATAAACTGATTCCTGATATTGGTGAAAATTTAATCCTTGGCTTTTGAAGTCACATGACCTCAATTTCACTAATTAAGGAATATATATCAAATATAATTTAGTTTTTTAGTCCAAAAGAGAACTAAAACAACAGCTAATATTTACTAAGCATTTCCTGAGCTCAATATTTCAATTATCTACAGTCTTTATCACAGTTCAGCAGGATAGGTGTTATCACTCCTGATTTACAAAAAAGAAAACAGAGGTTCTGAGAATGAATACATTTTACAAATGTTGTAGATCCAAAACCTCATTCAGCACAGGTGTGTGTGACTTCAGAATGTACCTTAAAGGATTATGAAGAAAAAAATAGTAAAAGTGGACTTTTTTTTCCTTTCTAATTTTTTTTTTCCTAATCAAGTTCTTCAGATTAATTGAAGGGGTGTGTGTGTGTGTGTGTGTGTGTGTGTGTCCTTTGGAAACATGTACATTTAAATAGTCAACAAACTTGTGGGCTTTTATGCCAAGATGTCAGTAAGAGGTCACTAAAATTACAGAGAATGTGAAAATCCAATTTAGGAGACAGTAAAATAGAAAAGTGTTACAATTTAGGCTTGACCAAAACAACAGCAAATGTTTACGTTCTCAAAGTATTCCCTACCCCTTAGAAGCTTGTCCTCAGCTCTGAATATGTGCTTATTCTTCACAGATCTTGGTTTTATGCTAGTAGTATTTTGAGGGTTTTTTTTTGTTTTATTTTTTTGTTTTTTATTTTTTTAGACAAAGTTTTGCTCTTGTTGCCCAGGCTGGAGTGCAAGGGCATGAACTTGGCTCATCGAAATCTCTGCCTCCCTAGTGAAAGCAATTCTCCTCCCTCAGCTTCCAAAGTAGCTGGGATTACAGGTTCCTGCCACCATGACCAGCTAATTTTTTTGTATTTCTGGTAAAGACAGGGTTTCACTATGTTGGCCAGGCTGGTCTCGAACTCCTGACCTCAGGTGATCTACCTGCCTTGGCCTCCCAAAGTGCTGGCATTATAGGCATTAGTGATCACACCCAGCTGTGTTTTGAGTTTTTATTCATTGTTTTGTTTTCTGTTTTTTCTTTTTAGAGATGGGGTCTCAGTCTGTTACCCAGGCTGGAGTGCAGTGGGGCCATCATAGCACCATGCAGCCTCAAACCCCTGGGTTCAAGCGATCCTTCAGCCTCAGCCTCCTGTAGCTAGGACTACAGGCACGCACCACTACATTTGGCTGAGTTTTTGTATGTTGATCTTCACTGTTTTCATTAACTGAGCCAACTTTTGTTTAGAATGACCCCCTAAAAATAAAGTATACCCTTCAAATATTAAGTAGGTTTTCTTATTCAATTGCAAATCTGAATCCTCCATGATGAAATTGTAAGCCCCACTCATTTCTAATGATACCTTTTCCTTAAACAGCACCTGGCACATGCCAGACTCTCAATAAGTGTTTATTGAATAAATGAGTGAGACCAATTCAACCAGACTGGTAATTGCATAGAAGATAAATGGAGGAAAAGTTTGAATCAACAAATGAGTGAGGGTTTGGCCAGCAGGAGGGGCAATGGTAATAGGAGAAGAAATGAAGATGACCTAGAAAGACTGCATGTCGGGGCAAGAAATATGGACCTGGGCATTTCTCTCCACACGGATGCTAAGCCCCAACTCCCTGACTCAACAGATGTGATTTAACTTGAAGGCCAGAATGATGATTGTGATCTCCTTTGTAATGACAGCAAATAGAACAAACCAGAGGCAATGTCCAAGGCATGCTGAGGAAAAGCATTTCCCAAATGCACTTGGGAAATAGCAGGACAAAAAAAATCTTGCATACTTTCAAACTCTGAAGAAGCCATTGCTTTTACCTAAATTGATTGGTTGTGGCAAAGTGATTCCACCTAGAAATAAGGCATTGCTCAGAAATTAACTAACCCTAGTAAGATGAGTGTATCTATGTAATAGAAAGAAAAATGACATGATTCTATTTGTTGCACTGTTGCTTTGCCTGTGTTCTGTTGAAAGGAGCTGGGAAGCTATGTCATGCCATATCTGTCAAGATCCATAGGATTCTGCATATCTAAAATTTATTGATTATGGACAAGTTTGAGTTATTCATCTGTGTTTTTAGTCTTTCTCAACTTCTACCTACCTTATAATTATATTGCTAAAATTTTGGTAATTCTTTTGTTCTGTCTTCTTTTGCTTCTGCCTGTAATAGGTTTTAATAGCAGGGTTATCCTGTTTTAGCATTGATTCTCATAAGTTTAGATTAGTGTCTGTTAATTAATCCCCACGGCCCCACTAGCCCATCTTTGTATTGTGTGTTCCTTTTTTCTTTTTACTCTGTAAAACAAAACAGAAAAATGTAGCTGAAATTGACACCGTTTGCCTGGGTTGATATCCTGAACAAAACATTTTTCAGAAGCACATCCGTCCTATCATTTTGCTTCAGTATCTTCTCAGTTTTACTATTGAACACTAGATAAATGACACAGAGAATTCCCTTTATTAAATTCTCTAGCCACAAATATGAGGCATAGAAATGTAAATTGGAATATAAATCTTTTTTTTTTTTTTTAAGGACACAGTTTCACTTTGCCTCCCAGGCTGGAGTACAGTGGTATAATCTCGGCTCACTGCAACCTCCACCTCCCTAGTTCAAGTGCTTCTCATGTCTCAGCCTCCCGAGTAGCTGGGATTACAGCTGTGTGCCACCATGCCTAGGTAATTTTTGTATTTTTAGTAGAGATGGGGTTTCACCATGTTGGCCAGGCTGGTCTTGAACTCCTGACCTCAAGTAATCCACCCTCCTCAGCCTTCCAAAGTGCTGGGATTAGACATGAGCTGCCATGCCTGGCCATACTGAGTTATTATTAAGCCAGCAACTCTTTCATAGAGAAAAGGTGCTTATCAAGCACTAATAACACTAAAAACATAATTTTTCTACTTTCTCCCTCCCCAAGGAATAGATTATTTCCAATTCTCCAGTCTTAAATTATAGAGCCATCTCTGACCACTCTTATTCTCAGAATGTACCATCTGATTGTTTAGAATGTCTTCACAATTCTACCTCCTTAAACATTTCTATCTGACTTCCTCTCCTCATTTCCACTGCTACTCTCCAGACCTTTGTTTCTCTTACTTGGAAAACTGTAAGAGCTTTCTTATAGGTCTCTATACCTCTGGCTTGTCCCTACTTTCATCAGTGCTACATATTCACAGCCAGATTAATTTTCCTAGAACAATCTTTGCCTCTATTATCTATTTGTCTAATAAACTTTTTAAGTAGTTTTATTAAGGTATAACTTAAAAAGCATAAAATCTATGTCTTTTAAGTGTATAATCCAACAACTGTTAGTAATTTACAGTAATTTGTGCAACCAAATCCAGTCTACAATACCCCCTTAAAAGACCCGTCATGTACGTTTGTCTTGAGTCTTTTTTCCCTATCATAAAGCCCTGGCAAATACCAATCTCCATTCTGTCTGTATGCAGAGTTCCCTTTTCTGGACATGTCTTATAAGTGGAATCACACAACTGTGGTCATTTCAGACTGCCCTCTTTCTTTCACTTGGAATAACATTTTGACCTCTTTCCCTGCCACCGCCAAGTCATACAGAGGCTAAGGCTCAGGTGCATTCAAGATTTGGCTCCACCCATAACACACTGCCACAGTGGAGGAAGGCATTGCTGCTGGAGTTGCAATGGGGGTTAATACTGCTTTTACAAGAGGTGCTGAAGACCTCCCTCATCCACAATGGCCTAGAACATGAAATTTATGAAGTGCCGAAGGCTTACACAAGCTCCAAGCCCACCTTTGTGTGCTTGCATCCAACTATGATGAGCCTACATGTGTCAAGTTGGTGGAGGTCCTTTGTGCTGAGCACCAAATCAACCTAATTAAGGTTGATAACAACAAGAAACCAGGGGAATGGATAGGCCTCTGTCAAAGTGACAGAGGGGGGAAGTCAGTAGTGTGATTGGTTGCAGTTGTGCAGTAACGGACTGCAGCAAGGAGTCTCAGTCAAGGATATCATTAAAGAGTACTTCAATGCAAGAAATGAACAAGTGAAATAAATCATTGACTCACATCTATATCTATCTATCTATCTATCAATCGATCGATTGAGATTTATTTCTGTTGTATAATGTATCAATAATTAATAGTCTTCCATTCTATGGATAAACCACATTTTAGTTGTTCATTCAGAAGTTGGTAAAGATTTGAATTGTTGTTGGTTTGGGTCTAATATGAAAAATGCTGTTATAAAAATATATTTACAAGTTAATTTTTCTTGAATATATACCT
This sequence comes from Callithrix jacchus, assembly GCF_049354715.1. Taxonomy (NCBI): domain Eukaryota; kingdom Metazoa; phylum Chordata; class Mammalia; order Primates; family Cebidae; genus Callithrix; species Callithrix jacchus. The sequence goes on along the minus strand of NC_133513.1, from coordinate 77,838,246 downwards.
GGAAGTGGGACAGTTGGATCACATGGTCACTTTAACCTTTTGAAGAACTGCTGGATTGTAATCCAAAGAGTCTGCTTTATTTTACTTTGTAGTTTTGAATATCTGTTCCCTCCATATTTCAGGTTGAAATGTGATCCCCAGTGTTGGAGATGGGTCTAACGGGAGGTGTTTGGATCATGGAGGTGGATCCCTCATGAACGGCTTAGTGCCCTCCCTGCAATAATGAGTTTATGCTAATTTTGGTTGTTTAAAAGAGCTAGAATCTCCATCTCTCTCTTGCTCCCCAGTCTCTTGCTTCCTCTCTCACCATGGACTGCACCTGCTCCCCCTTCATCTTCTACCATGACTGGAAGCTTCATGAGGCCTCACCAGAAGCAGATGTTGGCATTAGGCTTCTTGTACAGCCTGCAGAGCTATGAGCCAAATGAATGTCTATTCTTTGTAAATTATCCAACCTCAGGTATTTCTTTAGAGCAGTAAAGAATTAGACTAGCACTATCCCCTTCAGCAGTAAATAAGAGTTCAAGTTTATCTACATCCTTACCAATGTATGTTGCTGTCTTTTGATTACAGTCTTTCTAGTAGGTATGAAGTTTCATCTTACAGTTTTAATTTGCTTTTTCCTAATGTGTAGTGAGATCAAGCACCTGTGTTTGTTAGCCATTTTTAAAAATTATACTTTAAGATCTGCGAACATGTGCAGAATGTATAGGTTTGTTACATAGGTATACATGTGCCATGGGTGGTTTTTCTGCACCCATCAACCCTTCGTCTACATTATGTATTTCTCCTAATGTTATCCCTCTCCTTTTCACCCACCCTCCAACAGGCCCTGGTGTGTGCTCTTCCCCTCCCTGTGCCCATATATTCTCATTGTTCAACTACCACTTATGAGTGAGAACATGCAATGTCTGGTTTTCTGTTCCTGCGTAAGTTTGCCGAGAATGATGGTTTGAAGCTTCATCCATGTCCCTGCAAAGAACGTGAACTCATTCTTTTTTATGGCTGCACAGTATTCCATGATGTATATGTGCCTCATTTTCTTTGTCTAGTCTATCTTTGATGAGCATTTGGGTTGGTTTCAAGTCTGCTATTGTAAATAGTGTTACAATAAATATATGTGTGCATATATCTTTATAGTAGAATGATTTATAATCCTTTGGTTATATACCCAGTAATGGGATTGCTGAATCGAATGGTATTTCTGGTTCTAGATCCTTGAGGAATCACCACACTGTCTTCCACAATGGTTGAAAAAATTTATACTCCCACCAACAGTGTAAAAGTGTTCCTATTTCTCCACATCCTCTCTAGCATCTGTTGTCTCCCGACTTTTTAATGATTGCCATTCTAACTGGCATGAGATGGTATCTCACAGTGGTTTTGATTTGCATTTTTCTAATGACCAGTGATGATGAGTCATTTTTATATATTTGTTGGCTGCATAAATGTATTCTTTTGCAAAGTATCTGTTCATATCTATGTTAAATAGGAGTGGTGAGAGAGGGCATGCTTGTCTTGTGCCAGTTTTCAAAGGGAATGGTTCCAGCTTTTGCCCATTCAGTATAATATTTTCTGTGGGTTTGTCATAAATAGCTCTTATTATTTTGAGATATGCTCCATCAAAATCTAGTTTATTGAGTATTTTTTAGCATGAAAGGGCGCTGAATTTTATCAAAGGCCTTTCCTGGATCTATTGAGATAATCATGTGGTTTTTGTCATTGGTTCTGTTTATGTGGTGAATTATCTTTATTGATTTGCATATGTTTAACCAGCCTTGCATCCCAGAGATGAAGCCGACTTGATCATGGTGAATACGCTTTTTTTTTTTTTTTTTTTGAGACAGAGTTTCACTGTTGTTACACAGACTGGAGTGCAATGGCATGATCTCGGCTCACTGCGACCTCCACCTCCTGGGTTCAAGCAATTCTCCTGCCTCAGCCTCCCGAGTAGCTGGGACTACAGGCACGTACCACCATGCCCAGCTAAGGTGAATAAGCTTTTTAATGTGCTGCTGGATTCACTTTGCCAACATTTTATTGAGGTTTCTGCATCAATGTTCACCAGGGATATGAGCCTGAAATTGTTTTTTTCTTGTTTCTCACCAGGTTTTGATATCAGGATGATGCTGGCCTCATAAAATAAGTGAGGGAGGAGTTCCTCTTTTTCTGTTGTTTGGAATAGTTTCAGAAAGAATGGTACCAGTTCCTCTTTGTGCCTCTCATGGAATTTGGCTGTGAATCCATCTGGTCCTGAGATTTTTTTGGTTTGTAGGCTATTAATTTCTATCTCTATTTTAGAACTTGTTAGTCTATTCAGGGATTTGACTTCTTCCTGGTTTAGTGTTGGGAAGGTATATGTGTCCAGGAATTTATCAATTTCTTTTAGATTTTCTAGTTTATTTGCATATAGTATTCTCTGATGGGATAAGTGGTGATATCCCCTTTATCATCTTTTATTGTGTCTATTTGATTCTTCTCTCTTTTCTTCTTTATTAGTCTGGCTAGCCGTCTATTTATTTTGTTAATCATTTCATAAAAGCCAGCTCCTGGATTCACTGATTTTTTTTAAAGGGTCTTTCTTGTCCCTGACTCCTTCAGTTCTGCTCTGATCTTAGTTATTTCTTGTCTTCTGTTAGCTTTAAAATTTGTTTGCTCTTGCTTCTCAAGTTCTTTTAATTGTGATGTTAGAGTATCTATTTTAGATCTTTCCCACTTACTTCTGTGGGCATTTAGTGCTATAAATTTCCCTCTAAATATTGCTTTTGCTGTGTTCCAGGTATTCTGGTACATTGTGTCTTTGTTCTCATTAGTTTCAAATAACTTATTTATTTCTGCCTTAATTTCATTATTTACCCAGTAGTTATTCAGGAGCAGGTTGTTCAGTTTCCATGTAGTTGTGCAGTTTTGAGTGAGTTTCTTAATATTGAGTTCTAATTTGATTGCACTGTGGTCTGAGAGACTGTTTGTTATGATTTCCATTCTTTTGCATTTGCTGAGGAGTATTTTACTTCCAATTTTGTGATCAATTTTTCAATAAGTTCTGTGTGGTGCTGAGAAGAATGTATATTCTGTGGACTTGGAGTGGAGAGTTCTGTAGACCTCTATTAGGTCTGCTTGGTGCAGAGTCGAGTTCAAGTCCTGAATATCCATGTTAATTTTCTGTCTCATTGATCTGTCTAGTATTGACAATGGGGTGCTAAAGTCTCCCACTATTATTGTGTGGGAGTCTTGTTTCTTTATAGGTCATGAAGAACTTGCTTTATGTATCTGGGTGCTCCTGTATTGGGTGTATATATATTTAGGATAGTTAGCTTTTCTTGTTGCATTGATCCCTTTACCATTATGTAATGCCTTTCTTTGCATATTTTGATCTTTGTTGGTTTAAAGTTCATTTTATCAGAGACTAGTATTGCAACCTAGTCTTTTTTTGCTCTCTATTTGCTTGGCAAATATTCCTCCATCCATTCCTCCATCCTATATGTGTCTTTGAACATGAGATGTGTCTCCTGAATACAGCACAGCAATGGGTCTTGATTCTTTAGCCAGTTTGCCAGGCTGTGCCTTTTAATTGGGGCATTTAGCCTGTTTACATTTAAGATTAATATTGTTATGAGTGAATATGATCTTGCTATTATGATGCTAACTGATTATTTTGCCCATTAGTTGATGCAGTTTCTTTACAGTATCGATGAACTTTACATTTTGGTATGTTTTTGCAGTGGTTGGTTTCTTTCTTTTTTTTTTTTAAAGTGCTTTCCATGAGATTATATCTTTTTTTTTTTTTTTTTTTAATGGATTGGAGGTTTCAGTGGGATGGGAGAATCAGAAGGAATCAGGTGTTCAGAGGAATGTATTGAGTAGAGGTGAGGAACTAGGATGTTAAAATCAAAAAAAGGAGAGAAGGAGAGGAAGAAAGAGGAAGAAAAAGAGGGAGAGAGAACAGGAATATTGCTTCATTCTAAAAATGGGTATCAATAATGGCCGATCAATATTTTGTGTATTTAAAATGGAGAACTCTATAAATATTTATTGAGTTTACTTGTTCCGGATCTGAGTTGAAGTCCTGGATATCCTTATTAATTTTCTGTCTCATTGAGTCAAAATCTCGTCGTGGGTCTTATGTATCTGGGTATTGAGATCTCTTATTGTTGCATTGATCCTTTTACCACTGTATCTTTGTTGCTTTGAAATCTATTTTATCAAATGTGAGAATTACAACTCCTGCTTTTTGTTTATTTATTTATTTTTGCTCTCCATTTGGTTGTTAAATTTTTCTCCAACCCTTTGTTTTGAGTCTTTGTGTATCTTTGGATATACCGTTAGGTTTTGGCTGTATCTTTTGATTGGGGGATTTAGTCGATTTAAATTTAGGGTTACTGCCATTTGATGTTAACTGGCTATTTTATCCATTTGTTGATGTAAATTCTTCTTTATGTTGATGCTTTTTACTTTTTGGTATATTTTTAGAAAGGCTCATACTGGTTGTTCCTTTCTATGTATAATACTTCTTTCAGAAGTTCTTGTAAAGCAGGCCTGGTGGTAATAAAATCTCTGAGTACTTGCTTGTTCATAAAAGATTTTATTTTTCCTTCAATTGTGAAGCTTAGTTTGGCAGGATATGAGATTCTAGGCTGAAAGTTCTGTTCTTTAAGTATGTTGAATATTGGCCCCCACTCTCTTCTGGCTTGTAGGGTTTCTGCTGAGAGATCTGCTGTAAGTCTAATAGGCTTCCCTTTATGGGTAACCTGGCCTTTCTCTCTGGCTGCCCTTAGTATTTTCTCCTTCGTTTTGATCCTGGTGAATCTAATGATTATGTGCCTTGGGGTTGCTCTTCTTGTGGAATATCTTTGTGGTGTTCTCTGTATTACCTGGGGTTGAATAGTGTCCTGCTTTGCTAAGTTGGGAAAATTTTGCTGGATAATATCCTGAAAAGTATTTTCCAGCTTGGATTCGTTCTCTCCATCACATTCAGGTACACCAATCAAATGTAGACTGGGTCTTTTCACATAGTCCCATATTTTTTGGAGACTTTGCTCATTCCTTTTCATCCTTTTTTCTCTATTCTTGTCGTGTCGTTTTATTTCATTAAGTTGGTCTTCGACCTCTGATATCCTTTCTTCTGCTTGATCCATTCTGCTATTTAAACTTGTGCATATTTCACTAAGTTTTCTTGTATTTTTCAACTCCATTAGTTCATTTATATTCCTCTCTATATTGTCTATTCTTTTCAGCATTTCGTCAAGCCTTTTTTCAAAGTTCTTAGTTTCTTTACATTGGGTTAGAACAAGTTCCTTTAATTCCCAGAAGTTTCTTATCATCCACCTTCTGAAGCCTACTTCAGATAATGCAACACAGTCCTTTTCCATCAGGGCTTGTTGGTTGCTGATGAGGAACTGCAATCCCCTGTAGAGGGAGAGGGGTTCTGATTTTGGGTATGCTCGGCCTTCTTAGGCTGGTTTTTTCCCTTTATTATAAATTTATCCATCTGTCGTCTTTACAATTACCGCCTTTCTAATTAGGTTTCTTAGTCGACGTCCAATTTATTGATTCCCAGTGCTGGGATTCAAGCAACCCACTGCGCCGGCCAAAATAGCAGCGATAAGACTGATGGTGCTCTTCTGCCCAGGAATCTCTGGTCTGGCTTCCTTCTTGAGTCCGCAACAAGCGGCTCTGCCTTCCTGGAGCTCCAAACACCGGTCAGTAAGGTAACCAGTCCCGTTTACTCTGCATGAAGAGCTGCTGCACCAAGGCGCCGGCAAAACCACTGCGCCAGCCACAAGAGTCACGCTGGCAATCCGTGGGGCTCCTCCACTAGAAATCTGCTGGTCCATGAGTGATGAAAATTCGTCTGAAAATGTGGCGTCCTCTCCTTCTCTGAGCTTTCACTGGGAGCTACAATCCTGAGCTGTTAGTGATCGGCCATCTTGGATCTCTCTTCCTTTTTTTTTTTTTTGTGATAACATCAAATTTGTTTTATTTCAAATTTGTAACAAAATATATTCTGGGCAACTTTTCAGACATCATTTTATAGAATCATCATAAACCCTGTACTGCTAATACTCTGGAAGTCATCAAGTGGTCCACCCCTTCAGCCCAGGAATACAGGTAGTATTCACATGATAGGTGATAAGAAAGCAATGTCCCTGGGACACTCTGATCCCTCCTTTTTACCCTGGTAGTTAAGGTATGATCTTAGGAATATATATATATGTGTGTGTGTGTGTGTTGAATATTAGTCAGTGAAAAAGTTAAAGTGACAAATTCTATGCTTTGTTTTCATGGCTCTTTGAAGTTATCCACCTCACCAGCAGTTGGAAGGTCTCAGGTCTAGCAGCCTCTACCCATGTGTAATCCTGAGGCAGGTGTGCATCTTGATTTTTTTTCCCCAAGAGATCACTCAAGGGAGAGAACAACAGAAACCCAGGCCACTAGTACTTCCCCAATTTTAGACGAGGTAAGAGGTTAGAATAAATTAACTGATGGGAAATGGTAGTGGGTAGCATTCAGACCCAGGAGTCAGATTGGAGTACTTGCCTGATCTCAGGAAGGTCTACGGAAAAAAAGCTTTGACTTTTTTTTCCCTCTTAAATAGTGGCATGAAGGCCAGTGAAATGTGATTAGTCTCCTAAAATGACTTCTAATTCTTCCAGGTCCTTCTGGAGAGCCAAATCCTCCTTAGTGACATCTGGCAGCTCCAGGGCCAACTTCATCCACCATCTAGCTTCAGAGTTTTTCCCTAGTTCTCTGAAGCACTTGGAAATATATACCCTTCCTGCTTTGGAAAATCCCGGCCATAGTTCTTCAGCCTTTAGGAAACTCTGGAGGGCATCTTCCACAGTGGCACTGAGAGGGCTTTCAAGCAAGGCTGTAGCAGTTTTTTTTTTTTTTCTAGCCAGCTCAGGTGAGAGACCTGATAGCACCACCTGCCAAGAAGAAAATGAGCCATAGGATTTTCTGGCTGGAGAGCAATAGCTTTGTTCACATGCTCCTTGAAGCTAAAGCCACTCTGGATGCGCCTCTGGATGCTCTCATGCTCAGCCAGCACTGCATACCACAAAGCACTGCATACCACAGGTGACAGTCAGTACTCTCCTCCCCCTTCTCTAGAGCAGCCTCTGCTTCTTCTTTTCCAGCTAAGGCCTATGACTTCTTCTTGCTCACCTCCTCAGTGAGCTCACACATGTCACTGTAGGCCCGGGCCAGGCGCCAGAGAAAGTCCTGCCAGCTTCCATACGCCAGCTTGTTGTTGAGCAGCAGCTGGAAGCCCTCCCGCTTGCCCTGCTCATCACCCTGGTGCATCTCATCTGCCTGCTGCAGGAGGGGCAGCATGTCCTCCAAGCCTGAGGAAGTTCCAGTCTCCAGGGCACTGGGCACCATACCTGAAGCTTCCTCCACCTCCAGATCCAGAGAATCCTTTCTCCCCATCTTCACAGTCTCACAACTTGCTTCATCTTCCCCATCCTCACTCTCTTTGTCAGAGTCCCATTCATTGTGAGACTCTGCATTGGCTGTTATATAATCCCCTTCGCTCTCGGCATCTGTAAAGGTAGCTCCGGAGGAAGCCGTGAAATAGACAGAGCTGGAGCCAGTGGAGTCACCCCTCTCCCGGACAAAAGGAGACCTTCCCCGCCTAGCCACTCTCTGGTTCTCTTCCATGTGGGATTGGAACTCCCCAACTATCTCCCCTGCAAGCCCTAGCAGGCTGCTCCTTAACTCCTCCACCTCCTGTCGCAGCGCCACAAGGCTGGTCAGCACAAAGTCCCGGCGGTCCAGCACCTTCTCCTGACCTTCCCGTGGAAGGCTGGGCAGCACTGCGGCATCTCCAGCCCCACCAGGGACAGCCCACAGCAGCATCACAGGCATCCAGCAACCATGGCAGCAGCCACCGCGGACTCACGCTATCCGTCTGGTTTCTTTACAGTATCGATGAACTTTACATTTTGGTATGTTTTTGCAGTGGTTGGTACTGGTTTTTCCTTTCCATATTTAGGGCTTCCTTCAAGAGCTCTTGTAATGCAGGCCTGGTGGTGACAAAATCTCTCAGCATTTGCTTGTCTGCAAAGGATTTTATTTCTCTTTCACTTATGAAGCTTAGTTTGACTAGATATGAAATTTTGGGTGAAAATTCCTTTCTTTAAGAATGTCGAATATTGGTCCCCATTCTCTTCTGGCTTGTAGAATTTCTGCTGAGAGATATGCTGTTAGTCTGATGTTACCAGATGCTTTGTGGATAACCCGATCTTTCTGTCTGGCTGCCCTTAACATTTTTTTCTTCTTTTCCACGTTAGTGAATCTGATGATTATGTGTCTTGGGATTGCTCTTCTTAACGAGTATCTTTGTGGTATTCTCTGTATTTCCTGAATTTGAATGTTGACCTGTCTTGCTAGGTTGGGAAAGTTCTCCTGGATAATATCCAGATGTGTGTTTTCCAACTTGGTTCCCTTCTCCCCATCACTTTCAGGTGTACCAAACAAATATAAGTCTGGTCTTTTCACACAGTCCTATATTTCTTGGAGGCTTTTTTCATTCCTTTTCATTCTTTTTTCCTCTAATCTTGTCTTCATGCTTTATTACATTAAGTTCTTCAATCTCTGATATCCTTTTTTCCACTTGATCAGTTTGGCTATTGATACTCGTGTATTCTTAATGAAGTTCTCATTCTCTGTTTTCCAGTTCCATCAAGTCATTTATCTTCATCTCTAAACTGGTGATTCTAGTTAGCAATTCCTCTAACCTTTTATCAAGGTTCTTAGCTTTTTTGCATTAGGTTAGAACATGCTCCTTTAGCTTAGAGGAGTTTGTTATTCCCCACCTTCTGAAGCCTACTTCTGTGAATTCATCAAACTTATTCTCCATCTACTTTTGTTCCCTTGCTGGAGAGAAGTTGTGATTCTTTGGAGGAGAAGAGGCATTCTGGTTTTTGGAATTTTTAGCCTTTTTACACTGGTTTTTCCTTATCTTTGTGGATTTATCTACCTTTGGTCTTTGTCCTTGGTGACCTTTAGATAGTTTTTACGTAGTCATCCTTTTTATTGATGTTGATGCTATTGCTTTCTGTTTGTTAGTTTTCCTTCAGCAGTCAGGTCCCTCTTTGGTAGGTCTGTTGGAGTTTGCTGGGGATCCACTCCAGCCCCTGTTTGCCTGGGTATCACTGCTGGAGGCTGCAGAACAGCAAGGATTGCTGTCTGCTTCTTCCTCTGGCATGTTTCAGATGCCAGCCAGAGTTCTTCTATTTGAGGTGTCTATTGATCCCTGCTGGGAGGTTTCTCCCTCAGGAGGCATGGGGGTCAAGGACCCACTTGAAGAGGCAGTCTGTCCCTTAGCAGAGCCCCAATGCTTTCCTGGGAGATCCACTGCTCTCTTCAGAGCTGGTAGGCAGGAACGTCTAAGTCTACTGAAGTTTCACCAATAGCCACCCCTTTCCCCAGGTATCCTGTCCCACGGAGATGGGAATTTTATCTATAAGCCCCTGACTGCGGCTGCTGCCTTTCTTTCAGAGATGCCCCGCCCAGAGAGGAAGAATCTGGAGAGGCAGTCTGTCTACAGAAGCTTTGCTGAGCTGCAGTGGGCTCCATACAGTCTGAACTTCCCAGTGGCTTTATTTATACTGTGAGGGGAAAACTGCTTACTCAAGCTTCAGTAATGGCAGACACCCCTCCCCTCACCAAGTTTAAGTATCCCATGTTGACTTCCGACTGCTGTGCTAGTAGCCAGAATTTCAAGTCAGTGGATCTTAGTTTGCTGGGCTTGCTGGGGATGGGTTCTGCTGAGCTAGACCACTTGGCTCCATCGCTTCAGCCCCCTTTCCAGGTGAGTGAATTGTTCTATCTCACTGGCATTTCATGCACCACTGAGGTATCAAAAAAAAAAAAACTCCTACAGCAAGCTAGGTGTCTGCCCAAATGGCCACCCAGTTTTTTTGCTTGATATCCAGGGCCCTTGTGGTGTAGGCACCTGAGGGAATCTCCTGCTCAGTGGGTTGTGAAGCCCATGGGAAAAGTGTAGTATCTGGGCTGGAATGCACTGACTCTCAGGACAGGGTCTCTCACGGCTTCCCTTGGCAAAGGGAGGGAGTTCCCTGACCCCTTACGCTTCCCAGGTGAGGCAATGCCACACCCTGCTTCTGCTCACCCTCCGTGGGCTGCACTCACTGTCTAACCAGTCTCAATGAAATGAACCAGGTACTGAGTTGGAAATGCAGCAATCACCTGCCTTCTGTGTTGATCTTGTTGGGAGCTGCAGACCAGAGCTATTCCTATTTGGCCATCTTGCCCAGGCTACATTTAATTTTTTCCTGTTAGCCATTTTTATATAAAGTTTCTATTCAACTCTTTTCTCCTCATTTTAAAAATTGGGTTGTCTTATTATTATTGAGTTGTAAGAGCACATTATTTATTCAGAATATAGTCATTTATTGGATTTACTATTTGTAAATATTTTCTCAATGTCCACGTGCTGTCTTTTCATTTCTCTACTAGTATTTTTAATGTTAAATTTTGATTCTGTCCAAATTATTAATTAAAAATTGCTATTGTGCATTTTGTGTTCTATTAAAAATTCTTTGTCTAACCCAAGGTCATGAAAATTTTCTTCTGTTTTCTTCTAGAAGCCTTGTAGTTTTACCCTTTGTATATAGATCTATCTATCTTGAACTATTTTGTGTGTGTGTTTATGGAGTGAAAGAAATGTATGAATTCATCTTTTTTGCATATAAATATCTAAATGCCCCAGCACCATTTGTTGAAAAGACAATTCTTACCCCACTGCTTGAAAATTCATTAAAAGTTAATGAACTCTCTTAGCCTTTGATGGTTCCGTACAGCCTGCTGAATACATTCAAACTCTGCAGCCTGACTTTATGGCTCTCCCATCCCCAGCCTCAAGGATGCATCACAATTTATTCACATTCTGTATTATCTTTCACTATCTCCTTTAATCTGTGTACCAATTAACCTAAATCACTTGATTCCTAGTATGTGCTGTGCTTTCCAGTTTAAGCTAGTTACTTACTTTACATTATTCTGCCTCATTCTTAGATGTTTAAGACTTACTTAGTCATTTCAAATCCCACTTCAAAGCTATCTCTTCTGAGAAGCCTTCCTCCTACTAGATGTGATCTTTTCTCCTCCTCATGACCATGACTCTCAAGCTGTATGTCTTTGGATATGTGCCATTTTCTATTTTGCATTATAATTATTTCTGAAAATGCCTGTTCTCCCATGGTGGAATTAAAAGTTTTTTGAGAGAGAGTTTAATTTGTGTTCAGTTGATCCTCAATCTCTGTTTTTTTGAGTGAATGAATGAATAAATAATGTTACATGTAACTGCCTTTAGACGTTTAATGGTAAGCTATTTACTGATAGTCAGACTGCACTATCTGAACTCAAATTCCAGGAATTATGCTTAAGTCCACAAAGGTTTTCTAATTCTTCAGGAGACAGTTACTGAGTCTGATTAAAATGTGTGTGTGTGTGTGTGTGTGTGTGTGTGTCTGTGTGTGTTCTATCAGAGGGGTAAGATTCTTATCTGCTGTTTTCCAAGATCTTGGTGACTGTTTCTGAATATAAAGATCAAAGGGTTGTGCACTCCCCGCTGCAACCAATTGTAAGACATTTCAGAAAGTCAAATGTGAGGAATATTGTATTTAAATGTAAATTATATGAACATGAATACTGAACAGTATTCACAATACACATTTGACATTTTGAAACAGTGGCAAGACAAATGTATTAGATGTATGGGTAGTTGTGAATATTTCCATTGGTCAGTCAATAGATTTTTTCTTCTCATAGCAGCGTTTGGAAGGTAGGTGCTCTGACTCATACCTTTTCATTAGAATCTGTGTTTACAAAGTTTTCTTTTTTTTCAAGAAACTTCCTAATATAGTTTCCAGAGAGCTGAGAAAAAAAATTTTTTGACACTTGAAAATGCTAGATGTATAAGCAAACAGCATGGCAAGGAAACTTACTACATTCTGACTTCAGCAATTTGCCAGCCTGGAAGAGTCTTTTCAAAAGTGAGGTGGAAATTTAGGTAGGATAAAACAGAGATTTAAAGTAGGGTGATCTGGAGAATGACAAAAAGATCAGAGAAGGCACGGGGAGGATTATGGAAGAAAGAAGAAAAGATGAGATGGAGTGAAGAAGAGGGTAAAGTCTTTCCATAGACTTAAATAAGCTTTAGGCAATTATCGGAATTTCAAGGGAATTATCTGAACTGCACATCTAAATTTGTTGAGGTTCCTCCATTGTAGCTAGTATCTGGCTAAGGTTTGAATGGTAAACCGGCTTTTTTTGTGCCATGAGTGGCTTACAAGTCAAAATAATTCTGTGAAATCTCCAAAGTAAGTCTGTGTCCACCAAAGCAGTTCACAGACCTGTTTACAACATTTCTGTCTGTCTCCTAGACTATCTCTGGCCATGCAGTCTTTGGACATTACATCTGCTGTTTGAACACAGAACTCATTTTCTCAAAAGGTACAAGAGTGTATTCCAGCCCACAATTTTAATGAATATCTTGGTAAGGATTTCAGATTCTTCTCTGGAAGTTAAAAAGTTAACTAAGCAAGTCATATACAGACCTGGCTTTGACAGTTGAATAATTAAAGCGATCAGCAAAGATCATTCTTTGGTTGCCAGAAAAATTATTAGAAGCACGGTAAAGTTTGCATGTCTTAATGTGACTCTGAATCTTAAAAAAATACCTCAACAGAAATAAAAATATTGAATCTCTACGATAATCAGATTGTAAATCGAACCAAGCAATGAGAAAGAAAAAATTGGCAGATGGTGGGGCAGGGTTGGAGGTGGACAAAAAGTGGTAAATTCATGTAATTCATGTGAGTGATGCAAACTCCCAAGTGCTGTACCTTATGCTTGATATATGAGTGTTTGAGTTAAGGTGTTAGTTTGTCAGTGGCTATGTGTCAGAACTCAGCATAAGGGTTTTTAGGTATCATACTCAAACAAACATTTTTCATTCCACAGTCAGATATCATAGAATCCACAAAAACACCGAATTCACTAGGAGGAAACTGTAGTTACCTGATGAAGCAATAGGAATAACACAACTTTCATTGAACTGCCGGGGGTAAAGTGGATTGCTGGCCTTTTATCTTTTATCTCTGAAATTGGCCCCCCAACAGCAGCTTTGTTAAATCTGACACATCTTGAATTTGCCTTTTTTACACTGTAAATTTAGCAGCTAGTGGTTTTATCTTTTTCAGCACCTATACTTCCACATTTTGAAGAGACTAGTTTTAATGAGACTATTTTTAGTCACTTTAAAACATGTGGCATTCCCTTTTCAATAGGTTAAATTGTGTATCTTCCCCCAAATGCAGAGGAAAACAGACTGAAAAAAGGTAAGAGGAATAAATATGGAGCATTTGTGAGGTATAGTGATAGATGTCAAAAAGAGACAACATTGATAATAAGGATGGAAAGTTAATCCAAAACATTGAAAATATGCAATAACTTGTGTCCAGATACTTTTCTATTCTCCTGGCACCTGAAGAAATATTAATTTTGTTTTGGCTAGAAAATAAACACACACACACACACACACGCACACACACACATTTATTTTCTAAAGAAAACAGTCTTCTGGTTCTGAATGTTTTCATAAGAGGCTGACTGAACAATTGTTAGTATTTCACTTTACATTTGTAGATGTTTCATCTTAGGAGATACATTGTCAGACTCAATCAGCTTTTGAAATCGGTTTTTGCAGAAGATAATTTAACTTCAATGTATTGTATTTCCTTCCTCAATTACTAATTATTGAAGATTAATGTTTTCCAATAAGGCCTTTTCTCCCTTTAATCCATCTCCTCTTCCTGCAAGAAGCGTGCTGAAAGAGGTCATAATCCTTTTGTTTGTAATATTATAGCCTATGACACCAGGAGCGTTTAGGGTGTAATGATTGTAGTAAGAATCTTTGTGAACAAGTAGAAAGTACAGCTCATGAAAGAAATTAAGTTTCTCCAATGGGTGAATTAACTGTGACAAATTTTCTCCTCATTGTGTTAAAAATCTGCCGTTCAATGAATCTTGAAGCAGATTCAAAGTTGATTAAAAGTAGCATAGACTGTAAATAATATTGTGTAAACACTACCAAAGCAGGAGTTTCTTTATTACTAAGTTCTTATCGCTAAATAACACCAATTGCATTAAATCTGACTGAGAGTGGCATGTTCTTCTTGAGTTTGACCACCGTAGAAATTTTACCTGAATTGCAGACGTACAGGTATGGGCCAATTATTCTTTATTTTCTTTATTTATGTCCACATTTTTATGACTTTTGACATATATACATTTATTACATAACTTTTATAATCTTATGACGATTTGTATGTTTCATTTAAAATTTGTTATAATGATCCACTTTTAGTTACCTGTATATTATTTATTGAATATCTTGAATTAATATTTTGGTATTGGTAATATTTAAATCTAATATGATCAAATTTTAGAGAAGATTCCATTAAAATACTATATTTTTGAACAAAATGTATTTGATATTTTCCCCAAATAACAACAACAACAAAAAAAAACCTTTTCAAAATGAAGGTGGTCCAGAGTTGAATCGTGAAATATACAAACATTTAAGGTAAAGAGCATGACTTTCTTTATTCTTTAGAACTACTTTGTTGGTTCTCATGAGGAAATAAAGAAATCATCTGCATTCATTTTCATATACCAAAATCTTATTCATTTTTAAATGCAAATAAGAATTTGTAATAATACAAATGCAATGTGTTAACTCAGTACACATGTAAACATTTATTTTTATGTGCGACAATGCAGAACTCTACAAAAACTCATATAACAACTATAAATATATTTGGAAAGAGGTTTCTGAATGTTCTTATGCTCTTGTGGTCTCTAAAGGTATTTGCCTCTCTTGTGATTGCTCAAAAAGCAATCAATGTTGAGTCTTAAGAAATTTGTTACTAATTTAGAGTCTCAAAGTTGTACTGAGACATTTCCATGAATCCAAACACTAATCCCCTTGAATTTTACATCTTTTGTAGAAGATAAAATTAGATAATTATATGGAAATGCTATGCATAATTACATGTAAAAGCGTGGAATGATCAACAAATGTAAGATGTGACTGTCATTATGTTTTTAAAGCTGAAGAATTAAAAACAAACATTTGTCATTAAATATAAACAAATATAATTAAGGACAATAAGGACTTCTGACTCATTAAAAATTAATGATGATTCATGGGTTCATACTGATAATAGAGAGCTAGCTAGAGAAGCAGAGAAATGGGGAAGAAGAGAAATTTCTTTCTCTTCTAACTTTAATTTAGGTTCAGGGATATATGTACAGGTTTGTTATACAGATAAACTTTTGTCATGGGGGGGGTTGCACAGATTATTTCATTATCCAGGTGCTAAGCCTAGTACTTAGTATTTTTTTTCATCCTCTCCCTCCTCCCACCCTCTACCCTCAAGTAGACTCCAGTGTCTCTTGCCCTCTTTGTATCCTTAAGTTCTCATCATTTAGTTTCCACTTATAAGTGAGAACATGTGGTATCTGGTTTTCTGTTCCTGTAAAAGACATGGTCTCATTGTTTTTGATTACTGCATAGTATTTTGTATTGTATATGTACCACATTTTCTTTAACCAGTGTGTCATTGATGGGCATTTAGGTTGATTCCATGTCTTTGCTATTGTCAATAGTGCTGTGATGAACATTTGTGGGCCTGTGTCTTTTTGGTAGAATGATATATATATATTCCTTTGGCTATATACCCAGTAATGGGATTGCTGGGTCAAATGGTAATTCTGTTTCTAGCTCTTTGAGGAATTGCCATACTGCTCTCCACAATGGTTGAACTAATTTACCTTCTCACCAACAGTGTATAAGCATTCCCTTTTCTCTGCAACTCACTGGCATCTGTTTTTTTTTTTTTCTTTTTAATAGTAGCCATTATGACTGGTGTGAGGTGGTAACTCATAGTGGCATTGATTTGCATTTCTCTAATGATCAGTGATCTTGAGCTTTTATTTTTATTATTTTTAAGTTCTGGGGTACATGTGCAGATCTTTCAGGAATGTTGCATACATATACACATGTCATGGTGGTTTCCTGCCTCCATTCCCCCATCACCTACATTAGGTATTTCTTCGAATGCTATCCCTCCCCAATCTCCTCATGCCCTGCTATCCCTCCCCTAGTCCCCCACCCCACAACAGACCCCAGTGTGTGATGTTCCCCTCCCTGTGTCCATGTGTTCTCATTGTTCAACCCTCATTTATGAGTGAGAACATGCAGTGTTTGGTTTTCTGTTCTTGTGTCAGTTTGCTGAGAATGATGGTTTCCAGATTCATTTATGTCCCTGCAAAGGACATGAACTCATCCTTTTTTATGACTACATGGTATTCCATGGTATATATGTGCCATATTTTCTTTATCCAGTCTATCCTTGATAGGCATTTGGGTTGGTTCCAAATCTTTGCTATTGTAAACAGTGCCACAGTGAACATAACTTGTGCATGTGTTTTTATAATAGATCGATTTATAATCTTTTGCATATATACCCAGTAATGGGATTGCTGGGTTAAATGGAATTTCTATTTCTAGATCCTTGAGGAATCGCCACACCATCTTCCACAATGGTTGAACTAACTCCCAACAGTGTAAAAGTGTTCCTATTTCTCCACGTCCTCTCCAGCATCTGCTGTCTCCAGATTTTTTAATGATCACCATTCAAACTGGTATAAGATGGTATCTCAATGTGGTTTTGATTTGCCTTTCTCTAATGACCAGTGATGATGAGTATTTTTTCATATGTTTGTTGGCCATATAAATGTCTTCTTTTGAAGTGTGTGTTCATATCCTTCACCCACTTTTTGATGGGGTTGTTTATTTTTTCTTGTATATTTATTTTAGTTATTTTTAGATTCTAGAGATTACCCCTTTGTCAGATGGATAGATTGCAAAAATTTTTCCCCATTCTGTTGGTTGCTGGTTCACTCTAGTGATTGTTTCTTTTGCTGTGCAGAAGCTCTGGAGTTTAATTAGATCCCATTTGTCTATTTTGGCTTTTGTTGCTATTGCTTTTGGTGTTTTAGTCATGAAGTCCTTGCCTATGCCTATGTCCTGAATGGTATTGCATAGGTTTTCTTATAGGATTTCTAGGGTATTAGGTCTTATGCCTAAATCTTTAATCCATCTGTAGTTAATTTTTGTATAAGGTGTAAGGAAGGGGTCCAGTTTCAGCTTTCTACACATGGCTAGCCACTTTTCCCAACACCATTTATTAAACAGGGAATCCTTTCCCCATTGCTTGTTTTTGTGAGGTTTGTCAAAGATCAGTTGGTTATAGATATGTGGTGTTACTTCTGAGGCCTTTGTTCTGTTCTATTGGTCTATATCTCTGTTTTGGTACCAGTACCATGCTGTTTTGATTACTGTAGACTTATAGTATAGTTTGAAGTCAGGTAGCATGATGCCCCCAGCTGTTTTTTTTTTTTCACTTAGGAGTGTCTGGGGTACTTGGGCTCTTTTTTGGTTCCATATGAAGTTTAAGGTGGTTTTCTCCAGTTCTATGAAGAAGATCAATGGTAGTTTGATGGGGACAGCATTGAATCTATAAATTACTTTGGGCAGTATAGCCATTTTCACAATATTGATTCTTCCTAACCTTGAGCATGGAATGTTTTTCCATCTGTTTGTGTCCTCTCTTATTTCCTTGAGCAGTGGTTTGTAGTTCTCCTTGAAGAGGTCCTTCATTTCCTTTGTTAGCTGTATTCCCAGGTATTTTATTCTCTTTGTGGCAATTGTGAATGGGAGTTTGCTCATGATTTGTCTCTCTGTTTGTCTGTTATTGGTGTATGGGAATGCTTGTGATTTTTGCACATTGATTTTGCATCCTGAGGCTTTGCTGAAGTTGTTTATCATCTTAAGGAGATTTTGGGCTGAGTCGATGGGGTCTTCTAAATATACAGTCATGTCATCTGCAAATAAGACACAATTTGACTTTCTCTTTTCCTAATTGAATACTATATTTCTTTTTCTTGCCTGATAGCTCTGGCTAGAACTTTCAGTACTATGTTGAATAGGAATGGTGAGAGAGGGCACTCTAGTCTAGTGCCAGTTTTCAAAGGGAATGCTTCCAGTATTTTTTTTCCATTCAGTAAGATATTGGCTATGGGTTTGTCATAAATAGCTTTTAATATTTTGAGATATGTTCCATTGATACCTAATTTATTAGGAATTTTTAGATAAAGGGCTATTGAATTTTGTTGAAGGCCTTTTCCATCTATTAAGATAATCATGTGGTTTTTGTCTTTGGTTCTGTTTATGTGGTGGATTATGTTTACAGATTTACATATGTTGAACCAGCCTTGCATCCCCGGATGAAGCCTACTTGATCATGGTGGATAAGTCTTTTGATGTGCTGTTGCAATCAGTTCACCAGTATTTTACTGAAGATATTTGCATCAATGTTCATGGATATTGGCCTGAAATTTTGTTCTTCAGTTGTATATCTGCCAGGTTTTGGTATCAGGATGATGTTAATCTCATAAAATGAGTTAGGGAGGATTGCCTCTTTCTGTATTGTTTGGAATAATATCAGATGCAATGGTACCAATTTCTCTTTGTAAGTCTGGTAGAAGTTGAGTGTGAACCTGTATGGACCTGGATTTTTTTTGTTTGATAGGCTATTAATGGCTGCCTCAACTTCAGCCCCTGTTATTGGTCTATTCAGGGATTCAATGTCTTCCTGGTTTAGTCTTGGGAGAGTCTGAGTGTCCAGAAATTTATCCGCTTCTTCTAGTTTTACTGGTTCATGTGCATAGAGTTGTTTGCAGTAATCTCTGATAGTAGTTTGTATTTCTGTGGAATCAGTGTTGATATCCTGTTTATCAGTTTTTATTGCATCTATTTGATTCTTCTCTCTTTTCTTTTTTATTAGTCTGGCTCGTAGTCTATCTATTTTGTTGATCTTTTCAAAAAACCAGCTCCTGGATTTATTGATTTTTTTGAAGGGTTTTTTTTGTGTCTCTGTCTCCTTTAGTTCTGCTCTGATCTTAGTTATTTCTTGTCTTCTGCTAGCTTTTCTGTTGGTTTGATCTTGCTCCTCTAGCTCTTTTAATTTTGATGATAGGATGTTGATTTTAGACCTTTCCTTGCTTTTCATATGGGCATTTAGTGCTATAAATTTCCCTCTAGACACTGCTTTAAATGTATCCCAGAGATTCTGGTACATTGTGTCTTAGATCTCATTGGTTTCAAAGAACATCTTTATTTTTTCCTTTATTTCATTATTTATTCAGTAGTCATTCAGTTTCCATGTATTTGTGTGGTTTTGAGTCAGTTTCTTAATCCTGAGTTCTAATTTGATTGCACTGTGGTCTGAGAGACTGGTTGTTATGATTTTGCATTTTCTGAGGAGTGATTTACTTCCAATTATGTGGTCAGTTTTAGAGTAAGTGTGATATGGTGCTGAGAAAAATGTATATTCTGTGGATTTGGGATGGAGAGTCCTGTAGATGCCTATTAGGTCCCCTTGGTCCAGATCTGAGTTCAAGCCCTGGATATCCTTGTTAATTTTCCATCTCATTGATTTGTCTAATATTGACAGTGGAGTATTAAAATCTCCCATTATTATTGTGTGGTAGTCTAAGTCTCTTTGTTGGTCATTAAGAACTTGCTTTATGTATCTGGGTGCTCCTGTATTGGGTGAATTTGTTCCTGCCATTTTGATACTATCTGGTTGTTTCTGTTTTTTCTTTTTTTTTTTTTTCAGGGAGAAAGAGAAAGAAAAAGTGGGAAAAAGAGGAAAAAAAGAGGGAAAAAGAGAAAAAGAGGGAAAAAGAAATATTACTTCATTCCTAAAATGGGTATCAATAATGGCTGATCAATATTTTATGTGTTTAAGATGGAGAGCTCTATTGAGTTTATTTGTTCTGGTTCTGAGTTCAAGTCCTGGATATCATTATCAATTTTCTATCTCATTGAATCTAAATCTCATTATGGGACTTATGTATCTGGGTGTTAAGATCTCTTATTATTACATTAATCCTTTTACCCTTGTATCCTTGTAGCTTTGAAATCTATTTTATTAATTGTGAGAATTGCAACTCCTGCTTTTTATTTATTTGTTTTTGCTCTCCATTTGGTTGGTAAATTTTTTTCCAACCCTTTATTTTGAGTCTTTGTATATCTTTAGATATACCATTAGATTTTGTCTGTATCTTTTGATTGGGGGATTTAGTCGATTTAAATTTAGTGTTACTGCCATTTGATAGTAACTGGCTATTTTATCCTTTCGTTGATGTAAATTCTTCTTTATGTTAATGCTCTTTGCTTTTTGGTATATTTTTAGAAAGGCTCATACTGGTTGTTCCTTTCTATGTATAATACTTCTTTCAGAAGTTCTTGTAAAGTAGGCCTGGTGGTAGTAAAATCTCTAAGTACTTGCTTGTTCCTAAAAGATTTTATTTTTCCTTCAATTGTAAAGCTTAAATTGGCAGGATATGAAATTCTGGGCTGAAAGTTCTGTTCTTTAAGTATATTGAATATTGGCCCCCACTCTCTTCTAGTTGTAGGGTTTCCGCTGAGAGATCTGCTGTAAGCCTAATAGGCTTCCCTTTATGGGTAACCTGATCTTTCCCTCTGGCTGCCCTTAATATTTTCTCCTTCGTTTCGATCCTGGTGAATCTAATGATTATGTGCCTTGGGGTTAGTCTTCTTGAGGAATATCTTTGTGGTGTTCTCTGTATTGCCTGGGGTTGAATAGTGTCCTGCTTTGCTAAGTTGGGAAAATTTTCCTGGATAATGTCCTGAAAAGTATTTTCCAGCTTGAATTCATTCTCTCCGTCACATTCAGGTACACCGATCAAATGTATATTAGGTCTTTTCACATAGTCCCATATTTTTTGGAGACTTTGCTCATTCCTTTTTATCCTTTTTTCTCTATTCTTGTCTTGTCATTTTATTTCATTAAGTTGTTCTTCGACCTCTGATATCCTTTCTTCTGCTTGATCCATTCGGCTATTTAAGCTTGTACATATTTCACTAAGTTCTCGTGTTGTATTTTTCAACTCCCTAAGTTCATTTGTATTCCTCTCTATATTGTCTATTCTTTTCATCATTTCAGCGAACCTTTTTTCAAAGTTTTTAGTTTCTTTACATTGGGTTAGAACAAGTTCCTTTAACTCCCAGAAGTTTCTTATCATCCACCTTTTAAAGCCTACTTCAGATAATGGAACACAGTCCTTTTCCATCAGGACTTGTTCTGTTGCTGATGAGTCCTTTTCCATCAGGGCTTGTTCCATTGCTGATGAGTCCTTCTCCATCAGGGCTTGTTCCGTTGCTGATGGGTTCTGATTTCGAGTATACTCGGCCTTCTTAGGCTGTTTTTTTCCCTTCGTTGTAAATGAACCGCCCTTCTAATTAGGTTTCTGAGTCGACGTCCGATTTATTGATTCCCAGTGCTGGGATCCGAGAAACCCACTGTGGCGGCCAAAATAGCAGTGATAAGACTGATGGTGCTCTTCTGCCCGGGAATCTCTGGTCTGGCTTCCCTCTTGAGTCCGCAACAAGCGGCTCTGACTTCCCGGAGCTCCGAATTCCGGTCAGTAGGGGAAGCAGTCCCGTTTGCTCTGCATGAAGAGCTGCTGCTCCGAGAGGCCAGCAAAACTGCTGCGGCGGCCACAAGAGTCACGCTGGCGACCTGTGGGGCTCCTCCACTGGGAATCAGCTGATCTGTGAGTGACGAAAATTCATCTGAAAGTGTGGCGTCATCTCGTTCTCTGAGCTTTCACTGGGAGCTACAATCCCGAGCTGTTAGTGATTGGCCATCTTGGATCTCTTCTATCTGGTTGTTTTGCTCGTTAGTTGACACTGTTTCTTCATTGTGTCGATGATCTTTACCATTTGGTACATTTTTGCTGTGGCTGGTACTGGTTGTTCCTTTCCATGTTTAGTGCTTCCTTCAGGAGCTCTTGCAAGGCAGGCCTGGTGGTGATGAAGTCTCTCAGCAATTGCTTGTCCATAAAGGATTTTATTTCTCCTTCACTTATAAAGCCTGGTTTGGCTGGATATGAAATTCTGCATTGAAAATTCTTTTCTTTAAGGATGTTGAATGTTGGTCCCCACTTTCTTCTGGCTTGTAGGGTTTCTGCTGAGAGATCCCCTGTGAGTCTGATGAGCTTCCCTTTGTGGGCAACCAGATCTTTCTCTCTGGCTACCCTTAGCATTTTTTCCTTCATTTCAACCCTGGTGAATCTGTTGATTACGTGCCTTGGGGTTGCTCTTCTTGAGGAATACCTTTATGGTGTTCTCTGTATTTTCTGGATTTAAATGTCGGCCTGCCTTGCTAGGTTGGAAAGTTCTCCTGGATAATATCCTGAAGAATGTTTTCCAGGTTGGATTTATTTTCCCTGTCACTTTCAGGTTCACCAATCAAACATAGATTAGATCTTTTCACATAATCCCATATTTCTTGGAGGCTTTGTTCATTTCTTTTCAATTTTCTTTCTCTAATCTTGCCTTATTGTTTTATTTGATTGAGTTGATTTTTAATCTCTGATATCCTTTCTTCTGCTTGATTGATTCAGCTACTGAAACTTATGTATTCTTTGTGAAGTTCTTGTGCTATATTTTTCAGCTCCGTAAAGTCTTTTATGTTCTTCTTTAAGCGGGTTATCCTAGTTAGCATTTTGTCTAACCTTTTTTCACGATTCTTAGTTCCTTTACATTGGATTAGAACATGTTCCTTTAGCTCAGAGAAGTTTGTTATTACCCATCTTCTGAAGCCTGCTTCTGTCAATTCGTCAAACTCATTCTTCATCCAGTTTTGTTCCCTTGCTGGTGAGGAGTTGTGATCCCTTGGAGGAGGAGAGGAGTTCTCTTTTTGGTGATGTCATCCTTTTTTTGCTGGTTTCTTCCCATCTTCATGGATTTATCTACCTTTGGTCTTTGAAGTTAATGAGTTTTGGATGGGGTCTCTGAGTGGATGTTTTTTTCTGTTGATGTTGAAGCTATTTCTTTCTGTTTTTTAGTTTTGCTTCTAACAGGCCTCTTTGCTGCAGGACTACTGGAGGTCCACTCCAGACCCTGTTTGCCTGGGAATCACCCATGGGGGCTGCAGAACAATAAGGGTTGCTACCTGTTCCTTCTTCTGGTATCTTCATCCCAGAACGGTATTCCAGACGTCAGCCAGAGCTCTCCTTTATGAGGTGCCCTTTGGATATATAAGGGTCAGGGAGCCACTTGAGGAGGCAGTCTGTCTCTTATCAGAGCTCAAGTGCTGTGTTGGGAGCTCCATTGTTCTGTTCAGAGCTGCTGGGCAGGGATGTTGAAGTCTGCTACAGCAGAACTCCTAGCTGCCTTTTTTTCCCAGGTGCTCTGTCCCAGGAAGGTGCAGCTTTATTTATAACTCCCTGATGGGTTGCTGCCTTTTTTCAGAGATGCCCTGCCCAGCAAAGAGGGAGTCTAGTCACAGTCTGCGTGCAGAGGCATTGTTGAGCTACCACGGGCTCTGTCCACTTGTTGTGTAAATTTCCTTGTGGTTTGGTTTGCACAGGTAAGGTTAGAACTGCCTCAGTAATGGCGGACTGCCGAAGTAATGGTGAACTGCCTCAGTAATGGTAGATTGCCTTGGTAATGGCAGACACCATTCCTCCCATGGAACTCAACGGTCCTAGGTTGAGCTCAAACTACTGTGCTGGCTGCGAAACTCCCAGGCCAGTGCATTTTAGATTGCTGGTCTTTGTAGGGGTGGGACCTTCCAACCTGCCAAGCCAGATCACCTGGCTCCCTGCCTTCAGCCCCCTCTTTTTCAGGGAAATGTGCAGCTCTGTCTTTTAGGTGTTCCAGATACCAGTTAAAACGATGTCCATGTAAAAGGGACTGGCAGATGGACTGCCAACAGGATGTGTGGTAAGGTGGGTTTTCCAAGTATAACAGATGGGAATGATCATCTAGGAGTACCAGTTTAAAAGTCAAAATCTTTTTTTTTTTTTTTTTTGAGAGGGAGTTTCACTCTTGTTGCCCAGGCTGGAGTGCGATGACGTGAAATCAGCTCACTGCAACCTCCACATCCTGGGTTCAAGCGATTCTCCTACCTCCTGAGTAGCTGTGATTACAGGTGCCCGCCACCATGCCTGGCTAATTTTTTTGTATTTTTAGTAGAGACAGTGTCTTGCCATATTGACTAGACTTGTCTCAAACTCCTGGCCTCATATGATCCACTTGCCTCAGCCTCCCAAAGTGGGATTACAGGTGTGAACCACTGCACCTGCACCTGGCCTTAAAAATGAAAATCTTGAGCCTCACTTTCACATCTACTGAATTACAAATCTTAAGAAAGACCCTGAAACCAATTTTTTAAATAAATGACCCAGGTGGTACTTATCCAGGCAAGCAATGGAAAGGTGCAGAAAGCAAAGGTAGCAGAATGTTTTTAAAAGAGTTTAAGGGTGTTATAAGCAAATTCAAAAGAGTAGAAATTGGGTATTTGCAACCATGCTCTGATTTTGAGTAAAATTTTAAATGGACAGCATTACAGATTGGCAACCCTCTTCTTCACAATTCCAAAATTCATAAAATTCAACATTGATTTACTAGGAAAACCTGATCTGCCACAGATGCTGCTGGGAGTATTATGTAATATTCACTGCATTCACTGTACAGTATTGCCTTTCTAAAATTTGAAATAACTGAATTTAGAAAAACATTTGATCTCAAGCCTTTTGGATAAGATTATGTTCCTAAAATTATGCTAATAGCAATAGCTAATATTTATTGAGATTAAGTATGGTGCTGGTTATTACAGAAACTGCATTTTATTAATTATCAAATTTGTAATTGTAATAATCCTGTGGTATTGGTTGTACAGTTTTAAGATTCCTCATTTTATAGAAAAAGGAAAGTGAAGCTTTGAAAATTTAAATAACTTCAGTGCTCAAGGTCACAAAGCTTGTAAAATGACAGAGAAAGAATTCAATCCTAAACTCTCCGACTCCATACTATACATGTCAACCATGTGATTATTCAAAACAAGGTTCAGATAAAATATAAAACTCTTCATTATTCTGTGTACCCAGTGATTTACAGACTAATAATAAGTATGACTTGTATATCGTACTGAATTTGAGAGAATTAAATGAATCATAGGGCTTTTTTTCTACATTCCTTGTAAGCAAGATAGAACAGGATGTTAAAGGAACCAGGGAGCCATCACCATCTGCAGAATACTTTTCAGGCCATCTTATGCAGCACAGAAGCAGAGAAATGGCTCAAAAATGGCACATCCTGGTTTCTATGGGCCCCTCAGAGTAGGGAATCATCCCTGAGACAAATGATGCAAGTAACTTAGTGCTTGGCTTAGGTTGTTCATTTATCTAGTGGAAATAGCGGATTTTAGAGGCCACGCAATCCCTGAAAAACTGGGCATGAATAACTGAAACATTCAGCCCTGTAAATTTACCAATATGACCTCACTTTGGGAAAGCACCCGAACATGGACCAATAAAATATCCTAAAACCTCTATTATCTCTATTATAGCTCCTACATGCTAATCTCCCCTATACACTCTCACATGGGTGACTACAGAAGCATGTACACGCTCATATACACACATATTCAGACAGGGTCCTAGTAAAAAATTTGTCTGTTTCTGACAAGAAACAAGAACCAGCTTCGTCCTGTCATTTGTAGCCTAGGAGATCTAAATCCATAGCCTTCGAAGTAGGATATGGGAGGAAGAAAACACTAAAACTTCTGTTTATAGGTTTTTGTTTTGTTGTTGTTATTTAAAATTTTCATTTTCAATTTTTTACATAGCACATAATATATTAGTACAGTGATTCATTCTTATTATAGATATATATATTAAAAAGCGTAGGAAAGAGTAAAGTTTGGAGTCCACTAAGCTAGATAAAGAAACCAAAAAGTTTTCCTTTTTTCTTTGAGACAGAGGTTTGCTCTTGTCACCCAGGCTGGAGTGCAATGGTGTGATCTTTCCTCACTGCAACATCTGCCTCCTGGGTTCAAGTGACTCTTCTGCCTTAGCCTCCCGAGTAGCTGAGATTACAGGTGCTGGCCACCACAACCAGCTAATTTTTGTATTTTTAGTGGAGACAAGTTTCACTGTGTTGGTCAGGCTGGTCTCGAACTCTTGACCTCAGGTAATCCACCCACCTCAGTTTCCAAAGTGGTAGGATTACAAGTGTGAGCCACTGCACCGAGCCCAAATGAATATTCTTATTCAGCAAATAGATTGAAAGAGTGAGATAAATACACATTATCAGGCATTCAGTCTATAAACATTTCAGATTGAAGCATCACACAATAGCTAATGCTTATAGTTGTGTACAATAGACTTTGTATAATTCCAGAGCACTCTTCATGTCATGGTCGTTTTAAATCTCTATACTTACTCTATTTTTTCTGCAAATGACAGTGAAGTGCTTCAAAGAAAGAATGCCATTTCTAAGTGTCTGAGGCGGGGGCAGGGCTGGTTCCCATGTAGGACATACCAACTCCTCTGTCACTCTGACACCTGTGCTTCTGTAAGAAATTATGAACATGGGGTCATGAGAACACACATGCTGGTTCTTCTGTCATGATATATCTTCTGTATTCCAGAGAAACGATGTTAGGCTTTGTTCATTGTATTGTTGAAATCAAGATTCACTACATTGACATTTCCTTAATTTACTGATTTAGCAATCATAACAAATACTGAAGAATAATAATAAAACAATGTCTTGCATGATGTATTTTTAGTGAAACTATCAATTTAATTCACTGTTTTAGATTTTTTCCTGGGAATTGAGTAAATTTATTATTTTGCAGTTTTTGGAATGCACCATTTTTAAAAAGTGAGATCTGTCTATTATCAGTCTTCTCTGCTTCTCCAAATTTATAGTGTTTCTAAAAGCTCCCCATATTGGGTGTGATTCGTCTGGGTTCACATAATTAAACTCACTTTATGAGGCTTGATGCCTTCTTTGTTATAACTCAGATTTTAATTCTGTCCTCTTTTCCAGTTTGGTGAGGCATCTTTTGAATGGGGACAAGTAAATGGAAATAATTAAATTACATCTTTTCTGTCATTTATATACATTAATTCAATGTCTACAAGCAAATAGGGACTTTTTTGAATGATGTTTTAGTTATATCCTGGGTAAGATAGGTTTACTGAGGTAGTTAACTGACATTGTCTCTTAGACACGGAGCTCAACATTTTAAACCTTGTCTGACACATCTTTAAGACTGTGTACATCTCTAGAGAACAAACACTGTATCTACTTTTTGGCTCTTTTTCATAACATGTCCATATTGTATGATGCAAAATATTATAGTATATGGTCAATATAATGCTTAATTTATGTTTAATAGTTATATGAAATGTTAACTTTGAAGAAAGAAATGCAAACATTTAGATAGCTAATATAATAGGCTTTCTGCTAAGCTACTGGCAAAAGGCTTTGTCATAATATCATATTCAACAAGAAATGGTTATTGTGAACTCACAAGAGACTTTTTGGAATAATAAGAATGTGAAGTATTTTGTTATGGAAAATGCCCATACGAAGTCTTTAGTTTTTACATTCTGTGGTTTAGTTTTTAATTTATGTGGCTTAGCTTTTAATTCATGTTCTCATCCACAGAAATTCTGTGTAGAGAAATACCTGTAATCACATCCTAGCTCTGTCATGTGCCAACCATGTGAGCTTGATTAAATTGCTTGACCACTCAGTCTCAGTTTTCTCATCTATAATTTGGGAAATATAGTGTCTTCCTCAAAAGACAGACATAAGGATTAAAAAATGTAACTTTAAAAAGGGCACTTAATAGAATTCCTGATACCTACTACATGAAAAGATAATTTATATCCACGTTAATATTAAGGTCTGGACACCTTTCTCTGTGCCATCTCAGTAAGGTACCTCTGTTCCGTCTCATTAAATTAACCTTCTTTCTCTGGTTCTATGTGATTCCAAGGAGATTCCATGCTTAGGTTTCCAATCATCTTGTTTCTCCTCAGACTACAGGATGTCTCTTGAAGTTAATTTCAGTTCTGTTTTAGAAAAAGCAGATCTCAAAAGAAAGAATAGGGCACAAGAATTGGATTTGATGTTTCTTGAATTAAGAAAATATTCTATCAGTGTTTTCTCAGTCAGTACTGGCTTCATTTAAGAGGAAAATATATTTAAAAGAATTAATCTAAGTTAAACAGGGACTTCTTAATAAGCTCCCTTTAGGGGGTGCAATGTGCTGCAAAGGATTGTTGTTAAGCATTTATATAGTAGCTTGTTGGACAAAGTAGTTTGTGATTTATAATTATGTTTATAAGTAATTTATAATTCGCAAAGATGCTGTGAGCTAAATTTACATTGTTATCTCCATCTTTTTAATGGAGAAACAAAGGTAGTTAACTAAAGGTCATGTAATATGTCTAAGACCAAAAAGGAACTACCTCTAAGACATTACTTTTCCAAGAGGAGATATATTAATCTCTTTTTGCCAAGGACAAAGAAGAGGTAAAATAAAACAGTAACACTCTACTTACCATAGTCACATTGCAGAGTCACTGTATGGGTGTTTATTTCTTTAGGTAATCAGCTAATACTTGAATTTTGCTTCTCATACTAGATGTGTGGAGTCTTTGCCTGGCTCAGTTGTCTGCATCAGAAACATTTTTCATAATAATCTAAGTGAAATAGGGAAGTTTCTTTCCAAAAACAAACCTTTTCATCATGTATCCCAACCCTTACCGCTCTGCAATTAGCAGTGCAATCCCTGTAAGCAGTAGTTTAAGGGGTGCGGTGAGGAGTGAGGTACTTCCTGCAGAGGTCCAGAAGTCCCCAAATTGGTCTAGGATCAGCATTGCCCCTTCCTCCCTCACAAATTGGTCTTTCCTGCTTCAGAAAGTCTAGTGCATAAGGACATTTTCTGTCTTTGAAAGTCAACTTTTAATTACCTGTGAGCAGAATTTCTCAGTAGTTAACGTCATTTTCTTCCTCCTGCTATCCAAATTAATTTTCCAGTACTCTAAAATGCTGTGTGCCCAAGGTTAGTCAGAATAGGCAAACATATTTCAGAAAATAAAAATATATTCACTTAATCCTCACACCAATGGTTTGTGTTTATATTATATATTTACTAATATATTTATATAAACAATATATAAATTCAGTTAAAATTACATTGCATGTTATATATGTATATATTCATGTGTATTATATACGATATATACACATAATATACAAGCGTATGTATTATGTATATATTTACATTTGTAGCAATATAATATACATATTGATTTATAAATAATAAACATATACTTGTTTTAAAGTAATTATATATTTTTACTATATGAACATATAGTATATAACAAATGTATATGTTATATATAAATATAAGCATTTTTTACAGAACTGTATATTTTTACATAAGTATATTAGTTTTAAATATGAATAAATTTATTTATGATTATTGAAACCATTTGAAGACAAATTTCAGGCATTAAGACACTTGAGCTTCACCCTTAAGCATGGCATGTGTCTCCTCAGAATAAGGCATTTTTCTATACTTTACAAATTTCCTGGCTAGGTGCAGTGGCTCATGCCTGTAATCCCAGCATTTGGGAGGCTGTGGCAGGCAGATCACGAGGTCAAGAGATTGAGACCATCCTAGCCCAATATGGTAAAACCCTATTTCTACTAAAAATACAAAAATTAGCTGGCCATGGTGGCGTGCATCTGTAATTGCAGCTACTTGGGAGGCCGAGGCAGGAGAATCCCTTGAACCTGGGAGGTGGAGGTTGCAGTGAGCCAACATCACACCACTGCACTGCAGCCTGGCGGCAGAGCAAGACTCTGTCTTAAAAAAAAAAAGAAAGAAAGAAGAAAAAAATTCCTGAATTGTGGAAAGAATGTCCTTGATAGCTGTTTCTGTTTTGTTTTAAACCAGGCATCAGATTTGGTTCAGTTCCTAGATTTAATTTCAAGCTTACGTGACTACCAACCTCTTTCCTTCTTCAAAAAGCTCGTCGAGTGTGTGGTTGAATATACCCAGAGAATCAAGAATGTGGAGCATAGAATGGTTTCTGAAAAATATCCATCCAGCACAAGACTGGCACACAATGTGAATTAAGCAGCAAATTGTCAAATGAACAATAGATTGGAAGTAAGGTCAGCCAAGGAAGCATGACAAAGGCATTGCTCATCAGGCAGGTACAGCACTGGTAGGTGAGAATAGGTAATACGAGGTACTATGAGATGAGGTGATGGTACCAGGCATTTTCCTTCTTTACAATTTGCCTCTTTGATTTCATGCTTGCATTAGATTAAAATACCCATATAGTCTATTCCATAAACTCAAATCAATATCCACATGCACATGTACACACAGAGGTGGAGTAGAAAAAAAAAAGAGAGGAAAATAAAGGAAGATGGGAAAGGAAAAATGAAAGGAGGAAGGGAAGTAGCACTTTTGTTAGCCAGTGTTTCAAGTTAACAAACAAAGCTTCTGGGTTATCAGCATACATATTGAAGAGTTGCCAATAAATTTCAAAGTGAGTGGTTTTTTCTTCTGTGAATGAAACTCATAAGCACTTCCTCTCCTACTTGAAGGTCAAAAGGCCAATCAAGGAATCAAGAAAGGATTTTCAATATGAAGGCTTTTGATCAGAATTTTCTCTCTAGCCTAGGTAGGGTGATAATAACTCTGTTTGATATCTCATGGGGCCAGAATATTAATGATGATATATTATGGCCTCAGCTACAGGCATTAGAAGATTCTTTTTGTAACTCTATGGTTTAATAGTTTTGTATTTACGTATACCTAGCAAATAATCCTTCTGAATGTTCTTTGGATTGCCTGTAGAGATGGGATGGTCTTTCGCCATAAGGCCTTAGTAGGACAGGGTCTGAAAGCACTTGGCCTAGGGTCTAGCTTAATAGATACTGCCTTTTGTGAGGAATGCTATTTTCCTTTGAGTCATATCTTAGGGGAGCAGATTGCAATTTACAAGAAACAAGCTATGTTTTTATTTGATAGGAGGCAGAATACGAAGGAGTGGCAGAGATGCGCAGGTCTCCTGTGATTTGCAATGCAACTCTCATCAAAAGAAGTGGTAGGTATTTTTTATAGGAAGATAATCCAAGACTTTAACCTGGTAAATTTCACTTTAAATTTGAGTCTTTAGACCACTGTCATCAAATTGAAGGAATTCTTTAAAAATGCTTTATGTATTTCTTCTTGTCTATCAGTTTGTTCTTTTGCAATTTTATAACCTTACTTGAGTATTTGACCATCCGCAATTAGTTCTCATCCACATTGACTGTAGATTTTTGAAAATGGTAACAGCTACATAGGTAATAAAAGTAAAGAGCTTATTTGGTGAATCTTCATCCTATCACAGATTCAGTGTGGGACATTTCTCATTCCTTTGGCCCAGTCAGCTTTGTTGAGCCTGGTATCAATGTGCACACCTGGAGTTCCCATCTCCTTCATGGCAAATCTCCAAATATCTTTGAGTGCCCAAGGGGCATGCTTCTTGAAACCCACTGCATGGATGCACTTGTAAATGCTGATGGTATATTCTTGGTCACCACCTCGTTGATGGCAGAACATCCCTTTTACTTCTTGCTGCCCATTTTTGTGGAAGCCATTCTGCCAGGTCCAAGTTGGAAAGGAAGAGCATGAGGGATTCCTTGTCATCGGTCAAGAGTCCCAATGTAACTACTATAATGTATCTCTAGAAGGTCTGGAAATAGGATAAACATTATTGCATGCTAAATGGTATTTTGGGACTTTAATTCAGCTCATATTTAAAACAAGTAAGCAAGTTTAACAATATGTGTTTAGAATGTGGTAAATTAAAAACAAAAAGAATTTATCAACCAAAGGCTTAATAGCATTAATGACTTGGAAGGCATGTCTTTCAAAACACTGAAATTCTTAATGAATTTAAGTATTAAATTTTATCTTCCAATGAATTGAATGTGAACATTCAGACATAAAGCCATTTTATCCCTGAATTATGGCATTAATACAAGTCGATAGGGAGATCTAGTGGCCCTAATCTGTTCACTTTTAGTAAATTTTATTTAAACATCTTATATGTTTCTCAGATAGCTGTCATATCCAGTCTCTGTTTTCACTGATAGGCAAAAGTAGTATTCACCAATTCCAAAGATACATCCTTTTTTCCAAAAGAACACAACCAATAGCAAATTCAAGCATCTCCTTCAAGTTCACTTGTAAGGAAAACAAATAGCAATATAATGGCTATAAAACACCAGGAGGAAAACAACTTGCAATGCCTTTTGAGAGAGAATTTCAAAATGTTACCTGTCAGTACCATAGTACTCTAGACTAACTTGTTTGTACTGAGGTTTATTTTTTCATTTTATAGTTACTATATGTTGTCACTTTAGAGAAAATTTGGAAAATATAGAAAAATAGGAAGAAGAAAATGTAATTTGTACCTGAACTATTTCATTGTAATTATTATCCTATCTCAAATATAACCTAAAATGAAAGTCATTCTTGCAATTTTGTAGAATTTGAGGAAAGGTAGAATACAGGACAGGGAAAGGCAGAAGAAACAAAGAAGAAAAGAACAATATTACAGAAACTTAGAGAGAAAAATGGCATACCTAAGTATGTTGTTCTTTACTCGAAATACTCTTGCTATTCAAGATCTGGGCCTTGCTTGGCTGTAATCTTCCATTCTTGCCAAGCATGTGGTATTTTGGGGATGTGGACAAATATCCACAGGAACTTGGCTGAGAGCTACAGATGTATTTTTACCTCCAACAGCAAACAACCAGGGTATTAACTTGCTCTACCATTTAACACTTTACATTTGAACCACAGCAGGCCAGTTTAGTGTGGTCCCTTATGAACCAAAATTAGAGTGCTGTAATCTGCCTTTCAGGCTTTGATATTTTCCAAGATTTATAAAGAAAGAGATTATAGAATGTAGAGATAGACTCTCAGGAGATATAATTCATTTGCTTAATAAATATGAAAAATTAGATGCAGGGAAAAGAAAGTACAGGATGAAAAGCCTAGGATTTAATTAGTCATGAAACTTGGCAAATCACATAACAATTCTGAGACTCAGTCTCCTCATCTGGAAATTGTTGGAATTGATCACAATAAATTTCAAGTGTCATTTAGCTTTCGTCTTCCAAGAACCAATTTTGTAATTCTATGAAAGTGGAACATTTAAATAGTTTTTGATAGAATTCTTCATATGAAACTATGGAACTGAGAATTGTTTGCTCTTTGCTCAAGGCTTAATGACTTAGGCTACATTGGAAGTGGCTGTGCTTTATCAAAGGAAAGGGGATACAGTAACCAGCTTTGCCATGTCTAATCTGGTAAGGTATTGGTACAAAGTAAAATGGAAAACAGGATATCCCATAGAATAATTCAGTACTCTTGATGTCTGCCCTCATTGTCTCGTTTCTAATAAAAATTGAAGGATGGAGAATTTTTATTTTCCCCCAAACCAGCTCTGGACTGCTATATCTCTAGAATTCTACAAAAGAAGGAAACTTTTTTCTAATTCAAGCTGTTGTTATTTTGGGGTTTCCTATTATATGTAATTATTTGGCTTGTGAATTTATCCAAATGCTACTTTCAACTTTGGATGTCTGAGCCATAGATCAAATCTACTTTTGGGACCCAAACTCCCACTTGGTATGAATGGATTTTTAACTGTACAGTGGGGAACAGATATCTGAGATAGTCAATTATTCAACAAAAAAAATTTAGTTAACTAAAAAAAAATCTGAGAGTAAATTCAATTTGTTTTTACCATGTCAATACAGAAATAGGTTGTAGAGGATGGAGAAATTAATGGATAGCAAAAGATATGTCACCTTCAAACAAGGGTTGATACTTCACATGTTCATAAAGAGTAGAGTGGTATAAATAATATCAGTATATATTGGTGCCCTTCCTTTGACAATTGTCTGGGTCATTACTATTGAAATCATCAAGTTCATAAAAACAAGGAAAGGAAAGAGGGAGAAATAAAAGAAAGAGGACATCACATGTTATTTTATGTAATAGAATTTTGAGAGGTATGTGGTAATAGGCCCATAGTTAGACATAATAGAACTGCAGCTCTCGGTGGTTAAAATAATTTGCTTATTTTACCATACACAGTTAAAAATAACATAAAAGGAAAGTTCAGAACCTGAACTGGTTGTGCCAAATTTATGTTGATTATTCACATTCTAGGAGTCCCAATCTTCTCCCAAGCCCTCAGTCACTTTGGCCCACCAAGCCCATGACTTGCCCTCATGACTTTCCAGCTCTAACACTGCCCACAGTTCCCACTCTCTGGGATGAATTTGAACCAACAAAATCTATTTCTTCTAACAGGCTTCTCCTGATTATCCAGCTGCCAAGGGCTCGCTCCTTTTTCTAAACTCCAAGAGTACTTATTGGGGCATTCCCCATTTGTCACTTAACATTTAGGTTTTATTTCATTGGTTCCTTCCTTGGTGGTAGGCTTCTTACTTGTCCACACACCTGTGAGTCCTCGAGAGGAGGAGACTCTTTAGCGCTTGGAAGAGCTAGCACTAAGCCTGCTGCAGGTACTTTTCTTCATTGGCTTCTGAGATTAAAGGGATTTAAGTTCCACTTTGCATAGTTTGGAATGGACAACAATGGGCAAGAGTCTTTCATTCTGCCATCCTTTCATTCTCCCTAGAAAGTGATCCGAATTTTTAAAGAGGAAGAATTGAGCACCATCTGCAATCCCCAAGATATACTTTGCTGCTTAACTCTGCTTTGAATGAAAATTCGGTTGAAATTAGAAGGCCATTTTCTTCCTTCTGTCTTTCGAAAACGTGAAGACCAAATGGAAAAAGACACAGGTCATACATATTCACCTATTCTAGTCAATGATTTAAATATAAACACTTCACAGACAAGGAACCAAAAATAAGGGAAAGCATTGATTAGTGAACCTTGTACATCCTGTTTAGAGATCAAAGGGGCCAATGAGCAGGGATCAAAGTAGGGGGAAATTCAGAATGTGACACCCTTGCAAAGCGCCGTTTCTCACGATGTGGTATGGCTTAATCAGACCCACTCCATTCAGCAGCTGCAAAGAGGAAAAGGAAAACAACTCTGCAAATTATTAATTAGGT
Source organism: Callithrix jacchus (assembly GCF_049354715.1). Taxonomy (NCBI): domain Eukaryota; kingdom Metazoa; phylum Chordata; class Mammalia; order Primates; family Cebidae; genus Callithrix; species Callithrix jacchus. The sequence continues at coordinate 77,803,082 of NC_133513.1, read as the reverse complement.
AAGCTTATGCTCTGTGTGCCTTTCATGAAACAGAGCTATTTCAGCAGCTAGTGCCAGCTATCAGTAGAGAGGTATTTTTGGAGAAGACTAACCTGTGCTGCAGGTAGGTTCCTTTCAGAAATGATCACAAAAGCACCTTGTTGCAGCAACCAGACAGCCACACCTAGCTTGACTCAGTCTGCAAAACTCTGATTATATATTGTGAGGCTAGCTCACACCAGGTTAATATGCTTCTAAGCTACTTCATTTGCAAAAGGTTACAAATTCCTTAAAGCAACCAACTCAGAATGTTACAAAGATTTAAGTAGCAATGCTCAACATCTGAATAATGATTTACAGTTTTAAAAATGTTTCCACACATATCCTTTTATTTACTCATCACGTTACTCAAAATTAAATAATCTGCTGTTGGGACACAAAGTTGGCAATTAGCAGAATAAGGACACACATCCTGATCTGATGAGTATAGTGATACTTCTACATATGCCAGGTTATACAATACAAAATTTCAGAAGCAGTAAGGTAACAGTAATTAACACATTGAGGAACTTAGAAAGGAACAATAAATGAATGGAAGAGGTTGGATCTGAGCAGGAGATTCTAGCAGGGTAATGATAGTGATATTTTGAAAACCACTCAGTATCTAAGTTCATACATTTTAGGCTCTGTGCAGACCAACCATCAGCTTCTGTGAATACATTCTTTTCTCCAGAGTGCATACAGTTGATTAGATTTGAGCTTTTGTTATTTATAATCACATTTCAGATATACCTTCCTGAAGGGCACTCAAGTCAGCAATTCCATTTACAGATTATCAAAAAGAGTGGTTCCTCCTGCAAATGGCTTGTCTCATTCATTATTCTGCCTTTCTCCTAATTTTATCCTTAATTTCAAGTTTGGAGGAAATCTTGCCATTGCCCTTATTATCCATGGCTTTTGTGACTCAGTTATTAATGCTGCTAGCATTTCTCAAAATTTGTCTTTTTTATTTTTCTTTCTGAACACAGTTTTTAAATACTCTGTTTCCTTAGATCCCCCTCCCCCATTTCTGCCTCTTGCAGATAATTTGGTATTGCATTATAAGAATTCTTTACTCAATGTCTTCCATTTCAAAATCTTAAGGTACAGGGTTCATGCTTCATTTTTCTTCAGAGTCTATGTCCATTCTTCCCACTACTGCCATGCTACCATGCATGATCACTTTTTCTCATTCAGTTTTAAAACAAATTCATTTTTCTGCAGCAGCATTAGGTTTCCTCATTCCTTCTTATACCTCCCTTGGGAAGGAAGTAAAGACATAAGAGACTGTCAGATTCATTGGTTTTACCATGGTATGTTGCACTGGAGTCTCCCACTGCTGCTGGATCTTTCCCCCATGCCAATGTTGGGATCTGCATCTTGTACAGTATAGCAAGTATAGCATCATTATTCTTTATGTGGTCATATAGTATGTATTCATTGTTCATTTTATTCAATGGCCTTTTGTATGCTTCCATTTACCTGATCATGAATTTCTATATAGTATGTATTAGTTGATTTAGAGATCTGAGAAACCAGTGAAGTTTCTGAGGACATGCTGTTGCTCTCATGGTAATGATGGCAGTGGTGGTAGTGGCTCAACTGTCCTGTTTAGCAGCGCGAGCACAGGAATGAAGAAACCTGTAGGGGCTTTGCAATGGTTCCTTCAGAGCAATGAAGTAATGAGAGATATAGTGATTGGGATGTGAGATTTTATGCTCAACTATAAAGGTGAGGAGCATAAGGATGACATATGGATCTTTCTCTCTCTTTTCCTTGCCATGGAAGAATGCATGCCATCTGCCTCAGCTGGAAACTATTAGTCCAGGAAGTTTGTCCCTAGAAATTCCCTGTAGACCACATGGCTTGTCTGTGACTAGCTATTATTTTCCTTTTTGTTTTAAAATTATTAATTTGAATTATCCTATATTTTTAAACTGATTTTCTTTTGGGTTATTAGTATATCTTAATACTATGTCTTAATACCTCTTTTTCTTTGCTGTCCAACTACATTGACTTCTTATATTTTGTCACTTTTTCATATCTAAATTAACACTTTGAACTTTCATTCATTTTTGTCTATTTTTCTCTAGCTGGCTTTTCTACATTTATTTTAAAATCTCACTTGTTGTGTTGCTTATCTTTTCTTCTCTCACTTAGCAAATATATATCAATCACCTACTATATGTTAAACATCATTTATCCCTTGTATATGTTATCAGAAATAAGATCAGATCTATCTTAGACATTTAGCACAATCCACCTCTTTCTATTCTCTTCCCCCAGCCAAATCTGTTCCTACCTATTCATAACATATACTTTAAAAACATATTCCTATATATAAAGTTTTATCCAAGCAACTTATCAGTATTTGTTATTTTACATCATAAATATCAAATTTACTTTATTTTTCCATGATCTATGCATTGATATATGAACATCTGAATATCTGAGATTACAAATGTCTGTATTTTTTCAATGCCTTTCCAAATTTATTATTTCTTATGTGTATTATTGGATCCTTTTAAATGTTCTCTCAATTTTCTCCCTGATCTCTTTAAGTAGTATTGCTGATTCACAGTCAAATTGGGGTGGACAGTGGTCTCAGTGGGATGCTACATTTTGGATTTGTGCTTCAGAAACACAGCATACCTTGATATTGGTCATTCATTGTGTGTCAATCACCCTTGGTATATTTATTCTTTCTGGATAAATACTAGGTTTCTTAGAACTTAGGGATAATTCCTCTTTATTAAGCTGATTATTCATTCAACAAATGTTCCTTGAATGACTTTATTATATAGATTCTGTAAGAGGTATGTTACATTTATTCCTTGCAGGTATACTTTATATGGCAGTAACTCTGTTCTCTCCCTCTTCTGTGCACACCTACAGAGTTCCTCCAGGAAAGCTTGGTTTTTCTTTCTGTCCTTATTCTATATTGCATAATTTTACTTGAGTGTTTTCTTATAATGGTTTGGAATCTGGACTGCACATCAGACACATGGTTTCCTGATATCTTTTCTAAATTATATTACCTTTGTTCTACTAAGGAACTCATTCTCTTCGTTAAACCAAAAGTTAAGAGACCTCTTTCATCAAGCAATGCGGACACATAGCTGGTACTTGCTGCAGAAGGAAGACAAATGTGACACATTCCTTTAAACTGTTTGGAAATAGGCCCTTAATTTCTGTATAAATTTTTCTCCTGGTTAGTGTTGAATCTCAAATGAAATTAGCAAGCTTTGTAACTCCTCTTGATAGCTCTTCCAGAGGTGACCCTCTAAGTGAACAGTTCTCACTTGTTTGGTTCAGGCTTTGATCTTCTGGGGTTCTAAGAGTTTGCTTTATATCTAAGTCACTCCCTTTTCCCACTATCCTCAACTGTTTCCCTCCACCAGTCAGTGCACAATTGGTTGGCAACTGCCAGCAAATGACACCAGCTGCTACCAAACTTCTATCTTCACAGAATAGCCACCACCTTTCCAATTCTCTCTTTTGCTGCAAGGACAATTGGCATTGGTTCATTACTAGGTTCATTACTTTTTAAATGTTAGACCTTAGTATGAAGGAAGGTTAGTTCTAGGATCTGAGGGGTTGGGATCAGGTGATCTCATCATCCTAAAAATAAGGTTTAAGGAAAATCAAGAAAATACCATCTGTCATCTCAAATGTTATGGGGGAATTTTTTTTTTAAAATAAGCTCTATGTTTAAATGGACATACGATTTACTTTTATAGAACCACCTTTCTTTCTGTAAGAACGGAATAACAACTTGTTGAAAGTTTGTTTGAATGAACACTCAACATGTAATATGTTTGAGAGATGTTGCCTATGTCATAAAGTCAATATATACTAAATTCAGATATATTTTTAGATATATTCAAATGTAACAGAATCACCAACATGCACTGGTAATTAACAAAAATGGGCAACTCAGTTCAGGTAATAATTATTATTGATAATAACTGAAATAATAGGATTTTAAGTATAGTGCCAATTTTTTTCTTGTTTATTGCATTATTAATTTGCTTTGGACACCAATATTAAAGGTGTCCAATATTAATAATATTAATAAAATATTAAATATTTTACTTAAGTTTGTAGTTGTGAGTTCAACTACTGAAACTTCTTACTTGGAAGAAAAGACTTCTCAGATCATAAAAATTTTATCATGTCAAATTATCATAGATTGTCTCAAAGTTAAAGCAATTCTGCTCTGTCACTATTTTATTGATAATTATTTTACTTTAGGAAGATACTCTTTACTTTTTGGAGTGTTAAAATTATTTTACATAATCGATGTAAGAGAGTTGTGACAAGAGCTTATATGTCTTCACTAGTCCTATTGAATATCTTGTGAAAAAGAGTTATGTGATTAAATAACTTTGGAAATAAATGCATCTTTATCTTGGAGACACACTTGGTTTAACCTGGTATATCAATGTCAGAACAGAGTTTTAACAATACATAACTGATAGTTTTCATGAATTATTCACTCTCTCTTTGTTCTTTCGCCACAGACACTCCATATTTTAAACATTTTGAGGATACAAACTCATTCATCTTTTTTTCCCAACCAGTTCCTAGTATAAAATAACTTAGTAAAAATTCCTGTTCATAAATACTTGTTTTAGAAATTTAGATCTATTTAGGTCTTTATGAATATAGCTGCCTTCTTTGCCACAATACAATTTTCTATCACGTAAACATTTAATCCAGTAAGTATTGAATGATTTACCACTCACTAGCAAGCTCTAGTCTCTGAGCCTCAATATTGAAGCATTTACCTGTTAATTCATTAAAAATGTTTTGAAAAATCTAATGTTAAAATTAAGAACAAATACAGTTATAAATGGTGGAGAATACCACATCAGGAATCGGGAGCTGGGTTATAGTCCTGGCTTTAACAACTTAATGACCTTAGGTAAGCTACTTAACTTTCTCCAACATCAGTTTCTTCATTCTTGCCTCTAAGAATATGTATCAAATTTGAATTTTACTATGCAATATGGGGTGTAAGGAATGTCACATTTTTTATTTCACTAAGTAAAATTTACTTTGTTTCCATACCCCTTCTGGAAAAGTAGGTAGGCATTTAAACCACCACCATTATTGGGGATTCCCATCTCCTCATCCTCCAAGGTTGTATGAAAGCCTGGAGTTCTTAGGTAATTCAGAGTATTCAAGGAGGAGCTTCTATCTTTGCCCCCAGTGGCCAGTGATAAAATGATTATTGCCCAAGCTGGCTCAGCCTTTGAAGGCAGTAACTCTGTTTCTCTGGGGGTGGAAGTGGAGCATACGAGAATTTCCCTTGCTGGAAGTCTTGGAATTTCTGGTCTTGCTGTGCACAAGGCATGGTGCCATCATGCTCACTGAAGTTCTGTCATCACCTCAGGGAGTATGGTGCCCAAAGACTTTAATAGATAAAAGTGCCCTAAGAGGGCTTGGTAAGGTGGTTCACACCTGTAATCCCAGCACTTTGGGCGCCAAGACAGGTGGATCACTTGAGGTCAGGAGTGTGAGACCATCCTGGCAAACATGGCAAAACCTCATCTCTACTAAAAATACAAAAATTAGTCAGGCATGCTAGCATATGCCTATTGGGAGGCTGAGACCGGAGAATTGCTTGAACCTGGGAGGCGGCAGTTGCAGTGAGCCAAGATTGCATCACTGCACTCCAGCCTGGGAAACAGGGTGAGACTCCATCTGAGAAAAAAAAAAAAAAATGCCCTAAGCTCTCTATATCAAACATATTATGCTGGAATATTATGATTGTTTCTCGATGCAGCTATCAGGAAGAATGTAGACAGGTCCCCAGAACCCAAAAAACTCACATACCTTTATCTCCATTGACTTGGAAAAATTTTGTCCTACACATCAGTACCTGTAGTTTTTTTCATCTGCCCATGGGCAGATCTTTCTTCCCCATCCTACCTCCTTGCTGAATGCCCCTTTTGGAGATCTTTAGAAATGCAGTGCTGGCCTATCTGTGCTTATCAACCAGGTTTGGAATAATAATTTCATTTCTGAGCTGAATAGTGTGAAGATTCAACTGGCCCATATCTGGCATACAGCTATATGGATAGTAAAAGATTTCTATTTGAAATCTGAGAAATAGTTAATTTGGAAAAGATATTTAGGGAAAATTGTAATTGTTCTTTCTATGTATTGTCTTGTGCATGCATGTGCGCATGTGGGTGCACATGTGTGTCTCCAAAGGCATACTTTAGTTTCACTCTGAGACATCAATGGTAGACAATATAGAGTGAAAATTTCAACTTTATAATAAGTGTCAAAGTCAAATAAAACACAGATGAATCTCTGAAATTAAAACATTTTGTTGTGGAAGAAAGAATTGCAATTCAGGGCATACTTGCAAACTCGATGGTCTTCGGGAACAAAGAGAAGATTAGTGGTTTTATTAAAAAAAAAAAAAAAAAAAGGAAGAAATAAGGCCGGACACAGTGGCTCATACCTGTAATTTCAGCACTTTGGGAGGCTGAGGCAGGCAGATAACTTGAGGTCATGAGTTTGAGACCAGCCTGGCCAACATGGCGAAACCCCATCTCTACTGAAAATACAAAAATTAGCTGGGTGTGGTAGTGTATGCCTGTGATCCCAGCTAGTTGTGAGGCTGAGGCAGGAGAATCTCTTGAAGCTGGGAGGCAGAGGTTGCAGTGAGTCAGAATTGTACCACTGCACTCAAGCCTGGGCTACAGAGTTAGACTATTTCAATTAATCAATCAATAGAAATGTTATGTATTGCTCTTTGAGAAAGTTCATTAGCAAAGTTCACTGGTAAGGTTTTGGGAAACTGGCAAGTTTAGATTGGTAAGTGACAGAGGTGAGTAAAACTGTTCTTAGAATTGTAGAATGTTGTTTCAGCAAGTATTAGTTAAAACTGGTTTCAGGTTACAGCAGGCAGTTTCAGCAGCCAAGCTCCCAGAGAATTATGTTTGTGGATCATTGTTATTGTGCCCTGAGTGCTTTCTCCCCCAGCCTCTTGACTATTTCAGTTTGATAAAACAAGAATAACCCAATTTGTATGATCAACTTTTGCAATAAGAAGAGACATTTTGTCAATTATATTTTCTGAAAAGGAAGCAGACGAGCTCCCTAAAGGAGTGCATTTTCTGTCTTTGAAGATGTTAAACTGGATTCACTGAACTCATGGGCCAGTTAGAGTATAGAAGTGATTCTTGTGTTGAATCCATAGCTGTACTGCATGGCCTCCAAAGCCACATCATCTCCTGCCTACACACACACACACACACACACACACACACACACACAGCCATTAGATGCCTCCCTACTCCTTAATTCTACGATATCTAAAAGTGCTGGGCCCATAGATTATTCTTAATCATTGGATTAGAAATAATTCAGAGCTTTTTTGAAGACTATATGAGTGTAAAATACAAGCATTTAAGTCACTTTGATGGAAATATGACAGTCTGGAAACATAATTATTATACTACTCTCTTTTTTATCTCAACTATGTTGAATTGATTTTAAAAATATTTCCTCGATCTTTCCCTCATTCGCCTGAAGTTAATTATGCACTGACTTCACATATAATTAATGTTTAAGTTTTGTCCTTTGTTGAAACCCTAATAAATATTCCCTACCAGTTTCAGAATTTCAGTTTGCAAAAAGATACAAGTGACTGAATATCCTGATATATGCCAATTGTACTCTGGAGATTTTTGCCTTATCTTTTTTTTCTTTCTGGAAAACCTAGAGTTCAGATTTCTTTCTTTGCCTTAAGTCTTAGCCTAGATGTTTTTGTGGCTTTTTTCCTATTCTGTTTCTTTTATGTTTTAAAAATGGCCTCTCAACCTTTTCCCACCTACTTTTCTTCGTCTACAAAGCATAAGGAGAGACCAGAAAATGTATGTATTGTTGTGTGGCTTTCAGATAACCATAATGCACATCCTGGTGTTCTCCCCATTCCCTATCCAGTCACCTGGAACATAAGCCAAGTAGATTTTCACTGAGGCTAAAAATTGTGCATCAGGTTAGGTAGGCTATTGGCTTTCTCTGTCTTTTAAATTGACATTCAGTTATTTTATTGCATTTTAAACAAAAACAGTCCTTACTGGTAAAGTGAAGCTGTGTCAAACCTCAGGCCAATTAAAACCACATGAAAATAAACTCACTCTTGGTATTGGTAAAAAGGATTAGGCTCTTTTTGAAAAAACAATGTGGTACCTTTTGAATATTTAATACAATACTTACACATAACGCCCAGCAATGTTCCCAGAAATATTCATAATACTTTCTTGTTTTGGCTATGCCTTGAAGAAGTTACTCAGGGACACACAGATTTTGGTTTGGGAGACCATCTCCTCTTTTTGCAGAAAGCTAGTGAGGGGTGGGCAGAGGAGGAGAGTTGACAAGCGAATTTCTCCAGTGATTTATTAGAAATTTGTTTTCGAACTTTCAGGCCTGGAAATTGGGTTTGCTATATTCATCATTTATTTGAACTGCATTTTTATTTTCTATCAGTTTGCATTTATTTCCTCCTTCCTAGCATCTGAATTATATTCCTTGCTTTTTATGTTTATTAATTAAATACCATTTAGAAGGGACAGTTGAGTGACAGGAACTTCTCATCTCATTTCATATTCTAAAGTTAAAAAATGTCAAATATGCTGCCACATACGTACATTTTATTTGAACTTAACGTTTTTACTGTTTTAATTTGTGATTTGGACCACTTTTCTTGAAAGTAAATGGCTTTAATAATAAGAGTTTATATAATGATATACATGAGCACATATTATTTTATACTTTTACCATCTTTTGCTTAAAAATACATAATTATAAAGTATACATTATGTAATTTACATGTAGTTTTTTTAATTACAGAAAGAACTACATATTATGTAAACTTCTAAAATGAACCTTACCTCCTGGTTTCATGACCTTGAGTAATCCCCTCCTGTTGAGTGTGGGCTGAACCTAGTGACTTGCTTCTAATCAACAGAATATGGCAAAAGTGAGATGTCCTTTCCATATTAAGTTATAAAATATCATGACTTCTGTCTTGCTAGCAGATGCTATTTCTTACTAGATTTGATAAAGCAAGCTACCATGATGACGAGCCTCATATTTCAAGAAACTGAGGGTGGCCTCTGGTCAACAGCCCCCAAGGAAGTGCATCTTATCAACCACTAAAAGAGCGTGGAAGCATATCCTGCCTTAGTTTAAACCTGAGATGACTGTGAACCTGCACTAAAAACTTAATTGCAGCCTTGTGAAAGGTGCCAAGCTAAAGGATCCAACTAAGTTATACCTAACTCACAGAAACTGTGAGATAATAAATGTGTGCTCTCTTAAAATGCTAAATTTTAGGATAATTTGTTATACAGCAATAGTTAACTGCTACAAACTATATTGTTATCCATTGCTTTAGACAGTCATAGCTTCTTTCAGGTCTTCTGGGAGATTTTTATTCTCTCTTTTTGTTTCTTTCCAACTTTTATTTTAGGTTCCGGGGATAAATGTGCAGGTTTGTTACAGGATGAATTGCATGTTGCAGTGGTTTGGTGTACACATTATTTTATCACTCAGGTACTGAGGATTGTACCAGATAGGTAGTTTTTGGTTGTTACCCTCCTCCTACCTTCCATCTTCAAGTAGGCCCCAGTGTCTGTTGTCCCCTTCTTTGTATCCATGTAAACTCAATGTTTAGCTTCCACATATAGGTAAGAATATATTGTATTTGCTTTTCTCTTCCTGTCTACATTAATTTACTTAGGCTAATGGCCTCCAGCTTTATCTATGTTGCTGCAAAGGACATAGTTTCATTCTTTCTTATGGCTGCATAATATTCCGTGGTGCATATGTACCATGTTTTCTTTATCCAGTCCACCACCAATAGGTATCTAGGTTGATTCTATGTCTTTATCATTGTGAATGGTGCTGCAATGAACATATGAGTGCATGTGTATTTGTGGTAGAATGATTTATATTCTTGGGTATATATCCAATAATGGGATTGCTGGGTTGAATGTTAGTTTTAAGTTCTTTGAGAAATATCCAAACAGTGGCTGAACTAATGTTCATTCCCACTAGCAATGTGTAAGCAGTATCTTTTCTCTATAGCCTCATCAGCATCTGTTATTCTTTGACTATTTAATATCAGCGATTGTGATTGGTGTGAGATGGTATCTCCTTCTGGTTTTAATTTGCATTTCTCTAATGATTAGTGATGTCGAACATTTTTTTCATATGCTTATTGGCCACATGAATGCCTTTTTTTTTTTTTTTTTTGAGATGGAGTTTCGCTCTTGTTACCCAGGCTGGAGTGCGATGGCGCGATCTCGGCTCACCGCAACCTCCGCCTCCTGGGTTCAGGCAAGTCTCCTGCCTCAGCTTCCTGAGTAGCTGGGATTACAGGCACGTGCCACCATGCCCAGCTAATTTTTTTGTATTTTTAGTAGAGATGGGGTTTCACCATGTTGACCAGGATGGTCTTGATCTCTTGACCTCGTGATCCACCCGCCTCAGCCTCCCGAAGTGCTGGGATTACAGGTCTGAGCCACCACACCTGGCTGAATGTCTTCTTTAGAGAAATGTCTGTTCATGTCCTTTGCTCATTTTTAATAAAGTTTTTCGTTTTTTACTCGTTAATTTGTTTAAATCTCTTATAGTTTCTGTATATTAAGCCTTTGTGAAATGCAGTTTACAAACATTTTCTTCTATTCTGTAGGCTGTCTGTTTACTCTCTTGATAGTTATTTTTGCTGTGCAGAATCTATTTAATTTAACTAGGTCCTATTTATCAATTTCTGTTTTTCTTGCAATTGCTTTTGAAGTTTTTATCATGAAATTTTTGCCAGGATCTATGTCCACAGTGATATTTCCTAGGTTTTCCTCTAGGGTTTTTTATAGTTTTAGGTTTTATATTTAAGTCTTTACATCCATATTGAGTTGATTTTTGTACATGGTATAAGCAAGGAGTTCAGTTTCAGTCTTCTGCATATAGCTAGCCAGTTATTCCAGCAACATTTATTGAATAGGGAGTCCTTTCCCCATTGCTCGATTTTGTCAACTTTGTTGAAGATCAGATGGCTGTAGTTGGGCAGTTTTATTTATGGGTTCTCTAACCTGTTCCATTGGTCTATGTGTCTGTTTTTGTACCAGGACAATGTTGTTTTGGTTAATGTAGCCTTGTAATATAATTTTAAGTTGAGTAATGTAATACTTCTGGTTTTGTTCTTCCTGCTTAGTATTGCTTTGGCTATTTGAGCTCCTTTTTTTTTTTGGTTCTATATGAATTTTAGAATAGCTTTTCTTATTCCTCAAAAAATGTCATTAGTGTTTTGATAGGAATAGCATTGAATCTGCAAATTGCTTTCAGCTGTATAGCCATTGTAACAATATTGATTCTTCCTATCCATGAGCATGGAATGTTTTGTTTGTGTCATCTCTTTATTTCCTTCATCAGTGTTTTGTAATTCTCATAGTAGAGATTTTTCACATCCCTGATTAATTGTATTACTAGATATTTTATTCTTTTTGTGGTCATTGTGAATGGGATTGCATTTTTGAATTGGCTCTCAGCTTGGATGATATTGGTGTATAGACATGTTATTGATTTTTGTACTTTGATTTTGTATCCTGAAACTTTACTGATGTTATTTATCAGATCTAGGAGCCTTTGAGGAGTGACTGGGGTTTTCTAGGCATAGAGTCATACTATCTGCGAAGAGAGATAATTTGACTTTCCCTCTTTCCTACTTGAACGCCTTTTATTTCTTTCCCTTGCCTGACTGCTCTGACTAGGACTTCCAGAACTATGTTGAATAAAAGCAGTGAGAGTGGGCATCCTTGTCTTGTTCTTGTTCTCAAGGGGAATGCTTCCAGTTTTTGCCTGTTCAGTATTATTTTGGCTGTGAGTTTGTCACAGATGCCTCTTTTAATTTTGAGGTACATAACTTTGACTAAGTTTATTGAGGGTTTTTAGCATGGGCTGGATGTTAAATTTTATTCAAAGCTTTTTCTGTGTCTATTAAGATGATCATGTGGTTTTTGTTTTTCATTCTGTTTATGTGATTAATCACGTTCGTTGATTTGCATATGTTGAACCAAACTTACATCCCCAGAATAAAGTGTACTTGATTGTGGTGGATTAGCTTTTTGATGTACAGTTAGATTTGGTTTGTTAGCATTTTGTTCAGGATTTTTGCATCTATGTGCAGCAATTATATTGGCCTGAAGTGAGCGTGTGTGTGTGTGTGTGTGTGCGTGCGTGCCATTGTGTGCTATCACAATGATGCTGGCTTCGCAGAATGAGAGAAGAATCCTTTCTCCTCAAGTTTTTGGAGTAGTTTCAGTAGGATTGGTACTAGCTCTTCTTTATACATCTGGTCGAATTTGGCTGTGAATCTGTCTAGTCCAGGGCTTTTTTTCTGGTTGGTAGGCTTTTTATGACTGAATCCATTTTGGAACTCACTATTGACTTGTTCAGGGTTTCTATTTCTTCCTGGTTCAATCTTTGGAGGTTGTATATTTTCAGGAATTTGTCAATTTTTTTCCAGGTTTTCTAGTTTGTGTGCATGAAGGTGTTGATAATAGTTTCTGAGAGGTTTTATATTTCTTAGCATTAGCAATTTTAGTCTTTATTCTAAATCTTTAAATCCTGAACATACAGCCAGTTTTAATTGCATAAAATTTTATCCCCGTAAGTTTAAATATATATTTATATTCTTTATTTTTTCTATTTTGAGACAAGATCTCACTCTGTTGCCCAGGCTGGAGTGCAGTGGCACGATCACAGCTCACTGCAGCCTTGACCTTTTCAGGTCCAAGTGACCCTCCCACCTCAGCCTCCTGGGTTGGTGGGACTAAAGAAACACACCACCACACCAGGCTAATTGTATTTTTTTGTAGAGATGGGGTTTCACCATGTCACCCAGCCTGGTCTCAAACTCCTGGGCTTAAGCAATCTGTCCACCTCAGCCTCCCAGAGTGCTGGGATTGCAGGCATGAGCCACTGCACTGGCCTATTTATATTCTTAATGTGTGTTTTCTTTTTAGCTTTCCTCACTACCTGAAACGTTGGACATACTCCGAATTAATTGCTAAAAGAAATGTTATTATTGGACATGAAGTACAGTAACAATTCATTTATGTGGTAAATTCGACTACTTAGAAGTAAGCAGAAAAGGCCTCTGTGCAGCTAAAACAGCCCTCAATTATAACTTACCTATGGCTTCCTTTTGGGGTCTTGCTTAGGTTTTAATTTCCCTCTTTCATTCCTTTTCCTCTGTGTTACCTTGTATCCTTCATTCTTTTCTTCTTTCTTTTATTGAACAGGAATTGAGTGCTTATAAGGATGTGAGCATTGTGCTAAGGGTTGAGGAGACAATGATGAACTAATCTGAATACAATCTCTGCTTGCATGGAACTTGTAGTCTAGTGGGAGGTTAAATGTTAATTGAATTATTGTTTTAGGAAATGTTTAAAAATGAGTGCAAAAGTGTTCTGAGAAAAGTAAATGGTCATGTGGCATAAAGGTTAAGGCGGAGGGCTTTTAATTGCCTTGATATAAATCCCACTCCCAATTCTTTGTTCTGGAACCTTGAGCTGCCCACCAGCACTTTTGTGCCTCTGTTTCTTCATTTGTGTTATGGTTTGCATAGTTTCCCTCCAAAATTCTGGTGTTGCCAATGTCCTGGTATTAAGAGGTAGGTCTCTCATAGGTGAATGGGCCATGAGAGCTTCCTTCTGGTTAATGAGATTAAGGCCCTTAGAAAGAGGCTTCCTGCAGCATTTAGCTTGGTCTTCTACTTTTCACCATGTGAGGATGTAGCAAAAGGGCCCTCACCAGACCAAATGCCTTAAGAATCAAATCCTTGAATTTATTAAAATTCAGCTTAAATGAGAAAACGTGTTAGTTAATTTAGATACTCACATACTTGGAATGTTTCATTTTCTGTCAATGCCTCATTGACATGTCTCATTGTTCATAACTAAGTTTTCATTGAGAAATTCCTGGGATTATTCTAGCCAATAAACCAAATTCATAAGATGGCATCTGAAACAGTGACCATGATGTTCTTTTGTGTCTGGTCTAGTTATTCCTAAAAATAGTATGACATTAGTGGCCTCAGAACCTTAAATTATGACAATTGCCCTCTCTGGTATAATCTTGTCTTTATAACCCATGATATTTGGCTAAATCGAATTAAATAGAATACCAGTTTGGGATAAAGTCTGTCAAACTGAACATAAATAAGAGAAAAACATATATAGGTTGAAACTGAGAGTTACTGGTATCTTCTCTTTGCCTTTTAAAATGGATTTAGAGTTAACTGTGCATTTGGTGAAAAAATATGCAACACGAATAAAGGGTTATGAAAAGGCAGGATTATTTAAGAGAGAAAATAGATAACTAGCAAGGGATAAAAATATTTCTGGGGTCATAGGGGATCCATTCAAAAGCAAATTTGCAATTGCTGTAAATGTCTCTTTGGTGGCCAGCATTCCACAAATGCTGCACAGAAACACACTCATTTTCAATGTTAAACATTTCCAGAGTTATTTTAAAAAATACTTTCTCAACAAATGAAGAAGCTTAAAGTTACAGCATCATGAAAATATCCTTGGTACATCCATGTGTTTATCATTTACTTTAGAAATATTTGTGCCTACAGTTTTGTTTTGAGAGTTGTATTTAGGTGGTCTGGACTGAGCATTCTATATCTATGGGAAATTTTAATGTGCTGGGGAAAACTTTCACAAACACTGAAGTTAACCCAATGTTTCTGCCTTGCACTTAATTTGAGATACTTTGGAAATGAGCAGTCAGAATATTTTTTACCTATAAATGGCATAACATGATTAAAACTAAAAATGGAAAGTCAAATTATAAGAATTTGTCACCCCCGGGTGCCGGCCCTGCCCAGCCGGCCAGCCCCTAAGGGCGGATGGACTGCCCTGAGAAGGCGGGGAGGGGAGTGCTGGGCCTGGCGGCAGGAGGGTGACAATGCTGACTTCTGAGCTGCCCCCAACTGCACGCGAAAGAGCACACAGTCCGACCTGGCCTTCTTCAGGTTCCCGCGAGACCTGGCCTGGTGCCAGAAGTAGGGGGAGAATTGTAGGACAGACTTAGAAGACAAAAACACCTGATCAGCTAAATAAACATTATCGATTATGTGCCAAACATTTTGAGACCTCTATAATCTGTAGAACTATACATTTTACAGAGACATCAGAAAGCTAAAGAAGAATTGGGTTATTTCATTTCTCAAAAATTAATTGAAGCAGATACTTGTGAAGTCACTGGGAGAGGCCATAAGGACTCTCTTCGAGATAACACAGTTTTTCGAGATAATGCAATACCAACAATATTTGACCTTACCAGTCATTTCAATCCACATAGTAGACACAGAAAACGAATAAAAGAACTGAGTGAAGACGAAATCAGGACACTGAAACAGAAAAAAAATTGATGAAACTTCCGAACAAACAAACTTCAGGAACAAAAACATTAAAAAACACCGATGACAATACTCAGAACCCCAGTGAAGAAGGGGGTGAAGAGCAAGATGAGGACATTTTACCTCTAACCCTTGAAGGGAAGGAAAACAAAGAATACCTAAAATCTCTATCTGAAAGCTTGATTCTGGTAGGAAAGCAAAACATGCTTCTGGATGGACATGAGGGTGATGAAATCCCAGAAGGTCTCTACTACGGATAACTTTGAAGCACTGCTGGAGCGCTGAGTAAATTCTGATGAAGAGGTCCTGAGAAAGTGCTTCGAGACTATAGCAGTTCACACATTGTTTTGTTCAAAAACACAGCAGAGTCAGATGCTAGAGACCTGTGAGAGCTGTATTCGAGAAGAAACTCTCAGGGAAATGAGAGACTCACACATCTTTTCCATTATCACTGACGGTGTAGTGGACATAGCAGGGGAAGGGCACCTACCTGTGCTGGTGAGGTTTGTTGATGAATCTCATAACCTAAGAGAGAAATTTGTAGGCTCTCTGCCTTATGAAGCTGATGCAGAAACTTTGACTGTGAGATTTCACACTATGGTAACTGAGAAGTGGGGATTAAATATGGAATATTTTTGTGGCCAGGCTTACATTGTGTCTAGTGGATTTTCTTCCAAAATGAAAGTTGTTGCTTCTAGACTTTTAGAGAAATATCCCCAGGCTCTCTACACACTCTGCTCTTCCTGTGCCTTAAATATGTGGTTGGCAAAGTCACTACTTGTTATGGGAATATGTGCTGCACTAGAAACAATTGAGGAAGTTTGTTCTTGTTTCCATAGATCGCCACAACTGCTTTTACAACTTGATGTGATTTCTGTTCTTTTTCAGAAGAGTAAAGAAAGGGGTAAAGAACTGAAGGAAATCTGCACTTCTCAGTGGGCAGGAAGGCATAATGCTTTTGAAATTTTAGGGGAACTCCTGCAAGTACTTGTTTTATGTTTAGATCGTATAAGTAGTGACACAAATATAGATGGATTAACTGTATACCTGGCTGAGCATTTGTACTCTGCAGTGAAGTAACAGATTTTGATTTCATTGTTACTATTGTTGGTCTTAAGAATGTCCTATCTTTTACAAGAGCCTTTGGGATAAAGCTCCAAGGGCAAACCTCTGATGTCATCTTTGCATTTGGTAGCTTGACTGCAGTACTGCGTTACTCAACAAGGTGATGGAAAATATTGAAGCTTGTCATGAGTTTTGGTTTGAGGAAGCCACAACTTTGGCGAACAGACTTGATCTTCAAATGAAACTCCCTGGGAAATTCTGCAGAGTTCACCAGGGTAACTTGGAATCTCAGCTAACCTCTGAGAGTTATTATAAAGAAAACGTTAAGTGTCCCAACAGTGGAACACATTATTCAGAAACTTAAAGAAGTGTTCTCAGAACAGCACTCCAAAGCTCTTAAATGCTTATCTTTGGTACCGTCAGTCATGGGACAACTCAAATTCAATACGTTGGAGGGACACCATGCTGACATGTGTAGAAGTGACTTACCCAATTCTGACATGCTCTCAGCCAAGCTTCATTGCTGGAGAATCAAATGGAAACACAGGGGAAAGAAATAGAGCTTCCATCCACCATCTATGAAGTCCTCCACCTACCTGACATCAAGCTTTTTCCTAATGTGTATGTACTGCTGAAGGTCCTGTATATTCTTCTTGTGATGAAGGTTGAGAATCAGTGGTATAAAATTGGTTGAAAGCATCTTTAAGCATATTTGAGGAATACTTTGACAGACCAAAGGTCAAGTAACTTGGGTTGCTTAACATAAATTTTGATATAAAACACGACCTGGATTTAATGGTGGACATATATTTTTAAATCTATGCAAGTAAGTCAGAGCTTTCCACAGATAATTCAGAAACCATGGAAAATACCTAAGAGACTTTTAAAGATAGGCTTTCTTATATTTGATATTTGGAAGAAAAGCTGTAAGATGTATGTAGGCCACTTAATCACTAAATATCTTTGCCTATAGGGCTCCATTAGCCATTGATAATGTACCTGTTTAAATGGCCCCTGTTTGAACTCTCATGCTTTGAAGACTTATTTGTCTTCCGGAAGAGAATGTTGAAAGTGCCATGTTTCTGCTGTGTGATCTCTGCTGGTGGCACTCTTGAATTGTTTTAGTTAAGTTATTTTAGACATAGCACTATTTATCGCTGTGGATATCTACCAGGGTGTTATGAATTCTTTGAAGAAATATATTTTGAAGAGGTGTGGGAGGAAGGATTACATTTTATAAAATGTTATAGTGAAGCCCACAATTGACCTTGACTAATAGGAGTGTTAAGTATGTTAAAAATCTATACTGGACAGTTACAAGAAATTACCAGCGAAAGAGGCTTGTGAGCTCACCAAACAAGGAATTCGGTGTAGATTTTGTCTTTCTCAAACGAACTTAAAGGAACAAATGACAGTAAACACTTGAATGGGAGAGCCTGCCGTTGTTCCACACCTTATTTTTGCCCTTTGCATTCCTTTGTGGAGCCTACATCTTCCTGAGCTTTTTAGCAGGTGTATGTTGAACACTTCTGTTTCATGGGTCAGACAGAGTCAGAGGCCAAGGATACGACAACTGATTTGTCTGTTTTTTTTTTTTTTCTGTCTTTTTCCATAACTCTTATCTACTGTCTCATCTTCATTTATAAGCAAAACCTGGAAAACCTACAAAAATAAGTGTTGTGATTTTTCTAGAAAAATGTGGAAGATATTGCTGTTATTTTAGTGAAGAAAATCAATTTTGTATAGTTTATTTCAATCTAAATAAAATGTGAATTTTGTTAAAGGAATTTGTCTTTTTATTTGAAAATATTTAAATTTGTACAAATGCAGACTTTTTTCTCTTCATGCCATCCTCTTATTCTCTTACTATGCATATTGAAAGTGTCTTCTAGTTTTTTATCTATATTTACGTAACTTCATACTTGAAAGTCACAAAAATTCTGAGAGCAAATTGTAAATGTAATGCCACAGAACATCTAAAAATTTCAGCATGTATTTCACCAAATCAAGGATACTCTCTAACATAAGACAAGAGATTGACATTGATACAATACCACTATCCAATTTATAGGACTCATTCAAATTTTGCCAACTTTACTAACAATATTTCTTCTCTGCTTTGGCACATGATTCAGTTCGGGAATACGCAAAGCACTTGTCACATCCCTTTAGTGACCTTCCATCTGAAACAATCTCTATCTTTCTCTGTCTTTCATCACCCCAACAGTTTTAAAAGAGTACAAGTCTTTCATTCTTCAGGGTGTCCTCCATGTGGTCCACTGAATGTTTCTTTATCACTGGACTTGGGCTGTCCTTTCTTGGAAGAAACACCTCAGAAATAATTTCTGCTCTTCTTAGAGGATCACATAAGGAGGTACGCGATGCCAACACTTCACAGCCTTCATACATCAAGGTTAACAAGTGATGTTACCTTTGTTGTCCACCAAAAATGTACCATTCAATTCCTTTGTAATTTATAGGTATTTTGTAGGGACATACTCTGAAATTACAGCAGTGTTGAGTGTCTCGTTAAGATCTGCCCACTAGCCTTAGCATCCATTGATGACACCTGCCTGAATTAGCCACAACAATGATGGATGAAAATGGTGGTTTTCTATTTCTACCAGTTCTTCTCCATTAATTACTTGGCATTCTACCATAAGAAATATTTTTCTCCCCTATATGTTTTGTAATTCATTTATATAAATATGAAATCCTGAATCAATTTTTTTGATGTGTGGTAATATGCTACCATCATTATTTATCTCAATGTTCAAATAGTCTCAGATATGGTCACTGGAGTCTCCTGCAGGCTAACTGCTGGATCCTTTTGACATGTAATTCTTGGAGTATTTAACAAATTTCTAGTGCAAGATATTCCTGGCTCATTTTGTGTTTTCCCTACTTCAACTTTGGGGCCAGTCATTTCACTAAGGAATTTAGAAATCAAGATCTGAGCAAAGGTCATACTCATTTTTGCTGAGTAGTTCTGGCATGTACCCTTCTCAGTGGATAGAGCAATCTATAAATGTACATATGTACACACATATACACACAAACATAAACACACACATTCATGTCTATTTCTATGTCATATCTATTATTAAAAATCTTGAATTCACATGCATAGCTTCATTTCCAATGTAAAACCTCAGGATACTTTCTAGGCTTTCCCCCTTCAATTTTATAAACTGTTTTTCAGAAAGCAAGAAAGCTGATTTCTCTCTATGGTGGTTTATCTGTTCAATCCCCATCTGTAGCCAATCCCCTAAATCTCCTGGTCAGTTCTACTTGGTGTGGCAAGTTCTGTGCCTTCATGGTTTCTCCCTTGACACCTTTGCTACCCTGGAGCTGCCATAGTTCTAATACCTTCTAATGCATACGATTTGAGCTACATAATTTAGAAATGGAATATTGCTTGAAAATCATTATAGATTTCCAAAGAACAATACGGCCATATTGGTTGGGTCACTGACTAGATGCCAGAAAAAGGTTTGTTGATATTATTTTAAAGTTCATCAACTTTAACAGTCTCCTTAGCAGACTTACTCTTATGAGCCAGAAAATCTTTTATCTTATTAATCAAATATTCTAATTGCAATGTAAGCTCCATTCCTCTGTTTTGAGGCTCTCTCTCTCTCTCTCTCTCATACACACACACACACGCGCGCGCACGCACACATATAAATGAGCTCATCTCCTGCTATTATATTTGAGAAAATATTTAATGATCCAAGTCATCCTTTGACTTTCCTTCTTTATTTTAAATGAATACTAATTTCTATAATATTTCCTCATAGAATGCATTTTATATCACTCAAATTGTTTTGAGATCCATAAGAGCAAGAAGAAATTGTTTAACACAAACTACCAATTAATTGATTAATTAAATATACCATCAATTCCAGACACTCTGGCTAGTTGTTAGAAAAACAGTGAGAAACAGTATAATAAATGATTCTGAGAACTGAAAATTTGATACTATATATAATAAAATTTAGTGTCAAACTCACCTAAATTTCTCAGTTCACTTAATTCCTCCATCTGTCCTTCATACTATTTTTTCTGCTTTGTTTGGACTCTTAACCAGATATTATAAACTAGTAGCCTCCTGGACAAATCTGGACAGATTTCACCTAGACAGGTTCAAAATTGCTTTATGAATCAATTGTTAAAATTTGGAGAATTTACACAAAACTTGGGATGTAAACATCTCTTTAAAAATCTAGTCAAGCAACACTAGTTCTACAGCCTTACGTGGCAAAACCCAGCTGAAATCAATACCTGCTGATTGCATTAGGATAGGTTGTAGAGTCGCTATTTACTACAGACTCCACTACTGCCTATAGCATCATACCCAATCTGCTTTTTCTCTCTTGCTAGATTTCTTTTTCTTTTTTTTGGGGGGGGGGTGGGGGGAGGAAGGGAGGAAGGCAGGAAGGGAGGGAAGGAGGAAGGGACGGAGGAAGGAAGGAAATCAAGCAATGAGAGAGACATTGCTGACCTGGAAAGAAAAAAAAATAGTAAAGGAGAGGAAGAAAGAGGAAGAGAAAGAGGGAGGGTGAACGGAAATATTACTTTATTCTGAAAAAAAAATGGGTATTAATAATGGCCAATCAGTGTTTCATTTAAACCTATAAGCAGGTATGATGTGGTATTGACAAGAATGTATATTTTGTGTATTTGAAGTGGAGAGCTCTATAAATTTTTATTAAGTTTACTTGTTCCAGATCTGAGTTCGAGTCCTTGATATCCTTATTAATTTTCTTTCTTATTGAATCTAAGTCTCTATGTATCTGGGTGTTAGGATCGTTAGCTCTTGTTGTTGCATTGATCCTTTAACCACTATATCTTCGTTGCTTTAAAATCTATTTTATCCGATACAAGAATTGCAACTCCTGCTTTTTATTTATTAATTTATTTATTTTTGCTCTCCATTTGGTTGGTAAATCTTTCTCCATCCCTTTGTTTTGAGTCTTTGTGTATCCTTGCAGGTAAAACAGATCTGGATGTAACATGCCGTTGGGTTTTGGCTGTGTCTTTCGATTGGGGGATTTAGTCGATTTAAATTTAGAATTACTGCCATTTGATGTTAACTGGTTGTTTTATCCTTTCGTTGATGTAAATTCTTCTTTATGTTGATGCTCTTTACTTTTTGGTATATTTTTAGAAAGGCTCATACTGGTTGTTTCTTTCTGTGTGTAATGCCTCTTTCAGAAGCTCTTGTAAAGCAGGCCTGGTGGTAATAAAATCTCTGAGTACTTGCTTGTTCATAAAAGATTTTATTTTTCCTTCAGTTGTGAAGCTTAGTTTGGCTGATATGAAATTCTGGGCTGAAGGTTCTGTTCTTTGAGGATGTTGAATATTGGCCCCCACTCTCTTCTGGCTTGTAGAGTTTCTGCTGAGAGATCTGCTCTAAGTCTGATAGGCTTGCCTTTGTGGGTAACCTGACCTTTCTCTCTGGCTGCCCTTAGTATTTTCTCCTTTGTTTCAACCCTGGTGAATCTAACGATTATGTGCCTTGGAGTTGCTTTTCTTGAGGAATATCTTTGTGGTGTTCTCTGTATTACCTGGGGTTGAATATTGACCTGCTTTGCTAGTTTAGGAAAATTTTCCTGAATATTATCCTGAAGGGTATTTTCCAGCTTGGATTCATTCTCTCCATCGCATTCAGGTACACCTATCAAACGTAAATTTGGTCTTTTCACATAGTCCCACATTTCTTGGAGACTTTGCTCATTCCTTTTTATCCTTTGTTCTCTAATCTTGTCTTCTTGTTTTCTTTCATTAAGTTGGACTTTGACCTCTGATATCCTTTCTTCTGCTTGAACAATTCAAGCGTTTAAACCTGTGCATACTTCTCGGAGTTCCTGTATTGTATTCTTCAGTTCTATTAATTCACTTATATTCCTTTCTAAGTTGTCTATTCTCAATAGGATTTCATCAAACCTTTTTCCAAAGTTCTTAGTTTCTTTACGTTGGGCTACAACATGTTCTTTTAACTCACAGAAGTTTCTTATTATCCATTCCTTGAAGCGTGATTCTGTTATTGGGATGGGCTCGTTCTCCATCAAGCCTTGTTCCATTGTTGATGTGGAACTGTGATCATCTTTAGAGGGAGAGGCGTTCTGATTTTGAGTATTCTCAGCATTTTTATGCTAGTTTCTTCCCATAATTGTAAATTTATCCTCCTGTCATCTTTGAAATTACCAACTTTCAGATTAGGTCTCTTGAGTGGACGTCCAAGTTGTTAGTTCCCAGGGCCTGAACAGTGGCATTAAGACTGATGGTGCTTTTCTGCCCAGGATTCTCCTGTCTGGCTTCCTTCTTGTGTCCAAAATCGGCGACTCTGCCTTCCCGGGGCTCAAAACCTCAGTCAGAAGGGGAACCAGGCCGGGCGCGGTGGCTCAAGCCTGTAATCCCAGCACTTTGGGAGGCCGAGGCAGGTGGATCACGAGGTCAACAGATCGAGACCGTCTTGGTCAACATGGTGAAACCCCGTCTCTACTAAAATTACAAAAAATTAGCTGGGCAGGAGAATTGCCTGAACCCAGGAGGCGGAGATTGCGGTGAGCTGAGATTGCACCATTGCACTCCAGCCTGGGTAGCAAGAGCGAAACTCCGTCTCAAAAAAAAAAAGAAGGGGAACCAGTCTTGTTTATTCTGCACCGAGAGCTGCTGCGCTGAGGTGCAGTCACAGCCACTGCGCAGGCCTCAGGAATAGTGCTGGGGACCCGTGTGGGTCCTCCAAACCTTGGTCGGAAGGGGAACCAGCCCTGTTTACTCTGCTTGGAGAGCTGCCTTGCCTAGGTGCCGGCAAAACCGCTGTGCTGGCCACAAGAGTCACGCTGGCGACACATGTGATTCCTCCACTGGGGTTCTTCTGCTTTGTGAGCGACCAGAATTTGTCTGAAAATGTGGCGTCCTCTAGTTCTCTGCGCTTCCACTGAGAGCTACAATCCCCGGATGTTAGCGATCGGCCATCTTGGATCGTTCTCCTATTTTTCTTATTTTTAAAATTGAAAGATAAAATTGTATGTATTTATCATGATTATTATTCTGCTTGCCCCCTGCTTGGCCTTTTAATGCTTGGTTTGCAATTTCTGCTTTATATTTTTATACCATAGTCCACAAAAATTTAACTACTCAGCACACCACTAACTTCTGTTTTTGTTTTTGAGATGGTCTCACTCTCTCATCCAGACTGGAGTGCAGTGGCCAGATCTCAGCTCACCACAATCTCTGCCTCCCAGGTTCAAGCAATTTTCCTGTCTCAGCCTCTCAAGTAGCTGGGACTATAGGTACATGCCACCAAGCCCAGGTAATTTTTGTATTTTTACTAGAGACGGGATTTCACCATATTGGCCAGACTGGTTTCGAATTCCTGACTTCAGGTGATCCACTGGCCTTGGCCTCCCAAAGTGTTGGGATTACAGATGTAAACCACTATGCCCGGCCCACATTACTAACTTTTTTTTTTTTTTTGAGACGGCGTTTCACTCTTGTGACCCAGTCTGGAGTGCAATGGCGTAATCTCAGCTCACCACAACCTCCGCCTCCTGGGTTCAGGCGATTCTCCTGCCTCAGCTTCCCGAGTAGCTGGGATTACAGGCACGCACCACCGTGCCCAGCTAATTTTTTGTATTTTTAGTAGAGACGGAGTCTCACCATGTTGATCAAGATGGTCTCGATCTCTTGACCTCATGATCCACCCTCCTCGGCCTCCCAAAGTGCTGGGATTACAGGCTTGAGCCACTGCGCCCGGCCATTACTAACTTTTATGTGCCATACAACTTATAGGAATTTCATGAGCTAATGTATAATAATTTTTTAAAGATTAACTCCTTTATAATATCTAATACAGTGGTGGCAAAAATTGGATGGTGATACTAGTTTCAGGAAATTAAAATACTAGCAAGTAAGTCTAATTCATAATTAGTTTTGGTCTCTAAGAATTCCATGTTTTCACTTACTTGTAATGCAGGTTTTGCGCCCATGTTTTCATATGATTTGATTTTGCTATACAAATTGTGGAATAATGCATTTTGATTCCATTCCTGTTTTTAGTGAGTTCACTAAAAATGCTGTTCACAGTCATATTGTGTACAGGCAATCGATTTTCCCTTCATGTTGTAATATTTTGTACTTAAAGTGAGATTCTGTGCTCAGACAAGCCTAGGTAGAGTGTACTTTAGCATATTCCAAAATGGTCTTTATCTTTATATTTACTGAGCGTTGATTGTACCTGTTAGCAGTCACTGTACTTTTTTGACAAGAGTTTGTTTCTGACATTCAATTTACTAGATAAACAAGTTTAAAAAATAGCTTCCAGAGGATCTGCAGGATAATAATATTAGATTAAAGGTGGGGGAATTTCTGAGATATTTTGCTACTTGGATATATGTGTGAATAAACATAACACTCTGTAAATTCACTTCAAATAAAATAAAAATATGAGTTATTAAAGAGCCCACTCTTGTGGAACTGAATATACAGCCCTATCCACATTATCCAGCTTTATCTACCAAAAGGAGTTTTGGTAGATAATGTCATTTCTTAGACAGATAAAAATTTCAAGTACAGTTGAGAGACTGTATCACTCTCTCTTTCAACCTGAATTACATTATTCCTGGGCTCAAGTAATTACGACTTAGCCTTTTCCTTTAGTGATATCTTGGGTTTAGTCCAGGTAGTTTTGGAGTTTAGATGACTAGGTAGAAATAGTGCATTTTGGTCTTGAAAATATGAGTAGTATTAAGTAAATACATGTGACAATTTCACCAAAGTTAACAATAAAATTTGTTCACTAATGTGAATGTTTTCTACAACTTACAAGTTCTAAAGTAGCTCCCATAAAAAATAAAAAATACATAGCTTTCCATTGAGGCACATTTTTTTTCTTGTAATGCTTACATTAACAAAGTAATATCTACATTTTCTCCTCTTTTGTTTCTTTGCTTTCTTTCTGGGAGTATTCAGAAAGTAACGTTAACTTAGTATTCTTTCCATCCCTTACCAAAAATGTGACTTTTCAAATGACAATAACGTGGAAATAGAGACATTCTGAGTTTGAAATTCAGCATTTCACTTAGTTTTTCTTCGTGAGGTTTTATCTGAACTTAAGAAATAAATAATTAAATGAGATTAAAATTATAAAACAATTAAAAGTACGTCTGTTTACCTATGAGAGATGTCTTATTATTTGGTTATGAATAATGCCAAGGAAAAAAAAGAAAATAATTGCTCATTTGCAATCTTAATTAAAAGAGAATTATAGCAACTGTCACATGTTTGAAACAATATGGAAATTCCCTTCTGCCAAAATATACTTGGCTCCTAAAAGTGGGGAATGCCTACATGTTTGTTTAAATATTTAAATTCCCTTTGGGCTTTGCTTATGATAAAAATAATATTGTCTGTTCATTGTTTTCCCCTATCTGTTAGTTTCTTCTCTTTCCCAGCCCAAAGGGCATGTCTGTAAGGTTGTTGCCTGTTCCCTGAATGGAAAACATATTTGTAATAAATGGTTCTTTGTTAGAGGGTGGGGCCATTTCACAATAAAGGCATTGATATTAAGATGGTAAAATTTGTGAGCTTTTATGAAGAGAGACTCCCAATGACTTTTCAGATGTCTATATAAATGCATTATGAAATTTGACCAGAATAGTCTTGGTTAAAAAAAAAAGGATAATATTGGCTGAAGTTACCTTTGAATGTTTTCAGTTCAGAGGCCTTCCCTCCCTTGAAACATTCCTTTCATTTATGCCTTCCTGCAAAGGCCAACTATTTTTGAGCCCTGTCACCAGAATTTTATACTCCAGGGCCTGTTTTGTTAGGGAATCCAGAGGACTGCCTGCTATCTCAGCTTTGTGATTCTATCCAATCATGCATCATCATTTACTCCTTTCACATTTTATCTCTTCAGAATCAGTTTTTTTGGCTGTTACAGGCAGCACAGAAAAATTTACATATCTCCACCCATCTTTATTTTGCAAATTCCTAAAAATAAGATAAACAAACAGGTAAACAAATCATACTAATATACTAAGAAGAAAGGTCTATTGTCCCTATTTGCAAGCATATAAACATATATATTATACAGATAAATATATGTATATAGAAAATCTGTTTATCTATCTATGTATATTTGCACTTTACATGATGTTTTGGTTACCATGTCTTTTCCTTGCTTATTTTCTTTTCATAAAGAAAATTGTTTTTTTCTGACATTGCAATTTTAAAATCAACATTTTTATAGGTATACATTTACCAATACCATTGGAACTAGTTTTTTTTTTTTTTTTTTTTTTATCTCATGCTCTCTGGTTAAATTAAATAATTTTATAGCTAATTGGATGATTAAAAATCATGCTGCTTTGTAGTTATAATTCATAAAGATTGAAGGCAATATTATTCCATAATCCCTTTCTCAAAAATAATTGTCTATTTTTTCCTTTGCATTATGATAGTGTTGAGGTTTCAAGATTCTTCTTGCAATTGTGATCTAAATAACCCAGAGGCTCTGCAAAGATTTTTCCTGGTTTTCCACTGCCCTGAATTTTAGTTGGCCTTCATGACCAACGTAAAACTCAGTGATGACTGGTTAAAGCTGCCTTTGCAAAAATTGTAATAGTGAGAAAATTATGACAATGAAAGAGTGAGTGACCTAACCAACTTCATCTTGCCTTTAACCTCCAAACTGCCCTTGGTCATTCCTGGGTGTGAACCAAGCTAACTTTGGGAGTAATTTAGTTTATGATTTAAATGATAATAGCTCTTCCCCAAATTAAGGCACTTTTATAAAACCAATAAAAGACCACGGTTTCAGGATTATGAGAGGGGCCTGAAATCTGTTAAAGTATAAGTGTAAATAATTCCCAGCCATTGTTCTGGAGGTCACAAGATTTGTGATTTCCTCAATTATTCCGGTCAATGGCATTACTATTGTAGAACCTCAGCTTGGCCTTTTGAGATGTCTTTTCAGACTTTTGCATTTCTGATAATGGGATGATTCTACCCAACCCCATGACTCATGACAACAGGCCCTGTGACCCCCATACAGAAGTGGATTCAGTGCACAAGGACCTTTTTCCACATTCCTGCGATTGTATCTCCAATCAATTAGCGGCAACCATTCCCTAGTCCACTGTCTGCCAAACTCTCTATAAAATATTCTATCCTCTAAATTTTCGGGAGGCTGATTTGAGCTCTATGTGTATTAAACTCCTTCTCCATTATAATCCCCCAGCCTTGATAAATTGGCTGTATTTGGGCAGTGGGGAAGATGAACCCACTGGGCAGTTATATGGCAGGGGAAAAAAAAGTCACAAAATATGATTTTAAGAGTCATCTTGGCTAGGCATGCTGGCTTACATCTATAATCCCAGCACTTTGGGAGGCTGAGGCAGGCGGATCTCCTGAGGTCAGGAGTTTGAGACCAGCCTGGCCAACAGGAGAAACCTCATCTCTACTAAATATACAAAATTAGCTGGGCATGGTGGTGCATGCCTGTAATCCCAGGCTGAGGCAGGAGAATGGCTTGAACCTGGAGGTGGAGTTTGCAGTCAGCTGAGATGGCGCCACTGCACTCCAGCCTGACAACAGATCTAGACTCTGTCTAAAAAAAAAAAGAAAAAAAAAGTCATCTTAAACTTTAGCTTGGAATCTGAGCAACCCAGTGAATAGTATTACCCCTCTTGCTTGGGCCTCAAATGTGTGTGGGACCGAACTTCTGCCTCAGCATCTTTGTCCTGGCTGTTCTTCCTCAAATCCAATTGTCTCGCAGTTTTTAGTCTTTACCCAAAGGTAATAGTTTCAGTATAGCCTTGCCTTGGACAACTGACTAAAGCTGCATTTTATGGGCAAGAATAAATGTTTGTTTTAAATGTACTATTTTGTTTAATTATTGGCCAAGTTAACATTCCCCATGTAAATACAAACTATTTTTTCAGATAAAAAAATAGACAATATGTTTAAAATGACATCTTATCACCATCTAACATATTTTTATTGATTGATTGCATTGTCTTTTCTGTATCTCCCACTTGAATGTAGGCATCACAAGATCAAGCATTGTTTGTATTTTTTTCTGGTTCTCTAGGGTCAGGAGCAGAGCCTGGTACATCGTAAACACTCAATAAATACATGTTAAATGGATGCTTCTTGCACTTCATAGCCCTGGATCAGCACCAAAAAGTACATTCGACCAAAAGCACTAGACCAACTATTAGTCTGATTCACGAGATAAGCCGTCCTTTTCTGGGAGAAGCCCCTATTCTATCAGCAGTTTCCAGTCATAGGTTCCTGATGTCAAGAGGTCGGACACTCGGTATATTAAGTCTTTTCTTCTTTCACTAATTGGTATGGGGTAGGGAGGGAACTGAGAAAGGTATGAGATGGGGTGGTGCAAAAAATGTTCTGTCAAATATTAGTATCTTTGATTAATTAAAAATGGGAAAACAAATTATATAATAAATAGTTCGTTTGGCCTGAAACCACATTTTTCAAACATTTGTTGATGGTAAATATATTATAAAAGAATTTTTAGTGGTAAAAATCTGAAGACTCTCATTTTATCTGTTTAATTCACAATATGTTAAGTATATAATGTGCTCTTTGTATAATATTAAAGTGCTAGGGAGGCATAATTTAGTGACTGGTCCTAAATTTCAAATGGTTTATAATCTACATAAAATAATAGAGGATTTAAAATAATAAAATATAAGAAATACAAATAATGCATTATAATTTTACTTATTTCTTATTGTGTAAATATATGTATAAAATGCATAGATATTATGTATAAATACATAAATTATATCTATAAGTTATATACAATAAAATACTGTTCTAAAATGTGATATTAAATAAAATGATACACAGGAAAGAGAGGTGTTGATTTAAAAGTATTTGGTTGAACTTTTTTCTATTTTTGCAGCATTCTTTGGCCAGTTTGAAGAGATTTAGAATATAATGTAATCTGTTGTCAGCTGATTCAGAACAGACTCAGACCCTTTTGAAGATTCAGATATATATTTATGATGATGACTCCTTATACTCTGTGCAGAGTTCTTTCTGGTGATTTCCACTTTCTAGCTACTTCAGTTGTGATAAATGGAAGACCACTGTATAAATGGAGGACTCGTGTTACAGGTAAGCTCTCTTTTCTAAATCAGCAATAAACAAGTATCCTCATGATAAGATCTCTAAAAATCAGGCATCCTGCCAATTTACTACTTAGATAATTACATTTTGTCTATCTAAATCCCCTATGTAATTGTATCAGGATAGAGTCTTAATTTTCCATCCATTAATGTTCTTTCGTTTCATCTAGGAAGTGTTTACATTTTTGAAATTCAGAAAAAAATTGTAAGGCATGGTTCTGATCCTCTGGTATGATCTTGAGAAACGGAAAACTTGTGCAGATGAATCTCTGTTCTTTGGGCTTCCAGCATCTGTATCTCACTATTCTAACAATAGCACAATAGTCTGTGCTAGCTCTCAGTCCATGAGACTTGGGGTGGTGCAGTCGGGGTTGTCATGTGACTCTATTAGTATTTTCATCCCCCTGGCCTCAGTGACTGGTTCAGGGAAGACAAGTGATCTAACTAGCTCAATCTGGGCTTAGTTATTCATTCAATCAACATTGAGCAAGGCACCATAACTTGAATGTGCCTTAAATATGCCTAAAGCCACAATATCTTTAGTCATCCTTTGAGCCCTAAAGTTAGCTTGACACCTAGATTTTCAATGATGTGAGCCAATTAAATATTTTATATTAACCCAGTTTTAATGGATTTTTAGCCAGTTGAAATGGTAAATGTCCTGATTTACCTGCCAGCGGTGATCTGGGTACAGTGTCACTACAATTGCATCTCCCTGTGTTTATGTGTGAAAATGATGGAACAGACCTGTGTGATCCATCCATGGACTCTCAGTTGGGCTCTTGATTGACCTGGCATAGCCTGAAGAACAACAGGTCAGGAAGACATCCTTTAGTGTTATTACTAGTGAATTTTGCTAGAATGAGTCAGGGACACTCTGAGGTAGGTTACATGTTATAACAGTGGGTTTTAATGTTTTCAAATAATTTATGACCAATTTGAGAATCCAACCAAAGCTATAGTGGCCAAATGCTTATATACAATGCAATTAAATTTTTCCATGTATTTTCAAGTTTTCCAAACACCACAAAATCTCATGGTATTTGTAAGTTATTTTGGCCATCTAAACTTTTATTTATTGTCCTAGTCTAGAACTTTTTCCACAATTTACCTTATGTCCAGATAATGAAATAAATAAATACATAAATAAATAAAACCGCCCAAGGGGTTCACCTTGCCTGCTGCCTAGACAGAGCCAATTGATCAAGACAGAGGAATTGCAATAGAGAAAGAGTAATTCACACAGAGCCAGCTGCATGAGAGACTGGAGTTTTATTATTACTCAAATTAGTCTCCCTAAGCATTCAGGGAGCAGAGATTTTAAGGATAATTTGATGAGTGGAGGAGGGAGCCAATGAGCCAGGAGTGCTTATTGGTCAAAGATGAAATCATAGGGAGTCAGAGCTGTCTTCTTGCTCTCAGTCAGGTCCTAGGTGAGGACCACAAGATCAGATGATCCAGTTTATTGATCTGGGTGGTGCCAGCTGATCCATCAACTGTAAGGTCTGCAAAATATCTCAAGCACTGATCTTAGGAGCAGTTTAGAAGGGTCAGAATCTTGTAACCTCCAGCTGCATGACTCCTAAACCATAATTTTTAATCTTGTTGCTCATGTTAGTCCTACAAAGGCAATCTAGTCCCCAGGCAAGAAGGAGGTCTGCTTTGGGAAAGGGCTGTTACCGTCTTTGTTTAAACTATAAACTAAGTTTCTCCAAAAGTTATTTCAGCCTACGCCCAGGAATGAACAAGGACAGCTCGGAGGTTAGAAGCAAGATGGAGTCAGTTAAGTTAGATTTCTTTCACTGTTTTAGTCATAATTTTGCAAAGGTGGTTTCATAAACACACACAAGAAATCCCCAAAAAAACAAAAACAAACTTTCTTGTATATGTCCTTATCCCTTTACTTTCATTGCCCTTCATACTTATGTCGTCCTTCAGTTTAGGTACCTTCCATGCAGTCTACTCTGCTTCCTGTTTCTTGTAAATAATAGCTAGTCTTTTTTGAGTACTTACTGAATGTAAGTTCTCAATCTCACTTACTCCTTACAACAGCTCAGTGAAGAAGCTTTTACTATTGCCCCCATTTGGCACATAAGAAAACTGACCTTTAGAGGCTCAATAACTCATTTAAAGTCATCTTAAATATGCCTAAAGTCACAATATCTAATTAGGATGTGGAATTACTGAATCTTGAATCCAGATAAATCTATCCATGTACTTAAAAATTCTGAGGTTGGGCACAGCGGCTCATGCCCAGCACTTTGGGAGGCTGAGGTAAGTGGATAACCTGAGGTCAAGAATTCCAAACCAGCCTCGCCAACATGGTGAAATCCCATCTCTACTAAAAATGCAAAAGATTAGCCAGGTAGTGACACATGTCTATAATCCCACTACTCGGGAGGCCGAGGCAGGAGAATCTCTTGAACCCAGGAGGTAGAGGTTGCAGTGGACCGAGATCATGCCACTGCATTCTATCCTGGGTGACAGAGCAGGACTTTGTCTCAAAAAAAAAAAAAAAATCTGCACACTCCCCTTTATATTTTCTGGTCCCAATTTGTGGACTTTTCCCTCTGCCATGTATACTTGCTTCCTAATTCAATGCTACTCTCTGTTCCAGGTCCAACCTGACTCTCTTTTTCATTCTATTACTCTGTTTTGAGTTTCTCTCCCATGTGTTGCTGGCCTCACCATGGAGGTCATACACACTCTACAGTTATGCTACTTGTTTTTGACTTAGGCCATACTGTGGAAAAGGCTGCTTATATCCTAAAAAAAAACTTTGTTTTTTTAGATCAGAGAACACTGCTTTCCTGGGAGTATCAAAAAGAAAAGCATGCCCATGGCAAATAGAATAAACGTTCCTGTTGAAATGTTTTTTGGTTTTAACTTTAATTTGACTGCAAATATAGCAAAATTGTCAGACTTCAATGATTATCAGAGACTGGCAGAAATACCTGTTGATCAGTTTTGTTTTGTTTTTTAAGCTCTTTTCTGCCCACATAGTATGGGTCAAAAAATGTACCGAATTACTGGCCAATGCTTTAAAAGAATTATTGCAAAGTTATAGAATTTTGAAGTTCAAGAATATGTAAAAGATCAGCACACAACCTAGATCCCTCACATGCTCAGTTCACAATAGGCTCCTGTGAGAATCTAATGCTGCCACTGATCTGACAGGAGGCAGAGCTCAGGTGGTAGCTCTGGCTCACCCACCACTCAGAGCTCTGGCTCACCCACCACTCACCTCTTGCTGTTCTGCAGGGTTCCTATCAGGCCACGGACCATACTGGTTGGCCCAGGGGTTGGGACCACCGATGTGTAATATACAATGTATAACGATCAAATCAGGGGAATACACATTACCGCAAACATTTATCTTTTCTTTGTTATCGGAAACATTCCAATTTTTTTCTAGTTATTTTGAAATATATAATATAATATCAACTATATATCCCTACTGTACTATTGAATACTAGAATACTATTGGATACTGTACTGTTTCTTCTATGTAACTATATTTTTGTGCACTTAACCAACTTCTCTTCATCCCCACCTCCTTTCCCAGCCTCTGTTAACCACTATTCTCCTCTTTACCTCCATGAGATCGGTTATTTTAGTTCTGAGGTATGAATGAGAACATGTAATGTTTTACTTTTTTTGTTTTGTTTGAGACAGTCTTGCCCTGTGGCCCAGGCTGGAGTGCAGTGGAACGATCTCGGCCCACTTCAACCTCCACTTCTCAGGTTCAAGCAATTCTTCTGCCTCAGCCTCCTGAGTAGCTGGAATTATCGGCGCATGCCACCATGTCCAGCTAATTTTTGTATTTTTCGTAGAGATGGGGTTTGGCCATGTTGACCAGGCTGGTCTTGAAACCCTGACATCAAGTGATCCACCTGCCTTGGCCTCCCAAAGTGCTGGGATTACTGTGCCCAGCCTTATGTGTTTCTTTCAATTCCTGTCTCATTTCCCTTAAAATAATGACCTCCTCATTTCTGACAAGTTCTTCCACGTTACAATACTTTTGGTGCAGAGATTATAATTTGAGTAGCAAGGCTTCACACTACAGTATAAGGTAGTTGTTCTTATATTGCTGTACATTAATCACCAGAAGCTTTAAAATCCGGATGGCCATGCAGCACCTGAAACCAATTAAAGCAGAATCTCTGGAGATGAGAACCCAGACATCTGCATTTTGAAGAACTTCCCAGATGAACCCAGTGTGCAGCCACATTTGAGAAGCAGTGGTATAAGATAGGCTACAAATTGTAGCCTGCACCAGAATTATTTGGTGAGCATATTAAAACACAGATTTTTGGACCCTGCCTTTAGAGTTTTATTTCAGCAGGTCTGTCATGGGGCCTGATAATTTGCATTTATAACAAGTGCCCAGGTGATGCTGATACTGTTGTTCTGGAGCCAGTCTGAGAACCACTGATGTAAAGCCTTGGTACCACAGCATGAGCATACCTGGAAGGTCCTTAGAGATGCAGAATCTAGGCTCCTACTTCAGACCTACTGAAGTAAAAACTGCATCTTAACAAAATCCCCAGGTGATCTGTATGTTAAAGTTTGAGAAACTCTGCTGTAAAGCACAGGGGGATGTAAGGAAATTTTGCTTTGCTATAGAATAATTAGTGAAGAAACCAGATGTAACACGGCCCATGTGGCACACGGTTAACTTAATGCAGTGGTACTGAAAGTAGGGCTGCCCATCAGCAGCATCAACTGCAACTGGGTACTTGTTAAAAATGCTAATTGTCAGGCCCCATCCCAAACATTCTGGACTAGGCATTCTAAGACTGGGGCTTAGCAATATGTTTTAACAAGCCTTCCAGATGTTTCTTCCATATGTTCGTGTTTAAGAACCACTGAGTTAGTGGCTATGTGTGTGAGCTCTGGAGCAGATAAACCTGGTTTAAAGACCAGCATATTCTTCAGCACCACTGCTGAAAAGTGGTGACCATAGGCGTATTAATTACCTCAGGTTTCTACTGTAGAATGAGGATGAAGATAATAGCAGTACATACCTCAAGAGGTCATCATCTTCTCATTTAAGTGAGAAAAATACATGAAATGCTCTCAACAATTGCTAGAAAACATGTTATATGACAGTGTTATTACGTGACTGAAAAGAAAAATTTTTACAAGACCCCACTGCTTACATGAGGCAGAGAGTGTAATGTTCCAAAACTGCCTACAGATGAAGGTGTTTATAATTTTGGTGGTGGCACCTGGGGTTTCCTGGCTCATCTCATAGTATTCGTTGTCAATTCTGTGACGGCTAAAACACTTAGTGCATCACAGGAATAAAGCCAGCCATGTAGCCTATTTGTATTTTATCTTCAAGATGTATTACAGTTTCCTAGAAGGTGATGTGGTGAAATAGGCAAATTACTATACAGCATCTGGCCCATGGACTACTGCTCTCC
Organism: Callithrix jacchus; assembly: GCF_049354715.1. Classification (NCBI taxonomy): domain Eukaryota; kingdom Metazoa; phylum Chordata; class Mammalia; order Primates; family Cebidae; genus Callithrix; species Callithrix jacchus. The sequence goes on along the minus strand of NC_133513.1, from coordinate 77,767,953 downwards.
ACTGCCTTTATATTTTATTTTATTTTTGAGATGGAGTCCAGCCCAGGCTGGAGTGCAGTGGCACTATCGTGGCTTACTGCAATCGCTGCCTCCCGGGTTTAAGCGATTCTCCTGACTCAGCCTTCGGAGTAGCTGAGACTACAAGCATGCACCACCATGCATAGCTAATTTTTGTATTTTTAATAGAGATGGAGTTTTACCATGTTGGCCAGCCTGGTCACGAACTCCTGACCTCTGGCAATCCACCCACCTTGGCCTCCTAAAGTGCTGGGATTACACATGTGTCACTTCACCCAGTCTCCACTTGCCTTTAGATCCAATACTATATCTATCTATGTTTTAGCACCTGTCCTCCTATATAGTCATGGATGAAACTCAGCCAGGCTTCTAAGAAACACATGTCATAAATGCAAGCCACTGGGGTTGGATTGTTAGCCACCCAAAGACACAATGATTTGCCTCTGTTTTTTTAACCCCACTCCCATGTATACTTTCTAAGGTATATATTATGAGCCAGCATTTGAGGATTTTAGAATAGAAGAATTTTTCCTTTGCCCATGGATTACCTCTGTAAGGATGGGAAATATATTTGGACTAAAAAAATAAATGGGCATCTTCTTTCCTCTGCCTTTTTTTCCCCTTTCTAATTTACCCACTAAAGATGTTCAATTGCTCTACCTAACTGCATGGCTTTAGTTGCCCTAAAGTTCCTGGACAAAACAACTATTGGAATCATGCAGTCCTCTCTTTGGCCTATTGCTCATTTGAGTTTTCCTTTTGTTGTTGTTGTTTGAATTTTAACTTTCATTTTTAAATTAAGAGGGTACATGTGCAGGTTTGTTACATGGGTATATTGTGTGATGCTGATGTATGGAGTGCAATTGATCACATCACTCAGGTAGTGAGCATAGTACCCAGTAGTGAGTTTTTCAAACCCGTCCCCTTTTCCCCTTTCTTCCTCCTCCCTCTGCTAGTCTCCAGTGTCTAGTATTGCCATCTTTATGTCCATGAGTACCCAATGTTTAGTTCCCACTTGTAAGTGAGAAAATGCAGTATTTGGTTTTCTGTTAGTTTGTTAATTTGCTTAGGATAGTAACTCCCAGCTGCATCCTTGTTGCTGCAAAGGACATGGTTTTGTTCTGTTTTATGGCTGAAAAGTATTCCATGGGGTACAAGTATCACATTTTCTTTATCCAATCCACCATTGATAAGCACCTAGTTTGATTCCATGTCATTGCTATTGAGAACAGTGCTGTGATAAACACAGGACTGCTTGCGTCTTTTTGGTAGAGTGATTTATGTTTCTTTGGGTATATACCCAGTGATGGAATTGCTAGGTCAAATGGTAGTTCTGTTTTTAGTTCTTTGAGGGCTTATTTTAGTTTTGACTAAAAACATAAAATTTGGATAAGTGATTATATTTCAAAAGAACAGTTTCTTCTATTGTTTCTAGGCACAACTTGAGAGAAATATGTCCCTTCTCACAATAAAAGATAATATATTCTTTTTCTTTTGGGCTATGGAGCAACTAAATCAAATTATCTCTATTCCTCTGTGCCTTTGTCATTTGCATAACCTGCTTCATCCCTGCTGTGATGTTTCCATAAGAATTTGAGTGATATTCTCCATTCAAAGAGTGTCTCAGGATCTGAGGATTTATCTCATAAGTTAAGTTGAACACTCCAAGAAAAAATTCCCACATGTTAGATTAGAATAATAAAATGAATTGACAATGATAGAATTTGAAATCCCAAGAAATCTTGTATAATCATTCAGTTTTCAAATGTTAATGTGCATCAGAATCTCCTAGAGGGTTTGTTAAAACACCTGTTGTTAAATTGCATCTGAGTTTTTTTGCATAGGTTTAGACTGGTGGTTGATAATGTGCATTTCTAACAAACAAATATATAACAAACAAATTCCCAGAAATTTGTTAGAACAGATGCCAGCCACAATGCTCAGCTAATTTTTGTATTTTTGGTAGAGATAGTCTTTTGCCATGTTGGTCAGGCTGGTCTTGAACTCCTGACTCGTGATCCCACCTCTGCCTCCAAAAGTGCTAGGATTACAGGCGTGAGCCACCATACCTGGCCTACTTTGGCTATTTTTAAACATAGGGTGTATTGATTTGGATTACTATCTGAGAATTTTATGGATTCACTCTTGAGTGTAGGAGATAAGAATACATTTAATAACTTTTATATTAATCAATATAGTAAGAAAATAAAGTTCACACACACACACAAAGTTGCCTTTCCTTGAATGAACCCTGCCTGAATAAAACAATGAAAGAAAAACAAAAATTAAATTAATGATATGTAGTCTAATTTGTAAATGAATGAATATGGAAATAATATCCACTATGGATCTATTTTAAGGACTCATGTAGTTTTAATTGTTCTGCTTGTTCTGTGATTATGTCTGACTATAATATACGGTTCTCTTCAGAGTATGTCAAATATTGTGAATGCTTTGGTTCAGATATGTCAAATTAACAGTAAAACAACAAATATACCATAAAAAAAAGTAGGAGAAGTCAATAGTTGAATGTTACAGGTAAGTATAGGAAAATAATCATTGGATTTAACATGGAAAAAGGTATCTTATAAGTTTGTAAAGCATTTTAGCAGAGCAGTGGCAATAGAAGCTAGCTTTCAAATGGTTAACAAACAAGTGGATAGATGGTAATGACAAATTTCAAGTCACGATATGTTTATTTTGAATTTTAATAGATATTTTCAATCTGCCTTCCAAATGCCCTTCCCATTTGAAATGGCACTACTATATTTAACTAAATTTTTATATAAAAAGGGCCTGTTTCTTGACTATATTTTCTTGACAATCAATTTTTCTGTTTTTGCATAAGTATTAACTTATTTACCAACCATCACAGCATATGTTAAAATTTGTAGGACAAGTCTGATCTTTTTTTATTTAAAAAATATATTTGCGTCTCTGAGCTGTTTCTCTCTCTTATAAACTTTAAGTAGTTTCTTCAACCTTAATTCAAGGCTCAAGTCCACCCAAAATATGATCATATGTTCAGGACAATTTGGATATATTTATTTTAAATTTATCAGAATTCAAAGTGTAATCTGCATTGGGCATTGGATGGATTTGCTAGATAACAGACCTATTTCCCTTTGAAATGACAAAGCGTGTAAAATATTCGACACATTTTAGGCAATGCTCCATCCTTATTTCATAAGCAAGACCAGACCTTACTGTTGGCTTTAAAATCATATATTTTAAGTACAAATGGATTTTTTATAATGATCACTAACATTGGAATTTTAATTTATTATGTTTCTGTAATAATTTATCTCCAAAATTCTTTAGAATATCCTATGTCCAAAATCCTTTAACACAATTAAATATATGTTTTAGAAGTTTTGTCATGAAATAAGGGAAATTACATATTTCAATCATTATTTTTCCATTACAGTTGCCATTCAGCTCAGAATTCATGTTAAAAGTGCCAATTATATTTTAAAATTTTTAGCAATTTAGGCACACTTAAGTGTTTATGTTAATCAGATCATGTTATGTATTTATTCATTATAAATGAAACGTGGAAAAAGAGAAAAAGCTTTTAAATCTTCCAGCTGTTCTGTTTCCTAATGACACCTTTTATTTTAGGCTTCAAAACATTTTGAGGAAAACTTTTGCAGTTCTAAGAGAAGCTGAAAAATATAAGCCTTTCAAATGAAAATCTGAAACAAGACAAATAAGATTTTTCCTTTTTTTTTTTTTTTTTTGAGACAGAGTCTCCACTCTCCTGCCTAGACTAGAGTGCAGTGGCTAGACCTTGACTCACTGTAACCTCTGCCTCAGCCTCCCAAGTAGCTGCAACTACAGGTGTGTGCCACCATGCCCACCTAATTTTTGTACTTTTAGGACAGACAGGGTTTCACCATGTTGGTCAGGGCTGCTCTCAAACTCCTGGCTTCAAGTGATCTGCCTGCTTTGGCCTCCAAAGTGCTGGGATTACAGGCGTGAACCATTGCACCCAGCTCAAAAAGCTTATTTCTTTTTGACAAATCCTGTTAAGGGGTGCTTTTTTCCTAAGTAATCTTCTGCTTACCATGAGCTCAAGAGAAAAATTGGCAGGCAAAATGTAGGCAAGAACATGCCTCAGCTATGCAAAAGTAAACCAGAATGGAAAAAATCCTTAGTGTTAATCTAGACTACATAAACTACAAAAACCATTTGAATATATCAAACTACCATTTGATATATTCCAAAGATATTTCCTGGGGAATTCTGTGAAAAGTAAATAAAAAAATTAGAAAATTAACTAAATGAAAATAAACAAATTTCTTCAGCTGATGTAGCATATGTATTTCATTTAATGCCCTTTGTATTTTTTTTTATAAATTTTTTGTAACATTGTGCCAAAGAACATTTTTACACTTCAGTCATCTGTGTGACTAATTCAAAATTGTATATTCTTACAACTGGAACGTGTTGTATTGGTTTGTTTCAGTTTCACACCACTAAGATACAGGATGTTACACTTTTAGAAAAATCAAAATAGCAACAGAAACCCGATGAATGTGAAACTCTGTGGAGCAGTTTCATATTCTGGAACAATGGAATGTGCTTGATTTTGTCTTCATTCCATATCAAACAATAAGCACTTGAAGAGCATTTTGGGACTGGGATCATTTAATTTGTTTTTTTATGTGTGTTTTGTAAAAATCCTATGAACTGACACAACAGGTCCCAGTGGAAGTGTAAAAAATATTTTCAAAGGGCCTTACCATGCATTGAAAAGTCCTAGTAAATCATGATTTTGTGCTGAGTGACCACTTGATGCTATCAGACATGGAGCCCCACAAACAGGAATGGCAGAGCCTCTCTGTAGGTGACTGACGGCCATTAAGCCATCATTTAAAAAAAGAAAGTAACATGTCAAAGAGTGGCACTTCCAAAATTGTCTGAGCCTGGTTTTCTCCAGGCCACTAAATTTGTTCAGATCTAATTTTATATCCTTGAGAAGAAGGTAGGAAGAAAAAAAGAAAATTCTGGCTATAATAATAATATATTTCTAACTAAATATGATCAACTTAGAAGTTGTGCTGGGGGGGCTACCAATCTTTTTTTTTTTTTTTTTTTTAAACAGGCTCCAAGTTAATATGTCTGTAACTTCAATGGTGATATGCCCAGACTAGAGTCACTCAATATTGGCACTACTGACATCTGGTCCTGACAATTTTATTTTTTATTTTTTAAATTTTTTGTGACCTAGTTTTACTCTTGTCGCCCAGGCTGGAGTATGATGGCACGATCTCGGCTCACTTCAACCTCTGCCTTCTGGGTTCAAGCAATTCTCCTGCCTCAGCCTCCCAAGTAGCTGGGATTACAGGCATGTGTCACCATGCCCGGCTTATTTTTGTAATTTTTTTTAGTAGAGATGGGGTTTCACCATGTTGGTCAGGCTGGTCTCGAACTCCTGACCTCAGGTGATCCACCCACCTCAGCCTCCCAAAGTGCTGGAATAGCAGGCATAAGCCACCAAGCCTGATAATTTTTTATTGTAGGGAGCTGTCCTTTGCATTGCCGGACGTTTAGCAGTATCTCTGGCTTCTACACACTGGATGCCAGTAGTACTTGCCCAGACACACAGTTGTGACTACCCAAACTGTCTCCAGGCCTTGCCAGATGTCTTCTGAGGGGAAAAATGTTCTGGACTATGTCTTTGCTTGCTTTCTGTGTAGAAAGACAGTTTGCTGATGAATCTATTCACTAATCCAGGATTATTTTTCATTTTATTCTTTTTTTGTTTTTGAAGGGGGTGATATTTTGGTAGAAGGAAGTCATAAACTCTTTAACTGCATGAAATCAGAATGATTTAATGCTATCAAGACACTATTAAATAGGATCAAGGAAAAGAATATATTGGGTATGTTTGACAGGCTCAAATAAGATAGAAATTATTGCTTTGGAAATTACATTGCCTCAGCCAGTAAAATATTACCATAGCTTGAAGGGTCATAAGCAAGGATTAGTATCAGTCTTCTTGTAGAAATACTAAAGAATTATAGAATTATTGCTACTTTTTGGTGAACTTACACATGAGGGGGGTGAAATGAGAGGAGAAAGACAGAGTTGATTCAATAGCCGAACTGTTGAATATCTTCAATAAAGATAGCTAGCATTTAACTTGCTGCTTACAATGGGCCAGGCACAATACCAAGCACTTAACATATGTCACTTCTTCATAAAGAATGCACTACTATTATTGCCATGATACAGATGAGGAGACTGATGTTTAGTGAGGTTAAATAATACTGCCAGTTTCCCATCCAGAAAGAATTAGATTTTGATTAGAATCAGGGAGACTTAGCCCCTAGTTTATAGCAACATGATAAACTGATTATGCTGGTTTATCTTTGAATTATTAATTATTCATGAAAAATGTTTATCTGCCATTTTAAGGTAGGTACTGTATTCAGTAAATAGAAGTTTATTTTGTTACTAATGAATTCAAACATCTTTAGGCTAATTAGTTAATATGATATATGTATATGAGAGTATATGGGGAGAGGAAAAAACATCAAGCACTCCAAAGAAAAATACAAATAATTTATTTCATGACCATATTATTATTATTATTTTTTTGAGATGGAGTTTCGCTCTTGTTACCCAGGCTGGAGTGCAATGGTGCGATCTCGGCTCACCACAACCTCCGCCTCCTGGGTTCAGGCAATTCTCCTGCCTCAGCCTCCTGAGTAGCCGGGACTACAGGCACATGCCACCATGCCCAGCTATTTTTTTGTGTTTTTAGTAGAGATGGGGTTTCACCATGTTGACCAGGATGGTCTCGATCTCTTGACCTCGTGATCCACCCACCTCGGCCTCCCAAAGTGCTGGGACCATATTTTTACGTCATAATTTCCCTTGTTACTGTAGAAAATTGCGCATATCGAAAATTTAAAACTTTGGAAAACAAAGATTACAGAATCTCCTTTGGCATTTTGTGTGTCTGATCCACACAAAACAAGTGTATCTCACTTTATGAATTAGGTACAATGCAGGAATTTCCAGCTTATCAAATTGAGAGGCCTTATTGTGTAATAATTTAGAACTTAAGTTTTAGTGTCAGAAACCTTTAAATTCAAATTCCATTTTCACCACATACTCTCCAGGCTTGCACACAGGGCTTATTTTCTTTAAGCCTCAAATTTCCTATCTGTAAAATAGGAATAAGAATAGAACTCATCTCATAGGTTTCTTGTATCAGACAATCATATATAATGTACACAAAACAATGGCCACTTCCTCCTTTGCAGGAAATTCTCATTAAATGGTAGTTTTATCTGCATTCATATGTCTGTATACTTAGGCTGAATGATTTTCGATGAGAAAATTGCTAGTAAAGACCAATCATAGTTCTGCAGAAGGATGATTCTGCTAGCTGTGTCTACCTTACTAGAATACCCTTGAAAATTATTTCTTTTATGGCCATAACTCAGTCATTGTCCCTGCCTTAACAAAAGCTGTGGCCATTTTCTGATAGCTGGGAGGGAGTTGAAGAGCAGATGATGAATCTGTGGAACTCCTAGGGGCAGTACTAGTGGCCTTCTAGGTAGCTGCAGTACTAAAGGCCTTCTTGGTAACTGTGGTATTTTTAAGTAGAGAAGTGATTAGAGGAGGGTGAGTGGACCTACAGCAGGGGTTGTAGACTAAAGTTACCTGCTTTATATCTTCAATCATAGATGCTTCTTACCTTCCAATTAAGACCCTTGTTAAACAGGGTCTCTAGGGAACCTTATTTCATGCCCTTTCCCTCCCCCAACCCCTCTAGAACTGTTTCCTACCATTCAGTATTCCCTTTCTCTTCTATGAATAAAACAATCCTGATTTTATTTGGGAAGCCACCCCTTCTATTCTCAGCCATGTGGTTTTGGTAGCCTTGATCTGTTTCCTAACCCAAGGGTGAGCCCTGATCAACTTAAGCCAATTAAAATGCCCAAATCCCTGGTCAAAGTGCTTGATTTGGGATGGAACGCTAAAGACAATCATGGTCAAGAGATGAAAGAAGGCTTTGCTGGAATGCCTTCTTCTTTCCTAGATGGCAGAGTAAGAATGTGTGAGCTGTGGAACAATTATAGCCATGTTGCTACCAAAAAGCAAAATCACAGGGATCAGTGTAGTGTAAGGCACTGGATATGCTTTGGTGAAGGAATGGGCTGAGGCGGATATCCAGGCCTGCATGATTCAGTGAGTTTGGTGGATAGGTGCACACCTCTACGTGTTATATAATCTGTTTGAGTACATTCATACTTGGTTCTGAGCCACTATTGCATGTAAAATGTATAATTGCCCTGCTAACACTGTACAGGAATTCTTGGGGCTGGGCTTGGCTCAACATGGCTTGACATGGCAGGTGTGATGGTGCCCAGAGAAAAAGAAAGAGAGAGCCAAAGCTCTCTTTCTTGCAGACAGATGGGAGGGAGTCAGGACACAGCTCAGCTTGCTCGTGCCCAGAGAGAGAGAATTAAGCTGCTGACCCTGAAGGCAAGAGAGAGCTGGCCGCACAGCTGTGGAGCCATGGGCTCAAGCAGTGAGACAGGGCAAGGGGTGTGAGATAGCTAGCGTGACTAAGCTGTTGATGAGAGCTGCTGCTAAATAAAATCACCTGAGTGTTTTTTCTACTTATCCAACCACTACCCTTGAACTTCAGCATGGTCTGGACCTGGACCCCAGGACCTGACAGGTAGCCATTGGGGAAGACATTTAGACTTCGAATGATACCTAGCCTGCAACTATTTGGCATTTGGACTTTATGGTCAAGGAAGCCAGTACATTTTTTTTTTTACCAGCTTTAGTTGGATTTTTATTTACAGCTTAATATTTCCTGATCCACCCATATTTTATTCTGATAGCATCTTACTCTTTTATTATAGAACTTATATTATGTTTAATATTATGGTTATTGACATGTCTGTATCCTACACGGGGTTTGGAGATCCAGAATTGGTTAGGACGTCTTATTAGGTGACTTTCTTCTTTCTCTTTTTCTGGGACATGGATGTATTTTTGTATGCAGTCAATCCTCAGCATAGATAATTGTGAGTAAATGAATGAATGAAAATACACCTTTAAATCTGTTTCAGGATTAAGACAATATTTGGCAATTTGGTTTTCAAATTCCTAAACAACTAATAAGTTAGATGAGAATTATTTAATTAATGTATTCTCATTTTTTAAAAAAATTAAGAGAGAAGGCATTTTGAACCATTGTTCTGATCCTGGATCACAGAAAATTTTGTGGACTCAGAGTGGAAACTGGAAACTGACCCATCTGTTACTTGTAGTCATTTTTTTTTTTTTTTCCTAAGAAAATAGTATGTGATGAGGTTACAGGTGCCAGTGGGTAGCAGCTTCCTCTCTGGATACACGGATAACTGGTGCCCCAAGATTTGTTTAATTCACTGGGAAAAGTGGAAATAACAGCACCTACCTCTGTGGTAGGTGTGGCAAGTAGATGTCTCCAAAATCACAGGGAATAGTGAGCCCCGGATGATCCTGCCCTCGTTATTTTTTTATTTCTGCTTATTTTTTCATGAGAATGATTTGGTAGCTGTATAAAAATCCAGAGGAAACATGCTGATAGAACAGTAAACAATTTTTAGAGTCAGTTTGATCAGTGTTGGGCTGGAGTTGGCATGCTGTCATGTCATCTCTGAAGCGGTACAATTATTGGTTTGAGCTAAACAATACAAGCCTCACATGGTAACAGTAGGTGATTTCTTATGTAGTAGACCTGTGTGTGGTGGGGGGTGTATGGTGTAAGTAGCTGCTTCACACATAGGTTGCCTCTGGATAAAAGAGAAGAACAATAGCTAAGTAAGGCAGCTGTAGCTGGTGCCGTGTAGAGGTAAAGTATTTCTCTTGTAAAGGGAAAACCCTAATCACAGCCACTCTGTGGCTAATGTGGCTGCACTGGAGCTCACATGTTGCTGTTTTGTGAAGACCATGCCAAAGTATCTCAATGCATAATAACTCAAATTCCTTTTGATCACAGAGCATCTGGGGCTTCCTTATTTTTTATTGTGACTATTATTTAATATTTATTGAATACCTTCAAACTGGTAGGTTCAATTCCCAATATAAAAAGACACAAAATTTGTTCTGAAGAGTGGACCTAATTTACAAAGAAAATCTTAAAATAGATTAGTCATGGTCATGAGGCCTTTGGTGATGACTCTGATGATGTCATGGATGTAGTGGTATAGTGGAAACTTCTACCCTCAAACTGCTTGGCTATGAGGTTGGCTGTGTCACCGAGTTGTTCTGTCACCTTGGACAAGTTACTTTGTTACTATCTCAATTTCCTCATCTGAAAAATGGAAATAAAAATAGCACCCCTTTCATAACTCAGAACAGATTAAGAGATCCGCTTACATCATATTTAGCACAGTGCTTTACTGTAATTATGTAGCAATTGCACAGAACATGTTAGCTATTATGTTCTCCACATTGAATTTGTAAAATAACAGAAATCAGAATAAATTGGCACTCATATTTATGGGGAGAAGGCCCTTCACAAAGAAATTGAATTACAGACTTCATCTATTGATCAGCTGACCTAACACTCCTCTGGCTTCTCCCAAAACAAAAATCAACAAACACATATAATTAAATTTAGAACTGGTAGGTTGGTTAGTATATTTCTACCCTGAAATAATAATAGAAGTTGCTGAGATTCCTGCATATCCACTTCAGTTCTTTAAAGATGCAACTACAGTAGAATCTCCTGTGTGATATTATATGACCTAGGGTATCCTTTTAGGGGGCTGTTTTATTTTCTCCTAACCTTTCTCACTCTGTTGCTTTCCATGTAAACTAGTGAAATTTCTTTTTAATTAAAAAACATCCGAGGTCAATTAGGGATGTCCCTGTGACTCCTTTGTGTATTATAAAATAGACCCTCAGGGGAAATGAATCATGCTAATGTCTGGATAGCTGGCTCATGCTAGCGAAAATACAATAAAAATACTCTTTCAAGTAGTCTTCCACACCCTTCTTGCTCTCTTCCCCATCTAGTCTCCACATTGCTGACAGAACATGTAATCACTTGTTCAGTATCAGCCTTTTGTACCAGGGTAAAATCTCCAGGAGGACAGGGACTGTGTCTCCTTACACATTTTATCCTCAGGAAATACTGTGGTGCCTGATTCATAACAGTATACTCATTAAATATTCAGTAAATGAATATCCAACTGTTAGCTGGAAAAATAAAACACATTGAATGCCAATATCAGTTGACTTGGAAGGAGTGGGCCAGCTATTGCTAAAGAACCATACAAGAATGACTCCCCACAGAATTTATTTGTGAACCTAGTGGAGTGTTTACTGGTCTACCAGGAGATAAGAGAGAATAAGCATGAAAAGTGAGTTGTTAAAGTTAGAAATTTTAATAACAATTTGCTATTTAAATATGTATTGACTAATGAATTAAAATTGATGAATGCTATTTTTTAGTATCAATTATATTTCATTTTTATTAGAATTTGCACAGAGCCAGAACTGGAATGGACTACAAACACACAAAATTTCTCCCTTCAGATATTCCATCAAAGAATGGTTCATGTAGGCCGGGCTCGGTGGCTCACACTTGTAATCCCAACACTTTGGGAGGCTGAGGTGGGCAGATCACCTGAGGTCGGGAGTTCGAGACCAGCTTGACCAACATGGTGAAACCCTGTCTCTACTAAAAATCCAAAAAATTAGCTGGACGTGGTGGCACATGCCTGTATTCTCATCTACTTGGTAGGCTGAGGCAGGAGAATCACTTGAACCTGAGAAGGGGAGTTGTCTGTGAACTGAAATCATGCAATTGTACTCCAGCCTGGGCAACAAAAATGAAACTCCACCAAAAAAAAGAATGGTTTGTGTAAATGAAAGTGAACCAGTTGTGTTAACCCAATTTGGTAATAACCTTACATTGCCCTTTGTAAATGTTGTAATGGAAGCTGTTTTTTCTCATATGTGTAATACATACCCAATGATTATGAAATATTAAAAAGTATGAATAATCCTCTTCCAAAAAGGAAAGAAATACCTTCTGTTTAATTTTACCCTGAGATAACTTAGATTAATAATTGAATTATAGTTGAGCCATTATATCATCCTACTCATGTGTATTTTTAATGTTAATTTTTTAATCTTCTATTATAAATATAATATCTACATTGAAATCAAACCACATAAAATATTAAGAAAATGAAAATTTCATGTAATCTCATGCCCTAGTGCCATTCTACATAAAACTTGGTGCATAGACCTATCGTGATCTGTTTCCATTACTGGTTTACTAGGAGATAAGTAAAGAGAGAATGTACATAAAATGTGAGTCATTAAAGTTAGAAATTTTAATAGCAACTTGCTGTTTTAGTTGTATTTTTTTATCATCAAGGAATTAGAAATAATAAGAATAATTTAAAAAATACTTAGCTCAAGCACTGAACTAGTAAGAATTTTGTCTACATTCATTCAGATCATTTTCAATCCATGTGTTACTATAGCTATATCTTTATAGCTGTGTTTTTATCTATATGTGTGTATCTAGATATCTATATACACAGATACATATATTTGTTGTTAAGGTATGTTTATTTAATATATATGCAAAGATATACAAATATATTCATTGATTTTACACAAGTGTCAAATAGTTTTCTTTCCAATCTTCAAACAGCTGTAGGAGTTTGATGTAACGGTCATCTATTTTCCAAACAGGTATCTGTTTATAAACTCAGTGGCACATTTTCAGCAGAGGAGAGATACACAGTAAATTTTCAAATTGAAATATGCATTTAGAACTTACAAGAAGACAAAAACAAAAAGCCTTTGAAATAATTATAATTAGAAATGAGAATCCGGAGAGTGGGCTCAAAGAATCAACAAAATCTTATCTTGTAGTTGAGGATACTAAGATAAATAATGGGTAAGTTTTGGTGTTTTGTTTTGTTTTTAAGACAGAGTCTCCCTCTATATCCCAGGCTGGAGAGCAGTGACGTGATCTTGGCTCACTGCAACCTCCACCTCTTGTGTTCCAGGGATTCTCGTGTCTTAGCCTCTCTAGGAGCTGGGATTACAAGCATACACCACCATGCCCAGCTAATTTTTGTATTTTTTGTAGAGACAGGGTTTTGCCATCTTGACCAGGCTGGTCTTGAACTCTTGACCTCAGAGGATCCACCCTCCTTGGCCTCCCAAAGTGCTGGGATTACAGGCATGAGCCACTGCACCAAGACAAGAATAGGTAAATTGTACAAGTTGGCATTGTGTCAACTTGCCAACTTGTGTGTCGACGTTAGATTCATGACTGGATTTCAAGTCTCCAGGGTCCCAGACCAGCACTTCTTTTTCTCTATTCTGCTAAGGAATTGACTGTGGAATATCTGTTAATTGTAGATATTACCATCTGATCCCTCCTCCTGGTAACAATAGGTTTTGGTTTCAAAGATGGAAGTCAGAGATGGAGTCAAGGATAGGTTATCTTTAGGGACTATCACAGGTGAGTATGTACACTATTCTACTTTGACCAGGCATACTCAGTAAAAATTCCCAGAAAATTCTCAGGAAACCTAAGTTAACTCTGAAGAGCCAAACAAGATAATGCAGGTATAGAAACACATATTTTCAGTAATTTATTTAACACTTCCTTTTGCTTCATTTAGAACACAGCCCTAAATTCTGCATTCAGGCAAAGAGCTGAGTCACTGATTTTGCTTAATATAGGCTTGTTCTACAGAAGAAACATGTTTTGCCTGTAAAAAGCTGGCTGCATGCTTCTCTTACTTCACTCTGAAGTTTTACATTCATGACAAGTTATCTGTTTTTCTCTATTTTCCCTCTCCTCTGAAAGAAAACCTAATATCTACTTTATATATATTAGGTGACAATTCTGGTAGAGAAATTTGACATACCATCCTGCTGATTTATTTTAAATCTGCAATAAGAACTCAAATAATCAGTCAAGAGACATTGCTCTAAGAAATAATGAGAACCAAGCCAATTTATCTTAATTCCGAGGGTTTTTTTTCTTAAACAGCCATACCTGTATCATCCGGTAGCCACGTGAAATGTTTCACGTTGGGTCTAACTGCAAAACGGTCAACCATCTGATATAGACCATTAATCTCACACTTCAAAAGAAGAAGAATTTCTGTGGGAAGCTTTCACATCTGGTATTCTACTTGCTGATTTTTTTTTTTCATCTAAATCCTGATAATTGATTGCCAAATCTCTATCATCACATACAAGGCCCAGCACAAAGAAAATAAAGTTGTGTTTTTTTAAGTCACTCTGTATTTAAAAGGACGTATAACAGTAATTTTTTAAAAGCAATATATAGCTATTTACATAAGAAAGTCAGAAGGATACATAAACTAAATGACAAAAAGAGTTATCTATGAAAGAGAATTATAAGGGTTGCTTGCCTTTTTTGTTTGTATTTAAATTTTTTCTGCAGTAACTATTATTGCTTGGATAATTTCAAGTTAAGTTTTTAAGAACTAGAGAATATATACTTTCCATTATTTAAATTAATAAACATTTAATACAAATATTTTTATTAAAGAGGAAAATGACTGTGCTTAGTAATTATTAAGCATGTGGGAGTTATAACACGGAAGGAATAAAATATATTCGAACTCTGTATCCAACAAATCTGGGTTAAAAAGTAGGCTGTATAATATTGGTAGGGTTACTAGATAAAATACAGAACATGGCCAGGTCGGCGGCTCAAGCCTGTAATCCCATCACTTTGGGGAGCCTGAGGCGGGTGGATCACGAAGTCAATAGATCGAGACCATCCTGGTAAAAACATGGTGAAACCCCGTCTCTACTAGCTGGGCATGGTGGCACGTGCCTGTAATTCCAGCTACCCAGGAGGCTGAGGCAGGAGAATTGCCTGAACCCAGGAGGCAGAGTTTGCGGTGAGCCGAGATTGTGCCATTGCACTCCAGCCTGGGTAACAAGAGCGAAACTCCATCTCAAATAAAATAAAATACAGAACACCAGGTCCAATTTAAATTCCAGATCCCAATAGGTGAATTTTTAACATAAAAAATATTGGGAACATATTTACATTAAAAATTACTTGTATATTAGAAATTCAAATTTAACTGAGACTTCTCTATTTTTATTTGCAAAATTTGGCAACCACAAAAATCGGATCTTAGTTTTGTCCTGTGTCACATGGAGAGAGTTTTGCTAAAATCATTGGTTTGTCTGAAGATTATAGAAGAAAACCATCATAGATAGATTTTCTATGAAATTACCAAAGCTTGCACTTTACCTCCTCTGCATGGGCTACATGCACAGTCTTATACATAATTTTGTAATTTTCTTAAAGCCTCTCTTTGCCCTTAATTATATAAACTCTAGGACTCTCAAAACTTCCATCTGCTTTTGAAAAATATATCAGTGTTTACCTATTAGCTTGCACATAGATGGCACTCAGTAAGTCCCCTTTTCTAACAATAAGGATGCTATGAAGTTAATTCCTCTCTTGTAAATAAGATAAGTGATAGCCAAATGGCTGTACTCATATCAGACTTCTGTATCCCTAAGTTCCAAAGTGCCACCCTCTAAAATGTGGCACAAGTCTCCCCTCTGACCCCAGATTTCCAGCACCTTCTCCATACTTTGTGAATGGGGAAGCATTAAGCATTGATATTTCCAGAAATTGACATTCTGGGGCTCCTATTTGATGAGAGCTTTGGAAAGCTTGTCAATAATAAGTAGTGATCCTGACTGCTTGCTACACAGGGGGTTCCTCTCCTGAATTTGCAATAAAGGCTTCTCAGGGCCTTAGGCAGCAGACTCCATTCCATGAACTTAGCTGCTATACAACCTGCCAGACTGCATCTCTCCTGTAGTCAAGCACACATATGTAGATTACCAGGCATTTCAAACTCATTAATCACAAGGAGCTTGCATTAAGTATTATAAAGGCAAAAAATCTATTCTCTCACATTCTGCAATATTGTCATTTTTCCCTCTTCTTCCCAGATATCTTGATTCGTACTAACAGCTACTAATCACTCAGTGTCCATTTCATGAGGAACTATGGGTAGAATTCCTCATGCATCACAGGAGCAGGAACAACTGTGCTGTCTCTCAAAGCAGTGTAATTTTGGCCAGCAACATGGCTAGTCTCATGACTAATTGTGCTTTCAAACTATATTTGCCTGCATTATTAGGATAGTCTGTTCCAAAGTTACCACCAACATGTAGAAACCTATCAGGACCCTAAGACCAGCATGGTGGGCACCAATATTACTGTTTTAATATGTATGTTTTTCCAGCCTATCTTTCTTCTTGCTTTAGTTTCCAGAGATTGGTCTGTTTTTCTTCCATTGGTATGTATATATTTCTGGAAACGACCTCAAGTTCTCTTAACAAAGAAGTATTACATGAATATATACATAAATAAATATTTAGCAGCACTGAGGGAGCCTTCTGGTTAAATCTTTGGTCCAGACTTATTTGAATCAAGAGCATTGGAAGTCTGACTTTCCCAACTTAATTCTCTAGCATTGTGTGGAGGTGCAAATGGGAGGTGACATATTATTAGCTAAAATTTTAATATAAAAATATGATTTGCCATTGTATAGGAGGTAAAGAAGTAAAATTAGAGTTGATTTACTTTGGCAGTTATATTAACAAATAAGATGTAATTGAGTGTTAGTTGAAAGGATAAAGTTTGATTTATGAAGTACTGGAGTAGGTTGAGAAATGTTTTCTTTTCAGTTATTACCACCCCCGGGTGGAGGCAAGTCTAGAAGTGCAGTGTGCAAGGACAGAGCTGATGGCTCTTTATGAGTGCCCACAGAAATATAATTATATGAATTCCAAGAAACTAGTAGCCTTCCTTTGTTGGCAGCCAGGTAAGTCAACAGACTCAGGAGGGAGTCTACTGTTGGTTTGGGAAATAACTTAGACCAAAAAATGAATCACAGTAGAAAAGAGACCAGAGAGTTGTTTGCCTTCCCTCATGAAGAAGGATGAGTTTTCAGTACCCTGCTGGAAAAAAACAGAATTCTTTGCATTCATACATGCATTTTCCTTCCCTTTCTCAGGTCAGTAACTCTGGATATCTCTTATAGAAGAACACTGCTATAGCCCATTTGCTATAAATTTTATTTAATGATGATCCCTCAGTACTTATAAAGAGCAAATTTCATGATATTCTGATTATAAAATACATTTTTAATTGTTAAATTTTAAATTAAAATTTTTAAAGTAACCCAAAAAAGTATATTTTGGAAAATGTGTTCCAATACCATTATAGAATGACATGAATTTTAATGCTGCTTCATGTTGTGTTGGCAATACCTGAATCTGCAATTGAGACTGGATCTTTTATAATCTTGGTCTATTAACTGAATCTGAGACTTGCAAAAAAGGAAGAAAATTTGCATCTTGGAACCTGAGCATGGAACCACTCTGCGTATTGTATTCTTTCACTCCATGAAAAGGATCATTTTTCAGATGGACTAGTTTTTTGAGACTACATTGGGAGGAAGGAAAATTCAAATGAAAACATTTGTAAAAATAAACCAGTGGACTATTGATCTACAAAGGATATTTGCTGAAAAAGGTGACAAAAATCAACATGAGTTTTGGTTGCCAAGACCTTTTTCCAGCTTTTCACAACAGGTGCTTTCAGAGCTTTGGCAGCATTTGACACACACACGCCCAGCCTGGCAGCCCTGTGTTCAGGCACTTGTGTAAGCACTGTACTCACACAAGGGTGACCCAGGTTGCTCATTTATGGAATTATATCAAAAGTTTTACCTTCCTTCCTCTTCCACTATTATCACTTTAAGTACTGAGAGGTGAATATTGTCCTATTCTAAAATTTACATACAACCACATTTTTTGTTAATAGAGAACAAAAGGGGATAAATATAAAAGCACAGGAACTTTGTTATATTTTCCTAGTAGTCATAATAAAAAAGGAAGGTGGGGCCGGGCATGGTGGCTCATTTGTAATCCTAGGACTTTGGGAGGCCAACGTGGGAGGATCATGAAGTCAGGAGATCGAGATCATCCTGGCTACCATGGTGAAAAGTGATATCTACCAAAAGTACAAAAAATTAGCTGAGCATGGGGGCATGCACCTGTAGTCCCAGCTACTTGGGAGGCTGAGGCAGGAGAATCACTTTAACCCAGGAGGCAGAGGTTGCAATGAGCCGAGATCATGCCACTGCACTCCAGCCTGACTGAGTGCAGAGCCTGACTGAGACAGAGCGAGACTCTGTCTCAACAATAACAAAAAAAAAAAAAAAAGGAAGGTGGAAATGTCCGCTACACAGCTTATTAACCTTGGAGATATTATTACTAGGTTGAGGCTGAAGATTAAGGGTTGAAGTTTGTGTTGGTTGACATGTAACTGCCTGCAGTCTGAATGCGGAGGTAATTTTGCAAATTAACCACTATGATGCCACAGTTTACATTGAGACATTCACTGGCACTCTCAGTTCCTGCGTCCTTGGACCCCTTCTGTCCAATTTCCAGGCCAGAGTTGAAGTTTGAGAATTGCTGGCAGACTACCATAATCTCTCTTTTGCGGAAAGTAAGAATGACTGCCAATATGAAAGGAGAATCTCCCCTCCATACTCAGTAACTTTCTTCTTTATACAGATTGATAAGCAGGCTTCCTCTGTAATTATTTACTCATTAGTGTAATTCAGTTGCTAGCACAGATTTTATTTAAGCTCATTTGACATAAAATATTTCAACTCTCTGACAAAATTCTGTCAGCAGACAGACATATAAATATATTTCATTGTGATTAGATCTTCATGGTAACTCTAGGATGTAAAAGGTTGTGAATTGTTATATTACATTAGATATGAGAAAATTGAGGCTCTATTACTCAGTCAGTCAGAGTAAAAGCAGCAAAGTTGAGACTCAAGCCCTGCTAGGTGTTCCACCTTCAAATATTATCCTCTTTTATCTCTACTATGTAATATCCTCTTCATTAATAGATAAGACAGTAAAAATAGTTGTTTTACTAGTTGCTGTTGTGGCCACAAGTTGACATTTCTCTGTTGAAAATTTTTCACACTGAATATACACCCTCTGAGAAGTTACTCTGGCATTTAATTAACCTGTATTGGATTTAACTTTTCTGCTTTTTCCTCAACTTTTACTTCAAGGTCAGAAACTAAGAGTGATATTAAGGACATAAATGTAATCACGTATTCGAATATATTTCAAGGGCTACAGAAGAAGTCTCCTGGTTTTAAGATAATTATCAGAGTTCCACTGGAGTTGTCTCAATGTAGACAGTGCCATAGCCAGTCTTTGTAGATGGGAGTTATCAGCAGTCTTCAAACTTGGAGGTCACAGCATCCCGGGAGGGGCTCCTATTGCAGCCCTGGCTAATTCCAAAGATACCAGAATGTTTAATGCAATAAACAGCTTTAGGAAAATGAGACAAATTATATTAAAATTTGCATTTAGTTCACATTTATTTGCATGAACTCTTTGGCATAAGGCATTTAATGTCCCTTTAAAAGCCATGGATGTGAATAAGTGAGGTAATGCATATACAGGGGAAAAGGATTCCAACTTATTGCAGATAATTACTTTTTAGGTTGATTTTTATTTCTTTAAACAATTCACTTATCCATAGGGGTCAAGGCTTTGACTAACACAAAATATAACACTGGAATTTGAAAGTAGATTTTATTCATTTGCATAAAATGTAAAGCCTGCCACCAAGAAAGAATTTTGTCTTTCTTATAAAGAAGCCAATATTGTCCTAAGCCATTATAAGGTTTGAACACTTGGTTTCTTGTTTCTATGTATGACTAATATGAAAGACGATTACTAAATAGTGTGAACTCAAGTCACATCCTTCTATCCTCTCATTTCTCACTATCTTTAAATAAAACAATGCCATTTGGACACAGGCTAATGGAGCTGGAATGTGCTTCAGGGCAAAGAACTTAGTAAACAAGGATAGTTGTAAAATTATGCCTTTTTTTTAATTAAGCCAAACTAACGGTGTACTTTTCTGTTTAAGATACGTCAAAAATGAAATTAGAAAATTTGTTGTCTAAGTTTTTACTCCTTCAGGAAGTATTTATTTTTCTCATACTTTCTGTTTGAAATGTGGGTACTATGGTGTCACTGAATTCAAAACTATTTTTCTTCTTGTAATTTGCAATTAATGCTGATCCCAAAAGACTGATTGTTAAGGATGAACATGGCTCTTTCCACTGAATTTTCAATAAAAGAATTATGGTGGGGATTGACTGGTGGATTAACATAAAAATTAAAATACAAAATCCCCTTGTTCTTATGTGGCACAATAAAGTAAAATCTCTTATTCTTAAGTGCCTTTTCCTGAAACAGCGTATAATTCCACCATTTGTTCTCTTTAAAGAAAGATTTGAGCTAGAGAGAGACAGCTTAAACTCATCTCATCTGCTTGAACTGCTCTCCAAGTAGGTAATTGCAGAAAGAAAAGACAATTCTTTGATCTCAGTGAGGTGCTAATTTGTAAGATTTTTGAGCTGTTTGGGCCTTAGGAAGCAGGGATCAGTACGTAAACAATGGCATTTATCTGGCAGCCTATTACTGACACATTACTATCTCAGTACTTATTCATTTACGCTGGTGTTTGAAGACAGGACTGTGTGTCAATAAAGGAATTAGACCAGACACCTCAGTCCATCAAGGTTTATCTCAGTTTGCTGACAGGAACAGTAGGTGACATTAAGCAACAGAAAACACTTCAAAGTTTCCTATCCTTGCTTTTGCAATGAAGACAAACAACATTTACTGCTTTAGCAGCAACAAACAATGAGCGTAAGACTGCAGAGGGAAGATGAAAGAGCACACCAAATTATCAAACGCAAAGCCTGCCCCTACCCCATTTCTAGTCATCCCCTGAATTTCATTAGAGTGATTTTTAAAAAAGAGTTTCCAATGATAAGTTGTGTTCATTTGGACTGTTAGAAAACAACTCTATTAAAAAGGATTGTAGGAGATGAATGAGTAAGAAAATTTTACTTGACTACTCAGCAGCTACTCTTTTTTTTTTTTAAAGCCAATTTTTATTTTAAGTTCCAGGGTACATGTGCAAGATGTCCAGGTTTGTTACATAGGGAAAAGTGTGACATGGTGGTTTTCTGCACAGATCAACCCATCATCCAAGTATGAAGCCCAGCACCCATTAAACTGTTCTTTCTTATGCTCTCCCTCCCACCTCCCCACAGGCCCCAGTGTGTGTTGTTCCCCCCATGTGTCCATGTGTTTTCATCTTTCAGATCCCACTTTTAAGTGAGACCATGTGGTGTTTGGTTTTCTGATCCTCAGCAGCAACTCTTAATTAAAGATTTCAATATTCATTTACTTAAACATCTTTTCAATAAATAGTCAAGGTGTGTCCACTATACACTAGACCTAGTGTATAAAGATGATGCTATGACTTTTACAGATTCCTGGAACTATGAAAGGTGACATGAAGTTATATAGCACCATTGTAAGCGAATGCAAGGTTGTATTTGAGGGACTGTGGAAATAAGTTGGATGAATATGTCTCAAATGGATTGCCAAATGCTCAAATGGATTGGAAAATGTTTTTTAATTAAACAACATGTAAATTGAAAAATGCTTGAAAAGAATACTTTCCAGCATCATCAAATAAAAATTCCTCTCAGATTTCTTCCTCTATACATCTCAAGTTGGAATGATTTACCAGTGTTTGGGTATGTTTTATATACAATTTTGTTACATGTTTGAAATATAGATTAATTAGCTTATTCAGTAAATATTCATTGAATGCATACTATGGCCTGATACAGTGCAGAGAACAAGACAGTCTGCATTCTTGCTGTTATGTGGAATGAAAAACAATGAATTGAAAATTTTGTGATGCCGAAAATTATATAAAGTGTAAAGTGAAAGAGCAAAGTGTTGGGATAAAGAGTGAATGGAAGGAGATGGAAATAACATAAATGAAATTAGTATTATCGATTTAGTGGTCATGAAAAGAAACTGTAGTGATAGAAAGTAATCATGAAGCAAAAGGAACATTTAGACAGTGGGAACAACAGATAGGACAATATATTAACAGCTGGAAAAGGGGATACTGAATGAGGGAAAGAGTGAGGTAGCAGATGAAAGCTGGAGAGGAAAACTGGGGAGAGACCATATTGAGGAAGAGAGGGGATATTAGGAGATGAAGGCATAGACATAAAGGAGATCAATTTGTAGGTGATTTTAAGTACTGGTAAGAATTTTAGAACGTACTCTAGAAGGTATTCTAGTTATTCTAGTTGTACTCAACTCATAGACAGCATTTGACCTTGTTAATTTCTCTTTCCTCCTGGAAATCCTTTGCTGCCTGGCTTTCAGAGGGCACACTCTCCTGGTTATCTCCATCTTCACCAGCTGCCCCTTCTCATCTTCCAGTTTACAATGGAATGTCTCAGGGCTCTGTCTTCAGACTTCTTCCCTTTTCTATGTACGTTCATTTCCTCCATGATCTCTCACTCAGTCTCATGGCTTCAAATAGCATCTGTAACAGAATGACTACCGAAATTATATTTCTAGCCTCTACCTCTCCATTCAAATCCGCATTTAAACATCCAACTGCCTGTGCAATCTGCGTCTTGAATGCACCCCATCCAAAACCAAGTTTCTTGATATTCTCCCCCAAATCTCTTCTTCCCTTAGACTTCCTCATCTTAAGTAACGACTGTTCCAGGCTTTCAGTTTATCAGACCCAAAACCCTGGAATCATCCTTGCTCCCCCTCTGTCTCACCTCACAGATGCTGAGTGCGTTTTTAGCTCACCCAGGTCTAACATCTCACCTAAAGTAAAACAGTAGAGTTCCAAGTGGTCTCCCCACCCACCCTGTTCCCCTTCAGGCAGTCCTCACCACAGTAGCCTGTTCCTTTAAACCCTAAGCCAGAGCCTTTCTCTTCCCTGATCAACATTATACTCAGAGTCTACATTATACTCAGAGGCTTAGAAGAAACTTTCTGGAAGCATGGCATTTATTGTGGAAAAAGACTTTTGAAATTATCTAATTCCTAAACAGGGGTGGGCAATCTATAGTCCATGAAGCAAATCTAGTTTAATTCTGGATTTTGTATGGTTCATGAGCTAAGAATAGTTTTTACTATTGAAAACTATATGAAAGTTTGCAATTATTTGATGATAAGGAATACTAGCTCTTTGAATTCCAATTAAGCAAAATATTTCTCAGAAGAGGGAATTTCATTCCTCTGATTACTAAACATGAATTAAAAATTAGTAATTATTATATTTTGAATTTTGTATTTAGAAAATAGTAGAGATTGCTTTTCTATCATCACTTTCATTTTGCTTCATCCCCACAAAGCCTAAAAGAACTAAAATATTTGCTATTTTGTCCTCAGAAAAAGTTTGCCAACCCTACTTTAGACTTTAGTTTATTTTTTTAAAACAAGGTCTCTGTCACCCAGGCTGGAGTGCAGTGATATGATCACAGCTCACTGTAGCCTTGATCTCCCAGACTCAAGCAATTCTTTCACCCCAGCCTCCCAAGTAGCTGGAACTGCAGGAGCACACCACCAAGCCTGACTAATTAAAAAAGAAAATTTGTTGAGACAGGGTCTCCCTACTTTGCCCAGGCTGTTCTTAAACTCCTGGCCTCAAGAGATCCTCCTGCCTCAGCCTCCCAAAGTGCCGGGATTACAAGTGTGAGCCACTGCACCCATCCTAGGCTAATTCTTTCATATTGCTGAAAGATAAACTGAGACCTGGGAATTTTAGCCTGCTTTTCAGGGTTACCCGGAAGGAGAGCTAATGACTCAAAGCCAGACCTAAACTGGTTGCATTTCTATTCCAATATGCTATTCTATATCTTTGTTGTCTATACAATAGGCTAGCAAATATTTATCTCATAAAATATGAAGGAAACAATCATATTGTTGAAATATTTTTTCAATAAAAAGCAAATAAATGCAATAACATTGCAATGGCAGAATACACTCAATTTAAATAATGTACTTTAGTGTTAATTCAAAGAAAGCCATTTGACTTATTTAATTGAAATTCAATTGAGAGAAAGCTATCTGTCTGACTTGTTTTTAAAAATCATGTAAAGAATTATGAAAATTACCCACGTAATTAATGTCAGTGAATGGTGTGTAATCCTAAATGTTTAGATAGGTTTCTTTTCTTGCTTGGCCCTCAAACCAGAGAATTAAGAATAGGTACCAGGGTAAGGTGGAAAATTATTTTGGGCTTGGGAATTAGTAGTTGGTGCCATTCTTTTCTGTCGTTCCACATTCTCCAAATGTCTTCATTCCTCACACACTCAAAACTTACAAATTTCCCATAACCACAGTTCTCATACATTTACCATTTTTTTATATTGTTGTTAAATACACACAGCATAAAATGTGCCCATCTTAATTATTTTTAAGTATACAGTTCAGTAATTATAAGTATATTTACATTGTTGTAAAACCAGTCACCAGAAACTTGAATTTTGCAAAACTGAAACTCTAACACATTAAACAATAACTCCTTGCTTTTTCCTCCCACTAGTCTCTGGCAACCCCCATTCTATTTTCTATTTCTATGAATTTGATGTCTCTAGATACCTAATATAAGTAGAGTTAAACAATATTTATCATTTTGTGACTGACTTATTTCATGAATGTAATGTCCCCAAGGTTTAAACCATATTGTAGTACAGGTCAGAATTTCTTTCTTTTTTAAGAATGAATAATATTTTGTTGCATGTATTAAATATACATCACATATTGTTTATCCATTCATCTCTTGACAGACACTTGGGTTGCTTCTGCCTCTTGGCGATTGTGAATAATGAAGCCATAAACATAGGTGCACAACCATTTTTTTTTTACCTGGATTACATGTCCTCAGCTCTGACTGCTTTTCTCCTTAGAGCATTTAAACTGTTGATATTTTTAACTCATGAGAAGGATCTTTGAAGAAATGAAGAGAAGGCACCTCTCCATTAGTAGTGTTAAGCAAGTCTAGGAAACCCTCCCTATTAAGGTCTTTTTTGCTACCTTGACTAAGATTGGGG
Organism: Callithrix jacchus; assembly: GCF_049354715.1. Lineage (NCBI taxonomy): Eukaryota > Metazoa > Chordata > Mammalia > Primates > Cebidae > Callithrix > Callithrix jacchus. Next base: position 77,742,862 of record NC_133513.1, on the reverse strand, counting down.
TACCCATCCCTAGCCATTCTAAGAACATAATATTATTGAAGAAAGTAGGGAAAGAGAAGGGGGCCCAGCATAAGGAAACATACACATAGGCTAGCTAATTGGGTAGCCTTACTAGCACGTGGTAGAAACATGTATCGGCTAATTGGTAGATTGAGTAGATTTATTCCTGAGTCCCCAGGAAGCGATCACAGGAGAACCCTTTTAATAAATTGTCTCTGTTTAGTAGTTGGCTGCAGGCAGGGCGCAGTATTGAGCACCTGGCCAGGGAATCACAAATTAGACTTACATGCTTAGAAAGTAACAAAACTGTACATTTTTCTAAGTACAGCAATTATTATAAGCAAAACTTGGTAAATCTAAATTTATGAACTAGCTGTAGGTGAAGCCTTTTTGTGATTAAAAGATGTGAACTTGAGTCTTGGCCCTGCCGCTAGCTAATGACATGACTTCTGACAAACCACGGAACCACACTGAGCCTCCAATTCCTCACCGCTTACACAGAAATAATAATGCCTGCCTCGTGGGCTTATTTTGAGTATTACAATACAGATCACACGCAGCAAATGGTAGCTCTTTTTTCTACTTTGATATCTATAATTGTTAATAATAGAGGCTGACGGCCAGGCTAAGGACACTCTTCTTTTTTTCACATGGGACCACACAAATTATCAATGCAAAAGAAAAATTTTAGTATTAGTAAAAATTGAAGTCTTTCTAACCTAACATACACATACATGGAATCACAGATGCAACAAAATGTATCCATTATAAATGTCCTTTCTTATGAAACTTTAGATGCTAAACGTAGGTACTCTTGAAAAAATATTCATATTCCAGGTTTATGAGTAATTCAGTATTTTATAAAGCTGGCATTTAGACATGAATGCCATTTGGAGAAATGGTACTTTTCATTCTGTCTGTGCTTGGATTAATGTTACACATCAGAGTCTAAGAATCCCCTAAATAAATACCATATGCTTCTGAATGTTGACTTTCCGATTCTACACCCAGCCCTTTTAATGAATTTCAATGCACAATTCAGAGTCAGCATCCTATTTCCTTAAAGGCACATAGTCAAATGGTGGACAGAGTTTCCTTAAAGTGTTGAGGGTCCTAGTTAGGCACACAGTTTATTAGTTGCTAATTTCTCCTATTCAGGAATAGATATTACTCAGGTTTGTTGTTATTGTTATTGTTCTTTTGTTGGTTTGTTTGAGAAAAAGTCTTGCTCTCTCCCCCAGGATGGAGTGCAGTGGTGTGATCTCAGCTCACTGCAGCCTCCACTTTCTGAGTTCAAGTCATTCTCCTGCCCTAGCCTCCTGAATAGCTGAGATTATAGGCATGTGCCTCCATGTCCAGCTAATTTTTGTATTTTTAATAGAGATGGGGTTTCACCATGTTGGCCAGGCTGGTCTCGAACTCATAACTTCAGCTGATTCATCTGCCTTGGCCTCCCAAAGTGCTGGGAATACAGGCGTGAACCACAGTGCCTGGCCTCAGAGTATTTGTAAGAGAATGGTAAACACGACTGTAGGAAAATGCAGGGAAATAACCCTTGAAAATGTAAATTTCCCTGGACCTGTTGTCCATGTCTCTGCGCCTGTGTCTCCTTATCACCAATGTTTCAATTCTTTGGAGAAACAGAATGAATACAGATTACCAGTCCGATAGTTGTCAAGAAAGGGAAGTATTTTTATGGGGAATCTGGGTTCTCATACGCTTCAAGTTCAATTAATCATCCCATCTACATCATAAGAGGGAAGGCTGCCTTGATTACCAATAAACGGAAGTCTTTTATGGGTATTTGGGTATTACCTAAGAAACTGAAAGGGACAGAATGCGACTTCATAAACAAATATGTTTATCCAACATACATGTGTTGAACACTGGCATATGTTCCATCACCATGGTGAGACACAGTGATGGGTAGCCTGAAGTCCCAACCCAAAGTTTCTTAGTATCATGAGACAGAAGATGTACATAATAACAGCTAATACTTATTGGGCATTTACTAAGAACATATACATATATTAATTTGTAATCTGCACACAACTTTGAAGCTGGTAATATTAGCTTTCCCCCTCCCCGTAATATTGAGGCAGTCAGGATTAGTCCTTGCTCAGGGTCACATAAATAGCCAGGAATTAAATCTCAGGAAATTTGACCCATGAAAACATGGTGATTCTCTTGCACACACAAAAAAGCACTGTGGAAAGGTGACAGATATTAGAACATGGGAAGATATATTGAAATTGGGGCTCAGAAAAGGTATTCAGAACGCTGACATTCATATGGGGCTTTGAATATTAGATAAGACTTGGATGTGAGGAGGAAAGTGAGGAACTGGAAAGGTTGGTAAAAGCTTAAGGCCTGTAAAGATATAGAAATTGATGTGTTCTGTTGCAGCATAGCATCCATGAGAGATTGTTAGAAAAGCAAGATTTAATGATTATTACTTTCTTCGGTAGGTAAAGAGCATCCAGCAAAAAAATTCTCAACAGAAAATTGACATATTTTTAAGTTGCTCTTTAGGAAGATTAAGCTGTATGTTTGCAGATGGAATTAGTGGAGAGATAGACTGAAGGCAGGGAAAAGTTAGGATGCTATTGCTAAGTTCTGGCAAAGAATAATAAAGGCTTAGGATAGAACATTGTTAATGCAGACTGAGAAAGATGGATATTGGAAAATATAGATAAGATACAGTATCAACAGAACTGAGCAAAGCAGCAGATTTCAGCAGAACAATTTCTGAAATGAACCCTGAAAGACGTACTTGGTTTTTATTAGCTAGCTAGAAAGGAGGTAGGCAAACATTCTTAGTGGGGAAATAAGCAAATACAGGTTTCTGTCTTCAACTATTTTGAGAATATCCAGCCTTCAGAATCCTACCCTGGCACTGACTGGCATTTCTGCCATATCAGTCTTGACCTCCACTAAAAAGATTATGAGATATACAGTGGGTACTCATTATAGACTTCATGTTTTTCAAATGGGGAAAAGAGCTGTAGATTATTGGAGGTTATACATTCATGTCTCCTACATAATGAAATGATTCTTAATGCTGAATCAATGTTGTTTTTTTTAATTTCTCTTTGTTGTTTTTCCTTTTATTAAAATCAGAAAAGTCTTTCAGAATGATTACTGATTCAGATACTTTAAGGGATGAAGCAATTTTAAGTTTATTTCCTCACAGATTACCACTGTTCTGTTAGAATTTGAAAGAAATCATGTAACTATGGCTAATATTTATCTTACACAGATTGCTTTTATGAAAACATCTTTGTATGTATAAAACTGCTCAAAATTGGGAAAATACTTATACAGTAGCCACCTGGTTAGAGTCCAGAATATACAGCATATAAAAGCTATTTTATGTACTTTACATTCTTAAAATAACATCTATTACTTGTGGTTAGTGATCTTTCATTGCCTTTAATTTGTGGACACTTTCTAACCACCACTTGTGGGTCTTCAGGGAGCAAACTCTTTCACAGAAACTTTTATTTGCCACCATGAAGACTGTGAGGATAGAGAGACAATTAAATATTTATTCTGTGTTTAATGACATCCTTTGAGAGTTGAAGCAAGGCTTTCAAAATGTAAATCTGTAGAAGAAAACAGTCCTCAAATCCAACAGCCCCCTATAATTCTCTGGAGAATGGGACAAAAGGGGCTGTTCCAAGTATATCAAGTCTAGGAAGTCGTAGCATATTTCACAAAAGAATGGCTTGAAACAGTGAAACTCCAGAAATGTAAAGCTCTAAGGGGAAAAAAAAGAAGACTATTGTGGTTATTGTGGCATATTCTTATGAGATATAGACTTATTCTCACCCAATCTTTCTGTGTCTCAGTAGGATAAAGTCATGGGCCTGACAAAGCCATCCATTTTCTAAGTGCAGGATGTAGACCTTCCACCCTTCTGAATTCCAGTTTTTCCAAATGTAAACTAAAGAAAATGATACCTGATTGACTTACATGTATCATGGTGTACTGTGTGAGTCAGAACCAAAATAAGATAAGGTATGTTTTATAAACTGTAACATATTATACATAGATAAGATATTATTATATCGAAATGTAGATGATCATATCCTATCTTTTATACTTTGTAGAGAGGTTGTGGCCAGGCGTGGTGGCTCATATCTATAATCCCAGCACTTTGGGAGGCTGAGGCAGGTGGATCACAAGGTCCGGAGATTGAGACCATCCTGGCTAACACGGTGAAACCCCATCTCTACTAAAAAAAAAAAAAAATACAAAAAAATTGGACAGGCATGGTGGCACATGCCTGTAGTCCCAGCTACTTGGGAGACTGAGGCAGGAGAATCATTTGAACCTGGGAAGCAGAGGTTGATGTGAGCTGAGATCATGCCACTGCACTCCAGCCTGGGTGATAGAGCAAGACTCCGTCTCAAAAAAAAAAAAAAAAATGTAGAGAGGTTGTAAAGACAGATGTGGGTAACAGACACCAAGAACTAAAGGCTTGGACAGAAAGTATGTAATCTCTCATTACCTTTTATTTAATTGTATTAACATAATAATAGTGAAGAAGGCCGGGTGCGGTGGCTCAAACCTGTAATCCCAGCACTTTGGGAGGCCGAGGCGGGTGGATCACGAGGTCAAAAGATAGAGACCATCCCGGTCAACATGGTGAAACCCCGTCTCTACTAAAAATACAAAAAATTAGCTGGGCATGGTGGCACGTGCCTGTAATCCCGGCTACGCAGGAAGCTGAGGCAGGAGAATTGCCTGAACCCAGGAGGTGGAGGTTGCGGTGAGCCGAGATTGTGCCATTGCACTCCAGCCTGGGTAACAAGAGCAAAACTCCGTCTCAAAAAAAATAAAAATAATAGTGAAGAAAACCCATCGGTTTTGGCTTTCACTCTGTGGGAAAAAACTGTAAGGGCTGGATTGCTTTTATTTTGACTCAAATAGAAGACTTAAATCTGGGAAAACTATACTTTAGCAAGTTAAGGATATATGGCTAGGCTATATCTATAACCAGAGGTGTTTATTTATATATTTTTTGAGCATATTCCTCCCTTGAAAGTGTAAAGGTATCATTTTTTTCTTTAAATGCGAGACCAGGACTCAGACTTTTATCCCTGAACTTGTTAAAGACATGCTGTTTGAAACTGTAGTGCTTTGTTGATTCTGAAGAATATTCAAACACTTAAGAATGGAGGCAAATTTGTTTCTATGACCTACCCTTTAAAGTTCTCTATCCTGCTTGCTCCCAACAGAAACAGGTTCAACGCCAAGTAAGAGACCTGGAACAAAGCAACATAAAATCAAAGCAGGGAGTCATTACATTTTTCGTATTTTTATTTGTTCATTTTTCAACTGAAGGCAAATAGCTGGATGATGTGCTGTCAAGTTTAGAAGCTCAATTAATTTTCAGATCAAGGTGAAGTACAACATTTCTGTCAAAAATAGTCATTGTTTCTCACTTACCTGCCGAGTTAGAATCACCTTAAAAGACATCGGCATAATATGGGTGTTTGAAGACTCTTGAGATTCCTAAGGAAAAGAAAATGGGCTCAAAAACAAAGAAAGTTGCTGATTCTAACAGGGCCCACACCAACCACTCTGTTGAGGCAGTTTTAACAGTGATTATAAGAAGGCACCCAGGGACTTAGTTGAACATATATTAGAATTATAAAATAGTGTCACTAAAACATTTTGGTTGAAGAAATCACTTCTTACTGTATCTGTCAGTTTAAAAGAATGTCTTCTTTAATAAAATATCAAATAATTAAATAAAACACTGGACATTTGATTATAATATCATGAAGTTTGCCCAGGGATAATAAATTAATAGTGAGATAGTATTTTAAATCCTGCCCTCCTCTTAATCAAGGCAGCAGCTAGACTTTTGAAATTCACACAAGAATTTAGATAACAGCATAATCAGATTTCTAACTTTTGAATTCAAAAGTCTAGCCATGACCATAAGACAAAAGATTAGTAAGAAGAAAACCAGAGGAGTAGGTGAAGTTCATGTTCTGTCCCCTTGATCTCTGTATAGAGAACAACAACTTGAGTTGGGAAAGAAAAGAGTCAGAGGAAAACAGAACCTTCCAAGGAGCTACAGTACTTTGCCTCTGTCTCAGAGTTAAATACCTATGGGAGGGAATAGCGGAAAGGTTTGGGGGACCTGAAAGCAGAAGAAAACTGTATCCTTTCCTAAATGAACCTGGAAATGACTGTGCTGCATCTAGGACAAAGGGCTTGAGCTGTGCCACAGAGTTCCCTGCATCTAGTCTTGGAGTGGAAGTAGTAGAATGGTTTCTTTGCATTCAAGAGCAGCTAGGAGTTGATAAGGGCTGGTAGAGGCAGCCTCAGCAAAGTACCTGCAGCCTCAGTGTGGAAGAGAAGTAGCAGAAAATTCTGCTATCAATGAAAATCCTGCTGTCAAGGAAAGTAGCATTAAATTTAACAAGATAGCTGGTAGATGTGAATAGGCCTTTCTATTGGAAATATGATACAATGCTCTCTGCTCTCCTCAAAATACTTTGGTGCTGTGGAAATCTAGCTCTAGATACCACAGTTCTAGGTACTAGATACTAGTTCTGGTGGGTGGGTTAGAAATTGCCTGAGATCAAGTTTCTATTGTCTGGCATTATGAGAGCTTGCAATGACAAAAGAGAAAAATAAAGAGACTTTGCATATCTGGTCCTTATTCTAAATTTGTATACAACAAATTATATTTCTCATAATAAGTTAGGGAATATGTAAACCCTGGCCTTTTCAAGAAACACTCCTCTAGCTTCCTTGCCAATTCTTCATTCCTTGGGTTTGGCTTCTCTTTAGCTCACTACCAAATCTCTTTCTCTTTATCATTACCCAGAAGTCTGTCTAACTCAAGCAATGAATTAGACTCCTCTATTCATGGTAGCTTTTGTGATAACTTTATGTGATCACATCTACTTGGGTAAAAACTCTTAATATATTTGAATAGCTTATGTGTTTTTTAAGGCACCATATTACCTTCAGCAAGTGGAAGAATCAGATATATTGATGGAGACTGTCATCATGTAAGTATTTTAAACAGTATGTTCTTACTACCTTCTGAGCCATGCCCTTTCTCTACCTTGATTGGCTGAGTTTGTGCCTAAACATGCATAGTCTCACTCAGCATACCAGCATGTCTTTAAAGGATATGTTGAGAAATTTCTTGTCTCCTTGTCTTTCTTCCTCCACCCATGACCCAAGGGCATATTACTGCCACACTCCCGTTCAACGCACCTCTTCTTCAGCTTGCTTCCTTCAGAAATTGGGTTTCCTTAAATAATTTCTTTGTGACAAAACATCCATTTTTTCAATTAACACAATATTCATTTTTTAACTGCTCATTCCAGCTGTCTGGCTTGGAGGAATCCTCAGAACCTAAGAAAAAATAAAGTCTTAGTCCTATAAGTTGAGTGAGGTACAGTGTTCCTTTGAGCTACCAAATTGTACTAGTTAACCTAAAGTGACCTCTGGTTTTTGTGGTCAATTTAAACCACACTCTATAAAAGGGACCATACTGTCTAGGCTGAGCACACTTTGAGAGTGGTGTCTATAATTAGAATGCTATACTGAAATGGCTTGCTGGCATGTTGTCATCTGTGCATACTGAATACATTTCCACAAAATTGTTTCAGTTAATCCTTCTTTGGGGTCCATCGTGGGGGGCCTGCAATTCACTGCCCTTGTACTTTTTCCACTGCCAATGAGCCTCTCTGAGCGCCAGCATATCGCTAAGACCTTCTGAGCTACATGAGTGGTCTGCCCATGGTTTTTTCCTCTGCTTGTGTTGGTGGGGGAAGGGAGAAGGTGAGAGATGAGAGATTCAAAGTTTTAAAAAAAGAAATCTAAGTGTTGTTTCAAGCCTTAATGCTAAGCTCCAGATATACCTCTTTCTCAGGGTGGTATATTCTGCATCCAAGAATGCTGGGACATTTAAAAATGCAGGTCAGAAAAAAAAAATCTCTGTCCTCATTTTAAAAAGTTTCTCAGCCACTATTATTTCACTTTGTCCCCATCCTTGGTCACACTGGCCAGTGCTTTAGCCTAGGGATTGAAAAGATTTGTCAGTAAAGGGCAGTGAGGTCTCAGCCATAAGCACTTAACTCTGCATTTGAAGCTTGAAACCAGAGATAATATATAAGCCAATAGGCATAGCAGTATTCCAATAAAACTGTATTAGTGGGTATTGAAATTTGAATTTAATATAATTTTCATGTGTGATAAAATATTTTTTTTCAACTTCTTAATAATGGAGAAACCATTCTGAACTCACAGGTATAGGAAAACAGCAAGAGGGCTGGGTTTGGCTCTCAGGCTACAGTTTGCAGACCCCTGCTTTGGCACTACCTAGCCATGGAGAATCATAGTCACTTTCCTGGCTCAGCATAAAAGCAACTGTTTGTTGTACAACTTCAACTTGACTGTTCCCTCCGGCCACAGCCAAACATCATGTACAAGGAGGAGTTTTCATTCATCCTTCAAATGCTTCCATTTCTTAAGCCAACAGCTTCTATGATGCAGCAGGAAAAGTTCTCAGCTACTTACAGCCTATGCTGGTGCCTCTGGGTGTCCCAGACAACAGATATGATTATTACCACACGGCTCCAATGTCATTCATGCAGGCCAATTTGCTTTGGCCATCTAAAAAAAGCTGCCTCCGTCTGTCTCGGGGAGTAAATTCTGTAGTGGAAATGGGCAGGCCTTTGCTCTCAGAACACAAGCCCAGAGGGCACTTTTGGCATTGGGACACTTGCAGAGAACGCCAAACCACAGCTGTGCAGGGAGTGTGAAGGGAGGAGTCTGCAACAACCCAGGGAGTAGCCCAGCTGGGAAGGGACGTCAGGAAGTAAGACAGCTTAGGGGCAGACCAGGCCTCAGAGGAGTGTGAGCAGCTGGCACTGGTACCCTCGTTTAACTTGCTAGCATGATGTGAGACTCCAGGCCTTCGTGACTGCCACTGAACTCACTTTCCCTTCCTTGGCAATCCATTCAACCCTCTATTCCCCCACCACTGACCAGTTCTAGATAGAGAAATGGAGTGCTCCAGGTTCTAGATGACAATCCCTCTTCTTAGTCCTGGAGAAAGGAGTATTTATCCTCTAAAACCAAAAAAGACTCTTTTCATACATTTGACTCTGGTTGTCAATATCCATTTCCTTCAAAATTTCATCCCAGCAATCTTTCCCGGTTACTTCCCTGCTCTTATTCTCACTCCCTTTTCTCCACACTTAAGAAGGTTACATATTTCTATATATGCATTTAGCTTTTGCAGCACTGTGATTTGTAGTATAATTTTGGTTTTCATGGCTATCTCTTCTAGATTTTTAGAGACTGTGGGACAAGAAGAGTGATTTATATTCTTTGTATCACAGATTATCCTTCAAATATTGTTCTGCACATAGTGGATCCTCCATTAGTCCCTTTCATTGGTGAAATGTGTAGCAGAGCTTTTCTGAAGATGCCCATACTGGGAAGGCTGTCATTGCTCACACATTTACCTTTACTCTGATCATCGCTGATGTCTGCATTCTCTTTATACCCATTCTACTGGTGCACTTTTTGTCACCAGATGTGAGGATGATCTGGCTGCAAGAATTATTACCCCACTAATCTCTAGTGTCAATTTGATGGAACTGGCTATTAGTTTTTTCTAATTTTTGCCTTTTTTTCTTTAGCCATTGTCTCTGAATTAAATATGATACATATATATACACATATATTCTATTTATGTAGATCACCTATTTCTTTTAAGATCATAAAATGTAATTATCCATAATTATATCACAAAAATGATCACTGCTAACATTTTAACATTCTTTATTTTGATTCAGCCTTTATTTTTAATTATATTCTCAAAATATTTAGTAATATACTGTTTTTTGAGGAGATCAATAGATTCAGAGTTATATATCAAATAAGCCAGTCCAGAAATTCTATTGATGGGTAGAAAAATAATTACAGGTGTGACATAGATTAGTTTGTTTTCTTATGAGTATATTTGTTTTATTTATAGCAGGGAACACTGATTCTTCATCTGTATTGATAATACAAACTTTTGTCACTATATATTAACTTAAGAAGTCAGTTGATATGCAGACATAGCAAAAGCCATTCAGGGTGGTAATGTAAATTGTTCAAGTTTGGGACACACTGTCTGAATTTGTCACTGATTTATACACTGTGCAAGGCACAATGCTAAGCGCTGCAGGAGAGTCACAGGTGAGCTAGACACAGGTTCACCTACTAAAGCATTCATGATATTTGTCACTGTGATGCTGTAAAACAGCTGCACATCATGCTTTCTGAGGCGAATATTTTCACCTCTACTATGAAATAGTGAAATAAAGCTAGATGTTACAATAATAATCAATGTGCTGTAGAGTAGCTTGAAAGGTCTTTGAGGTTAGTCTTGTTTCCTAATTAACACAGCTCAAATGTGGCACTTGGGTGGCTTTGTCATGACATTTTGAAAGTGTAATTTTGGCAGGGAATGTCAGTGATCTGGGTTCCATGGTTTTACAAATTCTGCAGCATTTGTGAAATTGTGGCTGACTGAGGTAAGGGGAGATAGACTCTAGTCTATCTAGACTGGGTTGGGCTAAACAGACAAACAGTACAATTGGCAATCACATGGTTAGCGACTACCAGCACCTCTGAGGCACTTAGTCTTTTTGAGGGAGTGGGGTAAAGGAACTGAAATCATTAGTTGGCTTTAAAATCTATTACTTGTAAAATAGTGCAGCCACTATGGAAAGCATAATGGCAATTCCTCAAAAAAATTAAGATAGAATTATCGTATGATCCAGCAATTCCACTTGTAGGCATGTATCCAAAAGAAATAAAAGCAGGGACTTGGACAGCTATTTTTACATCATGTTCATGGCACCATTATTCACAATAGTCAAAAGATGGAAGCAACCCAAGTGTCCACTGAGTGATAAATGGACAAGATGCAGTATATACATACATCTCGTGGAATATTATTCAGCCTTAAGTAGGAAGGAAATTATGACACATATTACACATGGATAAACTTAAAGACATTATGCTGAGTGAAATAAGCCAGTCACAAAAGGAAAAATACTACTTACGTGAGGTACCAAGAGCAGTCAAATTCACAGAGACAGAAAGTAGAATAGTGGGTGCCAGTGGCTAGGGGAGAGAAGAAGGGGGAGTTATTGTTTAAGCGGCATGGAGTTTGTATTTGGGAAGTTAAAAAGTTCTGGAGATGCTGATGGTGATGGTAGCAAAACAATGTGAAGGTACTTAAGCCACTGAACTGTGCACTTAAAAATGGTCAAAACAGGCAGGTGCGGTGGCTCATGCCTGTAATCCCAGCACTTTGGGAGGTTGATTCAGGTGGATCACCTGAGGTCAGGAGTTTGAGACCAGCCTGGCCAACATGGTGAAACCCTGTCTCTACTAAAAATACAAAAATTAGCTGGGCATGCTTGTGCACACCTCTAGTCCAGCTACTCGGGAGGCTGAGGCAGGAAAATCACTTGAGCCTGAGAGGCAGGGGAGCCAAGATCACGCTACTGCCTTGATGACAGAGTGAGACTCCATCTCATGAAAGAAAAAAGGTCAAAATGATAAATGTTATTTTATAGATATTTTTATCATATTTTAAATAAGGAAAAAAAAGGAAAGGATCTATTTTTCCTGACTTTTTCTTCTTAGCGTAGCTCTCTTCTGTGTTCCACGTGTGAACACAGTCTCTGCCAGTGATCCACATTGTACACTGGGCCAGATGCAATGTCTGTAAACAATGGTCATGCTCCATACTGAGTTTTGTTTTTTATTTTATAGTAACCCCATAACAAGCCCTTTGCTTCCAGGTAGCTTTACTCCTGCTGGAATGTACTTCTTTGAAATGGAAAGTTTCACCACAGCACAAGTGGAACGTTTGGTCTTTGCTCCCTGAAATGTTGTGAGCCACAGTTTAACAGGCAAACAATAGTCGAGGCCAGTGAAATTATCCTTGGACAAAGGGTTTGCTGAGCAGTGTACTCTCACCTCTACCATCAATGTTTTTGATGGACCTCAGCTTCCTTCTCTATGAAATGAGCCAAATAGTGACTGAGGCTCAATGTGGAAAATAATTTGTCCAAGTTGGGCTCTAATGATACAGGAAAAGCAATTCCTTGGAAAAATGATGCTACTCCCTTCACTTTTTGTAGACTAATCCCTATAATCTGCCTTGTGTCTCACCTTGCACTAAAGGAGAGCAATCCTTTCCTGTTAACATCAAAATAAAGACAAATCAGCAGCTATTTAATGTAATCTGAAGTCAGTCTGCCTGTATCCCAGTCTTTCCACTAGCTGAGTGATCATGGGCCTAGTTATATGACCTCAGTTTCCTTATATGTGAAACAGGATGATAGAAATAGTCTACTTCACAAGGTTGCCGTATGGATGGAATGAGTTATTATTTGTAAAGCACTTAAAACAGAGCTTGGTACCTCGTGTGGACTATGTAAATACTCACTGATATTATTAGCTCCAGCATGGAGAGATAACTCTGCAGGGCTGCTTGAAGTGTACAATGGCATCCTCAATACTCACCCAGGATTATGTGATGGAGCATACACTTGTAAAAGTCGGACAAGTTGTATTAGTTCAGTTGCAACCATTTATGCATGTGTGGCCTCAAACAAGTCACTTGAATATTTGAGCTTTAGTTTCATTACTACTAGAATTAGCAGTAAAATAAACTGCCTTTTTCAGTCTCTTAATATGTAACTGTATGCAGGCAAGTTGTAATGGCTGTAATATTTCTGTTAGAATTATTATTGCTTTCATCTCTGTTTCTTTTACCTCCAGCCTGAAAGAAAGCAGAAAGGAAAACTTTATTTTTAAAACCTAATAGCTATCTAAAATGATAGAAATGGTATATGCTAAATATAGAAAATATAAGAAATAAGGAAAAGTTTCTTATAAAGTCATTATTTTACCCCTTAGAAAAAGCCACTATTAACATTATGCTCTTTCTTAGTTACAATAATGTGTCTTAATACTTAAGGTTTCTGTGTAGTTTTTTTCTCTTCTCTGGGGCAAGATCCCAGTTTAGAAGGCCTATGTATGAAAAGAATTAAATGCTCTTGATTTTTAAAGCTTCATTTTGTATAAGAAAATGAAATATTTTATGTTCAGACTTATTGCTACAGTAAGAAAATTAGAATAATTTGGCTATGTTTACAATGTCATTTGAGAAGTACTTTCAAATATGCCTAATTCAATATTATAAAAAAAAAACCAAAACTGGTTTTAATTTAATCTGTTTTATTTCACTAATGCTATGTACACCAGAGTAAAGGATAACGAATTATAAAGTTCTACAGTAAGGCTAGGCACAGTGGTTAACACCCGTAATCCTAGTGCTTTGGGAGGCTGAGGCAGGAGGACTGCTTGAGGCCAGGAGTTTGAGACCAGCCTGTGTAACATAGCAAAGCTCCATCTCTACATTTTTTTTTTTTTTGAGACAGAATTTTGCTCTTGTTGCTAAGGCTGGAATGAATGGCGCTATCTCAGCTCACCGCAAACTCTGCCTCCTGGATTCAAGCGATTCTCCTGCCTCAGCCTCCTGAGTAGCTGGGATTACAGGCATGTGTCACCGTGCCCAGCTAATTTTGTATTTTACCAGAGACAAGGTTTCTCTATGTTGGTCAGGCAGGACCTCAGGTGATCCACCCACCTCTGCCTCCCAAAGCAGTGGGATCACAGGCGTGAGCCACCGCGCCAGGCTAGATTTTTTTTTTTTTTTTTTTAACTAGCAGAGCATGGTGGTGCACATGTAGTCCTATCTACTTGGGAAACTGAGGTACGTAGACTGCTTGACCCAAGGATAGAGACAGTAGTAAGCTATGAGTATGCCATTGCACTCCAGCCTGGGTAACAGAGAGAGACTTTGTCTCCACTCAAATGAAAATAAAAATAAAGTCCTACAGTGTTTGCATGTATAACCTTAACAACGGTGAACAAAATAGAGGCTTTCTTAAAGTGAGGCTGTTTCTCTACTTGGAAACAACCAATCCAAATAAACTCAGTTCTGGAGAAATGAGTTATCGGTTTGTGTTAGAAATGAATTTACCAAGGCTGGGTCATGACAGTATATGGTTCAGTTTCTCTATTGCTTTTTTAAATTGCCGTTGGAGTGAGAAGGCCTTGGGAATAGCTGGCAGACTTGGAAGAATCTAGGTGACTTCCTGCCTTTCCCTAGTCACATATTACTTCTTAGAAAAATTGGCACTCATACTTTTCCTCATTTGTTGGGGCTCAACCTCCATCCATCCTTTCATCCCTCCCTTCCCTAATCCCCTCCCCCTATTCTTTGGCAGTCACAGAAGTTTTATATTAAGCATCATGATTCTCCACAATAAACAAAAGTATTAAGCGTTTTCATGAAATAATCATTAGTCATTGGTATTATTTTTATCAAAATTAAAAAAAAAACATTTCTGATAACTGAAAATTGTGATTTGATTCCTAGTAAGAGGTAAGGTGTTTGATCTTCCCTGCAATCTGGCTTTCCTGGTGGTGATAAGTGAAACAATCCTCTTTTTCTGTCTGCTATATTTAGAAGAACAGCAATTCTTTCACGGAATTGTAGCAGAAGAGAAAGTAGAGATCATTTGCTGTGGGGAACCTATTGAAAATCATAGATGGACCTCATCGTAAATATTTTTACCCAAACATGCACCTTTATTGACCAATAACAGACTGATGAATGTGAAATGGAGATTTTTTTTTTTTAAATGACTGTTAAATGTTTAACTGAGGCAATGGTTGATTGACATGTATCTCTGTAAGTGAGAAACAAAGAAACCCGCTTTGCTTGTCCCAAGCCATCTCCTGGAAGCCCTTGCTCAGTTCAGTTAGTGCCCTTAGGTCAAACAAACACAAAATTAAGAAAATAACATTTGGCCGGGCGCGGTGGCTCAAGCCTGTAGTCCCAGCACTTTGGGAGGCCAAGGCGGGTGGATCACGAGGTCAAGAGATCGAGACCATCCTGGTCAACATGGTGAGACCCCCTCTCTACTAAATATACAAAAAATTAGCTGGGCATGGTGGCGCATGCCTGTAATCCCAGCTACTCGGGAGGCTGAGGCAGGAGAATTGCCTGAACCCAGGAGGCGGAGGTTGCGGTGAGCCGAGATTGCGCCATTGCACTCCAGCCTGGGTAACAAGAGCGAAACTCCGTCTCAAAAAAAAAAAAAAAGAAAAGAAAAAGAAAATAACATTCGAAGAAATGGTGGGTGGCAGAGCAGTTGCAGGGATTGGAAAGGGCTCAGTATTTGCTTTATTTCCTCTGAGCTCATTACTTGCTCTGACTAGGTTAACCAGGAAGGGAAGATAAACACTATTTAGTTAATAAGTCCCGTAAGAATCCAGCAGAATGTCTTTTCTGATTTACCATTGTATGGTTGGAATAAGCACAGTACCCTCTTTGCTCGTACCTTTTTCCCAAGTCCATGAATAATTTACAGTGTGAATAAATGGCATGAGCTTGCTTTTCACATCTTTCTCAGGTTAAGAATGTGAAATGTGTGTGAGACACGTTATGGGAAAAGGGAACATTATTTGGGCCTCATCTCTTAATGCAATCAAACAGAAATCAAATAGAAATATTTCCTGACTCAATATTTGCAGCCTAAAACAGATTTTCTTCTTTCCAGTTTGGGGAGTCAAAAACCAGGAAGGAACGTGTCTATATTTTTTTAGTACTTAGTGACCCAAATTGACCCTCATGATTCATTCACCAGCTTTGGTCCCTACCAAACAAATAAAATCCCTTTAAGAGCTGGTTAAATACAGTGCTGGGGTAAACCAGTTCTACTCACATGGCTGAGCAGTGGTGCATCCTTGGCTTTCTGTACATTAGCACCAAATGTAAATTTTCAATTCAATTAAACTTAAAAAATATATGTGGAGGAAGGGGTAAGAGAAGAAGGACAAAGGAAAAAGAAAAGGGAACTAGAGAAAAATGGTCATTCATGGGATTTTCATTTAAATTTAATAAAATTAAAAAATAACTATGCCATGAAAATAAGCAGTAATCAACAAGTAGTGAGCCTAAAATAAGTTTAATGTTATCTTTCAGAAAGGGAATGACTCTACACAATGTTGACGAGGCAACATTGATGGCTTGTGCATATTGATGGCTTTTGCTGAATCATCGGCACTCTCTGGTCCCCACTGTGGCTGAGCACCTACATTAAGGGATGGTAAGGGTTAAAGTCTATGCAGTGGACTTTCTTTCTACCTGAAACCATTCTGTCTATATTAAGTCTGTTTCTTTATGAAAAAGTTGAAAATAAGTAAATAAAAAATATTAACTCTAGCTTAAGTATTCTATCTTCGAAATCACTGAGGGCCCAGTCACTTTTAAATTGTCGATCTCTAACAGGACAACATCACCAGTAATTATAATGAATTCTAAAGGAATCCTTGTATATCAATAAAGAATATTGTGAACATCTGTTTTCCCAATTGGATAAGCTGATATTAAAACTCTGAACGTATGAAAAAGTATTGAGCTTTGGAATATTTACAAAAATATAGATAAATTAAAAATATGTATAGATATAGATATTTATTTTTTTCATATCAGTATACTTCTCAACTGTACAAAATTAATATCAATGCACCATTGTTGCAGATATTATACTGAAGGAACAAGAATTCCACAATGAGTAGAGATAGCTATAGATTATATATATATATATATATATATATATATATATATATATATATATATGCTTACTTTAGGGCATAAAATTTTTTTTTTGAAAATGGTTGTTGTTAATAGGAAATATCATGGTGCCTATGTTTTTGCCGCATGGTACACTGTTTTCAACTCAGATCCTGAACAAATAGTAACAAAAAAAAACAAACGAATTTAACAAGAACTCTTGTGTTAGACAACAAAGCTACGGGACCCAGCAAACCAAATGAAAGTCATTCTTGGAGAACCAAACGGTAAAGAGCAGGCATTCCTTAAAAATATTGTGGCCAAAGCTTTGGTAGTCAAGAAGAACTTAGAGCTATCGCAAATAGACTGTGATAATATGTAAATATAAGGGCCATAATAAAATGAATTGAACAGCATCACAGGAAGGGTGGAGGAAGAGAAGTATAGGATATACAGGGGAGAAGCAAGAAGAGCTGCAGAGAAGACAAAGGAAGAGGAAGGGAAAGCGAGATCTGAACAAACACCTTCCGTGTAGTCACATGTGAGCGGTTTTTCAACTTTCTTAGAAGGACAGAATAAGAAATCCTACCTAAACCCAATACATACTATATTTTGCTATATATAGACATTAGACTATTATATAGTAAGTTATGTAAAAACAGACTTTATTGATACTCATTTGGAATCTGTGCCTTCAAGATGTTAAAGAGTCACATAGCATATTATATATAAAATTTACATTTTCAACCATCGTTATAGTTTTTTTTTTTTACATGGAGTTCTTGTGAACAGAGGAATGAATAATAAATTACAAAACCATCTTGAGGAGCAGGTGTTGGACATGCCTGAGTCTTACGTGCCTGCTTTGCAGGGTATGCTGTCGAAAATCATCCCCAAGCAAAATTAAATGACCATGTCACAAAGCTTCATGCTACCCTTAAGTAGTAGAATATCTCAATGTTCAATTCCAAAATGCTAAATACTACTCATCGTTTTCACATGCCAGTATAAGGTCACTTCTCAAAAGTCACTATATTGTTTTTATAAAATTGTAATTTAAAGAGTTCAGATTTCATTGCCCCTAGATGGCAGTTTGGCAATAGTCTCCAAACTTTAAAAATTTTCATCTTATTGAAACTAGGAACTTATCCTCATGGATATGCTCAAGAATTAACTTTAAGTATACTTGTTATACTGTTGAAAATAATGTAGAAAAGTTGGAGAAAAAAACTCTAAGTGTCTCTCTGATCCAGTAAGTTATGCTGTATTTGCCAATGTAATTTGTATATTTCATAAACAGAATTTTAATAAAAATTACTTAATAGCCGAGAACATAGTCATGATATGGTTATCTTTGAGTGGAAGGTTTATGTGATATAATTTATTGCCGATGTCATTTTAAACTATTTGTGATAAACCATATTATTGTGTAATTAAAGTATAAAAGACTAAAAATTAAAATACAAAAACTCTCGTTTTTAGGATGGGCAGATCAGTAGAATGGCATCTGCCAATGCATGTTTGCTTAACATGGCTTATTCTATTCCTCATGTAACATGTTAGACTAGTAATTCCCATAAAGGTAAATGAGTATCAATTACTGAATAGCTTCCTGGTCATGTGCTAGATGCTCCGGGAAAATAACCAAAGAGACTCATTTCATACCTTCCAAAAATTCATGCCAATTTGCTGTAACTCAGAATTAGAAGTTGTTAGAAATACAGGTTCCTAGATAGACTGAATCAGAGCCTCTGCAAGTAGAGCCTAGTTCACAAATGAGCATTGAACAGCCAGTAAAATCAGTTTAGGGAAATAATTTATACAGAACAAACAGATCTAATCACACTGGAATTTCTGTATTGACCAAAGTATTATGTGAAGTAAAGTGTAAACTATTTGAAAAAATGCAGCTTCAACATTACACATTGCATTAACAGAATGAAGGACAAAAATAATATGATAATCTCAATAGATGCAGAAAAAGCATTTGACGAAATCCAACATCCCTTCATGATAAAAACCTTCAACATATTAGGTACGGAAAGAATGCACCTCAACACAAAGGACCACATATAACAAACCCACTGGTAACATTACACTCAACAATGCAAAATTGGTAGATTTTTTTTCACCCTCTAATATCAGGGATGAGACAAGGCTGACCACTCTTGCCACTTCTAATTAATATAGTACCCAAGTCCTAGCTAGAACAATTAAGTGAGAGCAAGAAATAAAACGCACCCAAATTGGAAAGGAAGTTAGATTGTTCCCTAAGGACTCCATTGAAAAACTCTTAAAATTAATAAATGAATTCAGTAAAGTTTTAGAATACAAAATAAACATGCAAAATCAGTAGCATAACAGTCAGTAGTGTAACAATCTGAAAAAAATATTAAAAATTTCATTTATAATGGGTACAAAATTACTTAGAAATAAATGAATCAAGGAGGTGAAAGACTTCACACTGAAAAGTATAAACCATTGATGAAAGAAATTGAAGAAGACTCGAATGAATTGAAAGATAGCTTGTATTCCTGGATTAGAAGGAATTAATTTAACAATTAATATTGTTAAAATGTCCATACTACCCAAAGCAATCTAGATATTCAATGCAGTTCCCATCAAAATCCCAATGACTTTTTTTTTTTTTTCACAGAAATAGAAAAAAGAATCCAAAATTTTGTATGGAACTACCCAAGACCAAATAACCAAAACAAATCTTAAGCAAAAAGAACAATGATGGAGGTATCACACTAACTGACTTTAAAATATAACACAAGTTATATCAAACAGCATGGTACTGGCATAAAAACAGACACATACACTGCTAGAACAAAATAGTAAGCCAAAAAATAAACCCATACATTTACAGTCAATTAGTTTTCAACAAAGGTGCCAAGAACACGCAATGGAGCAAGGACAATACATTGTGCTGAGGAATGGAATATTCTCATGCAGAATGAAATAGGACTCTTATCTCACACCATAAACAAAGGTTATCTCAAAATGGATTAAAGACTTAAAAATATAACCTGACACTGGAAATCTACTAGAAGAAAACGTAGAGGAAAACTCCATGACATTGGTCTAGACAATGATTTTTTGGATATGACCCCAAAAGCACTGGCAACAAAAGCAAAAATAGACAAATGATATTACATCAACTAAAACACTTCTGCCAAGCCAAGGAAACAATTAGCAGAATAAAGCAACAACCTATGAAACAGAAGAAAATATTTGCAAACCATATATCTGATAAAGGGTTAATACCCAAAATATATAAGGAACTCAAACAACTCAGTTGCAAGGAAACAAATAACCTGATATAAAAAAGGGCAAAAGACCTGAATGGATATTTCTCAAAAGAAGACATACAAGTGGACAAGAGATACATAAAAAGGCACTCAGTATAATTAATCATCAGGGAAATGCAAATTAAAACCAAAACAAGATACTGCCTCACACCTGTTAGAATGCATTTTTTTTTTCTTTTTTCTTTTTTTGTTGAGACAAAGTCTCACGCTATCGCCCAGGTTGAAGTGCAATGGCATGATCTCAGCTCACTGCAACTTCTGCTGCCCAAGTTCAAGCGATTCTCCTGCCTTAGTCTCCTGGTTAGCTGGGATTACAAGCATGCACCACCATGCCGGACTAATTTTTTGTATCTTTTTTTTTATTAGCAAATATTACTTTTAATAATACTCTTTAAAAAGTTATAGAGGTCATGTATATTTTCAATTAGCCAACAAAGAGCTTAATCACAGTAGATCAAGAATATGTAAATACTTCCTGGAAGGAATAAAGTATAGACATACCCAAACATTCATGTTTTATTTAAGAAGATGATCTTATCAACACCAAGCATGTGTATTATTTTAAAATAATAATCAAAAATCCACAATCCATCTGGGTTATCAAATAGTTTACTTACTAAAGAACCTAGAGGACCATAGTATATATACTCTTAGAAAAGACAATAGGCCAGGAGCAGTGGCTCTCACCTATAATCCCAGCACTTTGGGAGGCCAAGGCAGGCAGATCATAAGGTCAGGAAATTGAGACCATCCTGGCCAATGTGGTGAAACCCCGCCTCTAATAAAAATACAAAAATTAGCTGGGCATGGTGGTGAGTTCCTGTAATCCCAGCTGCTTGGGAGGCTGAGGCAGGAGAATCGCTTGAACCAGTGAGTCGGAGGTTGCAGTGAGCCAAGATTGAGCCACAGCACTCCAGCCTGGTGACAGTGCGAGAGACTCCGTCTCCAAAAGAAAAGACAAGACAAGAACATATATGTAGGAGAACCAAATCAAACAGATTTTATTCAACTTTTTAGATAAAGAAAACAAATGATACAAAATAAGTCATAAGAAATGCTTTCTTATACCACTATCTCAAACCACTTTCAATGTTTTACAATATGCTCACACAGCAAATACGAAAGGCTTCTCAACACACCTTTTCTTTGTAAATTGCTGCAATAAATGCAATATTAACATACAAATTTCTTCTGTATTTTAAAAGTTGAGTTACTAATTTTTATGTTACTCAGACATATTTTTATTCATACACTTTTAATGACATCATTGCCACTACATACATTATTTTCTTTAATTTTATTTTTACAATAAGCCAACATCTGTCATGCAGCCATCAAAAGTCTTACAGTAAATTACACAGGTTTGTAGTCCAATTTAGACTCTAGTTTCTTAGAATCAGCCACTTTTCTGACTGCTTTCATGAAGTCTTCCTGTACTACAAAATCATGATCAGCACGAATTGCAAACATAACTGCTTCAGTACAAACATTTCTCAGGTCTGCTCCATTAAAGCCATCTGAAAGCTTCACAATTGCTTCATAATCTATTTCACCATGCTTTGTAATGGGACCTGCATGGATTTTCAGTATGTCTAATCTTGCTTGTTCATTTGGCAAATCAATATGTATTTTTCTATCTAATCTTCCTGGACGCAGCAAAGCAGGATCCAGTGTATCTGGTCTGTTTGTAGCCATGATCATTTTAACTCTATGCAGAGTATCAAATCCATCCATTTGATTCAATGACTCCATTAAAGTCCTCTGAATCTCTCTGTCAGCTGAAGTACCCTCAGAAAACAGACGACCACCAATAGCATCTATTTCATCCATAAAAATGATGCATGGTTGATGGTCCCTGGCATAATTAAACATTTCTCTGATCAAATGAGCACTTTCACCAATGTACTTGTCTACAATAGAACTAGATACAACCTTTAAGAAATTGCAGTCCAGCTGGCTAGCAACAGCTCGTGCCAAGAGTGTTTTTCCCGTACCTGGTGGTCCATATAACAAACAGCCTTTTGGAGGTATTATTCCTACACGCTGAAATAACTCCGGGTTTGTAAGAGGTAATTCTATCACCTCTCTTAATCCCCGGATCTGTTCTGATAGCCCTCCAATCTCAGAATAAGAAACATTCCCAGGGTCCTCATGAGACATGTTATAAACCAGTGGATCCACCTCTCTTGGCAAATATCTCATGATAGTTAGTGTAGTCATATCCAAAGCAACTCTTGTTCCTGGCTTCAGTTTACTTTTGTCAAGCTGTAGACGACAACCCACAACATTTCTTGGTCCATTTGTAGCTTTAACGATGAATTTTTCTTCGGTTAACTGTTTAAGCACTTCACCCACAATCTGCCCAACACTTTGTAGGGCCTTCAGATCATTTTCAGACTTTTCATATGGCTTGGTAAGTTCTTTTAATTGTTCCCTTAACTCCTTAAGACAGCCGTCGATCTCCTTGTGCTCAAGCAGCTTCTTGCGGTAGTCCTGAAGCGCCTTATCTCTAGGGTCTGCCATGATGAGAAGCCGTCTCTCCAATTTTTTGTATCTTTTGTAGAGATGCAGTTTCACCATGTTGGCCAGGCTGGTCTGGAATTCCTGACCTCGTTATCCGCAGCCCTCATCCTCCCAAAGTGCTGGGATTACAGGCATGAGCTGCCACACCTGGCCTAGAATGCTATTTTCAAAAAGATGAAAGATAGAAGTGTTGGTGAGAATGGGAAAAAAGGGGAATCCTAGCACGTTGTTGATGGGAATGTAGATTAGTACAGCCATCGTGAAACAGTATGGAGATTAAATCCCACTACTACCAAATTTTTTAGACTGTGAATAATACACAGAATACACTATATAAATATTAAAGTGTTTAATCCTTATAACAATGCTGGAGGATACATTTATATTATCCTATAGGAAACTGAGGCAGAAATGTTAATTAAATTTCTAAGGAAAGTTTTTAAGTAAATGGAAGAGATAGAATTTGAATCTGTGCTATTTGGGTACAGAGTCCATGCTTTTAAGTGCTATATTATTGGATTTTCACACTATTACACCTTTATTTTTTTCAGTTGCCAGTTAAGTTTCTGGACTCATCAGTAGGCTAGGATATGGTGTTAGCTAATGACTTTAAATATCTCAGTGGCTAGCGCCTTCAAAAGTTTATTTTATACTGCTGCTACTGGTACAGTAGCTGCAACTGTGCTGCTGTGAATTTTCCGTGTGAAGACCTCGACTGGCAGAGCGGTTTCTATCTGCAGCATTGCTGTTATCGTGGCAGAAGGCAGAGACATATCAAATGTTGGTGCTTACAATTCTGGGAAATAATTTATGCGTCTTGCTCCTATGTTTGGCAAAAAGATGTCACATGACAAAGCCTTCCATTAATGGGACTGGGCAGTAAAATCCTCCCCAAAGAAAGGGTATCAAACATATTTGAATAATCAACAGCAGTCTCAATTACTTATTATAATTGTAATGATATATTTATTATTATTATTTGTTTTTCTTGTTCAACTTTCAGCCCCATGTCTTCATTATTCATCACTTTATATTCAATGCCTCATAGAGTATTTGGCATTCAATTGGCACACTGCAATTATATCCAATAGATAAATGAATGCACATTCTTACTGACAGCCAGGGATGGGCATGGTAAAAGGACGAACTTAAGTATCACATAAATAATGGGCCCGTCTTAATTCTGTCCTTTGTTACTGTGGAATCTGGCAAATTAGGCTTGATAAGCTTTTTTCATTTCTGAAATAGGAAAAATAAGCTGGGCTTGGTGGCTCACACCTGTAATCCCTGCACTTTGGGTGGCCAAGGCAGGCAGATCACTTGAGGCCAGGAATTTGAGACCAGCCTAGTCAACATGGCAAAACTCTGTCTCTACTAAAAAATAAAGAAATTAGCCGGGTGTGGTGGCACACACCGGTAGTCCAAGCTACTCAGGAGGCTGAGGCACAAGAATCACTTGAACCCAGGAGGTGAAGGTTGCAATGAACTGAGATTATGCCACTGCAGCCCAGCCTGGGCTATAGAGCAGGACTCTGTCTGAAAAAGGAAAAAAAAGAAAAGAAAAAAGAAACAATTACTATGCTTAACTCATGAGGCTGTTACAATGATTGAATGAGATAATATTTGCTAATCGTGACCATAGTAACTATCCCATGTTTACCACATATTATTCAATCTAATGCTTCATAAAATACAAGGTGCACTAGTATTTTATGGTTTATTCTTTTCTACAAAGAAGATAGTTGCCAATAAAATAATTATATAACACATTTAAGGTGGACTCAATTTCAAAGATGCTAAAATCCCAAAAAAGGTGTATGTTTAGAATTGATGATATTTAACTATTACAAAGTCAGAAACTCATAGAAATACTTTTGTCTTAATAAAGTTAGGGATTTATAAATGGGCAAATTATACTAAAAAATATTTATCTCTATCTCTAATATGTCAAGACACTCTGAGCTGCTTATGTAATAACCATTTTTTCCACCCGCTACTCCATCTTTCTAGAACAAATAGTGTGTTTAGTTATTTACAATGTACCCAGGGAAGGCAATAAATTCTACTTTCTAGTCTGCTGGAAGTTAAGGATACATGTAATTCAATCAAGGTCTCAATCCCTTTACTGGTGATTGGATTAAAACAGTTATATGACCTAATTCTAGTCAGAGGGACCTGAGAGAAATTGCCCTTCTACATTTTGGATAAGTTTTTCTTCCTATTTAAAGACCTTCATATGAGGAAATATCTCCCTGTGCTGGATAGAAATAGATGTACTTCTGGTGCCTGCAACCTCCTGTTGTGTTGCAAGAAAGAAGGGAAAATGTTGGGACTTACAGATGGAAATGTCTCAGTCAATAAGCAAAAATTAGTCATTTGTTCCCCAAGAAAAATGTAGGAAATGTGACTTGACAGTTTTGAGGCTAGTTTTCATCAGGGGAAACCAGAATGATCATTTGGATTTATGCTAATATATATATTTTCCCCTTTTTATTTTTAGTTTCTATATACAGGAATATGGTTATCTGGGAGAATTTTTGAATATCTGCTTAACTAAATTCTCAAGATCCTTTAATCCTGGGTCACTGGGACCAGTTTAGAAATCTGAATGACATTGACAAATGTTAGTGGAAAAAAAAATTACAGGCCTAAAATTTTAGGATTGTTACCATTTAGGGAATTTTTTAGCTACCATGAATAAAGATAAAAACACCTATAACTTAAAATTTTTTCATAGTATAGCCATTAAAACAATCATAACTAAAATTTTAACAGATCCTTACTACATCAGGCATGTGACATAGTTTGATTTTCTTACATTGTTCAAATATTTATTTTGCATTAGTTTCAAACTTACAGAAAAATTGCAAAATGAGTACAAAAATTCTCACATCCCCTTCACTCAGAGACCTTATTCCAGTTCAGCAATATCCTAGCAAAAAATTTAATCCAGAAATTATGCATTGTACCCAGTGGGTGTCTCTCTAGTCTCTTTCAATCTGGAACACTTCCTCATGCTCCCCTTATTTTTCATGACCTTGATATTCTTGAAGATTACAGGCAGATGATTCAGTACAACATCCTTCAGATTAAGTTTGTGCAGTGTTTCTTCATGATTAGACTCAAGTGCTGAGATGTTTTCATTGGATTTTTTTGAGTGGCACACGATATTACTGGTGGTGGTAATTGTAATCACTTAATTAAGACAGTGTCTGCCAGGTTTCTCCCTGTCATTGATGCATGTTTTGAGGGAGGAAACTTAGAGACCATATGAAATACAATTTCTTATTCTATGTTCATCCATTAGTTATAGCATCATTGACGTTTCTTTTCTGAATACTTATTCTAATGGTTACCAAAAGGTGATTTGATTTTTCACTACCATCTTTCCTTTGATAATTATTATGAGTTGGCTTTCTCTGATAAGAAAAGTTTTCTCATTTATTTATTTATGGATATCCATGTGGATTCATGGGTTTCTATTTTTCAATGTGTTATAATCTTCTACTCTCACGATATATTTAAATGCTCAAAAATTATCTCAGATTTGACCAGTTGAAGCCCTTTCAAGCTAACTTCCCTATTCTTTAGACAAGTTCCCACCATTCTTTGAGTATTTCTTTACTTTATTGTGTAACAAAAATTTCCAGATCTCCCTGTTCTTTTTCCAACCTGTTCCTAAAATTAGCCATTTCTCTAAAAAGCTGGAATTTCTTTTAGTAAATGGTGTTTAGAAACCAAGTGTATTAGTATTTGGAAACCAAGATCTGGACAATAAGTGTGTTCATAGCTATTGCGTTATCACTACTCTCAGGCTCTTTCAGGGCCCAGAGCTGGGAAACATATGTACTGGCGTATATGTGTATACATGCATACGTACATTTGTATCTTTGTTCATCTCTATATCCTGTCTACAAAATGCTGAGTTTCTGCTGATGCTTTTAATTCTAATTCAACACCACGGAGTTCATTCTAGCTGCCTCTTCCCTTCTCTGACACTGAGGAAGCCGGCTCTCATCTCAAACCCTGAAGTGTGGCCAATTTTCTGACACGACCTAGTTGCCACCCCATTTGTACACTGGCCGCAACCATCAGTGAAGTCTGACAACCCTGGGCCACCTACTTCACTTGGGCTTTCCTAGTAGCTTTTTGATAAAGAAAATAAAAATGGCAATAGATATTATTTTAAAAAGCAAAGAGAAAGAAAAAAACAGCAGTGGAAGAGGAGGTAGAGAAACCTTTACGTATATTATTACATCAAAGCCTTGCTATAGTCTTATGAGGAATACACAGTGATTATCTGCATTTCACTGAATTTGAAGACTCACTTGAGGTCACACAGATAGCAATCTCTGGATTAAACCCAGAGAATTGACTCCTGGCTGCAGATTCAAAATGATAGTCCATACCCTTTTATCTGCCTACTCTTGCCATTATCTACACTCTGTATTTAATGCATCCCTTCTTTAGTTTATGTGCCTATTCTGGTTGAAATTGGTTAGCACCTAACTCAAGGAGAGTTTACTTCAAGTGCTAGAACTAATGTAAACAGGGAGTCACATTATTACAGCTACATGTGGTGTTATAATTACATCAGAATGCAGCTCAGTCACTGGCGCATCGTATGCGCCACACTGTCGCCATATTTGCAGATGTTCAGTCTTCCTTTTATTAAGCATGACAATGCCCAGCAGGATCCATTTTGTCTGATTATCCTCAAATGGAGAAGAATATTAAAAGGCAGGATAATTAAAAATATATGCCCAAACAAAGGATGTGTCTACAATTCCTTTTCTAGTGCTTTGAAATAGTTCAAATTTCTCAGCTGGCTCTCGTGCACAGAGCACTAAAAGGATGTCTTAAATTTAGACATATGTCTTCATTCTGTTTAATGTGCCAGAACAAAAACATAGCTTGAGACCACCATGAATTGATGTCTAAGTGCTGGAATGCTAAAGAACACTCAAATTTCCACAGGACTAAATGTCATCATAGAGTTTATGATTGCACTTTCCCCTATGAGAACATCGCCTTCTATTTTTAAGATTGTCTCGTACGATTCAATGCTGATAGTTCTCCTTGAGTCTACACAATAGTTTTCTTTTATTTGGTATAACTTCAGATAATTCAAATCATACTCCCATTAGCAGTGCTGCATTTATTGAGAACAAAGGGGGAAAAACGCCATCACTTTCATTCAAGGTGATAGACCTACAAAAAACATTTTTTTAAAGTTTGAAAAATGCTAGGTAAATGTATTTGGATATTTCCAGGTCTCTGTGTATTTAAAAAGCCCTTAAAGAAAGTAAACACATAGGTATATACTAGACAGATACAATGTTTCCAAATGAAGGCATGCCATTTGTAGTAGCCATTAGGATTTTGATGAAAATGGTGTGGCAGCAATAATATCAGAAAGTGGATTCCATCTCTGAGCCCTACTGATTTTGCATGTCACCAATCATCTTGTCCCTGAATGCTAGACCATGAGATTTGTAAACTTTAGGAAGGTTTTCTTTTGGAAGCAAATATAACTGAAATGTCTTCAGAGAGGAAAACATTTTAAATCATGTGATATGAAGAAGTTTTGAAGCAATGAAATGAATGTTTCTACTCTAAAACAGAAAAAAAAATCAGTGAAATATGGTATTTATTTTAACATGATTGAAATAATGCCATGAAGAGAAAATTAAACTTGGGGTGGCCAAAGTATGTAGAACATAGACCTATGGATGAAATTCATGGAGATAAAAATAAAATAACATTTCAATGTAAGGAAGGTCTTTCTTATGGTGAAAGCTGTGTAAAGATGAATTGATATGTCTCATAAGGTAGAGAGTCTGCATCATGAAAGACATTCAAAAAGAGATTACCATGTATCAATGACATCATAGATCACCACTTTTCAAATTTTAATGGGAATATATATCACCTTGGCTTTTCTTAAAATGCAGATTCTGGTTCTGTAGGTTTAGGTAGGACCTAGATTCTGCCAGGTGATACATATGCTGTCAAACCATGGACCATTCTCTGAATAACAAGATGATGGAGGAAATTAAATGAGTGAATGATTTATTCTATTGTGGAATTATAACATTAACTCGATTTGAGAATAGGAAGGAAATAAAAAGAAAACGAAGAAAAATAGCAAAATCATCTTACTATTGCAATGAAGAGTTTTAGAGAATTACAGGGAAAAAAGTCAAAAGAAATACACCATTAGGATGAAAAGATGTTTAAAGCAAGTTGGAAACCATCTGGAAAAGAGAAAGTATTTGGTGAGAGCAAGAGAAACTGAAAGCACTCAGAGTCATACTTGTGTGACTAAGCTGGTGTGGCTGGTTGCACCTATAGTACCAGAGGATTGCTTGAGCCCAAGAGTTTGAGAATAGCCTGGGAAACATAGTGAGACCCAGTCTCTAAAAATAAATAAATAAATAAATAAATACCATAACATTAAAAAAGAGCTTGAAAAATTTCATGCACCCCCTGATTTGCCATAAAGGCAAGTAAGATGGTGTTCAGCCAAGCAAGCAGGTGCTAAAATAAGGGAGAAATGTTCAAAAAAAAGTTTTTTTCAGACCACTCTGAGACAGAATGGGAATAGTGTGAAGTTCTGAAAAACCCCAGAATGAGGCTAAAAAGGTCCTGGTAACAAATAATCTCATCATCACTGGCTACTTGGTAGCATTCTCCAATGGTCTGAGAGGAGTAGGTAGCTAAGACTCTAACTGGAAAGTATTTACCCTGAGACCAAAAGCACTGTTTCAAACTGTGATTTTCGTCTTGAAAGGAAATCGCTTCTTTCCCCTTGTAGCAGTGTTACAGAACTGAAAAGACTTCAGAACACATACGTCTTTAATTAGATGAAGAGTCTTCCTACAGCTCCGAATTATCAAGTCTGCCAGAAGTCCAATTTGACCATTTAGATGTGTTAATAACCTAACAGGTTCTTTCCAAACATTAATGCTCTGTTCATATCTAAACTCTTATTCAAATTGGGGGTGCTTGAATGCATGCATGGGCTCTTCTGTATTTACTATTCCAATTTCAAATTTTAATATGGGCTTTCAGGAATATGTGTATTAACCTTAAAAGAATGGCTGAGTAACTCGCTATGTTAGTGGTTTCATAGATTCCTAATGTCTAATTGAGATTGAGCTCAGCCGTCTGGTCTGTCCACGATGGAGCCTCAGCTTCTTGACCCTAGCCTCAGCCTCCTGAATTTCTTCTAAAGCAAGATCTAAAATTTAATTGTTTTAATTAAAACACAGAGGTTTTTTCTATTAGAAGAAAGTGATAAAATGTAAAAAGAAAAACAATAAAACGATGTAGCTTCCTCAAACTCTCATTTCTACAGAGAAGCAACATTTTGGGAAATTTGGTGCAAGTCTTCTCTTGATGACTAGATTAAAATTGACAGCAACTTTGGCTATTGGACTTCTTTGATTTAAAACAGCCACATCATTACAGAGATGTCAGCTAATACTGGATTATATTTCAAAATTATATTCAGCTGGTTTAGATAGGTGTGTTTTAAATTTGGAGAGAGTTCAGAGAAGAGCAGTCAAGATGAGTAAGTTTGGAAAATAAGACTGATGATAAAAATTGGGAAAGACCAATTTTAAATTTTTAAAAATATTTTCCATATTAATATTGGTGATTGTAGAAAATTTTTAAGATCTCAAAAAGTATAAATGTAAAGTAATATCTCAATTTATAAGCCATGTCAATGAAAAAAAGTTTTTAAACAAGGATCCTATGTATATGTATAATGTGAAACAACAAGAGGATAAGAATTGATTATTCAGTAAGGGTCATACAGATTACTTAGAAAAAAATCTTATTAGGATAAAGCTCTTTGTTAGCTTTTGTTTTTTGATGCTGATGAGTAAATATTAAAAAGATCATTAAAATGAGTTTTACCAGCCTAAACAACACAGAAAAATCTGAACATTTGTTTTAAGTGTATGTTTTGGAATCCCCATTACTGGCAATCTGGTCCTATTTTGATTATCTACAGCTGTCTTCCTGTATCTATAGAAAGGTCATATACCTGAGTTAGCTTGGATTCCTTTCACCAAATCTTGCTAGCTATTTCAATCCAATATGGAAGGTTGACAAGCTTCCAATTCCTTTTTTGAGGTGTGATCTAAAAGTTCCTTGGCTTAGTGCTTGTAGTAAAGTTTCAAGGGAATTTACAGAAGTTTTTCCTCCGAATGCTCTCCAACTGTTTTCACTTTAACACATGACCATAACATATAACACAGTATTTTAGCCCTCAGCAGATCTGTCTGATGCAATGTAAAGAGGGTAGGAATGGAATGTGTTAATAATCAGACTAGCAAATACATATATTTTCTGGAGTCCTTTAATAAAAATACTCACTTTCTAATGTTATGCTTTATACATAAGCTGAAAGGAGGGGATATGTAGCCCTTAAAATGCTTAATCCATTGTCCTTCAAGACAAATTTTATGAGTTGTCCACATAACCTCTGATGACAGAACATAGAGCAATTTTAAACCTCTTTATCAGCTATAGCACTTGTTTAAAATAAGGGAGTGGTTTGATTTACATATAAAAGCTAAACCTGAGATGTGTTTAGATACTGTATACATATATGGTAAAATATGCTGTTTACTTTGTTTAGAGATTTATTTTAGAGCCAACAAGTAGAAAGAACAAATACAAAATGGTAGGTGGTCCAGCTAAAACAGTGGCTGATTATGGAGATCTAATGGTTGGTAATGCATATTCTTGTTGGTACAAAGTTAAAATGTATGTGGATCATCATGTAAACAGTTTTCTTGAACCACATTTTTCAAACTATGACTCCTGGGTGGAGTTTTATAATAGATATGAGGGATAAAGCATTGACTCAGGTCCTGGGACTTCAGGTGGCTTGCAGTCTAATCAAGAATGGAGATGTGATTGATGCGAGCTAAGAACTAAGTCTTTTGGGGGAATCATATACTACTTTAAGAGGGACATTGACCAGGAGAGAAATATATATTATTTGGGGCATTCTAACTTGATACAAAACAGTTTGAGAAGCCAATTCTATTTAACCCAGAAAAAAATGAGGAGTTAGAATGACTGAAGATATGTAAGATGCCTTCTCACTGGGCCACATTATCTGGGAAATTATGATGCTCGATTTTTTTTGGAATGATAGAGTTAAGTAGGTATGTTTCTGTCATGTGCTTTTCACTCCTCAAAACGCAGCTGATTGAGTAATAAATCAGCAACTTCAGTCTCATCAGGTTAGAAATAAAATATGCTCCTCAGATTTAAGTGCTACTAACTCATTTCCAATGGCTGTGGTCAAGTTTGCTCTTTCATGTATCTTGAGTTGGCTTAGCTGATAAGCAGATCTAGGAGCTGGTATGCCTCAGATGAACCCTGTCTATGTTCCTGTGTAGCACGTTAGCGTTAGTATTCTCTATTTTCTTCCTAGGTCCAGTATATGGAACAGGGGTTGTGCTTGTTCCATTTATTCAGGCTTTACTACCTTTCCATTAGTTGTCTTTAAACTTTAGTGTACATTAGTAAAACATAGAAGGCTTATTAAACCTGAAGGGCTGGTTACGAGGCCCTTCCTGCAGAGTTTCTGATTCAGCAGGTCTGGGGTATGGTTGGGAAATTTGCATTTCCCAGTTAAGTCTGATGCTGCTGATCTAGGGAATCATGCTTTTAGAAGAACCACTGTGATTTGCCTGGACTGTCTTCATTAATTCTTACAGGACCCCTGTAAAATAGGAATAATTATCTTCCCCATTTCACAGATGAGAAAATAGATGTTTAAGGAAATTTATTCAGGAATACATAGATGAGATGGGGCAGAATGAAAGGTAATCAGACTCCAGAGCCAATGTTCCTAGCAGAGCATTCAGCTTACCTGGTAGCTTTGCTCGTGTTCTAGGTGCCCCTCTAGAATGAGGCAGTGCCTGGAAACGACTGGCGGCCAACGCCCTTGATTCTTGCTCTTGTTAACCTGTCTTTTCAACTTGTATCATAAATCCTCATTTTAAATTCTGGTACCTGAGCCATATTTAATTCTGCTGTAATCTTGGAACACGTGCTTAGGACTGCTTCGCTACCATCACCAAAGCCACTAAGTAGTCTGGTTACTTTCCTTTGTCACCCATGTTTTTTTTTCTTTTTTTCCTGGCCCTATAGTTTTTCCTATTGGCTGATTATTTGTTGAGGCCTCAAGGTATCCTGAGTCAAAGCCACGCATGGCATAATGATCTGTGTCACCTGTTGTGTTAATTTTTTTCTTTGAAAAAATGACATAAATTCTTTCATACCCTTTAACCCATCACAGGTGCATCTGATGCTCAGGAAGCAGTGATGAATAGTGAGTCTAAAAATATGAGTGTTTCTTTAGCTTTACCCAGGAGGAAGAGGGTTGGCTGACTAATGGCGCTATTTCAGTCTATAAAGTCTAACACAGAAGAACCCAACAGATTATCATGCTTAGGTTGATACCATTGTCACTGAAGATTATTTATTAACCACTATTAGGTTTTTTAGATATATCAAATGATCTGAATTTAGATCTTAAATTCTTTTGCCCAGCTTCAAACATATCTTTTGCCCTAAATTATGAATAAATAAATGAATATGTACTGTGGGGAAGATTTAAATCTCTAACATAATTAATGTGGCCCAGTCAGTCATTTCTTCAAAGCAAATTAATACATTGACACCCTAATTTATAAATTATAATCTTATGATTTTGTTGGCATAAATCAGTTTTCCAGAGCCTGATTTAAGTTATTACAAATCTACTGTGTTGAGATTCAGACTCTGTTGCTGGTGATAACCCCTTTCAACCATCTATACCTCCATTTAAAAAACATCTAACTCTATACAGTAGTGAGCCTCAACTCTGGTTATAATAAGAATTTCATGGGACATTTTTTAAAAAATATGGATGCCTGGGCCTCCTTCCAAGAAATTCTAGCCCTGTGTATCTGGCGTGGGGCCTGGACATTGATAAAGCGCCCTAGGAATTCTAATGTGCAACTAGGATTGAGATCACTTCTGCTTTGTCTGAAAATGGTAGTTATGTTTAGTGTTGGGGCTGGTCAAATTTTTGAAGAGAGATAAAAATAGGCAATTTTATATTTGTTTTTTTCTTTTTAAAACAAATGGCTTGATTAATGCTTATTTTCCATGATAAAGAAACTCAATAGTTTCATGAACAATTTTTTTTTTCTCAGTTTTAAAAATTCTTACTTTAGGACCCTGAAAAACAGACAAGAAATTGTGACTCTCTTTCTCCACCTGGTGGCAGATAGCGTTATTATCTACAGAAAATAGAACAATAGGAAGAAATTATTTTGAATCTCAAAACCCCAACGAAGTAGCAGTGTTGGCCACAGGACTGACTATTGATTTCAAGTGCCTTCTCTGGCTGAGGTTAACACGTTTCTGCAAGCAGGCAGAATATTGATCCATCAATTACAGATCTTGTTCCAAGACCCTAATTTCATGTAACTTTGGAATTTAAAGCTATCAATGCAGTACAACAGGAAATGGTATTTTCTTCCCCACAGTACCCCCCCTTCACCGTGAAGGGTTGCTGATTTGGCTAATGTCAGGTGGCAGTGATCTTTGGGGATTAGGGATACAAAATGGTTAAGAATAACTGCCCTGGCTGGACGCAGTGGCTCACACCTGTAATCCCAGGACTTTGGGAGGCCAAGGTGGGCAGTTCAGCTGAGGTCAGGAGTTCAAGACCAGCCTGGCCAACATGGTGAAACCCTGTCTCTACTAAAAATGCAAAAATTAGCTGGGCATGGTGGTGGGCACCTTTAATTCCAGCTACTCAGGAGGCTGAGGCAGGAGAATAGCTTGAACCTCGGAGGTGGAGGTTGCAGTGACCCAAGATCATGCCACTGCCCTCCAGGCTGGGCAATAAGAGCAAAACTTTGTCTTAAAAAAAAAAAAATAACTTTCCTTTTCAGTTACTAAAAAAGTAAGAACAATAATCATATTATAAAATATGCACTACCTTTTGTTAATTTCAAAATTACCTGTCTCCAATTATCAGTTACCCATTATCAGTAACCAATGTAAACTGTAATGATTGCTTTATAGAGTTTATTGCTTAAACTGTGATTATACGAGAGGGAAGACAATATCAGAAAGGCAGAAATTGCTGTCTTTAAATGTTTAAATATTCCATTCACCACTATATGACTTTAATAGAAGAATTTAAGCTTTTGGAATCTCAGTTTCCCTGTATGTAAAATGGGGAGAATAGTCATGTGAATTACATGGCCCAATTCCTCTCCCATGGTAAATAGCCAGTAAGTTAATTACTGTGAATTCAAGTCATGGCCGTTGCCATATTTGAAATGTGAGTACAAGTAACATGGGCTTCTACAATTTTTATATTTTACTTTAATGTATTATATATTGATTATCTAAAAGCATGGGCCTTGAAGTAAATTTCTATGTGCAAACCTTGGTTACTCTGCTAATTAACCATGTGATCTTGGTTATTCAAATTCCTTATACCTTGATTTTTTTTCATCTATAAAATGGAGATACTAATTATGCTTCCCTCTTTGTATAATTATGAGCATTAAATGTGTTAGTGTATGTAAAATTGCTTAGAACAAGACAACACAGAGAATATTTTTAGTAAATATTAGTTGTTACAGCTGCCTTAGCTATTACTGTTCTAAGCATTGTGTTGTATTCTTTACCAAGTAGTGTTAGGTTCTAAGGCTTTAACATTGTCTGATGTTGTTACATAGCTTAGTAATGTAGTGAAAAGGAAACATATTGAAAATATTGTTATATTTGAATATATAAACAAAAATAAGCCTAATTATTCCAATATAACTTTTGACAGATAGTTTAGAACTTTAGATAGTTTTTCAGTAGTTCACTGTCCCCTGTCTTTAGGCACATATATGGATCTTAAACTAAAATCAGTTTTGGAATCTGTATCTGACAGCTTTTTTTTCCCTGTCTCCTCTTGCTTCCTTCTTGCTTCCAATTACCTGCTGATAAATGGTTTTAAGCATAGTGGTAGGATAAGACTGATAGCATTCTGGATGAAACAGAGGGATATGTAGGCCATGAGAAACCATAATCATATCTCATGAGTCTCTTTCTCCTTAGCAAGGTTGACATTTAATCCACACTGGCTACGAATTAAGGAAATCACTTAATATTTAATTTATTATTTGATATCTAAATTTTTATCAAGATCAATGAGAATTGTTGCTATTTGTTGTTGATATACTCATATTTCTTTGCCTTATGAGATCTATTTCAAATATATGACCTTTACATTTGAATATTTACCTAATTGAAATAAAGCATGCACATAATTATATGTCTACAGATTCCAATTTTAAAATGTGGACAGAATGAGTAAGGACAGTAATTTTATGTGAAATTGTTAGTACATTTTATAATAATCTCCACATGTTCTAGAACACAGAAAAAAATAACCAATGAAACAGTAACTGGAGAGGAGAGGAAATTCCTTTGTTTAATGCATTCCATTATCTGTGATTAAAACATCACTTCCTTATGATGTGAGTAATTAAGTATTTATTTAAAAAAATAAAGTTAAAACATCACTTCCAGTTTCCAGAATGAGCTCATATTTTTTTTTTTTTTTTCTAGTGAGAGTTTTTATGAATCATTCCAGTGGTTTGCCAAGTTTAGGAGCTGGAGGATTCACTTTCCATTCCACAGAGTTCTTTTTTTTTTTGAAGGTCTTACCCCTTAAAGAGGGGCGATTTCAGTTCCCTGCAACCTCTGCCTCCTGAGCTTAAGTGATCCTCCCACCTCAGCCTCCCAAGTAGAGTAGCTGAATAGTTGGGACTATAAACACATGCCACCACACCCTGCTAATTTTTGTATGGAGAGTTTCACAGTGTTGCCCAGGCTGGTCTCAGACTCCTGGACTCAAGCAATCCACTTGCTTCAAAAGTGCTGGGATTACAGGTATGAGTCACTGTGCCTGGACTAAAGAGTTCATTAACTCTTCTTGATCTAAAACAATCACTCCTTCTCTTGTGCAATTCAATAAAAAAGATATATAGCTATTCATGAATGGAAACAAAAAGCTTCTCTTCTCTTACATTAGGCATAGAGACATTAAAATTTATAAAACTATATACTCCCATCCTGAGCTAAAATCGCTAAATGGTATTTTGACATAACTGTGCTAGAAGGAAGGAAATTAGAAATTATATTCCAATGGTAACAACTACTGTTATTCTCAAAGTATATTCATATCTCTATAATTTTATCTTTTTTTTTTTTTTTTTTTTGAGATGGAGTTTCGCTCTTGTTACCCAGGCTGAAGTGAGTGCAATGGCATGATCTCGGCTCACCGCAACCTCCGCCTCCTGGGTTCAGGCAATTTTCCTGCCTCAGCCTCCTGAGTAGCTGAGATTACAGGCACATGCCACCATGCCCAGCTAATTTTTTGTATTTTTAGTAGAGACAGGGTTTCACCATGTTGACCAGGACGGTCTCGATCTCTTGACCTCATGATCCACCCGCCTCAGCCTCCCAAAGTGCTGGGATTACAGGCTTGAGCCACTGCGCCCAGCCTATAATTTTATCTTTACAAACATATGTTAGCAGAGACATATTTGGACCCAACCTATATACTTTTTCTCTGTAAAGTATTCAAAGAACAATGAGGATTACAGTTGTGTGGTAAGAAATATTGACATAAAGAATGTATTAGCTGTAAATTCATTGTTAAAAGATATTTTACATATTGTGGTTGTTATGTTATACAAATGTCAAAAAAATAATCGGGATAAATTGTTTACTTATTATCACTTGATTAATGGTAATTTTTTTGAGTATGTCAGATATGCTTTATTTCATTCTGATGATTAGCTTTCAGAGACAAATGTAATGCTTATAGTACCTATATTATCCTAGATTTGTTTCTGGTTTATTTAAGAACATTTCAAATTTTAATATCCATCATAAAAGTTTTACTCTACTTGCATTTTTTAAAAAAGACTATAATTCTTCCTGAAAGCAGAAGTATATAAGAAAATAGGAGAAACCATTCTTACATGATATCATTTTACATGATATCCAGAATGCTGTTGGCTTCCTTTTTTTTTTTTTCCATTGAGACAGAGTCTCACTCTGTTACCAGGCTGGAGTACAGTAGCTCGATCTCGGCTCACTGCAACCTCTGTCTCCCGGGCTCAAGTGATTCTCCTGCCTCAGCCTTCTGAGTAGCTGGGACTACAGGTGCATGCCACCAAGCCCAGCTAATTTTTGTGTTTTTAGTAGAGCTAGGGTTTCACCATGTTGGCCAGGATGGTCTTGATTTCTTGACCTTGTGATCCACCCACCTCAGCCTCCCAAAGTGCTGGGATTATAAGTGTGAGCCACTGTGCCCAGCTGCTTCCAATTTTTAAATGGAGAATTTGAATGGCCAGGCCAATGTCTCTTTCAGTTATCACACTAAGCTGTTCTTGCTGGATGGTTGAATCAGAATAAGTTCTCCTAGGAATCTAGGCTGGGCATGGTGGCTCATGCCTGTCATCCTAGCACTTTGAGGGGTCAATGGGGGCAGATTGCTTGAGCCCCAGAGTTCTAGATAGACCACCCTGGACAACATCGTGAAAACCCATATCTAAACAATTAGCCAGGCATGGTGGCACATGCCTGTAGTCCCAGCTACTCAGGAGGCTGAGGTGGGAGGATACATTGAGTCCCAGAGGTCAAAGCTGCAGTGAGCCGTGAACATGCCACTGCACTCCAGCCTGGGTGACAGAGCATTGAGCATGACCCTGTCACAATTGAAAAAAAAAAAAAAAGAAAGGAAAAGAAAATGTCTTCTAGGAATCTAGTCTCTAAAATACACTTACGGGTATTTTCCCACCTATTCTTTCAAATTCTGATTATTCCTTTTACAACTCCATAGTAGATTAGGACAGATTTTCCAAGTTATTCAACTGAGATAGAATTTGAACCTTATTCATAGTTTTTGGCTAAGATAATCTCCTTACTGCATGCCCAGTATACAGCCGGTATTAGTGAACTCACAAGGCAGAGAGAAGCTGTGGCAATCCGAATTCTTAGCAATTGACTGATGACTACTAGTCTGACAGAGACCTTCCTTTGGCCAGTGATTTCTCTCACCTTCATTTTTTTGACTTTCCTTTGCACAGCCTCCATCCTGTAACTCTAATCAGATAGTCCACAGTTTCTTCCAGAGCCTCAGTTTCTTCTATAGTATAATTACATATAATATAATTATAATAAAAGTTACTTTTCAAATTGGGGACATACTCTATTAGAGCCACTCTGCTAACCATTTTGCATTACAATTCAGTGTCCTGTTTTATGAATTGAGTGACCATGTGTTCTGTTTGTCAAGAACAATGCTACTTATCTTTATTGTACTAGTATACTTAATCATAGTGTCCCTTTTCATTCTCCAAAGTGACCCGGTTAGGACAATAAATGATATGACCACTATATATTTTATTAGTTTCTCAGGGCTGTTATAACAATTACAAAATATTTGGTGGCTTAAAACAATAAAAAGTTATTCTTTCACAGTTCTGAAGACAAGAAGACTAAAATCAAGGTGTCAGCAGGGCTCCCTCCAAAGGCTGGAGGGGAAAGTCCTTCTGTCCCTCTTCCAGCTTCTGCTGGTTCCTGACTCTTGGTTTATGACAGAATAACTCCAGTCTCTGCCTCCACCTTCACATGGCCTTCTCCATGTCTCTGTGTCATTTCCTCTTCTGTCTCTCATGAGGACACTTTCTATTGAATGATAATGACAGATAATCTTTCTAATCCACATCTCAACATCCTTACCTGACCTTAACTTACCTTATCTGTAAAGACCTTCATTCTAAATTAGGTCACTTTATGAGGTTTTGAGTAGATATGTCTTTTGGGGGCTGCAATTCAACCCACTACCTATAGATACATGTAGTAAGTTTGAAACTGACATATTAAAAAAAATGCCTCGTTAAAATGCCTTTGAAAAATACCTCCGTATCTGTGAGGGATTGCTTCCAGGACTCTCACAGATAACCAAAGTCTGAGCATACTCAAGTGCTGCCGTTGACCCTGCAGAGATCAAGGTTAGAAAACGTCAGCCTTCCTTATATGTGAGTTTCACATCACGAAAACACCTCACTTTCCACCCTCATTTTGTTGCTAGCGTGGAACCTGACAATATGGAGGCCTGACTGCACTTATTGAAAAAAAGAAAATCCCCCGTAAGTGGAATTTGAACTGCCCATTCAGTTCAAACCCTTGTTGTGAAGAGTCAACTGTATAAAATAATTTTTTTTCACATTAAAATTTGAAACTGCTTGGTCAAACTGAACAAAAATTAACAAGAAAAGTCTATGTTCAATTTAGAAAATTTAAATAATTTATTGTGCCTTTAAGATAATGAAGATAAATTCCAAGCCATGAAGGGGGAAGCCTGGAGAATTAAAACATATATATATTTCTCCTTGCCTTCACTGTGTTATATTAAACCTGTTTAATCTTAATATAATTAACAAATTCTTGTCCCAACAATTACATAAGATAGAGAAATCTCTTCTTAGTTGTATCTCATTTGAGCCTCATTTTAATTCATAAGTTATCCTCACAACACAGATAAGAAATTCATAGCTTAGAGATAAGTTTCCAGCGACAGTTCACATTTAGCTGTAGAACAAAGATTCTAGTTCTGATGGTAAGACAGATTCTCTGAAATACTATGTCACTGATAGTTAATAATTAGATTAGGTATCATAATTATAGATAATATAGGTATAGTGTAATAGATAATTTAGATATAATTGGATGTAATTATTAGATAATTAGAAAATGCTTCTAATAACAAATGTAGCAACTTTTAAATTAGTTTACATATTAAAAATACTATAATTCATGTTTAAAAACAGAAAGATACTAATACAAAGATAAAGTGATTCTTCTAGATTCCCCAGTTTGTGTAGAGAAATTACTAGAGAATTTTTATGCAGATAATTTTTCTATGCATTTACAAGTACATACATTATATATATAATACAGACATATATCTTTTACATCTTATACAAATGAGATTCAACTTGACATAATGTTCTGCAAACTTTTCCACTTAATAAATAGCTTGTCATACAGATCTTCCTCATTCTTTGTAGTGGCCGCCTGTCATGACTTTGTAGTGATATTTTCTATAATTTATTTAGATGGCTTGTTATCCATAAGTTGTTGGGGTACAGGTGGTATTTGGTAACATTAGTACGTTCTTTAGGGGTAATTTTTGAGACTCTGTTGCACCCATCACCCGAGCAGTATACACTGCACCATGTTTGTAGTCTTTTATACCTTGCCCCACTCCTACTATTCTTCCTAAGTCCCCAAAGTCCATTGTATCATTGTTACGCCTTTCAGTCCTCACACATCAGTGAGAACATACAATGTTTGTGTTTCTATTCCTGAGTTACCTCACTTAGAATAATAAGTGAGCTTGAGCTGAGTCTCCAGCTCAACCAGGTCTCTGAAAATATTGTCAATTCATTCCGTTTTATGGCTGTGTAGTATTCTGTTATATATATACATAGACACACACCACATTTTCTTTATCCACTCATTGATTGATCAGCATCTGGGTTGGTTCCACAATTTTGCAATTGTGAATTGTGCTGCTATAAACATAAGTGTGCAAGTGTCTTTCAAATAATGACTTCTTTTCTTCTGGGTAGATACTCAATAGTGGGATTGCTGAATGGAATTGTAGTTCTACTTTTAGTTCTATAAAGAATCTCCACACTGTTTTCCATAGTGGCTGTACTAGTTTACATTCCCAACAGCAGTGTAGAAGTGTTTCCTGTTCACTGCATCCATCACAACATCTACTGTTTTCAAATTTTTTGATTATGGCCATTCTTACAGGAGTGAGGTGGTATCATATTGTAGTTTTGAGTTGCACTTCCCTGATCATTAGTGATGTGGAGCATTATTTCATATGTTTGTTGGCCATTTGTATATCTTCTTTGGAGAATTACATATTCATGTCCTTAGCCCACATTTTGATGAGATTATTTGTTTTTTCCTTGCTAATTTGTTTGAGTTCATTGTAGATTCTGGATATTAGTCTTTTGTCAGATGTAGAAATCGTGAATATTTTCTCCCACTCTGTGGGTTGTCTGTATACTCTGGTGTTTCCTTTGCCATGTAAAAGCTCTTTAGTTTAATCAGGTCCCAGATATTTATCTTTTTTTTTTTTAATTGCATTTTCTTTTGTAAGTGTTCTTGGCCATGAAATCCTTGCCTAAACCAATATCTAGAAGGGTTTTCCAATGTTATCTTCTAGAATTTTTGTGGTTTCAGGTTTTAGTTAAGTCCCTTAATTCCTCTTGAGTTGATTTTTGTATAAGGTGAGAGATGAGGATCCAGTTTCATTCTCCTACATGTGGACAGCCAATTATCCCAGCACCATTTGTTGAAAAGACTATCCTTTTCCCACTTTATGTTTTTGTTTGCCTCATCAAAGATTAGTTGGCTGCAAGTACTTGGGTTTATTTCTGGGTTCTCTATTCTATTCCATTGTCCTGTGTGGCTATTTTTGTACCAATACCATGCTGTTTTGGTGACTATGGCCTTCTAGTATAGTTTGAAATCAGGTAGTGTGGTGCCTCCAGATTTGTTCTTTTTGCTTAGTCTTGCTTTGGCAATGCAGGATTTTTATTGGTTCTATATGAGTTTTAGAACTTTTTTTTTCTAATTCTGTGAAGAATGATGGTGGTATTTTGAAGGGGATCTCATTGAATTTGTAGATTGCTTTTGGCAGTACAGTCATTTTCAA
The DNA here is from genome assembly GCF_049354715.1 of Callithrix jacchus. Taxonomy (NCBI): domain Eukaryota; kingdom Metazoa; phylum Chordata; class Mammalia; order Primates; family Cebidae; genus Callithrix; species Callithrix jacchus. The sequence continues at coordinate 77,700,480 of NC_133513.1, read as the reverse complement.
TACTAATCCTACCCATCCATGAGCATGGATGTGTTTCTATTTGTTTGTGTTGTCTGTTATTTCTTTTAGAAGTGTTTTGTAGTTTTCCTTGTAGAGGTCTTTTGACTGCTTGGTTAGGTATATTCCTAAGTATTTTATTTTTTATTTTTTGCAGCTACTGTAAAAGGGGTTGAGTTCTTGATTTGATTCTCTGCTTGGTCACTGTTGGTGTAGAGGAGAGCTACTGATTCATGTACATTAATCTTGTATCTGGAAATACTGCTGAATTCTTCTATCAGTTCTAGGAGCTTTCTGGAAGATTCCTTAGGATTTTCAAGGAAAAAGGTTATATCATCAGCAAACAGTGATAGTTTGACTTTTTTACTGATTTGAATGCTGTGTATTTCTGTCCCTTGTCTGATTGCTCTGTCTAGCACTTCCAGTACTACATTGAAGAGGAGTGGTGGGAGTGGGCATCCTTGTCTTGTTCCAGTTCTCAGAGGGAATGCGTTCAACCTTTCCCCATTCAGTATTATGTTGGCTGTGGGTATGTCATACATAGATGGCTTTTATGACATTAAAGTATGTCCCCTGTATGCCAATTTTGTTGAAAGTTTTAATCATAAAGGGATGCTGTATTTGGTTGAATCCTTTTTTTGGATCTATTGAGATGATCATGTAATTTCTGTCTTATATTCTATTTCTGTGGTCTATCACATTTATTGACTTGGTTGGTGAGCTCTTATCCATTCTGCAGTTCTGTATCTCTTAAGTGGAGCATTTAGGCCATTTACATTCAATGTTAGAATTGAAATGATGTGAGGTACCGTTGCACTTATTGTGCTCTTTGTTGCCTGTGTACTTTGGGTTTTTGGTTTTTGTTTTTGCTTTTAACTTGTGTTTTTATTTTACAGGTCCTGTGTGATTGATGCTTTAAAGAGGTTCTGTTTAGATGTGTTTCTAGAATTTGTTTCAGGATTTAGAGCTCCTTTAAGCAGTTCTTACAGTGGCAGCTTGGTAATAGCGAATTCTCTTAGCATTTGTTTGAAAACAACTGTATCTTTCCTTGATATATGATGTTTAGTTTTACTGAATACAAAGTTGTTGGCTGGTAATTGTTTTGTTTGAGGAGGCTGAAAATAGGGCCCCAATCCCTTCTAGCTTGTAGAGTTTCTGCTGAGAAATCTGCTGGGGTTAATCTGATAGGTTTTCCTTTATAGGTTACCTGGTGCTTCTGTCTCATAGCTCTTAAGAGTCTTCCCTTTATCTTAACTTTGGATAAATCAGGGATATCTTCTTTGTTTGGATCCTTTGCTAGTGAACTAGTATAATTTTTGGGGGGATGTTGAAGAGCTTTGTTTTACCATATTACCAGTGTTGGTTTTCTGGTTTCTTCCTATTTGGGTAGGCCCTGTCAGAGGGAAGGTCTAGGGCTGAAGGCTGTTGTTCAGATTCTTTTGTCCCACATGGTGCTCCCTTGATGTAGTACTCTCCCCCTTTTCCTATGGATGTGGCTTCCTTTGAGCCAAACTGCAGTGATTGTTGTCTCTCTTCTGCTTCTAGCCACCCAGTGAGTCTACCCAGCTCTGGGGTGGTGCTGAGGCTGTGTGCACAGAGTCCTGTGATGTGAACCATCCATGGGTCTCTCAGCCATGGATACCAGTGCCCATTCTGGTAGAGATGGTGGGAGGTGCAATGGACTCCATGAGGGTTCTTAGCCTTGGTGATTTGATGTTCTGTTTTTATGTTGGTTGGCCTCCTGCCAGGAGGTGGCACTTTCCAGAGTATTGGCTATGATATTATGGAGAGTAACGGGCAGTGGGTGTGGCCCTAGAACTCCCAGATTATATGCCCTTTGTCTTCCCCTACCAGTGTGGGTAGGGAAGAACTATCAGGTGGAGGCAGGGCTAGGTGTATCTGAGCTCAGGCCCTCTTTGGGCAGGTCTTGCTGCATCTGCTGTAGGGGACAGGGGTGAGGTTCTCAGGTCACTGGAGTTGTGTACCTAGGAGGATGATGGCTGCCTCTACTGAGTCATGCAAGTTGTCAGGGAAGTGGGGGAAAGCAGGAAGTCACAGGCTTCACCTATCTCCCACACAATCTCAAGGGCAGGTCTCACTCCCACCTGAGTTTCTCTGTCAACAGCCCCCAAACTTTTTTCAGCTGGAGAGTGATTCAGGCTTGAAAACCTATCCAGGCTATCTGCCTCCCAGCTGTGAAAGAAAAGGGCTTGGTTCTTCTCCTGCCTGTGGAGCCTGCACACCTGATTTATGCCTTCCCCTGAGTTCTGGCCAGAAGGCTTCTCACCTGGTTCTAACTGTTACGAAGTTCAGCTAGAGATTCGCTTCTCCCTGTGTAGTTTTACCCCTTGCTCCTCTCCGGTTTTGGATTCCTGTGGTCCTGTGGTAACAGGCAGGAATGGCCTGCTAGGGGACACAGCAAGGTCCCAGGGCCTTTCTGATGCTTCCTCTACCCCTGTATTTCACTTGACTCTCCAAATTGACTCAGCTCCAGGTAAAGTCAGAAACTTCTCCCTCAAACAGACTTTCAGCTTCTCCATTAGGGGTGTGTGTTTGGGAGAGGAGCGTCTCCCTTTCCAACTTCACTGTTGGGGCATTCACAGTTTTGGGGGGTCTCCTGGGTCCCGTAGGAGCAGTATGCTTCCTTCAGACGGTCTGTGGGTTCTCTCCAAATTGCAGATTTCTGGATGGCTATTATAAACAGTGCAGCAATCAATATGTTGGCATGCATATCTTTGAAAACACATGTGCGACAGTTTGAGGACAAAGTCCTTGAAGTAAAAATTCTTTATCAAAAGGCATGCTTATTTGAATTTTAAAAGATATTGTCAAGTAAGTATCATGATGCTTTCTGAAGCAAGAAAATTTATTGCTGAACATTTATACTTGTTACAAATACTTTTTTTATATCTAACCAAAATCTGCCTTATTCTGAATTTTAACCACTCTTTCTGTTTCTGCCCTCTGGAAGAAACACCTCAAGAAAAATAAGTATTTGCCCTTGTAATATAATATACATTCAAATACTTTTTAAAGTCTCATCTAAATATTTTTCTCTTCTTGTAGAACATTCTCAGTCTTTAAAGTATTCTTCTTTGGAACAGTTTCAGAACCTTTACCTTACTGTTTCTAATCCTCTGACTTTAGTTTATCTGTGTCTTTCTTTAAAAATACTGCTTTCTTCACGTGCAAAGCCTTGTGAAAAACTTCCAGAGATGCCACTTGCAATTGATGTGGATCAAGGCATAGCCTTCACAAATTCTTACTTCATCTACCAGGGTGTAACAAGGCACTATTTCATGTGTTGAATTTGTTTTTTGTTGAATTGGAATGGATTAAAGATACATTTCCTTGTCCTATTTAGTATGAGAGGAAACAGATTATTTTAGAAATTTTAATGAGCACATGCTACATTTCAGCAAGGCTTTTTTTTTGTGGGTCACAAGTGTAATTCCTCTAGATTCCCCAGTTTGTGTACAGAAGTCACTACAAAGCATTTTTATGTAGACTAGAAGTTTTTCTATGCATTTATAAATATATACATTATGATATAAAATACATATATCTTTTACATGACATTATCTTATACATTATGTCATGTCATAATGACATAACATATAAGACAATCTCATGTGTATAAAATAAGACTCAATTTGACGTAGTGTTCTGCAACCTTTTCCACTTGGATCTAGTGATTTTTTCTGGGAATTAACATTATTCTTACTTTTCCATAGTTTCTGCAATGTATTTGTTCTCTTGTTTAGAATATCAGAACATTCTCTTCTGACTTTCTCCACCATTTCTCAAAGATTTGTTCAAGATTACCAAGTATGACTTCATGATCATTAAAAAGTTATTAACTGAACATAGATATGGAAGGCTTTATGTTTTATGGAGGCTACTCTGGGGAGCATCTTAAGGCCATGCTTCGAATCAAGCATATGTGTACTATGGTTGCTACAAAGCTGCAGTATAAATATGGAACATACATCCACAGAAAGACTTGTGCAGAGTGTTCATAGAAGCTTTATTTACAATATTCCGATATTACGACCCAAATATCTGTTGACAGGTAAATGGATGCACAAAATGTGATATATCCATGTAATAAAATAATCCTAAGCAATAAAAAGTCTTTTTAGTACTTGAAATATACTAACCTGGATCTTGACCCTAGTCTTACATGGACTAACCTGGATCTCAACCTGAAACATTTTTAAATGACCTGTAGCCTCTTGTTCTCTTTACTCAGCTGCTCTTCTACTTCACTTGACATCTGAAAGATGTTTGCTAATCCCTTCAAAATTTTCTTTTTTATCTTTTGTATACTAATATACACCATCTTCTGCAGTGGTGGTGTTTTTGACTCCAACTATAATAAGTTTTATCTGAATTTTAAAATTTTGCTTTTCAGAAATCTAGGACTGCATAGGATCATGGTAGTCTTTTCATTGAGAAGGTTATACATTCTTGATATATAATATCTAAAAAAAATTAGAAATAGCTGTGACAAATACCATGTTTCTGATTATTCAGATGGGCCAGTAGACAATTACAGACTCCAAAGCATCAGAACTGTTGGATGTTTCAAGATTTGCCTTTCATTTAATCTGTAACTCTTTAGGGAAAAGTACCAGAGATAAAATATGGGCATTTATGTAGCAGGGCTCACTCTCCTCATGTCACAGGACATTACAATTATGGCAGCACAAGGAGTGTTCCTCTATCTTTATTCTTTTGATTATAAATAACGAGTGCTCCTAGAATTAGAAATAGAGAAAACGCAAGAAGTCAGTGATTTTAAAGATGCGATGACTGAAATAAAACTATAGGAAATTTAAGTCAGTGATAAAAGTATTGAGGTACTTTTGCGTCTTTTCTTGTAAACCCCTGGCAGAAATTCAAACTTTACCACCAAAGTCTGCTAACTTCAGAGAAGAGTGAAAATAAACAGATCCCAAGGTATTTTAAAGAGTTAGCTAGACCTCGCCTACTATAAGCATAAATTTCAACATCTAGAGCTTTCCTATTGTTTTAGTTTTACTTCATACATATAGTATTTTTATTGTTTTAAGATACTTAAAGAGTCTAGTTAAATCTTTACATTTTCCTTTTAGACTTCCTGGTAAAACTCTAACTCCAGGAAGATGTTCCATATTTTAAAAACAACTTTGTTGGCATACAGTTTATAAACAATTAGCTGCATTTATTAATAGTGTATAATTTGATAAATTTTACATATGTAGGCATCCATGAAATCATCATCACACTCAAGATAATGAACATACCCATCACCCTCAAAAGTTTCTTTGTACCCCTTTGAAATTTTTGCCTTTTACCGTCCTCTGTAACCCTCTTTCCAAGCAACCACTGATCTGCTATCAGTATAGATTAGTTTGTATTTATAGTTTTATATAAATGGCATGAGACAATCTGTGCTCTTTTCTGTCTTTTTTGAACTCAGCATAATTCATCCATGTTATAGCAGTATATAGTTCATTCCTTTTTATTGCTTAATATTATTTCATGATCCAAATATATCACATTTCATGTATCCATTCATCTGTTGATACACATTTGGGTTGTAATCTGGGATGAAATGTTAAGTGAAACTTATTTAAACACTCATACACGTCTTTTTATGCACTTATGTTCCATATTTAAACTGTGGCTTTCAGTAACCATAATATACATACCCTTCATTATAAGCATGGCCTTAAGGTACTCCCTAGAGCATATGTCATGGAACATAAAGCCTTCCATATTGCTTATGTTCAGTTAATAATTTTTAATGAATAACTTAATGAATAATGATTTTGGAAAAAATATAAAAAGATATATTGTATCATGAAAAGGAACCTTTATCAAGTTGAAAAATCTTGCCTCTAACTTCTGTCTCACCATATAGTATTAAGCAAGTTACTTAATTTCATACATCTTAACTTCCTACCTATAGAAGGAGACGATACAGATATGTGCTCCTTTTACTGCAATAAATCCCCAAATCTCCAAAAATCAAAAGGTTTTTGATACTTATTTGATAGCAAAACTTGACCAGACCTGTACTCACTTACTGGAAAAGTTTGACCTGAACTGATGATAAACTAGTTATAACGTTATTGAAATATCAAGGGTTTGGCCTAGATCCTACATTGGTTGCTGAACAGAAAGCTAATCACTGAGACAATGAGTATTGCTGGGGAAGAAGGCTTTAATAGGGTGCTGCAGCCAAGAAGGGGGTTCAGTCTCAAATCGATCTGCCAGATGGACTAAAGTTACTGGTTTGTATAGCAGGAAAGAATTGTAACTATCTGCAGGAGAACAGAAACTAGGGAGGGGTAAGGAAGAGGAGTTGGTTAAGAAGAAGTAGGTGATTGGTTAGGCAAATCATGATGGGTAAGGGGATCTGCCCTCTCATTGTCCAAATGCAGTGGTCTGGTGAGTTTTGGCTTTTTGATACTATCTGGGAGGACTGATGGTTGATTTTCTGAGTGAGATACTCAGAGAAGACAATTGCAGTTTTCTTCAGCTTTAAGACCAAGAGGATAAATTTCTATGTTTGTTCAAAGAAACCATAAACACAGGTCGATGGGATTCATGGAGGTTTCAGTACCCCCTTTCTATTTGTCAGTTTCTCAATCATGGAAAATCTGGCGGTTGATCTTTTTGGCTGCTTTATGCTGAGGAGGGGTGGTGTTAGCAGCTCCATACCATGAGTAACCACATGGCCACTCAAGAATCAAAAGTTAATTTAATCCTAGTTATCTTCTGAAACATAATCTTTCTCTTTCCAGTCTCCTTCTTCCATTAAAGACAAATTACAGAAGGATCAATCTTCCTGCAAAATAAGCTTCAGTCTCATATAGTCATCCTGATTATTCACACAAAGTGCAGCAAGAATCATTGTCTACATAGGCTCTCTTAAGTTGGCTTTTCTGGAACCTCTCACAGGCCATTTCAGTTAAAGCCCTGGGAAAATATATTCCTCCAATTGTGTCTCATTGTTAAAAAACAAACAAACATTCTTATTGAACTCATACACCTAAATACATTACCATGAATTAAGAATATTGGCAAATAGCTTAGAAATGATGCATAAATTAAGCAGAGAGAGAAATATGTCTCAAATTTTGTTTACAAGAGTATACTCAAGTGTCAATGCTGTAAATAGCTCAGAAGGAAAACAATTCTCTAGACTCTGAAGAATCAGTAGTGTTTCAAAAACAACAAAGCCATCATGGCTTTAGTCTTCCATTAGTTTAATCTATGAAATCAACTGCTGCTCTGCTTCATGCTGGGTTAGTAATTCTTATGAACACATTAACCATTTTTTTTTTTTTTGAGACGGAGTTTCACTCTTGTTACCCAGGCTGGAGTGCAATGGCGCAATCTTGGCTCACCACAACCTCCGCCTCCTGGGTTCAGACAATTCTCCTGCCTCAGCTCCTGAGTAGCTGGGATTACAGGCACGTGCCACCATGCCTGGCTAATTTTTTTTTGTATTTTTATTAGAGATGGGGTTTCACCATGTTGACCAGGATGGTCTCGATCTCTTTACTTCATGACCCACCTGCCTCGGCCTCCCAAAGTGCTGGGATTACAGGCTTGAGCCACCACGCCTGGCCCACATTAACCTTTTAATTGGAGTTCTGGAAGTTTTCTCTCTAATCCAATGGCATAATCTATAAAGTTATCAGAAACTTGTGTTCAAAAGTCCTTTTCATGAACTCCTTCAAAGAAGTAAGCCCTTACTGTAGCTGATTGTAAGTCACCCTGAGAAGAATCAAAGCAAAACAATTGTGGATGATGAAAGTCTTAAGACAGTCATAACCACACAATTGACAAGGAAATTTGATTATTTCTGTTTCATACAACAATTTACCTTAATAATCATAATTATTACATACAATATATATTGAGACATATCTGAATTTTAGGAATCTTATACATATTTAGAACACATATTAACAACACATCTATAGAACTATAACCCCCCCAAAAGTTAAATACCTCTTCACATTTGATAATGCTGCCTACATATTTCTAACATACCCAATTAGACAAATATGTCTCTGTTGGACTTCAGGAGACACAATATACAAAAAAGATTACCTTGAGGTTTAAAAACTGAATCTAGAACCTGAAATTTTGCTGCTGGAAAGTCTGTCAAACATCAAAGATTTAAGACACTTGATATCACAGACATCAAAGATTCAAGACACTTGGGATCAAAAAATAAGTTCACAAGTTACTGTAAAATAGTCATTTATTTAGCCAAAATCATAACACAAAGATGTTTACCCTTTGATAGAGAGGAGACTCAATTTCTCTAACAATAAACCCTAATTAAAAAAAGCACAATGCCACCTAAATCTGTCTCTCTCCCTCCTTTTTTTCTTCTATGGTTTTACTCAAAAGGTAAACAAAAATCTCTTATTATCTCTTACATGAAAATTTAGCTCAAAAGAGAAACAAATTTTACCTTTGTATGTTGTATAATAATGTTAAAACTAGTTTTAATAAAATCTTACAAATTATCTAATTTTAATCAGTTTGATCACAAGGTAAATTTCCATGAACTTTTTGTAACCTTTTGCAATTTTCTATTAAAGAGCAGATTAATGCTCCAAGAAAACTGTGTTATTTAGACACAGACATAAATTGCTGGACTTGCATTAGTGTGGTTTCCATGTTAATGTTTGGTTTATAGAAACACTCTAAGCTAATCTTATCTCTCAAAATCAGCTCTTGCAGTCTCATGTGCCCACCTCTTCTATGATAGTCCCTGTGCCTAGAGGGATTGAATAGTTTTTATTTTATTTCATGTTTGCTTTTGTGTCTAAAACAAGCAGTTCATTTTGATTGTCACCTTTTCCCAGGTCTAAAATGAAACTTCAGCTGGTGTCAATACTTAAGATTTAGCAGGGATAAGTGCCTTTTTTCAGACCCAGGAGTCAAAGCCCTGTAACTTAACAGTACAAGGATTAGTTAATAGGATATTTATACTACAGAAAATCCTATCATTCTCTCTAACATGTCAGAAATCAAAACACTGTGATTAGGTACTCAAGAGTTACTGCTTGCAGCACTTCAAACCACTGTATTAAAGTAGTTAGGTTTCTCATTATACATGTCTAATTGCTAGTACTCTAGTGACAGAACTGTGACTAAAAGCATAAAAAAAAGTGATAGGTCCTATGTCAAACTTATCAAAGCAAGACAACTAACTTGTTTCTCCATCATTAAAAATATGATAAGTGCAAATACTGGTTTTGGAAATGCAATATGTAGATAATCTCCTTTCACTTAAATATAACTAAGCAGGGATAAAGTAAGAATAAGCACATAATTAATTTTTTTCAGCTATTTAAAAGAGCATTACACAATTCCAAGACTAGTTACTATATATAGCACTGACAACTGATTAGGTAACCCTCATTACTGAAATCTTCAGACTAGTGCAACACTTGTACTACTTTTGTTTGCAAGTATGTACATGCAGGCTCATCAGTGATAAATGACTTGGGATCAAAGATCACTTGACAGTCTCATATTTTTTGTATTGCTACTTAATTCAAGTGAATGTCACTTAATTTTAATAATAGCCAACACACCTAAATTAGTTTCAGAGAAATTCCAATTAATATAATTTCCTTAAGGACAAGGCCAGTCTTTCCTGAACATTAAAACTTTGTACCCACATAACAGTTTTTCCTCTTAAAGAAAAATACCTGAAACCAACTCAAATTATTGATGACTGATTTACCTTGGAAATAAAAATCATTTAAACATTTTAATTCTCACTTATCTTTTCAAATAACAAAATAATGTACTGTTTCTGTTTAAAACTTGTAAAAATCATTTTTTTTAAAACATCAGTAACTTTAAAGCTCTTGCAACTCTCTAGATCATCAGAGGTAAGCAATAGCAAACAAGTTTTAAATGGCTGATGTTGTCTATCAGTTTTTACATGCTTGACAAATGTAGCTCAGGAATTTTAGATAAACAAAACAAATGATTAACTGCTGGAAATGTGTAAGAAACAAAATGACTTCATGTACCAAATAAAAGCCTTCCATTAGAAATGACAAAGAAAACAATCATTTTATATATGTGTATATAAAAGTAAAACCCAAAAAAGAACAAACAGCAAATAATTGAAAATTAAAAGCAAAAACAAAGAGCAGGAAATCAACTCAAAATTATTCTTCTACTCAGTTTACCTTGGAGGCCACAATGTTACCAAGAACCTGAAAAAAAGCACATAATATATATCTTGTTTCTGGTACACAAATTAATGTCTTTAAGCCCACCAATAACACTATACTTTTTGTTCTATTAAGAAATTCACATTAAGCACATGATCAGTAAGTACTTTACTGTGAGTAGCATCTGTGCAGAAGACCAAATATAGTGTGAAATAAAGCAGTGGAAGGATTTATGTGATATTTGGCTCCATGCTAATATTGTTTCACTTAAATGTTTTATAACAAAACAGGGACAAAGTAAGAACAAACAAACAATTTATTTTCAGTTATTTAAAAGAGCATCATCACATAATTCCAAGATTAGTTTCTAGATACAGTCTAGCTTCATGTTTAACTTTATTAAAAAAGAATCACCATAACTGCCATTGTATTTCATTGCAAAACTTATTAATTTACCTTCATCAAGACTAAGAGCTTTAATTATGAGTAGTGTTAACTAGCCAAATTTCTCTAATTTTCTATAGGGTTTAAAGAATATTTCGCTATGTAAACTTTTTCATATTTATTTTCTCTGTGACTAAAGGATAGTCATAGAGAAACAAGAAAACTATATATGACTTACACAGATCATCTATGACATGCTTGGACTGTCTGTTTTATCCTAACTTTTCTTTTCTTTTTTTATACAAAATTCTTTCTTTTCTTTATAACCTTCTTTACCAAAAATATATCTTCATGTCCTTAACTTCCTTTATATCTCTCTCCTCCAGTACTGATTCCTTTCTATCTTGTTTCATAAATAACTTTTTCAAGTTCAAAATTCTAATTAACCTTTAGATAACCTCTGAATTAGGCAAAATTATTCATTTTCTCACTAAGATCACATCTTGTTTGGCACATATTATATGCAGAATTACATATTAACTATAATTCTTGTCCTTAGTAACTTTAAATTTTAGTGAAAACCTAGGAAGCAAGAAATTCTGAGTTGCCTTTCAAATATTAACATTTGGTGGATGAGAACCATTTCAAAATTTTTAGCAATATGTTTCCCCATATTATAACTTTTTCTTAATTGGAATTGACTCAGACATCCCACTAGCATTAAAAATTTTGAGATTTTGAGTTACACAAAAAGTTAACCTACAGCATTTACCCATTTACATTTTCTTTATTTTTAGCAATTTATCTAGATTTGTGCATCATTTCCTTATTAACCATTTTATAACCTGTGCATATCTGGAATTCAACTAAGTAAGAATCTTAGAGTTAACTACATGAGTATGTTCATCAATAACTCAGAAGATTCAGCTATTTTTGTTAAACCAACATTAAGTAGGTCTTATCAAAAAAATTCACACAAGGATCATTTTGTTTTGGCTGGGTTTATAGTTTGGCCTTTATGCCAAACCCTGAGACCTGAAAATATCTAGCAGAGACAGACATAAAACCCTCCAAAAATGTATGCTGACAATGCTGAAGACATTTCTATTTTTATATTACCAATAATTTAAAGCTAGTTTGTTTATTAATGTTTTACTTAAGTCATATGAACTTGAAAATTGCTTGGACTTATTTACTTAATTTATTAATGATCTTTTATAAGCCAGTTTAGTGGATGCAACATAGAGCATACATGTACATACACATAAACACATCTAGACATGTATACACACACACACACAAAGATCCAATAGCTTTTATCTTGGAACTCTAGTCATGAGATAGAAATATATACTTACCAGTCTACAACCATGTTCACATAGTTCAACTTTGTTTGCCTCAATAGGTAATCCAGTGAAGTCTGCAAACTAAAATTTTGGTTAAAGCAGTTTCCATGGCAGTTTGATTTGTAAAGTCCAAACCTTCCCAGCATCATAGAACCTGACATGGAACCCACTAACCAGGCCCAACGCTGCTTAGAATAGCAGCATTAAAGCCTGTATATGTGGAACTCCATCTCACTTTCCCATTCAACAGCAAACTCCAGATTCCAAACAATACTGGGGCCAAACAGGATTGCAAAAGAAAATCAGTTTACTCAATTCCAATTTCCCATGACTATGTTAACACACACACCAACAATCACCAAAATACAATCTAAGTGCTTCAGCAATAAACAAGAACCAAGTATGTCTAAATTGAAACTGTCAGTGTGCTTCCTTTCTCAATCAGTTGGGCTTTATCAACCTGTAAATGGAAATTCCAACCCAAATTGAGAGGAACTGACCCACCATGTGGTACCCACAAAAGACATTTGCTTCCCCCCCCACACACACAACACACAATTAGAAACAAGCCCCCAAGACTGTCCATATTGAAACAGTCAGGGTGCTGCCATCTCTCAGTTGTCCTTGTTCATCCGGCAATGGAAGGAGTAGATCCTCCTGTTCGGGCCCACAAAGGAAATTCACCTATTCTGATGTAGATGTCAAATTTCCAAAGACTGTTTTTCCTAGGCAGTCAGTCAGAAATGCATTTGGGGCCAGCAGCAAGAGGGCCAGAGAGAGAAACTGAGACTCACGTCCAGCCAGAAAAAGAAAGGGTCTAACAGCTGCTTAGAAGGGCTATTGAAACTCCTGACCCACAGCAACCAAGCTGCTGGCAATATGTTCCCGGTTAGGGAACTGGAATTTGTTACTGAAACACTAAGGATTTTGTCTAGGTTTGCTGCCACAGCACCTAAAGCCATTCACTGAAATTATGAGTATTGCCAGGGGAGAAGCTTTAATCAGGTGCTGCTTCCAAGGAGATGGAAGATTAGTCTCAAATCTATATCCCTGATGGACTAAAATTAGGGTTTTATATAGCAGGAAAGAAATGGTACCATGTATGGAAAGATAGGAATTAGGAAAGGGTAAGGAAGATGAGTTGGTTGACAGAAAGTAGATAGTCGGTTAATTAATCATGATAAGAGGTCTGACAACTCAGTGTCCAAATGCACTAAATGGTAAGTTTCAGCTTCTTGAAACTATCTGGCAGCCCTGATGGTTGATTTTCTGAGAAAGGAAATCAGATAAGACAATTGTAATTTTCTTCAGGTTTAAGACTGGGAGGATCAATTTCTATGTTTATTCAAAGAAACCATAAAAATCAGCTCTATGGGGCAACTGGGTCAGTTTCAATAGTTTATCACACTTAGTACAATCATTCTGATATGTTGCTGCAAAAATATTAATCTGATTATGGGTTGCTGCTCTATGTTCCATTGGTATTACTTCATATGCATTTTATACATTGTATTATACTTCTAAAATCCCCCAATTTTTCATTTAAAAATATGTATGTTCCCTTTGTAAAAATCATGGGCTCTATATATTTCTCTACCTACTTATATTAGAATTAGATTTGGTTAGGATTTTTTTAGGGAACAGGTTGTGTTTGGTTACATGAGTAAGTTTTTTAGTGGTGATTTATGAGATTTTGGTGCAACCATCAGCTAAGCAACATACACTGCACCTAATTTTCAGTTTTTATTCCTCCTTCCCACCCTTTCCCCTTGAGTCCCCAAGGTCCATTTTGTCATTCTTATGCCTTTGCATCCTCGGCTCCCACTTGTGAGTGAGAATATATGATGTTTGGTTTTCCATTTCTGAGTTACTTTACTTAGGATAATAGTCTCCAGTGTCATCCAGCTCATTGTGAATGTTATTAACATTTCTTTTGATGGCTGAGTAGTATTCCATCGCGTGTGTGTGTGTGTGTGTGTGTGTGTGACAGCTTTTTTATTCACTTGTTGATTGATGAGCATTTGGTCTGGTTCCACATTTTTGCAATTTCAAATTGTGCTCCTATAAACATGTGTGTGCATGTATCTTTTTTGTATAATAATTTCTTTTTCTCTGGGATTGCTGGATCAAATGGTCATTCCACTTTTAGTCTTTTAAGGACTCTCCACATTGTTTTCCATTGTGGCTGTACTAGTTTACATTCCTACCAGCCATGTTGAAAGGTTCCCTGTCCACTGCGTGCATGCTAACATCTATTATTTTTTGATTTTTTGATTATGCCCATTCTTACAGGAGTAAGAGGGTATCTCACTGTTGTTTTGATTTTCATTTTCTTGATAATTAGTGATGTTGAGCATTTTTTCATATTTTTGTATATCTTATTTTAAGAATTGTCTATTAATGTCCTTTGCCCATTTTTTGATGGGGTTGTTTTTTTCCTTGATAAATTGTTTGAGTTTGTTGTTGATTCTGAATATTAGTCCTTTGTCAGATGTACAGTTTGAAGATATTCTTCTACTCTGTGAGTTGTCTGTTTACCTCATTGACTGCTTCTTTTGTCATGCAAAGCTCTTTAGTTTAATTAAGTCCCAGCTATTTATCTTTGTTTTTGTTGCATTTGCTTTTGGGTTCTTGGTCATTAAATCCTAAAAGGATTTTTCCAATGTTATCTTCTAGAATTTTTATAGTTTCAGTTCTTGATTCATCTTGAATTGATTTTTATATAAGGTGAGAGATGAGGATCCAATTTCATTCCCCTACATGGGGCTTGCCAATTACCCCAGCACCATTTGTTGAATAGAGTGTCCTTTTCCTACTTAATGTTTTTGTTTGCTTTGTCAGAGATCATTTGGCTGTAAGTATTTGGGTTTGTTTCTGAGTTTTCTATTCTGTTCCCTTGATCTATGTGCCTATACCACTACCATGCTGATTTGGTTATGGCTGACAGAAAACATATAAAAAAAATGGCTCAAATAAAAAACTTATTTTATGCTTATATAAAAGTCTGGAGATAAGCAGTTCCATGGTTTATTATGGCCACATAATATCAGGGCCCAAGGCTGCTTCTATCTTGTAACTTTGTCTTACGTGATATTTGATCCTAAGAACATGTCATAGGTAAAATGGCTACTGAAGTGCCAGCCATTTTTTCTGCCAGCATAAAGGTAGAAAAGAAAGAGAAAGGCTGGGTCACATCTTTTAAGGACACTTCCCAGAAACTGCAAATACTGTATTAGTCTGAATTTAGTCACATGGACATATCTGGCTCAAAGTAGTATAGGAAGTATCTTTGTTTCAGACTGCTGTAAATCTAGCTAAAAACTTAAGGTTTTATGACTATAGAAGAAGAGAACAAATACTGAGAAAAATTGTAGTCATTGCCCAACTGCCCTTCTACTTATTGGGTAGTTGTGGGGATAAAGAGAAGTAATAAAGATGAAAACAACTTAAAAGGTCAAAAGCTCTACATAACTCTATGTTTAATAACAAGAAGGACTGACTTAGGGTATTTTTTAAAAACAAACATTCTTCCAGGGTTTTGATGTATCATTTTGGTGGTTTCTCAACATATCATTGGGAAAATGTTGTAAATGGTGGATAAATGCCAATTTCTACTATTCCTCAAAGACTTTCTTAATTATTTTTTCGTCTACCAGGAAATCTAGTGGGGTCTTTAAAAAGACACTTGAACATCTGGCAAGTTTCCAGGAAGCCATAATACAAACGTAAAACAGCTTTAGCTTCAAACATAGTTTTGTTCACTTTTGTCCCCCATATTTTTTTCTGTATCTTTTCTTAGAACTGTGAACCTGGTAAGAGCTCTGTGGCTAGTAAATCTTATTCACACCTACTTGTGCAAATGCTATTATTATTTTCTAAAATCCTTTACATTTTTGCAGGATGATGCTTTAATACTTGCTATTATGATTTAAACCAATTAAAGACACAAGACAGTCTAACCTAGAGAAAAATAAAAGAGGAAGAATTAAATTCAGCTTTATTTAGGTAATTTTGGAGTGTTACAATTCTACAAGATGTGTACGCTTGTGATAATAAATAGGTAGGCAGTCTAGGCATAATTTACATACCTTCCTACGCAGTGGAGGGCTGGAATTCTGCATCTCTGCCTGTGACCAGTTTAGTTAAGTGAATTCAATTTAGAGGATAAAGATTAAGATACTTAAATTTTTTGGGATCAAGCCATATTTTTTTCAGCCAACCTTGCCTCCAATAACAAAATCATATTTTGTTCCCCGTTAACTCTTGGATCTGTTTCCCAACTGGCTTAGAACTTGAAGAAAGAAAGATATAATTTAGGTCCCCAAATCCCAGCAATACTCAATGAACAATTATCTGATAAATGGAAGGATGGTTGGTTGAGTGACTAAGTGAGTCAACGTGCTTCCTAATGATATGGAGGTTAATCTGTAGAGATGAGGTGTTTGCACCAACCCAAATAATAATGTTTCAGACATACATTGGACAATAAAGGCATTTCTGTTCTAGTGAAGAAAAAGCCAGAATCAGGCTTTGAGTCCACTTGGGATGGTTGAATTCAGGGATTTGATGAGTCTCCTTTAGGAGAGAGTGGACTGCTGACTGGAACTTTACAAGAAATACTATAATTCAATGAGAAAAGAGGATTTTTGAGGACCCTGAAATCTCTAGGTATAGCCTCAGACATGTACTTAGCCCTCTTGGCTCCACAGTAAATCTGAATCTTGTTTTATAGTAATGTTGGTAAATGTTTACTCTGGTTTTAAAAATTTAGGATATAAATTTATCTTGGCCTTATTCCATAAAATAAACATTCTGTTAGCATAGCCTAAACTAGGATGGATTCTCGATTGGTACTCAGGAAGTATAACAGTCCATGGGATTTCGTCCAAGGGCTATCAATGATCATATGTTTTGGTTTTCAGTCTCTTTTTTTCTACTTGGTGCTCTATCACTCTGGGTAGACTGAGCATTTTCCTAAGAAATTTGGGGAATTCAGTCTCGATGGCTCCACAATATCCACACAGATGCTCTAGTTAAAAAAGAAGAAAACCTTGGGGTTGGTGCCTTTATTTTACTCTATGTATTATTAGTTTCCATTCAATGAAAGGGAAATATAACATTTCATTTTTCCCTTTGGTTTTCATCATGAACAGACACATTCAGAACTTTTACCAAGGCTGGTCCTTGAGAGTATTACGCTACAGCTGTTTTTTATTCTTGCTCCTAGGTGGCCCAGCCAAAATACAGTTTTGCTCTTTAGATGCATAGATACTTGGTTGAAAGTGTAAGTAAATTGCGGGACTTCTAGTTTGCCTGAATAAATCTGTATTAATTTAAAATGTTAGAAATTTATAACTCCATAAGACCAAAGAAAGATGACTCAAAAATAGGCTCATTGTATTTTAGAGCTAAATTTTCTTACTTTTAAAGACTATAGTGATAATTAAATTGAATGTTTTAGTCCTAAAGACAAGGAAACTGGGGTACAGAGATATTAAGCCAGATTCCTAATATATTACTCTATTCCACAGTGGTACCAGGATTAAAACCCAGCTCCCAGAGTCCAATGCAAGACTCTTTTACTTAATGCCATGTGACTCCCTTCTTTAAAAATAAAATAAGGGGTTTGCTTTATGAATGTCAACTGGCTGATGCAAATAAGAAAGCCTATTAGGGAAATGTCAACCCACTTTGTGTTGCTGGAGATACAGAGATGCTTCTCAGATGGTAACTCTTTGTGAGGTCCAGAAAATCTCTTAGTCTCTTTCCTCCCCCCATCCCACCTGTTTTAAATTATATTACCCCTCCTATCCATGGGCTACTACCTTCTTCTTCAATCAACCCTCCTTTCTTCACAGAAGAGGTGGTCATAAAGATGTTAGTAAAAATGAATCCAGTCAAAGTTGCTGAATGTTTGTGAGTCTAACTTTCATCAGCAACAATAACAAAGTGTGTCTTGCAGAAGAGTTCCAAGGACCTAACTCATCTTCTCTGATCTCAAAACTGATACAAGCTCGAGTTGCTGGTGGAAACCTGTGTCTTTTCTTCAAAAGATAATAAGTAACAGACCCTCTGAGTGTCTGTTGAAAAGAAGAGAAAAGAGGCTGTCTGCCTTTGTATTCCCCACGGAGTAGAAGCTATTGTGAGGAAACAGACAGGCCTTGTGCTGCAGCCTGGCTCACAATGGCACGATAGTGACAAGAGACATAACATCGGAGCCATGGCTCCTGCATGGCTGCAACTATTGATACAAGTTGTGTTGACTTGTAGTTATTACAACTTCAATCGGGACACTGCATTCCAAATAGTAATCAGTACCATACAAACTTTTCCAGTATGTACTCCTCACCCTAATTAAACAAAATGTAAAGGCAATTAAAATACATATTTTAAAGCAAGTTCTCCTTTCTATGGAATAAATTGCTTTTTTAAAAGTTAGTTTAGCATGTGACCAGAGTCAACGGATGGAAAAGCAACATTTATTTTATTACTGATGGGAGGCAAGAATTTTAATATCCACAGATACATTTAATGAGAACTATCTTTCATGTCTTCAGAGGAATATAGTATACATATGTAGTGCCTTTCAGTCTAACATGTTTAAAATCTATGTGTGTATATTTACACATGAATAAAACAAAAATCTAATGAAATTAGAATTTTAGAACTAGCGGGAAATGTAAATGTACCCTGATTCAGCTCTTCTGTCTTATAGTTCAATTTTTCATATTACAGTTCACACTCTTAGAAGTTGAGATCTTTAGGAGATTAAGAATCTGTCCATTAGTTGAAGAATAATAACAAATAGTCAAATTCTTTAAAATTTTATATTCTGATATATTGGTCTAGATCCCAAAATACCAAAAAATTTATGAAAAAAATTTAATATAAATAACTAAATAACTTTTTAGTACCTATTAAAAGTACTTGAATTATACAGTGAATTGTTAACATTTATTGTAATACAATATGAAGGTGAAATGTATTCTGTGGTATTCAAAATTTCATATTTTAAATATTTTTCTTGATTGATAAAATTTTAACCAATCAGCTCACCTCATTCACTGAATGCTTTGGCTAATAGAGAACTCTGGAATTTAATCCCAAAATGGGCAATCCTGTAATATTCTGAACAATTCAGCCATTTTCCCTCTCATCTATTGGAAAAGAAATATAATTTTTTTATTATCAAACAAGTTGGCTAGATTTTTGAATGAATAAAATTCTTTAGATAATTTCTAATCTCTCCCTTTTACTGATATAGACATAAATGGTATTTTTTTTTACTTGAAGGAAAGTTTTCATTTAAAATTTTTAGCAAATTCTACTCTTAAAAGATTGTATATCACCAGAAAAGAGTTAAAAACAAACCAGAGGAAGAATGTAAAGAAGGCGTCTCTTGCAGCATGCCAGCAGAAGGGTGCAGGGTCACAAGTAGCCTGTAAAAATCAAGTTTTGATTAAAGGAAGAGACTTACCAGGTTGATGACAACTGGTAAGAGGAAGTAGACTTAAATCCTCAGTTCTCAAACTTTAACATGATAACTGGGGTACTTTCTTTAACTCAGATTCCTAGGCATCGCCTCAAAGATTCTTTATCTCTGAGTTAAGGCACAGAAATCTGCAGTTTTAACAAGAAGCTTTAATGTGCAGATACAGGTAATTTGGGGCCACCCTTGAGAAATTCTAATTTAAATTATAGCACAAGGAATGTATGTTATGTAAGAGAAAACAACAAGGGACTGCCCAATTAACACCACAATAAATTCCTGTGTGAAAAAATAGACATTCTTTTCTAGAACAATATTTTGCAACAGTCACAAGCTACTTCTCATAAAAAGTTACTGCCCGGGCCTGGTGCGGTGGCTGACACCTGTAATCCCAGCACTTTGGAAGGCCGAGGTGGGTGGATCACCTGATGTTGAAGCAGAAGGGCCACAAACAAACCTCTCAAACACCGAACTGGGACGGAAGTGGTAATTTAAGTGATTATTTTATTCGTCCAGGAGCTGCGGCAGGCATGGATGCCTCAACAACTGAGCTCTCCAACAAAGAAAATTCTGGCCCTTTTAAAGGATTACAGTCTAAGAGGTGCACATGTGAGAGGGTCGAGAGCGAGGGGGACGTGACTTGTTGGGGGGCTGGGTGTCTAATCATGATTAAGCAAGAACAGTACCTTCTGGGGAAAATTCCTCCATATCATATCCATGATCTTTAGAGAGGATTACAGTTAGCAGTAGGGGTTTAATCCTTTAGACCTGACCGGCAGCGCCAACGGGTCCTTTCTCTGGCTAACTTTTAACTTCTCTTGAGCTGCAATGTAGAAGTCGAAAGGGGAAATGACCTTAAAAGCTCGGGAGGAGGGTGTCTCCTTCCTCAAGGTCAGGAATTGTAGACCAGACTGGCCCCATCTCTATTAAAAATATAAAAATTAGCCAGGCATGGTGGTGGGTGCCTATAATTCCAGCTACTTGGGAGGCTGAGGCAGGAGCATTGCTTGAATCTGAAAGGAAAAGGTTGTAGTGAGCCAAGATCGTGCCACTTCATTCCAGCCTAGGCAACAGACTGAAACTCTGTCTCAAAAGAAGAAAAAAAAATTTCTGCCCAGATAATCCTGAAAAATCTCTACGCTATAATCAAGATTTAGAAATTCATAGATTATGCTAACATGCAAAAAGGTGTTGCAGTGCAAAACTCTAACTCTGTTTAAGTGATTTTCTCTATTTACTTCATCATGGTATATATTTTTATTTAAGCAAAATTCCTATTTGTATCCCATTGAGTCTATTCTCAGAAAAACCACTTACAGAAACAATAAACAGAAAAGTTTGACCTTTTGGGCTGATGTGCAAGCACCTCTATTATCAAATGCCCAAAATGCCTACTATGAAATTGTTTTACCTGTGAAGGAAGATGTTCAGGCCTTTGGGGCTTTATACAAGGACACTCTGCTGTTGTTCTGGCTGGGTATTGTTTGAAAGATTCTTCTCTATAAGTAGGAAGTTTTATTTATATTTTCTTATTTTTCCCCTTCATGATTGGAAGTCCTTTTAGCTATAGAAACCTGTATTGAATTTTCCAATTTAACTATTCCATGCCAATGTATGTATTGAGTCATATCATTTAGTTACCATTTTTGGACAGTGACAAAATGGCAGTGGATAGGGTTTTCTCTTCTCTTTGTAGAAAACAAAACAAAACTCTGCAAAGAAAGCAAAGAATTTTCTGAATGATTCTTTGAGTCAAAAAAAAATTTTGAAACCTGTGTTTTATTATGCTATATGGTCTGACTCCAGTCCTAGAATGATCAATCCATCTCTGTATCCATAGCTGCTTACAAACATCCGAGTTCTGCCAGAGAAAGCCACAAAAATAGTCATAAGTTCTGTTATGAATTCATGATCACCAACCTCAAAGAAACCTTCACCATTACCAATTAATTCTACTGTACAGTGGTTCCCCATTATTCACAGAGATACATTCCAAGATTCCCAGTAGATGCCTGAAACCACAGATACTAGTGAATCCTACATATACTATATCTTTCCTGTACATGCATGACATATGATAAAGTTTAATTTATAAAGTAGGCACAGTAAAAGATTATGAACAATGATAAAAGTAAAACAATTATAAAATATATTATAACACACATTATGTGAATGTTGCATCTCCCCCTTTTTCTCTCTCTTCTCAAAATATCTTACTACTACCTCTTTTCAGATAGCAGTTAACCATGGGTAACTAAAACCATGGAAAGTGAAATCCTGGATAAGAGAGTATTACTGTCAGATGTGTTTGAACTAGAGCGACCTCATCTTGAAGAGGTACTCGGTAAAATAAGGCTGAGACCTATTGGGATTGGGCTGTGTTCCCAGGAAGGTAAGGCGTTCTTAGTCACAGGATGAGATGGGAGGTTGGCACAATATATAGGTCATAAAGACCTTGCTGATAAAATAGGTTTCAGTAAAGAAGCCAGCTAAAACCCACCAAAACCAAGATGGCCATGAGAATGAACTCTGGTGGGCCTCACTGCTACACTCCCACCAGCACCATGAGAGTTTACAAATGCCATACAAATGTCAAGAAGTTACTGTATATGGTCTAAAAAGGGGAGGTATGAATGGTCCACCCCTTGTTTATCATGTAATCAGGAACCAGCCATGAAAATGGGCAACCAACAGCTCTCAGCACTGCTCTGCTTATGGAGTAGCCATTCTTTTATTCCTTTACTTTTGCGCGTTTGTGTGCATGCACCAGTGTCATGCTCTCCATTCACTGCAACCTCTGCCTCCTGGGCTCAAGCTACTCTTGTGCCTTAGCCTCCCAAGTAAGTGGGATTACAGGCGTGCATCACCCTGCCCAGCGATTTCTTTTTCTGTATTTTTGATAGAGACAGGGCTTGGCCATGTTGGGCAGGGTGGTCTCAAAGTCCTGACCTCAGGTGATCTGCCCATGTCCATTTCCCAAAGTGCTGGGATTACGGGTGTGAGCCACTATATCCTGCCTACTTCTTTACTTTCTTAGGAAACTTGCTTTCACTTTATGGACTCACCTTGAATTTTTCCTTATGTGAGATCCAAGAGCTAATCTTCTTTTGGGGTCTGGATTGAGACCCCTTTCCAGTGACACTGTTGAAAAAAATGTGTGCTTTGAATGAAGAGACCTTCCAAACAGGCTTTGTGTGAGCCACATGGCTGTTTATTTACCTGGGTGCAGGTGGGCTAAGGCCGATAAGGGCATTAGCAAAGGGCAGTGGGATAGGAGTTGGTTTTATAGGTTTGGGTAGTTTCTTGGGGGGCGGGGGTGTTGCAGAGTAAGTTCAGTTACAGTGGTGGGGGTTAGGGACATGACCACAAGTTTAGTTACTATGGCAAGGTTAGGTGAGAGGTATTTCCATTATCATAAGAACAGTCAAGATGGCAGGGTTGGGTGAGGGGCTTATTAGGGAAGCTCTGATGGGCGATTAGGGACAATGGCTAATGCAGGCACAGGGGTAGGAGACATTAGCCGAGGTAAGCAGGACTTCAGACTTTCAGGCTCCAGGCTTGCATACGGAGACCTGATAGACACTACTGTACATCTCTCACACTCATCAATGACAACTATATTCTCATGTTTTATCTAACTCTCTTTTCCCTTCATCCCAAGCTGAAACTCAATCTTATGATCTACTTCATGAGAAACTAGAAGGTATAAGTTGGGAATGTCATGAAGGATAAAAATTTTCATAGATCTGTCCCCTACTGTCATTTTTCCTTTTTATTATAATTCAAGAAACTTTACTCTTCTTCTATAAGGTGAATCCTTCCACAAGTACTTTGGATTCCTTCCCAACATGGCTCCTAATGAATCTTATAGATTCATATCTTTATCTCACTAAATATTTATTATGTATTGTGAATCAGGCAATATTCTAAATTCTAAAAATATAGAGCCTATATTGGCTCTATATTGAATATAGGCTTTATATTGAACAAGGTTCGATATAGGCTCTCTTCTAAGGATATATTTAGTCATCCTCTAAAGGCAGACTAAAGATGCCCGCCTTTTAAAAAGTTATGATCTAGTAAAATATTACTCTTTACATTATATATAATGCCTTTTTTATTTGTACATGCTGTCTCTCTTTTTATCTGGATCCTTTCCATAAGTTTTTCACATTAAGAGAAGAAAAACTAACTGGGTGTGGTGGCTCATGCCTGTAATCTCAGTACTTTGAGAGGCCAAGGCGGGCAGATGTTTTGAGCTCATGAGTTCAAGACTAGCCTGGGCAACATGGTGACTACCTGTGTGGTAATGGGAGCCTGTAATCCCACATCCTCTGGAGGCTGAGCATAAGAACTGCTTAAGCCTAGGAGGCAGAGTTTGCAGTGAATCGAGATTGCATCACTCCATTCCAACCTGACGATAAAGCCAGACTTTGTCTCAAAAAAGAAGAAGGAGGAGAAGGAGAAGGAGAAGGAGGGGGAGGGGGAGGGGGAGGGGGAGGGGGAGGGGGAGGGAGAGGGGGAGGGAGAGGGGGAGGGAGAGGGGGAGGGAGAGGGAGAGAAGGAGAAGGAGAGGGAGAGGGAGAGGGAGAGAAGGAGAGGGAAGAAGAAGAAGAAGAAGAAGAAGAAGAAGAAGAAGAAGAAGAAGAAGAAGAAGAAGAAGAAGAAGAAGAAGAAGAAGAAGAAGAAGAAGAAGAAGAGAGAAGAAGAAGAAGAAGAAGAAGAAGAGGGGGAGGAGGAGGAGGAAGCAAAATCAAATACTATAAAAATCTCTATCTCCAGCTGTGGCCCTATATTATTGCTTCATGCCACAGTCATTTTTCTTAAGAGTTTATTTTTTCAGCCAGGTGTGGTGGCTCACGCCTGTAATCCCAGCACTTTAGGAGCCAAGGTGGGTGGATAACCTGAGGTCAGGAGTTCAAGATCAGCCTAACCAACATGGTGAAACCCCATCCCTACTGAAAATACAAAAATTAGCTGAGCATGATGCCAGGTGCCTGTAATCCCAGCTACTCTGGAGTCTAAGGCGGGAGAATCGCTTGAACACGGGAGGCAGAGGTTGCAGTGAGCTGAGGTTGCACCATTGCACTCCAGCCTGGGTGACTGAGTGAACTCAGTCTCAAAAAAAAAGGTTTACTTTTTCAAATAATTACCTAGTTGCCTATATCTGCTATTTTGTTTACTCATCCTCTATTATTCCTTATTACAGTATGACTTCTGCCTCTATTATTTCACTTAAATAGCTCTTATTTCAGAAAATAATGAGCTCCAGTGTTGCTGGATCTCAGTATGCAATTTTCAGTCTTTGTCCTACTTACTTCTCTGTACATTTGATTCTGACAAGTACTTCCTAAACACTCATTTCCCATTGGTTTCTGTGTTACTATTCTCCCTTAGTTTCTTTTCCAGATACTTCCGTTCTCTCTAACTGGCTCATTCATTTCTACCAGTCATATATTAAAGTTTTTCATGGTTCAATATAGATTCTCTTCTATCTCCTTTTACTCTATGACTTTTATGGAGATCGTCGTTAAGGTTGTTGGTTTCAAGTACCACTTACGTGCCAGTGATTTACAAATTTATATCTCTTTCTCTGAGTTCCAAAGATAGATAGGTGGATAAAAATATTTTTGGGTAGTAGATATCCCATGTTGAATGCCTCAAAAGCATCTCAAAATGAACACATTTAGATCCAAATCCATGACTTTTGAGAATTTCTTAATCTTGTTTTCCTTCCTATGTTCTCTATCTTCTGAAAATAAGAATCTCAAGCACCCATTTACGCTTCTCTCTCCCTCGCCTCCCACATATAGCGCACTACCGTGTCCCGTTATCTGGCCTTTTAAATAAATTTCTACAGCCCGTCTACTTTGCTCCATTTTCATCACCATCCTGTTCAAGGTCCTATTTCTCACCTAAAATTTATAATAACCTCCTAAATAAACTAGCAGTATCTTTTCTTGTCTCTCTCCAATCTCTGCTCACCCTGCAGCAAGAGTTTTCCTCTGAAAAAGGAAAAATCTGACCATATGTTCTTACTAAAAACCATAACCGCTTCCACTGCTTTTAAGATAAAAGTAGAACTAAATTCTCTCTTGGTCTACAAGTTTGCCTCACCAGCATTTGCTCATTCCATTTCCCCTCTTTCTTTCCCCTCCAAATGTACTGGCTTCTTTTGTCTCTTATGAATTCTTGCTTTTCTTTGTCGTTAGGACTTGTCTACATTATTTTCATCACCCGGAGTTCCTTTTAGTTCTTTCTTTGCCTGATGAACTCCTCTTAATTTCCCATCTATTAGCTCAAATTTGACTTCCTTAAGGGAGCCTTTCTTCTGCGCTGAATTAGATCAAATCTCTTTTTATTGTACCAAGTATTTCTCTTTGGTAGTGTTTTTGTATGTATGTAACTTTTTGGTATGTAGGTAGACATGTACAACTTGCAGTTGTATGTTTATTTACATGGTTACTTATGTTTTTTTTTCTTACTAAATCATAAGTTCTATGAGATCAAGGATTATGAATGTTTTCTTCACCAATTGTCGTCAGCTACTAATACATACTTGACACTTTGTAGAACATATAAAATAACTTTTACTACTATGACATGCAAGATGTTTTGGCAGCAAAGGAAAGTACTAATTATGCCAGTGTTCTAGAAATTCAATGTTAAGTGGCTTGAAATTATGCAATACATTTTTAATGATATTTTTATGATATCTCTTCGGAGATGACTCAGGACAATCCATATACAGTCCCCATCCTCCAATTTGAAATTAAAAAATTTTTTATTCTTTGAATTCTATAGTCTAATATTAGAAGAAAAACAATTTTTTGGTGGTTATTGGTGGCAAATAATTTTTCAAACTGAATCTTAGGGTAAGTTCATGACATTCTCCATGTAAACTTAGAGTTGCAGGAGTCTTTAGACTTTGAATGGTCCTGATAAACAATAATTGCTCTAAACAACTTTTTCCTTAGATCTTCATCATTTAATTTTTATTCCTCCATAGTGTGAAAATTATAATTCTTTCTCTACTAAAGGGCTATCTTCATAAGTTTTGTTGTACTCCAGTATGATATGTGAAATATTTATACATATATGAAATATATGTAAATATATTTGTAGTTAAATTTTATAGATATAAATATATTATTAAAATATGTATTAATATAATATCAGATATACTTATTACATCAATATAAGTTATATATAATATATGTGTGAATTTATAGTGTATATATGATATGACATATTTATAAGCATATAAATATTAATATTTCATAATTATGTGAATGAGAAACAGGTGTTAGTAAATGTGTGAGGTTAACCAGGAAGCAGGGAATCTTGATCTGTAATTTCTAGCTGAAATTGTACTACTCTGTTTAGAGTTAGGCATAGGGAGAGCGTGTGTAAAACATTTCTCTTCATTTTTCTTACAATTGTGTAGACTTAAACATATATACAAAGTATTTATGAAGCAAGACAGTATACATACCACATTCCTGTCAGAGTAACTAGGTGCTTACAGGAGTTTAAATTTAAGAGAAATCACAACTACTTGCCAACAATTTAATAAAAGCAATGAAATATTTTAATATTGAAGATTTCTCATTATTTTTAAAACATGTTTTTGATAGAGAATCAGTATACACTTTTTATAGAAATTTAGAAAATTTCAGGCAAAAAAAACACACATGCAATTCTACTAGATAAAAGTAATCAATGTTAACATTTAAATATATTTCTTTACCCAAAAGGGTAATACAGAATATGTTGTTTTATAAATTGAAAGTATAGTATAGAGTATTTTCCATGCCAATAAATATACCTCTATAACATACTCTCTTATGGCTGTTTGCTTATCTCTTTTGTGGATGAACTGTGATTTCTTTAAATAGTCATGTAATGATGGGCACTGTTTTGCTATTATAAAAAATAAATGTGATGAGCTAGATGATTAAAAATTTAGGGAGACATGTCAGGGGATGTAGGTAGGAATATTCAAGATGTTATATAGGCTGCGGTGAGAAACACTGATGACTCTATCTTGGGAAAACTTTGCAAAGGTATGTGAACTTCCCAGGGGCAGAGCAAAGCCATGCAAATTCCTCAGATTGGATTTAATGTAGGGTAAATACTTGGTGCTAACCAAAGTCTAAAGTTAAGGAAGGCAACATAGGAATAAATTAATTAACAATGGTAGCCATAGATTCAGACTCTGTGGATACAATTCCTAGCTTTTCAACTTACTATCTGGTGATATGGAGCAAGTTATTTCATTCCTTTGAGCCTCAGTTTCCTCAGATACAAAATGAGAGTATTATGCCTAGCTAATAAAGTTGTCATAAAAATGGAGATGTTGCATGTAAATACTAATCATGGTGCTTAGGATACACTAAATATACACCAAATGTTATCTATTGTTATTATTTTGAGACACTTTGAAAAAATACAAAACAAAAATTCTGGAATGCAGATCCTAAAATGGTACTAAACATAAGTCTCTACGAACTTTAAAGAAGAAGATGACTTTCGTATATCCTAACACTTAAGATTATAGATTTGTTTTCTCCATCGGTTATAAGTTCTTTCCTCCAAGGGCTGTGAAAGTCATCCCTGCTCTTGTTTCTTGTCTGCACACTCAGAGACTGTGAATTTCTAGGCAGCACCCACTCCACCCTCCACAAGCATTTATTGAAAACAAACACATAGTACTTGGCTAGCAATCTTTTAGTTCTTTCAAGGACAAACAAATTAAGAGATATTTGGTAAAATGACAATGCTCTTAACCAGAAATCTGCCTTAAGAAATATCTAAACTTTAATAAAAATGTACATTCACTTTTTTAGAGTTAGTGTCATAAGGAATAAATAGAAATGCAGAGGGTCTTAACATAAAAGGGTCTTAGTTCTTTATGTTAAAGGCATCCTCAGTCTAGTTAAAGTAACACACACACACACACACACACACACACAAACATACAACCCCTCCATCTAGTTGTTGCACAAAGAAGCGCTTTGAGAATTTTGTGTTTGAGGGAAGTCCAAGGCAGGAGTCATGGTATGTGTCAGAATATTCCTACTTCCTACCTAATACAAAATCCTGCTAAGGAATATTGACAGTTTAAAGTAGAAGCAGAATGTTTTTGTACAAAAAGCACTTGCTATTGCTTCTTCTAATAACTGGAATATTTTTTAGCTTCTCTGAACTGCATTTTCTTTCTTATCTGTAGAACATAAATAACATAAGTGAGACTTGAGTGTTTTTGAAGCTTACATGAGTAATATGTATGGAATCACTAGAGTATGTCCTTAATTTACTACATTTTTACTCATTTCCGTATAAGCACATTATCAGAGCTAATCCTGGGGTAGGATTTATGATAGATATTTGCCTATCTTGCCTCTTTTGAGGAATGTGGCTTATGCTGAGCCAATAAGATAAATGTGTATTTGGAACACAAATACTCCATATGTCTGAGGCCCTTGAACTGGGAGATCAGAGAGCATGTAGAGAGGAGTTGGATCATGTTTAAGTAAAATAAATTGGCCTATGGAAGAAAAAGAAAGAGGCAGTTGTCCAAATAGAAGCTGAGATGAGAAAAACAGAAGCACTGGACAGACCAAGAAAGTCAAGAGGTTCCTCACCCTCTATATTATGTTCTAGCTACTAGTGTGAGAACTTTTTGAACTTCCTCTTCTTACGTGGTATCACTGATGTTTTTATTCACCTATTACTGTACCCACCAATACCCAACACAGCAAAATAATGACCAGATAGATACAGTCCTTATAGGGCCGACAGAAATATCTATGTTTTATTTCAACATTTTATTCCTACTATAACAGCTTGTGTGTGCTTGGCTTCTTGCAGCAGAACTGATTAAATCCCTAGTCAAAGTTATAAAGCAGATGATACTATATTCTTATAGAGAATCACACTGAAGTCCCTATTATTTAATGTCCAAATGTGGGCTACTCAGTCTTCCCCTTCAATGACACAGCAAGTCTTTCTGGATTTCTTTACTTTCATTCCCTCTGTTTGTGGTAATTTTATATATTTTATTTCTTTATTTTTTTCAACAGGTTTTTGGGAAACAGGTGGTATTTGGTTACATGGATGAGTTCTTTAGTAGTGACTTTTGAGATTTTGGTTCACCCATAATCCAAGCAGTGTACACTGTCCCCAATGTATAGTCTTTTTATCCCTCACCCACCTCCCAACCTCCCCTAAGTCCCCACAGTTCAATGTATCATTTTTATGCCTTTGTGCCCTCATAGCTTAGCTCCCACTTAGAAGAGAGAACATATGATGTTTGGTTTTCCATTTCTGGGCTACTTCCCTTACAATAATGGTCTGCAGCGCCATCCAGGTTGTTGTGAATACCATTATTTTGTTCCTTTTTGTGGCTGAGTAGTATTATATGACACATATATATATATATCCACATATGTATATGTGTGTATATATATATGTATGTATATGTATATATGTATGTGTATAAATATATATACAAATACATATATATGTAAGTATATGTATATATAATGTACATATATATGTATGTACATTATATATATATATATATATATATATATATATATATAATTTTCTTTATCTACTTGTTGATGGGCATTTGGACTTGCTCCGTATTTTTGTAATTGCAAATTATGCTGCTATAAACATATGTGTAAAAGAATATTTTTTATATAATGATTTCTTTTCCTCTGGGTAGTTACCCTGTAGTGGGATTGCTGGATCAAATGGCAGATCTACTTTTAGTTCTTTAAGGAATCTTCATACTGTTTCCCATGGTGGTTGTACTAGTTTACATTCCCACCAGCAGTGTAAAAGTGTTCCCTCTTCACCACATTCATGCCAACATCTACTGTTTTTTAATTTTTTTAATTATGTCCATTCTTACTGGAATAAGGTAGTAATGCATTGTGGTTTTGATTTGCATTTCCCTGACCATTGTAATTTTGAGCATTTTTTCATATGTTTGTTGGCCATTTGTATTAATATCTTCTTTTGAGAATTGTTTATTCACGTCCTTTGCCCACTTTTTGATGGGATTATTTGTTTTCTTCCTGATTTGTTTGAGTTCCTTATAGATTCTGAATATTAGTCCTTTGTTGGATGCATAATTTGTGGAAATTTTCTCCTATTCTGTGGGTTTTCTGTTTACTCTGCTGATTCTTTCTTTTCCTGTGCAGACATTTCTTAGTTTAACTTAGTCCTATCTATTTGTATTTATTCTTGTTGCATTTGCTTTTGGGTTCTTGGTCATAAAGTCTTCACCTAAACCAATGTCTAGGAGGGGTTTTCCAATATTATCTTCTAGAATTTTAATTTTTTCAGGTCTTAGATTTAAGTCTTTGATCCATATTGAGTTGATTTTTGTATAGGGTGAGAGGTGAGAATTCGGTTTTACTATTCTACATGTGGATTGCTAGTTATCCCAGCATTATTTGTTGAATAGGGTATCCTTTCCCCACTTTATGTTTTTGTTTGCTTTGTCAAAGATCAGTTGGATGTAAGTGTTTGTCTTTATTTCTAGAGTCTCTTGTGTTTTATTGGTCTATGTGCCTATTATTATTCCAGTACCATGCTGTTTTGATGTCTCTAGCCTTATAGTACTCACTCAGATCATAGTGAAATAAAATTGGATCCAAAAGAAACCCTCAAAACCATGCAAATACATGGAAATTCAATAATATTTTCCTGGGTAATAGAAGGTCCAACAACAAAATCAAGATGGAAATTAAGAAACTCTTTGAACTGAATAATAATAGTGGTATAACCTATCAAAACCTCTGGGGTACAGCAAGAGTGGTGCTAAGAGAAAAATTAATAGCCTTAATGCCTACATCAAAAAGTCTGAACGACCACAAATAGACATCTAAGGTCACACCTCTAGGACCTCTAGAAACAAGAACAAGCAAAATTCACAGCCAGCAGAAGAAAAGAAGTAACAAAGATCAGAGCAGAACTAAATGAAATTGAAAACACACAGATACACACACACACACACACACACACACACACACACACAAACTCAAGTGTGGTTCTTTGGAAAGGTAAACAAAATTGATAGACCATTAGTGAGATTAACCAAGAAAAGAAGAGAGGAGATACAAATGAGCTCAATTAGATATGAAACAAGAAATATTACAGCTGACAGCACAGAAATACAAAAGATCATTCAAGGCTACTATGAACACATTTACAGGCACAAACTAGAAAACCTAGAGGAGATGGATAAATTCCCGGAAACATACACCTTTCCTAGATTAAATGAGGAAGAAATGGAATCTGAATTGACCAATAACAAGCAGCAATACTAAAATAGTAATAAAGAATTGCCAACAAAAAATGTCCTGAACCAGATGGATTCACAGATGAATTCTGTCAGACATTCAACGAAGAATTGATACCAATGCTATTGAAATTATTCCAAAAGATAGAGAATCCTCCATAAATCATTCTATGAAACCAGTATCTACCTAACACCAAAACCAGAAAAGGATGTAACAGGAAAAAGGAAAACTACAGACCAATATCCCTGATGAACATAGATGTAAAAATCCTTAACAAAATACTGGCTAACTGAATCCAACAGCATATCAAAAAGATAATACATCATGATCAAGTGGGTTTCCTACCAAGGATATAGGGATGGTTTAACATATGCAAGTCAATAAATGTGATAAACCACAGAAACAGAATTAAAAACAAAAATCACATAATCAATAGATGCAGAAAAAATTATTTGACAAAATCCAGCATTCTTTTATGATTGACACCCTCAGCAAAATTGACATAGAAAAGGCATATCTTAAGATAATAAAAGCCACCTTCAACAAACCCACTGCCAACATTATATTGAATGGGGAAAAGTTGAAGGCATTTACCCTGAGAACTAGAACAAGACAAGGATAACCACTTTCACCATTTCTATTCAACATAGTAGTGGAAATCATAGACAGAGCAATCAGACAAGAAAAAGAAATAAAGCACATCAAAATAGGTAAACAGGAAGTCAAACTGTCACTGTTTGCCAATGATATGATCATATACTTAGAAAACCATAAAGACTCATCCATAAGTCTCCTAGATCTGATAAATAGAAATTTAGTAAAGTTTCAGGATACAAAATCAATGTACACAAATCAGTAGCACTGCTATATATCAACAATGACCATGCTGAGAATCAAATCAACTCAATCCTTTTTACAATAGCTGCAAATAAATAAATAAATAAATAAATAAATAAATAAATAAATAAAATGCTGGCTAAGCACAGTGGCTCATACCTATAATCCCAGCAGTTTGGGAGGCTGAGGCAGATGGATCACTTGAGGTCAGCAGTTCAAGACCAGCCTTGCCAACATGATGAAACACTATCTCTACTAAAAATATAAAAATTAGACAGATATGGTAGTGCATGCCTATAATTCCAGCTACTCAGGAGGCTGAGGTAAGAGAATCACTTGAACCTGGGAGACAGAGATTACAGTGAGCTGAGATCGTGCCACTGCACTCCAGCCTGGGCCACAGAGTGAGATTCTGTCCCCAAAATAAATAAATAAGTAAATAATAAAAATCTTTAGGAAGATTCACACCTCAGCAAGGAAGGGAAAGCCCTCTTCAAGGAAAGCTACAAAGCACTGCTGAAAGAAATCATAGATGACACAAAGAAATGGAAACACATCTCATGCTCATGGATGGGTAGAATTAATACTGTGAAAACAACCAAACTGCCTAAAGTAATCTAAAAATTTGATGCAATTTCTATCAAAATGCCACCATCGTTCTTCACAGAACTAGAAAAAACAGTCCTAAAATTTATATGGAACCAAAAAATAGCCCGCATAGCCAAAGCAAGCCTAAGCCCAAAGAACAAATCTGTAGGTATCATGTTACCTGACTTTAAACTATGCAATCCCATACGCTTTCTCAACAATTTCTTCCCTGTTTATCTCTCATACTCCTTCATGATACACTCACCAGAGTTGAAGTAAAGATAGAATTATTTAGTTAGCCCTATTAGCTGCTACATGGATTCCCTCCTGTTCAAGGTGGGAAAGAAAATGCAAGAGAATAAAAGAGATGTGTTAGGATCTAAAGTTTATCATAAATCATGGTAGCTATTAGCCAAATTTAAATTAATTTAAACCAAATACAATTAAAAATTTAGTTCTTCAGTAACACTAGCTGCATTTCATGTGTTTGATAGACACATATGGCCCATAGACAACAAGTAAGATAGAATAGATTGTAGAACAATTCTATTATTGCAAAATATTCTATCAAGAGGTTCTCAGATAGAACATAATAAACATCATTCTTCTTTCCCACCTGTATTTTGATTAATTTAAGGACTATGACATAATCAGAAAATAGAATATCAAAATACATTATTATTACAGATAAACTTGATATTGGAGGATATGGCTTATGTCTGTAGGCAGAAGTGCTTATCTATCCAGATTAACCCATACAGACAGGGTAGAGATGAACTGGGGCAGCTTTCCTTATTGGTAGAGAGGAAGAGAGCACCTACCATGGAAAAAATGTTTGAGACCTTGTTGAAGGTGATCCAATAAGGAAGAAAAGTCAGCAAGTTTGTTTCACCCAAATAACATCAATCAGACTGTTTACTCACCTCTGGAGCAGAATGAACAAAGTAACAGAACTAGTGCATCACAGTCACCAGTCTCCTTTCCTGTGGAAGAAAACAGACATGTAGAAATGATGTCCATTAAAGAGAAGATAAAATAACACCCCACAGACTTTCATTATCTATGATAAATTGTAAGTTCCTTTGGGCTCAAGGATGAGATCTTGTGTTATGAGATGCAGATTCCATCAAAATACCACCATTGTTCTTCACAGAACTAGAAAAGCATCATAAAATTCACGTGGAACCAAAAGAGAGCCTGCTTAGCCAAAGCATGACTAAGCACAAAGAACAAATCAGGAGGCATCACATTACCTGACTTCAAACTATATGATTCCATATGCTTTCTTAAGCTTCTCCTCTCCCTTAAATAGAAGATAAAATAGTACCCCAGACTTTCTTTCTCTATGATAAAATGTAAGTTCTTTTGGGTTCTGATGAGATCTTCCCTAGCAGTGTCTTGAGAAAATGATACTTTAAGGTCTTAAAAGTGGTGGATGAGGTAGCCAGAACTCCTGGATAATGTTATCTGCTTCTAAGCTACTTCAGCCTGGGCTTTAAACCTGTTTGAAAAAAAAAAAAAAATTGGTTGGTCATGAAAATATTCTGTATGTGACGAAGAGAAAAGCCATTAACATGGCACCAAGCCAGGTGTGGTGGCTCATGCCTGTAACATCAGCACTTTGGGAGGGCGAGGCAGGTGGATTATGGGATCAGGAGTTCAAGACCAGCCTAGCCAAGATGGTAAAACCTCATCTCTACTAAAAATACAAAAAATAGCCAGGTGTGGTGACACATGCCTATCATGCTAGCTACTCTGGAGGCTGAGGCAAAAGAATTGCTTGAAGCAGGGAGATGGAGGTTGCAGTGAGCTAAGATTGTGCCACTGCACTCCAGCCTAGGTGACAAAGCCAGACTCCATCCCTGCCCCACACCAAAAAAAAAAAAACCATGGCACCCAACATCTTTCATTAAATCCAAGGGCCCTCTGTATTCTGTCTCTCTCTATAAGATCTCCCTCCCTCCCTCCCTCCCTCCCTCCCTCCCTCCCTCCCTCCCTCCCTTCCTTCCTTCCTTCCTTCCTTCTCTCTTTTCCCTTCCCTTCCTTCCCTTTCCCTTCCCTCCTCTCCCCTCCCCTCCTTTCCTCTTCTCTCCCTTTTTTTCTTCCCTTCTTCTTCCCTCTCTCCTCCCTCCCTCCTTCCTTCTCTCCCTTCCTTCCTTCTTCATGGAATCTATTTTTTTGTATGGCAGATAGCCTTTACTTCAAATTAAAATTTGTTTCTGGAAATGGCTTATCTTGTATTAGGCTACTTCTTATAGTTGACATGTTTATATTTTATCTTCAGTACTCTAACCAATTGGAGAGTAATTTTTGTTCTTTCTTTCTTGGTCTTATATAGTGGCTCATAGAAAAGATGGCCACAGTTTTCTTCCACAGACATGTTCCTTCCTCTTATTTTAGACAACCAGCTTCTTCTAGAACCTGTGGTAAGAATAACTTAAGTTATACAATTAATTCAGAAGCATCCATTTCTGAATTGTTTATTACAATATATGACACTTCAAAATTTATCATCTTATTTTTCTCTTGGTTTTATACTATAACTTTTTTAAATGCAAATACATTTTCTTATAAATATGTCCTCAGAGTTCCAACATGAAGTAGATGAATATTAATTAAATTATAAATGTAACTAAATAGACTGAGTGGTTTTAAACAATTTAAGACAACATAGCAGTGAGAGACTGTAGGTCCCATTAGGATTTTAATACACCTCTCTAGTTAAAAATTGCTTCTGGAGCTAGGCTGACTAAATTATCCTGGCTTTTTCATCTACAAGATATATGACCCTGGACCACTTAGGCTCTCATATTCCTTACACTAAATTAGTGATAATGTTGCCTATTTACCTCATATAGTTGGTAAGTTTAATTGAGCCTATCATGTAGAACATGATGAGGGGGCATATTGGAAATGCTGAAAAAAATAGATTATCTCTTTGAACAATTTACATATACTTATTTAAAGTTATTTTAAGATTGCTCTATTATCTCTAGTTCCTCAGGTGTGAATTCTTCACTTTACTGGTCTATGGATTATATTTTTTGATGATACACTGCTTCTTGTGTTTTTTATCTTTTGCCTTTAGCTAATCTTCTATGAAAGTTGTCTTTCTTGGAGTCTAAGCATACCTTCAGCTGTAGAAGCTTTCCTAACAGATGGGTTTTTAAAGCTGCTACAGCCTGTCCTCTATGTTGGTCTTTCACTTCAGGGACTTTCTGTAGCTCATTGCTCACCCTTATTCATAGCAGGCTAAGTATTCTGTTTTTATTTATTTATTTGTTTTTTGGTGGGGTTGAGGGTGAGGGGTGAGATCTGTTTTCGATTGATTACAGTTCCATGTAGGCCAATTGCTTCTTGTTTACCCCAGGACTAGTAGGGTAGAGAATTTCTAATCCTTGTTCCAGATTGGGCAGAGATTTCTTTCTTTTTAATGCCATTTACCAGCTGTGTAATCTTGGGTAAGTTAATTTACCCTTTTCTACTCCCGTTTCTTTCTGAAGCATATAATAATTGTATATACCTCACAGGTTTTTGTGAGGATTAAATAATTAGATGTACATACGGTACTTAGAGTGGTGTCTGCAATATAATAAATGTTATGTAATTTTTACTTACTACTATTATTCTTATTTAGGCAGTAAACCTCAGCCCCTATCATATTGAGAATATATATGCTCTTGGATGTCTTGGATTCCTCTTTATTACTATATGTTCTACTCGCCTTTTATAAATTGAATTTCTCTTTTTAATTTTTTTGCAACTTGAGTGTATATATCTACTTTAAAATTCAAAACATATTTACCAAGTATTTGTCTATGTTTGGAGAGTGTAAGTGCATGTTAAAGGTAGGTCAAGTAGATGGGAAGAATTCTTATGTCAACTTAGTCTATTATCCTGACCAAAAGTCATAGCCTTTGATATTTGTTCTTATTACAGACGTTCGTTTTGTTATTATTACTGGAGTTGTCTCATCCCTAGCACTGAAAAGCATGTTGTATGAGTTAGGATTCTTTACCTCATAAGTCACACACACACACACCACAAACCAACATGTCTTAATCAAACAGAGAATTTATTAATCCATGTAACAGAGTCAAAAGGGAGATTATTAACTCAGCTATATTTGGACTCAAAAATATACCACAGTTCAGATTTTTTAAATCCCTAGAGTCTGTCTGCTTCTGTGAATTGATTTTTTGTCAACACACACTTCTTGCATATGGTGAAAAATGGTGGTAGTATTTTCAGCCTACATTTATGTGTGTTTAAGCACAGTAGCATCTAAGAAAAATTCTCATTATATTTCATTGATCTTATTGGGTTTGGTTCCAATTACTCAGGAAATCAATATGAGGTAAGTGAAAGTAATTTGAGCAACAATAAGGGAAATTAATGAATCTATAAACTGATTACTTGAAAATATATATAAAATTTGTAAAGCTCTAGCTAGGCAGGTCGAAAAAGAGAGAGAGAGAGAAGATAAATAACATCAGAAATATCTTTGGACATATCTTTGGACCCCATAAACATTAAAAAATAGAAAGAAAGTACTATGGGCTGGGCGTGGTGGCTCATGTCTGTAATCCCTTTGGGAGGTTGAGGCTGGCAGATCACAAGGTCAAGAGATCGAGACCATCCTGGCCAACATGGTGAAACCCCATATCTACTAAAAATACAAAAATCAGCAGTGTGCAGTGGCACACATCTGCAGTCCCAGCTACTCAGGAAACTGAGGCAGGCGAATCTCTTGAATCCAGGTGGTGGAGGTTGTAGGGAGCTGAGATCACACCACTGCACTCCAGCCTGGTGACAGTGAGACTACTTCTCAAAAAAACAAAATAAAATAAAATAAAAAAGGAAGTATTGTAAACAGCTTTATGCCCATTAGTTTAGTCTGATAACTTTAATGAAATGGACATCAGAATTGTTTGTACTAATACCACTAGGCAGCTTCTTAAATTATTGGTGGATTAATTTGTGAGGTTAAGATATAAAGGTTCTCCCTTATGCTTACCGGGCAACTTATAAATCCAGTTTAGAGCATTTGGCAAATATGTAACCCCCTTCTCCTTTCATGGATTATCTCTTAGCAATATTTATTTCTGTGAAAGAAAATTTATGTCATGTTCATTGACATCTTTTCTGAAGTCACTTTTTTTTTTCAGAAACTGTTGTCAGTAGGCTGGTGCTCTTCCTGTTGATAATGTGCTTATACCAACTGTTTGTAATACAGGTTTGTAATAACTGATGAGGGATACCACATTGTATATTGTTGATTATATTATATTCATTATCATTTTCTAAAATTTTGAAATATTTATTTTCCAAACTTACAACAAGGAATGTATATGAGTTAAATTTTTCTTCTATCCATGACTGCTACTATCTTGCTTACGCCACCATTTGTATTTGCTTTTCTCCCAGGTTCTCCCAAATCCTCTCCACCACCTACCAACAACCCTTGAAAAACTTACTCTTATTATGCCTTGCAAAGCAAGCTAACTCCTTTTAGTTCATATGGCTCTTATGTAGTTTTTTCCTAAAAGAGATTCTGCCTTTCTCCAAGTACAACTGGCTCAAAATACAGTCTACTTTCAAGAAAAACATTTCCTTCACTTTATACAGGTTCCTTCTTATTTCTTATAACTAAAATTAACCAAATGTGAATATACTAAATATTTAATAATCCTAGAAAATAGGTTATATTATTATCCCATCTTACTAATAGGAAAACCAAGTAATTTTTCAATAATTTCCTGATAAATGTAAGTTATTTTCCCAAGATCATGCAGCTAGTTAGAGGTAGTGTTTATTAAAGGTAGACTTTGTGTTTTTGTCCACTGTTTTCTAGATCTACCAATGAGACTATGGACTAGCGAGAAGTACACTGTATTTTGTTTACTTACATCTGTATTATCTGACACATGATTTGGGACATAACAGCTGTTCTGTAAAGGCTTGTTCTTCAACATGAAAAGGTACTAACATTATTGACGTATTTGTGATTGTTTGAAAACAAACAAACATAAAGAAAATTCCACTAATCAATAGTACTGTGCTTTAGCCAGATGATCAGTAGTTCGGCACATGTTACACAGACATGTAAAATCTATATAGTTTTTTATTTTCCAAGTAATTTTACAGAATAACTTTTGGAAAGAGCATTCAAATTTAAATGGTTCCCTCAGTTTTAGCTTATATTGCAGAAAACGAATCAGATGAAATTAACAATTGGCTCTTTTTATTGAGTAATTAGAAAGCAGTTTTATTTTAAGTTGGAAAATATGAAGAGTCTCTAGTTAAAAATTAAAAAAAATTAAACTCTGCTCATTTGGTAGGCAGCTAAGTTTTCTATGCCTTTTAAAATTATGCAGTGTTGCAATGTTACCTCTTCAAGGATGTCTTCTAACCGAGGTTCAAACTGCCCTTATAAAATAATAGTATCTATGTTTCATTATTTTGAAAACCTCAGACTCCTTTTTCTTTTTCTTTTTTCTTTTTTTCTTTGAGACAGAGTTTCACTGTTGCCCAGACTGGAGTGCAATGGTGCTGTCTCAGCTCACTGCAACCTCCACCTCCTAGGTTCAAGCGATTCTCCCTCCTCAGCCTCCCAAGTAGCTGAGATTACAGGCGCATGCCACTAGGCCTGGCAAACTTTTGTGTTTTTGTAGAGATGGGCTTCACCTTGTTGGCCAGGCTGGTCTTGAACTCCTGACCTCAGGTGATCTACCCTCCTCATTCTCCCAAAGTGCTAGGATTACAGGCGTGAGCCGCCACGCCTGGCAAAAATCTTGGACTTATTTTTTTAGAAAAAAACATTACATTATGATCTTTAAAGATAAACTCCATATTAAACAAAATACTATAACTTTTTAAATACTCATAAAATAAACATATTTTTCCAAGTTAGATGTTTTGAAGGTCATGATTTATTTGGATAAGAAGCTTGGAAGATTTTCATAAATGTTTTTTCTTCTCATGTTTTTATCCTTAGTGCTTTTTTAAAAAAATTATTGAGCACTAGATATATATACATATATTCAACCAATATTTATTAAACATTTTCTGTGCATCTGTCACTGACTGTGTGAAAGAATGAGAATGCAGTATTGAACAAGGACAAAGTTCATCCCTAGGGGAGCTCACATTCAGTGGAGTAAAGTAGACAGTAATACATTTTGTGTGTCTGTGTGTGTGTGTAAAAGAGCCAAGAGGAAAGCAAACAGGGTTTTGAGTTAGAGATTTACTGTCTACTTTAGATGGAATGGTCTAAACAATTATCTCGTACAAGGTAAAACTCAAGTTGAGATATGAAATTCATCTCAGTCTTACAAAGTGTTGAGAGAACATTCTAGACAGAGGGAGTAACACGTGCCAAAGCCTTGAGGTGGGAAAGACCTTGTGTTGAAGGCATGGATAAGACCTCAGTGTAGTTAAGAAGTAATGAAGGAGAAAAGTCAGATTTTAAAGAAATTTTGAAGAAATTGCTGGAAGTATGATCAGGCAGGGATTTGTGGGCCATGGTAAATTGTTTTGATTTATTTTAAGAGTTTTGATAAACCATTGGGAATTTTTGGTAGAGGAATGATGTGACATACTATATGTTCTTAAAATCAATCAACAAATCAATCAATCAATCTCTAGAAAGGTCAGTTTGTTACGGGTACAGAGAATGGATTTGTCTGAAGACAAGAATGGCCATTGGGAACTCAGCAGGTTATGTCAGCATCCACACCTCAGATAATGCTGACATGTACTAATGTGGAACAGAGGAGTTAGAAAATATGTATAGATTCAAGAAAACTTTTGCAAGAACTGGCAGTGTTTTCTAATGGATTAAATATAGGAGTGAAGAAAAAAGCTGAAAATTGGTAAAGGATTTTGTCTTAGGCAACTGGGTAGATGACATATATTACATGAGGAAGCCTGGAGAAGCCATATGGTTTTTAGATATTTAAGTAACACCTACAGTTTTGCTTCCCACAAAGAACAAGGGAAGAAGCCTGAGGTATTTAAAAAATACCAATATCTGTTGTGTCTTGACTTTTTAATAAGCACCATTTGACTGGCATGAGATGGTATCTCATTATGGTTTTGATCTGCATTGCTCTAATGATTAATGATGTTGAACTTTCTCTCATATGACTGTTGGCCATGTGTATGTCTTCTTTTGAGAAATGTCTGTTCATGTTCTTTATCCACTTATTAATGGGATTGTTTGTTGTTTTCTTGTAAATTTGTTAAAGTTTCTTGTAGATTCTGAATATTAGTCCATTGTCAGATGGATAGGTTGCAAACATTTTCTCCCATTCTATAGGATGTCTGTTTACTCTTGTGATAGTTTTTTTGCTGTGCAGAAGTTCTTTAGTTTAATTAGATCCCATTTGTTCATTTTTGCTTTTGTTGCAATTGCTTTTGATATTTTTGTCATGAAATCTTTGCACATCCAAATGTCCTGAATTGTATTGCCTTGATTATCTTCTAGGGTTTTTACAGTTTTGGTTTTTACATTTAAGTCTTTAATCTACCTTGAGTTAATTTGTGTATAAAGTTTAAGGAAGGCGTCCAGTTTCAGTTTTCTGCATATGGCTAGCCAGTTCTCCCAGCACTATTTATTAATTAGAGAATCCTTTCCCCATTGCTTGTTTTTGTCAGGTTTGTCAGATTTGTCAATGGTTATAGATTTGTGTGATCTTATTTCTGAGTTGTCTCTTCTGTTCAATTGGTCTGTGTATATGTTTTTGTACCAGTACCATACTCTTTTGGTTACTGTAGCCTTGTAGTATAAAGTTGGGTAGCATGATGACTCCAAGTTTGTTCTTTTTGCTTGGGATTGTGTTGGCTATAGGGGCTCTTTTTTGGTTCTATAAGAATTTTAAAATTGTTTTTAGAATGTAAATGGTAGTTTAATGGGAATAGCATTGAATCTATAAATTACTTTAGGCAGTATGGCCATTTTTACAATACTGATTTTATCCATGAACAAGGACTGTTTTTTTCATTTTTTGTGTGTCTTTTCTGATTGCCTTGAGCAGTGCTTTGTAGTTCTTGAAGAGGTCTTTCACTTCCCTTGTTAGCTGTCTTCCTTGGTAATTAATTCTCTTTGTAGCAATTGTGAATGATAGTTCATTCTTGATTTGGCTCTCTGCTTGTCTATTGTTGGTGTGTAGGAATGCTTGTGATTTTTGCACATTGACTTTGTATACTAAGACTTGGCTAAAGTTGCTTATCAGCTTAAGAAGCTTTTGGGCTGAGATGATGGGGTTTTCTAGATATAGGATGATGTCACCTGCAAACAAAGATAGTCTGACTTCCTTCCTTTCTATTTGAATGTTGTTTCTTTAAAGTAAAAATCTCACAGATAATGTTCCTTTAGTTCCTTATTCTGAAAACTAACACGTGTTTTGAAATACATATACATGTATTATATTGTACCTATTGTTCTGCAACTTGCTTTTTTAATGAAAAGTCATGTGTTACAAGTGTAACCACTGTGAGATATAGAAATCCAGTTCTTTTCTATAACTATTGTATAGAATTACCATGTTTTTCTTACCCCATTTCTCTATTGATGATATTTAGGTTATTTCCATTATTTTGCTATTAAAAACAACACTGTAATAAGAGAAGCAGGATTTCTGGTATACAGAAAATGTATATAATTTTTAATTATACTAGATTTTGGTAGATCATCCTCTACATTGTTCTATGTAATTGCACTTCCACTAGCATAAGTTAAACTTTGTGTTATCAGACTTAATTTTAACTAGTCTCATGGGTATGTGAAATAATATATCATTGTGCATGTGTTATCTGTGAGTATTTTTAGCATATTTTGGGAACTAATCTTTGTATCCTATATATTTTATAAATATTGCCTCCTGATTAATAGCTTACATCTTATCTTTAAATGTGTTGTGGTTTTTTTTAGTTTAAATGAAGAAAAATTTCGTCATCTCTTTCTTAATGGCTTGTAATTTTTACATTTTGTTTCAGAAATTCTTTTTTTATCTGACAGTAACAATCTTATTTTCTATGTTTCTCCCAACTTCCATAGTAATATTCTTTTCATACAATAGCTATTGCTTCCTTTTCTCCAGTATTTTTTATTCCCTCTCTCCATTCTGTGTATGATAGTTTTCCTTTCAAAGGCATATGAAATATTTTTTATAACACTTATAAATGAGTTCTCAAGCCTGAGTGTGCAAACAAATTATTTTTCAATATCACAAGTTAATTTTCATTTCAAGACCTTTCTGTAGAAATGTTGGTAAGGGGATTGTTTACACATTTCAGACTTATGTAGTATTAAGATATTGTGGCACATCTGGCCAATGTGTCATCTATCCATGTGGGAATCCTCAGAGACCTACTGTTCCTACTCAGTACTTAGCTATTCAGCCATACAGATCTTTCTTGAAACAACTCAAGGCTTCTTCAAGGCTGTTGGCATCTATGGTCTATGCCAGAGCCACGCTTCAAACATGGACATCATTCTATAGCTTGAACATCATAATTGGGTAGTAGAAACTCTCCATGCCTGTGCAGGACTCCATCTGCCTGGACCCATTACACAAATGTTCTTTACTGTCAATGATGATTTGCTGCCTTCACTAACCCATACTCTGAGAACCCTGTTCTAGAATCACAACACAGAGCCCCTCTCTCAAAGACCCTTCAATTTCTCTTTTTCATTACTTCCTTATCATCTCCTCTATTTTCCTTTCCACCAAGGGGATTCTTTTTCTAGTCAGGATGGGAATGGGTACGAGACACCATTTTATTTCTTTTGCTTTTTCTATACATTTCATTCTAAATCCTTACAATTTCTCCCAATAAATTTAAGTTTTGGGGACATAAAAGGCAGAGACTTTTAGCCTCTTTCTGATTTGTGTCGTGACACATCTCTTCACTGAAATGATGAATACACAGTGTAGTATATGCCTGCATGAGGCAACAGATAGGGGGAAATGACTGGGAAAAAAAGTTATTAAAAAAAACAGCTACCTTCTTTAAAATATTATCCTGCCATGCTCACATGTTATAATTTTAATCTTAATAGCTTTTATTTTTGTACTTTTGAATTACTGTTATAATGTTGTGTTTTCGTGTTTGCTTCTGATGATTCAATTTAGCAGGAGCAATACTAAAAGTTTTTATTTCTTTTCAATCAGTCTAAGATTTTGCAGTCTGCTGGCTGCCAGACCTGAACCTATTAAAATCCACATTTATTAATGCTCATGGTCTGCTTTGAGCCATTCTAATCACACTGTCCTTCCTGTCTTAGTTTTCTTTTAAATCAGACTTTAAAACATGTCTCCATTTCCTACCATCCATCATTACTTAAGTCT
Organism: Callithrix jacchus; assembly: GCF_049354715.1. Classification (NCBI taxonomy): domain Eukaryota; kingdom Metazoa; phylum Chordata; class Mammalia; order Primates; family Cebidae; genus Callithrix; species Callithrix jacchus. Next base: position 77,655,957 of record NC_133513.1, on the reverse strand, counting down.
TGACTTGTTAAAACCTCTGTCTAAAGCATTATGTTAGTAAAATGATTAGACTTCAGGTCCATGTCTCTTATCATTAGCCAGAGTTTTTGCATCTGATCCCCACAGTGATTCCAGTGAGGAATTGTTTTCCATGAGCTGTCATTGAGAAGGGGGTCATTATGACAAAAGACTTTCGCCTAATTTATATAGTGAGGCATGCTCACTAATTGTGGCGTCAGAGCTCTGACCAGTTACCAATCGATTTCTATCAGTGTTGTGTGAGATGTTAAATTTTAATCAGAATTTTTTGGTCTCTATTAGTCTGGCTGTTTTAAAAAAATAATAAATTTCTCTCATTCATGCTTTCCCTAGTCTGTATTTTTATGACTGTGATGTGCTTTGATTTACTTCATTCAAAGTATGATGCTCTGGCTTCAATTACTCCATTTAACTTTAAATAGACATTGCTGCAAGTCTTACTGATAAAAAGAACATCTGGTGTCAATAAGTTGCAGCAGGAGGTGCCATGTGGGAAGGAACCCAAGAACTAAACACATCTCTAGGCACATCCATCAGGACCATGAGCACACATGCTGTGATGTTCTCTGATATCAGAGTGGAGCTCAAGGAGTTCAGGTCAGCTTGGCATCATTAAGATTTTCACTGCAACAACATTTGACTCACTGATCTAAAGCTCCAGACACAAAACATTCTGTTCAGTTGATAACATCTTTGAGGATGACTTTTGCTTACAGGAAAGGCACAGAGAGCAAGGGACACTTTTTTTTTTAACGTCATATACTACAGAGTGTTTAATGAAGGATGTTGTAAAAAAGTCAGGGTAAATACCTCTGTTCCTCATGTCCCCCTCTTGCCCACATGCACCAAACCCAAAATGCTGAAGTCTCTACAAGGAAATATATTTACTCCTTGCTATTTGTTGGTTGATTCCAGCCACAAATTTTAACAATTACCTTAGACTACCAGATGCATATAGTAGACTGTACAATGATTTAAAACATGAGAAACTTTTGCCTGATTTGAAGTCTAGAAAAGTAAACTCTTTTTTAATTATAAAAGTGCATGTAGCAGAGAAATAATTTCCCAAAGATATAATTGATATTTAAGTTTTACTCTGTACACAAGAATTCTGAATCAAAGTTGTGTACTGTAAATCTGATCCTGGTTAAAAGAAAAAAGGTGCTCTTTATCATACGTTGTATTTAAATGATGATAATTAAAATTATTTATAGATCATAGAGCTGGAAAACAGACTTCTTTTTCTCACAGTATCAGTGTTTCGATCTCATTTATCTCAGGGATGAGAACCAGGAACCCAACTTGACGAGATTCTCCTTGTCTTCACTGCTTGTTTCTACTGGGCTTCATGGAGCCCTCCCTGTGCTAGGGAAGCAGCTGGCCACAGAGATCACATCCTCCCACACTCCTGCAGAAAGATATTGCCATTTCCCTGGGGGTCCATATATTGATCTCACAGAAGGACACTGATTGGCCTTGTTTTGTGCTGTTCTCATCCATGAATCAATCACAGCTGCCAGGAAGGAAGGGCACATGATGGGCCAAGGACTGTTTCTGCAGTGAGGAGAGTAGGTTCTGTTCCCAGGAGGAGGGAGATGAGAAAGCTTACTGGGCAAAACAAACAAACAAAACCCCAAACCCATCAAACAAATACAAGCAATAAGTTCCACCTTTCATTACACTCAGTAAACCAGTTCTGGATAAGGATTTGGGAAATGAGTCTGAGAAAGGCATGCATTTCAGATTGGGGGCATTTTCTTTCTTCTGTCTACCCAGAGCTAAAACACCCTCATAAGACAGGCAATCATGTCCCACCACAAGGAAAGAGGTATAGTTATCTCTCCTGCATTTTGTGGGAGAATGAAATAGCATGGGAGAATGAGAACGTTCTCTAAAAGGCAAATATCAGAAGAGGGTTTTCTTCTAGGGTTTGTGTGGTGTTAGGTCTAGTATAAATCTTTAATCCATCTGGAGTTAATTTTCGTATAAGGTGTAAGGAAGGGATCCGGTTTCAGTTTTCTGCTTATGGCTAGCCAGTTTTCCCAACACCATTTGTTAAATAGGGTATCCTTTCCCCATTGCTTGTCTTTGTCAGGTTTGTGAAAGATCACTACAGTTTATAATACTAAGATCTAGAATGAAACTCTTGTTGCCATTTTTTAATCTTCTTATTTTGGACTAGTTATTTCACTTCCTTGAATCTCATGTTCTTCATTAGCAAACTGAGATGATTATAATATTTATTATATTTACTCACAAAAATGTTGTCATACCTAAAATGTACACAACACATAAAAATGATAACTACCTGGCTGATAGATACCCTATGCACTCTGACTTGATCATTACACATTCTATGCATATAACAAAATTTCACATCTACCCCATAAATATGTACAAATGTGATGCATGAAAATATTAAAATTTGTCATAACCAAATGACATTTGTGATAATTTGTATGTTTTAAGATCTACTACAAAATTTGGCCTTAGTATTAAGGCCACAACGATGAATGACAGTCCCCTGAGCATATGGACTTTATGGATAAGCAATTATAGTATATTCGGATAAATGTGGGAAGGGTATCTAGCAACTGCAGTATATTAGAATAAATGTGGGAAAGGTATATACAACAGTCTTTGAGGAGCAGAAAAGACTCCTGGGAGGTAGGAACACCACCTGTGTGAATTGAAAGTTAACTAGATAAATGAATTGGCAACATTTTTCAGACGGAGAATATGCAAATATCAAGAAAGGAGAGAGAACATGGCATTTTTAGGGAATAAAAAAGAGTGCAATTTATTTGGAGCATTAGGTTTGGGGATCTGGGGCCAGAGAATGAAAGATATAGAATGAGAGGAAATGAAGGCTAGATGATTTTAAACTATAGATGGGAGTTTGGACTTTAACTTCATGGCAATAGGGAGTAAAAATAAAATTTATTTCAGAAGTTTTGACTACAAAATGACAAAAGTCATTTTATAAATGTTGGTTATTATTGGGTTTTCATTAATTATTTAAGTGATAGTATTCAGACATTCAGACAGCAACTCAATCTAGGTTAATCTGCACACATTCAGAGAGAGTTTGGGGGCAATATTTTAATGTTACTAACAATTCACATCTTTAGATGGTTCTCTTCTTATTTCAGTATTGATCACATATTTCTGATAACCTGCATTTGAAGAAATGTGAACAAGTAACAAAAAAGCATAAAATAAGAAATATATAAGAAATACAGGCATTTCTGGAGTTTCAGCTGAGCTGTTTGGTGATTCTCTCAACATTTCCCATAAAAGATTAACTCTATTGGCATTAATGAGTTCATAAGCCATCATAACTAATGAGTGGCAAAGCAACCAACCCTCTATCAAAAAATAGATATAACTTTTCAGGAAATAATTTGTTTGACCAATTGCTTCCAAATATCACAAGTTAACTAAAGGAAGCATGATTAGAAGAAAATCCTTGACCAAATTTTTATTTTATTGTTTGCCCTTAGTTTGCATGAACTTATGGTGTTATCTTAGGGAACATGCTTGCCTTGTTGCTGTAATTCTCATCATTCCTTGATGATACTCTTTAGATGAAAGGAGCTGTCCCTATTAACATTGTTTCTTGGAAACATATGGAAACACTTCAACAGATTGCTCAATTTCTCCTACTCCCTTGCTTTTGCAATAGTCAACTATTTAACTTACATTCCAGCCATGATGTAGTAATAAAAAGGTAGGGCCAGGACATAATTGTATAAAATATAGTTCCTCATTAATTTCTTTTTTTGGGATAGAGACTTTCAAATATCAAAAACTCCTGTTCTATTATAGCTTCAAACAGCTCATTTAAACCTCTACGAAAGTGAAATAGAGATACTTTCTTCCAAAATATGTGGCTATCTAAACTCCTGACTATGGAAAAAATGTGTTAATTAGATTTATGAACAAGGCACCATAATAAAATGAAAAGAAAGGTGGAATGTTTGTATGTTAGTGAAATGACCCAGGAAAGGATAGAAGAGGGAGAGTGAGAGAAAGGGAAAAGGAGAGAAGAGAGGAGGAGAGATTGGCATAGTGTGATGTATTTGAGAAAGCAGATGGGGTATAGAGCACAAGCGGAAGAACCAGCTTTAGATAGGAGTGTGAGCTGGTATTCTATCCAGGGACAACAGGCAAGAAGGCAAAGTGTATGAGTACTGATGCTGGAAAATGGGTAGTTTTAGACATGGAAACTTGTGGAAGTTGTCTTTCTGAATGCTTCTGTTTTATTAGGAAAATAAGTCATGGATAGAGGGCAAGAATGGAAGATAAAGTATTACTGATTTGAGAAGGTGTGAAATAGTTATGTAGAAACTAGAAATGTGAATAGAGTAGGGAAATAAAGTATGGTTACCAGGCATCTTGCCTTGAGAGGCAACTTGAGATTTGTACTCATTAATGTTTCAGTGTTCAGCAAGTTTGTGTTTTTCTCCAGCCATTCTCAGTTGCATAAGCACTGGGAAGAACAGCTGAGTAATGTAGCCATAAGTGGAATTTTGTCCAATACATGAAAATCTTCCTAAGATAGAGAAGGAAGTTGAGACAAATGCAAAGAAGAGATGATCATGATTAATCATAAAACTCAATGGACAGGTGACAGCGTCACAGATTTTAGGCACCAATGGCGCAAAAAGATCAATGAAGTTATGGTACTCAATGGAGTACCCGGACAGGTAGAAAGTTGGAGTTGGACAGTAAGACACTTGAAAATAAGATTCTAAAGAATTTTCAGTAATTGGTAAAGACAAGTGCAGGAATACAACCATGAAGGATCACTCGAAGTGAGGCAGTCAGGGAACTGAGAGACCAGGCTTTCAGTTGAATCATCTAAGTTCACAGTCAGCCCTTCATACCCATGATTCTCACACTTGTGTATTCACCAACCACAGATAGGAAATATTCAGAAAAGAATGCATCAGTATTGAATATGTAGATAATTTTTTTCTTGTAATTATTTTCTAGATAGTATGGTATAACAACTATATAGCTTTATCTTGCAGTAATCTAAAGATGATTTAAATTATATGGAAGGATGTTCATAAGCTATCTGCAAATACTGTCATTTTATAGAAGGGACTTGAGTATCTGCAGATTTTGGTATTCCAGGGAGATCCTGGAACCAATTCTTCTTGGATATTGAGGAACAGCTCTATATGAAAGTCATTATCCTAGTCTGTTTGTGTTGCTACAATAGAATATCTGAGCCAGAGTAATTTACAAAGAAAATAGGTTTATTTGGCTCACAGTTGTCTGTACAAGAAGGCTAGTGCCTGCATCTGCTTCTAGTGAGGGTTTCAAGCTGCTTCTATTCATGGTGGAAATTTTAGGAAAACAGATATCACATGGCAAAAGAGGAAGGAAGAGATAGAGAAAGGAAATGCTCCACTCTTTTTACCAGTCAGATCTCCTGGAAATGAACAGAGCAAGAACTCACTATTGTGCAAACAGCACCAAAACATTCATGAGGAATCTGGTCCCACAATCTGAATACCTCCCACTGGGCTCCATCTCCAACACTGGGCATCAAATTTCAGCATGAGATTTGGAAGGGTTAAATATCCATAGCCATTACCAAAAATTAAATGGAAGTAATACTTGGGAGAGATGCAGTAAGCTAGGAACTAAGATCTTCAGTGAATGAGGAGTGTGTTCCAGATGTCAGTAAAAGCATTTTAGGTGTGAATAGAAAATAAGCTCAATTTGCCACCATCATATATCTTTGGCTGCTCTGAGACAAGCCAATTGTGAGTTTTTAATTTTTTAGTTTGTCAGAGGAATTATTATGAGGTGCTACAATATAAGCAGAGAAAACAAAGATACGTGTACAATATTATGTTTCTGAAAGATTATTTGTCAAGGCTTTCTTTCTGAGAAACTGAAAATAATTGTCTCATATATACTAAAAATTGTGTTATGGGATTCTCATCTTTATTTCTAAAAAAAATTCAAATGCATTTAAAATATACTTTATTTTTAGAGCAGTTTTAGATTTACAGCAATATTGAGCAGAAGGCACAGAGACTTTTTTTTTTGAGACAGAGTCTTGCTCTGTCACCAGGCTGGAGTGCAGTGGTGTGATATCGGCTCACTGCAACCTCCAACTCCCTGGTTCCAGCGATTCTCCTGCCTCAGCCTCCTAAGCAGCTGGGATTACAGGCATGCACCACCACACCCAGCTAATTTTTGTATTTTTAGTAGAGACGAAGTTTCACCATGTTGGCCAGGATGGTTTTGATCTCCTGACCTTGTGATCTGCCCACCTTGGCCTCCTGAAGTGCTAGGATTACAGGCATGAGCCATTGCGCCAGACTGAGACTTTTTCATGTACTCCCTTCCTCCATACATACATAGTTTCTCTCATTAACATCTCTTACCAGACTTTATATTTGTTAAAATTGATAACCTTACATTAGCTTATCATTATCTTCCTAAGTCCATAGTTTACACTGGGGTTCACTCGTGGGTTCATTCTATAAGTTTGGATACATATATCAAGTGTACATCATTTTAGTATTATATAGAATAATTTTATTACCCAGAAGTTCTTATTCCCTGTCTATTCATCCATCTCTCCCCAATTCACTGGCAGCTCCTGATCTTTTTACTGTAGCCTTAGTTTTGCTTTTTCCAGAATATCATATATTTAGAATCATACAATAATTGTAGCCTTTCAGATTGGTTTATTTAACTCAATAATATGTGTTTAAGTTTCTCCTCCATGTCTTTTCATAGCTTAGTAGCTCATTTCTCTTTTGCTTTGTACTTTTCAAAATGATCACTGTATAGTTTTTTTTGCTTTTCAGAGCTCCTGGTTGTTGTCTTTGTACTTAGATAGAATATGGCAAAATTGAATTTGCAGATTGAATATCTTCATAAACATTTTAATAAACAGTGTTTTTTTTCACGTTTAAGCTTTCTTCAATTCAAAATGGATAACATACAGAAATTAGGGATTTACATTAAATTCTGTTATCTGTCGAAGATAATTCTATGTCCTTGATTTTGAATAGTTAAATAGTTTTCCCGTTGCAGTTTATTAATTGATACGTACATGGAAGCTGGAGTTTATACTACGTCATGTCTTAAATGGGTCATATTAATAAATGAGAGCTAAAAGAAACATATGTTCTCTTCAAATGGTAATCACTTGATTGTTAAATATTCAAAGTCTTCAGGAAATCATGATGAATTGAATTATTAACTTTATAAATCTACTTGCTGTTTATTAAATTTTTTTGAAATGAAAGCCCAGCATGTTGAATACTGTGGTAAAAATATATGAAGCCAATCTTTTCAAAAACCATTTAGTGACTCAAGATGAAAATTTTTCATCATAGTAATCTGCGAGAGGCTGCAGAGTGAGGTGTTTAAAAGCCTTACTTTGGAATCCAGTGGTTTGGCTACAAGTCCTTGCTCTGCTAATTTTAAGATTTACCTTAGGCTTGTGATTTAAATTTTCCAATCTTAAATTTCCTCACTGTAAAATAGTGGTAATAAAAAAACCTATTTTATAGGGATTTTAATTACAATTAAATAATCCATAAAAAGCATTTAGCAGAATCCCAGGTATAGAGTAATGATATTTTGCCCTGCCCTCTTGCAACTTCAAGATTTCTTTCAAATCATGTCCTCTACTTAGAACACTTTTTTTCTTCTCTATAGACCAAACCATTCCTTACTCAGAAGGACCCCCAGCAAGTTTAATTAACTGAAAATAGAGAGATTCTTCTCATGTTCATAAAAATTATTTGTGTCCATTTAATCCTAAGGATTTTAAAAATAAATTGTAAGATAGTAGGTTACCTCTATGGACTAAATATTTGTGTCCCCCTTCCCCCAGATCCACCTGTGGAAGCCTTAATCCTCAGTCTAATGATATTAGGTGGAGCCTTTGGGAAGTAATTAGATTTAGATGAGTTCATGAGGATGGGGTTTCCACAATGGGATTAATACTCCTGTGAACAAAAGAAGAGACTTGAGATTTCTTTCTTAGTGCATGTGCCAAGGAAGGCCATGTAAGGGCATAACCAGGAAGACGCCCCTCACCAAGAAACTGACCATGATGGTACCCTGATCTCAGACTTCTAGACTTCAGAGCTGTGAGAAATAAGCATTTGTTTAACTCACCTAGTCTTTGGTATTTCATTATGGCAGCCCAAACTAAGACAGTTACTCAGTGGTATTTTATACACACAGTGATTTTGTTAATAGGACAATATTTTGATGGGCACGGCAATCTTAGAAATTGATAGAGCTCTACATCCCCTTACTTAACTGCGTTTGAATTCCTAGACAGGTATTCACACTGAAGACAAGTCTTATGTGCTTCCAACTTTGATTGCCAGGATATTTACACTGAAGAGTTATTGTCAAATTGACCTGAAAGTAGTGGACAACATGTTCATGATCATCAATAAAAACCTGAAACTTGATTTTAAAGCTTCAGTAATAAACGTAGTCGAGAACTATTTTACAGGTGGAAGCTGCCTTTTACTTGAATATTATTAAATTTTTGTCTCTTAGGAAAAGCAGAGTTACTGACATCAATAGCCAAATTTGAACTGTTAGTAACTACTTAATGACATTTGTTGCTATTTGAAGACACCTGTATCCCATATGAGACAGAATAGTTGCTAGAAAGAACAGTGATTCAGGAGTGAGACTCAGGTGCCTACTTCATAGATAGTGGGCCGTAGACCTGCCACTTCTTCCTGGATCAGGTTGGTTATCTGCTAAATGAGGAGAATATAGTCTCAGAAATCCTGTCCCAGCATTTTGTGATTCCCTGTTGTTAATTGTAGACTTTAAAGCTTGTATGTCATTTGTTTTTCTCTTATTGCTTACTGTTAAGATGATTGAAATATAAGAACATGTCATGTATTTGTAGCCTGAATTATTGAGTTTGTGCAAAGATCTGGATGGAATTTACAGTCAAATAATATTCAGTATTCCCTTTCTTGAGCCTTTTTTATTTCCCACCTCTTTATATGATTTTTCAGCCTGTCCTCATTTTATGAGATTGTTTAAAAAAATTCACTGTGAAAGATTAGGAGGAAATGATGAGGTCTTTGGTTGCTGAGTAACTGCTCTTTAACCATGATTCAATGTTTAATAACATTGTTTTATCTGGTTCCAGGGTCTTCCCAGAATTTCACTGTTGCTGATTTTGTGTTCTTTTACAGAAAAAAACAGTACACTTACAAGTTTTTTTCTATGATGTTTCTCAAATTTATACTTATTTAAAAATGTTGGTTTTCATCAAATATTTCAGACTGATTAAGTCTTATTCTTTTCTCTCTTGGTAAGAAGGATTTTCTAAAAAAAAATCAAAATCTATTCTCTCAAAGCAGTTATTCTCTCAAAAACTATGTGTGTGTGTGTGTGTGTGTGTGTATATATATATATATATATATATATATATATATATATATATGTTTATGGTCTGTTTATATAGGTTTCAAAGTCAGAAGCATATCTTTTCAGCTCCTCCATTCCTGAAATTTTTATTTAGGTTATTTCTTTTTATAGCATTTTAAACTTTTTTTCTTCTTAAAATTTTTGTTATTTGTAAAGATTTAGGGAGGTACAGTGCAATTTTTTTAACGTTGATATATTGCATAGTGGTGAAGTCTGGGCTTTTAGCATACCCCTCATGTAAATTGTGAACATTGTACCAATAGGAGTTTTTCGACCATCACCCACTTCCCACCCACCTCCCTTATGGAGTCTCCAATGTTTATTATTTCCCTATATCTATGTGTATCCATTGTTTAGTTCCCACTTACTGGAGAACATTTGATTTTTTTGTTTCTGAGTTATTTCACCTAGGATAATGGCCTCGGGCTCTATCTATATCACTGCAAAAAACAAGATTTCACCTTTTTATGGCTGTGTAGTGTTCCATGGTATATAGGTACACCACTTTTCCTTCATCCAGTCATCCATTGATGGACACTTAGGTCGATTCTATAATTTTACCATTGTGAATAGATCTACAATAAACATGAGTGCATGTATCTTTTTAACACTTTTTTACTTTCAGTAGATATCCAGTAGTAGGATTGTTGGATTGAATTGTAGGGTTTTTAAAAATCTCTTTAAGAAATCGTCATACTGTTATTCATAGAGGTTGTACTAATTTGTATTCCCACCAGCAGGATATACTCTCTTTTCTCTGCATTGTCCCCAACATTTGCTGTATTTTGACTTTTCAATAATAGCCTTTCTGACTGGTGTGAGATGGTATCTCTTTGTGGTTTTGATTTGTATTTCTCTGATGATTAGTGATGTTGACTATTTTTTCTTATGATTGTTGGCTGCCTGTATGTCTTCTTATGAGAAATGTCTGTTTATGACTTTTGCCCACTTTTTATGGAGCTATTTGTTTCTTTCTCATTGAGTTATTTGAATTCCTTGTAGATTCTGGATATTAGTCCTTTGTCAGATGCATAGTTTGCAAATATTTTCTCTCATTCTGTCAGTTTTCTGTTACTCTGTTAATTATTTACTTTGCTGTGCAGAGCTTTTTCATTTAATGAAGTTCCATTATTTAGATTATTTCTTAAGTTGTTGAAATTTACTATTGAATAGCATTTTCTTTTATTATTATTATTATTATTATTATTATTATTATTTTCCTTCACAAGACATCCCACTGGTTCATTATGAATAGTATTTTCAAAGAAAAATTCATGGATGCTACGTTTCCTAGGTTTTTCAAGGCTTAAGAATACTTGCCTGTTGCCTTTATCATTAATGACACTCTAGATGAATATAGTCTTTGAGTCACACATTTTTTTACCTCAGGAATTTTGTGGCAATAGCTTAATTTTATTCTGCCTTTAAGTTTGCGTTCAGGAAGGCTGAGGCCAGCCTGAATTTTTCTCTGTTGTAGGAAAGCATCTTTTTGCTGCCTCATGACTGAAAAATGTGTTTATAACCTTGGTTTAAATAACCAGGAAATATCTTGATGCTAATTGATTTATATGGAATATTCTGATATATGGTATTGTCTAACCATCTAAAGATCCAACATTTATTTTAGGAAAAATTTTCTGAATTATATTAATGAATACCTTTTTTGTTCTGTTTATTGGATTTTTATATTTCAGTGGTTCTAATCATCTCTGCCCTCTTGCTTGCTTGGTAAGACTGTCCCACTCCTAACAGATCAATGAGCCAGCACAAGGCATCGAAATTAAACTATACTTTTTACACTTACTATTGTCTGTCAGGATCCCATTCAGAAGAATAATTTGCTCCCCTGGCATCCTCAACTCCGTTATGTGGATAAGAGGACAACCCAGTTTCCCATTACCATTCCTCTCCACCAATCATGGTCTTGAGTTTGCTATAACAAATCTCATTATGCCTTTTATTTCTGTCTATGATGCCACAAGCATTCATAAACTCATAGGTCACATAGAACCAGAAGGTTCTATGTGAACCCATTCCTTGCCCCATGTTTCACCTGTTCCCATCTCCGGAAATGATTCCATTGTGCTTATATCACATTCATAGTCCATCATCAGAAACATCTTGTAAGTACTTATACTCTTCCCTGAACATTAGCTTCATGCTGATGTTCTCACATAACCTAGTTTTTCTTGATGTTCTTTCTCCCTCTAAAGCTTTCTCAAGTGGTGGTCTTTTGTTTTGTCTAGTTTTATCCTTTCAAGACCCTTGAACCATAAATTAGTTGAAATCACTCTTTGGGAAATATGTGTTATGAGTGGGCCCAATGCAATTCCTAACTCGTGGGTGGTACTCTCTTCTCCCTTGGCACAAACAGGCACCTTAAATATTTCTATATTTGGTGTTAATTAGCTTGGTCTGTATTTTCTGTTTATGAATTTGAATGCTTTATTCCCTCTAGACCAATATCAGGCATCTTTTTCTGAGTTCCCACAAGCTGTAGAAAATCACTCTGAAGTCATGCCCCACTGAGGGGTCCTATATGTAAATGGGTGATGACTCCACCTTCTAAAAATCTCACCCCAATCAAAAATAAAACCCCATCTCTGCTTCCAGTCTTGGGACAGTCCATCAATATCCCATTAAGGTGGATTTTGTTTGTTTGTTTATTTTTTCTATTCTACTGTCATTAAAGTCCATGTCCTCTTCAAAAATCACATGAAATAGCCATAATTACCTTTGGTCAAGGTACAAGCTGAAATATACAGAGGCAAGACAGGTAATGTAGATAAGGGATCCAGTCTAGGTAAGAGAATACATGGCTCGTCCAAAGCAGATGGGCTCATTCAATTCTAGCTCATGCTTGCTTTGAGTGTGAACCCCTTCGATGCCTAAACTTTCATTTTTCAATAGAAGTAGAAGTTTCACATTTTTATATGAAATCCCCTAACTTTTAAGTATTAGATCAAATGATTTGAAATCCTGTGTGGAATATACAAACTATGTTTATAGAAGCCTTTTCATTGGCTTTCAGTGTAAGATACTTGGCCTCCCTCCTAAGTCTTCTTTTTTAACTATAAACACTTGTAATGAGTATCATGCACAGCCAAGGTTCAAATACTGTTTTCATGCTTACCTCTTGCTCAGCTGCACATTGAAGCACCTGCTTGTTTATCTTTGGTTGTCTTACAAACACTGATATATAGTATGTCTAAGTTTGAACTCAAGATCTCTCCCCCGAAATTGTTATTCTAAGTGGAACCTTAGTGCACTTCGTTGCTTATAGGCGGAAGGAGACAAACCCCGGAGTCCAGTCAACATAAAAAGGATGGACAAAGGTACCTGCATGAAATGAGAATGCCCAAAAGAAACATCCTCCATGTGTAGCCTAGAAATCAAACATGTAAGTAAGTAAAAAAAAAATTCTAAAAGTAAAAACCAGTTCACAAAGGAAGAATGTCAGAAAACTTACATGTTTTGGCCTTGACTCTGGGTGAAGGAGAGGATAAAAAGGTCTCTAAGAAGTACCACTGGAAGTTGTCCCTTGAGTGAGTTTGAGGCTGGAATACATGCCACTGATGTGGGTCAAAAAACACCTATCATTTCATTTATTTTCAGGTGACCCTGAGATGTACTGTTTTTAGCAGAAACAGGTGCAAATTTTTTCTAAAGAAATACATTTTCATTTTGACCAACACAAAAATTGTGCATATAAAGTTACAAGGAATATAAACTCACACCTGAAATAATCAAATTCCTAAGGTTAACATGAGTAAATATATTTAATGAGTAAAAGGAAATAAAAATGGGAATAAAAACTATGATTACATAGGATGTACAGCAAAGTGTAACAGACAGTTTTGTAAATGTGCCAAGTAAAATTTGTAGAAAAAAGAACTGTTGTAATTGGAGTTAGAGTTCAGTTCAAATATAAGTAAAGAGAAAAATAGTAAACATAAAGATTCATTTGAGAAACAATTTTCTTATCAAACATAGACAGAGAAAGTAAAATAAATAAATAAATAAATATGGAAGCGCTCTTAAAAGATGTAGGAGGTAGAATGAGAAAACCTAATTCCAGTTTAATCAGAAGTTTAGAGGGAACACAGAGACAACAAAGATTGCAAGAAATTGAAGGGATAAACAAAGCTAGCATAAAGATGTAAAATACTACAAAATAGATACGGAAGTTAAAAAGCATTACCAAAGATGTAGGAGATTAATACAAACTGATAAAAGTTTCAATTCACCAGAAGGTTGTAATAAAAATAAACATAAATTGAGCATTCACAAAATATACTATGATAACTACAAGAAGAAATTAGAAGCCCGTCTTCATTCTGGGAAATTTTAAGCACCTCCATCAGTAATTCACAGATCAATCAGATTAAGAAAATCAGTAATTCTGGAAATTTGTTTAATAAAATTAACAAGATTAATTTATTGATACCAAAATAACACTTTTTCCAATAATTAGGTGATACGCATTCTTTACTAACATATACAGAAAACTTAAAAATGACATTTAAAATAAATTTTTGCTTGTCAAATAGGAAAAACAAGTTACAAAGTATGAAAAGTTATTTTCCATCTATGTAAGTGACAAATGATTAATGTGGGTTTAAAGAGTTTTTCTATATTAATAAGAAAAAGACAATCCATTAGAAAGAAAAAGGGCAAAGACCATATATGTGCCAGTGAGAAGAGATAAAAACAAATGGATAATAAACATATAAAAAGATGCGCAATTTTTTTTCTTTCTTTCTTTTTCTTTTTTTTGTAATAGGCAGGGTCTCGCTTTGTCACCCAGGCTGGAGTGCAGTGGCACAATAATAGCTCACTGCAGCCTTACACCCCTGTTGGGTTCAAGCAGTCCTCCTGCCTCAGCCTCCCAAAGTGCTAGAATTACAGGTGTAAGCCACTGTGCCCCACTAAGATGCTCAATCTTACTGTTAATTAGAAAAATACAAATCAAAAGAAGGAGGTGTTGCCACATACCTGTAATAGGCAAACATCACTCCACCTGGTAATGATGAGTGTTGAAGAGGATTTAAAGAAGAAAAAAGCTGTTATATGCCACAGGTAGGGATGTAAATTGGTACATCCACTTTGAGGAACAATTTGACAACAATCAATAGAATTTCAAATATACACATTCTCTGAGTCAGACCCTTTACTTCCAAGAGTCTACCCTGGAGAAATTCTTACATGCGAAGACATATACAAAGATAAGAATTGCAAGAGTGTCAAAGTATAAAAAAATGAAAGAAACCCAGTTGTCACTCAGAGAAATAGATGAATTATGGTTAAGTCATATAATGAAACCCTATTCAACAGTTAAAATGAATAAACTTGACTTATGTGCATAAACAGATAATCTTAAAACATAATAGTAAAAACTAGGTTGCAAAAGGGGTGTACAGTATTGTTAGATTCATGCAAATATCAAGACAAAATAATTTGTCATGTTTTATTTGTGAATATGCATATGTTGTAAAAGTACAGTCATGCATGGAAATGATATACACCCACCTCTGGGGAGGGAGTGAGGGGAAAAGGTTCCTGTTAGGACTTAAGAGGAATACGTATCATCTTATTATTATTTTTTCAGAAAGGAAAGATCTAGAGTAAATATGACAAAATGTTAACATGTTTTAATAATAATACATATATATTATTTTCCATATTTTTAAGTGTGTTTCATAAGTAATAAAATTTTAAAATGAAAGTAGACAAAGAAAATGTTTTTAAAAACTTTACCAGTTACATGTTTCTGGAAATAAAATTAGGACAGAGTTATCAGAACAGAAAATTACATTAAAAATAGGGACCAAAACCAAATGGAACTGATAATAATTTACAAGACAGCAACTTCACTAAATTTCTGAGTAAGACGCAAAATAGCCAGAAGCTCCCTGGAAAATAGAAGTGTAAAAGAAACAGGGCATAGTATAAAGTGTCAGATGGCCACGAAGAGAAGTTTTAAAACAGAATACAGTTGAATATTTACCAACATGACACTAAATAGTAGAAAGGGTAGACAAATTACCTAGGTTACATAAAATGGGATGATTAAGCATTTTAAAATCATTTTAGAATCATTCCATTTGTAAGAGAGTAACAATTACCTTTAAGAATTCTTTAACATCACTGACATATCTGAAGATTGATTTTTATGCAGATTTTGTTGCTAATAGACCTGTTGAGTGTTTATGAATCGGTGTTAAAGAATGTTTAGTTTCAATTTTTTTATGCTAAGGATGGCATCCAAAATAGTCATCTAATTATGCACAAGTGTATTGAATTATTAACTAAAACTACGTTTCCTCTTTAGCCTTAATAGTAGAACTAAATTAATGTCATGTGTAAAAGATTGTGGGTACCCTAATGCTAAATTCAGTGCTTATTTCTTGGCAACATTTGAAAAAGGGAGTATTTAAAAAATTATACAAGTCTAAAATGTGTTTGTGAAATAACAAGTACATTAAACTTCTTGTTTAAAAATAGTACTATAAGATGACTTTAAAGACAGATTAAATTTATTATAATTAATAACTGGGAGCTAAGTATTAAAATGATTTACTTGCTAGTTATATACATGTCACCTACACTTATGACATTGTGAGGTATAGACTACAGTTTTGACATTGCTATTTGTGTTTAGATAGGACATGTGAGTATGTTGGGGCTTTTTAGTGGCGGTTATGATACCTGTGATTGCCACTGCAACCTCAGAATTAGGCACGACACTATACTCATCAGTTCTCAGGAAGCAGAAGCTTTGAGGGAAAGTTAAACCTTGTATTGCACAGAATACTTAAATTCATGATTTACCAACTCTCCTTTAAAATCTCAGGATCCTAGAATTTCTTTAAATTAATCGCAGTTACATAAAATAAAAAATTCTATCAACAGATAGTACAAGTAACAAACATACTTTTGTTTTTTTTTTTTATTTTTATTTTTTTTCGAGAGAAGGAAAGAAAAAAAATGAGTAAAGGAGAGGGAGAAAGAGGAACAGAAAGAGGAAGAGTGAAAGGAAATATTGCTTTATTCTGAAAAAAAAATGGGTATTAATAATGGCCAATCAATGTTTCATTTAAACCTATGAGTAGGTGTGATGTGGTATTGGCAAGAATGTATATTTTGTGTATTTGAAGTGGAGAGCTCTATAAGTATTTATTAAGTTTACTTGTTCCAGATCTGAGTTTGAGTCCTTGATATCCTTATTAATTTTCTGTCTCATTGAATCTAAGTCTCTATGTGTCTGGATGTTAGGATCGTTAGCTCTTGTTGTTGCATTGATCCTTTTACCACTATATCTTTGTTGCTTTAAAATCTATTTTATCCAATACGAGAATTGCAACTTCTGCTTTTTATTTATTAATTTATTTATTTTTGCTCTCCATTTGGTTGGTAAATCTTTCTCCATTCCTTTGTTTTGAGTCTTTGTGTATCCTTGCATGTGAAACAGGTCTGGATGTAACATGCCATTGGGTTTTGGCTGTGTCTTTTGATTGGGGGATTTAGTCGATTTAAATTTAGGGTTACTGCCATTTGATGTTAACTAGCTGTTTTATCCATTCGTTGTTGTAAATTCTTCTTTATGTTGGTGCTCTTTACTTTTTGGTATATTTTTAGAAAGGCTGATACTGGTTGTTTCTTTCTGTGTGTAATGCTTCTTTCAGAAGCTCTTGTAAAGCGGGCCTGGTGGTAATAAAATCTCTGAGTACTTGCTTGTTCATAAAAGATTTTATTTTTCCTTCAGTTGTGAAGCTTAGTTTGGCTGCATATGAAATTCTGGGCTGAAGGTTCTGTTCTTTGAGGATGTTGAATATTGGCCCCCACTCTCTTCTGTCTTGTAGAGTTTCTGCTGAGAGATCTGCTCTAAGTCTGATAGGCTTCCCTTTGTGGGTAACCTGACCTTTCTCTCTGGCTGCCCTTAGTATTTTCTCCTTTGTTTCAACCCTAATGAATCTAATGATTATGTGCCTTGGGGTTGCTCTTCTTGAGGAATATCTTTGTGGTGTTCTCTGTATTACCTGGGGTTGAATATTGACCTGCTTTGCTAGTTTAGGAAAATTTTCCTGAATAATATCCTGAAGGGTATTTTCTAGCTTGGATTCATTCTCTCCGTCGCATCCAGGTACACCTATCATACGTAAATTTGGTCTTTTCACATAGTCCCACATTTCTTGGAGACTTTGCTCATTCCTTTTTATCCTTTGTTCTCTAATCTTGTCTTCTTGTTTTATTTCATTAAGTTGGACTTTGACCTCTGATATCCTTTCTTCTGCTTGAACAATTCGAGTGTTTAAACCTGTGCGTACTTCGCGGAGTTCCTGTATTGTATTCTTCAGTTCCATTAATTCACATATATTCCTCTCTAAGTTGTCTATTCTCAATAGGTTTTCATCAAACCTTTTTTCAAAGTTCTTAGTTTCTTTACGTTGGGCTACACATGTTCTTTTAACTCACAGAAGTTTCTTATTATCCATTCCTTGAAGCGTGATTCTGTTATTGGGAGGCACTCGTTCTCCATCAAGCCTTGTTTCATTGTTGAGGTGGAACTGTGATCATCTTTAGAGGGAGAGGCGTTCTGATTTTGAGTATTCTCAGCCTTTTTACGCTGGTTTCTTCCCATCATTGTAAATTTATCCTTCCGTCGTCTTTGAAATTACCAACTTTCAGATTAGGTCTCTTGAGTGGACCTCCAAGTTGTTAGTTCCCAGGGCCAGAACAGTGGCGTTAAGACTGATGGTGCTTTTCTGCCCAGGATTCTCCTGTCTGGCTTCCTTCTTGTGTCCAAAATAGGCGCCTCTGCCTTCCCGGGGCTCCAAACCTCAATCAGAAGGGGAACCAGTCTCGTTTACTCTGCGCGGAGAGCTGCCCTGCCGAGGTGCCGTCACAGCCGCTGCACCGGCCTCAGGAGTCGTGCTGGGGGCCTGTGTGAGTCCTCCAAACCCCGGTCCGAAGGGAAGCCAGCCCTGTTTACTCTGCTCCGAGAGCTGCCGCGCCTAGGTGCCGGCGAAACCGCTGTGCTGGCCACGAGACTTGTGCTGGCGATCCGTGTGACTCCTCCACTGGGGATCTTCTGCTCCGTGAGCAACCTGAATTTGTCTGAAAGTGTGGTGTCCTCTAGTTCTCTGCACTTTAACTGAGAGCTGCAATCTGGAGATGTTAGTGATCGGCCATCTTGGATCCTCCCCCAAACATACTTTTGAAGAATCTTAAGATACTTTAACAAGTTTCCTATAGTAATGATAATTTCAGATCCTTTGCTGGCAAGATTCTTTATGACTTCCTTGGAAACTACTGTTTAATTTCCCAGTTTTAACCCCTCTTAATTCTCAACTTTTGGTTTCATTCTGACTTTACTTGCCTTTCATTTGCTGACATCAATGCCCACCATTTATTTTGTTTGTGTATGTGTGTGTGACTTATTTATTTCTTTTAACATTATTATTATAATACTCTAAGTTCTGGGGTACATGTGCAGAACATGCAGGTTTGTTACATACCTAGTAACCATTAGTTATTTTTCCTGATCCTCTCCCTCCGCCCACTCTCTATCCTCCAATAGGCCTCAGTGTGTGTTGTTCCCTTCTATATGTCCATGTGTTATTATTTAGCTCCCACTTCTAAGTGAGAACATGTGGATTTGGTTTTCTGTTCCTGGGCTAGTTTGCTAAGGATAATGGCCTATAGCTCCACCCATGTAGCTGGGATTACAGGCATGTGCCACCATGCCCAGATAATTCTGTATTTCTAGTAGAAATGGGATTTCTCCATGTTGGTCAGGTTGGTCTTGAACTCCTAACCTCAGGTGATCTGCCTGTCTTGGCCTCCCAAAGTGCTGGGATCACAGGCACATAAAGTTTTTTATTCAAGGCCACTGAGCTAACAAGTAGTTGAGCTGGAATTCTCACCCAGGTGGCTGGATCCAGAATCAATCCTCTTAAGTGCTAATATAGTGCCTACTCTTCTTGAGGCAATTGAATTAGCAAAATTATATCGTACTGGTCAGATTTCTGAAGAAGTCAACCTAAAATATAAAGTGCTTCAAATCTGAAGTTGAATAATTTGATCCTAAAATAACATTATTCAAGAAAAAAATGTGTCAACAGCCAGGAATTGTCCCAATTTTCATTACAAAAAGATGCCTTCCTAAGAACAAAAATTGACAAGATTTAGTCAGCACTTCCAGAGGAGAAACTCTATGTTAACGATAATAATAACAACAGTCATCCATATCAAACATTTACCACTTAGTCAGGAACTATTCTAATTTCTTCCCACAATTCTTCTTAATAATTTGCAAGGCATGTAATATGTCCATCTTACAAGATGAAGAAACTGAGGTTAGTAAGGCTCTCCAGGCAGGTGGTCTGATCCCAGAATACACCCTCTTCATGACTACAAAGCACCATTTTCATAATAGCCGTACATTCAATCTGTAGGATACAAACTTACAGTCACTAAACACATGTGTTTCCTGTAAGTAGCATATGAGCTGGGTAGAATATTCTTAAAGATTATATAGCAAAATATTAGTTAAAATGTGCTTTTCTCAGAGAGGCCTCCACAGGTCCCACCAACTAAGTAAATTCCTCTGTTTATATTCTTTCACAGAACCCAATTTTAGGATTATTATTTTAGTGTTTATTTCCTCTTCTAGGTGCTAAGATGCATGAGGTTGATCATTGGCCTTCATTTTTCAGTGCATTCTTGGTGCCTAGTATAGTTCCCGGTATGTGAATGGTTAGTGAAGTAATGAATCCCTGGATTCTGTGTTCACTTTGTACATTTCCGATCATTTTCTTGGTTTATCAGATTCTCTGGTGAAGGGAAAAATGTTGACACAAACATATTAAGCACTGGAAAAGGATAACCCTGTTACAAATCAAATAGCCCAGGGAGAAGGTGTGTTTAAAATGATCATATCTTGGTTGCTTGTAACATTTCTCTTTATTATTGCATTTGCTTTTTCATTTATGTAACAGAATCTTATGAGTTTGGTTAGTTTGATCTAACCCTGAGTGACCAATCAAATAACTAAATAAAATTAAACACTAGACTCACCACTTTGTCCACTCACTCACTCACTCAGCCACCCACCCAGGTGATACCATCGCTGGCACATGGTTTAAGTAACCAGCCAGCAAATTCTGTTGCTGGAAACTCATCAGAGAGTCTAAGCATGAATTGAGGTATCAGCAAAACACAAGCACTAACTAAGCATCATTTCTTTTGAAATAATTTGATATTTCAAACATAAACTACCAGAAGTATTCATCATTAGGATTATCAGAACTTCGCTGAATTTCACTAGAAATAATTTGTGTTTTAACATTTTTTTTAAATGTTGATTTATGTAGGGATGTAGGGGTGAGACACCATTATCAATTGAGTGTTTAGTGTTTCTAAAGCTACCCAGCCCGAATTCTCAGGGGCACAGCTTCCTCCTTCTTATATCATATGTCAATACCTGCTTCCTCTCACATGATTAATATTGTAATTTCTTATTTTTTGCTTGTGTCTCTGAGAAAGAAATAGCCCAGTTCCTTGGCAAGGTGAAGCTCCCCATCAGAATATTATTCTCAGTGCAGTAGCTGATGTTGTCTTAAGGACTTTTTGATGTTCCATCTTCATTTGCTCCTATCCTAAACAAAAATTTTCTCAATCCCACTTCCTCTTCAACCTGCTATTCATCTTTACAAACATCCTGTTATTTATACTTTGTGCTTCCTCTGCCTTGGTAGTACTTATTCCTTTGCAGCCAGTCTTTCAACCAATCCCGACATTTTTGTATGTTGTCTGTGACCTCAGCCTTGCTTAAAACACCTGTCTTATAGGCAATTATTTTTTCCCTTAATTCAGCGATCAGCTTATTCATCTTTATAATTCCTTTTGATTTTGACTAACATTGTCTTACATGTATAGTAAGGGCTCAATACACTTATTATTTAATGAATAAAATTAAATTGTTTTATTGATTTTTATATGTTTTGGATTTTTGTCTTAATTATTATAAGGCATTTCAAAGTACCTTGTTGTATGTGATTTCAAAGTACCTTAAAATTAGAATGGGTATAAAAATCAAACCTACATGAACTAAATAAAAAGACTGTGAAAAATATATATGTAAAACTGGATTTTTTTCAGACTAAAAAGATATTCTATGTTTTCCAGTTTTTAAAATCATGCGTATAAATTTTACCCATCATAAATTCATTGTATTTTTAATTCCATAAAAATGTATGTTTAACTTTTCAGAATTATGGGAGCTATACAATTCAGAGATTCTTCAGAGAAAGAAATTTAATTTCCCTCTTTTTTTCTGTATTAAGAAGTTTGGGAAATAATTTTAAAATGAATACTCTTTACCTTTAATTTTATATTTATCTGCACATTCTCTCTCTTTCTTTCTCCCTCTTTCACTCTCTTTCTTTGAGGTATAATTTACTTACAGTCAAAAGCACCCTTTTTATGTATACTTTATGAGTATTAACAAATGTATGCAGTCATTTCACCACCACCACAATCAAAATAGACAATATTTCCATCATTCCAAAAAGTTCTCTTATGTCTCACTTGTAGTCAATATCTCCCCTCTACCCTGCAGCCCTTGACAACCCTGATATAAAAAAATAAATGCCTTTTTTTTTTCTAAAGCACATTTGGGAAAAATTTATTTAAGAGATAAGCATGCCTGGTAAGTCAAGAATTGAGTAGATATAGTTTTAACATCCTTAAAATGTACCTACTAGCATTGTGCTATAAGAAAGATACTTCAGAAAACTGAATTTAAACAAATACAAAATACTGTTACTTATGTAATTATGTGATATAACATTCAGTCCATGGTTGAGAAAGTACCTATTTTATGGCATCAAGCTCTATGACTTAGAGTGGAACGGGTTGAAACCCACTTTTCATGCCTAGGTGTTTTTCTCTTCTTCTTTTGGGCAGGGCTGGGGACAATGAATTGACTTCTAATTCAGAAATTCCTTCCTTCTCTCTTTCTTTCTTTCTTTCTTTCTTTCTTTCTTTCTTTCTTTCTTTCTTTCTTTCTTTCTTTCTCTCTCTCTCTTTCTTTGTCTTTTTGTCTTTCTTTCTTCCTCCTTTCCTCCCTCCCTCCCTTCTTCCTTCTTTTCCTTCTTCTCTCTTTATTTCTTTTCTTTTCTTTTTCTTTCGGCAAAAAAGTTTTCACTTGGCCTAAAGTGATACTTTAGTAAGATTCAGAAGTTAATGTGTCTGATAACTGAAAATCATGGAACATGTCAAATTATACCAAAGATTGGAAGAAAGAGCCATTTTTAATTGAACTTAAATATTCAACTACGGGTATGTTTTGTCCTTCTAATGACTAGCATATTTGGGGGGAAGAGTGTTAAATGGAAGTTTTGGACAGTGGAATTAATTGCCAACAAAGACATAATTTGGGATGGCATGTCTCTTTCATTTGCTTATCTTTGGACACTGTCTGCCATATGCCCTGTGAAAGGGAGCAACAACCATGTTTATGGCACAAGGTCCATTTTCCTCTGAGCAAGGCTAATGGGATTGGGGCATATCTAATTCAATGTTTGATTAGTCACAAATCAAATTCTATTTTATCACATTGAAGCTAAGAGAAGTAGAGACTACAGTCAGGCAATGGTGAGATCCAAAAAACCAAAGTTCACATACTTAATTGAATTGTGTTAGATGCCTCTGAATATTTTCCTTTTTAATTTATATTTTTCTTTTTTGATTTATGTGAACAGATTTTTCTTCTTCTCCTTCTGTGATACCACTCAATCACCATGGTTTGCTCCACATCCCACTTCTTATATATCTATTTTGTCTTTAGTTTTCTTATTTTCTTTCTCTAATAGTCTTAGCTTAGGCAAACTTTCTATTTCAGTACTTATGTAGATAAGTCTGTATCTTTGGTTCTAACTCTCAGTAACTGCAGATCTCCAATTTTCCAGCTTCTTCATGAAAATCTGTGTGTAGATTTCCCACGAGTATTTTTAACTCACCATGCTTCTAAAAACATCTTCTGCCATACATGTTAATTGCTTAGTATACCAATGCTTAATTGAATTGAACTGTGATCATTCACAGTGGAAAGACAAATGGAATGTAGGTTTTTGAACTGGGCCTTAACGGCTAATTGTTGAAAGAGAGGAAAGAGGAAAGGAATTTTCTAAACGTAGAGAACACAATGAAGGTCAAAACCAGGTATTAATATTGTATATTTCTAGAAGAGTGAGACTGGCCCGTCAAAGGTAGAAAGAAATTGGTGGGAAATAAAGTTGGGTAGTTAGAGTGGGGCAAATTGTGGCAGAATTTGAAAGCTGAGAAGTTTAAACTTCATGTTTAAAAAAAATGGTATTCATTAATGACTTTGGAGTAGAAGATATAATGGGTACTTGTTGGTTCGTTATCTGGCCTTCGTTCTTTGCTCCACTCTTCCTAACAGTTTTTAGAATTTCATTCTTCTCAATGGAGTCCATATGTTTAAATGAAAAGTAACTTTACCTTTAACTTCAGGGGTGACATGTGGCCTAAATCTCTCCAACCAGAATGAACCTTAGAAATCCTGGTCAGAATCATTTTCTTGTGTGTAGAACTGTCCCCAGTTTATGCTATAGGCATGATGTAAGTATTCTAGAAGACAGCCAGGAAACAAAGCTGAGAGAAGGCTAGAATGATCTTTATCTCCTAGCTAGAGAACATTCCTAAAAACTCTGAAGTATTATGAAAAATATTTCAAAAATAATTTTTGATAAATATTAATATAGAAATTTTTGGTATAATACTATTCATTCACCTATAAATCACTTTAGGGGAAAACAAAAGTATATATTATGTCTCATTTTGGGGGAACACAAATATACTAGGTATGATTCCACATATTGAAGAAATGAAATATATTGAACTAAGAAATGGAATTTCTTTCAACGCTTCTGTAAACCTCAGTGTTAATGGAACTAAAAGGAGAAATGTATTAATTCCATTTCTATTTCCAAGTCTTTAGCTTTATTTATTGTTGTGTTAAACTTCTGTCCTAAGAGTTCACAAAGTTTCTTGAGATCAATGGTGTTCTGGAGCTGGCACATATAATATATCACATTAAAAATGAAGGTAATAAATACTCAAAACCCAGCACTTATATTACTGTATACATTTTAGTATGACCTATTCTTTCTAGGTAATTTTCCTTACTGAATCTGTATGGTAGCAATAGTACATAATCACCAGCTATTGAGCATCTCTTCTCAACTATGTTCAGTGACACTGCAATAGTAGTTTGAAATGGGCCATAGTGAGAGTATTTACATCATTTAACACACAGAACAGGCAAATGCTATAAATCAGGGCTTGATTTATTGTTTTGCTTATTGTATTTATATTCAAGAAAGTGATGCAGAAAACATTAATGCAGATTAAACTTGAAAGTGAGTCATGTCTGGAGCCATTACACTGTGCAGCACAAAAAATTGAGAAAATAGTTCTCTAATATTTAAAAACTATTACCTGATTCGGCAAATACATCACTTATATAATAGATGAAGGGTTAAAGTTCTGACATTGGTCTTGCTGTATCACTTTTATCTTTTTAAAATTTTTATTTTTATTTTTTGAGACAGTCTCATTCTGGTGCCCAGGGTAGATTACAGTGGTGTGATCACGGCTTAGTGCAACCTCTGCCTCCTGGGTTCAGGCCATCCTCCCACCTCAGCCTCCCAAGTAGCTGGGATTACAGATACCCACCACTACACGCAGCTAATTTTCTTTGTATTTTTTTTGTAGGGATGGAGTCTCGCTATGTTGCCTGGCTCATCTCAAATTACCCGCCTCAAGCAATCTGCTTCCCTTTGCCTCCCAAAGTGCTGGAATTACAGGCGAGAACCACCATGTCGGGCCACTTTTATCTTAATGGATTAAAAAAAAAAAAAAGAAAAATGCAGCCAACATTTACATCAGAACCACATGTATTTGTCAATTGCAGCCATGGGTTGGCTATGATTATAAGAGCAAGGAAAAATCAACAAAAGCATACATGTACTTGTATAATCAAAAGTTATTACAAGCTGATGTACACACACATGCACACAGGTATCTTTTTTTTTTTTTTTTTTGAGCTCCAGTTGTTAAACATTTACCAGCACTCCACTGGCTGCAACTTTCGGTTTCACTTTCTATTTGCTTAATTGAAAGTATAATTAGAAAGATAAGAACTTTACAACAAAATTTGAGATATCTTCAGTATAAGAAAGCAAGCATACATGGGATCGTTCTCTTTTAGAAATCATTATAAAGCTTCAACTTTTCTCCCTGACATATAGGAACAGTATGAACTTGACACTGTAAAGCATTACACAAAATCAGTTACTGCAGAGCTGAAAGAAATGGCCTTTGGTGGTGAACAATGGTGTAGCAATAGCTAAATATTTCATGAACTTTTTGTTACTTTTAAAAATTGATAAATATTTGTCAACTTGGAAAGAGTCCAAGAAATACAAACCCCCTTTTTTTTTTTTTTTTTTTTTTTTAACTTTTCTGCTTGATTTCCTTATTTGTTTCCTGGTATTTTATACCATCTACCTCCTCCATGATAATTCTGCCCCCTGCTGGAAATGGGTAGATGATGATTCCCTACCCACTAGGAATTCAAACTCCTAAAATATTATAAAAACACTTAGGAAAAAAAAAAAACAACTAGAGAAACATTTTTTTTAGTAATGCCCTCAGGTCAATGAGCTTTTTATTTACAGTACTGAGCTTTTCATGTAACAGTATTACATTTGTCGTTATAGAAATGAACATTTATCTTACATCTCATTATAAGAGTTGTATTTCTCCCATTAGGTTGATGAAGCTTGTACTTTCTCCCCCTAGCAAATTTAGTACAGTGCTCTGCACATTTTAGTACTTAAAAATACTACAAAAGCATTAACCTTCTTGATCTTAATTCTTTTCCATTTTGAGACATTTCTTTTTTAAAATTATAATTTCAGATAGTAGTAATTGTCATATTAACTAGTCAGCCTATTTCAAGTCCCTACTATTTATCTAATTCTGTGCCAAGGACTAAGGGCTTTTTCCAACATGAGGATGCTGTAGATGATTTTCCTTTTGTTTCTTCTTTTTTAATTTTAATTTTGTTTATTTTACTTTATTTATTTTTTGTTTCTTCTAAATGATTGTCATGAGCTTGTTGACACATTGACTGATCAGATTTAACTAACCATCAGATATCCCTTTTTCCTTCTCTTGTTATAAACTTAGAATGTATGTTTTGTCTATTCATAAGACCATTTGATATTCAGTTTTGAGTTAGACTCATTCCTAACTCAATATAGCAATACTTCCTTTTGTTCATTTTTACTTATTCCTAGTTTATATCAATTTAAAATGTTTTATTTATCTTAGAAGTCACTTTAAATCTTTTTGAAAATAAGATCAATCCAAAGTATAACAATTAAATTAAAATGTTGAGGGACAGCTACCCAGGAAAAGCCTAGGTATCATTTGTATTCATATGGAGCTTGCAGAACATCTAGAAAGCTGCCATTTATAACCCAACATTTAAGACACATTTGCTTATGGCTTCTTGGATGGCTTCCTGGTTCCTTTTTTTTGGAAGCTTGATAGCAGCAGAAAGTCAGGACCAAAAGATAGCTTAGATCAAAAGTTCTAAGCTGGGAGATTTGTTTTATGAATGTCTTTCATATAACACTCGCCTCCCATGCTATTTAAGGCTAGAGCTCAAATAAGCAAAATTGAAATATAAATGCCAGTGTGGTAGAGAGGGATCCTTAGCATAATCTGATTTATTATTTGGTTGTAACGATCATTTCCATCTGTTCTCCACCCTGGACTAATGACAGACTATTACCATAGAGCCATGACAAATTTTATTCTCTTGAACTGTCTAGCTTTGTCACTTTCTCTTGCTAATAGTCACTTACCGAGTCAGAGATGCTGCAGACACTGCAAATAGAATGATTCCTCATATGTCTCTAGGGATACAGTTTTCTGAGATACAAATCTAGCAAGGGCATGAGAAAGAGAAGAAAGCGAAAAAGAAATCATCTCTGGTAATTCAATTGTGGGTTTCCTTGGATCAAAGACTACCTACTATAGCATGCCAAGTTCAAGACTTTACTCATAGGATGCTGGAGGCCCTCTCCTCATGATTTATATTAAGCCCTATATATGGTACACATGTGGCCTCTATAGAAGTATATTTAAATAATTCCTTTTTATCACTGCAAACTGAGAAATAGCATACAAGGAGGTCTCATTCTGGTGATGCTGTTTAAGTACTAGAAGGTTGGAGGAAGTGAAAAGAATAGGCAAAAGAAGGAAGATGCTTATACTGAACACAAAGTAGGACTAAATCTCAAAAGGGCAAATAAAAATTTCTATCAAATGACATAATTCCATTTGACTATACAGCCAAATAATTAAAATGTCAGGGAACTTGGTTCCCAGAGATTTAAGACAGAGTGGGGAATACTCAAATATCCCATTGGTGGGCATTAGGATTATTTTTAAATGACTATTTTTAACCTCTGGGTTAAAGAACGCACTTCACTGGGGAAAAATAGGTGAAAAATTGTTAATAGGCATCATTTTCTCAATTCTGCTATTCAATAAGTAACGACTACAAATTTTAGTATAAAAACATAAGTGTCCAAAAAATCGAATTTTCTTTATTTGTTATAACTTTACTTCTGTTTCAAGCCTATGTTGTTCCATTCGTGGCAGACTCTTAATCACAATCAGTTTTTTAAAATCTTGTTATAATCAGAGTTCCCTCAGGCAATTGAAGCTACCCCTCCTTCATCCAAACTTTTCCCTAGGTCTGGTGCCTAAGTTCTAGGATGTTAATAGATAGCAAAGGAACTGAGATCAGGAATGGAAGGGGGAACATAAATCTCCCTCAAGCCATTTATACAGACCAGCAGCATCAGCTGAGAAATTCTCACATCAGCTCTACTTGTCAACCCAAGCGGATCTCTGCCTTGTCTTCCTTATTCCAAAAGAGTCAGCCATGTGCTTCTTGGTCTGCAGCAAGGGCTTTTCGGCCCTGCGTTCTCTCATCCATTTCCACATTCTTCTTGGGTGCATGTGGACATGTGATCTTTCCAAGGTAAACAGAGTTCGGAGGAACCCTATGAGGCTTGTCTTTTCCCAGCCTCTATTCTCAAAGTGATATATAGGACCACCTAACTTTAGAACCCACAAATAAATCTAGTGGCTCTGACATTCTCCTTCCTACTTATCCTGAAGGTGTAGGAAAGAGCAGGAAAGCTTTGATAGAGAAAATGAAAAACCAACATCTAAATATTGTTTTGCCTTTCTTCTTAACCAGCTTGGTTGTGGCAGGGTTTCAGCTGGGAGAACATCGGGAAAAACGTCCTTTATTATTTAAAGTATGTGTTTTATGCCCCATGTGTTTTCTAGACAATATTTTATTTCTCAGAACAAGAAAATTGAAATTCAAAACCCAAGTATTGACAAACACCTCCTATCTCTATTTCTCTTCAATGTCATTTTTCTTCCCATAGGTAGTAGAGATGAAATGTTATAGCTATCCAAGTTGTGGGAAAATGCAATGTTTGTAAAAAAAAAAAAAAGCATATCAACAGATCATACAATTATCCATAAATTGTGTTAAAGTATTTTTCCTTTTCCTTTTTCCCTTCCTCTCCTCCCTCCTTTTTTTTCTTTCTCTTGTTTTCCTCCAGCTGTTTTTCTAATAGTTGGTTCTTTGTTCTTTGTTATTATTTTTGTTAGAAAAAGAAATGAAAGGTGAAAATTACCAGTTTTCTACTTCTCACCAACTGCTGTACTTTGGATGAGAACAGACAAGGATCAGATTATTGACTGTAATTTTCTGTGCTTTTAATAATTTTCTTTGTATTTTTTCTTCAAGTTTCGTCAGGATAATTTACACTGACATTATATGAGCTATTGGAGTTAAGCCTTTAGCTTTTGCACTTTGTAATCTGCAGAAAATGCATTAACTTTTTATAAACAGTATTGGAAAAAGATTAAGTCTCAAGATCCCTTTCAGCTAAATGAGAAATCAGATAAATGACTTTAAACAGCAGGCTCAGGATCAGTGCTGTAGATACATTGTTTTGACTGCCTAGAATCCTCTTATTCTTAGAACTGCCACTTCCCCTACACACATGTGTTATTTTGTACTTGTTCCAAGAGTTGGTAGCTGACCAAATCTGAGCCAACTCTAGTCATTTCCCTGGTGACAACTAATTGGCCCAGGAATAAACAATTTATCCAAGCTGGGCTTGTTAGTCTCTCTCTGAAAATTGAGAATTAGAAATAGGATTCCAGGTAAGTCTGGGAAGAAGATAAAAATTGGGTATTGGTTGTATTTTTGTTCTACTATGTAAGACAGATAGCAAAAACAAAAGCAAACAAAAAAACCCATTGCTCATGAATAAACAGAAAAAGCAGAAACTGAACAGACATCCTAAGGGTGCTTGAGCTCTTGGTTTCAGTTGTTCCTGAGGCTCAGTTTAAATCTGTATTTCACGTTTATGAAAAACACTAGTACCTTCATTATGAAGACCTCTTCGGGCTTAAGTTTGAGTTTGTGTTACTTGCAACCAATCAAGTTCTAACCAATACTCTCCAGTGCCTTTTATGTCAGACTAATTCGGATGGACTATATTACCATATTGCAGAGGGAGAAAATGACTTGGGGTATTTCTCACCAGCCATGTGAAGTAATTTCTCTATCCATGTGGTTTCATTTAGAAATTGAAGCACAAGAAGAAAACCACGTGTTTGCAACTTCAAAACTCCAAAAGAAAAATTTATTCTTAGAGACTTTTAAATAATAAGAGAAATACTAAAAATGACACGAGCCTATGTTAATGAATTTAGAGTTTGACCAGTCAATAGTTTAAAATATAAGAAGAATTTTTGCCACTGTAGCTAGGAAAATTCTGCTGAAGACTGGAGAATGAATATATGCTGTTTAAAATAGGTTTTCTGGAACATACAGTTTAGGCTCTAAAAAAGAAGAAGGCAAGTCTTTGTCCACATCTATGGCTTATTCTGTTTAATTAACTCCTTTTTTCCAGAAACACATACTCCAGCTTGCCAAAAAAAGAAAAAAAAAAAAGAAAAACCATAAATCTATGCAAACTGCTGGCCGACATAACTTAAACTAAGTAGTTAAAATAGTTGAAATCTCAGCTGTGCTGTGTGACTTGGGCTAATTACTAGATCTCTCAATGACTTAGTTGTCTTATCTATAAAATAATGATCACACCTACATCTTAGGATGGTTGTGAGTTGTAAATATATGTAAGTCACTTATGATAGTGCTTTGCACTTAATGTGCACACAGTAAAAGCTCAATTTATGTTAGCTATTATTTTCTCAAATACTAGAAAATAGGTTTTTCATATAGAGCTTTGGTTATCCTTGCTGGAAAGTTAATTTGGACAACATTAGCCTTTATACAAATTGGTCTTTTACAATACTCCATTTATCCCTGTTTTTCTCAAGATACTTATAAAAATTTTAAAATGAAAGAAAATAAAGCATCCTGAATGTAATTTTTAGGAAGAGATTGTGGCTGCCATTGAGTCTAATGATGACTAAGTGGTGAAATTCCAGCATATTTTGGAATCTGCCTATATGTAGTAGATTTACACTGTAATCTCACCTTGTAATCCCCCCAGCTACTTGGGAGGCTGAGTCAGGAGAATCGCTTGAACCCAGGAGGTGGAGGTTGCAGTGAGCCAAGATCATGCTATTGCACTCCAGCCAGGGCAACAAGAGTGAAACATGAAACTCTGTCTCAAAAAAATAAAAAGAAGAAAAAAGAAATATTTCTTGTTGAAAATATTCTACATGATCAAGTTGGGAGTGAAGGTGAATCTTCTTCCAAGCCACAGGGTGGGCACATGAGACAGTAAGAATGTCTGAACCAGAGCTCTTAGGGAAGGCACTCTGTAATCCGATCTCAAAATGTCCTTGCCGGCCATCACCCAGCAAAGGGAGTTATTTTATATAGAGAGATAATATCCTAATGGAATTATGTGACACTCTGGATCCCAGACATACTAAAGAAATATATCCCTGGACTTTTAGTGATATGCCTTCAAAGGTTCTCAAATATTTTCATTTAAAATGTATGCTATTTTAAGTAGGAGGTTAATCACTTGCAACTGAAAAGTTTTCAATGATTACTGCTATGTCTGTGTTACCTTTCAGAAACTGAAGGGTAGAATCTATACTCTGCTTCCATAAGAATGGCATCCATTTTTATTCTCTTTTCTTTTCAATGGAAAAAAAGCAAGTACACATTTAAGTATCATTTTTTACCCAGTCCAATTAGAGTTATAGTTTGGAATATCAGTTAACTAGAAAAGAATAAAAAAATCAAGAAACAGACTTTAGGCTGGGGCAGTAGCTCATGCCTGTAATCCCAGCACTTTGGGAGGCCGAGGCAGGTGGATCACCTGAGGTCAAGAGTTTGAGACCAGCCTGCCCAACATGATGAAACCCCATCTCTACTAAAAATACAAAAAATTAGCCAGACGTGTTGGTAGGTGCCTGTAATTCTAGCTACTTGGGAGGCTGAGGCAGGAGAATCTCTTGAACTGGGAGGCAGAGGTTGCAGTGAGCTGAGATTGGGCCATTGTACTCGAGCATGGGCAACAAGAACAAAACTCCATCTCAAAAAAAAAGAAAAAATGAAAGAAAACAAAACAGACTTTAATGGAAAAAATTCTTAATAAATCAATGTCAATTTTATGTTTACTATAGTCAAAGGGTGAAGATACCTTTAAAAAGTGTGCTGTAGGATGACAATTTCCAAATTCTTTCAGCAGGAGATCATGTAAACATGCATTACCTGCTTTGCACTATGATCATAAAACATTCTCAAAGTTAGTTTTTAGATCAAGTGGAAAGCATTCTGATATTTCATTCAAAAGTACACTGGAGTTTATCTTTGGGCACAAAAATATTCTTGAAGATGAAGTATAGGGAATTAAAAATAAGTTTTGAACTGAGCAAATGAAATGAGAAATAAAAGAGTACTTCTCTAATTTCCGCTCTACCCCCAGGCCTATGCCCCTCCCCTTCACAATAAGTAATCCTAATTCCAGCCATATGTGTTGGATAAGGAAGGGACAGACAGGTGGGGCTGGTGACTAAAATCTTTTTGAAGTGCCTTGTAAGTTCATTTCTTGGAATAGTTAGAAACTTTTCTCTGCCAGAAGATATGAAACATTCTGCCCTCTACCCATTCATCTTCTAAAAATCATTGGCTTTAACACAATCTCTGTTGTTAAGATGTTGAGACATAGATTGCTGTAAATACTTCCCCAAAACATAGTGAGATTATGACAGAGAGGAAATTAAGACCTCTTTTCTCCTGAGATACTACTTCCTATATAATGACTTGGTTCACTATTGCTTTCCACACTTTGTTGTTTCTCAAACTCCCTTGTGTGCTCAGATATCCAGAGGACGTAGGAAAATATAATTAACTGGGAAGACTAAAGTTTGACTGTAATTATCAATTTGGGCAATCAATTGTGGCAAGAGCCATGCAGGATACACAAGGTCTTATTATACAAAACAGTCTTTTAAACGTATGTTAAGTTGCACCGTTTCCACAGACTTTCTTCTGTTCTCCAAGTTTTTGACAATTTCTTCATTTCCCAGAACTACTAGAGAGGTTGATTACAAATGGTCTTATAATAGTCACTGTTTTATTGTGTATAGGACTTTCCAATATAAATACAGTATCCTCAGAGGAAAATACATGACTTCCTTGTACATGATTAATTTTTCCACAATACCTCATATCGTTCCAGTTAAATATATTTGTGTGGAAGGACTGGTCAGTTGTCTTATATATGTCAGTTAATGGTGGTTTCTCAATATGATACTTACAGTTTCTTTTGCATGTTTTTATTAAGCTTTGCAAAAATAGCACAAACAAATGTACTATTTACAGTTTCAGACCAAAGTATACTCTCCTGAGTGTCCACATACCTAATAAACCTAACTAGTAATATTAAGAAAACCCAGTATTTAACTAAATAACTTTTATAGCACAATCACTCAATTTAGATAAATAGTTATTTGCTAAATTACTCAGGTAACAACCTGGTTCTGAGTCTCTTCTAGAGACGGAAAAGGGTTACGGGGTCAAGATAGAGAAAGAAAGTTAGACGTTTATATAGTAATTACTTCAAAAGTAAAAGTAAATTCAATATTCTGAAAAAAGGAAAAAAGAAAAGCAAAAGGAAGGATAAAAGGGAAGTTACTAATGTGTGTGAAAATATGCATATATTATTTTCCTATGTGTCCGTGTGCAAACACATGAGAGAAATACAAGGAAATCTGTTTCTTTTTATAGTTGCCTCTTCTATGTGTAGTGGGATATTCTGGTTACATCTGAGCCAAATATTATGGCACATAGCAGAACACAGTAGTTATTGCACATGATTGTCTGTGAACTGGGTGGGCAGGAATTTTTCATTTCATAAATCATTTCAGCTTGCTGCTCTAATTCCACAGCACTGGGAGACTAAAAAAAGCTCAAGAAGGAAAAAATGTGTTTTTCCTCTTTTTATTCTTAGTCTACCCCTTCCCAGTGTGAATAGATCTTTAGTCTTAATGATGATGTTTTTTTTTTTTTAAGACTTTTCAAAATATCTTTATTGCTCTGCTTTTGAAGCAAATTATTATGTTTTCCCATTCTATTTTCTTTCTTGCCAGGGAAATTTAGTACCAAAGCAATTGAACATACAGTTTCCTTCCTTCATTTCTACTTATTTATAGCATAGTCTATATCAATGAAATAATGCTATATTATTTTCTTGCTGATTGCTTAATGTTCACAGTTCAAAATTCCAGCCAAGGTCCTGAAGTGGTTTTGCCCTTATTTAAGATTTCCTGCTTAAAACATTCTATTACAGCTCTGCAAGTAAGTACCTCCCTGGCCTCAAGTCACTATAAAGGTAATTAAGTAATTAAAATAAAAAACCCTTTGCAAATCTGTTTCCTCCCTTCTTGTAGACGAAGGAAGCAGTTTCCCTCATATTTCAGATTTCTCCCCATTTTCCTTAAATGATCAGCCTTCAACCAAGAAGTTACTTGGTAAACTGTCTGTAATGCAGCTCCAGGGCAAACACAAAGTATACTTTATGGGAAAATAAAACAAAACAACAATAACAACAAAACATGAATAAAAAATTCTCAACAGCTAGTGTCCATGAACATAGTTTTATAATTTGCTTACTGCTCCAGTAAGAAATTTAAATTAGTTCTTGAAACTATGTAGTTAACATGATTGATTAAAATCTAGAGCTATGGTGCCCTGTCTGAAGCCAGGAACTCCCTCTGCCCCACAATAGTAAAAAAAAAATTTTCCTTCAGCTCTTCCTATATGCTAATACTGTCTTCTCACCTAGCATGTTTATAGGTCCCTCACATTTATTATTAATCTCATACTTAGAATTGGTTAACAGAAAGTACCATACAGATATCAAATGAAGAGAATGCATCCTTTACACTTAAAGCCTTTTAATTTGCCATGCTAGTACTAAAATAGCTAGAATTGCAGTTACATTCTGTTAACTTGGAAACAGGATCTTGTGCTACGTCAGGTTTTGTTGGGTTTTTGTCAATAGGTTTCTGATTTTGATTTTCATAAAAATTTTGAGAGCAAAAATTTTAAGATTTTAAAAAAAAATTTGCTCTTAATTTCTTCTGAAACTGTGCAAACCAAATTACATAGCCACTGTCACTTAAGTTAAAAGGAATTATATGAAAACAAATTTGTTACTATATGGCTGAGTTTAGTGTAGATCTTCCTATACTTCCTGGTTTTTAAAAACAGATGTGAAAATTACAGCAATACAAGAGATAGTCTGTAGTCCAGATAAAAGAGATATAGAAATATTGATTTAAGCAGAGAGTTATATTTTTGAAATACTTCATTTTTCTCATTGTAGTCTGTGGAATAATTGGCTTGCATTATTAAGGATGAAAGTGATTGATTTAATTATTATAGCTCTAGAGAAAACTAAAAAATCAGGTGAACATAGTGCTGTGTTCACTTGCACTGCAATTAATTCTCCAAATATTCATTTGATAAATTATACAATGGAATGAATGGCCCCAGGTTAGGTTAGGCCCAATCAAAATTGTTTCCTGAGATTTTTGAACATAAACAATAGAAAACATCTTTCAGTCTTTCTCTGGTGATAAGTCTGTGATGTGGAATACCAGATCTTACATTTGCTGCAAAGAGTCAGATAGATGTGGAGACCCTCTGTGGATCGTCTCTTGTGCCTAGCTAACCGTCTTCCACCCTCGCTACTGATTGTCTTGTGGTTTTATTACATATACCAACTTATCTCCCCTATATATATTCTAGTTTGATACGGATTTCTGTTGCTTCTAAGAAAAGGGTTCTAATAAAACATCCATTAATGTATATTTTAGTGGGCCATGTAAACAGAAATATATATTATCAATATATATATGTATATATATATATATATATTTTTTTTTTTTTTTGAGACGGAGTTTCGCTCTTGTTACCCAGGCTGGAGTGCAATAGCGTGATCTTGGCTCACCGCAACCTCTGCCTCCTGGGTTCAGGCAATTCTCCTGCCTCAGCCTCTTGAGTAGCTGGGATTACAGGCACGTGCCACCATGCCCAGCTAATTTTTTTGTATTTTTAGTAGAGACGGGGTTTTACCATGTTGACCAGGGTGGTGTCGATCTCTTGACCTCATGATCCACCCACCTCGGCCTCCCAAAGTGCTGGGATTACAGGTGTGAGCCACGGAACAGCACATATTAATTCTAAATTAAGGTCCTGGATACCCCTGGTATATGGTCTCACTAACAAGAAACAAGTAACAGGAACTATGAGTTGTGAGAGAAAAATAAATAATTTTTCACATATAATAAAATTTTAAGAGAGCATATTTTTATATTCTTTTCTTTCCATAGTACTTTTTTTCTTCATAACTAGATATGTTTCCAATCCCTTTCACACCAAGGCAAGCACAAGAACTCTAGTTTCGATGATCTAAAGACTGCTTTTTTTTTTTTTAAATAAAAGTGCTTAGAGGAGCAGAATAGGCCACAGTTTAAAAGTAAAATTAAGAAAGAAGAAGGAAAAGATAGAAAACAAGTGATGAGAGAAGGTAGGTAGTAGACATATTTCCTGTAAACTATTTTTCTTCTGAATTCCTGCAGTGAGATTCAGCCTTACGTTGCTCATTTGAGGCTTTCTTTGCTATTTTTCCCAGGTCTGGCCAGTTTCTATGTGTACATATTTGCCTAAGTACATCACGGTACATCCAGTGGACTTAGTGAGAAGGGCAAAATATGCTAAAAAACTGAGCTAGCCCTGTACCAATACAAAAGCCACAGAAATTGCTCTGCAGTTATTTTCAGTCACCAGTGCTCTACAAAGTTTTCCAGTGCCTGTTAACTTTCACATTCTCTTAAGATATCAGGCTTGGGGGAAGCAGAGATTTGTCTCATGTTCCTAGGTTATTTCAAACCCTGTGGTTTTGTTCTTCTCCAATTTCTTGCCAAACTTATGGAACAACATTGAAAGCAAATTCTATCTCAAATTATTTTGCTTTAATGTTTTCATAATTAGACTACAAATCTTTGAGATTAATGAGGCTATAATTCCTCCTAATAAGAGTGGTTGAGTAGTAGAAGCCTTATATAATAGTGGTCACAGTTATTAATTGTAAATAGTAGTAGTAGCTACCTTTTAATGAGCGTTTATTATGTACCAGGCACCATGCAAAGAGCTTTAGATGAGTTTGAACTCAATGAGAGAGGGTGCATCTTATTCTCCTCATTTCACACATGAGGAAATGGAGTCAGAGACATTGGTGGTTTTAGTCATGGAGTTGCAGTTACAAATGTTAATAGTAAGTGTGATAGCTAAACTTTATTTACTATTCTTTATGTGCCAAGAGCAATTCAAGTATTATCTCTTGTAACTTGAAAAAATACTATGAATTAGATGTGACCATTTTATCTCTTTCTGTATGCTGTAGATTATAAATTGCACTATTGACTACTTTTTTATTTGGGAGAAAGATAAAACACTACCTTGAATTTACTCATCAATCATATAACGCATCAATTACATATCAGAAATACTCAAATGGGAAATTAAGTGTGTATCTTTAAGCCAAAGGTAGATACTGTTATTGTCACTTCACCAAGAGAGAAACTGAGGCTTAATGAAGACAAAAAAAAATGCCCAAATTCATAAGCACTAGTAGCAAACTGAGATGTAAATCCGAGTCTGGTATGGAATCAAGATAGATCTGAATAGGTCTTCAGTAATAAGAGAGAATATCTTTTGTTTACATTAACTTTTTCTACTGTAAAGTGTCTACCTATTTTTTTTAAGTCAGATGCTGTATCTTCACCATTCTAAATATCTGTGAACTTGTAAATTAAATGTATATCCAAAATAAAAGTGAAAAGTTGACCACAGGCAGTGTTTGTCACCAATTACTTAGAATCTTTGAACACAACTTCTCTCAGTAGCAAGAATATTACGTGGATAATTGACTCAACTCGCCACTTCCCCTTTCCTTGAAAAGTCAATAACTAGCTGGCTGTTTTGGTTCTTCGGCTAATTGGGCAATAATATTTCTAAGACATGATACCTATATTGTGACAGGCTTATTTTTTAATAAATATTTTATGCCACCAACCAAGACAGTTTGCAAAGTTAAATAATAGTGTTTGGGTGTAGTTTCAGTCATGGCTTACCACTTTGTTATATGACCCAGTTCCCTAACATTTTCTCAGGCAGTTATTTCCTGTGCATTTCCTGAGGTTTCCACAACTAGCCATTTTTTAAGGGAATGGTAGTTAAAATAATAGAGCTTTTAAGGCATCTGAAGGTTAGTGATTAGCATTGTGGCCAATGGGTATATTTCCTGATATCTGTGAGAATATAGGAGGTAGAATTCCTTTCTAATTATTGTAATAACAAACATCCTTAAAATTTTTGTCTCTAGAAGATTGATAAGAGAAAAATTCAGCAGACCATAGTGCTGCAGGAACAACTGGCTGCCATTGTGCTTAAAGAGAAACAAAACAGGAAACAAACCAAGAAAACCAACCCTGACTCCCTGATACAAACAGAGACGGTCAGGAGAAACATGTTTAGATAGGAGTGATGCAATCAAAGATTTACTATATCATAACAAAGAGGCCTGCATATGATCAAACTTTTGAACGTTCTCTTACAAAAGATACTTGGAACCAGTATTATTTATTTTCCTGTAGATCTTGAATGAAAAAGTATAGATCTGCAGAAGAGGGCTGGTTTATAATGAAGAACAGTTCTAAGCACACAAAAGATAAAACAGCACTCCGTTTCAAACCAACAGAGTTTAAGTTTTATGCTTGAAAGGGCAATGAGATTTTATCAAAGTGAACACAGAAACGTTTACAAGGTTTTATATCTTTGGGGATGCTTAGGATGGCAATCTCTCCTTCTCCAGGAATTTCACCCTTCTTTAACTATAAAAAGAAGCCATCTCTCTTAATAAAAATTACAGGCATACCTCATTTTATGGCACCTCACTTTTATTGTGCTTCACAGATTTTGTTTTTTTTTTTACAAACTGAAGGTTTGTGTGGTAACCCTTCATCCAGCAAGTCCACTGGTGCTGTTCATCCAAGAGCATATGCTCACCTTGTGTCTCTATGTTACATTTTGATAATTCTTACAATATTTAAACACTTTCACTTTTATTATATCTGTTATGGTCATCTACGATCAGTGATCTTTGATATTCCTATTGTATTTATTTTAGGGTGCCACAAACTACATCCACTTAGGATGGTACACCTAATCAGTAAATACTGTGTGTGCTCTGACTGCTCCACCAATCAGCTATTCCCTCATCTTTCTCCTGTTCCTTGGACCCTCAATTCCTGCCGGCACGACAGTGTTAAAATTAGACCACTTAATAACCCTATAATGGCCTCTGAGTGATGAAGTAAAAGAAAGAGTTTCATGTTTCTCACTTTAAATAAAAAGCTAGATATAATTAAGCTTAGTGAGTGTATTAGTCTGTTCTCATGTTGCTAGTAAGAATATCCCTGAGATTGGGTAAGTTATAAAGAAAAGAGATTTAATGGACTCACCATTTCATGTGCTTGGGGAGGCCTCACAATGATGGTGAAAGATGAAGGAAGAGCAAAGAGATATCTTACATGGTGGCAGGCAAGAGAGAGCTTGTGTAGGGCAACACCCCTTTATAAAACCATCAGATCTCATGAGACTTATTCACTATCAAGAGAACAGCACTGGAAAGACCTGTCCCCATGATTCAATTACCTCCCACTGGGTCCCTCCTGCAAAACATGAAAATTATGGGAGCTACAATTCAAGATGAGATTTGGGTGGGGACACAGACAAACTGTGTCATTTTGCCCATAGCCCCTGAAAAATATCATGTCCTCACATATTCAAAACCCATCATGCCTTCCCAACAGTCCCCCAAGTCTTAACTCATTTCAGCATTAACTCAAAAGTCCACAGTCCAAAGTCTCATCTGAGACAAGCTAACTTCCTTCTGCCTATAAGCCAGTAAAATCAAAAGCAAGTTAGTCACTTCCTAGATACAATGAGGATACAGGCATTGGGTAAATACAGGCATTCCAACTGAGATAAATTGGCCAAAATGAGGGAGCTAAAGACCCCATGCAAGTCTGAAATCCAGCAGGGCAGTCAAATCTTAAAGCTCCAAAATGATCTCCTTCGACTTCATGTCTCACATCCAGGTCATGCTGATGCAAGAGATGGGTTCCCATGGTCTTGGGTAGCTCTGCCCCTGTGGCTTTGCAGGGTACAGCCTCCCTCCTGGCTGCCTTCACCAGCTGGCATTGAGTGTCTGTGGTTTTTCCAGGCACATGGTGCAACCTGTCAGTGAATTTACCATTCTGGGATCTGGTGGATGGTGGCCCTCTTCTCAAAGCTCTACTAGGCAGTGCCCTAGTGGGGACACTGTGTAGAGGCTTCAATCCCCACATTTCCCTTCCACACTGCCCCAGCAGAGGATCTCCATGAGGGCCCTGCCCCTGCAGCAAACTTCTGCTTTGATATCCAGGTGATTTTATATATCCTCTGAAATCTACGTGGAGGTTCCCAAATCTCAATTTTTGACTTCTGTGAACCCACAGGCTCAACCCCACATGGAAGCTGCCAAGACTTGTGGCTTGCACCCTCTCAAGCCACAGCCTGAGCTGCACCTTGGCCACTTTTTGCTATGGGTAGAGCAGGTGGGATGCAGAGAACCAAGTCCCTAGGCTGCACACAGAAGGGGAGCCCTGGGCCCAGCCCATGAAACCATTTTTTCCTCCTAGGTTTCTGGGCCTGTGATGGGAGGGGCTTCCATGAAAGTCTCTGACAAACTCCAGAGATATTTTCCCTGTCGTCTTGGCAATTAACATTTGGCTCCTCAATACTTATGTAAATTTTTGCAGCCAGCTTGAATATCTCCTCAGAAAATCGGTTTTTCCTTTTCTATTGCATCATCAGGCTGCAAATTTTTGAAACTTTTATTATCTGTTTCCCTTTTAAAACTGAATGCTTTTAGAAGCACCCAAGTCAATTCTTGAATGCTTTGCTGCTTAGAAATTTCTTCCACAGATACTCTTAATCATCTCTCTCAGGTTCAAAGTTCCAAAAATCTCTAGGGCAGGTTAAAAATGCTGTCAGTCTATTTGCTAAAGCGTAACAAGAGTTACCTTTGCTCCAGTTCCCAACAAGCTTTTTATCTCCATCTGAGACCACCTCAATCTGGATTTCATTGTCCATATCACTATTAGAATTTTGGTCAAAGCCATTCAACAAGTCTCAAGGAATTTCCAAGCTTTCCTACTTTTTCCTTTTTCTGTTCCAACCTCAGCCTATTGCCCAGTTCCAAAATTGCTTCCACATCTTTAGGTATCTTTACAGCAGCACACCACTCTACTGGTCTAATTTACTGTATTAGTCCATTTTCATGCTCCTAATAAAGACATCCTCAAGATTGGGTAATTAAAAAAAAAAAAGATCTAATGGACTCACAGTTCCTTGTGGCTAGGGAGGCCTTACAATCATGGTGGAAGATAAAAGGCACGTCTTACATGGAGGCAGGCCAGAGGGCTTGTGTAGGGGAACTTCCCTTTATAAAACCATCAAATCTTGTGAGTTTTATTCATTATAATAGTACAGCATGGGAAAGACCTGCCTCTATGATTCAATTGCTTCCCATTGGTTCCCTCCCACAATGTGCAGCAATTATAATTTAAGATGAAATGTAGATGGGAACACAGACAAACTATACCAGTGAGGAAAATATGTTGAAAGCTGAGATAGGTAAAAAAAAACTAGGCTTTTTGTACCAAACTGTTAGATGAGTTGTGAATACAAAGGAAAACTTCTCGCAGGAAATTAAAAATATCATTCCACTGAACACAAGTATAATAAGAAAGTAAAACAGCTTTATTGTTGACATGCAGAATGTCTGAGTGTTCTGGATAAAAGACCAAATCACAACATTCTCTCAAACCGAAGCCAAATTCAGAGAAAGCCCCCAACTCACTTAAATTCTATGAGAGCTGAGAGAGGGTGAGGAAACCACAGAAGAAAAATGTGAAGTGAGTAGAGGTGGGTCCAAGAGGCTTAAGGAGAAAAGCCATCTCTGCAACATAAAAGTACAAGGTAAATCTGCAAGTGCTGAAGCAGCAGCCAGTTAGGCAGAAAATCTATCTAAGATAACTGACAAAGGTGGCTACATGAAACAACAGATTTTCAATGTAGGTGAAACACCTCTATAGGAAGATGTTATCTAGGATTTTTATAGCCAGAGAGAATAAATCAATGCCTGGCTTCAGAGCTTCAAAGAACAAGCTGACTCTCTTGTTAGGGTCTAATGCAGCTGGTGACTTTAAGTTGAAGCCAATGATAATTTACCATTCTGAAAATTCTAGGGCCTTTAAAAATTTGCTAAATTGACTTTGTTTGTGCTCTAGAAATGGAACAACAAAGCCTGGATGATGGCACATCTATTTACTGAATATTTTAAGCCCACTGTTGTGACCTACTGCTGGAAAAAAAAGATTATTTCAAACTATTACTGCTCATTGACAATGCATTTGGTCACCAAAGAGCTCTGATGGAGATGTACAAGATTAATGTTGTTTTCTTTAGAGCAAACATAATATTCATTCTGCAACCCATAGATCAAGGAATAAGTTTAATTTTCAAGTCATTTAATAAATACCTTTCATAAGGTTATAGCTGCTATAGATAATGATTTATCTGATGAATATGGACAAAGTAAGTTGAAAACCTTCTGAAAAAGATTACCCGTACTAGATGGCATTAAGAACATTCATGACGGCTGGGTGTGGTGGCTCAAGCCTGTAATCCCAGCACTTTGGGATGCTGAGGCAGGTGGATCACGAGGTCAAGAGATTGAGACCATCCTGATCAACATGGTGAAACCCCATCTCTACTAAAAATACAAAAAATTAGCTGGGCATGGTGGCGCGTGCCTGTAATCCCAGTTACTCGGGAGGCTGAGGCAGGAGAATTGCCTGAACCCAGGAGGCAGAGGTTGCAGTGAGCTGAGATTGCACCATTGCACTCCAGCCTGGGTAACAAGAGTGAAACTCTGTCTCAAAAAAAAGAACATTGATGATTATTGGGAAGAGATCAAAATATAAGCACTATAAAAGGAGTTAGGAATAAGTTGATTTCAACCCTCATGGATAACTTTGAGGGGTTCAAGACTCCACTGGAGGAAGTAACCATAAATATGGCAGAAAGAGTAAGAGAACTAGAATCAGAAGTGAAACCTGATGTTGTGACTGAATTGCTACCTACCACCTCACATTAAAATGAAAAGATGAGGAGTAGGCAGTTCTTACGGATGAGCAAAGAAAGTAGATTAAGACAATATCTATGCCTGGTGAAGTTGCTATGAACTTTGTTGAAATGACAACAAAGGATTTAGAACATTACATAAACTTAGTTGATAAAGCAGTGGCATGTCTTGAGAGTATTGACTTTAATTTGAAGTAAGTTCTACTGTTGGTAAAATGCTACTGGATAGCATTGCATACTACAGAGAAATCTTTGGGAAAGGAAGAGCCTTTCGATGCAATATGTTTCATTGTTTTCTTGTTTAAGAAATTGCCACAGCTAACATAACCTTCAGCAACCATCACCCTGATTAATCAGTAGCCATCAATATTGAGAAAAGACTCTACACCAGCAAAAAAGTGTCAAGACCCATTGAAGGTTCAGATGGCTGCATTGAAGGTTCAGATGGCTGCTAATATTTTTCTTTTTCTTTTTTTTTAAAAAATAGTGATTTTAAACTAAG
Organism: Callithrix jacchus; assembly: GCF_049354715.1. Lineage (NCBI taxonomy): Eukaryota > Metazoa > Chordata > Mammalia > Primates > Cebidae > Callithrix > Callithrix jacchus. The sequence continues at coordinate 77,612,038 of NC_133513.1, read as the reverse complement.
GCATGTACATTTTTAATACGTAATACTATTGCACACTTAATAGACTACAGTATAATAGAAATGTAACTTTTGGGGATTGTAATTAATTTTTTTAAGTTTTGTGATTACATAGTGTGTGTGTGTGTGTGTGTGTGTGTGTGTGTGTGTATCACATTGTGTGGGTGAATACTAGACTTCTTTCCTTCTTTCTAATTGTATTTTATGCCCATTAACTATCTCCACTTTCCCCAAACCACCCCACTATGCTTCTCAGCCTCTGACAATAATCCTTCCACTCCCTACCTCCATGAGTTTAATTGTTTTTGTTTTTAGCTCCCACAAATAAGTGAAAGCATGGATAGTTTGTCTTTCTGTGCCTGCCTGACTTATTTCACTTAACATGATGACCTCCAGTTTCATTCTGATTACTGCAAATGGCAGGCTTTCATTCTTTTTATGGCTGTAAAGTACTCCATTGTGTACATGTACCATGTTTTCTTTATCCATTTGTCTGTTGATGGACACTTACATTACTTTCAAATCTTGGCTATTGTGAGCACTGATACAATAAACATGGGAGTGCAGATATCTCTTCAATATACTGATATCCATTATTTTGGGTATATTTAGTGGGGGAGCGATAATATTTCACTGTAGTTTTGATTTGGTTTTGTCTGATAATCAGTGATGTTGAGCGCCTTTCCATATACCTGTTTTCTATTTGTATGTCTTTTCAGGTTTTTCAGAAACCTCCAAATTTTTCTCCATAATGGTACTAATTTACATTCCCAACAGCATACAGGGTTCCCTTTTCTCCACATCCTTGCTAATATTTGTTATTGCCTGTATTTTGGATAAAAGCCAATTTAACTGGGGTGAGATGATATCTTATTGTAGTTTTGATTTGCATTTCTCTGATGATCAGTGATGTTGAGCACCTTTTCATATACCTGTTTGCTATCTGCATATGTCTATTCTTTAGAGAAATATCTGTTTAGATCTTTTGCCCATTTTTAAATTGGATTATCAGATTTTTTCCTATAGAGTTGTTTGAGCTCCTTATGTATTATTATTATTATTCCCTTGTCAGATGGATATTCTGCAAATATTTTCTTTCATTTACTGGGTTGGCTTTTCACTTAGTTGTTTGTTTACTGTGCTGTGTAGAAGCTTTTAAACTTGATGTTACCCCAGTTGTTTATTTTTGCTTTGGTTGCCTGTGCTTTTTGGGTATTACTCAAGAAATCTTTGCCCAGTCCAATGTCTTGGAGAGTTTCCCCAGTGTTTTCTTTTAGTAATTTCACAGTTTGAGATCTTAGATTTAAGTCTTTTACACATTTGTTTTGTATACAGCAAAAGATAGGCATCTAGTTTCATTCCCCTGCATATGGATATCCAGTTTTCCCAGCATCATTTAGATCATCCTTTCTCCAACGTACATTCTTGGCGTTTTTGTCAAAATTGAATTTACTGCAGATGTATAGATTTGTTTCTGGGTTCTCTATTCTGTTCTACTCTTCTATGTGTCTGTTTTTATACCAGTACCGTGCTGTTCTGGTTACTATACCTCTCTAGTATAATTTGAGGTCAGGTAATGGTATTCCTCTAGTTTTGTTCTATATAACTTTGGTTATTCTAGGTCTTTTGTGGTTTATTTAACATTTAAACAATATTGATTCTTCCAATCCATGAGCATGGAGTATATTTCTCCATGTTGTGTGTGTGTTCACTTTAATTTCTTGCACCAATGTTTTACAGCTCCTGTTGTAGAGATATTTCACTTCTTTGGTAAATTTCTAGGTATTTTATTTTTAGCTACTATAAATGGGATTACATTCTAGATTCATTTCTCAGATTTTTTGTTTGGTGTGTAGAAATGCTACTGATTTTTGTTTGTTAATTTTGTATCCTGGAACTTTACAGAATTTGTTTGCCAGTTCTAATGTCTTTTTTTTGTGTGTGTGGAGTTTTCAGGTTTTTCCAAACATAAGATTACATAATCTATAAACAAGGATAATTTGTCTTCCTCTGTTCCAATTTGCATGTCCTTTATTTCTTGTCTGATTGCTCTAATTCCTGTACTATATTGAATATCAGTGGTAGAAGTGAGCATCCTTGTTGTGTTCCAAATCTTAGATAAAAAGCTTTAAGCTTTTCCCCATTCGTTATGATATTAGCTATGGGTCTGTCATGTATGGCTTTTATTATGTTGAAGTATGTTCTTTCTATACCAGTTTTTTAAGGGTTTTTATCATGAAGAGATGTTGAATTTTATCAAATGCTTTTTCAGCATCAGTTGAGATTATCATATAGTTTTCATCCTTCATTCTGTTGATACAATGTATCACATTGATTGATTCATGTATGTTTAACCATTCTTGAATTGCTGTGATAAAACCACTTGGTCATGATGAATGATCTTTTAAATGTATTATTGAATTCAGTTTGCTGGTATTTTGCTGAAGATTTTTGCATAAATATTCATTGGTAATATTAGCTTGTAATTTTCTTTTTGGATGTGTCTTTGTCTTGTTTTAGTATCAGGGTAACACAGACCTCATAGAATGAGTTTGGAAGTGTTCCGTCCTTCTCTATTTTTTGAAATAGTTTGGACAGAATTAGTATTGCTTCTTCTTTAAACATTTGGCTTCAGCAATGAAGCCATCTGTCCTGGGCTTTTCTTTGCTGAGAGACTTTTTGTTATGGCTTTAATCTCAATACTTGTTATTGATCTGTTCAGGTCTTGGGTTTCTTCATAGTTCAGTGTTGAGAGGTTGTATGCATGTAGGAATTTATTCATTTCTTCTAGGTTTTTCAGTTTATCAGCATATTGTTGCTCATGCTAGCCACTAATGTTGCTTTAATTTTCTGCAGTATCAGTTGTAATGTCTCCTTTCAATCTCTAATTTTATTTACTTGGGTATAAAAAATCTGTCAATTTGTTTATCTTTACAAAAAAACCAAGTTTTCATTCTGTTGATCTTTCATATTCTCTTCTTTGTTTCGATTCCATTAATTTCTGCTATAATCTTTATTATTTCTTTTGTTTGAGGTTTGGTTTGTTCTTGCTTTTCTAGTTCTTTAAGATGCATTGTTAGGTTATTTTTTTTTTAAGTTTTTCTTCTTTTTCATGTAGTTATAAACTAATAGCTATAAATTTCCCTCTTAGTACTGCTTTTTCTGTATCCCATAGGTTTTCGTATGTTTTGTTTCCATTATCATTTGTTTCAAGAAATGTTTCAATTTTCTTCTTAATTTTTTTGTTGGTCTACTGGTCATTCAGGAGCATATTGTTTAATCTCCATGTGTTTGTATAGTTTCCAAAATTCCTCTTGTTATTGATTTCTGGTTTTATTCCATTGAACTCAGAGAAGATGCTTGATATTATTTCAATATTTCTAAATATTTTAAGATTTGTTTTTTGACCTAACGTGGTCGATCCTTGAGAATTATGCATGTGCTGAGAAAGAGAATGTGTATTCTACAGCTGTTGAATGAAATGTTCTGTAAATATTTATTAGGTACATTTGGTCTACACTGCAGATTAGTCTAATGTTTCTTTACTGATTTTCTGTCTGTAACATTCTCCAGTGGTAAAAGTGGAGTGTCAAATCCGCCAGCTATGCCTGTGTTCAGGACTCTCTTTCTCCTTAGCTCTAATAATACTTGCTTTATATATGCGAGTGCTCCAGTGTTAGGTGCATATATTATTACAATTGTCATATCCTCTTGCTGAATTGACTTCTTTATCATTACATAATGACCTCCTTTGTCTCTTCCGGTTTTGTCTTCAAATCCATTTTGTCTGATATAAGTATAATTACCTTGCTCTTTTTTTTGACAAGGTTTTTATTGACAGAGCATATCTTTTCCCGTCCCTTTATTTTCAGTCTATCTGTATCTTTAGAGGTGAATCGTGTTTCTTATAGGCAACAGATCACTGAGTCTTGTTTTCTATCCTTTCAGCCATTCTATGTCTTTTGATTGGAGAGTTTTGTTCATTTACATTCAGAATTGTTATTGATGCTGATTATATAAGCAAACAAATAAGCAAAAAGAAAATAACAATTCTACAGTTTTTGTTTTCCTACTTTTTAACTTTTTGATGTTTCTATTTAGATCCTACTATACTGTCTATGTTTTGAAAAGTTGGTGTAGCTATTATTTTTGTTTGGTTCATCTTTTAGTCTTTCTACTTAAGAGAACAGTAGTTTACACACTACAGTTAGAGTATTATAATATTATGTGTTTTTGTGTTTACTTACTATTGCCAGTGAGTTTTGTACCATCAGATGATGTCTTATTGTTCTTTAGTGTCTTTTATTTCTGACTGAAGTACTCCTTTTAGCATTTCTCAAAGGACAGGTCTGGTGTTGATGAAATCCCTCAGTGTTTATCTGGGAAAGTCTTTATTTCTCTGTCATGTCTGAAGGATATTGTCACTGGATATACTATTCTAGGGTAAAAGTGTTTTTCTTTCAGCACTTTATATCATGTTACTCTCTCCTGGCCTGTGGGGTATACCCTGAAAACTCTGCTGCCAGACATATTAGAGCTCCAGTATATGTTATTTGTTTCTTTTGCTGTTTTTAGGATCCTTTCTTTGTCCTTGAACTTCGGGAGTTTATTAAATGCCCTGAGGCATTTTTCTTTGAGTTAAATCTGCTTTGTGTTCTATAAGCTTCTTGTACGTGGCTGTTGATATCTTTCTTTAGACTTGGGGAGTTCTCTGTTATTATCCCTTTGAATATACTTCCTACTCTGTCTCTTTCTCTACTTCCTACTTAAGGCCAATAACCCTTATCTTTTGAAGCTATTTTCTAGATCCTGTAGGTATATTACATTATTTTTGGTTCTTTTTGTTTTGTCTCCGCTGACTGTATATTTTCAAATAGCCTGTCTTCAAGCTCACAAATTCTTTCTTCTGCTTGATCATTCTGCTGCATTTTCTGTATGTCAGTTGCATTTTTCAACACCAGAATTTCTGCTGGATTGTTTTTATCATTGTTAAATTTATCTGATAGAATTCTGAATTTCTTCTCTATGTTATCTTGAACATCTTTGAGTTTCCTCAAAACACCCGTTTTGAATTCTCTATCTCTGTGTCTCCAGGATTGGTCCCTGGCGCCTTATTTAGATTGTTCTGTGAGGTTACATTTTCCCAAATAGCCTTGATGCTTATTGATGTTTGTCAATGTCTGGGGATTGAAAAGTTAGGTATTTATTGTAGTCTTTATAGTTTGGGCTTGTTTGTACCTGCTCTTCTTAGGCTTCCCAAGTATTCAAAAGGACTTGAGTGTTGTGATCTATGCCATATCTGCATTAGGAGACACCCCAACTCCAGTAACGCTGTGGTTCTTGCAGACTCAGAGGTACTGCCTTGCTAGTCTTGGATAAGATCTGGAAGAATTCTCTAGATTACCACGCAGAGACTCTGGTTCTCTTTCTGTACTTACTTCCAATTAAAGGGAGCCCCTAGGGCTGGGGGTGGCATGATACAAGCACCCCTCACCACTGCTGAAACTGCTTCAGGTTAGAAATAAAGCCAGCACAACACTGGGCCTTACCCAGATCCCAATGTAATTACTACCTGGCTACTACTTCTCTTCACTCAAGACCCTAGTGCTCTATAATCAGCAGATGACAAAACCAGTCAGTCTCTTGTCCTTCCCTTCAGGGCATCAAGACTTCCCCAGGTCCCAAGTAGGTCCAGAGAGGCTGTCTTGGATCTAGGGACTGGAGTCAGAAACCTTAGAAGTCTACTTGGTGTTCTATTCTGCTTTGGCATAGCTGGGCCTCAAACCAACAAACACAGTCCTTCTCAATCCTTCCTTCCCTTTCTTCAAGCAGAACAGCCTTACCCCTTGGCCACCGCACAGGCCCATGACAAGTTCTGCCAGGCTACCACTGATATTCACTTAAGGCCCAGGTCTCTTCAGTCAGCTTGTGGTGAATGCTGCCAGTCCTGGGACTCACCCTTCAGGGCAGTGGGCTCCCCTCTGGCTCAGGGCAGGTCTAGAAATATTGTCCAAGAGCCAAGGCCTGGAATCAGAGACTCCAAGATCCTGCTTGGCACTATACCCAACTGTGGCCAAGCTGGTTCCTAAGTTGCAAGAAAAAGTCCCCTTTAGTTTTCCCTCTGCCTTTCTCAAGAAGAAGGAGTCTTATTATATAGGAATTAAGAAGCTACTTAGTCAGATAGTGAAGGGATGGGAGTCCTTGGTAAGGTTTTCCTTTTCAATGACAAGCAGCCCCTAAGTCATTTTCTAACAAAGAGCAGTCTGTAAAATCAAGCTGTAGACATAGACAAGCAAGCTGGAAGCTTGCATGGGTGAATGCTGGCAGGAACAACTTACCTAGGACTACATATGTTCAAAATGGTGACTCCATCTTTCCTTCCCTTTGCCAGCCACTTGTAGCAGCAGACAAGATGGTCCTGGCCAAGTGGAAAGCCCATTTCCATAATATTATTAGGGTGGCGTGACCAGCCTTCCAGTGTGCTATATAAACATCACACCTGGTCAAACCAATCTGTGGACCCTACATAAATCAGGCAGTACCTCCCCAAGCCTGCCTAAAAGCTCTGCTGTGGTCCACCACTCTTCTTTTTTCAGATGTCGCTCTCTTTCTCAGATGTCTCTCTCAAAAGAGAGAGCCCTGCTCTCCTCTCTCCTTTCTTCTTCCTGTTAATCTTTCTGCTCCCAAATACACTCTGTGAGTGTGTCCATGTTGGTAATCTTCTCAGCACAAGATGACGAACCCTGGGTATTTACTCCAGACAAGGATACTACTTCATTACCATAGCCACCATAGCTGTGAACATGTTGGGTCTCACCTGATGCCCACAAGTCTTGGAATCTCACCTAAGCCAATGGTAGACTACTTGTGTGTCACTGCTGGTTATTCAGGGCCAAAGGGCTTCTTATTCAGCAGGTGATGGATACTGCCAAGACTGGGTCCTTTCCATCATGGTGACGGTTTCCCTTCTGGCCCAGGGTGTATCCAGGAATGTTGTTTGGGAACTAGGTCCTGGAATGGGGGCCTAACAACTCTGACTGGTACCCTATCCTACTGTGACTGAGCTATTATTACCCAAGATGAAAGACAAAAGTCCTCTTTATTCTTCCCTCTCCTCTCCTCAAGTGGAATGAAGGGGTCTCTTTTGGAGACCTGTGCAGTGTTTCCTGGGGCTGAGAGAGGAATGATGCAGGCACTGGCTTAGCTGCCCTGGCCAGTGCCTCAGTAAATTGAGTGCCCCTCGAAGTCCACTGGTTCAGAGCCAAGCTCAGCACTAGGGCTTGTAGTCTTTGTGGACTAGATTGCCTTTCAATTTGGGGCCTGAGAGTGCTTCAGTGCTTCCCATACACCACCCACAGTGGTGAGGCGTATGGGAAGCAGAACTCAAATTTCAGCTTCTGGGCTGGGCAATTCTACTATGGCTCTGGCTGGTCTGAATGCTCCCTCGGTGGGCAGGCATCAGCGGAGTTCAACCTGGTTTCGCTTTCTGTTCTGAAAGGGCAGCGCTGAGTTCCGTGCAAGGTCTCACAATCACCGAGCTATCCCTCTCCAAAAGTGTACAGATTTCTCTGCACCATGGGGCCACTGTGGAAAAAGGTGGGTAAGGGAAGACCGGGGATGGGTGGCTTCAGCAATTCAAGATAGCCTCCTACTTTATTCATGGTTTCTTTCAGCGATATGAAATTAAAGCCAGGTATTGTGAGTACTCACCTGATTTTTGATTCCTATGAAGGACCTTTTTTGGTGTAGTTGTCAAATGTGGTGTTCCTGCAGGAGGAACTATCTATGGGGTCTTCTATTCCACCATCTTGCTCTGCCCCTTTCCCCCATAACTTTTCTATGCATTGGTAAACTAAGAATTTTGTGCGATTTCACTTCAATGAGATATTTCTTTTATAGTGGTGGTCTGGAACCAAACCGACACTATCTCTAAGATATGCCCGTATATCCAGTTTAGTCAAGCTTACTATCATTAGACTGCCCTGATTCTTTTTCTGATGTATTTTCAGTCTTTTGCTGATTACTTTTGCCGCTGCTATGCCGTGTCCAGTACTTACATGTAGACCAGGTACTGCTACACAGCATTGCTGTGACAAGGTTTGGGTATGCAAAAAGATTTCTAAAGTCTAGGTCATAAATAGAAATGAACTTTAAAAAAAATGTTAGCAACGTAATTACTCTTAGGAAGTATAAAATCATGCCCTTTGAGCCTTTTGGCTAGAATCCTAGAAATAGGAAATCATACCTGGTACAGTGAAGACCTTATTTTTTGGCTCCCATAATCCATTTGGCTTTCTTTTGGTGATTACGTATCTCAGTCTCTCAGACCAACCACCCTTCTACTCTGAGGACAGGTGGTTTGAGTGAGACTGACATCAGCCAAGAATTTGGAGGTAGAGCATGTGATCCTGGCCTATAGCAATCTGTTTTTATTTTATTTGTATTTTTCTAGTGTTTGGCATTGTGCCTGGCATGTATTAGGAGTACAGTATCGATCTGTTGATTTTAGGTGCAGAGGAAGATGCATGTTCTTGCCCTAATAATATTCTAGTTAAAAAAAGGAAAAAATATGTATCTAATGGAAAATAAATCAGCAACATTAGCTTATTAAGATGATATAGGAAGTGTAATCACAAGGCACTTTTATTTGTGCAAGCATGAGTCCTGTTTATCTTACGCTTGTTGACTTGGAGGCAAGTCTTTTTTACTAAGCAACTCTTGCTTTCTCTTTTCATATCAGTGACTCTAACTTTTCTTTCTGCCTATTTTTCTGCCAGTACCCCATTTTCTAACACCGAAACATCTCTCACTTTTCCTATGCGAAGCAGCATCTGTTTCTACCTTCTATGAGCCTCTGGCATTTGCTCCATCATGCCTTCTCAAAGGTCAGCTGTGGGGCATACACTAGGAAAATACTGCTCCATTTAACTGGACCCTTATAAGGAGTAAACTCAAGTATTTTTGTAGTTATGGCAGTCACAATTAGCAGATAAGTAAGTCAGAAATTGTCTTATTTATTATTTGGGGCAGGTCTGAGGGCACAATTGAGAGTCTGTTCAGGTGAAACAAATAAACTATCATGCCACTCTGCCTAAAATGTGAATTACTAACACCTAGTGAAATGGGTGACCTTGCAAATACTAATGCAGTTAGGAAAATGTGTTTCTCCTTCCTGTAGCATTAAGTGAACACTAAGAATAAAATTTTGTCCTTTGGAAATTGAAGTTTGTGTGTGTGTGTGTGTGTGTGTTCGTTCCCAAGTACATTCCAACAGCTATCCATTGACCATAATAAAATTAAACAGATGACTTCCAAGAGGAGCAAGCTGGAATAGCCTTTTCCCACTCAGTGTTCTGTGGGATATGAGGTTCCAAGCAACACCTTGGGTGTCCCGCTGGAGGTCTAGGGTACCATGCAAACTATATGACTTAGTCTCGGGGAAGTGTTCTATGAGTATAGTGAGCCTGAAGTAAGACCAGCATCTGTGAACTTGTGTTTGTATTTCCTAAGGGTTGTAACTCTCAGAGAAGAGGTTAGAGGAAGGAGGGCTTTCCAGAAAGTTCAAATCTGAATTCAGAAAAGAAGCTCAGAAAAGGATGCTCTTGAAGAGAATATCCTGACTGAGGAATCCCTAATTTCATGAGTAGTTTTATATTTGACTTTGGAAATATTTACTTAGAGATTTTTCTTTAGTTTTCTGCCATTGATGCTCTGAATCCCTTCAGATAACCAAACTCATTAGGGAAGTCTGATATACTTCAACAACACTGTGGGATATTACTATGGTGAATGAAGAAATGGAAAAGGGGAGGGTGTCTTTGGGGAGGAGATGCATTTTTTTCTGGGAGACTGTGTCCTAGAATTTCATGTAATACCAAAAACAGATTAAGGACATGGAAGAGCTGGGAGAAGTCAGAATCATGTAACTAGAGGTAGACAACACAATTTTCAAGAGAGATATTTCAACCTCTTTTCACTCCTTTCCAATCTAGTGGCTGTTGATACTCAAGAGGGAGGTAGGAAGAGGGCAAGGTGAATTGCACATAGATGGAGAAAACTAATAAAGAAAAAAACCCCTAATATTTCTTAATGCTAATAACTTTACACGCATCATTATATTTAATCCTGTGCTCTGTGGCATCATATCTCTGATTTATTATTGTTTCCATCTGGGAGATATGAAAAACGAACAGGTAAATTGAATGGCTTGTCTCAAGTTCCACAATTAGAAAAACAACTGAGCAAGGATTGAAAAACCCAGGTCCATTTGACTCAAATCCATATTCTTTTCATAACATGTGTGATAATGATTTAGATTACTGAGAGATTTATAAATAATATATGTAACTGTAATTATATTTTACATTTTTAGTGTGTTATACAGTTACAAATATTATATTTTTAATTATATTTTCTATTTTTAGGAGTGTCTTACATGGTTACAAATCTTGCATAAGCAATACTGGGACTTTTTAGTCGGATATTTTGCAGAAGTAGATTAATATTTATACAGCTTTCAAGTAGATCAAAATTAATTTGATTTTTAAATTATTTACTCCCTCTACTGGTGACTTTTTGAAGTGCTATAAGTGCAATAAGATAAAGTTGAATGTGACCTCCAATAAGTATCTTTGTGTGTGTGCACGTGCGCATGCGCGCGCGTGTGTGTGTGTGTGTGTGTGTGAGATATATATATATATATATATATGACTTATATATATATATGACTTATATATATATGACTTATATATATATATGACTTATATATATATATGACTTATAAAGATTCTGGAAATGAATTAGGATGTAAAAATTGATCTTCCAGTGGGTAACTTGATGCCCCAGAAACTTTTGCAAAAGGTATTTTCCTGTGGCTTCCTATGTTCACAGTATAATAATGTGTTTCTTTGATCTGTGCTAAGTATTTTTTAGCAAAATCATAAAGGTCTTCTGTGAGTGTAATTCTGTTTCATGCTAATACAAACACATAGAAACAAGTTTTATAATTTTCCCTTTCATATTTCAACCTATGAACTGGGAATATGAGTGTCAGCTGGCAAGATACTCTTTACCATTCCAATTTTGTAAACATTTTAAATACAAATTGTAGAGAGATCTTATTAACACTTGTAGACTTTGCTTTCAGCTGTGACAGACTGGCTTATTGTAGACTAATCCTCCTGTTGAGAACAACTAGAAATTTGGACAAAATATTAACAAAAACAGTGATCAGAGAACTACTAGAACTTTGTGCATTTGAGAGGACAAGAATGTAGAGAGGAGGGCTAAAGCAATACAGTCTTTTTTTTTCTTTGCCTATTGCAAACATTAGTAATACAAAGTTATGCAGAAAGTTTTAGTTTATCACCCATGTGCTGAATGACAGAATGTCACTGTAGCAACTTTGACTGTCACCAGATTTTTCATTTTCCTTTAGAAAGCTTCAATTCTCTAATCAATTTCAATTGTGATGTCTTTCGGCTATTTAGATTTTGGACACAAGCAGAGATTAGAATTCTTCCCAGTGAATCAGAGTAAATGTTACAACCAAATAACAAGGTAGGAAATACAAATAGATGCCATGCATAATTCAGGAAGTCGTTTTGCAAGATTATTAAAAGCTTAGATTTGAATCAGGTGAACATGATTTGAATCCTGGACGGCCATCCAATAACCAGTTATTTTACTTTTGGCAAGTTAGTTAATTACATAGGTTTTAAGATGTTTAAATAATCTGATATTTATAATAAGCCCAGACTAGTAATTGGTAGACAGTACTGCTCAATTATTATCAATTATTACTAAAGAGAAATAACAATTTCATTAGTAAAGTAAATAAAGTTGAATAAAAATAACCATGATGTATATGATTGCACAGGATAAATTAGCAAGGATTTTATTTTTAAATAATGATGCTGACAAGAATGTAATAAATAGGTGTTCCTACATAAGAGACAGATGGTTCTTCTAAAAAGCAACTTAAGAAAGAAAAATATCTTATTTGGTCTAACCATTATACTTGTAGTAATTTATAAAAGATTAAAACCCGAGGCAGCCAAATATTTATAAAAGAGGATATTCACAAAATGATTTACATTATAGAAATATTGGAGATAGCCTAAATGTCTAATAATAGAAGCATGTTAAATAAAATACTGGTATAACAATAAAATGAGATAGTACACAGACATTGCAGTGATATTTTTGAAGATACTTTTAATGTGATAGTTATAAGTGCATACATACTTTCAATGTGATGGTTATAAGTACATTAAATAGTACTCAGTTTGTGTGGACCAGGTGGGTTGGAACATGCATCCCAAGTCTAAGCCTATCAGAAAATGTTCCCTTGTCCTAATGATTGTTTTAGGGCTGTACACCTAATCTAAACAGGTCTAATTAGAGTGTACCTTCAAGATTTTTCTAGAAATGTTGGAACAAATATCTTCTTTTACAAGAGCTTTGGAAAACAATATTTCTCTTTGAATACAGTGGTAAGAGGGTATAAAGTCTAGAACTGATACTAGTGGTTTGGGTTCCATATCATAAGGGAAACTAACCTAAGGAAAAGCCAAGTAAAGAAAGTAAACCTAAGAGAAGTGAAGGTAAATGAAACCAGAGCCCAGACGAACTTTTGGAATGTGCTTGAATCCACTTCTACTGCAGGATTTTCAGTTCTATAGCCAATGATATCCTGGAATTGTTTCAGCCAGTTTGAATTGGGTTTCCTGACCCTTGACATATAATAAATTCTAAATGATATACATATACTATAATACTAAGTCAGAAAGAAATGTGACTCGAAATGATTATATGCAGTGTGTTCTCAATTATGGAAAATGCACATTCACAGAAAACACTAAAAAGGTGTAAAAATATTTCTACTTAATGACCAACTATTATTTATTTTTTATCTTTTTACCTATTTTCCAAGTTTCACATTGGGTATGTATAACTTTCATTATCTAACATTTAGTATTTATTTTTTCAATCCAAATCTTAGGAGGCAAACAAGGCAAGTCATTTGGAATAATACATTAAGATATGTTTTCAGCAACCAAGGGAATAAAATGTTTCTCTTTTGAAATAGCAAAAACCTATTATATTCATAAAAATCTTGGGGAATACTTATCTCAGTGAGTGAATCTAGCCTTTCTTCCATGCAAGCAAGGAATAGTGTGAGTACTTTCTGTTCAGTTGCAGAATGAGATTGGTAAATATCTTTGGCATAATAAGGTGCTCTTCAATTTCTACATCTTTATGGAGGATTATGTGCAGTTAAGATAGAAACTTGTTCCCTGCTCCTGGAAAAGATGGGCATTGTGTCTTTCCTGGGGTAACTCACGTTTAAAAAGTTAACTTTAATTGAAATTGTCAATTAAAATTGGTTTTAGTAATAGGTAAATAGGCACTGTTATAAATTAATAATTGTGATGTCACTATTGTCAACTGTTTTTAGATTCAGTAATGGTTTCTTTGTACAGTAAAATGCAATAGGCCGATTTCTGATTAATGCATGGTTATCAAACTCAAATATTATTCTAAAAGTGAGCAACAGTACCAATTCTTCAAAATAAAATTGTTATAAAGTTTGTTGCCACAATGTCAAAATCCCACTGCCATAAGCACACACAGTTTATCCAAGTGTTACTGTGGCTTTGGCTGTTACATTCTTCTTAGTATTGTTAGGCAACTATATAATTGTTCTCTTATCAAAGCAATGAGTTAAAAAGTACAATGATACATTCTCCAAGTCCTTATTTTTAGAGGATGCCATGTTTCAATTAGTTTTGGGAGTGATACACCAAAGTGATAGTATTTGAAATTTTTTTCTTACTTCTGTAGTGGTATAATATATATATTTATCACCAAAAAGTTTGCCTCATCACAAACATAATGTTTGATATGACGATTTGGGGAACAAAACTACTCTTTCCTTGAAGTTATTTGTTCTACGGTTGAAGGGTTCCATCAGACAGAACACTTTATTTGATTAAAACTTGAATGATATACACATTTACACAGGATTAGTGAGATAGACATGCTCCTTTGAAATTGTGCACTCAGACAGAGCTGGGCTCATCAACCTGCGTATTCCAGCTGGCCAAGTCCTAGGAGTCCTCACTCTAAGCTCATCTCTGGTTCTGAATCAAGGGTTAATATTTGGAGTAGCTTATCACTATGTGTAATCAATAACAGTACTGTGACACATCAGCTACTATAGATAACAGAACAACATAAAAAAGGTTAGATTTTGAAACAATAGCAATATATGTTTATTAAGTTTTTATTTATCTGTATATGATAGGAATTATTTTTATGTCTACAGATTTTCCTTAGATTTTAAGATATTTCATTTTAAAGAATTTTGTATTTAAAAATAGCCTTAAAGAAAGATGCTCAGTTGATTACAAAAGCATATTACCAAAATCACTAAGGAAATCCCAAAGCAGCCTGCTTAAAGTAGTATAGTCCCTGAGCCTACAATGAGTGTGTGAAGAGTGATTTAAGTTTCCTTTCTCAATGTGAGCTAACGAGATGGAAAATGGGAATGGACTGGCAATATACTGCTCAGGCACACATGGAAGGGGGTCCTAGACCTTCTAAAGTCTAGTTCAAGCTCCCAAACATGGAAACCACCAACAGTTAATGATAATTGAGATCATATGTTTCTTATCAAAGCGTCCTTAAAAAAAAAGCAGCTGAAGGGAAAATTCATAAATATGTGTCTTAACCACAGTCTACCAATCCCCTTCCGCATTGGAGCCTTTAGCTAATTTGTTGACTTAATTACCCAAGGCACAGGAAGGTTAAAGAGGGTGATAATCTGATTTTCTCTGATTGCTGATCACTGCAGAAAGTGGTCCGTGGGATGCAAAAATAAACCTAGAACCTTAGGCTATGTAAAATGGAGAAGTCAGGCAATTATCCAGATAATTCAGGCAAAGTTGACTGTTTACAGTAATCAAATTATCTGGATAAGTACTTAACCTACTCTGTGTCTACAGGAACAATGGCTCTATTCATATCATGTGGTCTGATGAAACAAGTTATTCCTTATATCTGTATTTAGTGTGAACTATTTCTGTTTAATAGCCAAATTCATATGTAAAAATCCTATTATAATATCGTATAAAAATATCATCCCAAATGATGGGGATACTAATAATATTTTGTCCAAGTAAAGAATGAGTACTTGTCTTTCAATAATTAAAAACATGAGACCACAGAAAGAAAACAGTACATGGAAAAAATAGATTTACTATGGTGAGATTAATGCAAAACCTGTATGAAAAGTGAGGTAAGAAAAGTTGAAATTATCATGGTAAATGGAAGTTTATTCCATACCACATCAACTGGAAATTTATATTCTGAAGCTCTCTGATTGTCAAGAGGCACCAAAATAAAATCTTTCAATGAGTCAGTTAATTCTTTTTTATCGCTTTTAATACTTGCTCATTTTAGACATTTTAGAAAATATAGACAATTATAAAGAAAACCAGAATCACATTCCAGAGAGCACCACTCTTAATTGCATCTGTTTTTCTGTACTTTTCAATAATTTTATACGATGGGATTTAAGCTTCTGGATCAAATCAGGCATAGTATTTCAATTATGTATGTCAGTTTTAAATTGGAATTATAGTATATATGCTGTTTGAAGATACAGTTTCATTGGACAATATCTCAGTGTCGTCTTATATCAGTAAATATGTAGACATGGTCTCATTTTTAATACACTTATATGAATATGACACATGTAACCCTTTTGGATATTTAGGTTATTTCTGATTTTATTACAAACATCTAAGTGTTGGATATTCTCACATGTCCATCTTTACATACTCACCTGATTTAAGTATTTTCTAGCTTCGATTCCTAGAAATGGTATAACTACATCAAAGAAAATGCACCTTTTATGGCCTTTAGTATATATTGGTCAACTGAATCCCATACATTTTTTACAACTTTAAAGTGTCACAGGCTGTGTACAAGAGTACCCGGTTCCTCACAGCACGTCATCACTAAATACCATCTTAATTTTAAAATATTTTTGGTTTGGCAATTTGATATGTAAAAAAGTCAAATTTCTTGCTATTTTTTCTTAGCATTTTATGTAAAATGAGTATATTTTAATAATTTTCCATTTTTTATATTTTTTCTTTTTGAGTCACCCATTTAGATATTTGAATTTTTTATCTTTTTGGATAGCTTTTTATGTTAAAAAAATAATTTTAACTTCATGTTATTTTCAATTTCTAAGAGCTCATTTTCATAGTAAGAATATAAAACCTCTGTCTACAACTTTCTTGCAGTAATTTTCCCACTTTTTCCATTGCCTTACAATATTTTAATTATCTTTTAGTTTAGAAGCCTCTCAAATTTATGTAATTAAACTTATAATCTTTTTCTCTATTGTTTCTTCCTTTTAATTATTGCCTATAATAAAGTCTTTCATTTCCAGAATAACCTGTGTATATACCTATGGGTTTTAAAAGTTCCAGCTCATTTTATTATTATTTTAAAATTTAGATCTTTAGTCCTTTTGGAAGAAAAATTCATCACCAATAAAATAAATTTATAATTAGGGCATTTGACTTTATCAGTTGTGATTATCCCATCCTGGTTCTTCAAAAGTTGGTGGTCTGATACATTAAGATTGGTACCCCAAGGCATGCAGGCTACCTAAAGTGACATTGAAACTGCTCTGGGGATCTCAAAATCCTTAACTCAGTGAATACTATTCAGAACACCTAGGATGAAAATAAAATCATAAATGAGTTCAGAAAGGAAAAACCAAGTTGTGTGCAAAGAAATAAGAACCAAAATCACATTCTTTGATTAATATGGCATGTTGGAAGACATAAGGAATAAACCATTTTAAGTTCTGAAATAAAGTAATTTAACCCAGACCCTTTATCTAGCATTCAAGTGTGAGAATACAGAGTATTTTTGTACTTATAAGTGGGAATTCGGTAATTTTACATTTCAGAAAGATTTTCTTGAGAAGTGAACTTACAATGTTTCTGCAAAATAAAAGTATATAAAGAGGAATTCATTTGACTGAAGAGTCAAAGTTTTCAGCCCAGGAAAGGAGGGATGGTACAGTCCTTTATAACCACTGTGCAGCAAGGTGAAGGCAATCAATCAACAGGAGAAGGGAGAGAGGATTTGGGAGAGATCTATTAGAAAAAAAGGTGTGTGAAGGGACTTACAGCATCAATAATAGGATAGAGAATTGAAGAATAATCAGTAGTGCATGTTAAAGGCGAATACTGCAAGAAGCTAAATGAAGGAGATTAGAAACTTTAAGAGCAATAAATTGTTCTTTCAAACAAGAAACAAACTCAAATGAAGCATAATTTTGAGCAATTGATGAGGCATAAAAAGAGAAAAGTTCATTTGATACTCATGCTAGGAACAGTCTCCTTTGATTTGCCCAAGAGTTGAGGCAATAAAACTCTAAATATGACAATATAATTCTGGCATATCACTTAACCCAACATGTCATCTTATTTTCATAGTCATAATAATATAAATCCTGTAATTGATCTCCAACTTTTAAAGCCTACTGATGAAAAGAATATCAAGACTTGATGTAGTTGTCAGGCAGAATGAAATTACACACAATTTTGATAGTGTACAACCAAAAATGTAGTGGAGAGAGGGAAAAATGGGAAACAGAGAAAAGGTAGAGAAATACTAGGGTGCTAATAGCCCCATTTTACAAAGTAGGAATGAAAAGGTACTGTAAAAAATTAATAGCGTAAGAATCAGAGCTGTAAGTATATATATTAAATGTTATAAAGGTAACCGGTATAGTAACTCATGATAAAATAATTTGTAGATTCTGATATGTGTAAGTAGATGGAGAATGGGATACAGTAGGTTAGTGAAATCTTTATTTTCCATGTTGGAGAACTAATAGGTATTATCTAAATAAGATAAAACAGAAAATAGAAGTTCAAATACATATAGTTATGAAAGTAAGCATCATAAAAATTAGTTATAGAATGCATGCCATGGGCGAAGGGCATGACTGTTGCTTTTCATGAACTTTTATCTAGTATCTGACTTGTTATCAAGTATCTGCAGTGCTTTGACAAAACTTAAACCTATATATAAGATTTTAAAAGTCTAAGAAAATTGTAATCACAAATGTTTGTCATCAAACATGGTAAACTTTTCTGGATGAAAGATACAGACTGGCTATGTCAATGAAAAGTGAATGGAACTTAACAGAGGAATTTGGTAGAGGAATGGCAGTGTTGTCTGTAGCAGATAGTTTCTTTGCATTTAGCTGAAAGTATGGTTGTCGAGAATTAAGGCTATTTCCCAGTCTTTCTTAACAGCTAGCAATAGTCATGTAACTAAGTTCTGGGTAACTGTATGTGAATGGGAGTGGTGTGCACAGAATTCTGATTGAGACTTTGGAGGGAAGCATGTTCTCTTCACTTCCCCTTTCCTCCTTCTACCTGCCTGAAACAAACTTGTAATAAATTTAAATTTGGAAAATCTTCCTTGCTCTAGTTCATCATCAATGAATAACAGAACTTAAACATAGGTATTTTGATACAAATTATCCACTAAGTGTATAATTCAAAATATTTGATAGCATTCTTTATTCCCACAATAATTTGGCATTCTAAAACATTAATTTGCTGAATATAAATTGGCTTTTGGATGAGTTAGGGCATTTACTAAAAGGCTCTTTTATTACTGAAGAGTGGTTAGTAGACTGAAACATTCAGATAATTTGAAATGATTAATTTTATGAAACAATCTTTAAAAATACTTTTTACAAACCAAATTATGCTTTCAGATTTTTTCAGGTCAAAATTTGCATTGTAATTTTGATTATAATTACGTTAGAATTAAAAACACACCCAAGACAATCTTGAAAGACAGACACAGTTGGAAGAGTCACACTCCCTGATTATAAAATTTACTACAGAGTTACAGAAATCAAGACTATATGATACTGGCAAAAGGATAAACATATAATTCAATGGAATATAATCGAAAACCCAGAGATAAATCCATACATGGGAACTTAATTTTCAGCACAGGTGCCAAGACCATTAAATGGGAAAAGAATAGTCTTTTCAACAAGTGATCCTAGGACAACAGGATATTCTTCTGCAAAAGAGTTGAGTAGGACTCTTACTTCACATCATGTTAAAAAATTAACTCGAAATGAGTAAACACTGAAATGTTAGAACTAAAACTATAACACTCTTGGAAGAAAACATAGGGGTGCATTTTGACACCTAGGATTATGAAATGGTTTTCTAAATGTCAAACCAAAAGCACAAGATAAAAAAGAAAAAAATAGATAAACTTGACAACAACACTAACAAAAAAGAAAAAAGACAACCCAAGAATGAGAGAAGATATTTGCAAGTGATACATTTGATAATAGTCTGCTATCCAGAATACACAAAGAACTGTTACAACTCAATAATGAAAAGACAATAACCTAACTTTAAAACGGGAAAGGACTTGAGTAGGCATTTTTCTAAAGAAGATATGTAAACGACCAACGAATACAAAAACATGCGCTCAACATCGTTAGTCATTAGGGAAATGCAGATAAAAACCTATTCATGACTATTGGGTTGGCTATAATAAAAAAAGGATAGATATTAAAAAGTTTTGAAGATTGGGAGAATTTGAAGCCCTCATAGATTTCTGGTAAGAATGTCAAATGGTGCAAACCCTTTCCTCAGAAAGTTAAATACAGAGTCATCATATGACCCAGCAATTCCACCCCTAGGGATATATAAAAGAGAATTGAAAATATATGTCCACACAAAAATTTGTATATAAATATTCATAGCAGCATTATTCAAAATAGCTAAAAAGAGAAAACAACCATCTACTAGTGAAGAGTGGATACACAAAATGTGATGTGTTTAAACAATATAATATTATTGCAACTTTAAAAAGAAGGAAGTACTGATACAAGTTACAACATGAATGAGCCTTGAAAATCTTAGGCTCACCTCTGTAATCCCAGCACTTTGGCAAGCCAAGGTGGCCTCCCAAACTCCTGAGGTCAGGAGTTCGAGACAATCCTGGCCAACATGGCGAAACCTCGTCTCTACCAAAAATACAAAAATTAGCTGGGCGTGGTGGTTCACACCTGTAGTCCCAGCTACTTGGGAGGCTGAGGCAGGAGAATCACTTGAACCCAGGAGGTAGACGTTGCAGTGAGCTGAGATCATGCCACTGCACTCCAGCCTGGCAACAGCCAGACTCCATCTCAAAAAAAAAGAAAGAAAGAAAGAAAAAGAAAGCCTTACGCCAAGCAAAAGAAATCAGTCACAAAAGGCCACATATCACTGGAGTCCATTTATAGAAAATGTTTGTAGAATAGGCAAATTCTGAGACAGAATGTGGATAAAATATTACCATGGGTTGTTAAGGATTGAATAGGGAGTGACTGCTAATGGGTGTGGAATTTGACATTGAGGAGATGAAAATCGCATGGAATTAGAGAGTGGTAATGGCTATATAGTTTTGTGAATATATTGAAAACAACTGAATTGTGTGCTTTGAAAAGTATTATGGTATTTGAATTACATTTTTTAAAAGCATACAGTAGGCCCGGTGTGGCTCATGCCTGTAATCCCAGCACTTTAGGAAAACTGGGTGGGCAGATCACCTGAGGTTGGGAGTTTGAGACCAGCCTGACCAACATGGAGAAACTCCATCTCTACTAAAAATACAAAATTAGCTGGGTGTAGTGGCATATGCCAGAAATCCCAGCTACTCGGGAGGCTGAGGCAGATAAATCACTTGAACCCAGGAGGCAGAGGTTGTGGTGAGCTGAGATCGCACCATTGCACTCCAGCCTGGGCAACAAGAGCGAAACTCTGCCTCAAAAAAAAAAAAAGCATACAGTAAGCACACACATATCAGGAAAGAATAGGCATTTATTGCTTTGGTGGTCATTGTATTCTTCCAAGCATTGTGAAGAAATAATTAGAACAGATACAGATAAATCAAAGATTTGCATAAATTTTATTTAATTTGATATCTTTTTAAGGAATTTTTGTTTCCTGTTGCCATATACGTTACTCTTTCTTTCAAAACTGTAGTACTTAGAAAAAACCCTTGTGTGCAATTTGGGAAAGAAAGGCTCATATTAGATTTAACTGCCAGTGGTGTAGACCTGCTGGCACCATTAACAAATGGGGAGTATTCTGACACTCAGGAAAGATGCTCTTATTTCCCTGGTCCACAAAGAGCCAAAGGCAAGCCCTATTATTAGAGCCGGTGAAGCCAGATTCACCATATGATTAATCACCCAAGTAGAGATGAAAATTCAGGTTGGATTGCACCTAGTGTGTGGGTCAGAGAGCTTTTCCTGAGCCTGTTAAGGGTTTCAGGCTTGTAATTTCCCCTTTTACAATTAACTTTCTTCTACCATGCTGTATTAAAAAAAAAAACAAGTTTTAGCAATGCAACCTCTTGGAAGCAAAGTGGTCGCCAAAATATCAGACCAGGAAAATGGCAAAAGGACTAGCTACACATCATGCTTCAAATACCTCCAGCAGGATTTAAAAAGACAACTCTAAATTTTAGTTGTATCATTTTGAATGTTTGCCATTACAACTCTTCTCTTTGCACACACACACACACACACACACACACAGAGAGAGAGAGACAAATACATATATACATTATGTCTGCACATTGAGAGATTGAGAGAGATGGGAAAGAGAGAGAAAAGTAATGTGGTATTGCATGGCAAGGTCATAGCTTAAAAATATCTTGCCTTTTCCCAAAGTCTTTAAAAAGATCTGCGATCAACTAAGCAACCAATTACTGTACATCCGAAATGCATGTTTTCAAAGCTATTTTTAGGGGCAAGATTCAGTCACGACACATCCTGTTCACTCAAAACAACAGACAGCCGTAGAGGGCAGCTAATGAGTAGGTAGCCAAATGACAATGTCTCCTTACTTTTGACTTCGCTTCCAAGGCCCGAGTGGCTGCCTGACCGTCTCCACTCTGGCGTCAAACAGTCCCCCTGCAGTATGCAGACAATTTAAATTATTACAAGGCAATGTTGCAAGTATGAGCCCTGGCACAAAATAAAGTAATTACATTCAATTAGCAGTCCCCAAAGTGATGGTCCAATACTAAGAGCTTTAGATGTTGCCTTTTGTTGACTTACAGAAGCCAGGTAATGAGTGAAACTTCAAAGTGTAAGAGACTAAATTACTGCTTAATTAGTGGAAAGTAGATCAGAAAACATGGCAAAAGAGAAAAAAAGAACACATACCCGCAATTTTCTTTTGTTGTAGGAATTCAGATAATATGCTCCATTTCCCAAATAACAACAACTGAATACCTCAAAACAGGAATGTTCTGAGGAAAAACTCACTGGAATGACGTTGTTGGAAGTGTTTTCTGGAGAAAATATTTAAGTTGATGTCATATCTGCACCCCTAGTGACGTGTCTTCTCTTTTTAATGAAAATCAACATTTCTTGTTTGATGTCTAAAAAGAAAAGTTAAATAGAATTATATTAGATATTTCCTAAATCCCACTACTGGTCCCATCAATATCATTTTTCATAGTACCCTAATAAGTTTGCTTCTTGGAAGAACAATCCTGAACTCAAATATGGCCAGAAAAATTGTGAAAAATGAAGAAATACAGGAGAAGCTACCTTTGCTAATAATGAAAACATGTTTTATGTTTTTTAAATATATATATATATATATATATAAATTACTACACAAAAATGGCATTATCTCTCTCTTATGTAAAGAGAGTTAGTAACTGGGTTGAGGCAAATGGCTAAATTTGTAATCACTTATTATACCAAAATACATTTCAGATGGTTTAGAGATTTAAAAATCTAGTGACTGAATAAATGTTTAAAGAAAAAATCTAAGAATTAACCATTCTAAGAATTATAACAAATCCTGACAAAAATGATGATTTTTAGTTTATTGTAATATGAAAATTATCTATATTAAAATTTAAAATAATCTGTAAGAAAAATAATAATAAACATAAATGACAAACTAAGAACACGTGTTTACCATAAGTACTACACACAAAGGGCTAGTGTCTTTAATGCATAAAGAGCAGCAAAATATTTACAATGAATTTAGTAATGAATGACTAATAGAAAATATTTAAAATCTCAATAGGAAATAAAATGAGCAAAAGTTAGAAACAGCAGGGACCAAAAAAAATTTTTTTTAAGCCTTAAACATAAAATAAATTTCAACCTCCTACAATCAGACAACACCAAAAGTTGTATACCATTTTTGATTTGCAAATTTCAAAGTTTAAAAGATTTTGTGGCTGAGAGTATAAGGATGCAGACAACTCATGCACAACTAGTGTAATGGGTTCAACCTCTCTATACAAGGCAATTTTGCAATAATGTCAAAATGTAAAATTTATATACCATTGGACTTCTAGAATCTTTCTACATATACAGAGGACATGTGCAAAGATATTGATTGCAGCTTATTTATAATGGCAATAGAAAAACAATATAGATATCTAATAAAAAACGACTAATAGAGTATATGAAGCTGGTTAAAAAGCACCATATGCTCCATATATACTGAATTGTAATTATATGATGTGACCTTAAGGAAAAGCATGATGCTTTCAGTAGTATAGGAGGCTATCATTTGTAGTAAAAGAAGTACTACACATATGTTGTAGTGTTTTTGTCTGTCTCTGGAAAAGTATCTAGTAAGAGTCTTGGCAAAAATAGATGGGTAGGAGAGAAACCTTAGACTACATTTGTTATATTGTACCAAGTTTATGTATTTTATATCCACATAAACACATTAATTGAAATGCTCACTGCAACATTTTAATATAATGTTGTTTTCCAAAGCTTTGGGTTGGCTTTAATGAATTGAATTATAATTTGATACCTCCAAAATTCATGGGTATGAAACTCAGAGTAGTCCTTGAGCTCTATGAGCAACGAATGAATTTTCTGATTGGATGAACTGCTTATATCCTGTAGTTAGAAGGTAAATAAAAGAAATTGATGAATTATTTATTTTAATCATAACTTCCATCTTCACCTTCTGTCTTCCTTCTCCATCCTTTATTCCATATGCAAGTTGCAAAACAGGAAAAGTTAAAACATAAAACTTTGTGTTTATAAATTGAACACTGGTATAAGACCAGGACACAGTAATTTTTTATGTGGATAATAATAGAAAAATTATCTGATGATTGATTCAAAACCTCCTTTTACTCATTTATGAATAGTTACATAAATCTTAACACCAGAGCCTTAAAATAAATTATTCATTTTATTCCCTAAATGAGACACTATTAGGCTTATGTCTTCTTATATGCCCCATAAGGTAATAAAGACAAATGGTTTTCAAGAGTTTAATCTTCCACATTCTATCTGGATTTGTGAAATCAGTTTTCTGGTTACTGATAAAAATGTCTATTGTCAATTAAGTAAAATTTATGTGTCTATTTGATTAAGTAGTTCCTATTTTATATAGTTACGGATTGTGTATAACATGTAAAATGTATATCTTTAACATGCCAATGTAGGGAAAGATTTCCCCAATGGAAAGACTGTATCTTCCTTTAATTTTCAGCCACTTTCTGTTCCAAAAACATCTGGGCAAATTGAGTAGTTAGGTAATGATAAAAATGGGTCAATTAAATTCTAAACCTCTCTCTTTCCCTAACTTTACCATGAGGAGTAAGAAGTACACAACTTAAGATGGTTGCTTCTTCTAGTATATCTTGAGGTTTTTATTTACATGAGTACTTTCCCATCTACAGTGTTTGCTTATTACTTTTATGAACAATAATCCTCACCCTTTGATCAAGCAGTCCCAGATTTCAGAATCTATCCTAATAAAAGCAATAGACAAAGAATATAAGTTATAAAACTAATCATTTCTACATTATTAATAGTGACAAAACCTGAAAACAACCCCTATGCCCAAGAACAGGAGAAAAATGATGATACATTTATATGATAAAATATTATGAAACTATTAAAAAGCAGTGAGATATATGTTATTAAATACATGTGTAATAACTCCATTCTCCTTAAAACAAACTTTGACCAAAAACCTATTATGTGAAATATGTATGTAAGAGAATGTATGTGTTGTATGACCAGGGAGAAATCTGGAAGAATATGCATCAAGCTCTTATCAATTAAGGTGATGGAATATATCAGTTAGGTTGCCTTTACCTGCAGTTATTAGAGATCCCAATTTAACTTGATTTCAAAAGGAAGGAAATATTGGAATAGAAATATATTCTAGTAATCCAGCCAGAAAATGATTTCAGACCAAATGTCTCTCTGGCTGTTCTCTGTGCTTTCTTTGGCTGTTTCCTTAGCTTTGCTTTTGTTCTGCTTTTTTCATACTGGAAAAAGAGCCAATGCAATCCTTTGTTTTGTATTTATATTTCTAAGGCAACTGTGTGATTTATCACTTACACTGGAAAATTTTGGAGAGTGAAAGGTAGTGCAATTAATACTCAGTTTAGGACAGTGGGCATAAAACGGAACTGTTCAAGGCAAATGAAAATCTATGACTGTCTTTCACATGTCACAACACCCAAGGGAAAACAGAGATAAAACCCTTAAGAGGGAAAACTAATTTCTCAGAAGCCCCATTTTCTCCTTAAGAGTCACTGGCCTGAACCGAGTAATTTCTCTATTCATGATCCAAACCCTATGGCTGGGGGATTGATTGCCTAACACTGACTGTGTTTTAGAGCCCCTCATTCATTGGATAGGATGACTAATTTTGAACCAATAGTTTTCTAAGTGTGGTCAGGGGACCTCTGGGGATCCCTGGGACCCATTTTTCATAAAAATAGAGTTTTTTTTTAACATAAAATGGATTTATTGTCAGGCATGGTAGCTCATGCCTGTAATCCCAGCTACTTGAGATGCTGAGCCAGGAGAATCATGTGAAGCCAGGACTTAAGAAACTAACATGACCAACATAGTGAAAGCCCATCTTTAAAAAATAAAGAAAATTAGTCCAGCACAGTAGCACATATATCTGTAGTCCAACTACCCCAGAGGCTGAGGTGAGAGGAATACTTGAGTCCAATATATTCAAGACCAGCCTGGGTAATATGACCAGACGCCATCTAAAAGAAAAGGATGTTTATTTTTACTGTTTAAAAAATATTTATTTTAACTGCTGGCATAGTAAATATTAATATATGGAGTGACCCAGATAAACATTAAAGAGTTAGAATCCTCCGTAATTCCAAGAGGGTGAAGGGGATCCTGGGAACAAAAATTTGGAAATTCTACTTTAGACCAGTCATGTGAACTCACCTGGGGCTTGGCATTTTAATCCTAGGCATTTTAATATAATTTGAGTAAAAATTACTATAATCTAATTCCTACATAGTAATGGTAATATTTACTAATGTTTAAAGTAAATTTTGTCTGTGAGTTTAAGAAACACGGGCCGGGCGCAGTGGCTCACGCCTGTAATCCCAGTACTTTGGGAGGCCGAGGCGGGTGGATCATGAGGTCAAGAGATCGAGACCATCCTGGTCAATGTGGTAAAACCCCATCTCTATTAAAAATACAGAAAATTAGCTGGGCATGGTGGTGCATGCCTGTAATCCCAGCTACTCGGGAGGCTGAGGCAGGAGAATTGCCTGAATCCAGGAGGCGGAGGTTGCGGTGAGCAGAGATCGTGCCATTGAACTCCAGCCTGGGTAACAAGGACGAAACTCCATTTCAAAAAAAAAAAAAAAAGAAACACTAGAAAATTTGTCTAGGTTATTCTATGAAGATAAACAGTTTATTTCTAGAATTTTATAATAGTGCTAGTTAAATATTGTTTATTAAATTAGTTAAAATATTTTTATTACATTATATCAGTTTTTGAACTGGCACTGTCTGTTCCTAGCCCGGTTTTAGAATAAAAATTAATATGTGTTTCAGAAAATTTTGAAAGAAAGATAATTAGGAATTATTGAATATTTTTCTCCATTACTAATGATGGAAATTTAATTTTGTCAAATCCCCATCATTAATTAAGATAATATTTCCCCTCCCACGTTAATAGATTTTATACTACTGAATCATACTTGCATTTCTGGTTTGAATCATGCTTTGTAATTTTGTAACATAGCTGAACTATACTGCTAAACTATTTGTTAATATTTATTTATGTGATATTTACACTTACATTCAAACATGCTGTTCCTGGGGTTTGATCTTTGGTATCTGTGTTTGCCAGGTTTAAATTCAGTGTTATAGTTTTTAAAAACAGGCCAGGCATGGTAGCTCACGCCTGTAATCCTAGCACTTTGGGAGGCCGAGGCAGGCAGATCACAAGGTCAAGAGTTCAAGACCATCATGTCCAAAATGGGCGAAACCCCATCTCTACTAAAAATACAAAATTAGCCAGACATGGTGGCACACGCCTGTAGCCCCAGCTACTCAGGAGACTTAGGCAAGAGAATTACTTGAATCCAGGAGGCAGAGATTGCAGTGAGCCTGGAGCACGCCACCACACTCCAGACTAGGTGACAGAGTGAGACTGTGTCTCAAAAACGAAACAAAACAAAACAAAACAAAAAAAACAAGCAAAAAGGTTGTCTTTTTTTTATGTTCTGAAGAAAAACTATGAATTGAAAAGAAAGACATTTATTTACAAAACTATATGTATATTTAGTATATGACAGGCACTATTCAAAGTATTATCAAACACTATTTAATCCTTATAACAACACTGTGTAGAAGGTATCACTATTATTTCCATTTTATAGATAAGAAATGAAGGCACAGAGAAGTAACTTGCCCAAGATAGCACAGCTTATAAAAGGCAAAATTAGGTAAAATGTGACTCCAGACGGTCTAAGAGTTCATGATCTGACACAATTTGAACCTTGAGCTTCTTTATGTGGTTGACTTCTAGTTTTTTCCAGGATCTCTATGATTTCCTTTATAGATAAAAATTATTCATCCAATGTGGCAAATTAACTGCTTTGAGTTTTGCAAAAGAGTTGACTGAAGGCTTCTGAACAGATGAACAGTTTTAAGCATCTGCTTAGGATGAAAATTGAAGCATCACTATTCCTCTGTTGAAAAACATCTACTGAACACCTCCTATGACTCAGACACTGATTTGGATAAGGGAAGTATAGTAGTGAACACTCACAAAAATAGATCGCATCTCTGTTCTCATAGCAATTACGTTCAAATGAGGTAAGACAGAAAACAAATAAACAAGTAGTGGTAAGGGCCAAGAGAAAAATAAAATAGGACAAGGAGACACAGAATAATGGGAGAGAAAACAGACTGTTTTAGACAGTGTGTCAGGGAAAATCAGAATGAAGTGATGGAGCCAGCCATGTGGATAGGTATCTGGGGAGAGCATTCCATCAGCAAGGGAAAATACGTCAGCAGTAATGTGCATGCAGCTTTCAAAAAGCAGTGCAGAGGACTATATGGCTGGCACAGTATGACAGAGGAAAATGTGGTAAAGGATGTCATTAAGAGGTTTCTGGGGGCCAACTCAATGTAGGATTTTGTAGGCCACGGTAAGAACTACCTCATTTCATTAAGATGAAAAGCCGTAAGAAGACTTGAGCAGAATGGCATGAATGGAATTACATATTCAAAGATGTTCTTCTGACTCCTAGTTGAGGAAGAATCTATGATGGATCTAGGCTGAAAACAAGAAGACAGAATTGAATTGGTATTGCAGTCTTTGAGGAAATACTGGCTATCACTAACTTGATAGCGGTGGAAATGATGCAAAGTACTTCAGTTGTGTATATTTAGAAGGCAGAGCTGACCAGAATCTTTGCAGAATTAGCTATAAAAGGAAGAAGTCAAGGATGACTCAAAAATTTATGATTTCAGCAGCTGTACAGATGCCAGGCTGTTTCTTGAGTGAGAAAGCGCAGAGGAGGAGCAAATTTAAGGAGAAACATTAAAAATTTGATTTTGCCCTTTTAATTTTGAGGCAATGTGTTGGTTTCCCACTGCTGTTACAACACATTACCACAAACTTCACAGCTTAAAGCAACACGACTTAATTTTCTTGTAGTTTTCATAGGTTAAAAGGTTGGCATGCATCTCACTGGGCTAAAATCAAGGTAGTCACAGGGTCTGCCTCCCTTTTGGAGGCTGTAAGGGAGAATCTGTTTTCTGGCATTTTCCAGTATTTAGAAGCTTCCTGCTTTCTGTACCTCAGGAACCCTTCTTCCATCTTCAAAGCCAGTCAAGGAGGGTTGAGTCCTTCTCATATTGTATAACTTCTACTGTTCTGCCTTGTTCTTTCAGTTTTAAGGACCCTTGTGATTATATTTAGCCCACCAAGATAATCCACAATAATTTCCCTATGTGAAAGTCAGCTAATCAGTGCTCTCAATTTTATCTGCAACCTTAATTTTTCTTTGTCATGTAAGGCAACCTATTCACTAGTTCTGGGAATTACAACGTTTTCCAGGGAAGATTATTCTGCTTAACACAGATGCCTATTTGACTTACTACAAGTCCTTATAATAAAATAGTATATCTTTTACTTTCTTAAGAAAGAAATATATGAAGAAGCAGGATAGAGGGTTAAATAACAATAGGCTCTATAAAAATGCAGAATTACCAAACCAGCTTTTAATGTGAATTTTAATTCTAAAGCATTTAAAATAAAACAAATATACTTACAAAGTTTTATAGCTGTGGTAATTCTAATAGGTACAAATGTATTGGTCATCAGATTTTGTGCCAAGTGTTGTTTACCTAGTTAAGCCTTTCAAAATGGAGCTTTTGAAAAAAAATTGCTTAAAAGCCCCCAGATAAAGCCTTTAAATCCTAAGTGGTAAAATTGAAAATAGGTAGTGCTATGCTACATTTTAAAAGTGCTGTTTATAATCCAGCATATATAAATTAATCATAAAAAATCCCCCAGAAAACAAAATAAAAAAGATTTTAATTATAATATTTTGATTATGTACTTTGTCATTATACACATCTACTTATAAATACATGAAAACTTATATACACACTTGTATTTGTGTATGTTTAATGTATTTACAGTTCTAAATTGCTAGTTAATATATTGGAAGCACTGCTTCATGTTGCTAATATTCTGTATACCATCATATTTAATGGCATCATAGGATTCCATTGAGTTATAATTTACTTAACTGTCATTATCAGATACTTGGATTTTCAATTTTACTCTAAATATCACTAATGTGAACAAACTTGTATTGAACTCATTGCATATATCTAGTGACTGATTCTTGAGATAAATCCCTGAAGGAAAATTTATTATAACAAAGTTTATTGATATTTTCTAAAGCTTTCAATATAAAATGAAAACCATTGTAGTCTTCGAAACAAATGCCTCAATCAATTTGACTGAATATTATTTTAAAAGAATT
The DNA here is from genome assembly GCF_049354715.1 of Callithrix jacchus. Taxonomy (NCBI): domain Eukaryota; kingdom Metazoa; phylum Chordata; class Mammalia; order Primates; family Cebidae; genus Callithrix; species Callithrix jacchus. Next base: position 77,581,633 of record NC_133513.1, on the reverse strand, counting down.
TACTTGATTTATAATCAATTCCTCATATAGAAACTTCAAATAAGGACATAAAAGCCTGTGCATTTCAAATTGTGAAAATTATTAGTATGTCAAAACTAGTAACTATTAACAGTTCAAAAGAAGGTTTGGGAAGCTGTTTTATTCTCTTGTTAACAAGTGTGAAGCATTATTATTAAATTTACATTAAGAAGACATGTTGCTACTTTTTCTCTGCTTCTGCAATAAATGACAAAAGAGAAAAATATGGAAATTAATAATATTTATAAAATGGTAAGAACTTAGTAAGTGCCTACTAAGCTTTAAGCAGTGTGCTGAACCTCCATATTTATTATCTCAAACCTCTCATAAAGCTAGAGTTAGGTAATAGTATTATTTCCATTTAAAAGATATAAAAACCCAGGTCTAGAAAGGCAACACCGTAGTCCACCCAGTTAGTAAGTAGGGGAGCTAGGATTCAAAATCAGGTACATCTGACTCTGGAGTCCTGTCTCCTAAAGTAAAATTCTGTTTCGTTGACTTTTTCCTCTGGCTGTTAGTAGCAGTAGCATTTGTAATATCATTTATTCATTCATTTGCTCATGAGGTTATTTAGTGCCTATTATGTGCCAAGATCTCTGCTAGTTACTTGGGAGATTATAGTGAATGTAACAGAGGCACTGATCTCTTGGAGCGTACAGTCTTTTAGAGAAGTCAGTTATCTCTTCAATTGGTAATTACACTAGAGTATATTGAGTGTTGTGTTGCTGGAATTACAGAGTGCTACATAACTGTGTGTCCTCTGCATCCCCCAGAATTTAAACTCATCTTCATTGGCCTTATTACACTGAAAAATAAAATTTGACCTATATGCTCACAAACTATAAACTTCTTAATAGTAGGCATCTTACCCGATTTATGCTTGTGACCCTAGCACCTAGCATGGTTCTAGGCACATGGTAAGTGGATGCCTAATAAATGCTTTTTCCTGAAATCTCATTAATTATAACTAGTCTCTAAATAAGCAGTTTTTCAGTCCTGATTCTGTTACTCTCAATGATTTATTATTTGTAAAGTAAAACTGTTAATTACGGGATTATACAAATCAAGTGAAGTTTTTGAATTAAAAATAATGCCATCATTCCCTCTCTAAGTCAGCAAGTATTTTGTCCACTTACATATACAAAAATACTACTTCATGTGGGGCACTAAGGACAGAAACTAGGCATTGAGCTTACATTTAGGATTTTGACTTGAGTGAAAAAGGTAGGAGGAGATTATAACAAAATATGTTGATGACCATACAATAATTTATTATGTGTGTATATATGTGAGTGTGAGTGTGTGTGTCTGTGTGTGTGTGTGCGTGCGTGCATGCGTGCACGTGCGCAAGAAATTCTGTATCCATACTCGGAATAGGAGAGTGACTCATTGAAAGTGTTTATGTACCCCTTTCAGTCTTTTCTAATTGACCACCTAAGCTTTTCAGATCAATCACCAGCATGTGAAATGAACCCTTCATGCTGGATAAATCTCTCAGGACGTGGAGGACATAAACACTGCAGGTTCCATGTAGATGGGTGTTTGAGCCCCCTGAGATCCAGAGGTTCCAATGTGGCTTTCCAGATGTGGTACCCAGATGGACTAGACATTAGCAGTGAGGCCTTAAGCCAGGGAAAGCTATAACCAAGTGGTTATGAAAGAATGAAATCATACTCAGAGCCACTGTCCTTCAAAACACCAGGCTGGCCTACGCAGGGACATAGGAGGAAAGCAGCAGTAGGCAGAGGAGGGAAGATCCTGCCTTCGGTTGTTGTACTGTGTGCAAGCAAGCATTGGTAGTGGCAAACCTGGAGATGCCAGGATTCTTCTGAAGCAAGACGTTCAGAGGCTTAGAGCACTGAAAAGTTTAAGAAACTCACTCACATATCCATGTGTGAATCAAAGTCAAAATAATACTAAACTAAAATGCTAAACTGTGTGCATGCTAAAATAAAAACATTCTATACTTATAGATGTAAACACTGTAAAAAATAATAAACTTTCCTCATCTTGTTGATGCCCTATTTTGCTGGTAGTCTAAACCTCTGCTTTCTTACTCTGCATAAAGGGTAAGCACTGGCCCTTTTGCTATGGGGTAGGGAAGCTGGGGGACCTGTATTCTGGACTGACTTTTTTGGATTATCTAAGATAGTAAACGGGTGGGCTTAAGAATATGGTTCTGGACTTCCTGCTAACCTTAAACTATTCTTTATTTCTAGAACCTCATTCTGATAGAATATGATAAACAGTGTGATTTTATTTATGCCCTGACTGGTAGAGAACAATTCTTATTTATTATAGTTAAAACATAAGGGAGAAAGTGCCAAGAAGTATATGAGCAGTTTAAATAAATTATTAATAGAAATTCAGAAAACAGATGCAATTGCATTAGGAATCTGAAGATTTATGGAAGACTTTTCATTTGGGCTTTAAGTATGATGGAAGTGTAGGAATAACAGACGTAATGAATAACTTCTAGGTCTAGGGCTGAGAGAGAATACCTAAGGAAGGGGAAACCTGGCAGAGCTTCCCTCACCAAGGCTGAGATCCAGACTTCTTTGAGGAGTGTGGCTGTGCCCAATGGGTGGGGAAGTTTACTGAGTGCTGCAGGCAGTAACTGTAATGCTGGAAGCTACTCACTGGGGACTTGCTGGGAAGCTACCCCCTGGGGTGCTGGCAAGACTCGCTGGAAAACTCCCATGGTTGCTCTGGCAAAACTCTTTGGAAGGGGGTACATCACTGAGTCTCCTCAAGCCAGTGGTAGGAAAGCTGCAGTGAGTTGTTGGAGCAAGATATACAGCAACTGAATAAGAAGGAGAAACTCTCTTCTCACGCAGTGTCCCCTAATCCCCCACATCTTTTACTGACAACGGCTGGCTTGCAAAGAGGAACAGTTACAGGACCCTACACTAGGGCAAAAACAGTGGTTTTGGAGCTAAAAGGCAATGAATCAATATAATTCACACAATGGCTATGTATGTGTATGTATCTCAAGATTAAGAAAAGTTGCCCATTTTCCTCTTATCTTCAGGCTATAAAGTATCAGAATAAAAATTATCTGCAGTGAGTTGAAAACCTGTTTTCTAATTATTACATTAAGGCACATGCTATTTATATCTATAGCTCCTTTTGCCTAGGTAGCACATGCCTAGGTTTTCTCCATGGGGCTTAGATAGCTGTATGTATTGGCTTGAGGCATTGAAGTGGGACTTGAACAAAACTTCAGTTTCAGTAATTATACCTGCTTGCCTGTACTATCCCTTCTACATTGTTCCTACCACTTGAATCTGCTATATGCTTAGCCTGAAATCCCCATAGTATCCAGCAATTGGTGCTCAGGAAATTTTTCAAAAATTGAATCAGATCCAAATGAAGAGTCAGTGAGGAAAACCACAGGCTTTGGAGTCAGACAGACCCGCTTAAATTCTAGATCTTTCACTTAGGTTTTGTGTGACTCTGAGTACATTATTAATATCTAATTTTGTTTAGCCACAGCTCTTCCATCCATAAAATGAGAATTATAGAACCCTTTCTCTATGGCTACTGTGAGGATTAAATGTGGCTACCTATGAAAGTGTAGCCTGGCACATAATAAGTCCTCAACAAATGAAAGCTATTATTAGTAGAGGGCATTTCAAGTAGTACTGATTCTTAAAATGAATGAAAAGATGACAGTTTCTTGGGTATGGTCTCAAAGCTGAGCTCTCCTAAAATCAGATTTCAGTAAATGAAAGAGCAAAAACACAGGCACCTCAAGGAGAGAACTAAATTCTTGATGGATGACTACTAAAACTAAGAAATTCATTCCACAAAGATAATAAAAACAGTGAATTTTAAAACTGAATAATCAGATCTGGTTTGCATTTCATCAGACTGTGCTATAGACCAAAATCTGTTTTACTGTCTCATTTATGTGACAGATGGTGTGACAACTTATTGAGCTGATAAATTGTTTTCAGTTATTTAATCACAGTGCAATCATCTTACTGTATTTCTACTCCCCTAATTTGAAACAGATTCAACCCTTTGTCCAGCTGGCTTCCTGTACATGCAACGCCAGTCAGTGGGCTGGGCTGTTGCCTTCAGTCTACTTGTTCATGCTAAACTCTCGGAGACAACAGCATGCTTATGTCACAAGCCACTTCTGTCATGGCAGGATTTGTGTTTCTCCTCAGGTTAATAATATCTGATGGAGGCACCAGGTCTCCTTTCCTTAAAAGCAATGGGTCTGAATACCAGTTTAGGAAGAGGTGCTTCAAAGATCAAAACCAGACCTGTGACAGTGACATATGGGTTCGTGAATTGGAAATGGCAGTGTCAAATCTCTCCTAAACAAGGAAATAGCCCCTGGCCAGCAGAAAGGGAACATGGACTCTTGTTGGCCCCAATTAGAGAGGCACATTTAGCAAAAGGAAGCTACATTCACTGACAGTTTTTTTTTTAATGTAGTCTGTACAGAATATTTTAAAACTCAACTAGGAAAAACAGGCAAAATGTGAACTTACAAGTTGATGGTCAGCTTCAGAGATAACAGCACAAATACATGGCTATCAACTTAACTTTGATGGGACATGTTTTGCTCTAAGTGGGCTAAATATGCATAATTTCTGACTGAGATAACTTGTAAACAGGAGCTAAGAGCTGCAATTCAAGTTTAGTAAAATAATAAAAGTTATCCTTATTTGGAGACTTTAATAATACAGTATTATGTGACATTTATTAGTACTTGTATGTGCCAAGCAGTCATATATATTAATCTATTTATCCTTATTAAAACCATGCTGGAACTTGTCACTAATCAATTATGCAATAATATATTGAACAAACATTTACGTAACACTTACAATACTTCAGATACTCAATCCCATTTCATTCTCACAACACTAAGAGGCAGGTATAATCATCAACTTACGCATATCCTCTAAGAGGCTAAATAATTTGTCATGGCTGTGCAGCTAGTGGATGTTAGAAATGGTTTCAAGTCCATACCTCGCTCAAAATTGTCCTTTTTTTCTGGCCACCTTTCAACCTATGACTGCTAGCCCTTTGCTTTGGCCACCCATTAATAGGGAGCCCTTTCCAAAGTCCCTAATCTCTCTTACGCTCAGTCTCCTCATTTGCATAATCATCCTCATATGTACCACATGGGTTTGTTGTGAAGTTAAATGAGGTAAAATATAAACTTTCTTAGAACACTGATTGAAATACAAGTAAATTTTGGTTCAATGAAGCCAGAGTATGTTTCTTTTTTTATTAGGGGTTTCAGTCCACTGACAGAGTGCAGTAGCTTAATTACTTTTTTTGTCAGGATTTAAATAATGTATAGCCTAATTTTTAGTTATTTTTAAACCAGTGTTCTCCATTTCTTCAGTGCCTTTCATTTTTTTTGGTGGGGGGGATGGAGTCTCGCTCTGTCACCCAGGCTGGAGTGCAGTGGTGCTATCTTGGCTCACTGCAACCTCCACCTCCTGGGTTCAAGCAATTCTCCTGGCTTAGCCTCCTGAGTAGCTGGGATTACAGGCCGTGCCACCATGCCCAGCTCATTTTTGTATTTTTAGTAGAGATGGGGTTTCACTACGTTGGTGAGGCTAGTGCCTTTATTTTTAAAAATACTCCCAAACCTTGTAGGAACATGCAGAGAAATATACAAGTTTACATTAAAAAAAAATCCAAAACCAATTATTTCTTATATTAGCTTTCCATTCAACTCCTCATCTTTTTATTATTCAGAGAATACTTGTCCAGTTAAGTTCCCTGACTTTCTCTCTTCTGTTGCCTATCACTTAGGTAGGTTTTATTAAAAAAAAAATTGAAATTAAGTTCTGAATATGTTCTTAATAGGAGATTATGCATCTCTACCAAAGAACTTCAGTAGTGCTTGTGAAAGGAAACATTTTCAAATCAAATAGCTAAATATAAATCCAGCCTGAAGGATCGTGGCTTCAGATCTTCTTTCAGTTTTTGTCTCAGAGCACAAGCTTTCTCTGCCTGTAGTATCAGCAAACAGTTTCCTAAGAGCTGAGGTATGGAGAGGTTACCTAACAAGAAGCACATTTAAAGAAGTCTTGACCAGTTCCTGTGTTCAGAATCGTTTCCTTTGTGACTGGGAACTTTCAGAATGGGAAGTTTGTTGAAATTTCAGACCTTCATCGTGGCCTGGCTTATGGAAAACCTATCTGGTATAGTATTAATAAAACAAGAATGATATGATCTTTCTGGCAATTTTATGTCTGTCACTGAACATATTTTATTGAAAATCTGATGAAATCAGTCACATTTTTTGAGAAGCAATGTCTGTAGATTACACAATATCTTATAAAACAGTGAAAGTTGACCTAAAAGTAGAGTTAGCAGACTTTATTGTTTTCTACCACAGCAATGTCCACAAGCAAACTAAATTCAGTGATCTCTTACTAAACTTTGCCAAATTAGATCAATCTTCTTCATTAAGTAATGATGGACAATTATTACCTAGGATTACCCTTTTTGCTTTCAGAAGGAAAATGAGGCACATATACACAGTCTATTGAAAGATTTTTAAAAGGAAAAATAAACTTAGATGATATGTATAATAAAGAACAAAAATGCTAAAACATGAGGTGTTTGAACAGTTTGATTCTAGTAAAACAGAAACTTTTGGAATATAGTTTACTTTTCTTACTGAATTAAAGGTGTACTAATGCTTATGATAGTTTCAGCATTTGATTCATAGGGGCTATTGACAATAAAAATATCTGTATATCACAAACTCACAAACACATAGAAATGTGGGTTACAGTAATTCTCTACCTTGAAAAATTATGATTTTAGGTTTATGTATTTTAAAATTATTTGTTTATTCATAATATGACTTGTCAATAATAATAAATAATTATACTTTGTAAATATATAGGGTCATTGTTGATCAGAGGATGAGAAACACTTCCTGGAAGAAAGCACTAGGTAGAGAAAAAGAAAGAAAAGGCTGAAGATATTTGGAAAATTAGATTTCCTTATTTTGACTTGTGGTTCCTGATGAGACGTAGCTGCATTGGGTTTGGAGGGCAGAATCAGTGTTAATTTATAAAAACTGAAGGAAAGCCTAGAAAACAGAAAAATTCAAATGAAAATTTTGGCATTCAAAAAAAAAAGCAAACTACCCAAGAAAACATGGTCTAGCTATTTTTAATGTTGTAGAGACCCTATGTATAGAAAGGCACGTTAAAGGCTATCTATATATGCTTACCTGATGTATGTTTCTTTCATGTCTGAGGTACAAAATACATGCTTCTGAATGAACACAGCAGAATTATAGGTACTAAGATATCAAGTAACTAGGACACTGGTATTCAGGGTGAATTCTTAATAAGTTGTGGCAAAAATCCAAAAGCATGGACCTCTACAACCCTGAATAATTTATCCCAAATTTGATCTACCTTAAAGTTATTCTCAACACAATGACTTCCATCAAGTTCTGAGATTTGTGCTTTACAAATATCCCTTGTGCCACAGCATCTATCAATTTTTATGTTCCTGAATAGCGATAGTGATCTCTTTGTTTCTGATGTTTGATTACCGGTTTACTTCTATAAATACAGCATGTCTGCATACTACCACAAACTCAGTCATGTTGTAACTGAAGTGGTACTTAGCAGCCAAACGGCTATGGAGCTAACAATTACACCGGGAACAATCAGCTTAATTTGGTCCTTTCTAGAACCTGCCGATTCTTCAGTAATTTGTATACAACCATCTGATCTGATCCGCGTTATAAAATATATTGTACAGTCATTCACAGGTTTTAAAATCCAGCACTTTATAAATTTTCTATACCTATTATGTCAAATATAAAAATTATAAATTTGAACCAAAAGCTTTATGGGTAAAAGTGGTATAGAAAATTAATTTTTATTAGGGGAAAATTGCTTTAAGTAGATGAGAAGTATTTTCCTATGAATTGAGGTAATAACCAAATTGGAGAAATTTGAATTTCATTTTCCTGAATATGCTTATTATAACAAACCTGGTTAAATTGCCCAGAAGGTATAAAAGAAATAATAGAATTTAAAAAATTACAACCAGTAAGAATGAAACATTCCATTTCCTTGAGTGGTTGTAATCTAATCTCCTTCAGTAAAAGAAGAAAAAAGTCTGACTCTCTCATTAAGGAATCAATAAAACTTAGAAATATTATTTGAAGATAAGTTTTAACTCTCTATGAGAACTCTTGAGAAAGTTTAATGAAAGCTTTATATTTCAAGGCATAAATATAGACTGAAATGGTTCCTAAGGTATATTTATTAGATTTATTATTTCCTTTAAAGAACTCATGTAGCTGTCTAAGATATATCAAATTGATGGATACCAAGAAAATAATCTATGGTCTTAATTGCCAAGTTCCCAAAGCATAAAAAATGATACTAGGATCAGAGGGTAAAAGCCACTCCTTTGATCACAGACTACAAACATTATAGAATCTTTGCTACCACACAAATACATCTATATGAGGAAACTTATTCACATAATGCACAACTGCATTGAGTTTTTTCAGAGATGTAAAAGCCCATGTTAATATTTAACTATAGTAATATTGATAAGTACTCTCTGCTTAAAAAAAAAATCAGCAGGACCAAATAGTTGACATCTCAGCTGTCTCCTGCAGGAAGTTTTGTAATTCTATGAACATTTTTAATCTGGGGAAGAAACTATGTTTTTGCTTAGCTTGGGAAAATCCTGTATTTTTGAAGTTGATAGCCATAGCTTTACCTGTGAGCCCTGACTCTGAAATCCATGTCTAAAGCCCAAGTTTCTGTCTTTGGAGAAACAGATATATGGATCAAACAAGCCACTGAACATCTCTACTTGGGGGTCCCAAAAGCATCTCAAATGAAAGATGTCTAAAACGGAAGGCATTGCCATCTGTAACCCTACCTACGTTTTGTTTTATTTATTCTTATAGGTGATGCTACTGCTCCTTTAGTAACCCAGAACTAGACTTTTGGAACTATCCTAAATGGCTCTTTACCACCCACTTTCAATGCCTGCAAAAGTTATATAACAAGACTAGTGATTGTTTTAGTGATTGCATGTTCTTCACATAGCAATTGAAGTTCTTTCTTGTGCCTTGAAGTTATCAATAAAGCAAGGTATTACAGCAAAGCCATCAATTTTTTTCAGGTGAGACCCTCAGCTTTCCCTCATAGTCAAGACATTTTATGTTGATGGTCTTTATCAGCCACAGGTAGAACAAGGAACTGGGAGAAGAAGGGGCGGGTGTTGTTTTCGGAGACAGGCAGAATGTCTTCGTTTGGGCTACTGTAACAAAATGCTATAGGCTAGATGGCTTATAAACAACAGAATTTTCTTTCTCACAGTTGTGAAGGCTGTAAGTTAGACTGAAGGTGCCTAAAATAGCATCGTTCTGATGAAGGCTCTCTTTCTGGCTTGTAGACAGCACCTTCTCAACGTGTCCTCAGTTTTAAAAGTTCTGGTGTTTTGTTAGAGTCACACTGTCCAATACAGTAGCTACTGTATTTAGCATGTGGAATGTGGCTAGCTCAAAATGAGTTTCATGGTAAGCATAAAATGCACCCCAAGTTTCAAAGATTTAGTATGGAAAAAGAAATATAAAACATATTTTACAAATATTGATTACATGTTGAAATGATAATATTCAGACATATAGGGCTAAATAGGATATATTCAATTAATTATATCTATTTTTTTTTAATGTGGCTACTAGATAATTAAAAATTACATTAATGGCTCACATTTTATTATGTTGGCTTGCCCTCTTTTACAGTATTCAATTTGTTTGCTCACAAAAGGCTGAGCCAATTTAAGACACTTTATTATAAAAATGATTGGAAGGAACTACTGTATTATGAATTATAAGATGTGGGAAGGTGGTCTTCTGGTGGAATTATGAATAAGTACATGTCAGTGTTTTTCCAATGTAGTGGATAACACGTTAATATGTAAAACAAAGGCTTTAGTATTCCTGTATTCTTGCCTTGTTTCTCTTTATCTAATTCAAACAGCAGTGGGACATATACTTAACCTCAGAGAAGTGATTCCCCAGAGAATCAACAGAACAAAAGACTGAATATTTATTTCTGTGTTTCAAAAGCCTAGAATTGGCCAGTTACAGTGGCTCATACCTGTAATCCCAGCATCTGGAGAGCCTGGGGCAGAAGGATTGTTTGAGCCTGAGAGTTCAAGACCAGACTGGGTAACACAGTGACACCCTATCTCTAAAGAATATTTAAAAATTAGCCACACAAGGTGGCCCATGCCTGTAGTCCCAGCTACTTGGGAAGCTGAGGTGGGTGAATAGCTTGAGCCTGGGAAGTCAAGGCTGCTGAGCCATGATCATGCCGTTGTACTCCAGCCTGGGTGACGAGTGAAACCCTTTCTCAAAAAAAGAAAAAGAAAGAAAGCCTAGAGCTTAGGATATAACAAAAGATTTGGGAGGATACCTTATGCATTGCGTAAATATTTTTTATCTTTAAAACTAGATAGATAAAGCTAAATAAAGCTTTCCCAACTAAGGGTTAGCGGAAAAGAAGAGAGAAGAAGAATAAGAGAGTTTAGATAGTAGCCTGTCACTGAAAGAAAGGGATCTGTATCCTGCATTTCACATAGATCAGGAACCTGGAAGTGGGGAGGGAGAAATAAACAAACTCACACTGGGGATCTGAGTCTAATGCATACAAGGTAGCAAGATTTCAGAGTTCTGACTTCAGCCCAAATGGCACTCATATTGTAGGTTACACATTACAAGGTGGTTTCGGTGGGAACATGGCTTTATTTAGTCCCCGTGTATTTCCAGAGGCCCTAGAACATGATATAGATCATCTGCATGTGTCCTATCCCTGAAGAGGAAGAAGGAAATAGCTGAAAGAGATCTCACCAAGGGAAGGGCTAGGAACAAGGGTGAGTGATGTCAAAGTAGCAACGAGTATGAACAGCAGGCCAAGAACAGTTTGGGGTTATGTACATTTCGGTGAAGCATGGGATAAAAAAGTCCAAATTCTCCTCTTCTGACTGCTATGATCTGAAAGTATGTGTCCCCTCTAATATTCACATGTTGAATCCTATTCCCCAATGCAACAATATTAAGAGGTGGGGCCTTTAAGAAGTGATTAGGCCATGAAGGTGGAGCCCTCATGAATGGGATTAGTGCCCTTATAAAAGATGTTCACAGGACATAGCCCCTTTCATCATATGCGAACCCAGTAGAAAGCTCCCCACTATGAGAAAGTGGCCCTCATCAGAAACTAAATCTGTTGACACCTTGATCTTGGGCTGCAAGCCCTCATGAATGGGATTAGTGCCCTTATAAAAGATGTTCACAGGACATAGCCCCTTTCATCATATGCGAACCCAGTAGAAAGCTCCCCACTATGAGAAAGTGGCCCTCATCAGAAACTAAATCTGTTGACACCTTGATCTTGGGCTGCAGAGCCTCCAGAACTGTGAGAAATAAATTTCTGTTGCTTATGAGCTACGTAGTTTATGGTATTTTGTTAGAGCAGCCTGAAATTAACTAGCACAGACTCCAAGAGTTGATTGTTATTTTGAGAGCTCCTGAAATAGACAGGCAACTAGGGGTGAAAACGAGAGAAGGAAGGGAAACTGTGAAACAGAAATTAGGTTGTTTGAGAAATATAAAAAAGGTTATAGTTCTTGTATACCCTGAATTGAATCTCATAAACTTACATCTTCTACATGATCGATGAAGTAGGGAGGAACACGAGCCAGTTTAAAATGCTGAAAGATTTGGGGAAGCTTTTGTTTAGTTTATTTTATGAACATTTATCTCATCAGTAAGAAAAAGAGATTTCAAAATCATTTCAGTTAGTCTCTAAGTTAATGGAGGCCAATCCTAGCAAGGTATTTAGTAGCCTTTCTTTGTCTATCTCTTTTAACTATCATTTCATCCTTTGTACCAGTGTCTACTTTGAGCAGATTCAATGTTGTACAATGTTTCTTCCTTTCATAACTCAACTTTTTACTATTAAAATTTCCAAATGAACATAAAAATTAAAACACAAGTATAATGAACATGGTATACATGTCACGTAGATTGAAAAATTAACATACTGATATATTTGTTTTATATCTTTCTCTATATAAGTATACATATTTTTCTGAAATATTTGAGAATTAACTGCAGTCAGGATGCTTTCACACTTAAATTCTTTAAAAAGAGGTCATTCTGTTATATAATTATAATACTATTAACACGTCTCAAAAAAATTAACAAAAATCCCTTGCTATTATCTAATATTGAGTTCATATTCAAATGTTGTCACTCATGCCAAAGATGTGTTTTCTAGATCCTTTTTGTTCCCAAATACTTCAATTTAGGTTCACACATTATGTGAGTTGTTACATCTCTTTGGGTTCTTTTACTGAATAGTTTTCTCTACACACACATCTTCTTTATAACAATATTCACTTTTTGAAAAGTCTAGATCAATTTTCACATAAAATGTTCTATATTCTGAGTTTGTTTTATTGCTGCCTCAGTGTGTAGTTCAACATGTTGCTCAATCTCTTGTATTTCCCATAAATGAAGATTTAGATATAGAGGCTTGTTTAGAGTAACATTTGCGATAAGAACACACCATAGGGGATATTTTATTTCTTGTATTTCAAGTATTTCATATTGCATCACGTCAGGACTGACATAACCTCAGGTTAAGGTAGTTACAGTGAGCTCTCTCCACTTTAAAGGCACATTTTCCACTTTGTGATGAGTAAGTCATCTATGGGATTATTTTAGACATCATCTAACTCCATTCATTCTTTCTTCTTCCTCTGCTTTGGTTTCTAACCAGTTGCTTATCTTGAGGAAGATATTTCTTCCTCCTGAAGCTTCCTTTTTTTTCTATTCATTCACTAAGAACAAATACGGTGTTGTTATAATGATTCAGTGAAGTAATGTATGTAAAATAGTTTTATAAATTGCAGATGTTGTAAATGTTATATTAAGAATACTTACGCTTATAGTGGGAAGAATAGGAAGCAAAATCACTTTTATCACTATTGTAGTTAGAGTGTGCCCGTTCCCCATAAGAAGAAAACGTGCATTTGACTACAGAGTTTACTAAGCCATACTTATTAGTTTGCTAGGACTGGTGTAACCAAATATCACAGACGGGGTGACTTAAACAATATAAATGTATTTGCTTAGAGTACTGGAGGCAAGTCTAAGATCAAGGTGTTGGGCAAAGACGATTTCTTCTCCTGATGCCTCTTTCCTTGGCATGCAACCAGCTGCCTTCCCACTGTGCCCTCACATGGTCTTTCCTCTGTGTGTGCAACCCTGGTGTCTCTGAATTTTCTAATCTCTTCTTATAAAGAAATAATCAGGTTGGATTAGGGTCCACCCTAAGGGCCCCATTTTAATTTAAAACTTCATTGAAGACCTTATTTTCAAATACAGTCACATTCTGAGGTACTGGGGCTTAGTACTTCAGCATATGAATTTTGGGAGACACAATTCAGCCCATAAAAGCATACATTATGTACATTAAGTGCATTTAAGTTGTAATATATATTTGTAATTCTGTTTCATCAAAGAAATAGTCAACATTTCAATAATGCTAGTCGATATGCAATACCAAATCATGTCCTCCTTTATCAAAGCCTTCCAATTCCATCTGTTCTTAAAAATACAAGAGAAGTCCTCTTTATGCCCCACAGGCTCTCCTCAGTCTGCTCTCTTCTCGTCTCTTCTCTCTGGATTTATCTACTATTCTGTCTGCCACTTGATCTCTCCACTTCAGTGCCCAGAAACACTGTGACAAGTTTCCTACCTAAGTGTTATGTACCTGTTCTCCCTCTGCCTGTAATCTTTTTCTCCCAATTTCTTTCCTTCCCTCAAATAGTTTCCACTTAAATATGACCTTTTCATGAGAACTTCCCTGCCCACTAATGTAAAGTTCCCCACTCTGACTCTCCTTACTTTTTTTCCTCTGTAGCATAGACAAAGACTAATATACCTTAAATTGTGTTTACGGATCTCGTTTATTATTTGTGTTCTCACAATATCCATACTAGATTTTGTTCTGCTTTATTGACTGAGATATCACCTCCATTGAGAACAGTGCCTGGCAAGTTGCAGATGCTCAATAAACACTTGGAATGAAATAACATTGAGGCTCAGTTTGAATTCATATTTTAAGTCCTCTTATTCTTCCTGTTAGGAAAGGCAACACAGTGCTATTGTCAAGAGCACAGGCCCTGGAGGTAGAAAGAATTAGGCAAGAATACTGGCTACACTGCCTGCCAATGGTTGTTCTTGGCCGAAAGCTTTTCCCATCTGAGTCTTAGGCTACTCAATGAAATTAAATTAACCTTCTTAAAGAAAAATGAGGTGAAATGCATTATAAATAGTTAGCATAGTGATCAATATACTGTAGTTCTAAACCCAAGTCTGGACTGAGAGTGTTAAAATTGATTAACCTGGTCTGCTTTGGGAAGCATGAAAGTGGTGGCTGTTATAAATGCCGGATGATGTGCAGATTCAAAGACTCTGTCTTCATCAACCTGCGGTCAAGTTTTGTCCCATCCCACCCCCACCACCCCAACCCCAGGCTTTCATTGCGTGGTGATCTTTGAAATCAGTAAAAGAAAATTGTGACAACTTATGTAGCTTATTTCATTTCAAAACTGAAATACGAGTAAAAAAATCAAGTAAGATTCTTCCCACTATCTTTTATGTCTTACATGCTTTTGGTCATATATATTTTTTTTATGATTTCACCATCTATTTTTGCCCTGCACTTTCAAAGGTTTCCCAGAGAATTGTGAGTTGGCAGATATCCTTAAATTATTTTATCTATATTCTCGATTTTTACAAGTGAGAGAGGTGAAACCCAAACTGAGACTTGCTCAAAGACTCACATAGGTTTCAGAAGACCAGGAACAGATCTGAGATAGAGAAGAAAACAAATATACTATAATACAGAAGTTCTGAAAGGTAGGTGATTTTCAGTGAGAAAACTGCAGGTTGGCTGAGATGGTGTAACATGGCCACAGGGTCACGTAACAGAAGGCTCTGTTCCTGAAAGCTCAGTTCTTTCCATTATACTACTTCGTGTCTTCTTTTTACTAATGAAAAATTCCAATCCCGGTAATGCTGATCTCTGGACTCCTGCTGAGAAGGTGCCTTGTGGCTTAATGTTCTCCCGATAACAGCCAGTATGGACTAAATGGTGCTCTGTGAAGATTCCTCGTGATTTAAATTGACTTGTGTTTGTGAGGCCACATTTGAATTTATAACCTAACAAACTGCCACAGTCTATTTTGAAAGAACACAATTCACACATGATTCACCCTCTCCTCACAATGCCTACAAAATAATCATTCTTCTAAGGCTTTTATATTTCCTGAGACGAGTTTTCTTCCTCTTGCTTTTTCCTGAATAAGGAAGTACTTATAATCTCACCTCTTAAATTACATTTTAAGGCCTCACAAACCATAGTAAAGGAAGGGACAGAGTCAGCACTAATTTCATAAACTATCTATAAGGGAATTAATTACAACCTGACTTATTTTTCTTTTAGAAAGAAGTTATAAAGGAATCCCATAAATTTTGAAGGAGGAATAAATTCTTTCTCAGGAGGGGTGAGAACTGTAGTAAATGTTAAAATAGCACAAATTAAAGTTGACTGGAATCTCCTGTAAAATCAAGCCAAGCCAAAAGGTAATAAATATCACTGAAGTTAAAATCAGTGTCTTTCCATCAATAAAATGGATTAAAATATTACATCTAAATATATAATCTGTGAAGCATACTGATTCACAATACACAAAAGTTACACATGTCAAGCAGCAGTATTTTGCATCGGTTTAATATGTTTTCTCAAACTTTAAGAAGAGAAAGTACCTTTTTTTCCAAATAAGCTAATCTATCTTGGAAAAATCATTAAATAAGCTGTTATCTCAAAAGTCAGATCACCTTACTTGTAACTGTATGAAATAGAAAATATAAGTATTTCCTAGTATTTGTCCTAGCAACATATAAATAATTATAGTGTCATCTCTGTGCTTATTTGTCATTTTTTTCTCTCAACTTCTCAATATGTTATCCCTTCCTTCCACATGATCACTAGTTAGGAATTCAAGTTGACTTTGGCTTTAAGAAAAATTATTATCTTTACATCTCCATTGCCAAGAATTGTGCCATGCTTACAGCATATTCACTCAACTATATTTGTTAATTGAAAAATCTTTGGAAAATTGAGTCTACAAAAGCAGTATTTACAATGCCTTCTTAAATCAAATGATTATTTTGAAGTCAGTTGTTTGTCATTATTTAGGGCACTCCTCCCTCTGTGTTTTGTAAGTAACTCAGTTTCGATTAAATCTTCATTAATGTAATGAACTAATCTTCAGTATAATATAAATATCAGAAGTCTTTTGATTCATTGACCTAAAAATGAACCTCATCTTTGCCACTAATTAGCATATTACTTGATTTCTCTGCATCTCAGTTTCCCCATCTACAAAATAGGGAACAGGTTGGGCATGGTGTTGCATGCCTGTAATCCCAGGACTTTGGGAGGTCAAGATGGAGGCAAGTGAATCACTTGAGATCAGGAGTTCGAGACCAGCCTGAGAAACATGGTGAAACCCTGTCTCTACAAAATATACAAAAATTAGCCAGGTGTAGTGGCATACACCTGTAGTCCCAGCTACTTGGGAGGCTCAAGTGACAGAATTACTTGAGCCTGGGAGGTCAAGGCTGCAATGAGCCATAATCATGTGCCACTGCACTTTAGCCTTGTGACAGAGTGGAACCCTGTCTCAAAAAAAAAAAAAAAAAAAAAAAATGGGGACAGTATTTATACTAATCCTCATAAAAATGTTGAAAAGATTGTATGAGTCGATTCATTGAAAGCATTTGGAGCAAAAATAGAAAAATTTTTAAAGCAATTAATGTTTATCACAATAATGGTTATGATTACGATTATTATTGTTATTCGAGACAGAGTCTTGCTCTGTCACCAGGCTGGGAGTGCTGTGGCACCATCTTAACTCACTGCAACCTCTGCCTCCCAGGTTCAAGTGATTCTTTTGCCTCAGCCTCAGAGTAGCTGAAACTATAGGCATGTGCCACCATGCCCAGCTAATTTTTGTATTTTTAGTAGAGACAGGGTTTCACTGTATTGGCCAGGATGGTCTTGATCTCTTGACCTCGTGATATGCCCACCTCAGCCTCCCAAAGTGCTAGGATTACAGGTATTGAGCCACTGCAGCCAGCCATGAATACTATTTTTATTTACTAATATTTTGATTTTGGATAAGTCAATCATATCTTTGGACCTCAGCTATATCATCTATTTAAAATACAGTGATTGGTTTAAATTGTCATTAACATCATTTCTAACTCTAAAAGTTAATAGTTATATGATTCTAAAGAAAGTTATTCATGACCTGAAGGATTTATTACATAAATTCTATTCAAATATCAATACAGTAATTCCCCTTCCCCCACTATTAAAAATAAACAGTGATAGAAATGTTCTAAAATAGTGGGAAGTACACCAGAGAGGGATGCACTTAGCTTTAGTTTTGATCCCTACAATAGCTATTTTGTCAAGTTACATATATATTTGACCTATAATTCTCTATTACAAGCGCAATACAAGAAGTAAATCTATTATTTGTATTAAGCCAATCTATCACTTAATATGTATTAAAAAATGAGCAATCTAATGATTTTAACAGATTTCACAGACCACCCATGGGATTCCAAGAATACTAGTTTTCTACAAACTTCCACAGTCTAGACTCTAGCAACTGGCTGCCACAGTCAGTACTTCAAATGTTACCAGTCTTAAAATACAGGATATAATGCTGATTATGAACTATACAATGTTCCTCCAGAAAAACTTCTTTTGAAGTTACCATAAAGGGAAAAAGAGAGGTGTCCCAGAGCGTTTTTCAGCACTCGGTAGACGAAAATACAAGACACAAATTATGTAACCGACAGCAAGTTCTTTGGCTAAGTTTGTAACATTGGGTAACCTCTAATTTGCATGTGCTTTCTTTGGATTTTTTAAAAGTCAGTCCAACTTGGTCTGGTTTTGGAACATCAGCTTTGCAGATCAAATAGTCCTTTTGAAATTTTGACAAGTTCCACCAATTGACTCTGAAGGGTTGGAGCCGTACCTTCACACCTATCTTTGTTTTCTCAAACAAATGCCCTTCTGTAAACTAGGGATTTATGGTGAATGATCTCAATGTCTTCTTCCTCTGCCTCACTTGATCCAAGATCTAAAAGTACTAAGTGATGTGGTTAGCTGTGAGGGCAAACCACATCACTTAGTACTTTTCGATCTTTACAGCATCCATAAAAATATTTCATACTTTTAAGTAGGCAAAGTCAATGACTGTGGTTTAGAACTCTCAGCAAAATATGATTTGGCAACATTATTATTTTGAAAGGTTTAATATTGTCTACTCTAGGTTGCTTTTTGGTTAACTTTTTATATTCATGGTATGTCTTTCTGTCCTGCAATGGCTTAAGTATATATATATATTTATAAATGTATTTTTTTAATTTGAGGTTGCCAAGAAGTGTACACTAAATAATTTGTTGATAAACTTTTAAAATTTATAAAGTTATTTTGCATATTTTCTGTTGGGCAAATTAGTCAAAGAAAGAAAGTGTTTTCTTCTGAATGTAAAGTAAAACTATACTCATTTTTGTTAAGATAGACACAAAGAAAAACTGGATATTTCATTTCATGTTGAGATGCTTCTTTTCTTTCTAAATAATTTCTAAATTTATATTAAATATTTTATAACTACATTCGCAAATACACAAAATTCACTATCCTCCTGTTTCCTGTACTATCCATTTTTAGAACAACAATTAAACGTTTAAAGAAATGAAGAAAATCCATATTTGTTACTGGTGAAGTAGTCTGTTACAACTTTTTGTAGAATCATATAAATGACCTCAATCATATCACGTTATCCAGCTAAACACCTATCTTTTTCTAAGGGCTAAAAGTATTTCTGAGGGCAGGCATCGTAAGACTAATTTTCCCAGAGATGTGCATTGTTATTTTGAAACCTAAAACTACTTTGGATATATTGCCAATAGTATTCATAGCATTTTAGTCAAGTATGTTCTTGAATAAAATTTTATAAAACTTGATGTTATCCATTTTAATAGAGCAGTACTAAATAAATTTATATGCAAGTACTAGCTTGGAAATGGACAAAATATTTTATAAATACATTTTACACACAACTTTATTTTTAACTTTTAGGTTTGGGGATGCATGTGAAGGTTTGTTACCTAGGTAAACTCATATCACAGGGGTTTTTTGATATCTCTTAGGTACTGGGCTTAATATCTGGCCGATGAGATAAGCTGTTCAACGCCCTCCACCCTCAAGTACACCTCAATGTCTCTTGTTTCCTTCTTTGTGTTCAGAAGTTCTCATCATTCAGCTCCCACTTAGGAGTAAGAACATATAGTATCTGGTTTTCTGTTCCTGTGTTAGTTTGCTAATGATAATAGCCTCCAACTCCATTCATATTCCTGCAAAAAACATGATCTTGTTCTTTTTCATGGCTGCATAGCATTCCATGGTGTATGGGTATCACATTTTCTTTATTCAATCTGTCATTAATGGGCATTTAGGTTGAATCTATTTCTTAATTATTGGGACTAGTGCTACAGTGAACATTGTTTCCCTATCCAAATGGTTTCATAGGACTTCTTATTTATCTGTGAGACTGAAATGCACTGTGAGTCCGTAATGCACTGTGAGTCCATCCCAGAGTCCCTGAATAGTTCGTCATACCCTAGACATCCTCTGCTTCAGTCTCTCTGAACAAAACTAACCCATCCGAGATCCCATTATTTTAGGGTTTCATCCTGCCAAAGTAGTTACGAGTGACTGTGTTACACTCATAAATAGCACATGCATATTTTCAGGTATCTAAAGTCAATGTCTTCATTTAGAAGTGGACATAAATTTCAGATCCTTTTCATGTCAGCTGGTAAGAGTTTTGAGCAGGTAAGCTGTTTGTTATTTTTAGAATTGCATTCTGTTATTAAACCACCTGCCATTTGTTCTGCATTGATCTACTCTGGAAAGAACTGGCATAAAAACAGTATAGAGGGTAGGATGGTTTTCCAGAACTATTTTGCTACACTATCCAAGTAAATGATGTCTGAATAACAGGAGACCCCCCTCACATGGACTTGGATTTGCCCATGTTTACCCAAGAGTTTCTCTGTTTCAGGGAGGAAAAGAATAATATATACATGGCTGATACTTCAGTGAAAAACCAGGCTGTCTAGCCAGTCATTTAGTGAAGTATGCTATTGAAGCAGTGAGGAGACTTCCAGGTATCCACTGGTCTAACCTTATGTAAGCAGTGAATCTACTTTTGGCCGGTCAGTGCCAAAACAGTCAGAAGGTACTGGATGCTGTCTCTTTCACAGAATCTGATTTGTGCACAAAATTAAAAAGACATATGCAGAGGTTATTAATTTCAATCTTTTTTAAGATTTTGAGATAATAAGAGTAGGTATACATTTTTAAGAAAAATGGAACTTGAAAAGAGAGTGGGACATTAGGAACAAAGAAAGCCCTTCAAAGATAGCACAGACAGACTTAGTTATCACAGGTCTCACATTCTGCTTTGGGTTCCACTGCCATGACCATCCAAATGTCCCTATAAATACTCAGCATGCCATTTTCTTTATAAGTCTTCCCTATAGCTCAGAACATCTTTTCCTTTTATTTTAAGGCCAGTGTTCTGAAATAGCTAAATATTATTCTCTTAAAATACTCCTCATCTTAGTAAGGTGATTGTTAAGATAACTTCACGGTTGTCCACATATAAACAAGCTAAATCATTAGGAATGATTTCAGATCAGGGATCTTGACTCTCTAGTGCAA
Source organism: Callithrix jacchus (assembly GCF_049354715.1). Lineage (NCBI taxonomy): Eukaryota > Metazoa > Chordata > Mammalia > Primates > Cebidae > Callithrix > Callithrix jacchus. The sequence continues at coordinate 77,560,691 of NC_133513.1, read as the reverse complement.
TTACATTGGGATTGCCTTAGAAAGGAAAGGGATGGATTTCCCCTTTCCAAGGAGTCCCTAAGTTTATATTTTATAACTATATTGGAAAATACACAAAACTTAACTCCATTTTCTGTCTTCATTTTTTGCCATCCCATATCTCGTTACCTACCACACTAACCTTCCTTCCTTATCCAATGAGTTTCTTTAGTTTCTCTAGATAAGTTACCTTCTAGATTTGTTCTCATTCCTCTTCGTACCAGTTTCTTCTTCCTTCAACTGAAGTCTATCCCAAAGGCCATAAAAGCTTTCTTGATGATCACTGCCCTCACAAGTCTTTCCATTTCCAAATATCTATGCTGTTATAATCCAGCCCATGCAGGTCAGCCTTTGCCAATGGATTGCTTTGTAATAAGAAAGTAACAGCTACCTAGTTGTGAGCTTTCTTTGTTGAAGACACTGTTGATGTGTTAATCACTATTTAATCCTTTCTGTGATCATATGAGGCAGACGTTTTTGAGAAAAGGGGCAGAGACTGGAATCCTCCATAGCAGTCAGGGACAGACTCATGTGCTTGGCCCTCATGCTCTCTGTCACAATCCTCATCTTCTGTCGATATTACATCATCTATAGCACTCAGCAGAAAATTGAAAACTGTGTGTGTTTTTAATAAAAAATAGTGGCTGACTTGATATCAACATTGCATACCAATTTTACTTGGATATACAGATTTTTATATTCTTTTGACTTTGACATCTGAAAATAAATTTAACAACAAAAAAAATAGTAACCATAAAAAGTATACTGAAATTCTCCACATCATTATATTTGCATGATACCTTAGCATTCCCAGAATAACCAAAATAGTTAATATTTGAATTTCCACTTTTAGCCTATATTACAGACACAATTTTTACATTAAGTTTGAACTCCTTTTATCTTTAGCAAGATGTCAAAAGGGTTCAGGATGACGAACAAGAACAAATGATGAGAAGATAATTGCATGCTCAACTCCACTAGAACAATTGCTGCAAGACCTGATAGAGTGAAAAGGATGTCATGAATCATGAGGTAAAAAACAGCCTCAGAGTTAAGTGGCTAACCACAAAAACTGCATGTAAACCAATTAGCCAATGAGAGAGACACAGAATCCACAAATGCGCGGCATGCATTTTTTTTTTAAACCACTTACCTGGGAAGGAGAGATAGTAATTGCAGAAATGAGATGATGAAAGTGCTTACTCTGTGACCATATCAGGAGGTGCTGGCAAGGTGCTAACTGTGCCAAGAATAAAATGTAAAAATAAAAAAGTGGCTGATTATGTACTCCAGATAAATATCCAGCTTACTGACTAGCCTCAAAATTTCCTTGCCCAATTTAGGTCCAGAGGTATTTTCAGTGCTACAATAGTATAAGAAACAAAGAAAAACAAAACAATATTTCTTCCTTTCATTCATCCTTTTTTTCCTCCTCCTCCTGACTCATGCCAGTCCTCATCAATGAATGCCAGGAGAGAATGGGTATGTAACATGGAAGTGGGCTGTTGGTAATAAGAAGGAATTCTGTGAATCTGTTCTATATGAACATTTTTCAGGTAGATGGTCAAAGACTTTATATAATGCCAGGGATTCAAATCTTTGACTTTTTAAATATTTCATATGCACTACTGAGTTTATTAGAAAACTAATGAAGTCATCATACCTTAATAAGAGAATGAACAGTTTACTATTATATCAACATAGCAACTGCTAACATAAAATCTACCCCTCTGACCCTATTTTACAAACCCAATACCATTTAAAGAATGATTGAATTAATATTTCCCATTTCTTTAAAAAATATTTTAAAACACAATTGGCTCTCACTTTTTCTAGCATTTTATTTTTTGGCTTGACAAAATTCCACTCTTGCAATAGCCAATTATATGACATTTTCAAATATTGTTCCAAAAGGAAATTCCAAAATGTTGGAAAACCATTCATTCTAGTTATTTAGCTACACACTGTGATTTTTTTAATGGCGGAATTATATAGAAATATATGTTTATGAATTACCCCAAATACATTGAATACTATAGTAGGTTTTATATGTTGATTAGTACTCAAGAAAATCTGCCTGTTAGTATTCATCTGTAATAATGTTGTCTTAAGTTACTGGCTGTATACATGACAAAGAGTACAAGAAGTAGAACTTAAATATATATTCAATCTAAACTATAGTTTTACTTTTAATTTCAGTCTGACTTAGACAACTTAGTCATTTGATTTACAAATAATCCCACATGAGAAACTCTTTAGATATAATTTACCACAAATGAAAATGACCAACTGTGTGTTTTTAAAATGTATGCATAAATTTCTATGTTGAAAGATTGTTATATTTTAAGCCACTTATGAAAAATGTAAAATATGATCTTGCATTTGAAGATTTGTCTGCTTGCTTTTTGTTATTTTGGAATCATACCATGTGAGAAATGTTAAGGGCAAGTAATTTTTTGAGGAAATAAGTAAAAATAAGTTCAAAAAGCATTTTCAATATAAATACAGAAGGTCACCACTTTATAAGTATGTTGATAAAGTTCATTTGTAAGTTAACAGTGTGGAAGTTGGTACACAGCAAAAGTTGGCTAAAAATGCTAAGTTTGACACATTAGAACTAATGGTAAAAAAAGGACATTTTAAAGTACTGTTTAACTTTATTTTCTAATTTGTGAACTTCTTAATTTGGAAACTCCTTAGTTATTTCATGTAATAAATGTTTTAAAATTTATTTCAAGATTGATACATTTTTAAAAATCTTACAAACATTACCTACCCTGTGATGACATTTGTGTAAAAAAAAAAAAGGCAAATTAAAACAAAACTATATACTTATTTACCACATGAAGAATCTTCGAAAACTCATTACATTGTATATTATTTTTAAAGTTACACACGGAGCTTAAAAATTTTTTGCACCAAAATAAAGTCATACTAACTAGTTATAACATATCCGAACAGGATCTAGTTTGAAGCACTAAGATCCTGCTAGTGCTTTTTTCACACTGATGTGAAAAAAAAGCCCCTATCAGAGCAACATAAATTATCCTAAAACTGAGGCAAGAACAAACATCAGATTTATGTTGAAGCTTAAGTGGAAAAATGATGAAATCATTGATATTTTACCAAAAGTTTATGGGGACAGTGTCTCAAATAGATATTCATTTTATAAGTGGATAACTTGCTTTAAGAAGGAACTAGACGATGTTGAAGATGAAGCTCACAGCAGCAGACCATCCACATCAATTTTCGAGGAAAAGAAATCATCTCGTGTGTATCCTAATTAACAAGAACTGACAACAGCAGAAACATTAGCCAACAACACAGACATCTCAGTTGGTTCAGTTTATGCAATTCCGACTGAAAAACTACTTGAGCCAACTTTCCACTCAATAGGTGCTAAAACAGATGCACCCAAATCAGCTTCAGACAAGAGCAGAGCTTTCAGCAGAAATTTCAAACAAATGGAATCAAGACCCTAAAGCGTTTCTTCAAAGATTTGTAACAGCATTTGGAGCGTGGCTTTGCCAGAATGATCCTGAAGATAAAGCACAGTCACAGCAGTGGCTACCAAGAGGTACCAGTGACCCGGTCACGGCAAACCAGGCTGGTCAGGAGCAAAGGTCATGGCAACAATTTCTTGGGAAGCTCAAGGCATTTTGCTTGTTGACTTTGTAAAGTGCCAAAGAACAGTAAATATCTGCTTATTATGAGAGAGTTTTGAGAAAGCCAAAGAGGTAGCAGAAGAATGTCCAGGAAAGCCTCACCCGAAAGTCCACTCATCAAACAAGGGCAATTTTGTGAGCACTTCAATGGAAAATCATGAGGTGTTCTCCCTACAGTTTTGATTTGGCTTCTTCTGGCTTCTTTTTGTTTCTTAATCTTCAAAAAGTCTTTACGGGGCACTCATTTTTCTTCAGTTAATCATGTAAATAGACTGCATTGATATGGTTAAATTTCCAGAACCCTCACTTCTTTACGAATGGACTAAGTGGCTGATTTTTTTTTTTCCCTTCAAGGGTGTCTTGAACTTTATGGAGCTTATGTTGAGAAACAAAGTTTATGTTTTTATTTTTATCTGTTAATTCCATTTTCCACAAACTCTTTAAAATCTTTCCATATATGCACAAATAAATATGTGATGGAATAACGTTTCAAAATGGCAATCCTTTGGCTTCTTTATATTTGTCTTTCTAAATCCCCAAGGCCGTAGGTAAACTGAGGCAGAAATTCAAAGAAACTGCTGATCCAGGTCAGAAAGGTTTGGATTCATGCTTTAAGAGACCATTGTCTGCTCACAAAGTCTAGTTAAACTGGGTCTAGACAGAAAGGATCAAGAAGATGAGAGTCCTCAAATTTAAAAGAAGGAACGCTCTCCATGGGACCAATGAGTTGAGTGAAAGGGCCTTGGACTGCACTTCTATGCTGTTGGTAGATCCCTGTCATCCATCTCCTGTGGACATTTGTAAGTCCCTATTACAGAGTCAGATAATTGGACTCCATGTGTGGAATGGTGAAGAAAGAAGTGTCCAGAATAAGTTAGGAATTTTCTAAAGATTTGAGACAATGGAAAACCACACGGAAAAAAGGCTTAATGTGTGTGTATACACACACACACACACACACACACACACCAAAGGGATAGTCTCAATCTCTGGGGCAGCTAGTAGATTTGTAGGAAGAGGGAGTTAAAGAGAATTTTTGCATTATCTCTTATTTAAAGGTCTTACAACAAGAAATTGTTTAGTATTCATGTAATTCAAATAATTTTAAATATTGATTTGATTTTTAAAAAGAAGACAAAATGGAATAAAAATGTTTTGAATTTGTTTTTAAAAGTGATTTTTGCTAGAAGTTAGGGAGCAAATGAAGATTTTTTGCTAAGATTCTAAATGGCTCTTCTGGTCATTTCCGGGAGCTTTGCAAGTTGTGTTTGTAACACTTAACTTTATGTCAAAATGAATCAGGCCAGGCACGGTAGCTCATGCCTGTAAAACCAACACTTCAGGAGGCCAAGGCTTGAGTCCATGAGTTCCAAACAAGAGCCTGGACGACATAAGGAAACACCATCTCTCCAAAACCAAAAGCTGAGCATGATGGTGTACAGTGGTGCACACCTATAGTTCCAGATTCTTGATAGACTGGGACTTTCAAGTCCTTTTTGAGGTGGGAAGATTGCTTGAGCCAGGAAGTTCAAGGCTACAGTGAGCCATGATTTGTGCTACTAACTCCAGCCTGAGAGGCAGAACAAGACCCTATCTCAAAATACAAAAATTGTTTTAAAAAGCAAATCAACTTCTTTTTCATTGGAATAGTCACATTTCTTATCACTTGTAATAATAAGACATTTATCAGATACTATTTGGTTTGATTTGAGATGGAAAAATAACCAAAATTGGAAGAGAAAAGGGAAATACGAAGGTAGCTATAAAGCATATATGCATGTGTATAATGTTAGGTGTTATTTTTTAGCATGAATTGAGCATTTTCGGTATGTCTGCCACCATTTTTTTTAGCACAGTACATGCATGACTTACACGACTCATTCTCCGAAACAATTTTATGAGGTAGGAGTTATTATTATTACCATTTTATAAATTAGGCACTTGAAGGACAAAAATCTTAAGCAACTTGTCCAAAGCCACATAGCTGGTGAGGGGTGGAGAGAAGTGAGTTCTAGAGTTATAATTTTAACCACCACACTATGCTTATTTCAGTGTATGTGATGAAAATGGACATAGAGAGGATTAATGGAGGCCAAATAGGAAAAGACAGAGAGGCAAGAAGAACATAGAAAGTTAAGTAGACAATTTTGTATCGGATAGTTCCCTACATTACCACGAGGTGGCAGTGGCGGCTCAGGACAGATTAATTACTGTCTGGAGCAAGAGGGTTCAACAACAGGCCTTCGGGTGGATACGGAATACTGAAACTGTACCACCTGTTCAAATGTATGGGATGTTTGAATGTCAAATGTAACTCTTCAAGGAACCTTCCTGATTCTGACTTAAGACAAGAGTTAAGAATTAATATCCTCATTAATTCTATATGACTTCAAAATTCGTCATTGTGATTAATAGCATTATCTTGATAAGGATGCAGTCCTCTGCCAAGCATTGTACATATATTAGTTTATTAAAACATTTTCCTTTTTCTCTAGGGTCATTACAAAAAAGATGGCAATGCAACTCAAGATGAAAGTAAAATGGTAATTTTTTAAAATAACTGTGGCACTGGCTATAATTAGATGATATTTAGCAAGGAAGTCTAGGATTACTGAGTCCTGTTTTTGCCTAACAATTCTGACCCCGTGTAGTTCCTGAGAAAAAGGTCACAAGAGGCAAGTGCAAATGATAAACAAGTGCCCCCTCCCTTCTTTGAAGGTTAACTAGCAGCTAATCATCCCCAATTTCTAGCTTGCTGGAAAACTGAACATTCGCCTATTATTTGGTTTCAAGGACTAAGTGGAGCGCTGCCTTCATTTAAGCCCCTGTTTTTCCCACTAATTGGCTGCCCAGATGAGCTGCATGAACTTGTCTAGAAGTCTAAATTTCTCCGACCCTGTATGAGAGGATGTGAGGTCAAGATGGCTGGTGTGCATTCAGGGTTTGTGCTCTGGGTTACTTTTCCCTATGGAGGCAGGAAAACAGCAGAACATGTATGGGCAAGATCTAAGAAAGAGAGACACACCAACGTGCAGGAACATTCAGCACAGAATGATCATGAGACTAGTAAATGTGGTCTAATCAGTTCTGGAAGCTTCTTCTGTGAAAATAACTCCGGGCCGGGTGCAGTGGTTCACGCCTATAATCCCAGCACTTAGGAAGGCCCAGGTGGGTGAATTACCTGAGGTCAGGAGTTCAAGACCAGCCTGGCCAACATAGTAAAACCCTGTCTCTACTAAAAATACGAAAGTTAGCTGGACGTGGTGGTGCGCCCTGTAGTCCCAGCTACTCAAGAGGCTGAGGCAGGAGAATCGCTTGAACCCAGGAGGCGGAGGTTGCAGTGAGCTGAGATCACACCACTGCATTCCAGGCTGGGCAACAAGAGAAACTCCGTTTCAGAACAAACAAACAAACAACAACAACAACAATGACAACAACAAATCCACCTGCACAGTTTGGTAGATGGGTAGTAGGAAGTGTAAAGAGAAGGTGAGAATTATGCCCTTCCCTCATCACACATACAAATACAGATAACAATATGCCTTTTTTATTTTTATCTGGGTTTGAGCCATTAGCCATAAGCAACTATTGAGCACTTAAAAATGTGACTGAGGAATTGTGGAGACCCAGAAACTGCATTTTTTGTTTGATTTGATTTGAAGTAACTTAAAAACTGAAGCAGTGCAAAATTTTTTTTCTGTTTAATATAGCTTTATAGAACTATAGGTCACTTAAACTGTAGTACATTTTGTCAGCCTCAATGGATTTGATGCAGTTGAGATGATTTTTGTAATATACTTATGTGAATTTTTTATGCAGGCAGGAGTTACAGTGACACTTATATAAATTAAAATTGTTCATTAAGCTGAAATATTTTAAGGTTATTGTAATTAAATTAGTTTTTAGTTAAAATTAGTATGAGTGGTCGGGGGGTGGGGGGGGGATGGAGACAGCAAACCACCCTGGCATGTATGTACCTATGCAACAATCCTGCCGGATATTGGATATGCACATGTACACCAGAGCCCAAAATACAATAAAAAAATAAATAAATAAGTAAATTAGTATGAGCAAAATTTCAAATGTAAAATAAAGGAATCCATCAGATGCAGAATCAGTTGAAAATGAAGATGCTAGTATTTTCATAGACGCAATTAAAAAAATTAGAAAAATGTAGGTCAAATGTGATGATGAGGGGCAATTATACTTTGTTGTTATATCAAAACAAAAAGCTGCTTGCTTGTGTAAAAAAATTAATAAAGTGAACAGTGTTTAGGAAATGTGTAGTAAGTTTGATAATTTTTTTCTCAACAGTCATAAAAATCGACAAATTTAGTCACATAAAATTACAATTCAATCTCTAAAGAAAAATGTTTAAATATTTTTTTAAATAGAATCTGAGTTTGACAAGTCATAAAATGGTTTGAGTTTCTGAACAAAAAGATGAAGTCATTTTGAGATTTGAGGTAAAATAAATAGTGTCGTTTCATGAGCGAGCGCAGTTGCTCACACCTGTAACCCCTCACTTTGGAAAGAATAAGTGGAAGGATTGCTTGAGGCCAGGACTCCCAGGCTGCAGTGAGCTATGATCATGCCACTGCACTGCAGCCTGGGTGACAGAGCCAGAGCCTGGCTCAAAAAAAAAAAAAAATCACATTGTTTCAATTATGATAATTTTGTTATATAATTATAAGAAAAAAATCTAAAACAGATATTTCAAAAAAAGTAAAACATCTTCAATTAATATAGCAAACAATTACCAATAGAATGTAAACTCTAGAAATATTAAAAATTAATTTAAAAATTTTAAAAATTGGAAATCTTTTTATTTTAGCTTTAGATGAGTCATAGACTATAAGAGAGACTGCCCAATTAATACCATAGGTACAGTTCTTTCAACCTTCAAATTTACAAAGAAATGCTATCAACCCATGACTAAGAAAATTATGCTACAGATACATACTTTGAACTTCCACCAAGAGGAAAAGTTCTAAATGATCTGAAAAAATCAGTTTTAATCTCAATAAACTTCAGCCATAGTAAATTTAAAAATCTGAATATACAGGAATTTTAAAACAAGAGATGGATGTTTTCCTTATTTTTTATTCTACTGTATAATGCACATTAGAAATATTTGTGCTCTACTTTCTGATTGAAAATTGTCATAAATGTAATCGTTAAAATCATTCAAAATGGGACCAAGAACAGAGGCTTATGCGTATAATCCCAGCACTTTGGGAGGCCCAGGTGGGAATATCATTTGAGGTCAGGAGTTCAAGACCAGCCTAGGCAACATGGCAAGACCCTGTCTCTACACACAAAAAAATTTAAAGTTAGTCAAGCATGGTAGCACACACTTGCAGTCCTAGCTCCTTGAGAGTCTGAGGTGGGAAGACTGCTTTGAGCCTAGGAGTTCAAGATTGCAGTGAGCTGTGATTGTGCCACTGCACTCCAGCCTGGGCAACAGATTGAGATCCTATCTCTAAAAAAAACTAATACAGATTAAATAATCTAGTTTTCTTTGCTAATGTCTGTTAAGTGAGTCATGAAAAAACTTTACAAAGATTTACTGTATACTTAATTCCAAATTAAGATTTTTTGAAGCCAAAAGAAACTAATATAAACGAATACTAATGATTTTATACATTTTTCAAAGATGAAACAATATACAGAGGATTTTAATTATAATCATCAATATTGGGTTTGACTGCAAAAAGTGCAAATAATTAGAGAAACACTTTGTTGATATAGATAAGCTTTTAGAGTTTCTTTTCAATTTATGAAATACCTACTTTGAATTTCATAATACTGGGTTGACACAGAGTTAATAAATTTACATAACTTGGATATACATACTTTGAAACTGATAAAGTTTTGCTTCAAAGGAAATCAATTATTCTATGGAATGATAAACCTATTTTGCAAATTAGCTGGGACTGTTAAAGAAAATGATTTTTGTTGCTCATTTCAGTTCGTGGAAAACATTTAAAAATATTTGGAAAAGCATAGGTAAGTGAATCTAGTTTTTCAGCTGTGAATCTTATGAAGTGTAATTTCCAGTGAAAACTCAGCTCCAATACAATATGTATTGGAGCCTATAAGTGTTATAGACACCCAAGATTTCAAAAACAGCCCCAAAAAATAAAATATATCATGAATATTTTTTAGTGTTGATATTTGTTCAAATGATAATGTTTTGATGCATTGAGTTAAAGTATAGCATTAAAATTAATTTCTCCTGCTTCTTTTTCTTTTTTTTCTTTTTGCTATAAAGTTCAAAAGTACCTACATGGCTCACATTGTCCTTCTATTGAACAGCGCTACTGTAGACCATGTTGAGAATTACTTGGGGGGTTGTACTGAAGTCTGAAGGATTTCAGAGTCAAATTTGGTCCTAAAGCTCTTAAAATGTTTGGCTCCAGAGTACAACCTCAAAATGAAAGAAAATGTGATACACATTTCCCTCCTCATAGGATGCTTTCCTGGTTTCTTATACTTTTTAAGTATTGTTTACGTAACAAATGCTAGTATATGGTATCTGTATTCATCCTATAATACACATCTTTCTTAACTTTGTGACTGTCCCTTTTGACAGTTTTCTAATGATCTTCTGTGTAAAGCCTTAAACCCAACATCCCCCTTCTCCAGAAATCCTATCTTTTCCCCAAGTCCCTAGAAAGCTACTACTACACTCATTTTTTTTAACCTTCTCCATTGCACACACATCTGCTAATGCTAATTGGCTTTCTTTAAGATCTCCTAGAGGGAATCAGACATTCTAATCAACAGAGAGGTTATCATTTTGTTCATCTGGTTCTGCAAACGTTAAGAAGTTACTGTCTACTTAATGAAAGACATGTCGCCTCATCTTTGTCTAAACTTACCAAAAGGAAAGAAAGCCCAATGGATTCATGCTTCCCTTGCTTTCAATTTGTGGCTGAGAAAAAAAAATATTAAATTACTGCATAACATGAGTCAAAAAAGTAAACCAAATAGACATATTTATCAGACAAGAACTGATTTAGAAAGTGTTATTGAAGATTAGCATGCAAAGAGAGACAAAGTTTAATGTTAAAAAGCATGCTCTGCAAGACTTAAATGTTACTTAACAAATTAAGTTTGAAATTGTTTTAATTAGTATACATGTGGAAACAATAGAAATCCACCAACTAGAAAATATATCTATCCAATCCTGAATGTGCCCAGGCATTTTATGAATCATTTTATGTTAGAATTCCAAGCAAGAGGATATTATAACTCTTTAGTAACAGCAAATTTATTCTATAATTACTTTCTCTTTTTCTTTTCCACTGTCCTAGCAGAAATAAATATATTTGCAATGGTTTAGATCTAAATATTCACATTTATATTATGCTATTTATGACAATCATTCCATTTTCTGATTTTTTGGAACAGAAAATTCGTAAGTCTAAGAGAATTGGCATCTACAAAATATACCTTTTGTTTTTTGTCTAGGGTGATTACTTAACGCTGCAAGACACTTTTCTCTCTAAATATTACCTCTCTGCTTTCTTTTCCCGAATAGGGATGATACTAATATTTGCCTCATGAGATTGCTGTGAAGATTAAATAAGATAACATGTCTGGCACAGAGATATGCAAATACTGTTATTAGTACCATAATTTTTATTATCATCTGATAATTTTCAGCATACTTGCATCTCATTTTGTATCAAAGAGTAATATTTATTAGAACATTTTCCTGCATATAGCGGAGTTACATCAGTTACATTTAATCTCAGGAAATTCAACTCCACGTTCTCTGGAACAAAAAAGAAAGAGAAAAACAATTTTATTGATTGATTAGTTCCTTGTTTATGTGTCCCTTATAATGTGAGCATCACTGGATATTATTGCAGAGTTTGAAGACACAGCTTTTTCAAACAACATTTCTCCTATTTCCAGAGTAAAAACTGGTTATTGGGCAAGCTGAAGATACTGTTTTTGGACCTTTTCATAGAATTAAAAAAATGAATTTTACAGCAACTTATATAGTTTTTCAAGAATAACTTTTATAAATGCAGGATTTGCTTACATACTAACTTCAGAATCTAACTTTGAATGACATGGGACTGTTAGATTAGTCAGAATCTGCCTCGTGGCTATTTCTCTGCATTAGCTGTGAGTCTTTTAGCTTAGAGTCATTAAATCTTTTTCTCTTACACAGAAGTGAGAGAAAGCCAGGGTTGGGGAGGCCTTTAGCGTCTTATAACTTTGTATAGGTTCAAAACTTGGATGACTGTTGAGGGTTTTTGAGTAAGCAGTTTAGGTGAGATGATATATTTTTAAGACACTAAATTAATTTTCTCCATTTTTTATTACCTCACAACTCTTAATCCAGAGACTCAAATGCCTGTAATTGCTTCAGTGAGAAGAGAATGAAGTCAATTTTCAGTTTTAAAAATTTGATTTAATTTTTTTTTAATCCAGCACAAGATAATATCTACCAAGTCATGGTTTTACTTTAAAAAAAAATTTTTTTTTAATACCAAAGCCACCTTTTTGTACCAAGGATAGAACTTGGAAATCAAGGCTGAGAGCTTCGCTGTCATACTCTGAGGAAGGATAAAATAGATGGTGTTTCCTTGGGATAGAAAATAGAAACAGAAAACTCTGAGATTAGAAAATGAGGCTCTGTAAAAACCAGGTGATTTAGGTGAGTATGAGGATGCTGCCCAAGGTCCTTTGGGTGAGGTTTAGAGAGAAGAGGCATATTATAGACTGATCTGGATTCTTTATTATAGGTATTATGCTACGGAAAACAGAACATCCAAGCTTCTGCTCTGCTTTCTTCTGTATTGAGCAACATGGTGCATGGTACTGGATCAGTACAGGCAGAGGGAGGGTCTAGATGTGTAGCCTTGGGACAGCAAGCCCCTGCCTGGTCTACAGACTACACACGATAAGGAACAGGTCTAGATATTCCAGCATGACCATGTGAGGGAAGAAGTAGGTGAGCCGAGGATAAAAAGACAGGAGAACTAAGTAAAATTAGGCATAACTGCCAAGGGGCTACCATGGCTTGAGGTATGGGGACCACTGCAAGGTCAACAGCCCCAAGAAAATGCCAATAAGTCTCAGAGAATCAAGGCTGCCAGAAAGAATCAAAGTTCGGAGCCTCACTAGCATGAGGAGTTTGCTGACTTTCATGGAAGCAGTCGCTCAGCTCTGTCTACCCTGAGAGCATAGACCTTAGCCCTAGAATCCAGATAATACAGGAAACCTGTACCACAAGGAAGAGAAAAATGCCATGACCTCCGCATTACTCCTCAGTCAGAGCCAGCAGGGCTGACTGAGGACAAACTGTGGATCATAGCCCTCTTTTCCTTGTTCTCATGAGATGGCATGTCCCTAGATACCGTCCTAAAAGCACTGAAGAGATAAGAAATCCGAAATGATTGACTGTTTAACTGTTTACCCTTCAAGTGTTTTAACCTGAGAGTCCTTAAAACCACAAGAGATGCAGTTACTGTTCATCAGGCTTTAGGGTTGTTTGTTTGGGATTTTTTTTTTTTTTTTTTAATCAGCATGATGGAGGATTGAGGGCAAGATGAGGTCAATTATAGAACACAACAAATTACTATTTTTGTACAACTTAATTGGCATGTGTAAATGTTAACCTTGCTATAGAAGTATTGTGTGCTGTTCAGCCCCCTTCTTTCCTACCTTATGCAAACTTTCTCATCAACACAGTGTAGAATATACTTTTTTCACTATCCCTGCTGGTAGGAAAGATGATAATATGTACGGAAATTTAGCAGATATGAGTCAAACACAATCAAAATGTTTCTTGGAACATTAGGAGAAATAGTGTTTATGAATCAGGCAAGAGTGAAAAAGAAAAGCTTATTCTCAAAGAAATAGTGTCACGTTGGACGGTGGTCAACTGGCATGGTTTCTTTGCACTACCATCCTCCATGTAGTTAATGAATGAGGCAAAGCCGTTGGCTTGTTACAATAACAACTTGGCAGTTAGACATCCTCTTAAACAATGTGCTAGCTTGGGAGGATAATTGACAATGCCACACACTGTGATCATTTATGGCGCTGGGGTGTTCTTCTGAGATTTATTTTTAGTTATTTGATGACACATTTTTCCTGATCCACAATATTTTGCTCTTTTCCCCCAACACTCATATCTGACCAAACCACAAAATGAATGCTCGATAAATCATCTCATATTCTTGCCACTTAAAAATCTTTTCTGCTTGTTTTCTTAAACTCTCCACTTGTTTTCTGCTCAGATGTGCCTCTCATTTTAAGAAGCTAAAGAGGCAAAGTTTCTAATTGCCCTGCAAATATTTACATCCTATACATCCTGTGATTACAGCAATTATACTTATCAGTTTTCCACCCCCTGCTAAAGTAACCGCAACATTATGAGGAAATCATGAAAAAAACAAAAACAAAAAAAAAGCTGCAGCACACTCATTCCGCTTCTAATATAATGGAAGAAGAAATGCCGTCCTTCACTAACTTGAACTGCAAAATTATTTTCCACCCTCAGGAGCAGTTGGTCTTTTCCCACCACTGATGGGCCACCACTGTTGCAGGATTTAACTGTTACCTCGGAAATACCAAAAAGATTGTTTTATTACAATGCTGTGTCCTGTAAATAGTCGAGTTATGCCTGTAATTGTCTTGAAATGCAATGCCTGCTGTGCTCGCTTATGTCCAGGAGCAGGTTAGAAGGTCAGACTCAGAACTTTCATAGCCTTGACAACTGGTTGTTACTTGGTTATGAAGTGAGAGGGAGAAGAAGCAATAGTTAATATTTGTGTTTCATTCACCAAAGAAATCCTTCTGGAACTCTTCATAGGATGATGATGAAATTCATTCTGATTCATATATACATTTAAAGTATTAAGAGTTTTTTTTTTTTTTTCTTAAAAAATTACATAGTAAGAACAGAAATTTTTGCTCTCAAAATAGATTTTTTCTAGTAATTTGAGTGTCAGATGAATTATACAAACTCTGTACTTCAGTCATTTAATAGCCTTTTCCCTGGACTCTTGTTTTTGGACTAGATTAGATTTAGAAACTAAAAATAGCAACACCAGTGCCAGGCTGGGTGGGAAGAACTGTGTGGTTCTGCTGGAGTACATGATGAGCTCGTTTCTAAGTAACTGGGTCATTTCTGAAATTCATGAAGGAAGAGGCACAGTTGTGTTCTGTTTGCATGAAACAACAGTGACATCCAGTGCTAATACCGTTGATCTGAAAATAATAACCATCACACTGGCCAGTGTGATGGCTCACGCCTGTAATCCCAGCACTTTGGGAGGCCAAGTTGGGTGGATCACCTGACTTCAAGACCAGCCTAGTCAACATGGTAAACCCCATCTCAGGAGTTCAAGACCAGCCTGGTCAACATGTTAAACCCCGTCTCTACTAAAAAATACAAAAATTAGGCAGGCGTGGTGGTGGGTGCCTGTTATTCCAGCTACTTGGGAGTCTGAAGCAAGAGAATCACTTGAACCTGGGAGGCAGAGGTCGCAGTGAGCTAAGATCACAGCATTGCACTCCAGCCTGGGTAACAAGAGCATAACTCAGTCTCGTAGAAAAAATACAATAATAACATCACATCATTTCTTAGTAAATGAGCAAATACAATGGCAAGGGAAATGTGGTTAATATGAGTGTCTTCACTAATAGCTGCTAGCAACAGAGACAAATGCTATTTAAGGTTAGAGAGAGCATTTACTTAGAACATCCTAGAAGAAAGCAGTGTAGGCTTCTGTTTTATTTTCAGCCTCACTTCTGGGAAATACTGGGACCTTAAGTACCCTCTCAGCTTATCTGTTAATACTCTCTCTTTAATTTTGCTTCTGTAAGATAGTGACAGGGCCCTTGAACTTTCAACACTCTCGGGGTTTATCTCTCAGTACTCTCTAAGTTTATTTGTAAAATGGAAATGATGATGCCAGTTCACCATTTGACCACAGATGCTTCAAGCTCAGCATAAACTCATCTGGAGTTGTCTTTCCTCCAGATGGAAGATAAATATTCAGAAACATCATCAAAGCATGGACATATAGAGAAGTCATAATGTTATTGGGGTTATTTAAGATTTTACTGCAGATTGGCTTCTTTCCAGAAGATAGTCATTTCTTTGTTCTCTTTCTATCATGATTGAGAAAGCCACCTGTGGTCTATCTACTTCTTCATACAGTGTAGATGCTTCTTACATTGCCTTGTGTTGGGGAAGACCCACCTTCAGAGCTATAATACAAAATGTTTGTTTATTTACCTACTTGTTTCACTTTGGCAATATGTATCTCCTCAATAAACTGTCCTAATATATGCTAGGCCCTGCTCATATATTATCTTTAATTTTACATTATTCAACTATGGTGGGTTTTGCCTCCATTTTTATAGGTAAGGAAAGTGCAACTTGCGGGGTCTCAATAATTTGCCCACACTCACAGAACTGGTAAGTGGGAATTGCAGGATTTGCACTCTTTTCTTTTCTTGGTTTTTCAGACGGAATCTCACTCTGTTGCCAGGCTGGAGTGCAGTGACACGATCTCGGCTCACCGCAACCTCCGCTTCCTGGGTTCAGGCAATTCTCCTGCCTCAGCCTCCTGAGTAGCTGGGACTACAGGCGTGCGCCACCACGCCCAGCTAATTTTTGTATTTTTTAGTAGAGACACGGTTTCATCATGTTGGCCAGGATGCTCTCGATCTCTTGACCTCGTCATCCACCCACCTTGGCCTCCCAAAGTGGGATTACAGGCGTGAGCCACCGTGCCCAGCCAATTTGCACTCTTTCTAACACCACTGTGCCCTTTGTTCAAAATGGAGTGCAGAATCCTGAGGCACAAGAGTAACATTTCAAGGACTGTTAGAGACGATATAGGCGGGCTTCACTGTTGGGAAGAATCTAGTTCACTACAATGTTTCACTCACACTTTTTCACATTATGTGGCACATGTTTCCAACTGAATTTTAATCTCCTTTATACAACAACTGTGGCTTTATCTTTGTCATCGGGCTGAACATAATTTTGAATACTGTTTTGAGGTTCTCCCTTTATGTTTGTTTGAGATGGAAAGATGAACCATGGGCCTGAACACAAGTTTTGATTGCTTTTTTTTTTTTTCCATTCAAGTGCTTTAGGAAGACTGGGGGAATTATGTTTCTTAAGAAAGTAAAGTTATGTGGTAACTTCTACTTGGGTTCTATGCAATTTGGGGTTTTGCAGAAGGCAGGGACCAAGTCTTTTGGATCTTGGATTACCCATAATATGTAGTTCAATAGTTTAGACATATTTTATATGCTCAAAAAAGTAAAATACTTTATAGGCTCAATAAAAGTTGAATTTGATGACATATTAGGTTTTCTTCTGTGAACTTTAGCTAGTAGAGAAATCACTTTCATTTCCCAGAGGCAGAGAGAAAAGTCTTTATACAATGTATGCAGTTCCCATTTTCTCTGATGAATTAGGCTTTGTGCTCTGAAGAATTAACTAGCATCTGTTTTCCCAGGAAGAAAAACTCAGTAGGAAAAGACCTAACCTTCAGTTTTAGGGAGGAATCCTGGAAGGATTCAAAGTACCCAGTGGAGAAAGAGGGACCTTTGATGGGATCAGAGGCAGAACTGAAAATACTTGTGAATATACAGTTTCAGCATAGAAAAAAAATGACTGAATGGACCAGAATCTATCTTTTTGTTTCTCACTAGTATGTGAGACAAAACACAGAAGATACAGTTTGAGACAAGAAAGCCATCTTTATTTCTGGTATGTGTACTCTGAGGACTGAGGAGGTATGGCTGTCTTGTCGACAACTGAGTATAGTAATACAGATCTTAGTACCAAGATTGGCATGTAATGCTTAGTAAAATTGTCGTAGTGGCTGATAGGTGAATGAATACATGAGAGGATAAGTGTTTTGTAGAAACTGACTTAGAAACACTGGACAGGTCCAGGGTGGAGTTCAGAAGTTGAAACATCCAGCTAACTGTTCCCAAACACTGTCCAATGAGTAACCACCAGTCACATGCAGCTACTGAAATTTAATTAAATAAAATTAGAAATTTTGTTCCTCAATGTCACTAGCCACATGTATCTAGTGGTTACCATAAAGCACAGTGCAAACAAAGAACATTTCTATCAATATTGAAAGTTCTATTGGGTAATGTTACTTTTGGATACAAGTTTGAAAGAACAAAAGCCCAGAATATCTTAAAGGGTTTTTTTGGTTGCTGTTGTTTGTTTTTTATAGAATCCATCTCAGCTCACAAGTAAAAACATACTCAAGTTCCTGGAGTTTTAAGGGACTTCTGGAATAAATAATATTCATTTGGCTGGAGAGCATCATGTGTTGTATTTCATCACAGTAAAACCTAAACAAAACCTGTGTTGGGGAAAGAGCTGTAGGAGAGAAAAAAGTCCTCAATACCATCCCAGTTCTGTCTAGTCTCTGGTTATTGGCATAGGTTCTAGGGAGTCTTAAATTGTCCTTTTGGGATTCTTAGGATTGAGAACAAATTTTTACATTAAAAAATTAAAAAATAAACTTTTCTTTCATAGCAAAAGTTGATTGGAACAAATTTAGAAAATAAAAAATAAATAAAAGTGCAAGACTTAAAATCACCAATTACTTCACTCCTGAAATAACCATGTTCTAGAATGTATTTATTCTGCCATTTTTCTATGGACTTTTATTTGTAGACATAATACATGATGAACAATTTTTCATGTTATTTTCCTTAAACATTCTTAGCCACATGTTTTAAATGATAGTATTTGATTACATTAGGTAGATCTATCATAAATTACTTAACCATATCTTCTTACTAAACATTTAATTGTTTTTGATCTCATGACAATCTATACATAAGGCATTCTTGCACAAAATGTTTGCATGTATCCTTAAAATAATTTTGAAAGCTGGGAATTCTGGATCAAATTACAAGCAAAATTTCAAGACTTTTTCACACACATTGCCAAATCTGCCCTCTACATTCATGCTTAAGCTGAGTTTGTCCATTGGATTTTTGTTAGAAGTAGGTTCTTCTGACAAAACCATATGTGTAGGATTTGTACTTGACTATCACTCTTGGGGCTCAACTTGTGGGAAGTGACAAATATTAATTTCAGTGGTTACATGTTAAAATCTTAAGTAGTGAATAACTCATTACACCTTAGGTATCTTATCTATCATGTTGAAGACTCAAGTCATGCATCTTTAATCAACATCTGCATGAATCTGCAGAAAATTTTCCAAAAGTTTAGAGGAAAAATGGTTACATGATTATATTTTTGCATTGTTATTGTTACTGTTTGTTTTAGCATATAGTCAGGATCAAAATGTGATTATTAGAAGAGGTGGAGCCTTAAAAATAGAAAACATTTATCATTTGATGTTGACATACTGGGGGACAGAGAGTGCTCGGGCATTTTGCAAACAGAAGTTTCTTGCTATTAACAATTGAAAAACTATTCCATCATTACCCTTTTTCTCCAGAATGATTTAAATTAGTTAGCATCTTTGAGTATCAGCTGAGTTTTTTTGATACTCTCCAATTCTTTGGCAAATGATTGATACTCTCCAATCCTTTGGGCAAAATGCCATACAGATTAGACACAGGGAGAAAATACAATGTTGCCGTCTCTTATTTTCAAAGCTCTTTTCAAATAATTTACATCTCCAATTAATTTTCTAGGTTTGCTTTATGTTTTACTACTAGATGATATAGTTTTATTATTTCCATAGTGGACTTATTCAAGCCTTGTTTGTTGGGTCCCTTGCTGGCCCTTAACTCTAGTTTAAGTATTTTCCTCAAAGACAGTAACTACTATAATGATTCAGTGTTCCCTTTATGCTAAGTCCCTAATCTAGCAATGTTTTTGCTTGCTTTGGACATTTTTTCCTGGCATATACTTTAAATAGCATGGAAAGGAAACTTCTTTGGTATATAAAGTGGATAAATGCAAAGACTCTGAAGCATTTATCTGGTTTCAAATTTTGACTGTACTTACTAATTACATTACTTTGGGTACACTACTTAACTTTCCTAGCTTCCATAGTCCTTATCTGTAAAACTGAATCTGTGTCTGGCATATTCCACTTAGCCTAACATTGTCCAGGGCCATCCATATTGTGGCAAATGACAAGATCTCTTTCTTTTTAAAGTCTGAATAATATTTCGTGTTGTATGTGTGTATGTACTTGCCTCATAGGATTGCTAAGATTGTATGAATCAATATGTATAAAGTGCTAACAAAAGTGCTTGCCCTTTTGTATTTTAAAGTGTTTGTTAAATAAATAAGGGAATCTCTTATTTATTTAATCTAAAATAAATTTTATTTTATGGATTGTATATATATAAGGTATAAAAATGATATGAAATACAAATATACATTAAAATAGTTATATATAATATATTAAAATATATATTAAAAATACAAATATATATTAAAATATATATTAAAATAGTGGAACAAATTAACATATCCATCATCTTACATAGCTACTCATTTTTCACCTTGTGGAAGGAACAGCTATAATCTACAATTTAACAAAATCCTGACTGTAAAACACTGTTATTAACTATAGTTTCATGTGGTACATAAGATCTTTGGACAGCCTACATATTTGCTACTTTGCATCCTTTAACTTACATCTCCCCATTCCCCACCACCACTACCCTAGCTAATACTGTTTTTATTCTCTATCTGTATGACTTTTTTTTTAAATAAAAGATTTTGCCTATAAGTGAGATCGTGCAATAGTTTTCTTTCTGTTTCTGGAATATTTCACTCAGCATAATGTCTTCCAGGTCCATCCATGTTGTGGCAAATGACAAGATCTCTCTCTTTTTTTTTTTTGAGATGGAGTTTCGCTCTTGTTACCCAGGCTGGAGTGCAATGGCACGATCTCGGCTCACTGCAACCTACGCCTCCTGGGTTCAGGCAATTCTCCTGCCTCAGCCTCCTGAGTAGCTGGGATTACAGGCACGCGCCACCATGCCCAGCTAATTTTTTTGTATTTTTAGTAGAGACGGGGTTTCACCCTGTTAACCAGGATGGTCTCGATTTCTTGACCTCATGATCCACCCGCCTCGGCCTCCCAAAGTGATTACAGGCTTGAGCCACCGCGCCCGGCCCGATCTCTTTTTTTTTAAAGTCTGAATAATATTCCAGTGTGTGTGTGTGTGTGTGTGTGTGTGTGTGTGTGTGTGTGTGTTTCGTGCACGCACCTGTGTCCATCAGTGGACAAATGGCACATGAATAAAGAAGTTATTTACACACACACACACTCCTTAGTTTCTTTATCCATTTATCCACTGATGGACATGTAGGTTGTTTGTAAGTTGTTTTATATCTTCGCAACTGTGATAAGTCTGCAATGCACATGGAATTACAGATATCTTTACAATGAGGTGATATTTTTTCCTTTGTTTGTTTTGAGACAAACAAACAAACACATTGGGGGTCGGAGAATGATAGGGCATTTTGCAAACAGAAGTTTGCAACAGAGCCTTACTCTGTTACCCAGGCTGGAGTACAATGGCGCTATCTCAGTTCACTGCAACCTCTGCCTCCCAGGTTCTAGTGATTCTCCTGCCTCAGCCTCCAGAGTAGCTGGGATTACAGGCATGTGCCACGATGCCCAGCTAATCTTTGTATTTTTAATAGAGACAGGGTTTTGCCATGTTGGCCAGGCTGATCTTAAACTGTTGACCTCAAGTCATTCACCCACCTCGGCAACCCAAAGTGCTGGGATTACAGGTGTGAGCACCATGCCTAGCATGATTGTTCTGTTTTTAATTTCTATTCATTTTTATTTATTTATTTTAGTTAGAGTTTCACTCTGTCACCCAGGCTTGAGTGCAGTGGCGCAATCTTGGCTCATTGCAACCTCTGCCTCCTGGGTTCAAGTGATTCTCCTGCCTCAACCTCCTCAGCAGTATGCCACCATTCTTGGCTAATTTCTGTATTTTTAGTGGAGACAAGTTTTCGTCATGTTGACCAGGCTGGTCTTGAACTCCTGACCTCAGGTGATCCACTCACCTGAGCCTTCCAAAGTGCTGGGATTACAAGCCTGAGCCACCAAGCCCGGCCTGGGACTCTCTATACTGTTTTTCACAACAGCTGCACCAATCTACATTTTCACCAACAGTGTACAAGGGTTCCCTTTTCTCCACACCCTCACCAACACTTTTTATCTCTTGCCTTTTTAATAATAACTATCTTAACAGGTGTGAGAAGGTATCTCCGTGGTTTTGATTTACATTTCCCTGATGATTAATAATATTAACCACATTTTCATGTACTTGTTGGCTGGTTTTATGTCATTTTTGGAGACATGTTGATTCAAGTCCTTTGCTTATTTTTAAACTTGATTATGTGCTTTGTTGCTATTTAGCTGTATGAGTTCTTTAAAAATCTTTGAAATTAACCCTTTATCTGATATATGGTTTGCAAATATTGCTTCGAATCTATAGGCTACTTTTTCATTTTGTTAATTGTTTTCTTTGCTGTGCAGAAGCTTTGTAGTTTGATAGAGTCTCATTTATTTTTGCTTTTGTAGCCTGAACCTTTGGTGTGATATCTAAGCAATCATTACCAAAGTCAATGTAAAAGAGATTTTCTCCTGTATTTTCTCGTAGAAGTTTTGTGATTTCAAGCCTTACATTTAGGTCTTTTATTCATTTTGAGTGGATTTTTGAATATGGTTTAAAATAAGGGTCCAATTTCATTCTTTTGCATGTAGGAATTCAGTTTTCCCACTGCCATTTACTGAATAAATGACCTTTTTCCCTTTGTGTCTTATTGATGCCCTTGTCAAAAATTTGCTGACTCTGTATGTTTGAATTTCTGGACTCTTTTCTGCTCCACTGGTCTATGTGTCTGCATTTATGCCAGTTCCATATTGTTTTGATGACTATAGCTTTGTAAAATAATTTTAAGTCAGAAAGTGTGATGCCTCCAACTTTATTTTCCTCAGAATTGCTTTGACTATTCAGGGCCTTTTGTGATTCCATACACATTTAGGATTTTTTTTTTTTTTCTATTTCTGTGAATAGTGCCATTGGGATGTGATAGAGATTGCATTGAATTTATATACTGTTTAACATAGTATGGATATTTAAATGGGAAATCTCTTCTTACGTCTTTATATTCATCTGTCAGTGTTTTCAGAGCATTTGTGTGTCTTTTTCTGCCTACCATTCAGATTTGTATTGCTTTTGTTTCTTTGAAGCAGGATGGGCCACAAGAAACAGACCTCTCAGACACCAAACTAGGAAGGAAGAGATGTTTTATTATGGCCAGGGAGCGAGGTGACATGTTTTGTCTAACTACCAAGCTCGCCTAATAAAGAGAAGCTCTGCCTTTATATAGGCTTACACTCTAGATATTACACTATCTAGTGTATATAGGCTTACACTCTAAGATCCTATGTGAAAGGATTTTAGGTTTACAGCCTTAGAAATTACAAGTGAAAGGGTCTTGGGTTTACAGTTTTAGAAATTACGTGTGAAAGGGTCTTGGTTGATGGAGGAGTGGTGTGGCGGGTTGATCTTGTTTAAGTAAAAACAATGTCTTCCAGAGAGATTCCCTCATACCACATACCACTTGTGCTGGAAGGTGATTTCGGAGGTGCCAGTCGGCCAGCCTTTTCTTCTACTGAAATGCAGTGTGTAAGTCAAGGGGGAGGTGATCCTATATACTTGGGTCTCCTTCCTCATTTTTGCAATAGATTTCAAATGACTTTTTAAAATATGTAACTTCTACCCTTGTATCTTGCTTGGATCAAACATTTAGGATTCTCTTACCAAAACCATCTATCATTGAGACTGAATGAGAAAATAAATAGTAATGTTAATAATTGGTAACACTATTTGAACACTTAATTATGAACCAGAAATGACACTAAGAACTTTGCTAAAGTCTTCTTTAATCTGCACAAAAACCTTATAAAATAAGTATAGTGATTATGCCAATGTTAAATAAGAGACTTAAGAGATTAAGCCATGTTTTCAAAGTCATATAACACATGGAGCCTTAGAGATGTTAGAATCATGTCAAGATGAGACTTTGTGGATCCAAGTTTCAGTGGTGACCTATGACATTGAACCTCCCAGTTTCCTTCATTTCGAAAACTCATTGCTCAGTGTTTCATAGAGGAAGATCTTCTCAAATTGAAACAGTGTTTTAGTAGATCACAAGTTTTGCTAATGAGGGATACATTATTGTGCTTTTTCTATTGATAAGTGCAAAAATCAAGGAAACAAAGCATCCAACTGCAGGGGGCCAATCATTGCCATTACAGTAAGTGGTGGTAAAAGACTATAGATCTAGTTTATTGTTTTTTTGAAGCATTACTATTCATCTTTTACTGCAAAGAATGCTTGTGAAGCTCTGTCATTCTAATTTAAAAATGCTTTTGAAGAGGGCTCCACACTGTCTGCTCTGAAATGGAAGCTTGCTATTCTTATTTGTAAACTGTCAGCATGAGGCAGGAACTAACCATCAGTAAGATTTACTTTTACAGGAATATAAAGTGACTGGAATACTCCAAGCATCTGTAAGTCTAACTTCTCTCATTGCTCTCATTTTTTTTTTTTTTGCTGTCTTATGAAAACTGCTTATCATCCTCTGGGGAGTGTCCATTCATTGTTTGGTTGATTTTCAGTTCTTAGATGATTTATTCAAGTGCTGTGTTTATAGAATCAGTTCATGAATATAGGTTCTAATAGAGCTAAATAACATTGCACATTCTCCCCCACTTTTAAACATTTCCACGATTTTCTGAATGAGTGCCTTCTAGTTGTTACTCACATTTCAATGCATTAGAGAACCAGAAGATGGGATTAATGTTATCTTAAACAAGGATTCACGTCTTGCTAATTATTTGTTATCTCCATTTCACATGTGGTCTCCACACTGTTTACAAATGTGGGATAAGTTTTTTTGGTCACCTATGTTGCAATCTCCCAAACGCACTCATTTGCACACTGTGCCAGCAGAGTGGCAAGGAAACACTGAGCAATGAGTTTTAGAAATGAAGAAAACTGGGAGGCTCAATATTTTAGGTCACCACTGACATTTGGATCCACAAAAACTTACCTTCACTCACTTCAAACGTTTCTTAGGCTCTATGTGTGTTGCTTATGAGAACCACATATTTTAGGAAGTACAGTAGCCTTTGAATTGGCTCTATGTGATTTGCTTACACCCTTCCTCCATCAGTCAGGTGCAAAGCTGATCTGACTGAAACATTTCTGGTTTACGGAGAGGGAGAAACAAGGGAGCACAGGAAAGTGGCAGGTATCATTCTTTTGGCATAAGAACAGCATGCTAACAGCCCCCTGGCAAGTGGCCAGCTTTTAATGAAATTTTAGCCTTTCATGAGCTTTCCAGATTAAAGGATGCACAATTATGTCTTGTTCATGAAGTCTTGACAAATTTGCTATCATCCTTGGGAATTTTTCACAAACCTTTTTTTTCTATTTAAAAGATGACAATTACTCTGAAATTAGGATCATGCAATTTTGTTAAAATCTCATTTCTTTAATGAATTTATGGTGATAAAGATAATAACTGAAAGTATCTCAAATTAAGATATTACTATTCTTATGATGCCTCCTGCTCTTTAAAATGTTTATGACTTGGCAAATTCTAAAAGTCTGGGAACTCCTGTTCTGGAGAAGCAGATAGTCCTAAACTTTTTATGATATTTGTTGGAGAAAGGCCTAATAGAGCATTCTAAAGCAAGCTACTAGGCTTTTAAAAATATGTGCTTGCTTCTAGAAATAGCCTAATTAAACTGATCCTTTTTTTTGAAATGGAGTTTCACTCTTGTTGGCCAGGCTGTAGTACAGTGGTGACATCTCAGCTCACTGTAACCTCTGCCTCCTGGGTTCAAGTGATTCTCCCGCCTCAGGCTCCCATGTAGCTGGGATTACAGATGTCTACCACCACGTGTGGCTAATTTTTTGTGTTTTTAGTAGAGTCGGGGCTTTACCGTGTTGGTCAGGGTGGTCTAAAACTCCTGACCTTAGGTGATCCACCTGCCTTGGCCTCCCAATGTTTTGGTATGACAGGCGTGAGCTACCACACCCAGCTTAAGTGACATTCCTAGAGTTCACTGTATTCACCCAACCCACAAAGAAAGAACACAATCTCTTTTTCTTTTAAAAATGGTCTATGTGTCCCTGTTTTTACACCTTGGTTTTAATGACTCACTACATTAGAAATACCATCATTTATCATTGCCTGCTGAAGCCTCATGTCCTATAATGTCTAATTCAAATGCCTTATTTTCAAGAAAAAGTCCCTGATTATTTTCTCCTCCATTTTCCAAAACCTTGAGATGTTTAACATACACCTTCCCTATATAATATTTGGTGCTTTTTTAAGAGATAAGGACAAGCATGATACTCTTAGGAAGCAGTTGGTAGTTGTATTCACTTCCCGTTGTTGCCATAACAAAGCACCAAAATCCAGGGGGAGCAAGACAACAGAAATTTATTGTGTCATGTGTCTTAGGCTAGGACCCTGAAATTAAGGTGTCAGCAAGGCCATGCTTCCTCTAAAGGCACTAGGAAAGAACTGTTTCATACCTTTCTCCTACTTTCTGGTAACCTTACCAAAAAGCCAAGTTCCTTGGCTTAAGATGCACTATTCCAATGATAATGTTGCCAGATCATGTCTTCACACCATCTTCCCTTTCTGTATGTCTACCTGTGTCCAAATTTCCCCTTTTTATAAGTAATGTTAGTTTACTAGTCATGTTAAGTCTCCTTTTTATAGTCACATTAGTTTAGAGCATACCCTCATTACCTCAAATATTACCTCTTTAAAGGCCCAATTTCCAAATAAGGTCACATCCTGAGGTACTGGGAGTTAGGATTCCACATATCTTTTTTGAATGACAAAATTCCATCCAGATTAGTAGTTTAGAATGATTAGTTTATGAGGATCCTGAGATTTTGAGACATGTGGTTGGGTGGTAAACTAGAAATGGATCACAAAGGTACTTTTTGCCACTCTAGGAGTTTAGACTTAATCTAATTTAAAAGGAATGAAAGATATTTAGAAAGGAATGATATGATCATATTTAGGTTTTAGAAAATTTATCTATTGATTCACATCTTTAATACTAGCTGAAAATTCAAAGCCCGAGAGGAATTGAAGGCTTAACTGTTATTCTCTAGCTACTCAAAATGGGTACGTAGAAGAATCTACCTATTTGGCAGCCAAAGGGACCTACCTTTCACCAAAGTTGCATTTGTGGGAGATTTCTGCAAACCAAAGAGTGAGCTGCATTTGGAGAGAGAGGTTATATGTGAAACAAAAGCAAGCAAACAAACAAAATGAAGCAAAAAGTAAAACAGGAATGACATTCTTTAACACAAACTGGTTAAAATAGACTTTCATACTAATTCTAATGAAATCAAGGCAACCAACTTTACAAGACTGTCAGTATAAAAGGATATGTTTGCTTGTTATTTACTGCTGCTAGCAAAGTATCAGCAAATCTTAGCACTTAAAGACAACCACTATCGTATTATATCTCACAATTTTGAGTTAGGAATTTGGACAGGGCTCAGCTAGGTGATTCTTCTGCTTTATATGGTATCAGCTAAGACTACCAATGATATTTAGTGGTAATTAGGTTGGTTTGGAGCATCCAAGATGGCTTCATCATATTCTGTTCACCTGAAATGGATGACTGAAAAGTTAAAATCAAGTGGGACTGTTAACCAGGGCGTGTATCAATGATTTCTATAGCAAGTTAGCCTCAGAGTAATTAATTTCTTACATAGCAGCTCATGGATGTCAGAGACTTTCAAGAAGCCTGAGGAAATTGCCAGCCTTCCTGTTATCTATCCTCAGAAGCCCAAGATGTAACATGCTGTTTGGTCAAACAAGTTACTAAGGCTAGTAACCTGAATTGCTATTCTTTGCTATTCCTCCCACTAAGAGATAGAATCTAATTCCCCCCCCACCCTTGAATTCAGCACACATTCCCTTGAATTCAAGGGAGGGGAATTAGATTCCATATTTTAATGGGAGGAATAGCAAAGAATCATATCCATCTTTAATCCACCACAGCATGGAAGTTAATATTGAATTAATTTATTAAATGTCCTGCAGGTATTTTCAGAGATGCTTTAAATTTCTAACTTTATTTATCATATGCTCAAGCAAGTAAACATTTAAAGTCTAATCAAGTGCTTAGCTATAGGTATATCATTATAGTGTGGTACACTGATGATGGCTAAATAAAGCTAAACCTGTGTACTGGTAGACATTACTCACAGCTCAAAACTTTGTCAATTTCGAATTGATAGAACTTAGTTGAGCCACCTGATTAATGTCTCTGAAACATCTTGTATTACTATATATTGCAATATAATATAAACTAGTAATACAACATGAGAACCATCAAAAGAATGCTATTTACTTACATATGCTATTTACTTAGATGTGATTAAAATAATATATATGCATAGGCAGATGTCAGTCAATATTTCAACTCATTTCTTTTTAGACATATATAATAGTTTTTTTAAAAAAAGATTTTGGAGATGTGCCAAAATTAGTTGGCACAAAATAATGAGTTGCGGAAAAGAATTAGACCACTGGGAATATTTAAAAATCCAAATTTTGGGTAATCTCCTATTTTCTTAGTTTTACATAGTTCCATAAAACACAAATAGCAGTTTTATCGTTGCTTTTCTGTTGTTTTACAAGCTTAATGTTGTCTGTCAGGGCTATGATGCAGTCAGCATTTTTAGACTGGCATGCATGAAAACATTAGATCCGAGACGAGAGGCTCAGCTTCACTGATATCCTGTAGTGTTTTGTTTCAGGAAATGCCATGCTGGTGATTATAAAGGATGAAGTCATACGTTTCTACCAACCACATCCTACCATTATGGTAATTCTAATTGTAGTAAGATGTGGAATCAATGAAAGATAATTTTTTTAAAGAACTAACAAACAAAATAAAGCTTAAAATGCTCGTCAACCTTTTGTTTAATCACGTAACTTTACCAAAAAAAAAAAAAAAAGTATATTATGGTTCTGGAAGAATAAAAGAATATGAGGAATGTATAGTTTTTATTTGAGGATCTCTGAATGTATACAAAGCTATTATTAGTATTATTATCAACATCATTGTATGAAGTTTTTGTCTTAATGGACTAACTGGTTGAAGTTAAGCATAAGTCTATGACAAATCAGGCTGCCTTTTTAAAATTATAGTGTCATTAACTACTTCTCTACCAACATATACTTTTCTGCTGTAGGCAGCCTATTATTTTCTGCTTTTTTCTTACAACTAAAACCACAAAATTAGAATTCGAAGGTAAAGTTGATACCTCTCTGGGACTTATTCCTACCAGTGGAGTCAATATTTGCTGAAAGCTGGGTTCAGTAAGGGGATAGATACTTGCCTTACCATGATGTGATTTTGCATATTGGTCTATTTCACAATGTCAAACTCATTAATGAAGACACATCTTTCCCTTCCTTTCTTCACAGGCTCAAGATTTAGAAAGTGTTAGATTCATTCCTTCAATACTTTGTTATTGGTTTTTCAGTATTACACTGTTATGGAAGTTCAAGGTATAAATTAAAAATGTCTATGAATCAAGGGGTTTACAGTAAAGTCAAAGAGGAATATATATATATATATATATATATATATATATATATATATACACACAAATATTTTAAGTGGCGATTTTATTCTTTGTGCTCAAGTGAGACTTTAAAGGCTGTTTTTCTTATGTTTTAGGAATAATTACTTGACCTACTCTTTCAAAGTTTTACTACCTTGTTGTAGAATAAGATTAAACTTTGGTTTATCATGTTGGGGTTTCCAAAATTCTAAATTTCATGTCACTGAATTTAGCCACAGATTCCGAATGGAACTTAGCCACAATCGCAACAGAATATTCTTTTTTGCTTCAAAATTATACTTAATTTATATTAAGGATTCACCTAGTTGCAATGGAGGTTATAGTGCATTTCTAATAAGGAGGTATATCTTATTTGCATTGAATTTTAACCCCTATATTGAGTTGGCATTAAACACACAAACTGTTACAAATTAGAGGAGCCTACATGAATAGGGGCTTGAGTGGTTATATTGCAATGTGTCTGAACACCTGCTATCCAGACATGCTTAACAATGTAGTGAAGACTGTTGTTAGTGCCACAATGGAGACAATCTATTTTCAGCTCTTACCCCTACCTACAAAAGAGAACAAATGCAACCTTCCCCTTTGCTACAGCATAGGACTAACCCCAGATCATGGGGATTGCAATCACAAAAAATTAGCTAGATTTTAGAAAGAGAGCTATAGGCAGAGCAAGCAAAAGGAAACCTTTCCCTTGGTAATATAGCTGTCAGCATTTTGTTCAAAATATTTTAAAGAATCAAAACCTTATTTAACCATTTGCTAAATGGTACCTGAAGTGAATTTAGAGAAATTTAACATAGAGGAAGAAAAATTGATATGGTTTGGCTCTGTATCCCTACGCAAATCTCATCTCGAATTGTAATCCCCACTTGTCAAGAGAGTGATGTAGTGGGAGGAGACTGGATCACCTGGGTGGTCTTCCTCATGGAGTTCTCATGATAATGAGTGAGTTCCCACTAGATCTGATGCTTTCAAAGTGTTTGGCTGTTCCTCCCTAGCTCTCACTCTCTCCTGCCACCTTGTGAAGAAGGTGCTTACTTTCCCTTTGCCTTTCAGCATGATTATGTTTTCTGAGACCTCCTCAGCCATTGTGGAACTGTAAGTCAGTTAAACCTCTTTTCTTTATAAATTACTCAGTCTCAGGGAAGTTCTTTATGGCAGTGTGAAAACAAACTAATACAATAATCTGCACATGGTATCAAAGGCGTTGATAGAAAATGTTACAAACTAAGCACAGACACCTTAGTCATATTTTCCATGATGTCTTTAATTTAGAGAAAACAAAAGTTTTCTCCAAACTCTAGGGTAAATACACACACATCTACATTTTATTCAATAGAATGCAGGGGATAAAACGATTGCCCTTTTCAGAGGTCTTGCCTTTGCTCCCAGGGTCACATGTCAGAAAAGTCTTGGAGAGGCGGTGGAGTTTACTGTGAAGTATAACAATAAAGTCACAAATTTGCTGGACATACTTCAGTTTATGTAATAAAACTCCTTTCCAGAAAAACAACCACATGTCAAGAAGAGTGAATTCATAAGATCCTTCTCTCTAATAGATATGTTTTGTGGAAATCAAAACAGTAAAACTTAGGCAGCAGATGCAGAGGCAGAAGTAGGAAATCATAGTGAAGAAAATCACAGGACTTTACAGAAAATAAGAGGAAGGCTTTGGTGTTAAGGGGAGGAGATCCAGACAAACATCCATCCATGTCTCACCCCAGAGTTCTGGTTCCATCATTCTCAACAAATCCATAAGGGTCTACACAGTATCTCAATTAAGGAACCTCTACCAGATTAGGTGGGTTCGATCAAATAGAATAAAGCTTCTAGTGCCTAGAATAAGTCAATGAGCTAAGTAATGGCCTTTTCAGTTTTCTCATTTAAAAAAAATTGATTCTACTCGATTTTACACTATCATTTTGAATTTCCATGCCTATACAGGCAAAATCATAGTTATATAGGAGATTTAGCATTATGTAAAATATATTTCATCTTTCAATATTTTGGTTGTATTTTTTGGTTAAACAGTTTCCTGCTTTCTTTTTACCTTAACCACATCATATAGGATATTTCCATCTCATATTTTTCTATTTTTCTGTGCAGGGGAGTAAAGAAAAAATAGCAAGAAAGTGTATGGGTAAAGAATCATTTTAATAAACCTCTATTCATAGATATTACTAGCATAGATGCTACTAATGGCAGACACTAAATGACATAATTTGAATATTTATCCCCTCCAAATCTCATGTTAAAATTTGATCCCTAATGTGAGAGGTGAGACCTGATGGCCGGCATTTGGGTCATAGGGGCAGATCCCTCATGAAGAGCTTGGCACCATTCTCCTGGGATTGAATGAATTCTCACACTTAGTTCCTGTGAAATCTTGTTGTTAAAAACATTATACTACCTATCACCATGACATGCTTGCTCCCTCTTTGCCTTCTGCCACGATCGGAAGCTTCCTAAGGCCCTTACCAGAAGCAGATGCTGGTGTCATGCTTTTAGTACAGACTACAAAACTGTGAGAGAAACAAACAAAAAACTCTCTTTTTCTTTATAAATTGCCTCAAGTTTTCCTTTATAGAAATAAAAATGGTTTCTTCTGTCAGAGTCAGAGTAATTACTCCTTCCCTGAAGGTAAACAAGATGAATACTCAACACTTGGCATTGCAAAACATGCCTCTCTGAATATACATAAAAATTCCTGAGGCTGGGCATGATGGCTCAAACCTATAATACCAGTACTTTGGGAGGCCAATCACCTGGGGTCAGGAATTTGAGACTAGCCTGGCCAATGTGGTAAAACCCCATCTCTACAAAAAATACAAAAATTAGCCAGGCGTGGTGGTGCACACCTGTAATGCCAGCTACTCAGGAAGCTGAAGCAGAAAAATCACTTGATCTTGGGAGGCAAAGGTTGCAGTGAGCTGAGATGGCACCACTGCACCCCAGCCTAGGCAACTGAGCAAGACTCCATCTAAAAAAAAAAGAAAAAAAAAACTCTTGAAAATGTAAAACATGAAAGTACTTTTTCCATTACTGAGGGTAGTATTGTTTGTAGAAACTCTTAAGTTATATGGAAGCATTTTCAGTTGTATATTTTTTCAGAGGAAGTTTTATTTGGGGATATTTCATATGTAAAAACTGTTGAACCAGACAGTTACCAGATAGTTACTTAAAATAAACAAAACTCTGCTACTTTATGAAAAGTTCAATAACCAACAACCTCACCCTGCTCTGAACTGGTAAAAATGCCTCTGTGACTGACAAATGGATGAATCAGATGACAAGCACATTGAGACAGACATAGCTGAACCTCTAAACATATGAACCCCCACAGCTCTTTGTGCATGGTAACCAAATGAGGCTGTTGTGGATGTAGTACACTATAAAAACAAAATGTGAGTTACCTGTGGTTAGCAACAAATAATAAAATAATTAGATGCTATACTTTATAGTGATATTTTGAGTGGACAAAACCTGACAATGATAGAAAATTTGAACTAGGTCACGTTAAATACAAGAATAGGTACTTTTGGAAGAATGTAACTGGCTTTTTGATGTTTACCTGCCTTCAGAGACACTTCTGTAGGTCCTGAATTTTGACTCAGAAATATTGGTAAGAAATTGAGCCTGTGCATAAAACCATGTCTGGAATTATGTTGCAAAGGGTACCAGCCACATACATAGCACACAACTTGAGTAGTCCCTTGCAGAGCTGAGCAACACAGTGGCCCTTCCTGGATAGTCTGTGCCAGAGGTGTTGGTCCTATATCAATGTTAGAAAATTCTCTGAATTTCTCGGCCTCCGTATCATCATCTCTAGAATGGAAATAAAATAGATATCCTTTGTCAACAAAATACAAGGAGCTGCAGAAATGTTAGTTGCCATAATACCTTTGCTTTTTGTGTTTTCTTTCTGTGAGAGATGAAAATATACTATAGATCTGCATTATGCAATTCAGTAGCCACTAGCCACATGTAGCTATAAAGTGCTTTAAATATACTCAGTCCAAACTGAGATGTAGTCTACGTGTAAAATAATACCCTTGGTTTTGAAGCTCTAGTATAAAAAAAATAGGTCATTGATAATTTTCATTACATGTTGAAATTATAATATTTTGATTCGATTTATTTAAATATGTTAATAAGATTAGGTTCATTTGTTTTTATTTTTAGAAAATCTAAAATTGTATGTTTGCATTTGTAGCTCACAGTACATTTGTTTTGAGTAGATATACTCTAGACAAATGGTTGTGATAGAATAATGAAAAGAAGAAAAGGTAAATATGAAAATATCATTAATAATTTCAGGCATAAGAGTTTATATTTTCTAAGGCATAAGGATTTTAAGACTTAGTAAATGTAGCTAATAAGAAAAGTAAACTTGAGAGTAAACATGGGTAAACATGAGAGCCAATTTAGAACACACTGCTTCAAGTGATTGCTCCTGTGGAATCAGGAAGCTGGGCTGTTTGCATATTGATACTGTCAGTCTTTGGTTGAGGACTATTCCTGGTGGCTGGTAATTCTCTGACACTTCTGCCTTACTCTAGGGTCAGGTGACAAGAACCTCCTCTTTGACCAAGCATTAGTCAGGCTCTTTTGAGGCCTGTTCTTGACTAAGCCTTATGCTTGGCCTGTGGAGGGCACTTTTATCAAGAGTCCTGCCAAGCCAATTTAGTGAGACTCCTACCCCACCCCCACTGCCGCTTTTCTGTATAACCAAGTTCCTCTTTACCCCACCTTTGATACCTAACCAAGCTCTTATTAGTAACTTTTTATCCACTGATGCCCTCCCCTTGCCCATTGGCTGTGAATCCCCAGATGTCCCTACTGTATTTAGGAGTTTATCTCCTCTGCTGTTGCAATAGTCTTGACCTCTATAGCAATAGACTTTAATAAAGTTTTTCTTGCCTTTTAACTCACCCTGTGCATTTTTTCTTTGACACAATTCATGTGACAAATATTTGTGGAGTTTCTGTTATGTGCTAGGTATTATTTAGGTGCTGACGTCATAGAGAACAAAACAGACAAGATACCTGCTCTAATGGAGTTTTACGTGGGTAGAAATGGGATAGGTGGTACAGACAATACACAGCTCAATGAAAAAATAACGGAAGATATATGGTATTAAGTGTCATGAAAATAGCTAATCTAGGATATTGTGATAGGGAATTACTCATAGTTATCTTAGAATAGGTGGTTAGGCGAGACTTCTTTGAAGTGGTGACAGGAAGCTAATATCAGAGTGACAAGGAGGATCTAGCCAAGCAGAAAAGCACGCAACCTGGAGCTTTCTGAGCAATAGGTAGTTTTGAGCCCTGGAACAGTCTGCTTGTCAACTTCTAAGAACAGAAAGAAAGTTGAACCTGTTGGATGGTAAGAGGCAAAGAAGAGAAGAGAGTGATAAGCTCAGAGAGGCAGGTGAATGAATTTGGATTTCATTCCAGTGTGATGGGAAACCATACTGCAGTAGGAGCTGCATGTTAAAATGATGCCCATTTTGAAAGATCACTTGGGCTACTTTGTGGAAAATGGATCATTGAAGGAGTTAGTTGAAGACTGGGTTTGGCTTCATGTAATAGAAAACCCAATGCGATAACTTAAATAAGATAGAATTTTGTATCATTCTTTTTGTTTTTCTCACATGACAACATCCAGAGGCAGACAGCCTGAACTGCTGTAGCTATGTTTGTGATTTCTTTGGTGTTTTTCTTCATGTTCAATATTAGTTCTGAGTAGCAAAAAGAAAAAGGACACCCAAAGGACATAAAGCTTCTATTCCAGCTGAATCATATCCTTTTAAAGCAGTTTATTTAGAAATCTCACCTAAGAATCTTGCTTACCGTATGTGGGTCAATATTGGCATATGTGCCCAATACTGTAGCAAAAAAGACTATTTTAGGGTATTCACCTAGACTCATTGCTGCCTCCATAAAAATTATGGTCAGGTATTCATCTTTCTAAGTCTATTTCCTGTAAAATAATAATAATAATAATGATAAATAGTTACTGCATTATGGTGAAATTAAAGGATTAAATGAGATGATGTGATCAGAACATTTAGCACATGCCTGGCATGAATGTAAGCTTCATGAAAGTAGGATCAACTCTGCCTCATGCAAGCACTCAGTAAATATTTGTTGAGTGCTGAACCAATAAATGCATGAGGTAAATTCTCATGAAGTTCTTAGGGTAGGACTGTGGTTGTACCACAGTCAGTAGAGTGTATACATTTGTGTTAAAAATACATAAGAAAAAAAAAACACCAACAGAGTGCTTTACAAACATATAATTAACAGATTCCAGATTAAGCTCACATTGCATTCTCTGGGTTTTTGGAGGAAAACTCATTGCTGGTAATGTTGTCCCTGGAGTATTGCCAACATTCAAAAATATCAATTGGCTTCAAATGACGTTCTCTGAAGGCAGGATAATGCAGAAGACAGAATTTAACTATTCAAGAGCTTTGAGTTAGTTTAAAACAAACAACAAAATGTTTGCACAATTTTAGATTTTTTTTTTCATTTTAGGGAAATAATTTACAACCATCTGAAAAAAAAAAATAGGAATCTAGTGTTTTTTACATCGTGCATTACATTCCAAAGAGGTGAATATTTTTTCTCAAGAAATGTAGTTATCAAGCTGTTTTTATGAGGTCTTAAGTTTTGTTTCCATTTTGTGGATTGCTGATGGCCATTTGCTAGCTTTTCTTTGTCTAAGGCTTAATTTTAAGCCCTATTATCTTATAGTCTTACTCTTTAAAAAGTTTCATGCTGTTAACAAATTTACCTCACAGAGACAAATGTCATAGTCTCTAAGCAATTTTGAAAATTTAACGAATGCCTAGTTAATCTGTATACTTTTCTGAAGCTGAGGAGCAATGTCTAAGCATTTCTATCTCTTCAGTAGAGTGATAAAGTTAGTCAAGGAATTTATGAGGAAGCTCTTGAAGATCATGCAAATGAATGTAGATACCATTTGTTGACCATAAGGAACCACTGATAGGCTTCTGAGGAGGGGTATAATGTGTTCAGATTTTCAGGTTAGAAATAGAATTCTACCAGCAGGAGGGAAGATGATGGATTGAGGTAGTCCTGATAAAGGAAACAGAAGTAACCAAGTAGAATACTGAACTGGTCAAGGATCTTGCAGTTCTCTGTTATTAGGGCACCAGCAGCATACATGCTTGTAAGTGAATCAGTTTGACTTTTGTTTTAATAATAGAATCAACAGTACTGAAAAAGAATTGGACATGAAGAAGTAGGAAAGAGGAAGAGACAAAGAAGGGTTTTGGCTATCTGCGGAAAGCAATTAGATGGTATCATTAACCTGAGTAATGAAGATAGGAGTACGTTTGGGGAGAAGAATAATGAGTAAGTTTTAGACATGTGAAGCATCCAGCGATGTCCAATAAGAAGCTGAATACACAGTATTCTAGAGGTTTGAGCTGAAGATAAAAGAGCTATGGGAACAGATTGTTAGAGTAAATTGAAAAGAATATAGAAAATGAGTTCAGTGAAGCATGAATAAGAGCTGCAAGTTTGCAGAGAAAAGGGATTGCCTGGCAGAAGTGGCAGAAGGACTGAATTATGCACATTCATAGGCACGTGGAATAGCAGGATGAATGTGGGAAACTAAAGGGAGTTTGATACCAAAGCGCAACATATGAGAAGAAAGAGGCAGGCCACGTCCAGATTTTATAAAGGGAAATCTGGTATGTCAGTTATCCTAAAGAGCTTGGGCTTTATCTTGCAATTAATGGGAAATCACTGAAAGGTTTTTAATGGGGAGTGACTTGATACCATCAGACTGCTGACATTTATGATGGATGGAATATGGGGAGTCTGGCGGGAAAGAGGGAGACTAATTAGAAGTTCTTATAATCACTTGGTGAGAGATAATGAGGCGTTTACTAAGATAGCAACAGTGGGAAAGGATGTGAGGACAAGAGTTGGGATATATTTAGAATTGGTTGGCTATAAGGGCAGAAGGAAAGTAAGGGGTCAAGGATGGTGCCTAGTGTTCTCATTTGGGTGAGTAGATGAATAAACCTTAACATCAACAAGTGTGGAAGATAATGGAGGAAGAAAAAAGAGACTGAGAAGGTATGGTCAAATAATTAGGAAGAAATATAGAAAGCAAGTAATGTGGCATGTACATCAAGAGTACGTCAGGAATGTAGAGAGCTTCAGGAAGTGGACAGTACTGCTAAGTGCTTTTAGCAGCCAAGTCAGTTAAGAACCAAAAATTTCCACTCTGATTTAATGACCAAGAGGACAATTTTTGGGTGAAAGTGGTTTCAGTGGGGTGGTACAGACAGAAACCAGACTGCTGTGGGAGGAAGACGAAGGGAGGAAGTGGTGATATTCTAGACACCTTCAAAAAGCATAGAAAGTAACACAAAATAGAGAACAAAACAAGACTATAGAATAAATTCAGTTAGATTTCTTTATTTCTTTGCTGGGGTGTAAGGATATATACATATATATATCTGTGTGTATATATCTACCATAAAGTATCAATGGCCATATATAGGTTATAAACATATATATTACCTATTACTCCTCTCTAAAAATATATATTCTAATCTATTTTTCTATAGATGAAATTCAATCATTTAATATACAGTGTGAATAATTTTTAATTATAAGAAGTGGGGCCAGGTGTGGTGGCTCACGCCTGTAATCCCAGCACTTTGGGAGGCTGAGGTTGGGTGGATCACAAGGTCAGGAGTTCAAGACCAGCCTGGCCAAGATGGCTAAACCTGTCTCTACTAAAAATACAAAAATTAGCCAGGTGTGCTGGCAGGCGCCTATAATTCCAGATACTTGGGAGGCTGAGGCAGAGAATTGCTTGAACCCAGGATGCAGAAGTTGCAGTGAGCTGAGATCATGCCTGCCACTGCACTCTAGCCTGGGTGCAACAGGGCAAGATTCCATCTAAAAACAAAAAATTATATGAAGTGAAATATGAAAGAATAATATTAAGTACCATCATTTGATATCTTAGTGAACAACTGAAATAATAAAAAGGAATATAAAAATAATATTAAATACCAAATGATAATTTTATTTCTCCTATACTTTGTAGAATATTTCAATTAAATATTATTTTGTCAATTTAAAACAATTAAATAATGAAGTTCTGCTTAAGAAGAGGAAGTCCTCTCCCAGTGCTTACATTTTCCATATGTTATTTATTTTTTAGCAACAGGATAATTATTTCCAGATTCCTCTTTAACCTCTGAGGGCCTCTGGAATGTTTACTTTACATGGACTTTTGTCTTATTGTTGTGGTGCTAAGTATTTCTTTAAAGTG
Organism: Callithrix jacchus; assembly: GCF_049354715.1. NCBI lineage: Eukaryota > Metazoa > Chordata > Mammalia > Primates > Cebidae > Callithrix > Callithrix jacchus. Next base: position 77,521,992 of record NC_133513.1, on the reverse strand, counting down.
GGATTTTGGATACCTAAGATTAACATTCATGAATCAGCAGAGCCCTCTAACCAAGCAAAACCAATCTCCAGCAACTTAATAAAACAAAAACGTGTTCCCCTTGTTTAAAAACAGAATATCAGCTATGCTAAGATGAATAATGTTAGTTTTCATTTATCTTCTGAACTATCTCTCAGCTGCTTTACTTATTCAGTAATTAATTCATTATACAATACTTACTTTGTGTCTGTCTACCATGCACTAGGCACTGTTTAGGTACTAGGGCCTACATCAGTACAACACATGGAAAAATCCTTTTCTTTTCAGGCTTTAGGAGCCTTAATCACAAATTAGATCCCTAGTTCTGCGAAGATGCCCTCCATATGCCACTCAAACTCAGATGCCTCATACCGTGCTGCCCTCTGTCACCCCTTCTAGGCTCTGACATCCTAAACTGGGTCATGACTTCATTTTCCATATGGATACTGTCAAAGGAAAAAAGTAGTTTAAGTGAATCGAATTGAGATTAAAAGATTTATCCAGCTTGTGCACATCAGGAATGACTTGAAAATCAGGTAACTTCCCTAACTGAAGCAGGACTGGAGTTTTATGGGGTGAGGAGAGGAGAGATACATGTGTGCTTTTGGTCTGGCAAAGATGGAAATTGTATTCATCTTTAACTGTTGCAAAACTTTCAGTTCAAAGGATTGGAGATTGTTAACGGTTTTCATGCCTCTTGTTCTGGATCATCGGTTCAGTTTCCTCCTGGCAACTGTCAGAGCAGTTCTTTCAAGAGCTGTTTTTACCATCTTTGCAGTTTTTTAAGGTTCAGGGCAGTGTGGCAGGGGAAGCAAAAAAAAAAAAAAAGATGGAGGGTGGATGAAAAGAGCAGAAAAAGAAAAACAGCAAATAAGGAAAGCAAGGCTTGGAACAAGAGAAACTGAGGTCTGTTTAAATCCTTTTACCATGCCCTCTTCACACTGATCAGCGTTGACTCTTCACACAGGGCAGCTTCTGTGTACATGTTGTTTTTCTCCTGACTGAGTCTCAATAACCCTGAGCCAACTCCCTAACCTGCTCTTCCCAAGTTACACATAGGCATTAGGATGAAGTAGTTCTGAAAGGGAAGAGAGGACAGGGGAAGAAAAACTAAATAAATAAAAGAAAACGAAACAAAATAAAGGAGGAGGGGAAGACCACACTCAACGACTTTTCAACTCCCAGACCCCTGAGATGTCTCCCCCAATCATAAAACTTCAGTGCAGTCCTTGAGTTTTCACAATACAGAGTTGTTGTTAAGATCAACAACTACACAGTCAGAAAGATTCGGATTCTAGTTCACTCTTTGCCATTTACTGCATGTATGTCCTTGAGGAAAATAATCTTTCAACCTCATTATCTTCTAAATATACATTATTATATTGTAATAGTAACAGTTTTGATACATTTGACAGAAATCCAGGTCTAACTGGATTACTCAAAAATTGACTGAATTATAGAACTTGGACATGGGAAAGCAAAGTTAGTGTAAGGAAAAATGGGATGCTATGCCTGGATCCTCCCCAGGACTTTATCTTGTTTACGTTGCTTTTCATATGTTGATTTCATTCTCTCCTACTATTTTGAGAGAAAATGATCTATCAGGTGCAGCAAGGAGAGAACCTAGGAATGAATGCATATTTGGGCCTGACTTGTGCTACCTGCCCATTCCCAACTCAGTCACTGTGGTCAACTGTATGGGGCGTGATGTCTAAATTATATACTCATTCTTGTGGCCAGAATGTGGTTGTCAGTTACAGATCTTGCTAGCCAAAGGCAGTGGTCACTACTCACTTCATAGTTTCCTTAAGAAATAAATTGCTCATCACCCGCCTATGAGTGAGAATATGTGGTATTTCATTTTCTGTTCTTGTGTCAGTTTGCTGAGAATAATGTTCAGTGAGAACACATGGACACAGGGAGGGGAGCACTACATACTGGGGTCTACTGGGGGGAATAGGGGAGGGACAGCGGTGGGGGGAGCTGGGGAGGGATAGCATGGGGAGAAATGCCAGATGTGGGTGAAGGGGACGAAGACAGCAAATCACACTGCCACATGTGTACCTATGCAACTATCTTGCATGTTCTGCACATGTACCCCAAAACCTAAAATGCAATTAAAAAAAAAAAGAAAATTGCTATAAAAAATTCAGTCAGTATATTAAAACAACAATGACAACAAAACCTCAGAACTCAATAGAGAGTAGTCACAAAGCAACTCTATTGCTTTTCCCATTGTGCTTAAAACTCCTTTTGGGATAGTACTACTGTTTTCTCTGTACTTGGAATAAATTTAGGTAGACTGGACTATTTCTCTGCTTTATTTTAATCACAAGAAACTACAAGGCTCATTTAGTAATTAAGATACACTCCACAGTAATGAAGTGTTTAACTTCAAACAATGGAAATCTAAAGACTCTAAGATATATAGATGGTTTGTTTTTCTCTTCCTTAAATTTATTCTTCTCATCCGCTAGTTAGGCATGGTTTCTAATCTCTGAATTTTTCTTAGAGAGGAGAGAGAAACAAGGTAAAACTGGCATAGTGACACGTACTGTTGTCATGTGGCCGGTCATGTCACTGAGGAACGTGCAATCGAATCTTACAGGCTTGCAAGGTGTCAAACTGATTTTTCCATAAGATTTCATTGCACATTTCTCAGACATTTTTCTTAAAGAACCTTTCAGTTGCAATTCCATTGATATAGGGAATACCTTCTAAAGGTATTCACTTCAAGTTCTCTCTTCTTCAGCTAAATCATGCTTCTGAAGAATTGCTTGGCCCCTCCAATGGCCTTCCTGAATGAGATCCCCTTCAAGAAGGTCCAGGTGGCCTGTTTCTTATTTGCCACCCCATCCAGATTTTTTTCATCTTTGAGAAGGGTAGCCTGTAGAAATAGAATTTTAAGAAAGTTGTAAATAGGACCCTTATTTAAGTATACAGTGAGCATATGTGAAAGATTTATTTGATGCATTAATAAGGGAACCCACAGGACAGTAAACCCAGTTTAAGAGGTATTTGGGAAAGAAACTATGTATAGGTGCTGAAGAAAAATGTTAGAAAATATTTGATAGTTTACATACAAAACTGGTAAAAGTCCTAAAGATCAAGAAAATGACAAATTTGGGGACTGCCTTTTTTAAGACAGAAATGACCTGCATCTTTACTGGATGAGATTCTGCAGGTAAATATGTACTTTCATAGACTCTGGACTTTAATGGCAAACACCCTCTTAAGATAATTAAATAGCATTCTAGTATGTAACGTTGAAAGGATGTCCAGTCTTTCTTTTGCATTATTTCCATGTTCTGTATAACTTTTCCTCAGTGTCTGTTCATCTTGCTTGTTGTCACTGAAAGAGCAACCAGTATTTCTCTTTCTTCTGCTGCCTCAGGAAATCCAGCCAATCACTGTGCCCTGACCTCCAGAGGCACATATTATGCTAAGTGTCTTAATCCCTTCTCAAAGGGCCTAAGGTAGGAAAAAGTGCCTCTTCATCTCCCAGTGGAGATTGGAATGCCAAAAGGGACTGCTATAGCACAGGCTTCAAAAAGAATTTCCCCATATCTTCTTTAGCCTGTTGAATAGGCCGGAGGAGAGCAGTCATAACAGGAGGCAGGACAGCTTTCCCCATATCTTACTTTAGCCTGTTGAATGGGCCGGAGGAGAACAGTCATAACTGGAGGCAGGACAGCTTTCCCCATATCTTACTTTAGCCTGTTGAATGGGCCGGAGGAGAGCAGTCATAACTGGAGGCAGGACAGCTTTCCCCATATCTTACTTTAGCCTGTTGAATGGGCCGGAGGAGAGCAGTCATAACTGGAGGCAGGACAGCTTTCCCCGTATCTTACTTTGTTCTAATAGCATCTTGCTTGAAGGTGTAGGAATATTTGCTACTGTAACCTCCCAACGGGTTCGCCTCGCCCACTACCTAGACAGAGCTGATTTATCAAGACAGGACAGTTGCAATGGAGAAAGAGTAATTCACAGAGCCTGCTGTATGGGCGACCGGAGTTTTACTATTACTCAAATCAGTCTCCCCAAGCATTTGAGGACTGGAGATTGTAAAGATGATTTGGCAGGTAAGGGCTCCGGAAGCAGGGAGTGCTAACTGGTCAGGTTGGAGATGGAATCGTAGAGGCGTCAGAGTGAAGTTTCCCTGCTGTCTTCTGTTCCTGAGTGGGATCGCAGAACTGGTTGAGCCAGATTACCAGTCTGGGTGGTGTCAGCTGATCTATACAGTCTGCCAAATGTCTCGAGCACTGATCCTAGGTTTTACGAGTGATGTTATCCTCAGGAGAAATTTAAGAAGGTTCAGATTCTTACAGTCACAGGTTGCATGACCCCTAAACTGTAATTTCTAACCTTACAGCTAATTTGCTAGTCCTCCAAAGGCTGACTTGTCCTCCGGAAAGAAAGGGGTCTTTTCAGGAAAAGGCTATTTTCAATTTCGTTTCAGAGTCAAACCATAAACAAGTTCCTTCCCAAGCTTAGTTTGGCCTACATCCAGAAATGAACAAGGATAGCTTAAACGTTAGAAGCAAAATCGAGTCAGTTGGGTCTAATCTGTTTCACTGTCATAATTTCCTCAGTTGTAATTTTTGCAAAGGCGGTTTCACTACCTACTGCATTGTTGTAACCCTGGAGTGCTGCTGGTAAAACCTCTGGACAATGAGACTTGCATTTAATATTACTTACATATAAAGCACTCAGTACATGACAAGTGGCCCTGAAGGTGAATGCCTCCTTCAATTCTGTGTCCTAAGAGCATGTATTGCTTCACACTGGTCCCAACTCTGTTCAGTAGAGTATGTGGTATTTAATACACACTCTATAAATAGTCATAATCTGAATTGTGCTACTGTTACTGCTTATAAAAAATTTAAATTTTTTAACTTTGCACACATGACCATTTACAATCTCTTCTGAGACTTCCTTTTCAAGCTCAACTTCAGGAAAAAAAATTATATATATATATATTTCAACTTGTCTACTGACAGGAAGGAATTTTTTTAAAAAAATCCTGTCCCTTGTGGTTCATCCTCACCAGAATAGCTATTAACATAGGAATAAGGGTTAAGAGCATGCAGTTTGTGTTCATACAGAATTGAATCAGGCGTAAGAGTTAAGGCATGCCATTTGTGGTCAGACAGAATTGAATCTCGGCCAGGTGCGGTGGCTCATGCCTGTAATCCTAGCACTTTGGGAGGCCTAGGTGGGCAGATCACAAGACTAGGAGTTAGAGACCAGCCTGGCCAACGTGATGAAACCCAGTCTCAACTGAAAATACAAAAATTACCATTGCTTTTGGCGTTTTAGTCATGAAGTCTTTGCCCATGCCTATGTCCTGAATGGTATTGCCTAGGTTTTCTTCTAGGGTTTTTATGGTTTTAGGTCTTACATTTAAGTCTTTAATCCATCTTGAGTTAATTTTTGTATAAATTGTAAGGAAGTGATCCAGTTTCAGTTTTCTGCATATGGCTAGCCAGTTATCTCAATACCATTTATTAAATAGGGAATCTTTTCCCCATTGCTTGTTTTTGTCAGGTTTGTCAAAGATCAGATGGTTGTAGATGTGTGATGTCACTTCTAAGGTCTCTGTTCTGTTCCATTGGTCTATATCTCTGTTTTGGTACCAGTATCATGCTGTTTTGATTACCGTAGCCTTGTAGTATAAAGAACTTCTGCACAGCAAAAGAAGCTATCATCAGAGTGAACAGGCAACCTACAAAATGGGAGAAAATTTTTGCAATCTAACCATCTAACAAAGGGCTAATATCCATAATCTACAAGGAACTTAAACAAATTTACAAGAAAGAAACACAAAACTTCATCAAAAAGTGGGCAAAGGATATGAACAGACACTTCTCAAAAGAAGACATTTATGCAGCCAACAAACATGAAAACAAGCTCATCATCACTGGTCATTAGAGAAATGCAAATCAAAACCACAGTGAGATACCATCTCACGCCAGTTAGAATGACAATCACTAAAAAGTCAGGAAACAACAGATGCTGGAGAGGATGTGGAGTAATAGGAATGCTTTTACACTGTTGGTAGGAGTGTAAATCAGTTCAACCATTGTGGAAGACAGTGTAGCAATTCCTCAAGGATCTAGAACCAGAAATACCATTAGACTCAGCAATTCCATTACTGGGTATATACCCAAAGGATTATAAATCATCTATTACACATGCACATGTATGTTTATTGCAGCACTGTTCACAATAGCAAAGACTTGAGACCAACCCAAATGCCCATTGATGATAAACTAGACAAGGAAAATGTGGCACATATATACCATGGAATACTATGCAATCACAAAAAAGGATGAGTTCATGTCCTTTGCAGGGACATAGATAAAGCTGGAAACCATTATTCTCAGCAAACTAACACAGGAACAGATAACAAAACACTTCATGTTCTCACTCATAAGTGGGAGTTGAACAATGAGAACACATGGACACAGGGAGGGGAACATCACACACCAGAAACCGTCAGGGGGTGGGAGGCTAAGGGAGGAATAGCATTAGGAGAAATACCTAATGTAGATGACAGGTTGATGGGTGCAGCAAACCACCATGTGTATACCTATGTAACAAACATGAACATCTACACATGTATCCCAGATCTGAAAGTATGAAAAAATAAAATTAGCTGGGTGTGGTGGTGCATGCTTGTACTCCCAGCCACTCAGAAGGCTGAGGCACAAGAATTACTTGAACCTGGGAGGTGGAGTTTTCAGGGAGCCAAGATTGTACCACTACATGCCGGCCTGGGTGACAGAGTGAAATTCCATCTAAAAAAAAAAATTGAATCCAAATTGACTAGGCAAATGATTGCTTCAGCAACTTATTCAACCCCTCAAGGTTTCAGTCTTAGTATATGTAGAATGAAGATAATAGAGACTTCTTTATAGACTGTTTGTTAGAATATTAGCAAAAACAACGTACTTGAAATGCTTAGTAGATAATACATGCTCTATAAATGATGGCTACCCTTTTGTGCCTGAATCCTTGTGTACTTTTATACTTTCCTGCCTAATATTTTTTGGCTTTGTGTCCCCACTCAAACCCCAGCTCAAATTGTAATTGCCACTTGTCAAGGGAGAGACCTTGTTGAAACCACCTTTGCACAATTATAACTGTCAAAATTATGTCAGTGAAGGAGATCAGGCCTAACTGAGCCCATCTTCCTTCTAACCCCTAAACTGTCTGTTCATTCCTGGGTGTAGGCCAAACTAGCCTTGGGAACAAAGACTTCTGTAAGTAGGCTACTTCAATTCTTTGTAATGTTTTACAAAGTTTACCTCTTTCATCATTTTTTATTTGTTTCATTTTAATTGGTGATTTATAGTTTATTTTCATGACACAGTTATTTAAGAATTAAGATTCAATTTCTGCTCCCAGTTCTAGTTCTGTAATTTTGCACAAATTGCTCTCTAGGTCTCATGTACATTCTCAGACTTATGCTGCCTATTATTTTCAAAGTCCATGTTAATATTCCACAGAACTAGCTTCTACAAATGAATTTTACCAAAAAGTGTTCTAATAATTCACATCAATAGATTACATCACATGAAGCAAAAATAAGAAGTAAAACCAATGGAATGACACACACGATGACTCTTGTTTTCAGACAATATATATATCTGTACCCCTAAATTATCTAAAGAGAATAAACAGAAAGTCTTAATCAAATTAAATAAAGTCATTATCTGAAAGATAAATATAAAAACCTCAATAACTTTTGCTTTCAACAATTTAGAAAGTTTTATAAATATATGCTATTTCCATTTGGGTGCCATGGCTTATACCAGTAATCCACTAGTTTGGAAGGCCAAGGCCAGGGGATCACTTGAGCCCAGGAATTTGAGATTAGTTTAGGCAACATAGCAAGACTCCATCTCTACAAAAAATTTAAAAATTAGCCAGGTGTGGTGGTAAACACCTGTAGTCCAGCTGCTTGGGAGGCTGAAGCAGGAGGACTGCTTGAGCCTGGGAGGTCAAGGCTGCAGTGAGCTGTAATCACATTGTGACTGAATTGTGGACAATGGGCTCAGGTTGCTCCTGAAAAGATGTGTTCTTCCAGGCCCTTGGTCCCTCACTCACGAAGAATGGGAGAGAGGACCCCGCTGGACGCGGTGAGCTCATTTTAAGTAAAATTGGACCCCACAGAGTTTTGCAGAAAGTGATTTATTTAGGTGGAGAGAGAGAAAACAGAGAAAGAAATAGAGAGAGAGATAGAGAGTGAACTCTCACAGTGTTGTGAGAGGGGATCCAGAAATGGAATCCACCCAGATGTGGGACAAGGAGACTTTTAACCTGGGAGTTATTCCCGCCCTATTAAAGGTTTCTGTCCTGTGAAAGGAGTTCCTTTAAACTTCCACTGCTGTGATTGATCTTTGATTTCTGACATCTTATTTGTATTTGGCCCACAGTCCTCCCATAGCTTCTCATGGGCTTTCTAGACAAAGGAAGCTCACCTGGGCAGTCCATCTTCCCGCATGCGTGAAAGTTAAACAAAGACCTCTAAGCTCCTGGATGGAGAAGTAAGTGGAGGTATGGCACTGGGAAGGCCTTGCCTTTGAAACCACACTCCCTTTTGGACCTGGGAAGAGAATACATTCCCTCAATAACACTGCATTTTCCTGGGTGACAGAGCAAGACCCTGTCTCAAGTAAATAAGACATAGATCATTTCCAATAGCATCACAAATATGAATAAGTTGGAAATAACCGTTAGAAAAAAAGCATGTATTGCAGGGTCAGTGACAGATTCTATTTGAGGAACATGTGCTGAGAGGCACTGTGAAAGACATGATTAAATAGTGAATAAATGGGATCCTGATGGAAAGATTCATATTATAAACACATTAAGTCATTGCAAATTTTTAAACTTAATGTCAATCTATAAGATTTCAAATGGTTTTAGGGAAATATTTAATACAAATTTTTTATTGTTACAATTTACTAAATCATCTCTATGTGCCAGGCACCTAAGTTTAAGCATTTTACATGTATTAGCACACATAATCCTAATAAAACCGCCTTTGCAAAATTATGGCTGATTCAGTGAAAGAGGTCTAACTTAACGGACTCCATCTTGCTTCTAACCGCCAAGCTGTCCTTATTCATTCCTAGGTGTGGGCTGAACTTACTTTGGGAGTAACTTACTTTATAGTTGATAGTTTAAACAAGGACAGTAACAGTTCTTTCCCAAAGCAGACTTCCTTCTTGCCTGAGGACTAGATTGTCTTTGTGGGACTATCAGCAGCCACAGGATTAGGAATCATGGTTTAGGACTGCAGCTGGAGGCTACAAGATTCTGACTCTCCCTAAACTGCTCCTAAGATCTGTGCTTGAGATATTTTGTAGGCGTTGCACTTGATGGATTAGCTGGTTCCACCCAGACCAATGAACCGGCTCATCTGATCTTGCGGCTTCCACCCAGGAACTGATTTAGCTTAAGAAATCAACTCCTTATGATTTCATCCCTGACCAATAAGCACTTCTGACTCACTAGCTTGAGCCCATCCACCAAGTTACCCTTAAAAAATCTCTGCTACCCAATTGCGTGGGGAAACTGATTTGAGTAATAATAAAACTTCGGGCTCCCCCACAGCAAGCTCTGCGTGAATTACTCTTTCTCTATTGCAGTTCACCTGTCTTGAATCAGCTCTGTCCAGGTGGTGGGCATGGTGAACTCCTTGGGTGGTTATGTAACCACTCCGCTCCCTGTTCAGAAGAGTTTGCAGTTCGAATAAATATCATGGACCCAAAGAGATTTGCAGAACAGCAATTTTTTTTTTTTTTTTTTTTTTAGACAGAGTTTCGCTCTTGTTACCCAGGCTGGAGTGCAATGGCGTGATCTCGGCTGACCACAACCTCCACCTCCTGGGTTCAGGCAATTCTCCTGCCTCAGCCTCCCGAGTAGCCGGGACTACAGGCACGTGCCACCATGCCCAGCTAATTTTTTGTATTTTTAGTAGAGACAGGGTTTTACCGTGTTGACCAGGATGGTCTCGATCTCTTGACCTCGTGATCCACCCGCCTCAGCCTCCCAAACAGCAATTTATTAGACAGAGAGAGAGAGAAAGAAAGACAGCTCCCACGTCGTGCGGAGGGGACCCAGAGAAGATATCCATATACGTAGGAAGCAGCTGGAGTTTTAACCCTTGAGTTATTCCCTCCCCATTCATGTTCTTGTCCAATGAGAGGAGTTATTTCAAACGTCTTCCGGAGTGATTAATCTTTGACTCTGATACTGAATTGGCTGCTTGGTCCACAACTCTGAGTTACAAAGCCCCCTCCTCCCAGAGGTTTTGGTGGTTTTTTTTGGGACAAATGAGCCTCACTTGGCTTTTTCTACCTAGCCTGTGGTGTGGGGAACCCACACAAAGAACTTTACATTTGAAACCCCTCTGGTTCCTGGATGGAGGCATGGAGCTGGGAAACTCCTGCCTTTGAAACCACGTCCCTTGCAGACCCAGAAGTTCCTCAGTTACACTAATAATAACCCTTGTAGAAATACTATTATTATGCCCTTCTTAAAGATAAAAAAACTGAGGCGTAGAAATGATGCATTTTCTTCCAGATTGCACACAGTTAATCAGCGGAGCTGCCAGGACTTAAGTCTAACTAGCCTGACTTCACTTAGAGTTAACTTTGTTTCACTTCCAATGACAAATTGAAAAAAAAAAAAAAAGAGCTACAGTAATCGTAAATGAGTCTTAAGGAAATAATTGCTTTATAATTCCGATTTAGATATATAAATGTATTAGAAGGCATTTGTAAACCAAAAAGTATCTGAGACAGGTCTCAATCAATTTAGAAGTGTATTCTGCTGAGGTTAAGGATATGGCTGTGATACAGCCTCAGGAGGTCCTGAGAACATGTACCCAAGGTGGCCAGGCTACAGCTTGATTGTACACATTTTAAGGAGACATAGACATCAATCAAGACTTGTAAGATGTACATCGGTTCAGTCTGGGAAGACAGGATGACTTAAAAAGAGGGGGTGAGGTCCTAAGTGGGTTCAATGATTTCTCAATTGGCAATTGGTTGTGAGAGTTTCTCTCAAGACCTGGAATCAATAGAAGGGAGAAATGGGAGTGTCTGGGTTAAGATAAGGGATTGTGGAAACCAAGATTTTTATTATGTAGATGAAGACTCTAGGTAGCAATTTACAATAAATTGTAAATGATTCTTATTAGACTTAAAAAGGTACTAGACTGTTAATTCTCTCCTAGGTCAGAATGAAGATCTGGAAAGGCAGAAGAATTCTCTACAGAATGTAGATTTTCCCCACAAGAGAGAATGTTGCAGGACCATTTCAAAATATGTGAAATAAATATATTTTGGAGAAAAATTATTTGATTTCTTTTGGGGACTGCTATCTGTCTTGTTGGTATCTTAGTGCTACAAAGCATCAGCTTTGTCATTCTTAAGGTCTCTGTTTTAATGTTAAATGTTGGTAAGCCATGCTTGAATTGCAAAGGGAGGACAGTATGAAGAGGCATGACTGGCCCACACTTCTCATTATGGCCTGAACTAGCTTTCATGTTAACTTGGGAATGTTATTGGTCAAGCGGACGGATCTGTTAAATTGGATGGGATGCTTCAAATTTGATTTCGGTTTACATATCAATAAATAGGTTTATATCACATATCACACATCTCAAATTCAGATGGAATGATAATTAAATGGAAAGAAATACAACAATAAAACATAAAATAGAATTGATGTCACCTGTTGTTTAAGGCTCTCTAATTCTGAATGCAATAAAATAATATAACAAATATTAACACAGAGTCTCTTATTTTCCAGGTATCATACTAAGGCATTACAGGTATAATAGTAAGTGATGGAGAACCAGTTTTTGCTGTAAAGGCACAGCCATTAGCCTAAACAGACATTAAGCCATATTTACTGTAATGGCTAATTACTACTTGGTACTCTAAGAGTTTTGATCAAGATACCTGATTTTTGACATTAGGATCACAGAAAACATCCCTAAGGAGGTGACACTGGTTCTGAGACATGAAGCTATGAGGGCAGTACAGGAGGCAAACAGTTTGGAGTGGTAGGCAGGAAGATATGATAGGATAAAATTTCAAAAAAGGGTATATCGTATATGCAAAGGCCATGAATGGAATGAGGTTGGGTCTAATGAGAGCTATCAATAATGGTTAACAGGCTATGTCACATAAAGAGAAGAGTGAGGTAAAATGTGTCTGGGTAAAATTTCTGAGTATATATAAACATAAAATTTTGAATACTTAAAAATATAAAATGTTTGCATGTTAAAATCAGTTATTCTTAAGTGTAAATAAGCTGAAGAAAATACCTTTTTGCAATAGTCTTAGTTACAGTGTACAAATTAATCAATAAATATTCAACTCCCCAGATAAATGGACCAAAGAAATAAACAGACTGCTCATTGAAGATAAAATACACAGATTTAATGCATATTGAAGAGATTTAATCTTATTTTGTGTGTGTGTGTGACAGAGTTTCACTCTTGTTTCCCAGGCTGGAGAGCAATGATCCAATCTTGGCTCACCACAACCTTTGCCTCCCCGGTTCAAGCAATTCTCCCGCCTCAGCCTCCCAAGTAGTTGAGATTACAGGCATACGCCACCATGCCTGGCTAATTTTGTATTTTCATAGAGAGACAGGGTTTCTCCATGTTGGTTAGGGTGGTCTCAAACTCCTGACCTCAGGAGATCTGCCTGCCTCAGCCTCCCAAAGTGCTGGCGTGACAGGGGTGATCCACTGCACCTGGCCTTAATCATACGTTTATTCAGTGGCTCCATATATCAAATTCATAAAAATATAGTAAATAAAATATTAACCAGGACAGGTAAAGGAGAGCTAGAATGAGTACTGTACTAGGAAGATAAAACCTTTTCAAAAGCCTTCATTTGGGCAGTATATAGCAAAGTCCTTAAATAATGTAAACATTTCACCCTGATATTCTATTTTATTTATCAATTGATCCATTTTCCCAACCATTTATCAAAATCTAACTGGGCAACTACTATGTCCAAATTATAAGAAAAAAAATCTTCATTAAAGAATGAAATGGAATAATGGATAGAATTTGAATATGAGAAAGGGCACTTAAGAAAAATACATTACTTTTTACAAGTTGACACCCAAGAGATCTCATGCAATTTACATAGTATATTCACATTTATTTACATTATAGATAAAGTAGACCTAATATATGTATGTGAATAATTTACAAACACACACACACACGCACACACACACTCAAGGGGGAATAGATAAATTTTTGTAGTTACTTATTTTACTGACTGAAGCAATATCAACTATAAAAAATATTAGGAAAAGAAATGGTTGTTCCATTTCACTTTCTCAAGGGCTCTTTTGAAAATAGAATTAAATGTTTTATTATTTTTCTTTCTTTTGAAAAATATTTTGTGTGTGAAGGCAGAATCTAAAGTAGTTACTGGGAAAAAAATGTTTCCTATTGCCTGGAGTAAATTATATGCTTAAATACATGAAGTGACATTCTTGCTAGATGGAATGACATTCTTGGTAGGCAATTTATTTCACATTTACTCTCTATAGAGAGTAATAAATTTCAATCATTTGGATTTACAAGGTAAAACAAGACAGAACATCAATCTCTTTCTAAAATCCTACAGTGTTGAACTATACAGATTTAAAAAGACGATATATGTTCCTTTGTGAAAGCTTTAACTGAACTACTTGAATTCTCACAATTCATTTATATTATCAGCACTCAATTGACAATTTTGAATTAGAGTAATTTCATAAAGTGATCTAGATACAGGAAAAAATATGAAAATGGATTTTCCTTTATAACCTTCCTCATACCTGAGTTTCCATTTCCATTTAAGCTGACATCATAGTCCAGACTCATATCACTTCATTCTTGGATTATTGTGAAATCGTAACTGTTTTCTTTCCATTCAGTCTGCTTTGCACAATGCCATCAGATTAATTTTGCTGAAATATATTATTTTTATTATGTCACTATCCTGCTCAAATGGTCTCTATCATGTGCAGGATGAAATTCAAATTATTTTGAAAGACATTCATAATTTCCTCCCCTCCAGCCATAACCTACCTTCCTTAACTTATCTCCCACTACTCATTCGTTAGCATGAATCTCACATCTTTATGTTTCTCTCCCATCTCAGTACATTCTCAATTTGTGCCTGTGTGGTGGAGCTTTTTCATGAATGTTGTATTATTTTTTATTGTTGCTGTAATAAATTTCCAAAAACTTTGTAGCTTAAAGCATCACAAATTCATTATCTTACAGTTCTGGGGCCAGAAGTTGACTATGCCTCACTGTGTTAACAACAAGGTGTTGGCAGGACTGCCCCCTCCTGCAGGCCCTAGAGGATAACATGTCTGCAGCTTCCAGAGCCTGCCTGCATTTTTAAGCTTGTGGCTCCTTCTAGCTTCAACTCCGGAAATGGTTGGTTGAGTCTTCCTCACATTGCAGCACTCTGACTTTTCTGCCTCACCCTTCCACATTTGAGGATCTTTTGGTTACATTGGGCTCACACAGATTATCCAAAATAATCTCTTTTTTCACTTCAGCTATTTAGCATCAATTTATTCCATCTGCTCCTTAATTTACCTTTGCCTTGAAAGATAACATATTCACAGATTCTGAAGATTAAGACATGATCACTGGGAAGTGGAGTGGGGAATTATTCTGCCTAGCACACATGGTATGACCATTTTCTCTTCCTTTATAAACCATAACTTTTTGGTTATTCTTCAATGCCCAGTTCACCTTTTCTATGAAGCTTTCTCAGAGAGCAGTTAACCACAGTGGTTTCTCTTTCCTCTGAAGTCTTATAAACAGTACCATGCTTAGACACTGACAAGAGTGGCTCCTGTTTTGGTCTGGTGCATTAAAAAGCTCCACTTTGGCCAGGCACAGTGGCTTATGTCTGTAATCCCAGCACTTTGGGAGGCCAAGGCAGGGGGATCACGAGCTCAGAAGATCGAGATCATCCTGGCCAACATGGTGACACTCCATCTCTACTAAAAATACAAAAATTGGGAGAACGATCCAAGATGGCCGATCACTAACATCCCGGGATTGCAGCTCTCAGGGAAGGCGCAGAGAACTAGAGAATGCCACACTTTCAGAAAAAGTCTGGTCGCTCACGGAGCAGAAGATCCCCCAGTGGTGGAAACACACGAGTTGCCAGCGCGACTCTCGTGGTGGGCACAGCGGTTCCGCCAGCACCTCGAGGCGGCAGCGCTCGGCGCAGAGTAAACTACTACGAAAACAAGAAGGAAGACCGACAGGAGAATCCTGGGCAGAAAAGCACCATCAGTTTTAACGCCGCTGCTCTGGCCCTGGGAACTAACAACCTGGACGTTCACTCAAGAGACCTAATCTGAAAGTTGGTAATTTCAAAGACGACAGGAGGATAAATTTACAATGACGGGAAGAAACCAGCGTAAAAAAGCTGAGAATACTCAAAGTCAGAACGGCTCTCCCTCTAAAGATGATCACAGTTCCACATCAACAATGGAACAAGGCTTGATGGAGAATGAGCGCCTCCTGATGACAGAATCACTCTTCAAGGAATGGATAATAACAAACTTCGGTGAGTTAAAAGAACATGTTGTAGCCCAGCGTAAAGAAACTAGGAACTTTGAAAAAAGGTTTGATGAAATCCTATTGAGAATAGACAACTTAGAGAGGAGTATGAGTGAATTAATGAAACTGAAGAATACAATACAGGAACTCCGAGAAGTATGCACAGGTTTAAACACTCGAATTGTTCAAGCAGAAGAAGGGATATCAGAGGTCAAAGTCCAACTTAATGAAATAAAACGTGAAGAAAAGATTAGAGAAAAAAGGATAAAAAGGAATGAGCAAAGTCTCCAAGAAATGTGGGACTATGTGAAAAGACCAAATTTACGTTTGATAGGTGTACCTGAATGCCATGGAGAGAATGAATCCAAGCTGGAAAATACCCTTCAGGATATTATTCAGGAAAATTTTCCTAAACTAGCAAAGCAGGTCAACATTCAACCCCAGGTAATACAGAGAACACCACAAAAATATTCCTCAAGAAGAGCTACCCCAAGGCACATAATCGTTAGATTCACCAGGGTTGAAACGAAGGAGAGGATACTAAGGGCAGCCAGAAAGAAAGGTCAGATTACCCACAAAGGGAAGCCTATCAGACTTACAGCAGATCTCTCGGCAGAAACTCTACAGGCCAGAAGAGAGTGGGGGCCAATATTCAACATCCTCAAAGAACAGAACCTTCAGCCCAGAATTTCATATCCAGCCAAACTAAGCTTCACAACTGAAGGAAAAATAAAATCTTTTATGAACAAGCAAGAACTCAGAGATTTTATTACCACCAGGCTTGCTTTACAAGAGCTTCTGAAAGAAGCATTAACACAGAAAGAAACAACCAGTATTAGCCTTTCTAAAAATATACCAAAAAGTAAAGAGCACCAACATAAAGAAGAATTTACACCAACAAATGGATAAAAAAGCCAGTCAACATCAAATGGCAGTAACCCTAAATTTAAATTGACTGTATTCCCAATCAAAAGACACAGCCAAAACCCAATGGCATGTTACATCCAGACCTGTTTCACATGCAAGGATACACAAAGATTCAAAACAAAGGGATGGAGAAAGATTTACCAACCAAATGGAGAGCAAAAATAAATAATAAATAAATAAAAAGCAGGAGTTGCAATTCTTGTATCGGATAAAATAGATTTTAAAGCAACAAAGATATAGTGGTAAAAGGATCAATGCAACAACAAGAGATAACGATCCTAACACCCAGATAGGAGACTTAGATTCAATGAGACAGAAAATTAATAAGGATATCAAGGACTCGAACTCAGATCCAGAACAAGTAAACTTAATAAATATTTATAGAGCTCTCCACTTCAAATGCACAAAATATACATTCTTGTCAATACCACATCACACCTACCCATTAGTTTAAATGAAACATTGATTGGCCATTATTAATACCCAATTTTTTTCAAAATAAAGCAATATTTCCATTTACTCTCCCTCTTTCTCTTCTTCTTTCTTCCTCTCCTTTACTTATTATTATTTTTTTTTCTTTCCTTCTCTCAAAAAAAAAGAAATCAACTTGTAAACCTCTAGATCCAGGTCGGCAATGTCTCTTTCATTGCTTGATTTCCTTTCTTCCTTTCCCTCCTTCCCTCCCTCCCTCCCAGCTTCCTCCCTTCCTTCCTTCCTTCATCCCTTCCTTCCTCCCTACCGTCCTTATTCCCTTCCTTCCTGCCTTCCTCCCCCCCCCCAAAAAAAATACAAAAATTAGCCGAGAGTGGTGCCACATGCCTGTAGTCCCAGATACTCAGGAGGCTGAAGCAGGAGACTTGCTAGACCTAGGGAGTCGGAGGTTGCAGTGAGCCAAGATCATGCCACTGCACTCCAGCCTGGGTGACAGAGCGAGACTCTGTCAAAAAAAAAAAAAAGCCTCACTTTGGCACTCAATTTATCTTGGGTCTCCTCTAAAGCAGAGTTGACATGGTAGAGGGGCCTCCATTTTCCTCTTAACGAGGACCATGATAATGATATGGGTAAATTTGCCTATAACATTCTTTATTGTGAAATGGTTAATTCTAGTATAGGCTCTGTGTGAACATAATGAGTGTATTTTTTCTGTTTTTGTTTTCTAATATTTTGGGATCTGTTTCTCTCATCTCTTCTGGGGAGTCGTTAGACATAGTTCTCCAAGGATTGACATATGGGGGATTGAGTTCTTTTTTTTTTTTTTGAGATGGAGTCTCACTCTCCTACCCAGGCTGGAGTGCAGTGTTGCCATCTTGACTCACTGGAAACTCTACCTCCCAGTTCAAGTGATTCTCCTGCCTCAGCCTCCCAAGGAGCTGGAATTACAGATGCACACCACCATGCCTGGCTAATTTTTGTATTTTCAGTAGAGATGGAGTTTCACCACGTTGGTGGGGATAGTCTTGAACTCCTGACCTCAAGCGATCCGCCCACCTTGGCCTCCCAAAGTGCTGGGATTATAGGCATGAGCTACCATGCCCAACCCAGATTCAATACCTTCTGAATCAAAAAATTATAGAAAAATTATAGAAACCTTGGGTAAGATTCTATGAGTCTGACCCTCCCACAGTATAAGTCTTGCATGTTATTTGGGTTGCTAGTTAATGAATGTGTCAAATCCTAAATGTGTTTATCCTGTTGAAATAATAGGGATAAGGGTAAAGATTTTTATATAAAGATGTTCATTGTCATATTATCTCCCAAATCAGAATAATATAAATGTATAAATAAGGGATAGTTAAATTTCAAAAGAGAAATAACAGTATTTTGCAGCCATTAGAAAGTACATTCTTGGTCAGGCACGGTGGCTCATGCCTGTAATCCCAGCACTTTGGAAGGCTGAGGCAGATGGATTACTTAAGATCAGGAGTTCGAGACCAGCCTGGCCAACATGATGAAACTCTGTCTCTACTGAAAATACAAAAATTAGCCAGGGCCTGGTGGTGCATACCTGTAGTCCCAGGTACTCAGAAGGCGGAGGCACCAGAATTGCTCGAAACCCAGAGGCAGAGGTTGCAGTGAGCCCAGATAGTGATGCTGCACTCCAGTCTGGGTGACAGAATGACATTCCATCTCTAAATAAATACATCAATAAATTAAATTAAATAAATAGTATATTCTTAAAGATTATGTAATAATGTAGGAAATGGTTACTTATAAATATGTTTATATTGTTTAAAGAAAAAGCGTGACATAAAACTATATATATAAAATAATTTCAAATCGAAAAAGAAAGTTTATATTTAAAAATAGAACTGGAAAGAAGTAAATTAAAGTAGTGCAAACGGATCATACCAAGGGTGAGGTTATAAGAAGTTTAAAAATGTTTTTATATTCCTTCTGATTTTTTAAATCACTTCTAAACATATTTTTAGCTTTTGATAAACCGTTTTAATTTATATCTTATATATGATGAAAATACACAATATTGTAACCAAATTTGTTGGCTCCAGGAAACATTCAGTTCAAGAAGTATTTACCGGACATTTCCTAGGCAAAGCATGCTGTATGGCACAATAATATAGTAGACATTGTCCCTGCCTTTAAAGCACTCATTCTCGATAAGAAAATCATACAAGTAAACAACCAACCACAATATTGAGTAATGATGGTAATATGGGTGGTCTGTACCTGTACAGTACTCTTTCACAGGGGAAAACAGTACTTCATTTTAGGCTATGGCCAGGGAAGGCTTCATAGGGAAGGTGACATTTGAGAAGAATTTTTTTTAAAAATGAGATTTTGCCAGTTCTTAATGAATAGAAATGTATACTATAACTTTAATTGATTTATATTACACAATATTGAAGTGAAATATAGAATTCTTCCATAAGTTAGAAGAGCAGTATTTTATTTTATTTCCTGGAACTTCTGGATTCCTTGTTTTGGTCATTGCCTCCCTGTCAGCTGGAACACTATAATAACAATATATTTAGCCCTTCATTATGTTAAATTTCACGAGGCAAGAATGCACTAGCATATTTTAGCCCAAATCATCCTGAGATCCAGCTTAGTACATTTCTATTTAAGTAGATTCCTTGATAGGTCCAACAAATGACTTTAATTTTTTGTGCAAATTTTGAGTAAGGAAGATCTTAGGAGGGGACATATTGCTGTGATAGTAGCTCTACAAAAACTTGGAAAAAAAACCCAGAGGATTTAAAGTAAAACAATGATTTTGAGTATCGGATTGATTGCACTAGTACTACTAGCAATCCTACCACGTTTCTCAGGTCACCCACTCTCTCTCTCTCCTTTCTCTTCCTCAACTGGGAAATATTTAAACATCTTCAATTCCCCTTAGATCTTGGACACCTCTTTGTTATTCTCTTTCTAGGCTGATGTCCTTACACTCACCACCTCATTTACACATTCATCTGAATCTGTACCCATATACTGTGCCTTCCTTTATTTACCATGGATGAACAGTTTGTTTTTCAATATAATCTCAAATCTTCCTGGGCAGAAGCTCCCAGCCCTTCCCTCTTCCTGAAGTGTATTACTCTAGTATTATCCACTGTTTCTCTGCATCATCAATTTTTCTACCTTAACTGACCATCATCCTCAACATTTTCAATACTTTCTCTCATCTTAGAAAAGCAAAAACCCTTCTCTAATCATACATTCTACTCCAATTGTCACCTAAATATTTTCTTTCTTCAAGAGTAAAACCCCTCAAATAAATTGCGTGTGCTCACTCTCTCTCTAACAGCTCTTCTCCTGTCCTCCCATGGAAACACCCCAGCCGAGCTTTTCATGTCCACCACTTCACTGAAACAGCTCTTATCAACACTGCCATTGTCATCCGCATCGTTTATGTGAAAACTTAATTTTCATTAATCATCATATTCCATCTATCAGCAGTTGATGAACACCTTCCTAGTCATCCACTTTCTTCCTTTGGCTTCCAGATTGCCACTCTCTCCTGATTTTCATCCTTTAAAGTTGAATTTCCCCAGAGCCAGTTCTTGGACAATTTCTCTCCTTAAGGCATTCCTTAAGGCATTAATCATTCCCTTGGGGAGCTCATACATTTCACAGCTTTAATTCATTAAGATGATGATGATACTCAAATTTATATATCCAGTCTACACCTATTTCTTGAACTCAAGTCTCTTATTTTCAGCCTAGTAACCTTGGAGATTCTTTAAAAATGCAAATCAGCTAATGCCCTTTCTCTGCTCCAAATTCATCCATGGCTTCCCATGTCACTCTCAATAAAAGCCAAATCCTCTCAATGGCCTCTAAAGACTTATTTAAGCTGGTTCTCCCATTGCCTCTGTCTTGTTTTCTTCCACTCTTCCTATCTATTCAGTCATTTTGGTCTTCCTCATGTTTTTAAACTTGGCTGTTCTCCAGGCTTAGGGCATTTGAACTTACTGTTTCTCCAGAATCTTTAATTTACACTCCAGCTATTTAAGGTCTTTAACTTTTCTCTTCAGAGTAAGTCTTCATCCTCTTCATCATATGACTGTCACTACTTCCTCCTATGTGCCTTTTTCTGTTTTTCTTCTCTTCATAGTACTTATCACGGACTTACATGGTGTATATTTTAATTATATATTTATCTATCTCCCTCCACTACAAAAAGTCCATGAGAGGAGGAATTTTTGTCGTTTTGCTGTTTGCTGCTGTATCTCCAGCATATAACACTTGGCAAATAATGCATGTTCAGTATATTGGTGGTTCTCAAAGTGTGGTACCTAGAAACTTCAGAATTACCTGGAAGCTTTTAAGAAATGTGTTAGAAATGCCAATTATTGGGCTCTGCCACAGTCCGACTAAATCTGAAACTCTGAGGATGGGCACCCACAATCTGTTTTGAAAAGCTCTACAGGTAATTCTTATTTCTACTAATATCTGAGAATCACTGTGATGAATGTTTGTTAAATGAGAGAAGTGAGAAAATTTTTATTCTTGTTACCCTTTTGGCAAATATAGCAACCACAACAATTGTGGGGTTAAAGTGTCATACAAATAATAAGTAAAATTACTTTGTCAAAATTTTCTGAAAAGATTCATAATAATCTAATAAAAACCATGTTCCAGTTTGTCATTTAGAAAATGAAAAATATACATTATTCTAAGACAATGACCCAAATCTATTGAAAAGTAGGAGATTCAGATAACCGTGATTGAATCTATAGAATTAATTTATGGTTTTAATTCTATTTTAGTTGAAACTTACATTAAAAATTCTTCCAAGAACTCTGTCCTATGAATTTAAAATTAACAAAGCTGTTATGAATCAATTTACTTCTCTTGGTTTTTTTCCTGTTCTTAGACTCTCAACTTTAGTTTCATTAACTTAAATTTCTCTATGTCCTCTAAATCCAATAACATCACATGTACACAACTACTTCACATTTGATATGAAGAGATTTGATATATAATATCATGTATTTGGGATACTCTCTGTCCTCTTAATGAGATAGGGCTAAGAGTGTATAGTCTTTGAATCCACAGGGGATAAATTTCAGAACCCCTTGCAAATACCAAAATCCAGAAATGCTCAAGTCTCATATAATAAGGTATAATATTTGCATATAACTTACTCACATTCTCCTGCATGCTTTAAATAATCCTCAGATTACTAAAAATACATAATACAATATAATGTTATATAAATAGTTGTTATACTGTATTGCTTTTTTTTTGTATTATTTTATTGTTGTATTATTTTTTAAAAAACGGTCAAGTCTACCGATAACGGAACTTATACAGATATAGAAAACTGATTCAATTTCAGGTTGTGAAATATGACATATTTTGTGATTATGAAGCAAGCTAATAATTCCCTCCCTTAATGTCTATGAATGAAGTTATTATGATTGTTTCTAGGATGAACAAGTATCTGTTAGCTCAAGACAAGCACAGTTTATGCTTGATGTTGCAAGGTAAAATAGCGTCCCTCATCACTGAAAGTGTCCTGGTTTTATGATAAATTATATGACCACCCTACATATATGTAATCTACAATATAGATACATATACATGTATATATATAAAATACATGATATTATATATTAATATATATACTACCCCTTTGTCTACATTTTAAAATAATGTGTAAAGAATATTAAATAATATTATTTATTGAAAATTTGCTTAAAGAATAGATTTTAGGTGCTATTAACACATGTACACACATATAAACAATAATACATGACTGTGGTGGGTAATGGATATGTAAATTTGCTTACCTATAGTAATCATATTACTACTTACATGTATGTCCAAACAGAATGTTGTACAACTTAAGTATATACAGTAAAAAGTATTCCTATAAAATTTACAATAATAAACATAAAGGGTGAAAAATAATATTAAAAACCAAGGTTCTAATTAATTCTAGTATTCACTAGGAATATTAACTTTGAAAAAGGTTATTTTAAAAATTCATATATAAGTCTTTTTAATACTACAGTGAGAAATAAAAAATGTTAATATATTTATATAGATGAGTACTATATGACCTTTTATATTTTACTAAGAATTTTCACTTAGTAATTTTATATTTTGTTTATATTAGATTTCATTAAAGTATCTTCAAGTTCAAATGATGAATGCCAATATCAATTCCATAGTTACCATATTTCTCTATCAGGATATTATGATGTTACTACAACAGATAGAAAAATTAAAATCACAAATAGATTATTTTGACTGAATTATTTTCCTACACTAAGCCAGATAATTATACTAATCTTACCATTTATTTGACATTATGAAGATGTAACCTAGACCTCAGGACTTGAAAAAGGGTCCATAGCTGAGTGCAGTAATTATCATTAGGTGGGATTAAAATGTCTGGATTTAACAAACTGGTTTCTACAGGAATTTTTGACTTGCATCATGTTTTTGGATCAAACTAAAATGTATTGAAATATAGGTCACAAAGTAAATAAGATTAATTTATCATACTAAGTAAACACACTAGTAAGTTTATGTGCTTTTCCTTTCCTTTAAAAACGCAGCTGTTATACGAAAATTACACATTACTACAAACCAGATTTTGCTACACATGGCTATTCCTTTACAATAATTTTTAAGGTCTTCTGGCTTTTTAAAATTTCAATTCCTTTTGAATGTGAATTTGTTGAAAACTTAAAGTTTATTAATGGAGTGATGTGTCCTAGGCTTTACTATTATGTATTGTTTTAATTTTTAAGATACATGTTAGTTGCCAGGAATGCCCTATATGTAAGTCAATCTATATTGAAATTATTTAACAATTACTTTGATTATGTGATCAATAGTATAGTTTTTCCAGACTATTAGAGTCTTTGTACAAAGACAGTTGTTCACTTGATTCATTTTCTTAATTGCTTTGACTCTGCATTTGGTCTATATAATCAGCCTGTTGCTGGCAGTCTATTCATTACAGTTGTGCTGGCATCCACTCTGACGGCCATACACAGAACAACTGTGTGGCATTCCACATGTATAACAAAAACAGCTGGCATAAACACACTGACCTTCACATGACACCACATGTAGGCGGTTTGTATACATAATCATGGCCACAGCCTGCTTGGCTTGTTCAAGGTCATATAACAGGTGTGGGTTTTGTTACAACTTGGAGCCCTTCAGTTTTTAGTCTGGAGTGGATCTTTAAAAAGCCAATCCAAACTGCTATTTTTTTCCCTTCATAAATACTGTACAAATAGTCATAGTTTAATAAAGTGCATAATTTTTATGAAAACAAGTTATATTAGTTTAAGGGTACTCTATTTAATGAGTTGCTTTACAATTGGGACATACATACTTTTTAGAGCTATGTTATTTTATTCTAGGCCAGAAAGTCCATCATGTTGGTTCATATTCATTGACTATCGGTTTTACTCCATTAGTTGGTGAAAATATATTAAGACAAAACAAAAATAATATAATAGTATGTAAGATCCATACACAGTTTTAAAAATATGAGCCTTCAAAAACATTAAATTTTGAGAGCCTGGTTTTAGGCAAAACAATCAGACACTTCAGGAGCAGAAGCTTCTTCTTTTCTGGGTACCAATTATGGGTATTTTGGTGGAAAAGTTTGAGACCAGAAAATCTCAAAGTCAGAGGTTTTTTTCATCTTATTTAGCAAGTTAGATACTTCTGCATGCTACACATACTGTTTCAGAGAAAAGGTGGCCCTAAATAAAATTTGTTTCCTGTCTGTACTGAAACAAATCTCAACTGTCTTCTAATCTATTAAAGTAGCCTCTTTTAGTAATTAAAAAAGATATATTTGATAATAAAATAGCATTTTCCAGCAAAGTATATGTATTACATATTAAAATAACCCTTTTCAGTAAATTGAAAAATATATATATAAAGTATGTATATATATAGTTATATATATATATGTTATATATATATCTGTTACATATATATTATATATATATAACTATATATATATAAGTTAAGTTGTATATACATACATATACAACTTAATGACTAGCTATACTGTATGGCTATTTAGTTCAGTGTTTTTTAAGCAAGAAACCAAAACAGGTAAACAAAGCTTATAGTCACTTTTTTTTTTTCGAACTTCCAGGGACTATGTCAGACACTTATATTAAAGGAGTTTGAACACAGTAAATGCCCAGTAACCTTTTGCAAATGGATACACTGTGGAATACAGGCTTGAGATCTGACTATTAAATCTGAAAGACTGAATTATTTAAAGGCCCTGAATGCTACACTCTAGAATAGATTGTTTTAAGAAAGTGAAGCAGAATTTTGAGGGCTTCAGGTACAATTTTCATAATTGCCCTGTGTCTCATGGCTGGTTGACTAGTTGGACCAAGTTCACTTTATTTACTAAGGAATTTATTGATGTGTTTGTGAGAAATACACATTTCACTTTCATTTCTCAAAATGCATGGGTGATTTTTTCCTTGAGCCTATAATCCCAACAGATACAGATTTTTAAAACACTAATGCACCCTTCTTCTAATGTATGTTAATGTATGTCAGGGTGAACTTCAGACATACTTGTGTTTGTTTTCTGAGTAAAACAATTAGAATATGACATTCCTCTCCCCAAACTACTACTCACCCCCAAATAAACCAAATCATTAGATAAAATTGGTAGCACTGAAATTGAGGATATCTAAAAACAGCAACTTGTAACCTTGGGAATTTTGAGTGATATAAATACAATGGCTGAGAGCATTTTTAACCACAGAATTTTTGCCTTTTATACTTAGACAGTTGCAAGGTTGTTGAGTTGCTCTCCCTGTGGTCCATACCAAAATGCTTATGTTTGGGAACTACACAATTCACATTTCATGCCTTTTTTTTTCCTTTTTCTCAAATGAATCATTATTTGTAACTAGCTTGTAATGTCTGGTTCAATTCCCAGACAAACAGGCAAACACACTTTCTGAACAGTGATAGCAATTCTATACCTGCTTATTTACTATCTGTTTGACAATGAGTCAGAAACCTGCAATTTTTTATACACCTTCTGGATTGATTTAGCATTCTGGAATAATTTCCTGTCTTTCAATTGTAAGAAAACTGATTTCAATATTTTCAGTCTTCCCGCCTGATATGGAAGCGATATCGTGTATTTCTCAGAGAAAATAATGCCTTTTCTATCACATTAAATCGTTCTGACATCACAAAAACCTGGTTTTTGGTTACATCATCCCTCAAACTGTTGCCTGTGCCTGGGGAAACATGGCTATTCTAATTAGCAGTATATCAAAAGTTATTTCTTTCTGATAGAACAAGACTGTGAGATAAATTGTGATTGGGTGAGCTGTATCAACAAGCATCATTGATTAGGAAGATAGGCTGACAAGGCCATTAAGACTGCCCAAAGAAGCCCCACCCATTTAAAGAGAGACTGGGGGTGGGGGGGGCTCCATTTTCTGTGGTTTTACTGCTGATCACTGTTTCCTCATATGAAATTCACCATAATTGACAATCAGACTGGTAATACACAGGATGCTTTAGTCTAAATATTTGAAGGTGCTTTTTTTTTGGTAATCTAATGAAGCAAGACTTTTAGAATTGAATCAACAGGAGCGACAACTGAAAACATAAAAACAAATGGGAAAAGACTGCTCCCCTCAAGAAAAGAGGAATTTGATGTGGATTATTCTGTTAAATGTATACTTAGATTTAGCAAAAACAACTGTACAAATAATTAGCCTGAGTTACCTGGCTTGTCTGGCTATAGTTACCAGATTCATGAGTTGAACAATTCTCCAATTTATTTTGTGTGGATAGCCCCCACATTATAATCCATCTTAAAAAATATTTTGTGTGTGTGCAGCTCATCTAGGTAACTCTTGTTAGTTATAAATCTAAATTAATTTTAAAATTATGAACAAAAGTGATAATACATCAAGGACGTAGAGGACAATATTGATAAATATGGAAATGATTAGTCTTTAGTAATAAAGAATTGATTTGCAAGAAATCAGAGAACACATATTGTGTGTCTCATTGGGCTCAGTGAACACATTGAGAATGAATTAGTGGATATCTGAGAAATATTTGGTAGACTGGTTGAAGTCTTTGCTCTCCTTTCTCTTTAATCTCTTTATCAAACTCTAACTGCTTTCTACTGTGGCCTACATACACTCTCCTCTATGGTTTTCAACCCTGGTACATGTAAATGTAACCAGAAGTAATTAAAAATACTTTAGTCCAGGACCCTAAAACAGCTAATACAGAATTGCAGGAGTGGTGTGGGGGTCGAGGGGGAGGTACCTGGAGGGCCAGGTATTAATATTTTTAAAGTGCCCTTGTAACCACTGGCCTCCATGTTCTGCTTATTTTTTCTTCCTTTCTTCCTACTACTCGCTCATCTTCCTGCTAAACTCAAGACACACTTTTCTCTCTTCCTCAAATTCACCAAAATTTTTCCTGTCTTCGAGCATTTGTATTTGTTGTACTCTCTACCTGCAAATTTCCCTTCCCTGGGTCTATTTTTACATGACACTTTTCTTCTTGATATTCAGGAATCAGCTCAAATGTCACCACTTCAAAAAAACATCACAAAGTACCCCCTACCCCCAGCCACAGTTATGCTCTATCCCATTATCCTGTTTTATTTTTTTCATAGCTGTCTTTTAGAAAGCATTTAAGTATTTGTATGATTGCTTAATACCTCACTCAACCATTAAAATATTGTTCAGATTGCAAGAACCTTGTATTTCTTTACCATTGCCCTAACCCCTGGGCAGTATGTAGCTGGACATTGTAGAAATACCGTAAACTCATTTATTTTAACAAAAATTTAGTAAGGGCTTGCTCTGTTCCAGGTACTGTTCTAGGCAATGGAGATAAGGCAATTAACAAAACAGATAAAATGTATGAATGAATTAATAGATGTGTTTCTACTATTCAGTGGACAGGTTTAAGATAAACTCAATTCTTACTGGGAATTTTCTTTTTTAATGTCTGAATTTTCACAACTACAAGCAAATGAATGCACATAAATATATTCAGAACTTACAGGGCTATGGCCTCGCATACTGAAAGGAATGCAAGGCCCGATAAAATAGAATCTATACCCTAATATTGTTTCTAAAAATATTGGTAGTGATGAGATATTAGACAAGGCATGGAATATGTCATTATAAGGAAAATAGCATCTGAAGGCAAATGGTTTCAAAGTTGGCACTTCAAAGTTACGTGTCCCCTCTGTTACTTAGTTTTCTTGGGAATAAAATGCGAATAATAATCAGTTTCTTTAGATTGGACTGAAGGTTAAATAAGGCCAAAAGTGAAAATAGAGTAAAGTTTAAAAAACCTATTGCTTTTTTTTTTTTTTTTTTTTTTTTTTTTTGAGACAGGCTCTCACTCTGTCACCCAGGCCAAGTGCAGTGGCTCGATCTCAGCTCACTGCCATCTCCTCCTCCTGGGTTCAAGGGATTCTCCCACCTCAGCCTACCGAGTAGCCAGGAGTACAGGCGCAGGCCACCACCCCTGGCTAATTTTTGTATTTTTAGTAGAGACAGGGTTTCACCGTGTTGGCTGGGCTGGTCTCAAACTCCTGGCCTCAAGTGATCCACCCACCTGTCTCCCAAAGTGCTGGGATTACAAGTATCGGCCACCATGCCTGGCCACACACAATGCATTTTAATTAATAGCTGTGGTTATATTCATTTTCCTTCTATTCCTCCTCAGCTTTGATCCCCTCATCTGTGAAACAATGAAGGTAGACTAGCATTTCTTCCACCTTTCTCAGAGACCACATTTGCAAAATATTCTAGGCCTATAAGCCTTGCTGATTATACTGGGATCCCTGACAAGGAACACTTACTGCATTTTAAATAAATATATATTCCAGAGAAACATAATGACTTCTTGCAGTTTTCTTGGCTTTTATTTTCAGCCCATAGAAATGATTCAGGAGAACAATGAGGTGATAGCACTCTGTGGTTGCTTCTCATAGTTCTGAGATACGTGTTTATCCATCTGCTGCTTTAATGGATACCATGTTTTTGTTTTTGTTTTTCTCTAAGCATATGCAATGTTCAAGTCTATTTTTCAGAAACCTTATTTATTTTTTTGAATGGATAGTTTCAGCCCATGGAATTTGTTAGTCCACCCCTCATTACGTTGCTTCTGACTTTGAATGATGGAGGAAATAGCTTTGGGTGGGTAGCCAGCCAGTCTGACTAGGCCATTGGGCACAGACTCCCTGGTCACTGGGATCACTAACGCCTAATGCTTCTCTAATTATAGACATGTCTCATTCCTGGCTATTTAACGGCCTCACCGCAGGGAGTGACTCCACATCCTGACTGGAAGCCTACCTTCATTAGCTTAAACTGTACATCATAACCTTCTAGTTTTACAATAACCCAAGGGGCCCTCCCTCCCAGGACTGTGGCAGTGTGACAATGCTGGTATTTTAACATAGAGGCAGATGATAAGATTTATTACTTCCAGTTTTAAAATGAAAAAGGTAAAACTCTGTATGATAGTTTTAAAAGAAGTTGTCTATGCCGATAATGGGGAAGATGCAGGGAGTTTATTCTGCCCAGTTTTTTCTTAAAAGTGTCCTTTCCTTCCTAAATTAAGCAAGCTCTATAGTAAAACTCTCAGTGCTACTGAATAGGAATGGAGACTTTAAAAAAGAAATGAGCCTGTAAAGAGACTAAATTACTGATTCAAAATATTGTACATCTACAAGTGAAAGAATTACCACTTAACTTAGATTAGCACTTTGATGTCCTTAATCACGCTTTGCTTTTCATAATACAATCCTATGTTGCTGCTTAAGGATGAGGATACATTCTGAGAAATGTGTTGCTAGGTGATGTGTGAAAGACATAGAGTATATTTACACAAACCTAGATGGTATAGCCTACTACATATGTAGGCTTCTAGGCTACAAACCTGTATAGCATGTTACTGTACTGAATGTTGTAGGCAACTGTAACACAGTGCCTTGTATTTGTGTATTTAAACATATCTAAACCAGTAAAAATATGGTATTACAATCTTCTGGGATCAGTGCTGTATGTGTAGTCACTGATTGAAATGCATTTTGCAACTCATGACTATCTATACTATTAATAATCCTTTATGCCACCTTTTATGGAAAACCCTTCATATACTAAGCCCTGTACTAGGCACTATAGATATTTGTTATTTTCCTAGATATTTCCCGAAGCACTGCAAGGTGGGTTGTCTCCATTTACAGGAAAAAAATCTAAGGTTCATTCAAGTTTAGTAAGTTTCCAAAGTCACACAACCTATGACAAGTCTGAAATTGAACTCTTTGCTTTACTTCATTCTCAGCCCTGTGCTCTTACTCCCAGACTACTCTGCTTCCCTGAGGCTTTGTGGCTGATGATAAAATAATGCCTAAGACATTTAAGAGTGCAGAATTCTTGCCTCTGTGCTTGTAAGAATTTTTAGTCTTAAACTTCTGTTACACTGATAATATAACTTTCATAACCACAATAACAGTCAGTGATGTCTTTTGAACATTTATTGTGGGTCATGTACATAATACTTTTAATCTTTAATTCTTATATTTTTATCTTCAGATAAAGATCTTGAGGATTAGAAGGGTTACATAAATGGCATGCTGTCACACCTAGGTAATGGAGCTCACTTTTGCTCTCATAGTAGCACATAATCAAATGCATTATGTTGATATATATTTTGTGTTGTCTTCCCAGTCGCACAGTGAGATTCTTAAGAGCAGGGACCACAAACCTGTATAAATTCCTCACGGCTTAAAACTGTGTCTGTTCTATAATAAGCATTCCATAGATAGTTGTGGAATGATAAGCAGTTTTATGTTTGAGTCAGTCATTACTTTGTTCAATTGAATAGATCTCACATAATGGAGAAAACCATCACAATGTGTAGCAGCTGATGCATGAGAAATGAATGCATGACTGAGTCATATATTATAAAATTATTGCTTTATACATTTTTCTAGTTACACTAAAACCTTATTATTTAGCAGTGAAATCTTTCATTACTAGTTCACACTGACCACAATGTTTAGAGAAATATTTAAATGGAAGTAGCAAACCAGAAAGAAATTATACTTTTATGACACATCAACAGAAAAGAAGAAAGACAATTCTCTACTCAAAACAGGGCAACTTTAGAGTCTAATAGTTCTATAAAAAGAAGGAAGATATTTTCTATGTATTTTCCTCACCTTCTAAATAATTCATATATTGTTATTTACCATGCTATAAGTAAATATTGAAGAAATAAATCAAAGAATAAAAAATGCTTAATGGCATTTAACCTGACTGAAGTTAAGTTTGGCTCACTAAGAATAATAACCTGTTTTGTAACCCTCAAAAGCTAAAAGGAAATTTAGGGACCCCCTAAAGAAAAAAAAATCCTCATTTAACCGATATTTAAATGAAACGTAAAGACTTTAATTTTGCACAAATAATTAGACCTAGAATTAGAAATCAGTTTTGGAGGCTCATTGTTAGGCATCTTGTCCACAGCAAAATAAAACTTTTTTTAATAGAATTCAAAATTTAATTATGTTTTTATATGTATATGTTTTAGTATTTCTTCAAAAATCTACAAAGCAATTATATACTACCTCCAAGTCTTCATGCTGGTCCAGGCTACCAGCGTCTGTAACTAGGATTACCGTAGGAGATCCTGACAAATCTCCCTGCTTCTAGTCTTGCCAGAGTGTCTTTTAAAATGTAATTGCCATTATGCTGGTTCTCAGTCTCTGAACCCTGTAATGTAATGATTCCCTTTTGTCTCGGAGCAGGAGCCATTGTCCTTTTGATGGCCTATGGGGCCCTACATGTCACAACGCCCATTCCTCACTGGTCTCATCTTCTTCTTTTTTTTTCTTGAGGTGGAGTTTCGCTTTTGTTGCCCAGGTTGGAGTACAATGGTGCAATCTTGGCTCACTGCAGTCTCCGACTCCTGGGTTCAAAGCTTCTCCTGCCAGTAGGTAGGATTAAAGGCAACTGCCACCGTACCTGGCTAATTTTTATATTTTTAGTAGAGATGGGGTTTCTCCTTGTTGGCCAGGCTGGTCTTGAACTCCTGGCCTCAGGTGATCCACCTGCCTCAGTTTCCCAAACTGCAGGCATTACAGAAGTAAGCCACTGTGCCTGGCTTTTGGTCTCATCTTCTGCTCTTCCTCTAACCCGTTTCAGTTCATCTGCGCCACCCACTTCCTGTGACATCTATGTGTCTAGCTGTTCTTGTCTGGTATAAAGACTTGCCTGTTGCTGTGCCCTCTCATTGGAACACTCAACTCCCATAAATTGCTTGCTAAATTATATACCTCATTCAAGTTTTTGCTCAAAATTTTACCATGTCAATGAAGTCTACCACAAACACTTTTATTTAATACTGTAAATAATATTGTATTGTCTGTCAACTTCTGTCCCCTGCTGCCCTGTACTCTCAAACCCTGTGACTTTTCTCTTTTAATTTTTTTATATCACTGTCACCTTCTATCTTATTATTTATTTATTTGTTTGTTTAGTAGCCGTGTTGTCTCCACTGGAATGCAAGCCTCTTAACAGCAGAGATACTCCTTTTCTTATTCCCCACTGATATATGCCAAACATCTCAAGTAGTACTTGACACGTAGTAGGGACTGCTTGTATATTGCTTAGATTATTAAGTTAAAGTATAGAATTATATATTATTATTATTAAAAAAATTTTTTTTGAGAAAAAGTCTCACTCTGTTGCTCAGGTTGGAGTATGGTGGTGCTGCCTCAGCTCACTGCAACCTCTGCCTCCCAGGTTCAAGTGATTTTCCTGTCTTAGCCTTCTGAGTAGATGGGATTACAGGCACACGCCACCATGCCTGGCTAATTTTTGTGTTTTTAGTAGAGACGGAGTTTCATTATGTTGGCCAGAATGGTCTCCTGACGTCAACTGATCTGCCTGCCTCAGCCTCCCAAAGTGTTGGGATTACATGTGTAAACCACCAAGCCCAACACACACACATATTTTATATATATATATATGTAATGGTGATGGATACAAAAAATGTAATTTACTCATTAATGTAATAATTTGAACAGATAAATTTATCATATGGGAATAAATGCAATATCTTTTAAAAAAAAACCAAGTGGTATTCCAGCCAGAGACAGTATACCATTTGATCTTTTAAAATATAGCAGTAGCAAACAAATATTAATAGACATAAACATATTTACTCAGTTCTTAATTTGTTTTTCCAAGAGTTTAAAATTTTCCTGTTCTTCTTATTACTGATTTCTAGTTTATTCCATTGTAATCATATAACTCACTCTACAATTTCAATTCTTTTAAAAATGTTAAGGTTGGTTTTATGGGGCAAGAGGTGGTTTATCTTGGTATATGTTTCATTAGTTCTTGAAAGCATGTGAATTTTGTTGTTCTATACATGTCGATTAAATCCTACTGGTTGATGGTATTGTTCAGTTCTTGTGGATTTCTGTCTAGTTGTTCTATCAATTGTTTATTGATGAATGTTGAAATCTACAAATATAATTGTGGAGTTGTCTTTCTTCAAGTTGTATGTTTTGCTTCATACATATTATAGCTCTGATGTTTACCGCAATAGGGATGTACATCTTCTTGGTAGATTCACCTTTCTATCATTATGTAAGGTCCCTCTCTATCTGGTAATTTTATTTATTTTGAAGTCTACATTATTAATCTAGCTACTCCTGATATCTTTTGATTAATGTCTGTGTTGTGTATCTTTTTCCATCCTCTCTCTTTCAACTTGCTTATATCTTTATATTTTATGTGAGTTTCCTGTAGACTACACATAGTAGGATCATGTTTTTAAATCCATTCTGTCAATCTCTACCTTTTAATTGGTATTGTCTCTATTTAGGCCATTTATACTTAATGCAAGGATACATATGTTAGGCCTTAAATCTGCATTTTATTTTTTGTCTTCTTTTTTTTATTTTTCATTTTTCTGTTTTGTTTTTGATGCCCTTCTGTAAGTTAATTAAATTGAACATTTTTTGGGATTTTATTTTGATTTGTCTATAATGTTTTAGGTATGACATTGTATATACATATTTTGTCACAGCTTATTGGTATCAATGGTTTACCAACTCAAGTGAAATATGAAATCTTAATTTTCATTACCCTCTCACACTCATCATTGTCTAAAATATATCCTCTATATACATTGTGAACCACATTGAACAGCATTATAATTATTGCTTCAATGATTAAACATAATTTAGAAACCTTAAGAGAAAAGGAAATTTATTTTTACTTTTTCTGTTTATTTTTTTCTCCATGATGTTCTTATATCTATTTTTCTTTTTCTTTTTCTTCTGTTTGGAGAACTTCCTTTAACCATTCTTCTATAACAAGTTTGCTAGTAACAAATTGTCTTTGCTTCAATGAAAATGTCTTGATTTCCTCTTAATTAGTAAAAGTGTTCTAACTGTATATAGATTTTAGGATTAACAGGATTTTTTTTAGCACTTAAAAAAGTCTGTGCCACTTTCTTCTGACCTCCATGGTATGTGAGGAGAAATTTTTATCATCCTAATTAACTTTCCTCCTTAAAGAAAGTTATCACTTTTCTCTCCCTTCTTTCAAAATATTTACTTTGTCATTATTGTTCAGAAGTTTTTTGAATGTGTTGGTTTATGGTTTTTGCCAAATTTGAGAATTATTAGCCATTATTTCTTTGAATATCTTTTCAGATCTTTTTC
Organism: Callithrix jacchus; assembly: GCF_049354715.1. Taxonomy (NCBI): domain Eukaryota; kingdom Metazoa; phylum Chordata; class Mammalia; order Primates; family Cebidae; genus Callithrix; species Callithrix jacchus. The sequence goes on along the minus strand of NC_133513.1, from coordinate 77,487,208 downwards.
TTTCTTCTTTCCTTCTTGGACTTTGATGACAGTACTGTTAGACCTGTTGTTGTAGTCCTGTAGGTCCCTGAGGTGCTATTCTTCTAGCCATTTATTTATTTATTTAAGACAGAGTCTGCCTCTGTTGCCCAGGAGGCTGGAGTGCAGTAGCACATTCTTGGCTCACTGCAACCTCCGCCTTCCAGGTTCAAGCGATTCTCCTGCCTCAGCCACCTGAGTAGCTGGGGTTAGAGGCAAGTGCCACCACGCCTGGCTAATTTTTTATATTTTTATTAGAGGCAGGGTTTCACCATGTTTGCCAGGATAGTCTCAATCTCTGGACTTCAAGGTCCACCTGCCTCGGCCTCCCAAAGTGCTGGGATTACAGGTGTGAGCCACCACACCCGGCCTTCCTTGTCATTTTAAAATTTTCTCTCTTATCTTCAGATATAGTGATTTCATTTTTAATTATACTTTAAGTTCTGGGGTACATGTGCAGAAGGTACAGATTTGTTACATAGATAAACACATGCCATGGTGGTTTGCTGCACCTATTAACCCGTCATCTGCGTTAGGTATTTCTCCTAATGCTTTCCCTCCCCTAGCCCCCCACCCCTCAACAGGCCCCAGTGTGTGATGTTCCCCTCCCTGTGTCCATGTGTTCTCATTGTTCAACTCCCACTCATGAGTGAGGACATGCAGTGTTTGGCTTTATGTTCTTGTGTTAGTTTGCTGAAAATGATGGTTACCAGCTTCATACATGTCCCTGCAAAGGACATGAACGCATCCTTTTTATAGTAATCTAGAAATTACTTTTTATAGTATTCCATGGTATATATTTGCCACATTTTCTTTATCCAGTCTATCATTGATGGGCATTTGGGTTGGTTCCAAGTCTTTGCTATTGTGAATTAGTGCTGCAATAAACATACGTGTGCATGTGTCTTTATAGTAGAGTTATTTATAGTCCTTTAGGTATATACTCAGTAACGGGATTGCTGGGTCAAATGGTATTTCTGGCTCTAGATCCTTGAGGAATCACTACACTGTCTTCCACAATGGTTGAACTAATTTATATTTCCATCAACAGTGTAAAAGCATTCCTATTTCTCCACATATTCTCCAGCATCTGTTGTTTCCTGACTATTTAATGATCCCCATTCTAACTGGTGTGAGATGGTATCTCATTGTGGTTTTGATTTGCATTTCTCTAAAGACCAGTGATGATGAGCTTTTTTTCATATATTTGTTGGCAGCATAAATGTCCTCATTTGAGAAGTATCTGCTCATATCCTTAGCCTACTTTTTGATAGGGTTGTTTTTTCTTGTAAATTTAAGTGTTTTGTAGGTTCTGGATATTAGCCCTTTGTCGGATAGATTGCAAAAATTTTCTCCCATTCTGTGGGTTGGCTGTTTAATGATAGTTGCTTTTGCTGTGCAGAAGCTCATTAGTTTAATTAGATCTCATTTGTCAATTTTGGCTTTTGTTGCCATTGCTTTTGGTGTTTTAGTCATGAAGTCTTTGCCCATGCCTATGTCCTGAATGGTATTGTCTAGGTTTTCTTATACAGTTTTTATGGTTTTAGGTTTTACATTTAAGTCCTTAATCCACCTTGAGTTAATTTTTGTATAAGGTGTAAGATAGGGGAACAGTTTCAGTTTTCTGCATATGGCTAGCCAGTTTTCCCAACATCATTTATTAAATAGGGAATCCTTTCCCCATTGCTTGTTTTGTCAGGTTTATCAAAGATTAGATGGTTGTAGATGTGTTGCATTATTTCTGAGGTCTCTGTTCTGTTTCATTGGTCTATATCTGTGTTTTGGTACCAGTACCATGCTGTTTTGGTTACTGTAGCCTTGTAGTATAGTTTGAAGTCAGGTAGGGTGATGCCTCCAGCTTTGTTCTTTTTTGCTTAGCATTATCTTGGCTAAGGCCAGCTACAGTGGCTCATTCCTGTAATCCCTGAACTTTGGGAGGCAAAGGCGGGCGGATCATGAGATCAGGATATTGAGACCATCCTGGCCATGGTGAAACCTCGTCTCTACTAAAATACAAAAAATTAGCCAGGCATGGTGGTGCATGCTGTAGTCCCAGCTACTCAGGAGGCTGAGGCAGGGGAATCTCTGGAATCCGTGAGATGGAGTTGCAATGAGCCAAGATCGTGCCATTGTACTCCAGACTGGTGAAAAACCAAGACTCCATCTCAAAAAAAAAAAAAAAAAAAAAAAGGATTGTCTTGGCTATATGAGCTCTTTGTTCCATTTGAAATTTAACGTCATTTATTCTAATTCTGTGAAGAAAGTCAATGGTAGCTTGATGGGGATAGCAGTGAATCTACAAATTACTTTGGGCAGTGTGGCTATTTTCATGATGTTGATTCTTCCTATCCATAAGCATGGAATATTTTCCCATTTGTTTTTGTCCTCCCTTATTTCTTTGAGCAGTAGTTTGTAGTTGTCTGTGAAGAGGTCCTTCACATTTCTTGTAAGTTGTATTCCTAGGTATTTTATTATCTTTGTAGCAATTATGAATGAGAGTTCACTCATGATTAGGCTGTCTATTATTGGTGTATAGGAATACTTGAGATTCTTGCACATTGATTTTGTATCATGAATCTTTGCTAAAGTTGCTTATCAGCTTAAGGAGATTTTGGGCTGAGATGCTGGAATTTTCTAAATATTGAATTATGTCATCTACAAATAGAGACAATTTGACTTCCTCTTTTCCTATTTGAATACCGTTTATTTATTTCTCTTGCCTGATTTCCCTGGCCAGAACTTCCAATATTATGTTGAACAGGAGTGGTGAGAGAGGGCATCCTTATCTTGTGCCAGTTTTTAAAGGGAATGCTTCCAGCTTTTGCCCATTCAGTATGATGTTGGCTGTGGGTTTGTCATAAATAGCTCTGATTATTTTGAGATATGTTCCATCAATACCTAGTTTATTGAGAGTTTTTAGCATGAAGGGGTATTGAGTTTTATCAAAAGCCTTTTCTTCATCTATTAAGATAATCATATGGTTTTTATCATTGGTTCTGTTTATGTGATGGATTACATTTGTTGATTTGCATATGTTGAACCAGCCTTGCATCCCAGGGTTGAAACCAACTTGATTATGGTAGATAAGCTTTAGATGTGCTGCTGGATTTGGTTTGCCAATATTTTATTGAGGATTTTCACACTGATGTTCATCAGGGATATTGGTTTGAAATTTTCCTTTTTTTTTTTTCTTGTATTTCTGCCAGGTTTTGGTATCAGGATGATGCTGGCCTCACAACATGTGTTAGGGAGGATTCCTTCTTTTTCTATTGTTTGAAATCATTTCAGATAAAATGGTACCTGCTCCTCTTTGTACCTTTCATAGAATTTAGCTGTGAATCCATCTAGTCCTGGGATTCTTGTGGTAGGCTATTAATTACTGTCTCAATTTCAGAACTTGTTATTGGTCTGTTCAGGGCATCCACTTCTTCCTGGTTTAGTCTTGGGAGTGTGTATGTGTCCAGGAATTTACTCATTTCTTCTAGATTGGCTAGTTGATTTGCATAGAGCTGTTTATTGTATTCTCTGATGGTAGTTGGTATTTCTGTGGGATCAGTGATCCCTCAAGAACTTAGACTATAAATAAGAATCTAGTTGATGATTTTATAGAATAAAGTTTCAGAATAACTTGACTAAGCTACCTAAAAGTAACCCAGGGTCACTATTATATTTGAATCTGGATTATAGGCCTCTCTAAACTAGACATTTTTACATTTAGCTCTTTGAAATTTGTTCCTTATCCTACAATTTGCAATACTTGTACTGGAAGCCTGGTTGAAGAGAAATAATAATTAAGGGAAAGTCAGGGTGTTACATGTCTTAAATTGTCTATCCTCAGCTATGGCCAATTTTATCATTCTATTTCTTAACATAATCAGGATTAAAAAGTACAACAAAGATTACCTATTTATTTCTTGAACAAAAAAGTCTTGAATATGAACAACAAATTTACCATAAGTATGGCCACCAAAAATTATTTAAAAGAAAAAATAATTAATAACCTAAATGTACATCTAAAGTATAATGGTCAAATGTGATAAAGGCACAGGGATGGGATAATATTTAGCCAATATAAATCATGTTACATAACAGCATTTAATGTTCATTATACACTGATAAGCTAAAATAAAATAAAACAAAGATGAATAAGATTTTCTCTTATGTCTTAGTACAGGCAGAGATAGAATTGTGTTTTTTTGCAACCTAATCCGGCTCATCAATTTTTTTCCCAAATATAAGCAACTTATTATCTATGTATCAGGTTTATAAAGCACGCAAAACTAGAGTCCCTGTACTTTAAACCTATGTAAAAAGTATCTGTTCAAGCAGAAGCAAAAAGAACAAAGCTGGAGGCATCATACTACCTGACTTCAAACTATACTACAAGGCTACTGTAACAAAAACAGCCATGGTACTGGTACAAAAACTGACACTTAGACCAATGGAGGGACCATATGATATTCAACAAACCTAATAAAAACATGCAATGGGAAAAGGATTTCCTATTTAATAAACAGTGCTGAGAGAGCTGGCTAGCCATATGCAGAACATTGAAACTAGACCCCTCCCTTACACCTTATACAAAAATTAACTCAATGTGGATTAAAAACTGAAATGTAAAACCCCAAACCATAAAAGCCCTAGAAGAAAATCTAAGCAAAACCATTCAGGAAATAGGCATGGGCAAAGATTTATCACAAAAACATCAAAAGCAATTGCAAAAAAAAAGCAAAAATTGACTAATGGGATTAATTAAACTAAAGAGATTCTGAACAGCAGAAGAAATCATCATCAGAGTGAACATACAACCTACAGAATAGGATAAAATTTTTTGCAATCTATACATCTCACAAAGGTCTAATATCCAGAATCTACAAGGAGCTTAAACAAATTTACAGGAAAAAAACCAAGCAATCCCATTAAAAAGTGGGCAAAGAACATGAATGGACACTTCTCAAAAGAAGACATTTTTATAGGGCCAACAAACATGTGAAAAAAATCTTGACATCACTGATCATTAGAGAAAAGCAAATCAAAACCACAATAAGATACCATCTCATGTGAATCAGAATAGTGATTATTAAAAAGTCAAAAAACAACAGATGCTAGTGAGGCTCTGGAGAAATAGGAACACTTTTACACTCTTGGTGGGAATGTAAATTAGTTCAACCATTGATAGTGTGGTGATTCCTCAAAGATCTAGAACCAGAAATAGCATTTGACCCAGCAATCCCATTATGGGCATATACCCAGAGGAATATGAATCATTCTGTTATAAAGACACATACACATGTATGTTTATTGAAGCACTATTCACAATAGCAAAGACATGGAATCAACCCAAATGCCCACCAACAATAGACTGTATAAAGAAAATGTGGTACATATACACCATCGAATACTATGCAGCCATAAAAGAAATCAAGATTATGTCCTTTGCAGGGACACAGATGGAGCTGGAAGCCATTATTTTCAGTAAACTAACACAGGAACAGAAAACCAAATACCACATCTTCTCATTTATAAGTGGGAGTTGAACAATAAGAACACATGGACACTGGGGCCTATCAGGAGTGTGAGGTGGGGGAAGGGAGAACATCAGGAAAAATAGCGAATGCATGCTGGGCTTAAAAACTAGGTGACAGGTTGATAGGTGCAGCAAACCACCATGGCACACATTTACCTATGTAACAAACCTGCACTTCCTGCTCATGGATCCCAGAACTTTAAATTTTTTTTTAAGAGTTTCTGTTACTGACTCACATAAAGGGAAGAAGCTAGAGGAAACTATGAATGAATAAACTATTTGAAAGTTACGTAGAGAATCCTCTCCAGTCAGTACTCCAAATGCTGTTCTTTGTTAATGCCACATCCACCATAAGGATATACATACATAATTAGACTATATTTCCTTTTATTGAGTTTTATTTTTATTTTAGTAATATCTTCCTTTAAATGAAAGTATATAAAATATAGTTTCATATTTAAATTATAAATTAAAATACTCTTGATAATAAGCTCTCTCCAGATATTCTGTATATATTCCCGAAAACATATTTTTCTTAAAGTATTTCTTATCCTTTAAGACCTAACTCAAAAACTTTGTCAGTAAAAAGTCACCATTCTCTGCAGTCAAAATTAGTCTTGCCTTCTGTGTGTTTAGGTTACTTTTCTGATGACAATTATTACATGCTATTTTGGCTGTGTTCTGTTGTATAGATTTCACCCTAAATATTAGTGCTTAAAGCATCAATGTATTATTTTTTCTTCTGTTTCTGTAGTTGACCAGAATCAGGTGAACAATTCTTTCATGTGTTTGCAATCAGATAGTATCTGGGAATGGAGTCACCTGAAGACTTATTGAATTGATATGAAGGCATTTTTCACTCAAATTTGTGGTACTTTGGCTGAGATAACAGGGACAGATTAGGGCTGGCTGGATACTTTGTTTTTCCAAGTGTTTGCTCTGTGTAGCTTACTTGGAGTCTGGCTTCCTCCAGAGCTAGTGTTCTAAGACATATAGATGAAAATGGTGAGGTTTCTCATGACCTGGACTTGAGAGTTCCAGGAATTACTTTTGCCGTATTCGGTTGGCCAAGCAAGTCACTAAGGCTAGCCCAGATTTAGGCAGAGGAGCATTAAAGGAGCATAGACCCCATCACATTGTGAGGAGCAGCATGCATGTGCAGAGAGGGAAGGAATTGATGAGGCCATTTTTGGAAATTACCTACGTACATGTAAAATGGAAGAGGATTTCAGTGCTGAAAGGAACTTGAAAGATCATCTGATACATTTTTCTCACTTTAGTGGAGAAAAAATTACCAATTACTAAAAATATGAAAACTATTTCATAAATGCTATTCAAGTATGAATCATAATCACATTTCTAGCATGGGAAATATTCATATCTCCAGTATGTGCAAGTTCTTTGCCTGTTTTTAGATTGGATTATTTAGGGTTGTCCTGCTGTTGAGTTGTAGAAACTCCTTGTGTATTTTGAATACTAACTCCTTATCAAATTATGTTTTGCAAATATTTTCTCCCACTCCATAGGCTGGTTTCTACTCTGTTGATTATTTTCTTGGCCGTACAGAAGTTTTAGTCCGGTGTATTTCCCCTTATCTATTTTCACTTTTGCTACTTGTGTTTCTTTGCTATACCCATGAAATCATTGCAACTCAATAGCAAAAACAAATGAAACAACAAAAACAATTAAAAACTGGGAAAAGGGCTTCTTCAAAGAAGACATACAAATGGCAACAGGTATATATAAATATTATCAATATCACTAATTATCAGAGAAATTGAAATCAAAACTGCAAGGAGATATCACCTCACATCTATTAAGATAGTTATTATATATATATATTTAATTTAAATATATATATTTAAAACAAGTGTTAGCAAGGGCGTAGAAAAATTGGAAGACATGCACTATTGGTGGGAATGTAAAATAGTACAACTGCAATAAAAAATAGTATTGCATTAAAGTAAAAATAGAACTACCGTATGATTTGACGATCTCATCTTTAGGGATAAATTCAATGGAATTGAAATCCAGATCTGGAAACTATATATGTACATCCATGTTCATTGCAGCACTATTCACGATAGCCAAGTTCTGGAAACAACCTAAATGTTCATTGACAGATGAATGGAAAAAGAAAATAATATGTACATTCAATGGAATATTATTCAGACTTGCAAAAAAAGGAAGAACTGCCATATGCAACAATATGGATGAACCTGGAAGGTGTTATGCTAAGTGAAACAAGCCAGTCACACAAATGTAGCATATTTCCACTTACATGAAGTATCTAAAATAATTAGACACATAGAAATAGAGAGTAGAATAGTGATTGCCAGAGAGTAGGGGAAGGAGGGAAATAAAGAATTTCTGTTTAACACATTTAAAGTTTTAGTTTGCAAGATAAGTTCTAGTGATATGTTGTATAGTAACGTGCCAATAGTTAATGATACTGTATTGTACACTTAAAAATATGCTCAGAGGGTAGATCTCATGTTAAGTGTTCTTACCACAATAAAAAATAATAAGAGTAAAATAAAAGTAAACATTTCTACCTATAACATGGGTATTAGTTCATTCTCATGCTGCTGTGAAGAAATACATGAGACTTGGTAATTTATAAAGTAATGAAAAGAAGTTTAAATAGTTGCTAGTTCTACACGGACTATATGGGAAGCATGGCAACGTCTGCTTCTGGGGATGCCTTCAGGAGCTTTTGCTCATGGTGGAAGGAAATAGAGAGCAGGCATCTTACATGGCAGGAGCAGGGGGAAGAGAGTGGGGAGGTACTACCCACTTTTAAACAATCAGATCTTGTGAGAACTCTCTCACTATTACAATGACAGTACCAAGGGGGATGGTGTTGAGAAGCCATGAGTAACCACCCACTGATCCAATTGCCTTCCATTAGGCCCCACTTCCAACACTGTGGATTATAATTCAACATGAGATCGGGGTGTGGGAACACAGAGCAAAACCATATCAACACGTAAGAGGAAGAATAAGAGTAGCAACTTTAAAAAAAAAAAAAAATAGGCAGACGTGGTGGCTCGCACCTGTAATCCTAATACTTTGGGAGGCTGAGGCAAGTGGATCACTTGAGCCCAGGATTTTGAGACCAGCCTGGGCAATATAGTGATATTTCATCTCCACACAAAAAATAAAATAAACAAAATTAGGTGCGCATAGTGGCACATACCTGTGGTCCCAGCTACTTGGGAGGCTGAGGTGAGAGGATTGCTTGAGCTCGAAAGGTCAAGGCTTCAGTGAGCTGTGATCATGCCACCACACTCCAGCCTGATGATAAGTGAGACCCAGCCTCAATAATAATAATAAAATATTCAAGTAAAAACTTATTCAAGCATAAAAAGATAAAATCATTTGCCCCAAATAAAATATATGCATTTATCTCTTTTCCCTTCATGAACTAAATGCCTGACAATGTGGCAGGATTGTTCACAGTAAGTGTGATAGTTTGTATATAACTTAGGAAAGGATCGTGTGTAAATTACACATACAAGCATTTCCTAAAATCAATAAAGTATGTTTCAGAAAATAAATTTAGCTGTCCTCTATCTCATTTTAGAGGGTAAGAAAAAAGGCCAGGTTTTATATTTTGACTGAATTTTGTCTTATAACATGTGCAGTTTTGACCTGATTAAATTATTGTTCTGTGTTGTGAAATCAACTTAGGTTATAATTAAAAAAAAAAATAGATTCCCGGGATGTCAGGGAAAATGACAAAATACGAGGCAGAACTAATTTGCAGCTCCCACTCAGACCAACAGAGCAACATGGAGATCACATCATGAATTTTTGTTCCAAGAACTACCATTAGGAACATAACCAAGGAAGCTGAGAGAATCCACAGACCTTTTGAAGGAGCTGGTTGGCCGCTGCAGGTTCCAAGGGACAGCTGAGGAAACGTGTGCGTCTGCTTTCTTTCTCAGCCAGGAGGCTGGTAGCCTGGTGCAAGTTCTCAGCTCTGCTTACTGGCTTCCTGGAAATAGATTCAGTGCTGTTGAGGAGTGGGACCTGGCTTTTGGGCTGTGGGCTACATGGGAGCTGAGTAAGGCCTATGTCTGCCAGCTTTCTCCCACTTCTCTGGCAACATGTGTGAGGTAGCAGAGGCAGCCATAATCCCCCTGGGAACATAATTCCATTGGCCTGAGAACTATACTCTCATCCTTCACAGAAGCCACAGCAAGCCCTGCCTAAGGAGTCTGAACTCAAACACGCCTAACCCTGCCTCTATCTAATGATCTTTCTGTACCCACCCTTTTTCTTGTAGCCCAAGAAAAAGGACATAATCTCCTGTAAGTGCTATGATTCCCTCCCCCACCCCGCCCACCGATCCTCCCTCTGCTACTGCAGCTGATGCACTCTTGAAAGCACCACCTGCGGACTGGAGGCTAACCAACTCTAAACCAGCACACTTAATAAACATAAAACCAAGTGAGTTTTATGTTTCTTCATAAAACTTCACTTCTCTCCTCTACTACCTCCATCAGAGTAGGTGCTGGTATCCATAGCTGAGAGACTGCAGAAGGATCACATCACAGGACTCTGTGGACATTCCCCAGCAGTACCAGCCCAGAGCCCAGTAACTCCGCTGGGTGGGTAGTTCCAGAAGAGAAATCAACCACTGCAGTTCAGTTCTCAGGAAGTCCCATCTTTAGGGGAAGTGGAGAGTACTGCATCACGGGAGCACCCCATGGGACCTAAGAATCTGAAAAGCAGCCCTTGAGTTCCAGATCTTCCCTCTGACATAGTCTATTCAAATGAGAAGGAACCAGAAAAACAATTCTGGTAATATGACAAAAAGATTCCATAACACCCCTAAAAGATCACACTAGCTCACCAGCAATAGATGCAAACCAAGATGAAATCTCTGAATTGCCAGAAAAAGAATTCATAAGGTTGACTCCTGAGCCATTTGAAGAGGCATCAGAGAAAGGTAAAGTCCACCTTAAAAAAACAAACAAAATTATACAGGATATAAATGAAAAAAAAAATCTTCAGTGAAGTAAATAGCATTTACTTCTATTCACAACTTCTGGAAATGAAGGACATACTTAGTGAATCACCCAATCCACTGGAAAGACTCTGCAATAGAACTGAGCAAATAGAAGAAAGAACTTAACACAATCCAACAAAGACAAAGAGAACAGAATTTTTTAAAAATGAAATAAACCTCCAAGAAGTTTGGGATTATGTTAAATAATCAAATTTAAAAATAATTAGTGTTCCCAAGGAAAAAGAGAAATCTAAAAGTTTTGAAAACATATTTGAAGGAATAATTGACCAAGATGAGAATAAAATCAAGAACTCTGATCCTTTTACAAGAGCTGAAAAAAAAATGCTTAGGAATATGCTTAACCAAGGAGGTGAAAGACCTGTACAAGGAAAACTACAAAACACTGCTGAAAGAAATCATAGATGACACAAACAAATGGAAACACATCCCATGCTCATAGATATGTAAAATCAATAGGTGAAAATGACTATTCTCCCAAAAGCATCAAATTCCCATCAAAATACCACCATCATTCCTCACAGAATTTGAATAAACAATCCTAAATTCTTATGGAACCAAAAAAGAGCCTGCATAGCCAAAGCAAGACTAAGCACAAAGAACAGATCTGGAGGCACTATGTTACCCTACTTCAAACTATACTGTAAGGTCATAGTCACCAAAACAGCATGGTACTGGTATAAAAATAAACACATAGACCAATGAATCAGAATAGAGAACCCAGAACTAAACTCAAATACTTACAGCCAACTGATATTTGACAAAGTAAATAAAAACATAAAGTGGGGAAAGGACACTCTTTTCAACAAATGGTGCTGGTATAATTGGCTATCTAAATGTAGGAGAATGAAACTGGATCCTCATCTCTCACCTTATACAAAAATCAACTCAAGATGGATAGAGGATTTAAATCTAAGACCTGAAACCACAAAAATTATGGAAGATAACATTAGAAAAACCCTTGTAGACATTGGCTTAGGCAAAGATTTTATGACCAAGAACTCAAAAACAAATGCAACTAAAACAAAGATAAATAGATGGAACTTAACTAAACTAAAAAGTTTCTGCACAGCAAAACAAATAATCAGCAGAGTAAACAGATAATCCACAGAGTAGGAGAAAATCTTCACATCCACAGAATAGGAGAAAATCTTCACAATCTATACATTTGACAAAGGACTAATATCCAGAATCTACAACAAACTCAAATCAACAAGGAAAAAGAATCCCATCAAAAGTGAGCTAAGGACATCAATAGACAGTTATCAAAAGTAGATATGTAAATGGTCAACGAACTTATAAAAAATGCCCAACATCACTACTTATCAGGGAAATGGAAATCAAAATCACATGCGATACCACCTTACTCCTGCAAGAATGGCCATAATAAAAAAAATAAAAAAATAGTAGAGGTTGGCATGGATGTGGTGAAAAGAGAACACTTTTGCACTGTTGGTAGGAATGTAAACTAGTACAACCACTTTGGAAGACAGTGTAGAGATTTTTTGAAGAACTATAAATAAATCTACCATTTGATCCAGCAATCTCACTACTGGGTAGCCACCCAGAGGAATAGAAGTCATTATACAAAAAGGATACTTGCACATGCATGTTTGTAGCAGCATGATTCATAATTGCAAAAATATGGAACCTCTGAAATGCCCATCAATCAACGAGTGAATAAAGAACATGTTTTATACACACACACACACACACACACACACACACACACGCCCCCCCCTCCATGGAATACTATCCAGCCATACAAAGGAATGAAATAATGGCATTTGCAGCAACCTGGATGGAATGGCAGACAGTTACTCTAAGTGAAGTAAGTCAGGAATGGAAAATCAAACATTGTATGTTTTCACTCATAAGTAGGAGTTAAGCTATGAGATTCCAAAGGCATAAGAATGATAAAGTGAACTTAGGGGACTAGGGGAGAAAAGTAGGAAGGGGGTGAGGAATAAAAGACTACACACTGAATACAGTGCAGACTGCCCAGGTGACATGTGCACCAAAATCTCAGAAATCACCACTAAAGAACTCATTCATGTAACCAAATACTGCCTGTTCCCCAAGTACCTATTGGAATAAAATAAAATAGATTCTCACAGTTGCATTCCTCAGAATATATGTTGTTTTATAAATTTGACTGTGAAACAATGAATATATCTAATTATAAAATAAGATTACATCAAAATGAGTATTAAAAATTTTCTAAACATAGAAAGCAAAATGAAACAAAGAAATGTAACTGGATATTGAGTTGTTGGATTAAACAAATGAACAGGAATTCTTTTAGGTTACTTTGAAGAAGGGTAATTTGACAAGTTGTATACTCTTAGTGAAATATATCTTCGGAACAAATAACTACAAACTAAGTCTCCTCCCAAAAACCTAAAACATGTTTTCACTGGTTTTAGCATTAGTAATAATTTTATATTGCTATACTGGTTTTCAGTGTAGTAAGATATAAGTAATGCTATTACCATTATATTAGGAATTAAGATTTTCATAATAAAAAGGAATATAATTATATAATCAGAGAAATTAACCCAAAATTCTGTATTTGCAAATTTGAACTTGAAATTATTGGTGTAATCTCATAATATATATGTTAAAAATATGAATTTCTTAGCTCTGTTCACTAAGACATTCTGGACACAGTGGCCAATGATTATTCAGTAGCAATGAATACCATTAATGCCCAGATAATCCTAGTCTTTAAATATCATTTCCCACTAGCTCAAGCCAAAGGTTATTGGAAAATGGTTGAATCCAGGACTGGAAGAGGAAATGTACAAGGTAAACTGGGAGTGATTTGTGATAACAGAGAGCTACTCAAGACTACTGGGGTCATGGTCCTGTCTAAAGGAATCAGGAGCCAGCATGAAGTGCATCCCAACAGTGAAAGATGAGACAAATAAGAACTGGAAAGAATAACAACTGTGATAAATTAAAACTATGAAGTATTTAAAAAATTCCACAAGTTCATAATTATACTTCAGAAGCAAACAAAATCTTTAGGGCACCTTTGTAACGTACTTGAGGACCCAGTCAAATTGGTTAAAAAAAAGAGTGGGGGTTAAATTTGTAACCTATATTTTCTGTATGAATTTAGCTCAAATGCAATAAAATGGTAGATAAGAAAAATTTTTCTCTTCATAAAATTATCTAAGTTAATAAAAGAAGAAAGGTTGATAGAATTAGCATATCACTATTTTGAAAACCCTAAAAATTTACTAGACAAAGGCAGTAGTCATCAAGGGCTATAGCATCATAAAAAGATATAAAACTAGACATAGTTCTCCGCACAGTAAAAGTATACGAACCTTGGGAAGATCTTCTGCCACAAAAGTAAGCCTGAATCCTATCAATCCTCTAGACTTGATAACAATTAAGAGAAAATGAAGAGACAGAGGAAAATGCAAAATGACTTTTCACAGAGTTGCAATCTGCAAAAATCCAGCCTGTAAGAAACGACAAGAATGCTTCTCAACTTTAACACTAATATAAATTGCCCAAGGATCTTGTTAAAATAGAGATTCTGATTTAGCAATGTAGGTGGTGCTTGAAATTCTTTATTTGTAAGAATCTCTGGGTAGTTGTCGATACTGCTTGTCCATGAACCATACTCTGAGTAGCAAGCCTCAACAAAGTAAAATTAATTTCTTTAAAAAAGGCAAGGAAAACAAAGAAAAGTGTTCTGTAAATTGAAAGTGACTCTAGAGACATAATAATCAAGTATAATGTGTATCTCTTTTTCCAAATTCGTTGAACTAATCAGCATAAAAAATGAGAAAGTGATAACTTGATATTTGAAAATATTTTTATTTTTTTTAGATACACACATAATTTATGGTAGAATGGAATAGATGATTAGAACTCAGTTCAAAATCATCCAGTGTACACTGGGGAACAGGGGAGAGAAAACAGTGGAGAAGTGGCAGGGGTTATTGAGCTAATCATGTTATTTTCTCTACTTTTTTGTGTTTCAAGCTTTACAAAAGAAAAACTCTTTCAACTAGTTCTGCAAAATCATTTGGCAAATTTTAGTGATATTTCAATTGACCTTTTATGTTTCTTCTTGTATTCTTTACCAATTTTCTATGTGTATGTGAAGAGATTGTTTTTCTTGGAAGGTTGTTTTTCTGGGAACAGATTTTATCTTGTTTTCGAAGATGATTGAATAAACAGAAATACAATTTGTAATACTTACATTCAAGAAATGACCTCCCTGGAAAACACAAATCGAATAAAACCATAAAGATGATAACTTTATTAAAATATGTTTCTTGCTTCCCAGTAAACATCTTACACAGATTGCCTACAGAGTATTATATCTTAATAGAAGAGCACCCTCTGCTGTCTTGACAAGAAATATCAACACAAATGGGGAGACAACTGCATTTTTTATTTTTCCAGTTACCAGTTATGGCAAATAAAAATAAAGTGAAATCAAAGTTTGACAGCATAGCCAACTTTTCGCTTAAACCCAGTATCATGGGGATTACGGAGAGAAAATATAAATGTTCTTTGTGCTTACATCTGATTTTTCTCTTCGGATTTTTCTCTCCCCTGAGGCCTTTGTATGTGATCAATACAGTTCATATGATTCTATATCCCAATTAAAAACACTGAGACTCACGAAGATAATTACTTAACCTGGGCAACATAAGAAGACCCTGTCTCTGCAAAGAATTAAAAAGTTAGCCAGGTGTGATGGCTTGCGCCTGTGGTCTCAGCTACTCAGGAGACTGAGGTGGGAGGATCACTTGAGATTGAGAGATTGAGGCTGCAGGGAGCCATGATCATGACATGACACTTCAGCTCAGGCAACAGAATGAGACTGTATATAAAAAAAATCACTTCCCTCAAAACAATTTCGTATGGCAAGTGTAATTTAAAAAAAAAGATTATGTGATAGATCCCTGAATTTTAGTCCCACTTCTTTTTCTAATCTTTAAAAATTCACCACCTACTATCTTAATAAATATTTAGTATTGTCTGCTGTCAATTTGAGCCTCTAAAGAATAGACATAATCTGAAGAGCTAGGACTTAGATATTTTCCAACAATTTAGTAATGATGAAAACTATTCTTCTAAAACTATCTTCCTTGAGAATCCAATATATAACCTAGATTCATGTTGCTCAAGTTCATGAGTTGGAAAACCACAGGCCACAGAGCAAATCCAGTCCACCACCAGTTTTGGTAAAAAGAAAAAGTTTATTCGTACATAACCACTATTATTCATTGAAAACTGAAACTATAGAATAAATGAAATGATGGTTTTTAAGACATTGAACATCAGGCAAAGGAGAATGGAGAGACTATAAACAAACTAAGGGAGTCTTAAGATACCCCCAGCTCACTTCCTTGAGACAGTTTTCAGGTCAAAGTTCAGAAACAGAAAATGAGATGAAGTGCATTGGGTGCCCTGAGTTGAGGGGATAGAGCAGGCAGATCCTGGAGACATGGGCTTTAGAATTTATAGGAAAGAGTGCCAAAGCAGAGAGCTACACAGACAGAGGATCCTAGAGATCTTTGAGCATTCAAAATTCTTCGTGCAGGTTTGTGAGGATTTTGCCCAAAGTAAGAACAAAATATGTATCTAAAAATATTAGAGTGAATAGTGTTCAGCAGTCACACAAGGCTGAGAACAGTGCTTTTACCAACCAACCAGCTAGAAAAACTCTGAATTCATGGAGCTTTGGGGAAACCGCTCAATAGAGGAGAAACACGAGCTCTAGACTGAGCAGTGCTCTGGACTCCACATAGCAGCAAGACCCGAGAAAAACACCAGCTACTTCCAAGTAATTTAACTGGATACCAGGATATTTTTCACATTTAAGCAAGTCACTTGTAGAAAATTCACAAGGAAGTCATAGGAGAAATTAGAAATCATTTTCATCTGAGTCATTATGAGAATGAAACATTTAAATTTCAGAGATAGGCATAGCTAAAGCAGTTCTCACAAGCAAATCTAAAGCTTTAAATGTTTATATTAGAGTGAAATAAAGACATGAAATAAATTAATCATTCATTTTATAAAACTAGAAAAATATGCTGAAATTAAAGTAAGTAGAAGAAAGGAAATAAAGATCAGAACAAAAATTAATGGCATAGAAAACTGAAAAAATTAGGAAACAAACAAAGGCAAAAGTTGGTTCATGTAAACATTAATTAAGCTTTAAAATATCTAGCAAGACAAATCAAGAAAGTATGAAAAATATTCAAATTAGCAATATCAAGAATAAAAAAGGGCTATCACAACTGATCTTAATAGATATCAAAAGAATAAAAAAAGATTGTGAACAACTTTGTCAATAAATTTGTGAAGTTAAATTCTTTAAGTTGACTATGTTGTCATACCTTGATTTCATTTTATTTTTATTTGCTGTAACTGGTAACTGGAAAAATCAAAAATGCAATTATGTCTCCCAATTTGTGGTGCTATTTCTTGTCAAGACAGCAGAGGGTGCTCTTCTATTAAGGTATTATACTTCAAGTATAATAATAGAATAAAATAAAAATGAAACAAGATTGAATAAACAATCCTGAATAACCTTCTATCTACCAAAGAAAATTGATTTGTTATCAAAACTTGCCCCACAAAGAAAATTCTAGGCTCAGACAGGTTTCACTGGTGAATTCTATTAAATATGAAGGAAGAAGGAAAGTAAATCCTACATAAACTCTTTCGGGAAGAAGGAATAAGAAACACTTTCTGATTCATTGATGAAGGCAGTAGAATCCTGAGTCAGCTGGCCTCAGCTGCAATGGTCTCTACTTCCTTTTAGTCTGGGTTGCAGCCTTCATGTACTGAACCATCTTGAAGAAGCAGATGACGACTGAGAGGTTTTGACTCACAACTATGAATTTGGTATCTACGTTAATTTGAACAAATCACTTATACCGGCATAAAATAGGTTTTCTAGCTCCATGCCACTTTCCCAGCAATGTTGTGAGGAAGATAAAGGCAGTGAAAATGGGACCGTCAATCAAACACCTTCAGTTAAAACCACCAGGAACACATCTGTCATGAAGTGAAGTGTATTTTCTTGGTACTTGTATCAAGGCAGACTGTACCACAAAAGGAACCACAGGACCACTCAGCCACAGTCAGTTAGGAGGGAATTCTTATGGAATTTGGGCTTGTGCTTTGTGATTTTGGTTGCGGGAACAGGGCACTCAAGAAAGTGTGAGTGTGATCGGGGCTGGGCACTGTCAGGAAACAGGGGTAATAGGATTGAATGTCATTACTTTTCTCTAGAACTGTGGAGGAACAAAGATGGGTAAAGCTATGATTAGTAGAGAAGCAGCAGTTGGAATTTTGATGTTCACCATTAGTCCACTTTTCAAATACATTGCTTATTTTTTTGCCTTCACTGGAATGAAATTTTTCTAGTAAGCTGTTTGCCAGGTCTGCAGACCATTAGGTGTGACTTTCCAGAGAAGACAAAGAATGACTTTGGCCTTCTTTCATTGATTCCAATGCTTGTTCATTGATTCCATCCACAAATATGCATGGAGCACTGTGTATCTCATCATAGCCAGCACCAGCCTTGGGTACCGGACCCACTGGAGTGAGAGAACTGTGATCACAAGACAGGGGTGTGCCCCACATGGGGTGAATGGAGTGAGTCACTTTCTAGACCGAGTGAACAGAGTGCATAATACATTAGGGTCCTTGTTGGGTTCCAGATAAAGAAGTTGAAGTAATAAAAAGCCAAAAATATGAGGAGGGATACGAGAATCATTGACTGCTTTGGGCCTGCCCACCCACCCTCAGCAGACATGGTTTGTCCTGGTTGCCCAGTGCAGGTTTGGTTCTAGGCAAAACCCAGAACATGGTTTTCATGGTGTGGTATGGGCTGACTGGCCAGGGTGGCCCTAGGTACCTCTGCATCAGACTGGGCCACTATGGAGAAGCGTCATTCTGCTGGGGATGTGTATTCTTGTCCAACCCATGAGACGCTGGAGGATTTCAGGGCAGAAGCCTCTGATGACCTAATCTCACTGTCCCTATATATCAGTGGGAGATGGAGGAGTGTGTTTTGATAGTCCAGGTATTCCTAGTTCTCTTGTTTGTCGGCAAAATTGTTTAGTAATTCAGCTAAAGTTTTCTTGATTGAGAGACAAGAAACTGACAGTAGCAATTTAGCACTTGCAGTAGTCAAATGTAATGCTCTCGGCAAGTTTCATCCTATGGTGGAGGAAGAGGAAGAGTCAGAAGTGGCTGATGACTTGGTTGGGTTCAAGCCTGTGAGGAGGAACTTCATATGCATTGTGGTGACACACAGGGGAAAAGTAAACCCTCATTGTTCAGAACAAAAAAAGCTGGTGTCTTAGATAGCAAGAAAGATACAGTCTCTACACCAGGCACAAAAAGCCATTGAGCCACATGTGCAAGGAGCTAAAACATACTTCAGACTAACAGGAGAGACTGAAAAAAGGTTCAAGTTCACCAGAGTGACATTTATGTCCTCTGTAAAGAGTCAGGCCATGTCTCTGCAGGAAGACAGACTCAAGATCAATGATGCGGCAGCTTGTCCCTGAAAGAAGGAGTTAGGTGAGAAGTTGGGATTAGGAGAACCAAAGAACAGCAATCATATTCCTAAGCAGGCAAAAGGATCCAAGAAAAGACTGAAGGATGCTGCCAGGTCACGTGCCCATTTCAACATTCAAGAGAGAGGAAAAAACCCATTTGACATCAATATTGACAAAGAAAAGAAAACTCACCTGAGAGCTCAACACAAGAGCATCTAGAAGCCTCCATGGAAAGAGCAGATTGACATCTTGAGGAGAGAGAAAATGCAATGATTAAATGACATCAGCCTAAAAGAAGTGGAGTGTGTGGGGATGCTACCTGTCAAGGCAGATTTTGACTTAGAGCAAGAGGTAGAAAGCTCTGAAGCCAATGACCTGAGGAGCCGTGAAATAAAGAGCTGGAGAACTCCTGAAAGCTGTTTCCAGATCTTGCATGACAGCTGGAAAGAACCATTTTTTCTAGGCAGTGGCAGATTCTATCAATCAGATGTCAAGCTCCCAATGACTGGCTGAGAGCTCAGGAGGTTGAAGGAAACCTCATCATCACGAGACAGGAAGTTGCGGACCTGGGACAAAGAAGAAGGGAAAGAGCCATTCAGCTCCGGCTTCTGCACAAGGATATTCATGGATTTGATGATCTCAGTAAGCATATAGTTGAGATCATTTGTCCCCTGATCCCTGGTCATGAAGTGGTGCTTTTTCAGAGATTGCAGAGTCTCTGGCCCATCCACTCAGACCCTTCCCTTGATGACCCTCTCCTCACTATGCCTTCTCTGTCTCCATTACATTCACTTTTTCTTACCTCTTTCCTTTCCCCCAACAAGATGTTTACTGAGTCTTAATAGGGAGTTTCTGGCAAGAAGCTATGTTCTTCCGCTACCTCCTTCAAGAAGGCTTGGTGCACACATGCCAGGCTTCTTTTTCTTCAAAGTAGAATTCACCTCTTTTGCATCAGCCATAGTCTGTTTTATTTCCCCATGAATATTCGAATCCGGACAATGGATATGTATTGTCTCTTGGTTTCATTCAACCTCCATGGGACCTTAGTCCTCCAAATTCTGAAACCACACAGTGGTCTTCAGTCATGAGTTTTCATGTCTGATCCTCATAATGTCTTTCAATTCCCTCTCTATATTTATATTTACGGTAGAGTCTCTTTCACACAAGTGGTTTGTTTTTGGTAGAATCTTGATAGTCATATAGATTAGAACTTATTCTTATGATAGATACTCTCTAGAAAAATATGGTTCCAGTAGGTTTTTTTTTTCTTTTTTTTTGAGATGGAGTCTTCCTCTGTTGTGCAGGCTGGAGTGCAGTAGCACTATCTCAGCTCACTGCAACCTCCGCTTCCCAAGTTCAAGCGATTCTCCTGCCTCGGCCTCCTGAGTAGTTGGAATTGCAGGCACCCACCATCATGCCCAGCTAATTTTTGTATTTTTAGTAGAGATGAGGTTTTCCATGTTGGTCAGGCTGGTCTCAAACTCCTGACCTCAGGTGATTTGCCCGCCTCAGCCTCCCAAAGTGCTGGGATTACAGGCGTGAGCCACCGGGCCCTGCCCTCCAGTAGGTTTTTACTGGATGAGTCAGCCTGCTTTTCTTTAAAAAACACAATATGATTTTTGAGCACTTTAGCTTACAGAGACAGTTGCAAGAGAAAAACATTTTTCTATTTGAGTATTTTGATCTAGCAGCAGTGTAAAAGAGAATGGTGAAGTTCTGAGTTTCAATAAGTTAGACTTGAATTTAAGATTGGCTTCTGTCTGTTCATTGAGTGGAGAGGGCTGTCTGTGATGTGGCGAGTCCAGTAGGGCTGAACCTGTTTATAACTATTGCCTTCTGGCTGTATAGGTGTCTGAAAGGGGCTGGACTCAGGGCTAGAGACTCAGTGAAGAGGGAAGTGGGCCAGCCTGTCCCTCTTTGTCCCACATCCCTAGGAGACCTGGGCCACTGCAGCCTTCACACTCTTCATGTAGAGGGATGAACCTATGCCCATGTCAACCCCTCTTGACAATATCATTTTTAAGCTCCTACATTAATATCCTGTGTGGCATCATGTGCCATGTCCTTGGGTGTCTGCAAATATGGCCTATGGAACCAATCTGACCGGCAGCTGATTTGACAGTGGTCAAGAATGTCTTCAGGTTTTGCAGTGGAGTGTCAGTGTGCATGCAAGAGTGCACCTGTGAGTTCTTAGGCCAAGAGTTTTGGGTCTTAGACCAGGCAAGTCCCACCACAAAGAAAAACAGGAAAAGCTTTGCTCACCTGGATCCTGGTTCAGAGTCACAACTCTACTTGGTAAAGCATCTGTAAGAGTTTTCAAGGGAGTCTTGTCCTAGATCTGGGGTGTCAGATGGTGTGATTAAGGTATGTAACAGAATTCAGGTACCTGCAGGCTGTCTGACCACCACCAAGTCTCAGGCTTTTTTGCTCCATGTGGGTCGAGTATTCGTGACTGCCTACGAAGAGTTCTGGAAAGATTCCAATAGAAATCAAGGATTTCCTGGGTCCATCACCCCTACCACATACCTAGGAATAGACAGGAGTCACTCCTAAGACTTCCTGAAAGATGGAATTGTAAGCCAGGCCTCAGTGGCAAAAAGGTATGGGACAAATACCAAGGCATTCTCAGAAGACAGGAACCATCATAAGGACTGTCTCATTCTGTATCATCCAGTGAGGGAAACAGAGAGTTTAGGAAGGGGCAGGGATTCAGGGGGACCCAATCTTGGAGGCCCAGGATTGAAGTGGGTCTTGTACCTGTGTGCTCCATGGACTGTATTTCTGCCTGACAGCCCACCCTTAGAAAGCACCTTTCAGAATTGAATCCAGTCAAAAGCATTGACTGGAGGAGGAGGACTGTGTTGCTCTCCTCTTCGTCCCAGGCTGGGGACACTAGGCTTCGTTTTGGTTCCTGTCACTTTCATGTCTTTGCTCTGCCGATTTGGCTGTTTCTATCTGTAAGGTGGAGACACTCATCTCTAGTTTCAAATTATCCTTGGGCAGGTCACAGGCTTTGTGTTCCAACCTTCTGATCTGGGTGCCTAGTGAGCTGTGGGTATAGATTTAGCCCATGGCCCTTGGCCATGGAACATGGTCATGAGAACTGCAAGGATCACGGCGAAGTTGTGCCACGTGCCCTGTGGCCATATGGGGGTTGGCACGAGGCTGACCAGCATCTATGTGTCCTGTCACTAAGCCAACCTATGAGGGCTATGGCTCACACGTGTTCACTTCTTTTTCACCTTCCGTCGGCTTCCTGGAAGGTCTGGGTGAAGGTCAAGAGTCAATAGAGCTTCTGGAGAAACCAAGTTATAAGGAAGAACGTGGGCCTGGGCTCTTAGCCATTGCCAAGGTGTGCTTTGCCTCCTGACTCTCTGTATCCTCATTTTGAGAAGACTGCTCTGTTGTGGATAGTCGTGACCATTTGATCTGAATATGGCCTGCCAGGGGCAGCATTCACTGGGTGCCCAAAAGAGGCCTGTCCTCAATGCCCCTCATGGAACTGTCCTTTGCTCAGCAGAAGTCATAAGAACATTAGACAGCTCACTGCCCCTAGTTTCTTTGAGCTTCTTGCCTTTTTTCCTCTCTCTTTTCCTTAATAAGTGTCTTACCATTTTTCTTCCTTGATTGCTATTTGAATACATTCAATAAAATTGGTCTCTAGGGCCTGTGAGGGCCAGGCCTTGTGCAGGATGTCTGCAAGGGATGGGCATGGTGGGCCAGAATGGCTCACTGCACACTCTTTCAAATCCTGGCCTTTGCTCACATGCACGCTTGTGTGTGTGTGTGTGTGTGTGTGTGTGTGTGGCAATATCATAGACATCCAAGAAAGGTAGGGCCTTCCTTTCTTCCAGACATGTATCTGAAACTTTGTTCCTAGAAAAAGAAATCTGAGGACTGGCCAGGTGATCAAGGTCAGGTGGTGAGGAATAAAGGACCTGTGAGTCACTTCTCCTCCTGGGGTGGTCCTGCTGCACTCCTCACCTTTTCATGGTCTGCAAGTTTTGCTGACTGAGATCAGCAGATTGGCATGGGACTGAAGTCATGATGTACTAGCAGCCTGGCGCAGCTCACTGCTCTTCACTCTGGGGCAGAAGCTGTGGGCTTAGGAGGAGGGAGGGCCTTTTTCTTTCTCTTCCGTGGGGTGCTGGGGAGTTCCAGCTCTGGTCATTGTGGAGGAGGCTGATCAGTGCCACCTTCCCACAGATACCAGTGATTCAGTTTAGGCAAATGATTCCTGAAAAAGCACCTCCCAGAAGGTTCTGGAGAGTCACTAAAGTCAGGCAGATTCTGGAGGAAAAATACATGAAGGAAGAGGAACTGCTGAAGACGTGATCTCTAAGTGTGCAGCTTTTTAGACCACGGCAAGCCCGGATGCTCAGTAAACACTGAAATTCACCACAATGACGCAGGCTCAAACGGAAAACCTAAGTCCCTCATTTGTATGAAAACAAACTTTTTCACATAGTCAACCTCAAGTTCAAATTGCTTTCCTGGTGAATTGTATCAACTCTGAGGAGGAAATAAACTTATGGGAACTCCATCAGAATATACAGGAAGAAGGAACACTTGATGTGAAATTGTGAGATACCAGCAATACCCTGCTATCCATAATACAAAACGGTGTCCACAATAAAATGACAGACTAATATAACCCATGATCTTGCCCACAAAATTGATTATAAAATATAAGCATGCCAAACCAGTAACCTATGACAAATATGGGACATCATGGCCAAGTGGCACTTATACAGAATTACAAGTTTGTATTTTATTATGTAACTTTGAAATGCACAATGTTAATTAAATCAGGGAGACACAGTTGAGACACTTCAATATATTTGAAACATTAACTCATAAATTTCATCACATTTATTTTAAATAGGTGACTTATGTATTAAAAATCCCAGCAAATTTGAAATAGAGGGGAATTTTCTCCATGTGATAAGGTACATCACTGGAGAAAATTAACCTAATATGATGTGTGAGATGTGGAAATAATTTCTCCCTGTGATTGAGAGCAAGGCAAGGATATCAGCTCTCATCATTCTCTTCAACTTTAGATAGAATATTTAGCAAGTGCAACATGGCAAACAAAAGAGAAATCAGGCAGAATCCTGCTGCAAAAAAATAGCATCACTTCCTTATTCACCAAAGACATGAACCGATATGAAAGCATTTAAATGAATGTATTTTTAGACCTGTGGAACTAATGAGTGTGATTAGCACAGTTTTACATCATAAGGGTAATGTACAGAATTCATTTTTCTCTATATATTTTTAGCAACAGGTCATTGGAACATAAATGAGTCAGTAGAGTACAATGTCAATTCTCAGCACCATAGTCTCTAGAGTCAACTCTATTTTAATCAAAATTCTAGAGAAAATAACCAGCTAATTCTACAATTAATATAGCATGCATTATCTGAGGAATTATACTACAAGACTTAAACTATAAAACACAGCAATTAAATAGTGTTGAATTGGCATGGGATGCAGCAATAAACCAGTGGAGTAGAATAGATAATTCACACATGCGTTTGTATAAGTAGACACGAGGTGACCCATTGATCCTGAAAGAGGAGTGACTGGAGTTTGCCTCAAAACTCGCGGACATGCTTTACAGGAGACGGGGTACTCCTGGTGCTGGGGGCCACTGTGTAGACTGTCCAAAGGACAGGCTTGTGCCTCCTTTAGGAGCCTGGAGTTTTTCATGACTCCTGAGGAGAAACCCCTGCGCATATTTATTCTAGTGTCCTAGGATGACTGTGGTAAATTAACACAAGCCAGGTGGATTAAAACAACAAAAATTTATTTGCTCCAATTTCTGGAGTCTAGAAGTCTGAAGTCAAAGTGTTGGCAGGGCTACACTCCCTTCGGACATTCTAGGGGAGAATCTGTTTCTTGCCTCTTTCAGCCTCAGCTTTCTTCTTCCTTCCTTCAGTGTTTGCCAATGTTTCTTTGCTTGTGGCTGCATTGCTCCAATCTCTGCTTCCTCATTGCTTCCTCTTCTTCTGGGCGTCTGCCTCCACACTCCCCCTGCCTGTCTTGATACATGTGATTTTATTTAGGGCCTGCAATGGACTAAATGTTTGTGTCCTCTCAAAATTCCTATCTTGAAATCTAACCCTCAATATGATGGTATTAGAAGCTGTGGCCTTTGCGGGTGATTAGGTCATGAGAGTAGAGCCCTGTTAAATGGGGTTTGTGCCATATAAAGGGGACTCTGGAGAGTTCTACCAGTCTCTTTCTACATGTGAGCATGCAAGGAGTAGTCAGCTGTTTAGAACCTGGAAGAGGCCCAGAACCTCACCAGAACCTGGCCATGCTAACATGCTGATCTTGGACTTCCATCTTCCAAGACTGTGAGAAATAAACTTGTTATTTACAAGTCACCCAGTCTACATTACTTTGTTATAGCAATCTAAAATGACTAAAAAAGGACCCAACCAAATAATCCAGGGTAAACCCTCCTCTCAAGATCCCTGATCATATCACACATAAGATAGTATGCACTATTTTGCCATGTAAGGTAATAGTCACAGGTCCCAGAGATTAGGGTATGAATATGTTGTTGGAGGTTACCTTTCAGCTAACCACAGTACCTTTCATATAAAATTGGTCAAACTGGTAGGCCCAAACTAACCATTACTATTCAGATATTGGAGCCTAGAAGGATGCTCTGAGGGAGCAGTCCCTGCTGTGGAGCAAGCATTAATCTTCTTGACTTCCCTGGTGATGCATGTGGAAGTCATATGCACAAAGAATTATGCTATTCCGTTTCATATTCTGCACAAAGTTTATGCAGAATCAACTTTGAATAGTATCCTGTTCATTTCCACATACTCTATTTCATCCATCAGGCTCCTCTGAGTAGCAAATGGACAGTTATAGGGGGCCCATTCAGGTGGAGAAACTTCCTGGGTCTGGGGCCTCCCTTAGGCCCAGGTAGGTGTGTTACTTTCCTGATGAGACTTACTAGACCTGTGTTCCTCGGGTCCATGAGGGTGGTAATGGACTCATGGACACAGAGTTCTCACTGGGCTGATGAATGACAGCCTGTTGCTGGCAAAGAGCCTATTTCCCTCCATGATCATGGATTCCTGCAAGATCAGAGCTGGAGAAGAGAGGGATCACAGGACTTTGATTAGAATCTGGCTTCTATGCATCTATGAGTGTTTGTATGTTTGCTATATACGTGTTTACTTTGATTATCTCTTGGGTTTTTGCTGTATGTGTGCTTGTGTGTATGTAAGGAGGGGTATGGTACTGCCTGGTCGTCTTTTATATGTGTCATACGGGGTCTGTTTCCCACTCGTGTCTGTGATCAGTTGATTTCAACCTCCATCCCACTAAGAGTGGCTTCTCTTCCTGCATTTGAGACCCAGGATCTCAGTGTGTCTCTCTGTTCCTGTTCTTCAGTGTGAGAGTGGCTGCCTGTCCTCGGCAGTTTCCTCTTGGCATCTCTAAGTGACACCTCATCAGGTGGGATGTTAAGGGGAGACAGATCTGAATGGAAGAGCTAGGTTACATAACACTGGCCAAAACTTGGAGAGAAGAACGAGACGAATTGCTTGAACCTGTTTATGACCTGGAGTATGGACCTGTTTATGACATGGAGAATGTGCTTGATGACATGAGTTTGGAGTGGACATTTGTGAATTTTCAGGTTTCTAAAGCTACTTCACATGAACTATGAGCTCTCTGCGAGTATCCCAATCTCTTAGATTCTCTTTTCCTCATTTGTAAAATGATGCTTTATGAGGTCATGGTGCAAAGTTTCTAAGTACAAAATATGGCACATAACAAGTACTCAGAAGCTCCTTCTACAAGTTTTTCTTCACCTCTTGTTTTGCTCTGATTCTCCTGAAAAGATTTAAATAACGTGGCTCCCAACCTGTGCACACACCTGGCTCGCTCCTGGTCCTCTCCCAGCTGGGTCCCCGCTACTCACTTTGGTTGCAGTGACCAACTCCTACTATGGGTTACATGGGCTCGTTGGGCTCCAAATTTCCCCTCACCCTTAGCTAAAAGCCTGGTACCTGCCTGAGGGTGGCCTGCAGCTCCTTGCCCAGACTGGCCTTCAGGACTGTGGAGACACCTTGCTGTGAGGTCAACATCAAAAGCATCATTATCCTCATGAGTGCGGGCAGGCTCCAGCTCTTGAATCTCACACACCACAGTAGCCCAATCCCTCCTCATGAATCCCCCAGTGGGGATGTGAGCCCAGACCCAGGAATGACTTTTATGGAGGTCCTGGAAAGCACATGAGAATATCTCAACTCTCTCTCTCTGTCTGATTTTTTCTTCCCCATCATAAGACTGAAGCTCAGAGTATATTTTCCAGGGAACAATCCAGTCTACTGTAGTATACACAACAGGAATCTCCATTGCCAAGTATATTAGCTTTCTAGGTTTTTCATAATAAACCACCACAAACTGGGTGGCTTAAAACAACATAAATTTATTCTCACACAGTGCTGGAGGGAGGAAGTCTGAGATCAAGGTGTCAGCAGGGTTGGTACCTACTGGAGGCTCTGAGGAAGATTCTTCTATGCCTCACTCTCAGCTTCTGATATAGGCCATTAGAGGTACATAGCACTGAAGAATTAGCAGCAGCTTCCTGGCTGAAAGGTTCATCATATTCTGTGTTCTCTCATCGAATGTAAGATTTTAGTAGAAAACTAGTTTGTAGGCAGACATTGCAGAGGAAGCTGGCAGAAGTTTCTGATACCAGTATTGTGCACGATCTTTGGCATTATTTGTCTTAAAGACGTGTCACTCCGACTCTGCCTCCTTCACGACACGGCATTCTCCCTGCGTGACTTTGTGTCCAAATTTCCCTCTTCTTATAACGACACCAGTCAGTGGATTGGGGCCTGCTCTAATACCCAGTGTGGACTCATCTTGTCTTTATTATAACTGTAAAGACCCTAATTCCACATAAGGGTTTGTAAGTCTTGGTAGTCAGGGCTTGGATAGATTTTTTGTTTGTTTGTTTGTTTTGCCACAATTTAACACACAACATTAAGGAATGCAAATTCCTGACCAAGGACACTGAAGAAGGCCTGCCCTGTGCTTCATTCCTCCTCCTTTGGTAACTGGCCATCTCTTCCCAGTTTTCTTTTTATTACTGGGTTAGAGCAGTTGCTTCTGTTTCCTATGTATCCTTTGACAGATACAGGCTAGTATTTGCAAATATTTCTCTCCCAGTCAGGATTTGCCTGTTTTCCTAATGTTTAACAAACTGAGTTAATCTTTAATTTTGATGAAATTCAATTTATCGTTTTTTAGTTGAATAATTGAGTTCTCTAATCTAAAACAATTTTGCCTAATGCTAAGTTACAAAGGATATCTGTACAATTCAAACCTAGATTTTTTTAGCTCTTATGAAATAAAACTTTGAAAGAAGACAGCAAGCAAAAGAGAGAGAATCAAAATGTCAATAGAAAACAATTTAACACAGGCCAGGCGCTGTGGCTCATGCCTGTAATACCAGTACTTTGGGAGGCCGAGGCGGGTGGATCATGAGGTCAAGAAATCGAGACCATCCTGGCCAACATGGTGAAACCCCGTCTCTACTAAAAATACAAAAAATTCGCTGGGCATGGTGGCGCGTGCCTGTAATCCCAGCTACTCAGGAGGCTGAGGCGGGAGAATTGCCTGAACCCAGGAGGCGGAGGTTGCCGTGAGCCGAGATCGCGCCATTACACTCCAGCCTGGGTAACAAGAGCGAAACTCCGTCTCAAAAGAAAAAAAAAAAAGAAAAAAGAAAAAGGAAACAATGTAACACAAAGGAATTAGCTCTTATGATCCTTTTACTTCTGTTATCAGTTGTCGTGTCTCCTCTCACATTCTGATTTTACTTGAGTCTTCTCTGTTTTTTTCTAAGTTATTTTAGCTAAAGTTTGGAAATTGTATCTTCACAAAAATTAACTTTGAGTTTCATTGATCTTTTCTATTTGCTTTTCTACTCTGTATGTCATTTATTTCTGTTCTGTTCTTTATTTCCTTCTAAAAGAGCAAAATATTAGTGAGAATATAGAAAATATGAACAAGATTAATATTCTGACCTAATGACACACTAGCAAACTATAAAAACCACATTATTTCCAGTGCACATAATACATTTAACATTCTAAAT
This sequence comes from Callithrix jacchus, assembly GCF_049354715.1. Taxonomy (NCBI): domain Eukaryota; kingdom Metazoa; phylum Chordata; class Mammalia; order Primates; family Cebidae; genus Callithrix; species Callithrix jacchus. The sequence goes on along the minus strand of NC_133513.1, from coordinate 77,457,929 downwards.
CATAACCTAGCTCAAAATTAAATCTTAACGAATTTCAAAGACTGAACTCACATAAAAGTATATTTCTGGTTACAGTAGAATTAAACTATAAATAACAGGAATATAACTTTAAAAAATATTCAAGTATTTAGGAATTAAACCACACACTTATAAATACACCATGACTCAAAGAAGTCACAATGAAAATTATAAAATATTTTAAATTGAATATGGAAAACATGAACTGGTGACAAAAGATACATATCCAAACCTGTGGTATGCAGCTGAAATAGTTCTTAAATAAAAATTTATAACTTTAAATGATTATATTAGCAAAGAAGGAAAGAAGAAAGTCAGTTCTCTAAATGTAAACTGAAAGAATCTAGAAAAAGAATGACAAATTAAACCCGCAGGAGATCGGTACAAGAAAATTACAAAGATAAGAACAGGTATATATAAACATAATCATAGAGGTAGTAGAGAAAATACCAAAAAGAAGTTTTTGGAAAAGATTAATAAAATTGACAAATCCTTTGCAAAACTGATTAAGAAAAAAAGAGATAGGCTGGGTGTGGTGGCTCACATCTGCAATCCCAGCACTTTGGGAGGCTGAGGTAGGTGGATACTTGAGGTCAGGAGTTTGAGACCAGTCTGGACAACATGGCAAAACCCTTTCTCCACTAAAAATACAATATTAGCCAGGCATGGTGGTGGGCATCTGTAATCCCAGCTACTTGGGAGACTGAGGCAGAAGAATCACTTGAACCCAGGAGGCAGAGTTAGCAGTGGGCCAAGATTGCACCACTGCTCTCCAGCCTGGGTTATTAAAAAAAAAAAAAAAAAGAAAGAAAAGAGATAAAATACAAATATTTCTAACAGATACGTAGACACTGCTATAGATCCTACTCACATTGAAAAGAAATATGATGAAGATATTGTGAGAATTTTTGCCAATGCATATATATTCAGAGGAAATTGACAAATTCATTGAAAAATGTAACTCACTGAAACTGAACAAAAGACAGAAAACATGAATAGGTTTAGGTCATAAGAAAATTAAATCTGAAATTAAAATCAGTTCCCAACTGAAGACACCATTCCAAGATGGCCTCTCTGGTGAATTCATCTAACATTAAAGTATAATTTTACACAAATTATTTTAGATAATAGGGAGCATGAGAGCATATCCACAGCTCATTTTAATGAGGCTTGCAAAACACTGACACCAAAACCTAGTGATTGCATTAAGGAGGGGAAAAAAAGCCAATATCTCTCCTGAACATAGATGCAAATGCTCTAAGCAAACGATTAGTAAGTCTACTCCTATAATATATACACAAGATAAAATATGACTAAATGGAGTTTATTCCATCAAAGGAGGATTGATTTAATTTTTTTAAAATCAAGTTGTATTATTTATAATATCACCATATTATCTCATCAAAAAGTATATATCTAGCAGCATGACCCTGTGTGTTAAGGCCTCAAATATAGTATCCTGGTACTTCACTACACACTTTAAATGTACTAACTTATTTCATTGTCCACATAATTTTTATGAAATAGAAAATTTCATTTCATTATTTTCATTATTTTCTCCCAGCTGCAAATAAATGGCTGGAACACAGAGTGGCTAAGCGGCTCCAGATTGTGTAACAATTAAGTGATAGAGCTGTGAATCCAGTTTAGATAGGCCTGACTGGAGCACTTGTACTCTGAAACACTTCATTATATTGTCTTTCAGGAGTCTACACCTGCTCTGGTGGTCTCTGGACATTTAGCACAATAGCAGAAGTTTTCTTAGCAACCCTTCAGCACCAGACCTGAGAATACAGTGACTAAACTTGTATGTACAGTGTTTACTGTTCCTACCAATGATTTGACTTCTAACTTAGGCAGCAATGTGACTTTCTTTTAGCAAGCTTACCAGGACAGATTTCTCCAAATATTTTTGTTTTTCTTGAAAATTTTCCACTGAGGAGAATCTATGCTGACAGAATTTAAATCATTTAACACATATCCAGGAACCACCTTCAGAAATATTTGGATTTTCTCAAGTTGGCAAATAATAATCCCTTGATTGTAAGATTATTTTTGGACATGAGGAACTTGTAAAGCAGCTGTCAAGAATAAGACATAGGAGGCTGGACACAGTGGCTCACGCCTGTAATCCCAGCACTTTGGGAGGCTGAGGCAGGAGGATCACTTGAGGTCAGGAGTTCCAGACCAGCTTGGCCAATATAGTGAAACTTTGTCTCTACTAAAAATACAAAAATTAGCCAGGCATGGTGGCACGTGCCAGTAATCCCAGCTACTTGGGAGGCCAAGACATGAGAATCACTTGAACCTGGGAGATGGATGTTGCAGTGAACGGAGATCACACCACTGCTCTACAGCCTGGGCAACAGAGTGAGACTCCATCTCAAAAAAAAAAAAAAAAAAAAAAAAAAGAGAAAGAATAGGACATAGGAAATAGCTATGCAAAAAGGAACTGGGATTGAGCCCATTTTCATCAACTTATTTTGAGATTCCAGTCATCTTCAGGGGATCTGCTGACAGTGAGCTACGTCAGTAGTGGTAAAAGCAGAGAAAGAACAGGCAGTTGTCATAGCTAGTCATTTCTAAGAATTACCATCCCTCCTCTCAGCCCAGCCCCTGACGACTATATTCAAGGAAGCAGGAATGGAGTGCTGGAAAATAGAACCTCACAAGCCCCTACAGCGTAGGGGAGTAGTCGGGCAGGAAAGGGAGTTAAGTTAAATATGAATTTGATGCTTTTAAAAAGATAAATACTAATGCCTAATAACTGAAATAAAACAGAGTTAGCTTACCAAATCAGAGAAGGATGTTCACTGTCAGCATTTCTATTAAGTATTGTATTGGCATTGCTAGCCAGTGCAATAAGGTAAGAAACAAAACTAAAGCAATTGGGAAGAAATAAGTACTGCCATATTTTCAGCTGACATGACTATACATAGACAAAATCCAGAAGAACCTACAAATCACTAGAGTTAAGAAATAATCTTATTGAGATTACTAAACATCGTAAGTCTACATACAAAACTTAACTGTATTTCTGTGTACAAGAAAAAAAGAAAAAATATTAAAAAACAATTATTAAAATTACTAAAACCACCAAAACAAGATATTTTAAGATATTTATTTTAGTTTGAAAACTGAAAATGTCAAAACAGCAATATAAGTTAAAGAAGTCCTAATTAAATGGAAATACATGGTGAACATTGACTAGAGATCCAGTAGTAAGTTCTCAGTTCTGTGTAAGTTGATTGATAGAGTCAATGAGGTCCCAATGGAAAGCTCATCAGGGTTTTGTGGAAATCAAGATGTTTCTAATATTTATATGGAAATCTTAACTTGAAGAAGAACAATGCTGGACTATAGTTACAACTATAAATGTACACTAATTAAAACAGTGTCCTGTTTGACACAAGCACCAACAAATAGACTAGTAGAATAGATAGCCCAGAAACAGAGACACATATACAGAGTTACTTAATTTACAAAAATGGACCACGCTAATTCAATGGAGGAAAAATGGCCTTTCCTACAAATAGTGCTGTGTCAAGTGGATATCTGTTTTATCAGAAATAGATAGAATGTTTAATAATAAGACTATTAGAAAGAAAATGGAAACATATCTTCATGATTTCAAAATCATAAAAAAATATTTTCATGATTTTGGGATGGGAAAAAATTTCTTAAACATGACACAAAAAGCACTAACTTTGAAAGAAAATATGAATAAATAAGATTTTCTCAAAATTAGTAAATTTTGCTCATCAACATTCAATATTAGGAGCAAGTCAAAAACTAGAAAAGTATTTGTGATACACTTAGAAAAGGACATATTCAGAATGTAAAAATAACTTAAAAATCAGTAAGAAAAAGTTTGGCTAACTAATTTTAAATAAAATACAAAAGATTTGAATGGGTACTTCACAAAAGAAGATATCCAAGTACCCAATAAGCATATAAAAATGTGTTCAATCTTATTACATGTTGGGGAGATACAGATTAAAACCATGGGGAAATACACTTTATATCTACAGGAATCATAAATGTTAAGAGAAGTGAAAACATTGACTTTTTATAAGCATATAGAGCATCTAGGACTGCCACACATTTCTGGGAGAATAAATTTATACAATCACTTAGGAAAACTGGTAGTATCTCTTAAAGCTAAATGCATGGTTCCTCATCCCCTTAAAGTTCCAATTCTGGATAGGCAACCAATAGAAATTAGTGCACCATGTCTACCAAAAAGACAAGCACAGGAATGTTTGTGGATTCTCTTTCTTAATGGCCAAATATTGGAAGCCACCTAAGTGCTTATTAACAATACAATGGATAAACTGAGGAGTATTACTATAAGGAAACCCTACATGGCAAGGAAAAGGATGAAACTTCGGCTATGTATGACATGAATGAATCTCACAGACTTAATTCTGAGTAAACAGGACAGACAGCATGACACACAGTATGATTCCAACTATGCAATGTACACCAACAGACAAAATGATAGTAGTCATGGAGGTCAGAGTAGCATTTTCCTAGGAGTTAGTACTAGGAGGAGTTATAAAGGGGCTCCTAGGGAGTCAGAAATATCCCATATCTTAATCTAGAAAGTGGGTGTGTATATAGGTATGTATGTGTATGAGAATTTCTTAATCTGTTTGCTTGAGATTTATGTTATTTATGTTCTTTACATGGTTTAGTATCTCGTTAAAAAGAAAACAGAGTTCATAGAGAAAGTTACAAAATAGAGTGTTTTAATATCAAGACTTGCTAAAAAGCTATGGTATTAAACTGTGGTGATGTCATTAGGGAGCCTTCTATCTGAAGAGAAAGGCTCAGTATAGCATAGGCGTTTGTTGTAAATGAAGAAATAAATCCATCTTACTTTTATATTGCAGCAAGCTAACACTATCAAAAATACAGCTTAATTAAACTAGATAATTAATGTAGGAAACAAAATATAGTGTCTGTCTCATAGCATATATTAAAAATATAATTAGTTTGACTACTACTGCTGCTACTATTATACTTCTATTATTGCTTTATTGGTGGTGGTGCTATTAGTGATCATTTTCAGTGATTGCCCACAAAGGAAAAACAACACTGGATATGGGGAAATTGACATAATTTATCTTTCCAAGCAGAGTGTGGGACTGTGGGTTACAGTAAAAACACAAGGGGGGCCCGAGTCATGTGACCCTTCAGACAGGGAACTCGCAGATCACCAGATGGGAGGAGGAACAGGGGACATCATTCCACCCGCCACTTCTCAGGAGCACTACACAGTCTTCTCTGGAATCAGCATTGTTGGGTTCACCCTTGTTCCAGTTTGTGTAGGTCAGTCTTCTTCCTGTCAGATCCACGAACTGCCCTTCTGTCTCCTCATCAGTGATGCCTAGGAAGGCTTCTTCCTTGACCAGACTCTGGAGGGCCGTGTTCTCTGCCTGATTCATGGGGGTGGCCACAGAGGCCTGGAATTGGGCACACAGGGCCTTCACTTTGTCAAAGGTCATTGTTTCACCATTGGTCAGGAAGAGCTTCTTTCCAACTTGTTTGCCCAGAGAGAAGGTTACCCCTAAAATGTGAAAAAGTGGATGAAACTGGCTTATCCTTAAGCCCACCTCAAGATGTTTCTCAAGATAAAGTCTTCTAGAGTGGAGTTGCCAGATAAAATATAGTACGTCCCGTTAAATTTGAATTTCAGACAAACAATTAATATTTAAGTATATCTCCCATGTAATTTTTCAGATATACTTATGCTAAATTTTTTATTAACCTGAAATACAATTTAACTGATGCCTTGTTTTTTTATTTGTTAAATATGCTAACCCACACGTGAACAGAGACTGGTGCAAAGGCCTCTGTGCTTTTGGATTAGAATGCTAGAAGACATATTATTTGGCCTTCTGAATTCTAAATTATTAACTTGAGACCAAACAAAAAATATCTGCAAATCTTTGCCCCAGGCAGGTTAGACCTCATGCCAGATCTCAATATCAGTGCAACAATGGGGTGTAAGTCCCATTTTCAGTTAGCAACATCAGAGGGTAAAGGATTAGGGTCTCTGGAGTCAGACTGATTTCCATCTATAAACCACCTCTACCATTTATTAGCTTTGTGCATTTGAGCAAGTAATTTCACTTCCCTTTGCCTCAATTTCTACCAAAATATCATGAGAATTTTATGAGGTCAGAATATGAGAAATGCCTATGAGGGTGCAGAAGATTATTTGCATTGAGTAAGTATTTGTTGCATTCTATTTTTCCCAAACTTCAACCTGCCTGGAGAGTAAGAGAAAAAACTTACACTTTTTGATACGATTTATTTCTGTTTGCAGAGTTTTTCTTTCTGGGTTAGCCAGGCTACTATCACAATCTAGAAAATTAGAACAAAGTGAAGAAGCATTGTTGAAAAGGAGCCTCAGAACTGCACATATATAAGGAAGTGGAGTATCTTTTTCAAACTGAAAAAAAAACATTTATTTTACATTGGTGTTTATACTTTGAAGGAAGCTAAAAATATGAAAGGCAAAAAGAAAAAAAAATCTCTATTTCCATCCAACTCTAAACATCACTCTTTGTTTAGTGTATCCCAAATTACACATATACATCACATGACCACATATACTCTCTCATTATCTAGCAATATATAGTCCAGGTTCTTCACAGATTATTTTTTTCCCAAATAAATTGTTCTATCAAAACTAAAAAGAGTTCTCTTGAGGCATTTCTCTATGATGAGCTGGTGAAGAGTGATAAAAAGATCACATGATTTTGTCTTTGGAGAGGTTTTGCTTTTGTTGTCTTCTGTTTTGTTTTTGTTTTTCCTGAGTTTGTCCTGTTAGTCAGGAGACCAAGATATCTGTGAGTTGCCCGTTATCCAAGTGGGGAGGGCAGGGGCAAACCACTTGTTGTAGTAGATGGCAAAAATGGCTTCAGTAGAATACAGCTCTTCTCATTGAGACATGGAGTCTGTTTCCCCTCTCCTTGAATCTGGGCTGGCCTTGTGACTTGTTTCGACCAATGCCATGTGGCAGAAATGATAATGTGCTCTGAGCCTTCAGGAAGCCTACAGCCTTTGTTATTTCTACTCTTGGGAATCCTGTAGTCACTGCTATGTGAACAAGCCGTGGCTAGTCTGTTGGATGATGAGACATGTGGTTCAGTTACCCTCATAACTCCAGCTAACATTCAAACAACAGCCTGACACAGGAGTGAGACTATTGGCCATCAGTCGACACAGACGCATGAGTGAGCTACAGCTTAAACCAGCAGAGAAATCACATGGCTGACCCACAGTCTTGTGATTTACACTGATGGCTGTGATTTTAAGATATTAAGTATAGGCCAGGCACGGTGGCTCACGCCTGTAATCCCAGCACTTTGGGAGGCTGAGGCGGGCAGATCATGAAGTCAAGAGATCAAGACCATCCTGGCCATGGTGAAACCCTGTCTCTACTAAAAATACAAAAATTAGCCGGGCGTGGTGGCATGCGCCTGTGGTCCCAGCTACTTGGGAGGCTGAGGCAGAAGAATTGCTTGAACCCAGGTGGAGGTTGCAGTGAGCCGAGATTGCGTCACTGTACTCCAGCCTGGCGAAAAAAAAAAAAAGATATTAAGTGTTGTCTTAGTTTCTTATAAAGTAAAAGATGATATCCTGTGGTTACACACTTTTGTAAAAATAGGCATAATAAGCCCACACTTAGATGGCCTATATTCTCCCTCTAGGACCAGGGCCTTATATTGGACTGTTTCAGGTGACAGAGAACCTAGGCTCAGTTCCTACAGGGAGTGTCTGATGAGGGAGTTGTCTTAAAAAGTTTGTGAGTCTGTACTCAGGTACTTACAGGAATTCCCCAAGGCTCTACGAACAAAGAGAGGGCTGAGGGCACTGGGTCAGAAAGCAAATTGGGGT